>NW_028259142.1:14310000-16712500 GCF_977971745.1 Zootermopsis nevadensis
ACTGTTATTGAACAAATCAGCTTAATATTCAGCATCTAAAATATTACTGCATTGTATAGACATTACAGACGATCATGGACGTATATTAATTCCACAATTTTCCAGCACAGTGAGTTATTTATTAGCCACGTGAAATCAAGTGATAAATTACACAGCATACTGAGTAAGAACTTTATGAAAGATTTTTTTCGACAAGGGTACCAGTTTTTAGTAGGAGGAAAGCGTTAACATGTTTTGGTGAATGGGAGGATATTCAAAACCAAATGTAAGGCCACATGCAGTCCGTGTGTCGCGAGTTGGACATCCCTGACTTTAAGATTGTGAAGGAACTGAACTTTAGGGGGTTTTCTACGACTCGTCAAAATTACACTCAATTTCGATATAAAACTCTTTTCCAGTTAATCTGTTTTTAATTTGCTAGACATAGTTGATCCATGCAATTTTTAAGTAAATCTAGTTTCGAAACTTCTTGAAAATAGTTCGTATTAAATGCATAAGTTTTTCCGAGGTTAATTCTGAGACTGTACTAACGAACATAAGAAGTATGATACAAGATCTGAGAATTATAAAATTCGAATTGACAGAATTTTGGTGTTACTTCTAACATTTCAACATATTATAAGCCAGTCCACATGAGTGTAAATAGTCAAGACGCTATAATTAAACATAAATTTAACAGAATTACCAGCGTTTCCGCAGGTTCTTAAGGAGATTAATGGGACAGTACTTCAAAATTGGCCACAGCAGCTTCTTAAATTTAAATATCTCCTGATACATCGTATCCTGTTTCTTAGCAATTGAAACAGCGAGTAACCAACAACTGTGAACAGAGATGATCACGACGTTGCAGCAATTTATTGAAAACGATGCGCAAGTCAACAATTTAGGTCGTGTCATGACTGAGGCGGTCGGTCGCCGGTTTCTTTCCGCAGATATTTGGATTCGCGCCATTCAGCACACCTGGGATTTATGGTGGACAAACTGGCACTGGGAAGGACTTTCCTATCAGATCTTCGATTATACTCTTCTTAACTGACTTCAATACATTGGAAAACTAAACGTTGTTGCGCGGCAATGTTCGCTTGGCACTCGAGACAACACGTCACTTGTCAAGCCATATTTAATTTCAACGGTCACAGTTCATGAGAATCATTGATATTTTTATGTCAGTGCACTGCCTTGGGGAACTTACTTCCTGTTTCGCCAATGTACTGCTCAGCCCGGGGGTACAGGGTGTTTGAAAAGTAACTCCTTGCATTATTTTCCTTATAAAAAGCTAAAACATTTTGCGAATAAAGAAAGGTATCTTAATACTGCACATCACTTTATGTAATTTAATACGGAATATCCTACACCTCCTCATATTCACGTACTTTTTACCCACATTTCTATGTGCCATTTTGAATTGAGACCTCGCTCTGAGGTTTACCACTGTCCTTTCACCTGAAAAATGGCAGGGAAATGCCGGGAGGCCAAGCCGTTGGAAGTAAGCGTGAGGGGGGGGGGGGTTGCTAGTAGTGGGGCAAAGCCGTTGAAGGAAAGGCCCATGGGCCAAGTACGGGAGGTAAGCATTGTGGGCAATTCCTCAAAGGGGGACAAGCTTAAGGGGGCAAAGGCCTGGAGGGAACAAGCCCCTGGCGGCCTCTGTGGGGTCTCTAGGGGATAGCTGAAGAACGCCATAGACAGACAATTGTGGATGGGATCTTGACATATTCTCTTCGCTTACACTAAAGCGTAGTTACGAGTAGAAAATCAATCCAAGTTTCGTAAATGTAATTTAGACTGGCAGATACGCTGACCGTACCAATTAAAGCTTTACAACCTAAAATTTAAATATTTCAAAGAGAATAAGGTACAAGAATTGCTAGAACAGTGAAATTCAGGGGGTATTGATGGACTGGACATTTAATGTGGGAGGGGAGATTTACAGTACGCATATACTTCAGGTGGGGAAATATCAGATACGCTATTATTCTTCCCGGTCAAATTCCGAATAAAACTTCTCACCGATACAAGTCAGAAGCATCATTGCTAACCAAACCTTCCTGACTTTCTCCCTAAACGAATAAATGACAATGGACCGGCTTTATAATTGGCCGTGATAGTTACCTCGATTTGGTGTTGTCAGCTAATACCACATTTAACCTACTAAAACGGACAGAACGAAGGGAATTTCAAAGAAAGAAAACAAACAAGAGAGACAGAATTGAGGAAAGCGAGAAAAGCAGAGAAAATGAAGGAGTTGTTATGTGCGGGCAGGCGGACAGACAGATAAGGCGACATATCTGAGAACAAAAGTGGAAAAGGTCACTTGAGGGATCGTGAAAAAAATTGGCAAAATAACATTATGATGACTCTTAGGAAAGTGGATTAAATTGGCTCAGGATTGTTGTGTATCTAAAGCCAAGCTGCGGTATTATCGATGTTGAACCTTTACGTTGTGCTGTCAGATATTTAGCTAGTCAGATCTTACCTTCCAGTTCTGCAGGGTCTCGTAGACTGAATTTAGGTCTTCTCATTTGTTTCTTGAATACATCGTTAGTTTTCCCTTTGCCTGCCAGGAGGTCTGGCACGATGCAGTCACCATTTACAGGTGTTAACATGATGTGATTCTTCTCAGTCTTCAAACGTTTCTACCAAAAGCAAGGTGCAACCAAGAATTCAGAGCCAAGTAAATAAGCAGTCTAGCAGCACTTTACGTCTAAAAATAAGAACATATTACAAAAAATAAAGTAGGTTCTGCATAATGCAAATATAAACAGACTTAAAGTTAGAATTTTGTTTAATAAATGCTAGAATTTTAATTACATCACTAACTGGTTCAACTGAATCCACATTATCAAATCCAGCCTCATACGGTGTTCTGTGTCGTAACATTCTAATGGGTGTTATTGCAAGTATATTTATTGCTTTACCTATCCCGGCCACATGCTTGACTCATTGTAATCACGCTAACAAAACAAGGAAGAGATTCTTATTATGTGCTAATCTTTTATTCCCACTGAGTTAACCTCTAACTAGCTGGAAGGCTTTGTTGTCTCGGCTGTACAATGACAGGAATGAATGTCATTCTGTTTGGTCCTACGTGAAAGAAAGGGTTATAATGCCTACAAAAACAAGTCTCGTTTCCACCGGTTAATCGTTAATAGTGAACATAATTTACCACATTCAACTACGTATGAGATCTGAAGTTTTCATGGCGGTGAAGCTGTCGGTGTTGGTAACTTTCTATGATTGATGTAGATTGGCCCAGATTCGAGACCAGAAGAATGCATTATTTGTGCGTCGAAGAACTGATCGTCATGTCAAATATTTTCTGGTTCCAAACTCTCTGCACGAAATTTGCAACAATCTGTCCTAAACGCACACGACAATTTTCTTTACGTGATTCTCCTTTCAGTAACATAAGATTGTCAAATTACGTTTGATTAAAAATTTTCCAGTCTGAAGTTCTTATATTCTCACTACCAATTTCGTTTAACGTTTAACACATTGCCTAATTTATTCGCCCTTAACGCGTTGCATGTCGAGAGGGAAGTATGAAATTATAAGTCAGCGGTTACTAACCCTTTTTTATTCGTGTCCCAAATTAAGGTTTTGGCCAACCAGTCTTTAATTTAATAACTTTTCCCATCTCATCTCCGTCTCTACAACCCAGAAATTAATAACATATACTTAATAAAACTGGGTACGGCATTTACTATAAAATAAAAGGACCAGTTAACCGTTAAATAATAAATATTAAGTAACTACAGCCGTGACAATGGAGTTTCGAAATTACGCACAAACCATTTTACATCGGCTGGTACCTTCTGAGCAGATAAAATATAAAAGAAAGACGACAGAAGACATTAAAAAATAAAAATATGCAACAGACAGTGTGAACCTTAGTTTTGCACCCATCACTTGGCTTCCATACTTTGTCAATAGATGGAGCCACAGGGATTTGAGATTGCCAATAATCAATCAGCATGCGCATTTCTGCCTTCATCCTCACCCCACCCCTAATATTTCAAGCGTCACCTTTCTACCTTCACTGCCTTGCCAAAATAATATTTCAACCAAGATTCGGATTTTGTTCAGATACTTGGCTACCCACTCAAATTAGAATAGCGACGAAAAAAATAATAAACACGATAATTCAAATACACAAACATTTTTATCAACATTTCTTATAAAGGTAACCAAGAATCCTGCGACCTCGGAACAGTTTCAAAATAAAATTTGAGACAAGTCTATTAGTTTCTTTTTACAAGTCTGTCCTTCCGCAACTGAAGCAAAACTGATGCCATGTTTTGATCAAACTCCGTACGATGGAGCTACACTAAATGTTGATGCTATATTTTTATCTTGCTTTAATTTAGCTAATTTTAAGGCCACATTTGAACGCTTACTTGCATCTTTTGAGTATTCTGAGAGATTTAGACAGATTCTTATACACAACAAATAACATTCACTATATTAATTTTAAGGGTCAGCTAAAATGTATTCCACATAAAATTGTTCATTGTCAGGACTTTTTCCATCGTCTGTTCTTTAAAACCACGACGTTTCGGAGGCTGGTTCTGTCTCCGTCTTCAGGTGAGAGGTACCTACTCTGTTGTGTCCCTTAGACAGAGCTAGTCTCTGTCACTGGACTGGCTCTAAGTGACCCAACAGAGCAGGTACCTCTCACCTGAAGACGGAGACAGAACCAGCCTCCGAAACGTCGTGGTTTTAAAGAACAGACGATGGAAAATGTCCTGACAATGAATAATTTTATGTGTAAACTACCGTAAAAATCCTTTAGAATTAAAATGTATTTGTCTTATATTGCTAGATATTATCAAAGGAACGTGTTTTGAATAAAAGTCATAAGTATATAAAAGACATGTGTTATATCTTGTTATTTGCAAGACGGCATACTGACTTTCAGCAAGTCATTAATTTATTAGCATAGCGTATTAATTGTGCGCTATCGAAAGCGTTGACAAGCCTCCTGCTATCATTAAACTGTGTACCTGATATTTGTTACATTAACAACGAATTTAATATATGAAAACAGTAGACAGACATCTTGAGTAAACGAATCAAATTTAATGACGCGCCCTCCCCTGCTTATTAATTTTGATACGATAAAAACAGAATTCACTTGAAGACGCACAGTAATTTTCAACTGTACGTTGTTAATAATTTATATAAATTTGAATAAAAATATGTTTTAGACGAATGCATTCGTTCTGTCTTGTAGATAATTACATTTCGGATGAGTATCTTTGACATTTAACGTGAATGGTCAAGAATTTGTGTATATTATAAATATCAACAACAGACACATAAAAAATATATTTATCTACTAACATGACACTTACCTCACTTTGTATCCAATTAATACACCATTTTGCACTGCTTAAATAAATTAGCTGGACTAAAATTTTAAACTGTATCTTGTAATTCTAGTTGACAGCAGTGGGCAAGTTAAACGTTCTTGAAATTATCTTCGATACATTTACGAATATATAACTACACTGAGATATTTACTCGTTAAAAAACGCTGCGGAAGTTGTATAATACCTTTTACACACTATGAATGTCTTACTCCAATCCCACACTTTAACAACAGTGAAAATGACCCATCGCCACTGCGTACCTTTATAAGCAGCCCCCCCATTTTCCCACGTCTATCACTCATGAATAAACACGACGTATGTAAAGTCAATGCTATGACGAAGACAGAATGGCCGTCTTGGAACATTCAGGATAATAACAGTAATCAATAATCACTTGAGAGTCTCTTTGTCAAAGGAAATTTTATTTTAAACTAGTCAGTTCGAAGTTAGTATTAACTACAGACTGCAAACAAAAGAAATAAATTAATTTTATAATAAAAATATTTTTAAGGTATAAATTGATTCTTCAGCGTGGATAATATTCTGTCATTCAATAATGCACTACGTTTTTTTACAAAGTGGAAACTGTATCTTTACTTCAATTATTAGTGAAACTTATGTAATTTGTTCTACACATTACATCAATTAAGAAATTGATGTATAAGAAGTAATGGTGCCCAATATATCAGTGAAGGAGCTCTTAAGAGCCTCGGCGGCTAGATTAAAATTTACCAAAGTGTACGTCCTATGGACTGCGAAATAAAGGTATGTCTAATATATTCGTCTGTACGCCCTAGTGTCATGAAGCTAACCATTTACATAAAATAACGCACGCAGTATTACTATTATTTTGTTACTAAAATTGTTTGAATAAAAATTTCCTTGGATATTTTCCATCGTCTAGTAAAATAATAAAATAGAAAACGACGTTTCGGAGATGGGGCTCTATCTCCGTCTTCAGGTACCTACTCTGTTGGGCCCAATAGATAGAGCTAATGTCTATCTCCGGAAAAGTAAAAAAGTGAAAGTCCAGGAATATAAGAAGATCTCCACACCATCCGTGTAAAAAGACAACACGATCCAAAACAAATTAAAAAACAAATATAAAATTAGGCTCCTATAATGGAAGTAATGAAAACCAGAGTCCAGAAAACCACGAAACCAAAAACCGACCAAGACAGTAAATGAATAAAATATAAATAGTTGACACTCAAATAGTTACACGCGAGAAAAGCCAAAAGCCAAATAAAAGCAAAGACTCACAAAAGGTGGAAATAAATACTATATATGACCATTAAGTTGAAACACGCTGCACAACTTTGACTTCTTCCGAGATGACCGCAATCCAAATACGAGATAAGTCCAAACTAGGCTAGCTGATAGGATTGGCTAGTAACGCCATAAATTACACTGAAACATGAGACAACTCGCTCGTTCATGACCTACATTATTACGTTTTAACTTCAATGGTAATTCGAAATAGCTCGTTTCACAGCTCTGGTAAACATGATCGTAAGACTATATATTTTTACATACATAAGAGTGATAGAAACTTTCCAACGAGCGCTTGTACATCCCTAATTCCTTCCGTTTATTCATAATTTCGATTAATTTACAGAACAGGCATAATAAACCTCCCATTTTAGAGGTGGCCAAGGTTCTTCAAGGACTGAACAGCCACGGAGTAAGTAATTATGTTTACGAATAAACATAAAATAATGATAATCGTACATCTTGTTACAGGAATATTTTACCAAATTTTATTATATTTCATTGAAATAATTCTTTGTGCATCGCAAAATTTTATCCGTCACTGAACTATATATTTTGTCTGATTCCCACATTAGCGAAATCGTGTTTCAGCTGGAGGCCAATGCACAGAACCTGAGTAACTCGCGGCGGCCGTCATAGATTTGGTATGGTTCCCAACTCAGTTCTCGAATTGGACAAGATGTGCGGCCCTAGATGTCCTAATTTAAAGTTTCTGACGTGAAATTAATCTTAGAAAGAGCACCGGTGTTAACTTAAACTAAAGCTTGAGGTTGGAATCAATAAAAGCAGGCGGTTGTGTGGGATTTCAAGTTCTGACAGCGGCAAGCATAAAAATTGCTGTCTTGTGGGTTTTTGCATCGGTAAACTTCTACCAGACCACAAGGCGCAACAACCCAGAAGACATTGATCTTCATAGGCGTTTATGGGTTTTCCTTAGTAAGAACATCTCTTTTTTAAACGATGTATATAGTAAACATGCCTGACGCGATTTTAGCGTAATATATAACGCACTAAGATATTAATAAATTGACTTCATCGCAGTCATCGCCTGATACGTCATCGTTGTCATCCTAACACTTGCACTTTTATTGTTTTCAAGAGGACCAGCAACTTCTAACTCCGCTTTGGCGAGAACGAACGCAGTACTAGGTCCCTTCCACAAGTTAATCGTCCTGATAGGAGGGAAGTGTTTTAGATACGTGAAGTGCTAATTAATGTTGCTGATACAGGAAGCTCCCAATGCTCTTTGGCAATCTGACGTGGAATTAATTTGAGAAAGAGTATCTGTGTTAAGTCGGCTGACATTCTGGGGTCACCCCTCACGATAACGTCACGTTATGATGTCTGACGTCAGTAGGAATAAAGTGGTTTGAGGAGGGATTTTGCGCTGAAATTAAATAAACTATATATGTATGTGGGAATGAGATACACTAGTCACTAACAATCATCCATCCGTATAGTTATTAACCCGTTCATCCGCGTATATTAAATGTGTAAATTCATCAATAACTCAACATTAATGATAACATGTGAAAGTCTTGTTGCGATTAAGTGCAAATAATTGTTTCCGTACGATAAGTTGCTTCAGTACAGAATAAACAGCCGATCCGGCGTTTCGAAACAGTAGCAGGGTGTTCTGAAACAAACGCTCAATCTCGTAAGGGTGGTTTCGGTGATAAAATGTAAGGTGACAATGTTCTGTGACGAAATTACACCCGACTTCCACTTTCCGAGTGAAAACCTTTATAACATGACGTAAGAAATCCCGCTGATTTTGTATCAATGAACGAGAACAGTCATTTTCAGACTCGCCACCGTGAAAGCCTCAAATCCTACAATGAAACCATTGGTTCCACAAACGGCACGGATTTTCTTGAATGTATGAACGTGTTATTAAATTCTCAACGAGTTTGGTCTATGGAGATGTACAGAATTTCGTTGGAAAACGGTCACTTGAAAGCCCGAAGATAAATTTAACGCAGATGTTAAAATAATAGGTTGCGAGGCTGGGGCGTGGATATAACTGACTCATTACAGTGCGCAACGGCCAGTCAAAACAGCTGTTTTGTCGTCTCGTAACAAACAGCAACATGTGGATATAATTTGATATAATTTATGGGAAAACAACATAATTTATGCGGAAATTTAAAAAAAATCATATAGGAAGCAACATGAATTAATTAGAAGGTAGACGCTATCTTAAGTGTGAACACTTGGGGTCTTTACGGGAGAAATTTTAAAATAAGGTGTTCAGATTCACTGTCACGTACTACTGTTGTCACACTAAAGTCTGTTTCAAACAGGATTTAAGCTAATTTGGACTTCAAGATAAAGTCAATTTAGAACAAAGCTACTCGCCTTTTAACTTACTATTCGAGTCATTTCCACCGGCGACTTTTTACTTATTATCACGACACTAGGAACAGTTTATGCCGAAGGTTGGGAGATTCCAAAATTGCTGCTTTTTGCCACTTTATTGTTAGCTATTGCTTATTATTTGTTCTTACCAGATCTCCTATACGCATCTTTTTTGTTCTCTTCCGACAATTCTGGTGTAGCGCCTTATTCTAAATATACTCGGTTCGAATATCGGCCGGGTTGCCGTGAATCCTTATTGAGATTTAATGCAGTCCTTCCGTCAAAATACGTTCAAATTGGCTTGTGAGATGATTGCCTTATTCCAAATCCTTAACTACTCACCGTTTATGACAATCCTCTTATGTCATTCGACGCCAAGCTATAACATGTGCAGTGAAAACAGGGTCATTAAATAACATACAAGCAGCTCACAGCGGTCGGTAAGAGGCGTGGGCCCTGATTGCTCCGACACTGGGACCGTGGGTTCGAATACTTCTCAAGGATTTATCCGAGTCTTTCTGTGTGTTAAGCTGTCCTGTATAGCTAGATGCATCGTGACGGGCTGATCACTTTTCCAAGCAGTCCTATCAAATGTCTAAATAGCCTAAGAAATCTCCCATATGTCAGTAGTCCAAGGCCCGTCAACGACTGTAGAACTCGAAACAGAAAGAAGAAATAACTAACAATCATAATGTTATCTGAGTTTGTCTCTATTCTATGGATTCTGTACTGTGTCTTCTTCAGAGTTCTGGAGGCAGTCAACAGCATGCAGAATATTGCTCCATGATCATTAAAATCGTGGCCATCTGGAAACATTTCCCAATTTTGTCGGTGAATTCCTTTGACTTTATAAGACCCATATTAATTGCCAAGATTTTTCCTTCTTATCCATTTATTATAAATTATCCAAATGTTGGAGATTCTGATAAACGAAACAATAAATTACCATCTGTTTTGTTCCATCGCTGCGAAAAATTCTGAATCGATTAATTAATTGCGCAATTTAGAATAGATCAATTATATAACAAGGGTCTTCTGATTTATACAGGCCATCTAGTATTGCTATAATAGTAAAATGTATGAGATTTCTATGGTCTGGACATGCGGATAAGATAGAGGAAATAAGGAATGCATACAGAATTTTGATTGAGAAACCTCTTACAAATCGCCCACTTGGAAGACCGAGAAGAAGATGAATCTTACACTGTGAGGACAGAAGGCAGATACAAATTACTCAGGATCGTATTGGCTTTACTAACAACGATGTTGAAATATCGGTTTTTGCTGCCTCAATCATGAGGGTGATCACCCTGCACTACAACCCAGAAGAAAGTCTTCACCTATCTTGGCCAGGAATAAGCCTGACAACGTTGCTTATTAGTTGTAACCTTACATTTAACAACGCTACCTTAAGAAGGAAATGAATTAACTTCATTTTTGTTTACGATTTATGTATGAAGGATTTTTTACTTAGCTTAATTCATCAAGTGAACTGTTAATTTATAAAGTATAAATATTCATAAAACACTTAATGCAGTGGTCTTCGTATACAGATAAATTTATTCATTATTCCATGTAGGCGACTTTATATCTAAAACGACATAAAAGAACAGAGTTTGTGTTCTGGTTGTTCAAGTCGCACAAATTTCTTC
Source organism: Zootermopsis nevadensis (assembly GCF_977971745.1). Taxonomy (NCBI): domain Eukaryota; kingdom Metazoa; phylum Arthropoda; class Insecta; order Blattodea; family Termopsidae; genus Zootermopsis; species Zootermopsis nevadensis. The sequence goes on from NW_028259142.1 coordinate 14,320,652, forward strand.
CTCGGCTCGTAAACTAATTCCGAAACAATGAATCCCTTAGACATTTGTCAGAGCTCTTTGGACAGCGAATCGGACCATTCCAAGGCCTCTACATACATACTTACATATATAGATACATAGGAAAACGTAACAGACAACAGCATTGGAGAGATGTACTCTTTGGTGTACACTGATCCCAAATGAAGTAGACCCTTGTTGCACTAATGTAATCCCAGGGAACTGTTGCGTATTGGATCATTGTTACACTACTTTTATTCCAGAAAACTGTCTTTCAACAATTACCTTAGGTCTTCTTGCACTTATGTATATATTTTTGCACCAATAAGACCCCTTGGATTCCACTGTTGCGCAATAATGGACTCCAACAATGGGACTTGAGGTCTATGGGTGGGCCCATACATTGCTCTTTACTCATGCTACACCGTGAAGAACAATTAAACAACTATATCAAACAAAAAACAATTATATGTTACTTGAACGGTATTCGAACCCACGCGGGTTTGCGTGTGCTTTGCGCTTTAGCGCAGGCGAAGATTCCGTCCATGTCTGTCTGTCTGTCTATCCGTCGTGTTATTAAACACATTGTTACATGAATGATCTTGGTTAACAAATTTGTACAATTTTGACTACAGATCGTATTTTCGCAACAATGACCTTGGAAACCGCCGTTTTCTTTGATAGAATTTTTGCATAAGATAGTGTAATTGCGTCATATTGTGAATAGTCTAACAATTATTTATTTTCATCCGTCTTATCACAATATTTAAAATTTCTTATAATTAAGATAATAAAATATTATTGATGTTCCATATCGATTGATCGATTTACACTTTGGAACATCCTTTACACAACATGTTTCAGTTTTTTATAAAACCATCTTCAGGTGTATAAGATTTTCGAACTTAAAACTCAAATATTATTCCATTTGGTGATGTTTTATGCCATTTGTTTTTCGAATTTGGGCGAGGTGTTGTCTTTTCTTAAATTTAATCAGATGTACATATCGGTCTTGTTAGAATTGTTGCAGTTGTTATTCACCCCGGTTGCCCTGCTTACGTCATCGCCCATGATGCGTCGTTACGAAACACTTTTCTTAATGTTAGCGTACTCCAAAGAGTACACACTCAGTTGTTCATCTGTTTCCTCTTTGTATATTTCTTTCCTTATTTTATTCTATTGTGCTTCAGTTTATCGTTTCTGTCTTCCATCTGTTCTTTCCGCTCTTAATATTTTCATTATTCTTTTTAAACTTCCGTAATGAACAGAAAGCGACTTACATTTTAAACAATCCTTACGAATTTGTTTGTGTTATGTTAGGTTACCCGTAGCAACAAAAAAGCGACGCCATCGGAACTCATTGTGAGCCGAACAGAGCATAATGGTTTTGTGTTCTTCTGGTACTACATTGATACTAAACTATTTCAAGCGGCTCTCAGTAATACCCCCCCCCCAAAAAAAAAAAAAATACAACCACGAGCCCAAATAGAAGTATGGCCTTTCCTATTCAGCCACGAGCCTTGGCGACGCTGACTGTAGCGCGTTCAGGCTTTGTGTGTGACTTCCAGTTGTTCATCAATACGGTTTCTGCATCCGGGGTATTGAAATTCCCGTGCGCAACAGGACTATGCCATTTCCACAGTCCTGTGAAGTGTGTCAAGTACAATAGAATACGTATATCTGCGGTTCCCATAAAATAATGTCGGTATTTTAACTTGAACTTCTACTGAATGTAATAACATAGAACATAACAGTGATCATTTTATTTTGAGTGTAAGCTGTTATTTCGGACTGAAATTAATTCGGAAAATATTCCACCTCTAATTCAGTCCAACTATGGGAAGCAAGCAAAATTCAAAATAAAATCACGAAGACGAAATACGATAATCAAAACAAGAAAAATAATGAAAAAAGGTATCGTAGATGAAGCAAATTAGTACAAGAATTATTCATAAGTGACACGAAGAAAAATGAGTTCGAAGAAGAGAACACAAACAGGAAATAAGTAATTTAACTACCAGATCCTTTTAGCGCCAGTAATATGAAGAGCACCTCGTTTGCGCTGTCGTTTGGCAAAATACAGTTTCTCAGCATTTTCTGTTGCAAAGGCGGAAAATCAGCGTTACCAAAACGCACTGATACACGCATATAGAAGGCTGTAACTTGGTACGAATAAGATTCCCATGAAGCGGGGGGGAAGGAAATGAGGTGTATTGTAATGGTAAACGACTGCCCGTCTGATTTCCGTCTTGAAACTTGACGAAATGTTTGTCATTCGGGAACTTCGCGTCATTTCCTCCAAACAGTTTTATAAGCTGGCTGATGAGAAACGAGAATTACACGGATTTCCTTTTATTCTTCTTTCGATTTGGCTTCGAAGTAGGAGGTAAGGAATGGACGATTAAATTCAAGAATCGCAGCCAAGTGAGATTGAAGAGCTGAACCAGATTAAAATAAACGCAGTTGCTGAGAAACAGCTCTGGTGTAGAATTAAGACAGATGACCGGTTGGGAAAATGTCGTCTGTATTCTGACTCAAGCATCATTAACTTTTGTATAAAATGCTAAAAGAAAATAATATCTTAGGAAATTAATTGTATGGCATTAGGAGAGAAATTTGACATCACACTAAACTTTAGTACAGCAACACGACTCAGTCTTATGAAACGTGTGCAGCGTCGGACCGAAAATAACTTCGTTAACACAAGGCACTGCTTCAAACATAGATTTAAGTGCTTAGTTAAATCTGCTTATTGTATCAAAAGTTGTATTTGCTGAGACGTTTACGGAAAATACGATGAAGTTATATTTTAGTTTCTTTAAACTAAAGATGCAAGTTAAAACAATGGCTATGTAAAACTATCAAGAAGTCGGAAATGCTAAGAAATTAGAAATTGAATCCCTTCCTTACGCTAACAATGACTCAAATAATTAAAAGATGATCAATCTATATTAACACTGATTCACAAGAGCTAAGTTTTCTAATACAGGTTTCACACAGAAGAATAACGGCATTTCAGTTTTAAACTGAAAAAGGGACCGTTAAGATCAACGTGAAATTTAACACAAACTTTGGGAATCATATTTACCAGGAGAACTGTTCACTGCAAACACTGGGACATAAAATGCCAACGGGGGATTAGAATAAATATGATCGTATGTATTATTCCAGAAGAAGTCACGCATTAGAATAAATATGGCAATACATCAAATTATATTCCGAGAGTTCGCAATCAGCAGTCCGCAGATGTGTGTTGTGTGGCACAGAAATTTCTGGAGAGAGTCTGTCTGTAATTCATTATACCATACTACATCAATAAAACAATTTTATATACAAGAATTAATGACGTCAACAATGAATAAGAAGTTATTCATGATCTTGATAAACACGTTAAAACTTTAAAAAATGTAGACTTAGCAGATTTTCGAAAATGGAGAACGAAACAAAATTTCACAATCGAATTTGAAGCAATTTAGCCAACGTGCTATGTTTTACTAAACTCACTCAAAATTAACAAGAGCCATATACCGATATACTTTATTCAAATATAGTTTACTATCTTCATGCAGGTCTTTTTAAACGTTCATAAGTGATTTGTCGCTGTAACATGTAAGTATATAATGGCCAACTGAATTAATTGTATTGTACAATATATAAATATATTTTACCAAGCGTGCACTGATCCAATTATTTCGGAAATGTATAATAAATGGTATAATTTAGTTTTCAGACTAAAGAGCTTTGACAAGATTTTACTGGACCGGTCTAAATGAACATATTCAAGATTCCCGTTTTGAATGAAATCTTCCACATCTTTTAAAACTCATTTGCATTCGAATAATAACTGCACATTACATGCCGAAACACAGACTGAGCTGTTATTAATACAACCTGAATAGATGTTAAGGCCATGGTAAACCACACTTTCCCTATTATAGTTTTAACTCTACGTTTTACGATAATTTCGCAGTTTCAGTAAGTTTTATAAAAGAAAGTAAATTTGTAGACTATCCGAATGTACTATTTGCTTCTCAAACAGTGCTCTATGGAGTTAGTTACTGTTCACAGATTGAAAGATGGCGATGCAGGCTTATTCATCTACCGGCCATAACTGTGAACCCCGTCTGTGCTTAGAAATCGGGCGAAAGCTGAGGTTACACACAAATCCTGAATGTTCAAGCCCACCTGTTCTCGACAATTCCCTCATCAAATCTCAATCTGTGAACAGTAATCAGAATGCTTTATGGAACACCTGCATAAACATCGACGCTTATATACGTGACTGAACAAGATGAGCGTAACTTTCTTACATAACACTGTTACTATGTAACTACAGAACGTTCTCCCGCATGTAGATTAGCCTAGCACTAAATGAATGCAACCCCGCTCATCACAGAAATGTTGATTCTAAAATGAGAACAGCGAAACACAGTCGACGTGAAGCATGAAGACAATACTAACTGGCCATGGGATAATCATATTACTATACGTACATAGACAGAGACAATGGGAAATCACAGGCTAAATTAGAGGTGGCAACCCGCAACTCGATGGGCCTTACTGGCAAGTAAATATAATTGTTCACCCCTGTCTTGTAATCTGTTTCTTACCACGGTTGACTTCGTGGTAATACATCGAGAGTCTTCAGTGTGCAATTCTGAATCCTTTCGGCTCAATAAGAAATCTTACATTGACGATTTCCTACTTATATATTGTTGCACTTGGTTTTAGATACTTCAGACATGTTAAATGTGTTGCTTTTCCCAGCTTTGATTTAATCGTTCTAAGGTAAACAGATGAACTGTAATAATAATATAGATAATTGTGTAATTTTTCCCATCAAGAATATTCTTTCTTAAATCAAATTTCCCTGCTAAGCGCTTGGATTTCAAACACCCTTAATACATGTCTGCGCTAATTTTTTTGATAAGGTGAAAATTTTCTCAACTTGATTTTGTTTCTCCGTGTCAATATACTTTTGTGGTTGAGTGTACTATGAAAATAGGGTAGCCAATGAGGTTTGGAAGGGCGCGTATTAAGTTAGCGAAAACAACGTTCAATTTAATTACGTTAGGGGTTATATCCCTGTGAGACAATCAAAGTTGAGCGTGCAGAAGAACCAGCACAGCTGTCAGATGGTCGACAGCCAATTTAAATTATACCCTTTCTGATTCGGGTGGAATACCTAATTGTTGTGCTCTGTTTTGAGCCAATAAACAACAATTATGCTGGAAAGTTCTGAAGGCGGCGCAGCGAACATTTTCCTTCCTACAGTTGTATTTCAGGACTTCCCTAACTATTCCACGCTGATGCCATCTTGCTTGCAGTATTCAATCTTATTCTGCTATGCTACAAGGTGCAATTGCCCCTGTGCATTGCCTCTAAGAATCGCAGTATGAAAATATATGAGGTATAGCTCCACGCATTCTTGATCTCTGCAATAGATGGAAGTCGCTTTATCGTCGGGCAAAGAAAAAGCCTCTGTAACCTAGAATAGAAAACTGGATGGACCCCACGGCCAGTCTGAACGAGGTAGCGAAGAGGATCGAACCTCGGTCTTCGGTTCGTAGTCAGAGATACCGCGGCTTATTCTGTGTTAGACGCAATGTTGTGTATTTTGTAACCGGACATAATTTTTTGACACAACATGAGAATTAAATAATTTTCAATAGATCAACAGCAAGGTGTTCTCATTTCATAATTTCATACGGTGACTCTTAATCTGTTACTGTCATTACACATTTTAAACAGGTTTATTGACTAACTCCGTCGAATATAGGCGTCTCTTCTAATAAGACAGTAGTTTATCAACCACTCAAGAGATTCTTAGCATTTTATGAAACCGGAAAATTCATTATCATGTTTAAAAAACCCATATATTACACATGGAACCTATGAATACACTCTGGCCAAAATTCAAAGCTATATATTGTTAAAATAAAACAGGTATAGCTGCCACTGATTATTTAGAAGAGGTCTGGACTCAAAGGGTTAAAGAGCTTTATTTATTAAATGCATAAACCTGGAAATTTTACAGCTCAGTCAGTTTTTCAAAGTGTTAGCCGGGCTAACATTGTTAACTAGAAGTTACCATGGTTTTAATAATGTCAACGAATCGGATACCGACTAAAGTAAAAATGTAAGAAATTCCTGCAATTAATTACGCACAACACCGTGACGCGTAGGGGAGTGGAGGTATAGCTCCACGCAGTCTTGACCTCGACACTATATGTGAATGAGCGAGTAGCCGCCATGGCCTCCAGTATTTCCGCACAAAGGTCTGCGTGTGAGCGGAAGAGCCGGCACTGTCCTCAATGGTATCTTACTACCTTTTCTGATAACACTATTACACGGGATTCCGTGTGATATTATATAAAGATTTTTATACGGAAAGAGTTACGTAGAAGTTCAAGATCTGTAATCGATACATTCAAATGTAAATCTAAGAGTTATTTTTCAGTTCTCCCATTTACTTCCTGTGACTCCTACTCAGAAATTAAATCAGTGGATTGTTATTCTAAAATTCCCACAGAGAATGTGTTTGAATCACACCGTACTTTCTAACCCAAGTTCAAGCTTCAAATATCTTATCAAAATAAAACGAATTATGGGACACTTCAATGTGACGGTTCATAGTCACGAATCACGAAAGTAAAGAAAGTGACAGTCATCGGAGATGTTTTTCACAGAAAGTTGATTTATTATATTTATTATATATTATTTTATTAATGTATCGATTGTCTGCACTGTTCAATGCTCAACACTCTGAGTTCAAGCAGAAGTTGGTAGCACCGTAGACCCTTACCAAATGTCACAGGCGAGTGGTTAGCATTCCTGCTTCATATGTCTTCAAAACTCAGCCCGGAGATCGATTATCATGACGGTACTTTTCAGTGTTTTTCGTCAATTCTTCCAGGCAATTGCTGAGAAAGTAGGGTGAATTGGTAGGACTTGAGGTTTTCAAGCTGATGAATCCGAAGGCAGCCATCTACGAGTACTTCAAATTGTGTCATGAATGTTACTTTGCACATACCTGTCAGTTCACTAATCATCATATTATTAGACGAGATTTAGTCTGAGCAAATAAACAAATCAATAAACTATAGACTCTTTTAGATTGTTAGGTATAAAATTCAGTGTGATTCCAACAGCGGTAACACGTCTGCTTTGTATTCGAGATGTACATCATTTTAATTAAAACCGGTAGTAGTTAGCAAGATTGAGATTAATTGTGATTTTTCAAAAGCTCTCCACGAATTACAGACAGTATTCTGTTTCCTTGTTCCTCTGGACTTCATCCATCGTTCATCATTCCCTGATCCAAAAACTGGGATTAGCCCCTTCTATCGGATCCAAAAGATTAGGCAGTCCCGCCTGAAGACGGAAGCAGAGCCGGCTACCGAAACGTAGCGCCTTTTTTAATGTACTGATCGACGGATAAAGTTCAGAGATAGGAATACGGAATGCTACGGAGCATCGTTGTAACCTGTAGAGTTACCCTCCCATTCCTTGGCATACAATTTACGAAATTGAGAAAGTGTTATTAAATAAACTAAGATACAAACATTACTGCATGCTACAGGTTTATATTTACAAAGCTCATGTTACAAAATCTCTATATTTTATATTTTTACCTCCATCCATGTTGGAATATGCGAGTTTCGAATGTTTTCATTTCGCTCTGAACCAGATTGTAATCTAATTCGGCATGAGGCAGTTATTTAAGAAAGAAGCTATAATATTCATCTGAACCAGCGAGGTAGGCTACGTTTACTGGAACAGACATACTGGACATACATTTTGAAGCGTACAGCCAATTGATTAATTCTGCCAACACCACACGCTCTTTAATTTACTAATGCTCTTTTCTCTGACCAGAGAAATACGAGGTGGTAGTAGGTGGTTTTAGGGGACGCCGGATACATGAAAAGTTCCGGTTTACTCTGCACACAAATATAATACCTCGTTGTAACATGGAGATGGTAACTTAAATAACTAATGTCACGTTGCAGACTCTCCCTGAACATTTTTAACAACTGGCACGCTCATAGCGTGAGATTTCAAGTTCTCATGGCGGCAAATATTAAGATGGCTGTCTCTTAAATTAATTCATCGTAGTATGGTAGAAATTTTCCGACGTTTCAGCGGCGTAACAACCCACGAGACACCATCTTCATAATGATTGCTTCGATAAAAATATGTCATCTACATAGATCAAATAATTTTACACCGGTATCAGAAATTTGCTGGGAACTGTGCAGTTTCTGATAAAGTAAATAAATTTCGTTCCCAACAAGGAAGTTTGCGCAGTCGCCATGTTGATATTCTTGATGGAAGAAAATGTAAAACATTTCAAATCGGTGTGGCCTCGGCCTCGTAGCATTATATTACGTAAAGTTCCATTAATATCCGTCAGCTAGTTTAAAATTATTACGGGGGTCGAAAAAAGGGGCGTGCTATTGCCATAAGTCTATAGACTCACATAAAATAAAGGAAGTTAATAAGTAATTTAAGAAGTAATATCAGAAACATTTTTCTGCATAGCACACATACAATCTAATAATATGCTGCCACTTCTCGAGTGTAGGTTTCTCTGTCGAGTAGACTACGGCATTGGCGATTTGTTTCAATGTCTGTTCTGTCACCCAAACACGATTTGCGTAAGAAATACGCTCCAGCTCAGGTTTCGTTCGTATTTCTGCAGCGAGAAATCTTCCTATCTGGTAATGGTAGCGCTAAAGTGGATATAGCAAGTCGGTCCTATCTTACATAAGACTTTCATTTACGTTTCTCTATCTTAACCCACGATCTAAGCCTTAGGAATCGTATTCCTTCTAAAATTAAATTGTTCTTACTTGTTCCATGTTTGTTCACACTATCGAAACTGCCGGAATTACGAGTAATTGAATACAAGTAGGAAGTTAATTCATACTTCCAACAACCACAACATATATCCTGTCAGTCTTTTCTGCGCAATTTAACTTTGAAAACAGTCGGATGTATGTTTTCATTAACATTTATTATTTTCATTCAAAACAACTATCAACTGTCTGTTTTAATAACTTAGACATAGCAAAAAGTTTATTGCGCCGAAATTTTTCAGAGCAGAAGTAGTAAGCTACGAATATGAACGTTAGGTTTAAAAACCCTAAAACAAAGGGAAATATACGATCTACGTCTTGTGTCATGCGTGTACGTCTGTCTGTATATCTAAAACGGGGATTATCAACCAAGCGGCAGCCTCAACGCTAGAAAAGGCTGAGAACTTCTGATGTAGAAGCAATTGAACTTTAAAGTGTTCAAGATCCACTCCTTTGCCGTCCCTGCACTCTCTGTAATTTATGTACTCCTAATGCAATAGCCAGTGTCTGTCACGCTTGACTGTAATAGAATGCTGTATGCGCGACTCGAAAAGAAAGAATTGAAATCAGTTCTGACTGTGGCGACTCTGGTACGAAGAAATGCAACCGAGGCTATGGTGTTTTTTTTTTTGGTGCGTCTGGCACGAATCAGGCTTCAGTCGCCGCGAAGATGTTTTTACATTTTATTTACTTCACAAATTATACAAATTTTGCAATTTAAAATGGATTTGTATTAGTGTTCAACACAAACACATCTGACGGGTGATATTACATTAAATCAGTCAAATCTGTAGTATTAGGGTGGTTCCCTGTCGCCATGGCTTAACGTTTCCTTGGTTTACGTATGGGAATGACGACCTCCAAAGGCGGAAGGCAACTTCGAATATGTTAAGTGAGCAATTGCGTAGAGCCGACAAGGGCTGGTCCTCTAACACAGAGTCTGACAAGGGACTTAAATCCCTTTGTACCCTTGTACAAACAACGCTCAAACGTCCAACGCTGAAATACATTCTCTTATTCTTCATTGTTAGGGTAACGCTCCAATATGTACTGTATTCCTGACCGATCGGTAGGTCAGCGTTTTGTATGTGACTTGCTGTGTTTTGTGATACAGGTCTTAAGAACCTGCTAATGCCACTCAGTCAACAACCTTAAGTGAACCGACAATATTACAGGTTTTGCAAGCATTTCTAATTAAACTTCACAATTATCAAAGTGTCGAGAAAAGACTAGATTAACCTCATAGTTAATATTGATTTATCATTCTTCAGGACTGAATATATATATAAAACTCAACAACAAAATCACAGAGTAAATTATTATATATACTAATTGCATTGTCTAAAAATTATGAAACGGAACATCGTAAACGACTGGTTAAGCATTCTTGCTTCGTATGTGGGAGGTCCCTGATTCAAATTTGTCCCAAATACCGGTTCTAGTTGAATAAGAAACTATTATTTGTTGTGTGAGACTGAAGGAAAGTTCCATTTCTGTAAATGATACTACAGCAGGATCATAGGAAAACACCGAGACAAAGTAAATTGTAATAATAAGTTAAATGCTCTGTTCAATTAAATTCACAGTGTGAAAGTCTTACACATCTTTAAAAAGAATCAAGAATGTTCGTAATAAATAAACATGATATTACAATGATCGACTTTTTCTGTAGAATATTAAAAAGAAACAAGCGAAGGAGATTGAACTGGGCGCATTTAGTGTTGGAATGAAGAGAAGTCTTCATAATTGTCAACCACGGACGTCGAAAGAGAATGGAAATTATAACTCATCAATATTTTAAGACTGAAATGTATAAAAGATAAACAAGAAAAGCGACCCTAACCCATACGGTATATTCATCTTGTAATCGTTGTAGTGACAGGCGAAATTGAAATACATAATGTATGGCTTTTCACAGTATAAACTGTATTTAAATTAAAGAAAAAATATTAGTAAGCAAAACGAAACATCATTTGTAGTCATCCTGGTGACGGACGAAGCTTGAAATTGCACAGACATTTTATGGCTCTGTACTTCAAGAGATCCAAGTATAAAAAATATGCAGTTACAATTATGCCTGCATTGTACGCAGTGTATGACACAGAAGCATTTAAGGGACGCATAGACCATCTTTTAAATGGATTTCTGTCAAATTGCGCCCTACCGGCGATCGTGACAATAGATTGAAATAATACCCAGAGACCGGGAGGTGGTACGGCCGTAGGATTATAGAGGTTAAAACCGAAATAATATAAAGGCAGTTCCAAATTATCAAAATATATTAAAAGTATAAATTAAAAAAACATACAGGATGAAGTCAAACAAAACACACTCTGCTCAGGCTTCCGGCTGTGATACGAACCAGCAAATTTCGACATATACTGAACCAAAACGGAAGATTATACCTAGCTCACAACAGGCAGAGAAGTTTCGTCTTCAGTCTCTCTCTCTTTCCGGCGAAGTACCCTGCGCGGCGGACACACACAGACTGCCAGACACACTGCCCCATAAGGGCATCGAAGCCTGTGGCTCCAAAGATCGCAGAGATGTGGGAGATATGTGACTCCGAGCCAGGAGGCATGGCTCAAAATTCAGTAATTTTTATCTACGAGGGTCGCTCATTAAATAATGCCCCACATTTTTTTTCTCAGCCAATAATGACGATAGAAAAGTGTACTTTTACATGCTTGAGATTTGATGTTTCTCGCGTTCGTGTACGGAGTTTCAAATGATTCCAACCAATGGCGGAGCTGTAGTGAACTGTTAAAATGGCGTCTGTGAACGACTCTCGTTACAAGCAACGAGCTGTAATTGAATTCTTTTTTGCTGAAAAAGAAACTGTGGTGAACATTCATAAATGTTTGTGTGCTGTGTATGGAAGCTGTGCAGTCGATAGGAGCACCGTTGGTCGCTGGGCTAAGAGAGTTAAAGCTTCAGGAAGTGAAGAAACCGAGCTCCATGATCTGCCGCGCTCTGGGCGTCCTGCCACAGCCACCACTCCAGACATGTTGAACCGCGCGGATGCCATTATTCGTGAGGATCGGCGCGTCACAACTCGACAATTGGCCCAACAGCTTTCAGTCAGCAATGGAAGTGTAATTGCAATTATCCGGGCTCTTGCATATTCGAAGGTGTGCGCAAGATGGGTTCCACGAAGTCTCACAGCAGACCACAGGATTCAAAGGAAAACAATTTCTTCTGAATTGTTGGAAGCGTTTTGATGCTGAGGGATCATTACAGGTGACGAAACCTGGATACACCACTTTGAGCCGGAGACAAAAAGGCAGTCAATGGAGTGGCATCACCCTCAATCACCGAGAAAGAAGAAATTCAAGACAACTCCCTCCGCCGGAAAAGTCATGATGACTGTCTTTTGGGACAGTGATGGGTTCATTCTTGTGGATGTAATGCCAAGAGGTGCGAGACGCGTACATTGGGACCCTGAAACCCTCAAGAAGCGTTTCCGACGAGCTCGGCCTCACAAGCATCCAGCAGAAATTTTGCTCCTGCACGACAATGCACGCCCTCACACAAGTCCGAGAACCCGGGAAGAAATCACCAAATTGGGTTGGACGGTGCTGCCCCATCCACCCTCCGACTTTCATCTCTTTGGGCCACTCAAAGATGCTATCCGCGGAACAAGATTTGAAGATGACGAGAGCGTGATTCAAGCAGTGAGGACATGGCTACGTTCACAGGACAAGAGCTGGTACCGGCAAGGCATGCACGCACTTGTTCCACGATGGCGTAAAGCCGTACAAGTTGATGGGGACTATGTGGAAAAATAGTATGTGTAAGGGAAACATTGATTTATATTGTCACTAAATTTCAGCCATCTTGAATAAATATATTCTGAGGAAAAAAATGTGGGGCATTACTTAATGAGCGACCCTCGTATATGTCAAATTGCCTCGGAAATTTTATATTGTCTTCCATAGCTCTAATGAAAGCCCTACTTTATGTGAACCTCATATTGAACTAATAAATTTTGATTTCTGGATTGACCACTCATTACCCTGATGATGGAGGCAGCAAGGACCCCTGAAACGTTGGTAAACTTAGACCAGAATACATGGCACAACAACCCAGAAGACAGCCATCTTCAGACTCACCGCCGCGAAAACCTCAAATCCTACATTGCAATGGTTATCAATAATGAAGTTGAGACAAACAGACCAAAGTGTAATTGAAAACTATGCAGACCTATTTAATGCATCAGCAAAAACTCTAAGAGTTTTCTTTCCTGCGCAGGACTGTATTTGCATTTTATTCATGTCACGGAATGCTACCACGGGGTGAGATGGAGCAGAAAGTGTGTAGTTTATTTGAATTTAAATAACATTGTAATCCCATTTATACGCAGTTTAAGAGAAATTTATAATTAAAATAACGCCACATGACACATTGCCACTGTTTCCTGTTATACTTTATGCTGACATCGCATTGAATGAAGCTTCGGTTATCACAATAATGGAGAATTTATCAGCCGACTGATAGACAGCTTCTCAGATACCCTCATCTCAACAAAGCCCGAGCTGTGCATTAACCGGAATACAAATTCTACGCAGCTGCTTCGTAAAAAGTACCTTTTTAATATTATCTCAATTTCGCTATCACTGTATTAACAATAATAAACGTATTATTATAATAGTCGTAAGATACTTTGGGACCATAAAATACACCACATCAAACGCAAATGCCTTTTCACTTGTTTACTTCTGTGTACTCTACATTGAAGGACAATAAATTCTAAAAAAGAAAATTGCATTGCTAATTGTTGTTTTAAAGGAAATCCAGCAGAACTTGCATCGACGTTGTAAATATTCATTTCTCTTAACGTGGGCAGACATTCGTAGTTCACGTCAATATCAACATCAACACAAAGCCAAGATAAGACAAGGTAAATTAATGTCAGGTAAGGTAAAATAACGTATGAAGACACATGAGAGGGTCGAGGCATGAATCCTTAAGCGAGGGGCTAACTTAACGTCCCGGTCCAGTGCCACTAGACCGGAGGCTGAATGGACGCAGTAGCGGGAAGAAAAATCTTTCTCACTGTCGCGAACTCAACTGTATCACTGGGATACTGGGAACGACCCGTTCTTCAAGTGCCTGAGCACTGCGGGTCCCAACTTTTCGTTGGCTTGATCTATAGACATTCGGTAGGACTCCTTGGACGAGGGATCGGCCCGTCGCAAGGCCTCTACCTGTACACAGGACAGCACAACACAGAAAGACGCGGACAAACATCCATGGCTTGAGTGGGATTCGAACCCACGGTCCCAGTGACCAAGCGGCACAAGGCCCACTCTTCAGACCGCGCGGCCACTGCGGACCCCTCAACTGTATCACAGAGAAAACAAATATAAACTCATTCCTACAAGGAAACCTGTAATTCAACTTCTCAATACACCTACGGCAAGTAACGGAAGAAGTAACCTGTCCGCTGACGCATTAGAGCAGCATGACGTCATACACGTAAGAATTAGACGGCAGAGGCATTACAGATTAATTTTAGGTCTTGTAAAAACAGTGTAATTTAAACGAATGTATTCAATTTAAAAAGGAAATGCACAAAATTACTATTTATTATAAACCAGTCGTCGTGTGATTTACGTTAAAGCAAATCTCCAACCGGTGTGACGCTTGCGGGGTGAGGAGGCGTAGCTCCTACTCATTCTTGACCTCGGCCGTAGACTGGGGTTAATGGTCAGCGTCACGGCCAAGCCGCGCTTTATCCCTTGCGAAAGGGAGTAATAACTTATTTCTCCTCCAATCGGTAATGTCAAAATGACGAAAGGTCAAACTTGTGAGGTGGAAGGACAATCATACGCGACGACTGATGGCCTTTGACATCTGTCTGCATGCAAACAACTCGATAATCGCTGAAGGCATTGAAATGAAATTTGAAGATGGCTGTCTTCTGGGTTGTTGCGCCTTGCAGTCTGGTAGAAGTTTCCGACGTCCTTGCGATCGCCCTGATGATGTAAGCAGCAAGGACCTCTGAAACGTCGGTATACTTTTTCCAGACTACACGGCGCAACAACCCAGAAGACAGCAATCTTCGTGTTAGAACTGGGTATTGAATAACTGGTAGTGTGCGGGTCACACCTAATTTGAGAGCTTATTCTCATCCAATATTTTGCATCATTATCTAGTGACTAGACACTAATAACGATGGTTGAATACAATGTTTATTTCTCCGCATTATCCCTTGAGACATGTCACCGGTCCTCTTCTGTGTCTCTCACAGATATTAACGTGTCGAAACTAAACTGGAACGATAAATCGATCACAACCGTAGAACCAGCACCGCCAGCTCAACCGTAATACTTTACCAGTTTCTCTGAAGCTAACTGAAACCATGTAGCGGACACCTCCGTACAATTATTAGCCTATTAAATGTCAATCGAACTATTAGAAATGATATTATACTGCTCCGCATCGAAGTGCTTACGCAAACACAGACATTGGCTAGAATATGTGACGTAGTTTCAAAGCTTCAAATGCAAAAGAACGAGGTTCATCAACGCTGGTGAAACACTCACATTACGGGAAAATAAAATTCAGACCAGTATTTTTGCATTCAATTTTTAAAAAAGCCTATTGCAAACAATCGGTAATAATCCCTTTATAAATTTATTATTTAATATTCATATAATCTATTTATAGGCTGAAGAACTGTTCTGTGCAGAAGAATTAATTAATTATTCGGACTGCATTTATAGAATTTGCAAACATTTCTACTATAGAACTTATCTGCACGTGTAAAAGAAACATAGAGGCTTGTTTTTAGAATTTTACAGAATGTCCGAAAAGAAAGGAGCAAAATGAGTGCTTCATACCATATTAATACTTATTTTATAACATTTTAATCTAATTTATTATCGTAAGGAAACGGTATATTTATGAAATTACCTTGTTGTCTGTGTATGCCTTTTGACTTTATGCGTAAAAAGACATTTAAGTCTAAGTACACCGTACTTGGACAGAGACGAAGTCCCGGTTTTACAGCCCTGATATATGATTTCTGTAGGCCTCTATAAAGTTTAATCTATACTAGGTCTCGTGCATTACATTTTAGTACGGGATGGCAGCTCTAAATAACAAGCGCAGGATTCTACATAATAATAATAATCCGTGGCGTAACAGCCCTCTGAGAGCCAAAGCCGACTAGCTGGCTGCTGGCCTCACGTTCACATGCCTAAGCAGAGGTGAACGATCATCTAACCAGATATAGGGTGACGTGTGGTCAGCACGACGAACCCTCAGCCATTGCTAGTTTTCATGACCGGGATTACGCTACCCATTGCAGCTCCCCAATTTCCTCACGATGCTGAGTAGGATTCTACATACTTTACATAAATATAATCAACACTACGGTACACAGATGCTATTTCTGTAGGATATAACGTAAATATTTTACGGTTGGGAGTCAAAAACTATGTTATTTTTAATCTGTTCTTCAAACCCCGCTCTAAAACCTGTGTTTGAGTATCGTTAAGTTAACCCCTGAAGCGTATTAAAACTGCGGAAATTTGAATTTTTTATCATGTTAATTTACACATTACTTCCGGCTACTTATAGATATATAACTCTATTCAAATTAAAACGAGATTTCAGGTTTCCTGGACTCCAACCGTCACAGACAGACATCAGTAAAATTATTTTACGAGTTCTCTAGTTTTGGTCTTTGTGCAGCAGATCTTTCAGAACATTTCATGTAAATAATACTCTGGATTGTAAGTTTGAATTTGAAAATAATAAAATTTAAGATAAGTATAGATTTTGTACTAGCGCTCTAATAATAGTGCCCGCACTGGGAAACCATTAATATTATATGACTATGGGTTAAAGTACATAAATATGACAGATTTTCATCAATTTTGGTTGCCATACAATAAAATATTTGATGTTTTCAAGGTGGTATATATTCTGCGTATAATACAGAGTATTTCAGTGAATTCAAAATTGTACGCCTTTGAAATTTTGTTTAGGCTAATGTTAAAAGCGGTATAGGCCCTTTCTGTACAGAATTCCTAAACTATTTTTGAAATCCGACTTCTCATTGGTTATTTCTTTACCTAATTACGAATTATCAAATGCGAAGTTCATGCAAAAAATTGGCTATTGTTTCATGTACCACGAAGTGTTTCTTGGCCCCTGGATCGAAAGCGAAAAACTTGACATTCAATAATTTCACACTATTCTAATTTGAAACGACATAATACGTCACAGATAACGTATCAGAGAACATCAGAATCATATGTGACTTGTGTTATGGAGGTACATAAAATCTGGTAACTCCGAAGTTTTCCATGGTTTATTTCAGTGGTATTCAACCTGGGGTACGCGTACCCCCGGGGGTACGCGAACACATCTTAGGGTGTACGTGAAATTTTAAAAAAAAATATATTATTTTATGATAAACACGGAATAATCAGTAATGTAATTTATTTAATTTATTTTAGATGTAGATTATATACTATGTATAACTTGAATTATACACCAACAACTTTGGGGGTACAAAGTTGAAGAGAAATTATATCAGGGGGTACGCGAACAAAAAAGGTTGAATACCACTGGTTTATTTCATATCTTCCCAGGAAGGGAATACATTAGTTACTTGGTGATAATGGGAAGAATTTTAAAAAAGACGACATATGAAGTGTGTGGTTAGAGCAATAGCTCTCTATATCACATGAATAAAAAGTTTTGGTTTCAATATCTGATATGGGCCAAAGACAATTTAACTAGGGTGCCTTAGCCACAACAAATTTCCTTTATATTTCCTTAATGTTTCACTAAATTGTCAATTAATTTTCAATATTGGAAACACAATGGAAAGTGTATAATTATTCTTGAGTAAGATTGTACTGTGCATATTTATTTTGAAAAGAGCTATGCCTCCATATAATTTTCGAGCCAATAAAATTGACAGATTTAAAAATTTTAGTCAAAATATTTAAATATCCAATGCCCGTAAAATTCTGTACTTCCAATGCGATTTGAAAACTAATGTTGCAATAAATTGTATTACTGTTAAAAGAAAACGTTTTATTACCGTTAACTTTGACAGGTTCCTAATGTTACAATAGCAATGGTATGATTAATCTTCATTTAAACAGGCCTACATACTTTTGTAAACCGGCGCGTTGAAACCCAACTGACAAGATTTCGTATGGAGTATCGAATGCTTCATTTCTACGCCATCAGAACGTAACAATATTTCTACAGCAACCCACCACTTTCCGAGGTTTTGATGTGGTAGCATAATGAGATTCGCGAATTAAGCACAACTCTGTAACCTAACCAGTCAGCAGGAGACTCTAGATTCCTTCTGGTTAACTGAAATGCATGCATTTCTCTGATTGCTCTCTTTTATCTACCCCATCCCGAGAAAGAACGGTAGACGACAAGCGACACCGACTATAATGGAACACGGTAATTCCATTGGGTATCTTCTTTACCATCCTTCAGACTGAAGAAATTCCTCTATCTTACATTTCAGAATGTTTATCAATACATTTGTGCAGTGTAAAAATGTAAGAGGCGTTGTAACCACATGTATTGAACATTCTCAGTTAAAAATAATATCCGAAGACTTATGTCAGAATTACAAAAAAATTTACGTCGTTATTAAATGTGAAAAAAAATTAATTCAAACTGATAAATATAGTAATATTTTATGCTGCAAAGATGCAGTAATGAATAGCACAAACTATTTAGTTGCTGACCTGAAACGAAAAATAAAACTGGTCGATAGCTGTAAGACAGTATTAATTCAAAGTGTAGTAAAAATAAACAAAGTAGAATTATAAGAATTCTTCTTACATTTATTGTTACGATGACGTGAGACTATGTGGCTGTGGAACTCGGGCAGCTAATTGGTCCATTGTACATCCCCCAAATGACGTGTGAGTATGGATAAGTGTTGGGATAAAACCTGCCCCGACGCCACTCTGTCCATCCAAAATTCCACGTGGACTTATCTGGAATTATTCCGGTCTTCGTCGGAGAGAGCAATACACTTAACCACGTGTGGTATGGCATAGCCCCTCCGGGAATTAAATAAACAGGACTAATTCTGCAAGTTAGTGAGGGCGACTTCAACGTTTTCGCCTTCATGGCAATGATTTAAAACACAACTTTTATACTACTATGAATGCCATCAAATGGTTCAAAATTATACTATTCCTAGAAGATTTTTAGTTAGGGAACAAGAAAAAGTCACATGAAACCAAACCGTGTAAATTATGGTAGTTATTCAATTTGAGTATTTTTAACACCTTCGAATCGGAATTTGGAAATTATATTTAGAGGCTAAGAGATTTACATGCACACAGTTATATTGTACTTGGTTATTTTTAATTTAACGTACATTTTAAAGAAAATATATTAACATTCTTATTTAATTAGTAAGTTTTATTACAAGTCGAATCAACAACAAGAGATTTTGTTGATATAACAATGTTTGTTCACCAACGTCAGGAAGTTACTTATAATAAAACCAAATCCAGATATCTAAACACTGTGTCTCTCTCTGCAGAAAGGACTGCATTTATCAATTTGCACTCAAAACTTGGGTTTCGTGGAGAAATTTATCTCTTTTAATATTATCTTATCATTCCATTAGCCAAGAGATAGTAGCGAGACATTTGTGAATGAAAATCCATCAACGATTAAATGATGTAATGGTTAGTAGTAGAAGAAGCACTTTTGTTGGTTCTCAGAACTGGGTGCAGCAAGCTGGGATGTAAAACTGTCTAACTACCAAATACCAATTAGCTCATCTATAGTTTTCTTCAGTAGAAATTGTGCTCTTTGTGAGTGGACCAGTCAGCTCAAAGAAGGTCTGCTCAGTCTGTTCCTTGCGTAGTGCTGCGACCCTAGTTTCTGACGGAGAAGAACACTTTCTTCTCGAGAATTCAGAAAACACAACTGCTTGATTTTACATGCAAATGAATTAGACAAAATGACTCGCGTTTACTGAAAACTGACATTCCACCATTTGGCACCACTGCACGGTTTATGTTTCGATGCTTCCCTCCCACTCGCACTCCTATCTTCAGGGTAGGATGTAGGCGATACGTCCCTCTGAAACGTTAGTAACCACCAACTATTGCTACACATCGTCACATCTTCACTCCCAAGACGATCTTAAACCTCAGAAGATGAGTCTACTTGCTCTCAGATACCACACTATATGATGAGGCTACCAACAATTATATCCACATGTTAGAGTATAACATCCACTTACACAGATTCACAGTATGTGACATTTTGGGCCTTATTACAGAGGTACAATAAAATACCATGTCTTAGCCACCGCCTAAACCTCTCGCCCTGCTCTTAAACGAGCAGCGTTCATGTATTAGTTGCGCTGCCTGTATATTTTTCTTTCAAATTTTATGTCCTTGACGTAAGTTACATATTTTTAGATTTTACCGCACAAACGTTCAAGATTTTAACAGTTACTGGTTCCACATGCATCTCCCTCAGAATTTCGTACGGCCGCTATGTTGATATTGATGATAGTAGGAAATTTAAAAGCACAAAATTTTTGGTTGTCTGTAATGTTGTGTTACCCATACCAAGTCGATGAACACTGATTTTATTAGTTGATAAGACACACATAGGCTACTCTTCCTTAAAACAAAAAAAGGAAAGAAGGTTAATAATCGTTAAAGAGCAGTTACTCGATTTTATTCTATACATTTTTCTGATTGGTTATTTGGATATTTCAAAATAATTTCCCTACTGCAGAGATTTTATAGATTAACGTCGGACTATAAATCATGAACTGGAAATAAATGTAAAATAAATCAGTCGTAGCCTGTCGGAGTATTCGTTTAGAGGGACTGAGGTAAACCACGGAAACTGTAATGCGTACAGACGGTCTCATGGGCCAAATTCAAGCCCATGATCTCCAGAACAGGCCTGCTCTACCGCAATGTTATATTAGACAAGTTTTAGATGTTCGTTACGAATACACCTACTGTTTAAGACTTTAAAGCGAAAACAAGTTTAAATAATATTTAAAAATTAGTTCTTACGAAAAATGAAAACAACGCGTGTCCATGACAAAACTCAACTGATTAATGGTGTTTTAGGAACTAGCCGCTTTTTACACTGAGAATCATATGAAATATTAATTCAACGTACAGTTACTAATTTCTGAATCAGGTGGCACACATAGTTACCACTGGGCTTTAAAGGGTCATTATATCAGTTCTTAAACGAGCATGTGTGTGGTCCATAAGGCACTAAAATATTATCAAAGGGAATATAAAGAACACACGTTGATGGTGTCCGACTAGTTGTTATATCTTTAATTATGTTCTGCCAGGCGCATGGCTTACTACGGAAACTAGATAAGAGAGTAAATCATATGGCAATCAATCACGGTCCTCTAGACTTGACGTTTGACAAGAATGATGACCAACAATTAGAGCCTGAGGAACCAATGATCGATGTAGCTACCGACAGACAAGCAACGACTGGAAACATCAGCGCGCTCTAACTGGTCACATGCTCAAACTGTTTGTCTATTCGGATTCAGAGATGAAATGTTCATGTGACCGACATAATAGGTTATTCTCTGCTCTGGCAACTCGTGCCTACATTCTGTTCGGACCGAACAAGGTGGCATAGCAGCAGCTATTTCGGCATTTCCCAGCATTGTATAATGTACTGGCATTCTTAACTGGCTTATTAATCAATAATTGGAATACAAAAGATATATAAATGGCCATCATACACTAATTAGTCGCTAAATTGAAGCGAAACACAGTAAATGTCTGTTGTATTTCTTCTACACCCAAAGAATACCTTTGCCTTTTAGTCTTTCTCGTCTTATCCGGTATGCCTATAATGCATAAAGCGATTGATATTAATCGCCATTTCGTCTCTAGGCAACACTCACGGTTTAATGATCTGTCACTATTTACTTGATTTATAATTCGGCGTTGAGAAGTCGGTGAATGAATATTATAAAATAAGTTATGTGTGATGCACATCCTTTCGTTTTTATTCTTTGAGATTTCAGGTTCTCACAGCGGCGAACATGAAGATGACAGTCTTCTGAGTTGCAGCGCCATGTAGTCTAGTAGAAGTCTACCGACGTTTCAGAGGTTCTTGCTGCCTGCGTCATCACCATTCTCACACAATCCTCACCCTGTTCTCCAATGGCCTGGCTGGAGTTGTACCTCGTCCGACTGGTTCCTATATCTCAAAACCTTCGCTGGCGGTTTACTCATTGCCATGATAATACAGCCAGTGAGTACCTCTGAAACGTCCGTAAACTTTTGCCACACTACACGATGCCACAACCCATAAGACAGTCATCTTCATGTCATTGCTATTTGTTACTGCTGTATCCAAATATTTAAATTCTTGTATTTGCAGTGTAAAAACCTATAGTTTTTAATTGCTTACGATATAACGATACAATACAATTTTAAAAATTAAAATGGAATACACGTCAATAACAGATAAATTCAGATTTCAAACTTTACATAAAGAATTATTACAAGCTGTTCATAAATATTATTTTGTATCTTAACCTTATTTCACGGCCATACAAGAACATAAAAATGTTAGCACGGAGTTCGTCGAGCGTGCTTTTTCCATGAAAGGGTTTGCTGGAGCGGTGAGCCAGTGATCTGGCCAAATTCTGCTGCCACAAGAGAAGCGTGACTTCCTACTGAAATACTATCTTCTCACTCGGGCTGGCAGGATCTCCGGATTATATCGGAAGCTGTAAATTGGCATCTTGTGACGACAGAGACACGGGTTCACGAGATTTGCACACAGCCGGCAGACTCAATAATATCACGTGTCCTGACACACACATCACATGTAAAATTAGTGAGCCAATAGCATACGGAGAACTCAAAAGAAAGCAAATAGGGAGGATATTTCCAGATGTGGTTTCTTTACGGTTAATGAGTGAACAATTGTTGTATAAAATAAATAAATCTAACCAACTGTTCACTCACAAATAAACCCATACGCACCTTCTATTGGGGGGGGGGGGGAAAGAGCAACAAAATCACGGGATACGGCACCACAGATAAAATTCACACAGTTTCAACTTGTATTGAATAAGACTAGAAGACGCACACAATTTTTCATTTACGTATTTTCTAAACGTCTTACTTATTAGTTTATATATCTCAAGTAGTATGTTCCGTTATTATATCAGAATCATAAATGTGCTGAAGGTGTCAACTGTTGTTTTATTCTGAAGTGGAAACACTTCATAAAGCATGACCAGCCCAATGACATCTGATGAACGACTTTTAACGAAATCAAAATTGCGACTGCGTATAATACCCCCTTTGTAAAGTGAAATAATTGCTACTCACTAAGTATCAGCTCAATCAAATCTAAAGCCATCTCTAATCACAAAAGTAGGATCATAAGTAGGATACACAGTTTGAAATCATTTCTCTGGCTGGGAACAAAAGTAAGGTACACCACAAAGTTATGAGTGAGAGACCGAATCTAGTTAAATATTACGGTGAAACGGATGCTTCTGTAAAGTTCTGTTACCACAAAAGCAATATAATATAATAGCGAGACTGCCCTTCTGTTCAGATCCCTGTGAATAAGCACTGTAGATCCATTCATATGGTCGATTAAATAGGACAGCCGAATTAGTACTCATAAGACTTGAATAGTTTTAAACGTAATTGAAAGTTGTAACATGGAGTTTTCACAATTCAGCCGAATAAAACAGTCACAGCTTTCACACATTCTGCAAACATGACGATTAAAACAGACAACCGTAATCCCACGAATTCTCCTGTCAGACTTCACTCTTAGTAAAGAAAACGGACTGAGGGTGTTTGAGCAGAAATCTCTGAAGAGAATACTTCGATCTATGATACAGGAAACAACACATGCATAGAAAAAATGCATAATAAGAAACTTAAAAAGCTGTACTTTTCCATAAATGATATAAAAATTTGTGGGGAGACATGTAACACATATATGACCGGTAAGAAATAGATACAAAACTTTATTCGCAAAACCTGGACACAGACTTGACTGGACTCAACTGGCTTACGATAAGTTTCACGATATGTACATGAAGTGAATGTGAGACTTAAGGTACTCATGGCCACGAATATTAAAATGATTTCTGGCTAAAGATGCGTTTTATCTTACCAGTTCTACTACGTTTTTGTGTACAAAGCACCACTGAACCAAGAAATTATAACTTTTTATTTTTACTGTCTGGAAGTGTTAGCCGGACTAACACGGCCAACATAAACGCTCAGCCCCTGATCATACAGGATTGCTGAAATGAAATCCTGGCGTTCAATATTTGTTAATGCTCACAGGAGATAAACTACAAAGATCAGATACGAATTAGAAATATAGAATTACAGAGCGGGGCATCTGTTTAATCTGTGGAGTAGGTAGAAGACGCTTGTTTAAAAATGTTGCCTTTGAGTGATTTACAAGTGACCTCTGAATAGCATTACAGGCAAAGGGTTTTGAATTCTACTCCCACACAAACTGCATACAAACGATATAAAAATGATATCATGTAGAAATGTATAATTAAAATTGCAGGAATTTGAGATCAGAGTACTGAGGGAATATAAAGACAAAAGAGACGGAATGGAGTCTGGATAGAATTGCTTAATGAGGTGGTTCATATTTCGTTCACTTCACAAAAAGTATTAGGATGATAAAATCAGAGCATTACATTGGTAGAATGCCGGGCATATGAGAAATAACAAATGCTTATAAAGTTTTAGTCACAAAACCTGATAGAAAGAGACCAGTTGAGAGGCTTAGGCACAGATGTGAGGATAATATTAAAATAGGCATTTTAAAAATAGGCTTTATTGCGTGAATTGGATCATGGAACTTTCTGGTGTCATAATAGGACAAGAATTTCGTCATCAGCTGAGTGATTATATGTGCCTCACAGAAGACACCATTCCGTTGAGTTTGTTTTACACGAGTGTACGCTAACAGGTTGATTCACAGATTTCACACTTTGAAAACGGAGTTTTGGATCCGACAGCTCTATATGAGATTTGATGTTTGTTTATTGGTCAATTGAAAATGTTGTAGTAAGTGTTATATAGAACAGAACTAAATCATAATGTGAACAGAACGTGGAAGGAAAAGGTCACAGATTATTTTACGATACGATTCCAGCATTTGTCTGAAGAGCGGACGAAAGTAATAACCACCGTCAAAACAGAAGTTCTCGACGCCGAATATCGAAGCTGCGATCTCATAGATATGAAGCAGGAAGGATAAGCTCTTCACCATGTCCTTAGACATTCGACACAACAAACGTTAGAAGGCTGGATTAATGTAATTTCACTCCTTTATTTAGCAGAATTCTTAATCAAAAAAAAAATTCGTGTCAACGTTGAAATATTTATTGTCAGACGACACAGTTCAATTGGTCTACATAAACCTATAATCAGGTGGAATAAAATTAGTTGTAAGTGCCTAGAAGACTAATGCAGTTTTATGGCATTTTAGTTATTATCTCATAAACACATCCGAGGTGTTTAGTCTTTTATGTTACAACTGTTGCGTCGTTTATAAAGCACTTGCTTCTTCCTGAAATCAACGCATAACCTCAGTGGTGCTACAAATAGCCAGCCAGTTAAGGAACAAAGAAGTTATCTAACTAACCGACTAGCTACGTAACTAATTATGTAAATTAAACAATTTATTATATGAAGATGGTTGTCTTCTGGGCTGTTGCGCCGTGTAGTCTGGTAGAAGTTTGCCGACGTTTCAGAGGTTCTTGCTGCCTCCATCATCTCCCTGATGACAACAACCCAGAAGACGGCCATCCTCAAACTAAACGACACGAAGACCTTAAATCCTACAATTTATTATATAGTAGGATTTGAAGTTTACACGGCGGTGAGTCCGAAGACGATCATCGCCCTGTCGGTGGAGGCAGCAAGGACATCTGAGAGGTCAATAATTTCTACCACACTACGCGACGCTGCAACCAAGAAGACAGCCATCCACAATTGATTATATAACTACCTAACCAATGTTATAACTAACAAACTATATATGGTTGAGTAGGGAATTAACTAATTGAGAATCCAACCAGCGAACTAATAACCCAACTAGCTATCTAACCAACCACATAGAAAACTAAATAACGAATTATCCAATCAACCAACCAACTAACAACGTGACAAACTACCTATCTACCTAAGTGATATTCGAGATCCTTACAGTAACGAGTATGAATGTGACTCTTCTGGGATGTTGTAGCTTGTAATACGGTAGATACTAACCGACGTTTCAGAAGCGATTATTGCCCTCATCATTAGAGCGATTCATCACCTTTTGAGGGAGACAGTAAGCTGATAATAAATGTCGGTCAGTACCTAACATACCACACGGTTCTATATCTCAGAAGACAGCCATCTTCATACCTACTTATTTGCCTACCTAGCTGCCAACGAATAAATATGAAAGTACTGCACATACGGCGCGTCATACCGCGAGACCCAGGGAATCAACAGGAGGCAGCCATCAGAACGCAGGCAAACACGAACCGCTTCCTTCACGGTGCTCTGAAGACAGGGCAATTTCCTGAAGCTGATAAGCAACAGGTGGGACAACGGAAATGACAGAACTATCCTCCTTCTCTCATAAATCTAACATAATACGACAGAATACTGAGACTGAATCTGTGTATTAAATAGTTATATATTGCGATACTGAAGATAGATTTACAGGTGCTATTGTAATGCTTAAGAGCCTAAATATTTTTAAACTCACAATATTTAGTTTCGCCTATCACATTGACAGCGCGGGCTAAGGCGTTGGTCTCGACTGTTCTAAATCTGAAATCGTGTGTTTGAATCGCTCTTGAAGCATCGAGTTTTTTCTCTTCTTTCTGGGAAGTGTGTGTAGAGGCCTTCGGACAGGCCGCTACCCTAGCCAAATGTCAAAGAACAATTTTTAAAAAATGAATCATATAAATTCTCCAGAAAAGCTAACGCTCAGGGTGGAATACAAAGCTTATATACACACACACTTTTAGTTCCATTTTTGTCTTTGTGTTGCCTACATAGAAACGAGCTTTCATCTTTTTATTAATCATCTCACAGTGGCTGTGGAGTTCAAGACGTGGGTGTTGATCTCTCCAAGAATGGGATCATATACATAATATTTTGATCATTATCGTTTTACCTTTTTTAAACACTGCGTTTTGGAAACTGAATCAGGTGGCAGAAAATAAAAATTCCTACCCTTTTGGAACCCTTAGAAAGAGCAAACAATACCTCTTCCCTTAATGCACGAAACCAAGTTAAACACGTACAAAACAAGAAAAATTGCTGTCATGCATAATTTAATTTTTATGTATGTAGACAGACGACAGGGACAATATTTTTTAGCAGAATGGTAGTAAGCATGTGAATTGTTCTTTTGGGATTTTTACGTCATCTAAATTATATAATTATAAAACTACAGCGTTCCGAAAGCTGAAGGCTGCTTACTTCTTCAAATGAACATGGAGGACTCACGCTGTCTCAACGAGGGGACCCAACAGACAAGAGTCCTTATGTCCTCTTCCCTCTTTTTACCTGAAGACAGAAGCAGAATCCAACTTCCGAAACGTTGTAATTTTATAAGTTTATAATTCAGACGATGGACAAAGCCCAAAAGAACAATTTTACATATTATAACACAGCAATGTGACAAAACTTCAGACCAAATTTAACCCGAACATAATTTTTGAACGAAATAAATGTTGATTTCTTACTTTCGTTTCCGAATACCTGAATGTTATCACACAGCGAAGGATTTATTAGCTGTGGGTAATGAAGAATGGTAGGCAGCCTGCGTCATTCCCTCCCTTCGTAAGGAGATGAGTGACAGCGTTCCATTGCGCCTGCACGAATAGTCCCGCCGCGCGCGATACGCAGCGTCACCGTGGGCGCCGAGACGTCCATATAAGAGTGACGGCATCCACAAGAACTGGTCCACAGAGATACAGACCGACGCTTGAAGCCCGGACCCCGCAACTTGTCTGCTCTCAAGTACCAGCGCACACAGAAGGTACGTCACCAATTTCAAAAGTCACCCCCCCCCCCCCAACATCTCGAATTTGTAAGGAGATAATCCCGTCGTACGTTGAGAAAGCAGATGGAAATTAGGGTAACTGAAGTTTGCGTATGAATCAGAAAATCATAATTTCAAAATACAAGCTACAAAGACTCTCTAATACGGAGCCCATTGCATATATTTAAAAATAATTTAGTTGTATGTGTGAATGTATTTAAATGTATACTTATTACGTTTAGACCCAACATAGGGCTTGATAAATTACACTAACTCCTATTTACCAACGTAAAGATAGGTTTACATAAGCAAAGCGTTTCAAACATATAATAAATCGTATTTTCAGTGTCATGTTGATTATGCACATTTTCAGGTACTGCGGATATAGGGCATATTTGATATATTACATATGATTTATCTTCTTTAGGCACTCTTGTTATTTTATATAATGATTTAATTAGACAAAAGTTGAAGTATGCCTCAGTAGCATAGAATAATCTTATATTGACTCATTCTAACAAACTGTAACGTATACAAAGAATGTCTGCTAATTCATGTTATATGGTTGGGGGGGGGGGGGTTCAGTTAGTTATTTCACGTAATTACGGTTCAATTTTGAGTCGTTTAAATTTCAAAACGCTATATACCTGACTACATCCCGATACTTTATTTTTTATTAGTGTTTTTAAGGGTAATGAAGCGCCTACAAGGCAAATAACAAATAAGGAAATTTTCTACCACAGTGTGAGCAGCGCACTAAGACACGGTCCTTCAGCACAGAGATGAAAATTATATGTGCAGACTTTGTGACATTTATATCATAAACAATGTCTCCTTTGAGGGCACTTTCCTCACAAGGGAAAGTGTGTAGCTTGATTATTTGTTTTAGTTTAAATTGAATGTGTTTCTTTTTAATATATTTTTATTTGAGTTTGCTGTCATAGGCTCTGTACGTTTTGCAGATACTCGAAGAAAGTTGTTATAAATCCGTATGTACGTTACTTATTATTTCACAATAATTTATTCGACCAGCTTACAGTAGGCACAAAACAAAATAGTTTAAAAATACTGCCAACACATTAACATCAATTTTAAGAGAAAGATAAACTGAAATAAAACCAAGTATTGTTTTTCTCATTGAAAAGTGCGATATCTCTTCATACTTTTATACGTGGTAAAGAAGTTTTCGGATTTTTATACTGCCTGAAATTTCATTGCCATGTGCACAACAGCCCACTACTGAAAAGTAATCTGAGCCCAAAAATCCACCCTCACGCCAAGTTTAATGAAGAAACAGTTTCATAGTATTGTCCCGTCTCGAATAGATCCGCTAAGTATCCGCTTTCCCGGATCTTACGAGCTAAAATTCTGTATCCTTTTGCCCTTAAACACTTTTCAGATTCGAAAGATTCAATTCCACTTTCCAAATTACACATCCACACTTAACATCGGTGTATACTAAAGTCTTTCCTCGATGGTGTAACTGATGTTGGCAGTAAAGATAACCAAGTATCTCCGGAGTGTCGAGCCCTTGATCCGACAGACGTTCAGCATCAACAGACTTCTTGCCATTTGTAGAACTAAAATATTCATTACCGTATTTGCAAGTGTCAGCTACTAAATTCTATCTTGAGCCACTTACATCCAATCCATCACATCCCTTGTCTTTAAAGTTTATTTTAATATTACACCCTCATTTACGCCTAGCCTCCCAAGTCGTCTTTTTCTCTCAGGTTTTCCAACTAAAACTGAGAAGCATTTCCAATATATCCCGTGTGTACTACATGCCTAGCCCCTCCGTCTTCATTTGCTATCCCTAATAACATGTATTGAAGAGTAATATTTATTATGGCTGTTCTGCGATAAATAAGTCTGATACCAAAAATTAAATGCTTCTGATGACAATGGAAGTTCCTTGCAAACTATGCTGTCTATACTAATGTAAATGTTACCTTATAAGAAGTATTCAGCTTCAAAACTCAGTCGCCACTGTCCATGTCGGTCAGTATTGTTTTATTTAGCAGAATATACATTATAATTAAGTTCATACTTCAATAAAACTTACGAAAACTAAATATATCGTGTATCGCTCTCCAAAATTTTACGCAATGAAGAAACTATATAAATACAAAGCAAAAAATTTTTTATTGAAGGACTGTTGATCTTATACACTGGTCTCTGAACAAACACACCCAAAGCTTTGTAATCAAAGAGGCTACAAGGCGGAAGAGAATGAAATCAGTGTAGGTAGCCTTTAAATGTATCGTGTATGACTTTGGGCGTGTATCCTTCGTAAATTGGAACATTTAAGGCCCTAGGGTAGTACGTAATAGGCATTACTTGTGTATTTTGTTCAGATATTCTGTACCTTTGATCACTGACTGACTAACTGAATATATGACGACAGACACGGCCACCCAGACTCTTGTTCGTTCGTTCATGGGCTCGATCACTTTTGCCACCTGTGCAACCCCATCCCCCCCGGGCACACATGTTGCAGGTTTATTTAAAGTTAAAATTCAATACGGAGGTTGTTGAGGAGATTTTTTAAGAACAAAGTGTAATAAAGTTTTTTATGAAGATTTCTGTCTTCTGGGTTGTTGCGCTGTGTAGTCTGGTCGATGTTAACCAACGTTTCAGATGTCATACTGCCTCCGTCATCAGGGCGATCATACTCACCGCTGTGAAAACCTCAAATCTTACAAAGTTTTTTTATCTTCTTCAGATTCGCCACCGTTTCCGACTGACGACGTACTTACGTTCATGTTTCTTTGTATTATTGTGATCGTTTGACGGGAGCTTCAGGCTCAGAGTTTGTGAAAGTTCAGACAACCGAAGTGCAGTTATCAGACTCGAACAGTAGTGCCAGTAAGCGTTCTGTGCTCAAGTTCCAATCTACAAAATCCGTGACCGCTGTTTAACGGAGTGGAAGTTAGAATTCAATTCTCTTTCTCAGATTCAGACGCCATTTAACTTTCATGTCAACATTTGCGCCCTCAGTATCCATCGCTGGAGTAAGCCACTTCTCAAGCATGCTACAAAAAAGTTTCAATTCCCTTTTACAGTAGCATAAATGTCATTTCTGTATATCGTTTTGTTAAATATTTTAAACCGATCAGATAATTTGTGTCAATTCTGTATGTTAAACCGGTAAAACACACAGTTGATGTAGTTTTCCGACTGAATTCTTGCAATACCAAGGGTCGGGTCATGTACACAACTAAAACTCATCTGCGTTAAAACTGAATCTCGATGCTAAAAAATCGCTTAATTTGATACAGTTTCGTTAAGAAACGTAATGTCCATCTACTTACGATAAAACCGCCTCCGTTGAACACAGTTCGTTTTGCAGAAGCTATAATCCTAGTCGCTCAGATGGTCAAGAAATTCCATGTCTTCTACGAATACCGAATATTCATTATTGCGTATGTTTAAAATAATCCGCCTCTGGAAAATATTTTGAGCCAATTAAATCCAATCCACACCTTCACAAACAACTTATTTGAGAGCAATTTTAATAACAACCTACCACCCAGCATCTTATTCTTTCAATATAATTTCCTTAATAACATTTGGTTGCCCTAACTATAAACGGACACTACCATTGTTAGCCTGCCACAACCAAATTGCGGAAATAATTTGTTTTAGTTCAACAAGTGTGTCACAAAAGCACGGTTAAATTGGTGGTACTGAAATAGAAGTATTGAAAGCAGAAGCCGCCGTAAAGTTCAAATAAACTTCTCGTATTCTGCATAGTAGGAAGGAAATGTGAACGGAATCAAACAAATAAGCACTGCGATCTCTCGCAGAAACGTGAGAATTTTTCCCAGTATCAACAAAGGTGAAAATTGAACCACACCAGTTTATAGTGGGTAAGTACAGGGACAATCGTGTATTTCACACAAAGAAATGTGAACCTCCAGAGGACGAGAAATCGTATACAAAGTACCAAGATATACGCTCCACCACCATGCACCATTGTAACACCTCCAAAAGGAGGGGCAATATTTGTCATGTTTTGCACAGAGACCGAAAGGAACTTGTCTCAACGCCAAAAACATGAAAATGTCGTTATCTAAACTTC
Organism: Zootermopsis nevadensis; assembly: GCF_977971745.1. Classification (NCBI taxonomy): domain Eukaryota; kingdom Metazoa; phylum Arthropoda; class Insecta; order Blattodea; family Termopsidae; genus Zootermopsis; species Zootermopsis nevadensis. Next base: position 14,352,671 of record NW_028259142.1, read on the forward strand.
AGATATGGGGAAAATATTAGCGAAATATTTGTAAGTGACGTCAGTTTCATGCTTAATTAATTTTTGTCTGTTGTAGCAACCAGATAGAGATGTCAACCGCTATTGTCACTGGTTCTTACCAGACTGTTTTATTTCCCTGTACCGTTTTAAAACGAAATCCTTCGGTGGACTTGATGTTAAAATGGAAGTTGCCTTGTATGAAGATCTTTTTCAAAGATGAGCTTAATAAATGTGACATTTCCTGGATAATTATGAGTAAAATAACATTTAAATATGGAATAAAATGCAATTTAAAAAATAGCACTGCGTTAATTACTAAGTTTATAATAAAGTGTTAGGTAGGACTATTGATTTCCTATAATAATGTTATTCACCAAAAATGCTTCGTGAGATCACTTAATAGACATAAATCAACTGTAATTCAATAAATTAACATTTTATTTCTTTACTCCGTAAGCTCTGGGATGATAATTTATATCCAAATAAATCTCATTAAGACGTAATTATAAATAAAATACACTCAATTATACTACTTGTTATTAAAAGAGCTCTGCTAGCCGTCAATGAGTGAAAATGTGAAGTGTCGTAAAAGTAGTCGTCATTGCACTAAGCAGCGTATATTTTGTGCATGATTTCTTACAACAGAGCAAACACAAAAGAATAAAAATATATTTTTTATCCGTCTGACCTCTTGAATTTTACGTGACACCATAAATTAACACAAGGCATAAGTTATGTTTGTTAGTATTAGTAGTAAATTCCTCTCTGCAGTAAACTTAAGAGCAGTCGTTGAATTATATCGCCACATAAAAACATTCAACGGTCATTCACAGATACAAAAGTTTCGTGCCATCAAGCACTCTGCTCCATTGTCTACCTCTAACGCTGTGTGCATCTATTGCTCTTGCCGCGGGATTTATGCAGGTGTTTATGAAAGGTAGTGAATGGGGAAAAAGGGAATTTACTCTATTAAATATAAATAAAATTCATGGCGTGAGATTTGTTTGCTCTTGAAACGTAATTTTCCTCTCGGGATCAAAAGAAGGATATGAAATAATATTACAGCAGTCTTTCGCTAACAGCGGTTTTGCAAATTTCTTATTTAAAATATCCGCACTTTTACACTTCTATCAAGTTCTACCAACAACTTTACTCTATTCCATGTATCCACAGGTTTTATTTGTATAAACACAGCGAAAACATCAGCGTCTTCAAAGCCGAGAGATCCATATTTTCTAGGTCAGGGCTCTAATGGCATTCAAAATCTGTTTTCTAGCTTTGAGTATTTTTGTGGCGCTATTTTATGCTTTGTGTTTCATGTACGTACATGTATTTCGTGTTGAGTGCAGGAACAAATAACTTAGATCTTTATCAGTGTCAACAGCAGCCGCGCCTCTCACTAAATGCCATTTTTTCACAAAGCTTTGATCTTACCAGCAGCGTTATCTTTCGGCAATGTAGCCTCTGCATTTGGTGTACATTAAAAATAAAGCAAACGGACCGGTGTCAGTTACACTGTAATACTGATTGCTATGCTGTATTATTAAAATTCATGGAGAATAAGAAACTGATACAAAACATTTTTGTCGGAAAACCTAATTGAAAAATAACATTTAGAAGACATATATATGGATGGAATAATGATATAAAGATTTCTGTCTTCTGGTTTGTTGCGCTGTGTAGTCTGGTCGATGTTTAACAACGTTTCAGAGGTCATACTGCCTCCGTCATCAGGGCGGTGAAGACAGACAGAAATCTTCATACTCACCGCTGTGAAAACCTCAAATCATACATAATGATATCAAAATTAATTTTAAACAAACAGGGTTTACATCCTATTTATGTAGATCAGATCAAGCTATCTCGGAAGATGCTGTTGTGAACAAGGTTATGAACGTTTGGGTCCTATTAAAGGCACGGAATTTTTTGGCAAACTGAACAACTATCATCACCTTCTCGGAAAATACCCGACGTGACGGAATAATTTAGTGGGTGCTTTTATTTTTGAAATAACGCTGACGTTTTGCACTGTTATGGTATGGAGCATAATAAAAATTACCTCGCAGTGTGATTTAATTTAGTTTTCATTTTCATAGATTATAAAACTCTTTCATAATTAAAACTTATTTTATAAATATTATGTGTCTCTAACGAACGATCTACGCTGCTGTAAGGCCACGAAAAAAGAACAGAACACCACGTTAATAATAATATTCTAATTAACGATTCACAATTCTGCCATAAGTGGGGACCACTTTCCTGTGAGTGTCCAACAAATATTCTGCGCAGAACACAAGACACCAAATAAACTGTTATTCAAACTATTTCAAATTGCGCACCACTTGAAAAGTGGCATTGCTTTCATCGCTATCTTTGTGTACTTACCTGAATTTACAATACAAAATTTATTTATCTACCATCCTGTCTCTATTTTTGGTAAATCTGATGGGTTTGTTCAAATCGCGACCAAGTTCCGTCTGCTGACTGATAGAAGGCGGTGTTCTAGGAATCGCCGTGGTAGTACGGCAACTTCTTTGACGACTGTTTTAAGCATTTAATCTAAATAAAGTTTTGCAGGCGGACAGAGAAAGTGTTACTCATTTTACTCCTAACCTGTTCGTACGATCGATAGACTACAACCTAATTTTTTTATTATACTGGGTTTTATATGCCTGTCTGTCCGTCGGTGCCTGACCGCATTATTAAACTCTAGAATCGCCATATTATATTGATAGTGATACAAATACTACTGCTGCGACCATTTAATTAATTTATTCATGTAATTAATGTGATTAATAACAGACAAAGAAGGCCAATCAATAATAAGTTTCTAAAATATTAAAAATTATGAACAATAAAAAATTCAGATTTTGACAAGAGTAGATTCTATAATCACCTGGTAAACGAGTCAAGTACACTTTTCCCTGACCCAACTTCTGTCGCGAATTTACGGAAATATTTTATTAAAAACAAGTTTCAAGTAAAATTGAAAGTTCAATCGAGAGAAATAAATGCTACTAAGGAACAACTCTGTGGCATCTGAACACTAATTATTCCTTGTTATTTAGGTTTATTGTAATGATTGATTGAACTGGGGAGTGAAACCTTCTGACAGAAGCTACAATGATGTCTTGGACCATAAAGTACAATTTATTCCACGTGACATATAGCGGGAGTGGCAAAGCATTTTCGGTGATAGAATGGTGCATCGACTGAAAATGAGATTGCGGAGGATTTACGACAAACATACCATCGATGCTACATAATCTGAACTACTGAAAGCGTCGTTAAATAAGCCATAAACAAATAAACCACTTACACTTCCATAAGAGCTTATATATACCGACGAAAACATTTATGTTCATTAAGATAAATAATAAAAACTCTAGTAATAGGGTCAGTAGAACAACTATAAGAAATAAATGGGACATAAATAAATCAACACTGGTCTCTTATTAGTTATATATAACGTTTTACTCAGAAACGATAATGGAACTCGGAAAATAAAGTCATATAGTCCAGGGGTTCTCAACCTTCGTACCGCCAATCTGGTTATATTGACCAGGTAAGTGTTTGTACAACTGTATCATTCTGTATGATAAAAACACGCTTCATTCATGACCTACGTTAAATATTTAATTTAAAATGAAGTGTTAATATGAATAACAATTCAACTGAAGTATCAGAGAAAATATTTTAATAATAAGTAAACGTTAGATTTACATCGAGTATCAGTGTTCTGTAAAGCGAGCAGTTTCTTCTGGAATAAAATTGATACTTTGGATTAAATTACAGCTTTAGGTATAAATACTAATATTAAATTTAATCGGAGACAAAATGTATAGACGGACTAACGGGATAGGGCTACTTTCCTTTAATCCGTTCATTTTATGTATTTTGCACAAAGAACGCGTAATAATTTAGACTTCTTGCATTTATCGCTGTACTTTTTACCTGATTCGGCGTGTGGGTGTTTCAGTACTGGTGTAAATTGAAAGATTCAAGTCTGAAGAGGCCAAATAACTACAAAATATCCGCGATGCAACGAAGCACTATCTGTACCAGCTGAAGTGACACTAGGGTTCATTTCAAGTTTTCACCACCTCTCAGATTATTTGTTACTTTCAATCTCCGGTCGTTTTTCTGACGCCGAAAGTTCCCACTTTGCCATCTGTAACCTTTGTACTTTTTATCAAGAACTCACAGAAATCCCCTGGCATGGTGGATGAAAGAAAACCTCCTTCCCCCAGAATAAATCGGAATACTGACCAAAAGTTCTATTTGCTGAATGGCATTTAATTTACGAAAGAACATATAATCAAACATGAACTTTTGCAGACTCAATACAGTTTACTACGCAAACATATAATTACACCAGTACAGACATAAAGTATACTAGAGGCCCTTACTTTATGTAATATTTCATTAACAAAGGTTTCGTGTTATGACAATTTTGTATTATGATAAAAAAAATTCCAATCCAAATTGCAAAGTATTAGAAACCAGTAAATTATTGCATTAAAATACGTTACATTAAAGTATCAACACTGACTCGTAAAGTGTTTCCTTTCCTTAGGCATCAACTCATGTAAATTTGTGTAATGATTCTCTGTAAAACTGTCCCAGAATTATTAATTATGTGGCCGTGAACACGTAAAATCTCACGTCACAGATTACTACAGCATAATTTTCAACTTGACATAACCATAATTGTGTTACAGAGTATGACACTGGATCGTAATATGATTTTTCTGAATGTCGACATTATCCCGGCAGACAATCCGAAGCGATTAATATACAACTGTCCAAAAAAATTATACACATTATAATACGGAATATTAACCTTGTTATCGATCCCGGTGTGTTGCCACGAAAGACATGGACGGCTGTCATTTTGAACACCTACACTAGATTAATTAATTCACCAAGTACCGATGTTGACATATGTAATGATTAAGTTTATTAAACTGCCTTTATTTCATTCACTGAATGTGTTTATACATATTTGTGGGACACACTGTATACAAGAATCTCATGTCTGATGGACAGATGTAATTTCGTATATGTGCTGTAACTTTTCCAGCAATAGTATAAGAGAGTTGATAACTGTTAATATCTTAACTGAGTTCCACTTCTAATTTCAGTCTATCCGTAGTCACTAGGAAATTGAATTGATTTCCACCTAACTGTAGTCTTATTAGCAAATATATTTGTATCAGCAATAAATTAACATCGAGGACAAGTAAGTATGCAACGTCATATAAAAAAGCATTTTGAATAAGTATACGACACCCTGGTTCATTATTGTACTAAATGACGTCTCACTCTTGTACATTCACAAACACAACCAAATCCGTTGCTTCTATTGAGGTAAGGAGTGAACTGATGGTGGCACTAATGTAAATCTAAGAATCATTTATTAGTTCAAGTTAACAAGTTATAATTCATTAATACTTTCCATTTGTACTAGTAAATTGCCCTAAGAAATGACGGAAAATCTAAAGTAGTATACACAATCATAAATATTATCTCGTAAGACCAAAAATCCCTCCACAGTAAAAGATCACCAACCAACATTGCTTATTATACAGACAGATACTTCATTAAACTTAAAATATTAACCTGTATAACACGCCGTCCAAATAAATGTCTTTGAAGGAGGTGTACTCAGCGGGAGGGACGGGGGGTTAGAAGGCTTTTAATTAAACATTATGTCTCCTTGAAACAGAAGAGAGAGTGGAGGAAACGTAGTTAATGTGAGTAATGTTAACACACATCACGCTGAAATACACTGCCTTCAGCCTGTTTAAAATTCCCCTCACTTGAATTACATACAATAAACGTTATCCTCGCTTACACCTAGGTTTGTACTCCATGATAACACACCTTGGAACATTATTAGATATGTAATAAGATCTATGGTTAAAGCGTCTTTCATCTTAAAATAAGACTACATGGTTTCACTTATCCACAGTTTTTATCTTATGTATTCCACACAAGAATAATTCCACTGATTTCCGCATTTGCTGATCGAAAACTGTAATGACCAGCTTAATCCAGTCCACACACTCATACCTTATCCCTGTAAGAGCCATTTTAATATTATCCTTTTATCTGCGCTTAGTTCTCCCAACTGGTCTCTTAAATTCAGATTTCCCAGCTAAAATGTATGTACGCAGGTTCTGATACATGTTAACATCTGCTGCGGTTTTCCGTAATCCACAATTTCCCATAAAGCCTTGGTCTTGCTAACCACCGACTTGTCAACTGTTTTTTTAGTAACTTAGACCCAGCGGTTGGCGAGGGATTGTTGTATTGATTTAAATACAGCCATACTACAAATAAGGTATCAACCACATTATGTTATGTAAACAGTAATTACAAACTATAGGCAGGTATCTATTTAATCCGTGTCCCGTTTTACTTTAGAATGGACTTCCACCATTAAAACTGTTATTTATTATCGACAATAACATACGTAGCGGTAAACTAATATAATTTCTACGTTTTGAACCTGTTAGCTATATAGAAGGTGTAACAAAGTAAAATAAAAATTGTAATGTAGTAAAAAAGTAAAGGTATAAATCATATGAAGAAAAAATAAAAGACAGGCTAGACAACCTTCTATCGTAACAAAATATATACGGACGTTATCGGCAGCAGACTGCATAAATACATGCAATGTTAAGTGAAAACATTTCTATATAAACAAATAAAGTCTAACGACTACATCAAATTGATATCTGTGCTGTCAGTTTCCCACGTAACTCAATTTATTTCATGTGACTACTCAGAGGAATAATACGCATTGTTTCGTATTATGAAAGCAAAATATAGGCTGATAATTAATGTAAATGAACCGTTCCAAATTAGGAACAATTTTAAAGCAAAACCTGAATGTATCGTGGTCTACATATTTTGAAGATTCAAAAGAAGATCGTCGAGCAATGTGTTCTAAGCGGCAAACGAATGTAACATGTCGAGATTAAGGAAGCAAAACAATCAGCGTATCCGAGACAACACCGACTAATATGCATCTAAAATGATCATTAGTACAGGGAATAATTGTTGAAAAAATAACTACAGCCCCAACCAACCAATGACACTTCAACTTGTACACCTCTGGAACTAATGAATAAAATTCAAGGCATATGAGTAGAAAAATAAACTACTATTATGTGTTTATTTTGTCGAAAATTACAACAAAATTGTCATTATTTCTTTTATTTACGTCAGTATCTACACAAGCTAAATTCATAAAATAACAGGGTTTTTTAACGCAACCCCAAGGGAGCATTTAGCCGTTCTTCTTGTACGGTCTCGTTTTCTGGTCTGCTATTGCCACTTCAGGCAGCGCTTATGACGCGACAGAGTGACTTTATGAACTGTTAACAGTTGCAGGACTTCACGATGCATGTGACATCAGAATTTCCATAGGTACACTTGACTGCGTGGGAGAGAAGCAGGTTAACCGTTCTGACAATTGAGGACAGTAAGGTTTCCAAGACAACCCTGTAATGGTGCAGACAGTGACAAGAACAAATATGTGCACACAAGTTTTGTGCATTAATGACACAATTTAGTCCCTTTGACTGCACAGGTGTTGACTATAAGAGGAAAAGTTCATTTAAATTCGCAATAGACCTGCACGTATTATCAAAATATGTTATTTTAAATGTTATTAATATATCTCATTAGATTTAATGTTGATTTATTTATTAATTCATTAATAAAATGGGCAAATATATTATTTCACCTTCATATTATTATATAATCATATGTAGGATATGAAACAAGTTTAACTTCTTTACTCCAACAGTCTTCTATTTATTTTTCGTTATCCTATTCTATCACAATTTAAGCGATGTAATATCCAAATCTTTAATTAGGACTCTAGGCACACAGCCTATACAACAGACTAGTGTTCGTTGCTGATAATTCTCAAAGTCACTATTTGCACTGTATTAAATAGTAGTGTATGTTTTAATTAAGTAAAAATAAGTAATAGTTTTAAATTTTACAGTTTACACATGCATTATTTTTTAATAAAAATGGGTTCCAAATCACTTCTTTATATTTTACTGTCATTCTGAACTGGTAATTTACTAGTGTACATACGCGGGAATCACGTAACATTCATTCAGAGGCGGTGGGTTCATGCCAATCGTGGCAGCCATCTTGGCCCGACCAACACTTTAAAAACCGAAAAATAAAAGTCTGCCGTCTTACTTCCGTGTTACAGTGGTACTCCATACACGAACACAGCAGAAAATGTATCGTTAGCCAGATCCAGCCAGGCATGCGTTGTTAGCCACCTAGTTGAGGCTTACGCATGAGACGCAAAGTAAATTTACAAGGCATGTATTTTTAAATTATCCATTGAGTCACTGACGGATAATACACCGATATTATAAGAACATTACACTGATTTTCTACGCAGGGAATGAAACGTACACACCGACAGATAGGTTTCAATATCCCTTGTTTACAGAACTCAAATAGAGTTTCAGGATCAAGAAATGTCTTAAATTTGTTATTTGTCGTATTGATTACTACAGTCGCTATGTATTATATCTGTTCATCTCATATTCACTAAGAGATGAACGTGCAGAAACAAACTATATTTCTGAATGTATTACTTTTTGCTTTCAATCAACCGGCTTTAATAGTTATGAAACAACACGAATACAATTTATTGGTCACTACTAAATGTATGAAACTTGTATGGAATGATGATGACAATATTAATCATTTTTAACTGTTTAGATAATCACCGAGTGTTTAGAATAATCAACACAATATTCTAATAGATTAGCACTTCATAAAGTTTCTTACACGAGGGCACTTATAATATTAATGTAAGCCATCTATTTTAAGAGGTAAACAGTTGCTAGCGCTGTATGATCACATTACACACGTTTCATTATTTGCATGTTCATACCCAATTTAGCGTTTGTAACCGACTCCATCAATTAACGACACGACCCACTCGTTAAGGACACAATTATCGATTACAGCTTAACTACTCATGAATGTGAATGGCTTGCAGTTAATTACGTTTAAAGTACAGGAAAATGTATCCAGCGACTGTCATGAAACCGTGAATAACCAGCATCACTTATTACCACAACGAGGAAATAGAAGGTTCGCCCGTTCGCCTGAGACGGCTTCATTTTTTAAGCTTAATTTTAATTTGACGATCTTCCAATATTTCATATTTAAGTCTGTTTTGCAGTTCAAGGGGGTTTTAAGAACGTAGCCCTCGTGAACGGCGAGGGCTACATGCTGTATTCCCAATTTCAATTTAAATATCCCAGTGGAGTTAGCACGCGTAATTGTGACAGCACACCATCTTCAGACTAGGTTGCTAATTCAATTTGTGGGCGACTGCGAATCATAAAATCATTCTAATCTAATCTACCAACAGACAGACGCGAACTCCTTCCTGAAAATCGCTGGAAGAGTATGAGAACGTTCAGCCCAACAATTACCATATCTGTGTGGGCGGGGACGATATGTAATGATGTGGCCTCGGTGCAAATGTACTTAAGAGAACCAGAAGTAGCCAGAACACTGGAAAAGGCAATGCAGGTCTATATTTCTGCGGATTTAAATGCGTGATGAAATTGATGCAGCTGCTTTGAAGTACACGCTTCTAATTTATCGGCTAGCTGCACTCCAGACCAAGACTCTGCCACACTAGAGCTGTGTGAATCCTTTCCCGGTGGCTGTTCTCCCAGGGTTATGACGGCAGGATTAGTGATGGAATTAGCATGTAACTTATCTGTAGGTTTAGCTTTGCTGGTGTATTTCTGTGCTTTGATCTTCAGACACCTTGGATTAATTACTCAGGATACAAATTTTACGTCTGTCGTTTTAAACTGACATGAGCCGAGATTGGTCGGTGAGAAAAATAACCGGTTATGGGCTTGTCGACTAGGTTAGATTTTTACAGAAGCAAGGATTTCTGTTGTGCTTTTTTGGGGGGGGTCCCTTGTTCATCGTCTACATATTATAAAATTACGACGTTCCTGAAGTTGGTTCTACTTAAGCAATCAGGTAAAGGGAAGTCAGAAAAACCTATCTGTTGGGTCCCTGGTTGAGCAGGTCTCAAACGCTCATTTACGTTAAAAAATTTATTTCACCTGTTTCTATTTCCATGTAAAATGTAAATAATTTACATTTTATGCAGCCTATCTGCAACACCATAATGGAAAAAAATATTATTTATTGAGAGGTTATAACCCTATTGTGCTATATTTTATTGCATAAGCTTGTAGAAGCTACAAAAAATAATAAAAAATATATCACCCTAAACTAGCTCAGACGTAAATTTGTCTCTGTCACCAACTGGGGAACAAATCAGTTCTGCTCTCCAAACAGTTATTTTCTAAGAATTCTACAAACAAATTATTCTTCCCATTGTAATGCTGCCAAGCCCTGACCTATATCTATGTATATACCGTCTGTTAAAACGTTTTCAAAGAAAATCACGTACTTAACGAGAACTCTCTTATATTCTGACAAATACATATAACGTGATTCTTGTTCTCCTTTGTCAATATTGTAGGAGAAACGTGTCGGTTTTATGTTTCAGCTTCTCAAGAAATGACTGCAGATCGGAACGGATCGCAAATCGGGTCTTTACAGTTAACGTTTTATGTTAGTTCAGCCAATATCATGCCAGAACATAAAACATAATACACACGAAGGTTTTTGATTTTACGTCAACTTCAGGTGCTTCACTAGTATGTACAATACGATTTGTTTGACCGGAGTCAAGTAGCATGACTTACGACGTCAATAAAATGAACTGCTAGAAGCAGAGAGCAAAGTTAAAATATGAGTTTGTTCCCAACAGCTGATCCTGAAATGGCGTTCTCAGACTTACTTTCATAGCAAGAAACAATAACTGATAACTACGTACAGACAATTCGTAACTAAATTATAAATTTAAATTAACCCCATAAAGAAGAATCCTTCTTGAGAGAAACTAACATTCTTTAAATTGGTAAAGTAATACTCCACCATTTTACGAAAAATCTTGTTCACAAAAGCTTGTCATCTCTCTCTTCGACCTCGGCTTCAACGAGTTTATGGCATTTTTTGTTTTTGGTAGAATAAGTGTTGCTGATTTTTTTTAAAGGGACATAACACAAATCCGTTCAATGGTCAGAGTTTATGGACCCTTTCCACTGCTGCTTTACATTCCTCTAATTTCTGCTGCTGAAAAGCCATAGTCAGTCTGACTCTTGTCAGAAGATATGGAATATTTTCTTCACTTACATTTTCAAACGTAAAATAAATAGAGAGATATCTCGTGCACAGAATGAATAGAAATATGACATCAGTTGTTGATGTCTGAGGCAGAATAAATCAGAGTGACCACTGATTTTATATTATAGTATATATCTCATGCAAAGCATGGAAAGGGCTGATCAATTTCTACTGTGTGTGTGGCAGAATGAAGCACGTATGTGTGGTTCTGATCTGCTTCCTGGCCGCTCTGTTAGCTTTCTCGCCTCTGCGAGTCTCAGCTGTACCTCCTCCCCAGTGCAGCCCAAGTTTTCAGCAGGAGGACATTCCACTACGAGTACGCAAGGTTTGCGCTGCACTCTCAACGTTCTACGAACTCTCTAATGCAATGGAAGCCTACTTAGACGACAAAGGTAATAAGCATCACACAGTTCACAATTTTATAAATCAATGTCGATGAAGGGATTCTGGAATTCTGCGCCGCGCAGTCATTTAGAAAATGACCTACGTATCAGAGGTACTTACTGCCTTCATCATCAGGGTAACGATAAAGATCGTCCTGAGATGGACACTGCAAGAACCTCTGAAACGTCAGACAATTTCTAGGAGACTACACGGCGCAATAAATAGCCAGAAGACAAAACATCTTAATACTCAACACCGCGAAAACCTAAAATTTCACCTTATAGGTACATTTACAATAAAGATTCGGAGGAACACGCCGTCTCCACCTTCAACTGTAAACTCAGAGGACCAACATCGACATATCCATCGCCGTGAGAAATTCAAACCCCACACAAATTAATATTTGAGCAGTGAACAACCTCAATGATTTATTCACCAAGCAAGTTATTTTATTTTTGGAGATTCTGGACTTCTAGTTTTATAGATGTTTACCAAAGTTTCGGAGGAACGTATCGTCTCTATTTTCAAGTTATCACCGAAAATCTGGTAACCACCTACAAGATCACACGACGTCACCACAAATAAATTACATCACGTCCCCTTAGAGTGAAAACTAAATGGGCCTAGTTCTTGAAGATGGAGGTCTTCTGGGTTGTTGCGCAGTGTAGCCTGGTAGAAGTTTATCGACGTTTCAGAGGTTCTTGCTGCCTCCATCAAAGGATCTCTGAAATGTCAGTAAACTTCTACCAGACTACACGGCGCAACAACCCAGAAGACCTCCATCTTCAGACTTACCGCCGTGAAAACCTCAAGTCCGACCTAGTTCTTCTTGGAATTTCTTCGGGGAAGAGTCTTTTATTACTACTTTTTTACCCAAAGAATTCAGTACTCACGTCAGCGTCGATAAATCGAGAATATACTCCACTACCTGATCGAATACGATTGGTATATCCCCCCCCCCAGCCCTCCACGCCCGACCATTGCCTGAAGACGAAGAAAGATCCGACGTTTGCAATGTAGTAATTTTTAAGGTTTTACGTTTGTTAAGCCTTATAGAAACACGCGGTGATGGATAAAGCACAGAAGGTGGTAAAAAGGCCCAACGGAAATAAGAAATTAACAACAGCTGACAGTGAGGGCCGTCGTAACGTGCTTGTATGTTTGACGTCACCTAACTGCAATTCTCAATGTTACAGTAGCGCGCGACAGCAGTAATCCCCTGGTGGACGCCGGGGTGAAACGACAGGACGTCGATCACGTGTTCCTCAGGTTTGGTCGGAGACGCTAAGATGCTGGGATCTCTTTTGTGAAGACTGCATCGTGGAAGTGAACTCCGTGTTTCGCCTCTCCTCACCTACGTCATCCTAATTGTTATTTCTACTTATTACGGCCACAAATACTTGATTTAAACATATTTATATGGGAAAATAAGTACGCTTTACGTTCCTATTATTTATCTTATATTTAGACAATGTTATGTTTTGCCTACTGTCTCATAAAAATATGAATGAAATTATCATTAATATTGTTATTATAATTATTTTGTGACTGTTAAATAAAATGTGCACGTGTTCATATTTAAATACGCTCTTGTTTCTTAATAGATTACAATAAAGTAATATCAGAATATTTTTCTTGTTAACAGTTAAATAGTCGTAATACGTTAAAAGCACGAAAATCCCTTGTAAATTAACACGACCGTATCTTGAAGCCAATTTCTGTGAGAGAAATAATGTCGTCATATGTTTCAATTATATTTTGTAGTTCTGGGATGAATATTTCCTTGGAGTTTTCGTGATTTTTTTCAGTATCTTACTGAACTTTCTGCGGTAGTAAGTACTAGCGGCAGGGAATTTAAGTTTCACTCGACGATTGAAATTACAATATGCAGTTTAAGACTTAATCGCTTTAATTCTGTATGGGCTTTCTGCGATTTTGTACTGACTATAAAAATAATCAATATAAAGTCGTGTAGAAATTAAAGTTCCCTTTTTCAGAATAAATGTTAAAAATCTGCCACAACTTGTCATGTGTATAGCTTACATGGTTTCTAAGATTTTACTCTTTCTAATTGTAACTTTATTTTCTTACTTTGTTTCTGATGCAACTCTCGGAAACCTAATATCTGCTTCCCACGGAAATATACTGAAAGTTAGACTTTACATATTAGTTCTACCTAACATTGCAGGAACCAGTAAATAAAACTGGTGAAAGTTGTTAATCTGTAGCTGATTCTTAGAAGAACTACACTTACGTAAATATATGGCGGATTAGGCCTATACGACGTGTACATTCTTAATTTTTAAGTACTCTTATAGTCACAGATAGTCATTATTTAAGAATCCCAAAAATTTTCAGAATGGATAGAAATACATCATCCCAGACTTCAAATAAAAATATTAATGTTCTGTCCTAGCATTGTTTTAAAAACACAAAAATAAATAAATAACGAATAGTATAAATTATATGTACAATTAATGTGAAAGACATAAATAATAGTAATAAAGCATGTTCAATTTATTTTCTTGAAAATTCGTTGTCATATTGTGTGTTAATTAAATGTCCCATTAAAATCCTTACTGAATGTTTGAAAAATATACACAATACCATATTTACTTCCCAGGAAATATTTCTCCTCCGTCGTTATAAGGTGAATTCAGATTAATTTTAAACGTTGCGTTCAAGTGTTTTATAAATCCTTGCTTATTCAAAAAAATGTAAACACGCGCATTTAGGTTATAAATATATATCACGTGTAGTTATACCTTGAGTAGACATGTATCAAGTAAAAATACGTATTGCCTATTGAAGCTGTAGCAAACAGTGACAATATTAATCTCCGACATTTCGTAACAAACCATTTGTAATGCACGTCGTGAAAGCATTCTGTCTGACGGGAGACTACACTGGGCTGTTGTTAAGTCTCGGACCGTTTATTACACTCCAGTTATAAGCCTGCCGAAACGTGGCTTTACTTTCATTTAATTATAATATCCACTTCCAACCTGGTGTAATGGTTACATATTCAAATGTCAAATACCGATATCTCATCCTTGTATAGATACTTCTCAATAACACGCAGCATATATTTGTATTTGTTAAAACAACAACTATATTTAACTAAAACTATCAGTGCATTCTAAACATGTACAAGCCCTGCTCTTTGAAAGCAGAGCACGTGCTGAAAGTAATTACACTATTCCATATTAATATGGAATGTACTATTCCAAGTTCCCGAAAATTATAAATTATTTTTGAACATCAACATAAAGGAAAGATACCAGTGCTTGGCCAACCCCATGCATGCAACACAGAGACCAGTCTTAAAACATTTTATAGCAACCTCTATAAAGTACTTATGATAAAATCTCAGTCTTTTATCAGTACTACCAAGATCTTTATTAAGACGTGAGCTGTTCCCAGAATGGTAATTCTTTGTAGTTAAGTGCTGATATTGTTTAAAAGCAACGGCAACCATAATTATTACTTTTAAATACTATTATCAGCTTATATATTTCCACTCTTCCATTAGTATCTCAGAGATCGAAAGGTTTAGTGAGTACACAAAAGTAAGGGAACGTGGTTCATCAGTGACGTGGAAGAACGGAAGATTAATGGATTACCACGCAAGTTCTCCATTCTGATCTACGTAGATGATGCGTACACACATGCGCGCGAGCACGCACGCACGAACGAACGCTAAATTCGCGGCTTTCGGTACTTTCCGATCGCGGAATACTGAATACGTGACCTTTGTAGATTTCCACATTCGTAGCACTGTGAAATTGTCCGAATGTCACTTCTCCAACGGATTTGCTAGGCTTACTCTACAGATTTGTTATCGACCACACTCACTACAGCCAACTGTAAGTACAACTGAATCAAATGGACATTCGCAGAACAAAAAATGGCCACTTGCTACTGTTAACTCCATGCGTCTTTCTTGAAAAGCTTATAGTCGCTCAGCTGCCAAAGAAAGCCAGCTGTACCGTGAACTAATCCAATGTAGTTCACTCCTGAACATCCAGTTTTTCTAAGATACATTTTCATACTGAAGATGACTGTCTTCTGATTGTTTCTACGTGTATCTGGTAAAAGTTTACCGACGTTTCAGACATGCGTGCTACTTCCATCATCGGGGTTGATCACCGTGATGATGAAGGCAGCAAGAACCCAGAATACAGCAATCTTTACACTCACCGCAGTGAGAAAATGTAATCTAACATTTTAATGTTATCCTCCCATCTACGCTTAAGCAATCCTTGTTCTCTCTTCCCTTGAGGTTTCCCAACAACAATGGTGAACGCATTTATCAACTTTCCTATGCGTGCTATATGCCCTACCCACCTCATTCTCTTTAGTCTAACCATCGTTATATTGGGTGATGAGTACAAATTATGAAGCTTTCATTTTGTTAATTCTTCAGCTTTCAGCACAACACTCTTCTGAAACGCTCTCAACACGCGTGTTCTCTGACAGCTGAAGATCAGTTTTCACACCTGCGTATAACAGCAAAATGGTGGTTTGTGTGTTCTGGTTAAAATTAAACTTTGCCTGTTCTTTGGTATTCAAATGTTTCTAATTTTTCCTTTACAATAAACACAAGAACACGTTACTACAGTTTATTTTATACCTTGCTTGCCTACTTTGCACGAAGTTATATAAAAGCGTTATTAAAATATTACATATGTCCCTCTGCATGCTACATGTCCAAATAGATTTCTAAGTAATTTATTATGCTGGGTCTACAGCAAAAAGTTTCGGTTGAATTTGATTTTGGATAAAGGTAAATTTTATCAATTGTCTGTTGAAAGATTTTAAATTGCCTTCAAAAATCAATACGTTTCGAAGGATATACAGAGTCTGTTGGATCCGGCAGACTAAGCTAATCCCGATTTGTGGACCAAAGATCAGTAATAGCTCGGTGCACCAATAGAATATGCTTCCCTCTCCTCTATACCTGATCAATCACTCCTTCCGTCGAAATGATGTGGCCTTTAAGGAATTTAAAAACGTTCAACAGACAACAAATAATGTTCAAAATAAGGGCATGAAGTAATATAACACTACCACCAAAGACATTCTGAAAGGAGTCCTTTATAGGTCATTTCCTATTTCTGCTAATATCACAAATGATAAATAGCCTATAGTAAACGTATTAGTTTTCATATGAAAAAATATTCCTCCCACATTTCATAAATTCAATTCTTACTCATATAAAACTTGCATAGCTGTCTTATATTGCAAAAACTACGACTTATATAATGCCCCGAGGAGGACCAAGTAGTGTCGAAACATATCGGGCCTATAATACTACTATTGCTGCTACTATTACTAATAATAATTATGTTGTGTGTGGATGGTTATTGCATATACATTATTAGATATATCAGAACGACATACATTATATTTTTAAATTAAAAATCAGACAAAAGATTCACACACAGGAATGCTCTGCATGTCAGACCGGAATCGAGCAGCGGACAGCAAATTGCGAACCGTTCCATCATATGATACATCGGGGAAAAAAGCCACACGGAAGCCATCTTGTAAATTGTACGTAGCTCGGTAAAACCCAAAATGTATTAGAAGTTTGAAATTTGAACCCACTGATCACAGAATGATACGCTTGAAAAGTTTACGATTCCAACGGAAAATCGTATGTTCTAAAGTTATTAGTCACAACATACAAAAACCCCACTTGTTGACGAATTTTATTCTGGTAACAAAAATGGTTACCAGGTCTTAAGGTATAGGAGTTTCAAACGCAATTCTTTTCTGAAATCGAAAGAAAGAGAGTTTCTCTGTCTTTCGTCTCATTCTTCATTAAAATATTCAGTACACATCACAGTTCTTTGTGACAAGATTTGTAAGCTATTCTGGAAACTTGTAACTTAAGCCCAACGTGTCTATTGTTCGTAACTTCTTTCCTTCTCCATCGACGTACAAAGCGATAAAAGCATTAAATCCTCTTTTTACTGAATCCATGAAGTATTTAACTGTATTTCGAACTTACGTAACGTACCCTCAATATCAGAATGAAAATCTTGTTGCATCGACAATATATCAAGATTTACAAAATATTTAAGACCTGATACATGTGGAAATCATGAAATTATATAAATAAAATACATTACACTAACGTTTCTAATTGTTGCCCCTAAATACTGATGATTCCTCGCAATTCGTTTGTATATTTTACCAGTAGCACCAAATGGGAGATAAGCGAAGAGAAACGAAATACAAAATAATTACTCACCGGCCGTGTTCTGCCTCGCCACCTGCAATAAAATAATCAAATTCAATGTTATGGACGGGAATTATCATAGCAGTCGACACCAGATTTTGTGTTTCAAGACCACGGAAGAACCTCGCCCCTGCTTATCTGCATGTTTAAACATATCAGCATGTTAACACCTACGGAACACAAACATTATAATTAAACGTCACATCGAGCTTGACCGTGGATCTAAATTACTTATTAAACCTGAGAGATCCATTTTATAATATTTTTAAACCGATATGAATCAGTTTTGGGGCAAAGAATTTATACACGCGCCTACACTGTTTTTAATTTACGAATTTTGTCACTAAATCTCTAACCGAATGTTCGAAGGCCTCGCTTCATGAGGATAAACTTGCCCCAAGAAAGCACGAAGTAAAACAACCCTATAAGCCGTATAGCGGACAGTTAATTTCTAACATAAACTTAATTGTGGACATCAGAGCTTTAAGGAGGGGGCAGACAGCAGTTGGTTCACGCCAACTCGCACGTTATTGAGGAACTGCCTTCTTATCCTTCAAACTACACAATAAAGATTTCTGACTCTTGTCTCAAAACACTTTAATTAACGTCACCTTAATGCTAGCCTAAATTAAATGCAATAATGACAAACCTTTCATGTAGGTTACTAACTGTTAATATCTTCTTCTAGATTCATTTCCGTTTTATAAGGGTCGACGGACGAAATGTCTCCATTCTTTTCTGTCTTCCCATAGTGTTCCCTTTTATCTTTCTTGTCAGTGTTTCCCTCTATTCTCAACGTTTCCTAGTTCCATACAGCGCCATCTTGTCATCTGTCGTCCCATCCTTAAAATTTAAAGTCTAATGCCCTTCCTGGTATGCGTCTTATAATTATATAAACAAATTTGGATTTCAATGTCTTCTCTAAACATATAATTTGTAATTCTACCCCCTTCGTGTATGAGCTGGGATAGCTCAATCAGTATAATGACTAGCTACGGGCTGGACGGCCGGGTTCGATCCCCGACGGGGACAGAGAATTTTTCCTCTAGCCTCTGCGTCCAGACCGGCTCTGGGGCCCACCCAGCCTCCTCTACAATGGGTACCGGGGTCCTTTCCCGGGGGTAAAGCCGGCCGGGGCGTGACGCTGACCACTCACCCCCATCTAGTGCCGAGGTCAAGGAAGAGAGGAGCTATACCTCCACTCACCCCAAACGCCTACATGGCGTATAGTGGGAGAAACTTAACTTTTTACCCCCTTCGTGTTGTTTTTCCTTGATGTTTCTCAAAACTTTCATATTGGTTTTACATTTTTCAATGTGCTCCCCACAATAGATAGACAGAAACAGCAGACGAATAGGTACATTTTACATTACTTCAATGTCACATACAGGACCATAAATAATTCCTTAATATGAAGATGGCTGTCTTCTGGGTTGCTACAGCGTGTAGATTGATAGAAGTTTACCGACGTTTCAGAGATTCTTGCTTGCTAGTCACAGCATTTTATTCTTATGGATGGGCTGAATACTATATGCTCGATCCAGTATAGAAATGTCTTACAAATATTTCAGTGACAAAATAATCAGAGCAGTTAAGAACTATACAAGACAACGGAATAATCAAATCAAACTAATGTGAACACTGTTAGTTACGATACAAGCCGCAAGGAACAGAAATGTAGTATAGTCCCTAAATATGTTTACGAAGTCTATTTTTATCCACAAAAGAAGACTGATTATGATGATGATTCATTTAAAGGTGCACACGTCGACCTATTGCGTCGGATGTTAAGAAAAGCACGTAATAGACAATGAAGATAAAACGTTATTTACATTCCTTTACTACTTCAAGTTATAAAAGCTGGTCATTGGGATATTACAGCAGATTTACACACACATTGCATTTCACGGCCATCATAAGCACAGCTTAAAATTTGATCGCTTATTTACACAAGGTCACGCAATATAACCAAAGAACGTCAGACAAAGACGTGTTCATTTAAAAACGATATCTTAGGAAGGTGAGGCAAAAATTATCGAAAGACTCCCTTCAAAGTCATTAAAGAAGGAAATTGACAAGGGAATTAATTACCATGGGGTATGGGACTCTAGAACAGAATGCGACAACAGTCGCCTTATTGAAAGGCTAGGCCTCGTGATTTTCAGATTTTATGAAACAATCTTTTAACAAAAGGTCTATTGTTTTATAATCAACACGTCTCCTAGAATGCAACATTGAGCACAGTACTTATAAACGCTATCAACAACCTTAACGGAGCTTCGAAGTAGTTTCCCATACCATTTTGTATGCGGGAAGTCCCAAGTTCGAAATTTTGCTCGGAGACTGACTACACTGACTGGGGTCATATGTAGTTTTCCTCAGTCCAGAGAAAGATGCTGAGACCTTGTATTAAATACGTCGCTACCTTTTCCTTCCGCATTATTTCCCATTCATTATTCACAATCATTTTAATATGCGATGTTGCATAAACTATGAAGCTGATACAGCATAATTAAATAAACGTTTATTTGATACGTTTTTCAGGCGGTGAACATCCGACGGGATACAGGGATGAATAATTCATGCTTAGACCTTGACTATTTGCAGTTTTATATTTATGGTGTTAGACGTTTTGGCCTACCTGTTATAATAAAAAATATTTATCTTTGAATAAAACATCAATTAGGCATAAGAAAATCGTAAATAACGCATTTATAAAACATGTCTATCCCGTATTAAAATATTCCTTCTCAGTATTGTTTAAAATGAATAAGTTGACTTTCAGACCTCCATAAATTCTCTATAAATATAAAATGTCTTGTATAGCGCTATATAATGTTATTTTGATGAGCACAAAATAAATAACATCATGCATTAATTTATATCAGTATTTGTGCAGAATTATTTATACTTTTAAATACCAACCCACGGGCTCTATTACGTACCAAGTGGATGAAAAGTTCCCCCTTCATAATGTATATTTATTTTTAATATAGCGTCCCCGGAATGTGGTGAGAGATGAACCTAAAAACAAATACAGTTTCGATCATAAAGTGTAATCCACTTCAGCTCTGTGGTATAATTATATAATATTTTCAAATCGATATCGACGTGTGTTTATAATTAGCTGGTAGAACGCGGATGCATTATGCGTAACTTAATTCTAATGAGCAGGGTTTAAGGCAATAAGTTTTATGACACAGAAAAGCAGTCGAAAGATAAGATGACCGAGAAAAAAAAACATATTTCTAGTCTACGCGATGTAACATGTAACCTATTCAAAACAATAATTAATTGGAAATGTTATTAAATCATACATCCACTGTCAAACAAAACGTCCTTACTTCGTAGCCTATTTTAAATTTCTGAACCAGACATTTCTAGTGCCATCTTGTGAACCATTTAGTGCGTAACAATTCTGTCCCGGAAGTCCATGAAGGAACACTGACCTGACGAGACCCTGCTCAGGGCCGCGTGTGGCACAACATTGATGATTTGCAACCCTAGACGTATTAAGTGCGCTGTGCAAACACGTAAGCACGCTTCTCGGAAGTTCGTTTTAATTATTCCAACCTCTGAACCCGAGACAGGACGAGAAGACTGTTAGACTTACACCCAGGTTCTCAGCAGAGTCGGAGGACGACGTTCAGAATTAAGTCCACACAGAGTTTGTCCTTTACAGTCAGTATTATGGGAGTTAGTTGCTAATTACAGGCAATTAGTAGATGTGCTTATATGTCATCACACGTTTATACAGCCTTCAAACATCAACATCACAGCTTCTTCATACTAACTTACAACACAGAATCTCTAGGGTCTGGCTCACAAATTTTTACGCCTAACGTGAAATTTCTGATACAAGAGAGAATGTTCAACTCCAAGGAAGAAACAAATTTTATTTCATGTTATTTTCTTAAATTATTTCTCTGTTCATTTATCTCTAATTAAATAACTCCTAGGAACGGAGTCCTCTATGAGACGCTAATGTTTGCTCAGCTGGTCAAGAAATTATCTGCCTTTATGTAACCCGTAGAAATCGTCACTGTTCCCTATCCTGAGCGCCAGATAAATCCACTCCACGCCCACCCACTCTATTTTTTTAAGATAAATTTCAAACATATCCTCCAATCGATACCAGCGCTTCCGAAGTGATCTCTACCGTCGTTTCAGAGGTCCTCGCTGCCTCCATCATCAGGGCGATGAGGCAACAAGAACCACTGAAACGTTGGTAAACTTTATTAATTTCTCATTTTATTCTGCACATATTTTGTCGGCGATCGAGATAAATTCTTTGGCATTTCCGACAGGAATGTTCCCTGTGCAATTTTATATAAAGAAACCACAATGTTGGGGCAGATTATTCTCCATTAAAAAACTTTTTCATTCGTAGAACACTTTTCGTTTAATATAGGTAAGTTTGCGTTATCTTTCATTGTATATGCTGGTGACACGTAATTTGTACGATAAATAGAGGTTTCTGCTTAATTCTAGGTCCGTTTTAACCACACCTCATAATAAAAATGAGTTCTTTGGGAAAAGATTGCTTAAAATTATCTTGTAATACGAATTCACAAGCTAATATCAAGTTAAGTTACTTACTGTAAGTGAATAAGAAAATTTTTATAAAAGCCAGAGACAAGTCGGTTATTTCAGAGGTATTCAGAAAAGTCATCTCGGACTGAAATTTTCATATCTACTAACTGGGCAGTAGAAAAATTTCACAGAAAATAAAGGTTTGGTATAACCTTTTAAAGGCAGACCTTAACACAGAACACCATAAATACAAGAGGATAGAAGAAAGAAATAATGCAGTATTCAAATATATTTTTATTCTTATATATTCCAGATACTGTGGATCGAGCCCTTGAGAACATGGTAATGAACCTTCGAGTTCCATATTAAGTTATGCTCAATGAAGTTAATTCGCCTGTCGGTCAGTTATTTTTAGTTATTTATTATAGTTGAGGTTCTCACAGCGGTGGATATGTCGATGGTGGTCTTTTGAGTTGTAACGCAGTGCGGACATGTCGCTGTATACCGACGTTTCGGAGAAATATACTGCCTCTATCCACAACCCTGATGTTAAGTATCTGACAAAATGCAACTGAAATAAAAATACGTTTACTGCTAGAACAGCCAGGGGCCAAATCAGTCATTAAGTCCTTTACTTTGAACCAAGTATATATGTGGATTTGCAGCTAGATTAGCGTAAATCAGGACCACTTTAGGAAGGCACAGTCGCAAAGAATACATTTATATAGAGCAGCATACACATACATTTGGTATTTCATTACAGCCGCCCTTCCATTCGAATCAAAGGGGAACCCAATCCAAGAATAAAGTCGCAATTTTATATATTGGGATTATTAGTCCTTTAATTCCGTCACTATTCAAATTCTGTATATTTTTGTAGTAACACCCAAATTAATGATCGTAAGTGAAATATATAAGTGATTAATTAAAAGGTTATGAAATACAAGACAAAGAGCTTATATAGGTTAGCTTTGTGAAATTTCAAACGCTGTGTTGTTAATTGAATTTTTCCGTCATTTCCACACGCTGCTGAAGTTCGGACGGAAGGCAATCATCCGATTAAATCGCCAGACGAGAACAATATTCTACCCAGTTCGTTACGAAGTGTGATGAAATATTCCTCCTGAAAGTCTCCAATAAGCTGAATTTCGTTGGATAGACTTTAGCATAACGTGCCTTCGTGTAATGCTTTCTGCAAAATACGTAATCATATGCCTGTAAGTTTCGTTCTAAAATTATCCTACTTAAGTTCCAGTAAATTGTATCATCTATGGCACAATTATCGCAATTAGCTATGAACATGATTAAATAAGTGGCTACTGTTAGAGTAGTGAAATCTAGGCAGTACACAGCTCTTGCAAAATCTGCGATGAAACTTTGGGTTCCATAAAAAATTGGGAATTCCTTGACCAGCTGAGTGACTATAAGAAACCTGTTCCGTTGAGTCAGTAAGGTAGTTAACTTTGGTGTCGAGAACTTCAATGAACCACGACGTCCGGTAAGAATGCGTGAAGTAAAACCTGTATCAGCGCATCAAAATATTCACATGAACAAACTAGATGAAGTAAAAACTAAGAAGTTGACATAAAGTTTTAATTATAAGAATTTGTGATTACGATCGAGGTTATTTTTTAATGTGACAAACCGGCTCTGGTCCCTAGAAGATAAGTTGACGTTCAACTAAAGGTGAAACAGAGACTGTTCAGAATACGAACAAAAGAGAATCACTTGTCTAGCGGTCTCTGGCTGGAAAGTTAACTCGCACACGATAAAACGTTTCCCGTTTGACATCAGCGATGTGAATTAGATAGTACAAGCTTTAAAACAACGCACACCTAGAATCGGGCATGGGGCCTGAAATTTGATTCCATCAGAGAGGTCAGCGAAGTGGCATCGGAAGGCAGAAATATGACGGAAGTGAGGCGTGATGTTCTACGATGGCTCTTACAGCGCCTCAAAGAAGATACGTGATTGATGGAACTCGGAGAGCCAATGGACAGCAATCCACCACAGATTCCCACTGAATGTTCATCAATCTTTTACTTCCGGTAGATTACAAGACACCATGAAATTTTGTTACCCCCCAAACGTTAAATTCTGCTTCCGGGAACAGAATCCAGCTTTCGAAATATTGTAATTTTATAATTTATACAATGAACAAGGTCCAAAAGCGAAATTAAACACTATGTATTTCAAAGGAAAGACATCTTTGTGGAAAAACTGTGTCCATGTCTCAAATTCCAACAACTTTTGCACTAATTGATATATTTTCATTAAACTTAGTATGAAGTTCATGAGTCTAGAGGTCTCTACTTGTACTATCTAATTTCCTATAATAATAATAATAATAATAATAATAATAATAATAATAATAATACAAACAACGCGTTTTATCTAACTTCAGAGACGGACAGCGACTCAATATTATAAGTTTGATGAATTTGGCGCAGTAATAGGCTTTCCAAAATTAACAAACTTTAGTGGAGAAAATGTGTTTTTTAAACTACAGAACAACATGATGACCTAGCAAAATCTTATTTCTCTAACGACTAAACTTGATATGGAGGTAGATAATAAGTATACTTACATGTACTTTGTGTATTTCATAACTTTTGACGACTATAACTGGTGCTACTGACTGGTGACTACTAACGATATCTCATGAAGTTAAAACGTGAATACAGACGTTAAAATAAAACTACAGCTCTGAAGTGCTGACGGAAATATTTACTCGCCAATAAATTATTCATTGTGGCTAGAGAATGGCTTACTAATATAATATTATCGAGTAGTCGGGAACTTGAAACCTTTCATACGAAAATTCGTTTGTGTTAAGCATAAAAGAATACTTGAAGGAAATCAACAAAGAAAGCGATTAAGAAAAAGCTGAAGAGAATTTTTAAGTAAACCGTAATTCCTTGAGTTATGTAGACTTTAGGCACAAAGTTACTGAATCGTACAAATTTAGTATAACGATTTACAACAGTTGAAGCAGCTGACACATAAAGCAGCTCTGCTTTTAAAACACAAACACCTCTTTTAAATTGTTATTCTTATACAGATAATCGTTGAATGATGTTCCTATATAGGTCTGTAAAAATGTCGGTATATGATCTAGAAATGCGTCGTGATTATTTCCATTCTCAATCCCCACCCCTTTCCGAGTAGTCATCATTCAAAACGATGGCATCTTCCATAATGTAAAGCAAATGTGCTGGCTGCTTATATGTCAGTAAACAAACCAAGTTATCTGTCAACTTGCGGTAAAAGTGAAAGTAATTCCAGGAATATTTTTTAACAAACAAAGATTTCTTACATGCTGAATTGGTCTTTCTCTGAATAAATTAAAGTATAAAATTGTAATCCGGTTTTCCAAATGCATTCTTTGCGAATACATACCACATTAATCGTCATCTAGATACATTATTACACACTAAGAATACCACACTGGACTCAGTTTGAAGTAACTTATTTTATTTCATTAAATGTTTACTAAATCTGTAAATGTTTCAAATAAAAGTTGTAAATCTGAAATATACATTTTGTATTACGACCAAATGCTGTGTATGTACAATAAGCCGTTTCTGAGTAAAACCGTAAGTTTGATTTGAGGAAACGTTAAAGTGCAAAGTTAAGTAAAGAAAGTAAATTCATTCTCTGCGTGATTTCCTCTTATAATCGGTTAAGAGGCTTCAAATTCGAATATCCGTGGTCATGTAATGAAGTGGGTTTTGGTCAACAATGAAAAGGCGTACTTTTATTTGGTGTATGTATCTATTCCAAATATGTTTTCGTGATTTTTCACCTTGTGATTTTGATATTTGCTTATTTCAGACCAAAATCTTTTCCTATAAATGCAGTTATTGTTTTACAACGTTTATGAAGATACATGTAACACTCCTTCGACAAACAAAATTCGTTATTACATATTTAAATATACACCATAAGCAAAAAATGTACATATCTTGTTGTGTAACAATTTCGTCCACAATTTTGAGGGAAATATTACAGTTTGTGACATACAGTCAACATTAATACGAATTTGTTTTGCTTTTAACGTCATGTTGAACAGAGTGACGGTGGCTGTAATTGTATTCTAAACGATATCGGATTAAAAATGGGGATTCCATAAAACGTCAATCTAAAAAATATTCTACGCTATATATAGATCGCTTTAAAAAATGTTACCATATTCATCCAAATATGAGACTACAATTATTTCCTAATTTATAATCTAAAAATGAGAAATATTCATATAATCGCGGATAAGGCAAAATATTACATTGAAATTTCAGGTTCTCATGGCTTTTGGGTTGTTGCGCAGTGCAATCTGATAAACTTTGACGTTTTAAGGTGCTTGCTGCATCCATCATAAGAACAATAGCCATGATGATTACAGGTAGAAAATTTCTAAAAGTGTGGCAGTAAACTTCTACTAGATTACACGGCGCAACAACCCAGCAGACAGGCATCTTCATACTCGTTTCCTTGAGAACCTGGGATATCACTAACTGAAATCTACGGCGCAGGATCCGTCTTGTAAATTTTATAGTTACTCAGCTGGTCAATAAATCCCCTGCTTTTATGGAACCCGGATATTCATTTCCGTCTTTATAAGAATGTATCATTTTATCCCATCCTGATCCAGTTTAATGCTATTTATCTACGATGAATCTCTCTATTATCTGTCTATTCCTGGGTCTCTCGTGTTAGATAGGTCTCCCATTAAAATGCCGTAGTCTATGTACATCTCATTTCCACCACGCGCGCTGCATGTCCCGCCCCTCCTTATTTTCATCGTGGTTATAATATTTTATAACAATTACAATTATACATTTCCTCGCTGTGTAATTTCTACTCCCGTTACGGCCTCAGGAATGGTTAATAATTATTCTTGCAGCACGATATGAAAGTGACGCGTGGTTAAGTTCGTGTCAATCACGAGGTGTGTTTTCCGCTGTAGCAAGTTGTTCTTATCTAAATGAATCAAGCGCTTTTGTTTACAGTGTCCCTTTCCACTCTGACGCTTAAGTATGCTGCCAGACACTTGCTGGAGCAATGTTTGTTCAAGCGACAGTTATATCCGTGTTCTGAGGAACAGAATGTCTACATCGCACACGTGAAACGAAATTTTTCCTAAATTCTTGAAAGTATAAATGAACACTCTTTATATGTTGGAATTAGTCTTGCGGCTGTCGACATGTTCTGACGCGTACCTATGAAGCAGTTGATGTATCCCGGTCTCACATGCATCCAAAGAAAGAAGCAATGCTTTTGTAACACCTTGTAAAATACTATTTTTTACTGACATTCTGTAGAAATGTTGTTAGCACAGAAGCTTTCCTCCTCCTCTTAACTCATAATGCTTTTTATAACGCTTATTCTCCTTTATAAGGTCCCTTCGCCCTTTTCGCTTTACTTGACTAAAACTACGACACACTGTGTTCCTCTCTAATACCTGATTCCAATCTGCAGTTCCTTTAAAATGACGGATAGTGGGTGTCACACGATAAGCGACGGAGTAGCGCGTATGCGGGTTTAATTTGTCTTTGTCACCAGCTACTGAAGAAAGACACGGACTTACATAAAGTAGTCAGGTGAACTGAGTCACCTCATTTGATAGTGGATGGCAGAGTAGACGGGGTCATCCAATAACTTAATACAGCGAAACCCAATATGAAAAAAATCTCTTAGTTACTTGTGATTTTCATGTAAAATAGGGGCAACTTTCGAATCGCATCAAACCAAAACGTATTTATACCGACAATTTTTATTGTAAACTTTAGACTCTAAACGTCATCAGAATAAGTTTAATCATTTCAGAGATATACACGAACGGACTAACAGTTGTCCAGGCACCATCTTCTCACGACTTATATCGTGCGAAGAATACGCGAAAACGTCTTCATCGTGGTTTATTTCAGTATTCGCAAGAGCCCGTACATAACTCAATAATAAAAGTGATTTAAATTGGCGGCTTTCAGTGACAACCCTCTAGCTCGCCAAGTGTTGACGCACCATCGCTTACCTCTACACTGACCTTACCAGGTTCATTTCTGTGTGCAACAGACAGCTCCTTCTGCGCCCCACCCAATTCCTTGTTGCCATGCGTTTTTTGCGTAACCTGCGTCAAATGAACACAGTCCAGTAACGGCTAGGGCGTGTACGACCGCATGTTTAACTTCGAGACTATTGAATGGATTTGAACTAAATTTGGTACTGGGACTTACAATAACAGATATCGGAAATTGAATTTTGGATCCTATCTGTCTAACAAAATCCTTCGCCTGCAAGAAACCCATGTCGAACCTTTTTCAAAAGCGACTCATTGTACAGACGATTTGTATGTGACATAAAAGTAAACCTCGTTTTCAAGATCTACAGATTTAATTTAAAATATGGTTCCATGTGGTGAATATTTAAGGAAGTGCATGGAAAGTAATTTGTTGTTCTAACGCTTCTGTCTGTCACGTGATTAGCTTTGCAACAACAGATTCGTATCAGCAGTAAATGAAACAGCGGGAAAATATGTGTAAGCCTGCTTTTTTTCACTCTTGTCTAACATAACCTTAATGGACGGCAATATAATCCTTTCGATCTAAACTTAATTTAATTGGCTGACACTTGGATTAATTGACGGAGCTGTTTTAACTAAAATAGCTACTTAAATAATCAGGATTCTTTGTTTTCGAGTATGATTTGGTACGAATCTTCAAATTATGCGTCTATATATTATATGCATACGTATATAGGTAACCATTAGGTAAGTTACCTTTGCAATGTCACTGATCGTTAAGCCTCCGTTATCCTATTGTCAACACCTTTCGCCTTAAATGTCTACTTCAACATTCTCGTCCAACATGAGCACGTGTATCACTTTTGAAGCACAGTTATTGTTTGGTTATCACTGTATTTACATAGTATTTTCACCTTACTACTAGCTGTTTACACAACAAAACACAATACACAAGAATCTCCAACCGCATTGCAGACAGTCGTGTTTATTCTAACAAGGAAGCAGCGACTTCCGAGGATCTGATTCGTCATCTCTTGACCAATCATCATCACAGAGGTTACTTGCACGGTTGTAAATTCAGTGTTACCTGGCTACCTTTCGTATTACTGAAATTGTCTCAAAATAATTTAAAAAATGGTACTACTTTTTATATTTAGTAATCACATCCATATTACTGTAATATTAAATTCACTTTCATGTTTACCGTTATCTTTCACAAATATAACGGAATTTTGATATAATCTAATCGGCCATGCTACTAGAGTTCTTACAAAGATTCTTGGCACTCCTGGTTCATTTTAACCGAATATTTGCCGGTAGAGGGAAACATAGGAAGGTCATTATCATCAAACTATTCTATGTGGGAAATATATTAAGGCACATCTCTTTATATGTAGGGTCATTTGGTTTTCATGCATTATTTGCACAAATTGTGCACGAAGTACACACAGAGAAGGCCGTATTCGTTCTCGATCTCGTTGAGTTCAAAACGTCTCAGAAAATAATTAACAGATATTTGAGGTTCTCACGGCGACGAGTATGAAGATGACTCATCTGGGATGTTGCAGACATTGACCGATGTTTCAGATGAGCTTATTGCCTCCATCATAGAATAAAATAATCCCCGTTTCGATACAGTGTGGTAAGACTGTATGCAGCTCTCTGTAAGGATGGATTTGTAACCGAAGTAAATGACCATCAAGGCCAAGCAGAGGCTCGTATAAATCGCCATAAACGTCAGTCAGGCGGACAACAGACAAATGTGGGCGAAGTTTAACTGGGCTCATCCTGAATACAAGTACACGCAACTTTAAATTTGTGGGTTGTGGTCTCACAATCGACATATTCGCCGCAGTGAGGGCCTCAAATCTCAGAAAATTTAAAATCGCTCCCGAAAGTTGTAAAGGAGAACTTTAAAACTTGTATTTTTAGAGCTTGCAATTTAATAGACAGAGTTAGCAACTTTGGGGGAGGGGGGGGGGGACGATTTCCAAGGACACTTTCTTGGGCAAACTAATCATCTGATTTGTTGCTTTCCTTTGCAGTAAAACAAGGGAAATGTTTTACTGTCGGCTGAGGAATAGGAACAAAGGATGGTTCGGTATTATCTCAACTCTAGCTCCAGCAAAAATATTAGCCTACTCAACATTAAGACACGTTGTTTGGATCGATCACTTCTGGCTACTCGGGAAAGCCGTCACAGATAAAACTATCACTTGTCAACTTTAGTAAATGTTGGCTGATACTACGCGTAGTTTGGAAACTCCTCTGCGGTGTTTCAGGATGGTCTGATACCGCACAAGCCAAGCTGTAACAGAATTCCGGAATAAATCCTACAGTAATTCCCGAATTATACCCAATTTGCGACCAGTGGCGTGCTAAAATCCCCAGCGCAGAATGGTGAAAGATAATATACTATTGCGACGAACGAAACGCGGCGTTAGACGGACACGGCCTTTATCAAATACTTGGTACATCTACTCTGATTATTAACATTAAACGCTAGTTTTGGTAGGATATTTCACAATTTATTTGTACATTGTTTCATAATTATCATCAGTATTGCTTTAAAACGTGTTTTCCCGAGTTTCTTGATATCATTTTATATGACTTTGTACCTTAAATTTTGATTATGTTCAATGGTTCAGTTTTAAATTACTTGCAACAAAATTTGCTGTCAACTGAGTCCAGACAGACAGCTATTAATACTGTATTAGATAGTTTAAGAATATGTACGGATTACCATAATGCAAACCAGAACATAAAACACTACAATTGTGTCCAAACCAAAGGTCCAAAAACACGTACAGTATATTAACTTGTAAGTACATATAATACAATACCCATGTACCAAATATTGAAATTGCACTTTACAAAATGTCATGGACTGAATACATTGTAGATATTCCTCAAATTATTTTAATATTACATTATATGGTCTTATACATAAGTACAATTTATAAAAACAGTGTTTACAGAGACTGTTCAGAAAAGGCTTGTTCTTAACTACAGAGCCGGCGGACAATACCGAGGTAACCACAACAAATATTAAAGTACAATTTATCTTTACAAAACGTACATATTTACAATTCATATTTAAAAATTAAGTCATATTCTAAAGTAAGATCCTTCATAGGCAACAGTACGTAAATGAGTAACAAGCCACTTCTGATCACTCTGTAAACTAATACAACAAGACCTCCACGCTGAAGACCTGCGTAGGCCAAATTAAAAAACCGCCTACAATTACGTGTTCACACAGTGGGTTCAAATCAATCTCCAGAGTAGTATGAAACAAAGACCACATCACCTCCGACATTGATAAGACACTGGCCCTAAAATCAAAGAAAAAAAGTAGTTCAGATGTAGAGGACTACATTCTTTTCAAAACGAAAGAGTAAAGGTTAGCTGAAGTCGGGAGAGAGGAAATTTCATTTAAACGAGAAATAATAACAGAAAGAAGAAAGAAAAACAGCAAGGAATAAAGTACACCACATTTTGATTTTTAATAAAGAGTTTTATGTACTCACCAGAACACAGAAATTTCATCTGAACCCAAAAAGAGAAGGAATGAACTAGTTGTAAACCTAATATGACAGCTTCTCCGGCTTCAGACAGAATATTAGTCTGGTAATGAAGTTACTACAAAACTGTTCGTGACAAGTAATCATATACGCTCTCCTTTCTCTGTCAACACAAAATGCTAAAGACTGACAGTGCAACTCATTAACAGTAAACCACAAGAAAATACGAGTAATTTGGATCTTGCATTGAACAAGAAAACATTAACTGCTAAGTAATGGTTGACAGATCTTACACATTTACTTGTTGCGTGAAGCTCCTGAAAGTAAAATTGTCATAAGCCTAAGCACATGAAACCCCTTTAAAAGGTGTCGCTCAGGATCGCAAACAAAACCTAAAATGTTTCGGAGTAAGCAAAAAAATGGAACTGCTAACCGAAAAACAAATTAAAACAGCAGTAGCACAAACACATTTAAAAAAAAGAAGTGACGTGTAGTACAAAATTACATTATCTCATGGGGGGCACACGATATTAAATATACGTCACTGACACTGCATTGTGTAGTTAAGAATTTTCCATGGACTGAAGAAAATCACTAGAGTCCTTGGTCAGTACTGCGGGTATCCACCTAGATTCAAACCCGGGACCTTTCAAAAAAGAAGTAGTACTTACACAGCCATATTCGATAACCTTCAGTGCTGATCTGTAACCCTACTTAGACCCTAAACGAAAAGCGTTCTTCTGTAAATGTAACACCTGATTGCAAAACTGTAATCTTAATTATCGCCGCTGGAAATGAGTAAAATAAAAAGAATAAGTAATTTGAGGGAAATGAGAGATACTAAAACGTGGGCGATGGAAGGATGCGAGAGTCTTGCAGAGGAAGAAATCAAAATGAGGGCGACGATAAGCCTAATAATACAGCCCAAGGCTACAAGAAACTTTCCGCAGTTCGTACTCCTTTTCTTCATAAGAGTTACATTTTAATTTCTGCTACCGCGTTCTATTTGACCGTTCCGCTGTTACCATCACGATGTTACGCATTACTTAACCCTTTAAAATCCAAATGGTGCGCAGCCTTGGCGACAGGGGCTAAATATGGTGGCTTTTGGGGGCGTCACGACGATTGGAGTCTGTTTCCTTCGTGTTCAAGGTCATCCCTATCACTTGGCCCCATATTACAAACCTCATGTTAGGGATGACCTTAAAATTTCACACGAGTGACTAAGGTTTGATAATTTACATTAACTGACAATGAAGCAAATAAAATAATTCATAATCTTTTTATACGGGATTTGTCTTAAAAGCTGTCACGTTTTCAATTATGCGCACAAAGTAGTCTATCTTGTAACTCACTACATTTTACAACATTCATACCAAAGCCAGCACCAAGCATATGGTATATAAGAGTGGATGCAGAAATGACATTTAATTAATGGGAGTCACCAGAGCTGAAGAACCAAAAGTAAGACTTCTTGATTTCAGTATGTCGGTAGGCTAAGAGGGGAACATAGTTGTACTTATGTCCAGTTAGTCAAGAGATTCTGCATATTTTGTGGAACCATAAGGTTTATTACCATGTTAACAAAAGCCTGATTCCAGTCCCTCTCCTGACCCAAATATAATCAATATCTTCAAACTCTATTTCCAGAAGATCAATTTTAATATCAACTTTCCATCTATGCCAAGGTCACCAGAGTGCTCTTCAAACTTTCCAACCAAACATTCCCCCAATTTCGTCTGTTCTTAATTTCCTCACGAATCAAATTAGATCCCATATTTACAGCAATATACCATGTTCAATAATCTGACACGAGAAAGGGCACAAAACATGTATTCCAATTTGGAGTACACGTTTTTCAAATGCATTCCTTATAATTTTGTATATCTGACAATCCTCGATGTTCATTTACTGCAGACACAAATCTACTGTTACAAATATAAAAACATAACCTATAATTAGGGGCCAGTTCATCAGGCAGACAAAAATTGTACTTGCCAGACGTCCTCCACAACAGAAACACGGACAACTGCTGTCAGCAAGTAAGTGATTATTAACTGACCCGCAGAGCAGAAAGGTGAGTCACTATCAGCAGCCATTAACATCTCACACATGTCAACACAGTTGAAGTGAAACGAAGTAATGGATCATTTACACAGTGATAAATACGAACAACCAACAAATTATATTTAACTCTAATCTTTTTCCTATACTCCAGTGTTCAAACATGTCAGAACAGGACAGAGCACTGATGAAAAATCAGATTTTTTTAGTCAGTATTAATTTTTCACCCATCATGTAAGAGTAAACAAATGGGTTTCCTTAGCACTGCCTACAATGCAATAGAGCTGGGATAGCTCAGTCAGTATAGTGACTAGCTACGGACTGGACGACTGGGGTTCGATCCCCGACAGGGGCAGAGAATTTTTCCTCTAGCCTCTGCGTCCAGACCGGCTCTGGGGCCCACCCAGCCTCCTCTACAATGGGTACCGGGATCCTTTCCCGGGGGTAAAGCCGGCCGGGGCGTGATGCTGACCACTCACCCCCATCTAGTGCCGAGGTCAAGGAAGAGAGGAGCTATACCTCCGCTCCACCCAAGTACCTGCATGGCGTATAGTGGGACGCTTTACTTTACAATGCAATAAGTCATATGCTATTTTTCATTTTATTTATTAAATATGTGCCACATGAAAAAAAAAGGTTCAAATAAAAGTCTTACGTCTTAATGAGATCTCATTTTATACTATATACCAACATTTCGTACGCTAAACAATTTTTGAGATTACAGATACAGTCGGACTTCAGCTTCTGTGTATCTGGCAAATTATGTACAGACATGCAAAAATATCCATTTCTCATTTGCACATGTGCATACTGAAAAAGTAAATGAAGCAAGTGACATTCCATGGTCTGGTCACGCTAATGCTGAGCTACAGCCAAATTTAGTCAACTGTGAATTAAATATCAAGATTGGTAGAACTTCCAACACTG
Organism: Zootermopsis nevadensis; assembly: GCF_977971745.1. NCBI lineage: Eukaryota > Metazoa > Arthropoda > Insecta > Blattodea > Termopsidae > Zootermopsis > Zootermopsis nevadensis. The sequence continues at coordinate 14,387,643 of NW_028259142.1, forward strand.
CCTGGTAAATAAGAATGCCACCACTTCTCAATGTACTAGAATTTCAAGGTAAGATCAAATTTTAAAACATATTTTATTTGAGAATACAAAATGTTCTTACCTGGTTTTTATGTGGATTATGGTACAGCACACATTCAGACATAAAATATGCTACCATGGCATTTCCTCCCAGAGCAGTTACATGTGCGCGAACAATGGCAAGAACTTCAGTTACAAAACTGTGAACAAAACCACTCAGGCCTCCACCCTAGACAAAAAGGGGGGATGATATAAACATATATTGTATTACAGTTAGGACATAAAATGTTCATTCAGATTTAAGGATCTAAACTTTGGGGAATGAAATCCAGAGCTGTTTCACAAGGACATTTTCTACAAAATCAATTTAATTCTTGCATCTTTCTTCAGCCGGTGCAGTGGCCACACTGTCTGAGGCATGGTCCTCGTGCGCCTGGCCGCTGCGACCGTGGGTTCAAGTCCCACTGAAGGCATGGATGTTTGTCCGCGTCTCCTCTTCCAGTATGGTGGGTAAAGACTGGCCACGGAAGGCAAGGCGAAACCACCGTGGTACTTTCGCAAGAAAACACCGAAAGGAGTCACGATGGTCAAGCTGACCATAGACGATGAAAAAAAAATCTTTCTTCAGGCCTTTGTCAGTATCATGTATGAGCTGATTCTGCAAATGGACTTTTAGTCCAATTTACTTATTATATTCTTTGCACACACCTTTCCAATGTTGTTTTACAGAGGCACATAAATTTACTATGGGATCATATCAGACTATCAGATTTCTAGTAAAGGTATGCACAATTTTCTAAAAGCTATGAAATCTGACTGATCTCCATCTAGAAGATAACGAAAGTCTGCCCCTCCAACCACCCATGACAACAGAGCCACAGTATGACACACAGAAACAAAAATAAAATTTTCTTACCTCTCTAATACAGGTGCTTTCTCTGATGAAGAAGAAATTCAGGTTCCCAAGATAACGTTCAATTTTGCCTCCAGGTATGTAAGACAGAGGAGTCATATCAACTCCATATCGTTCTCTCGGTGGAGTCTAAAAATAATTTATTAACATGGTTGCAAGCATTCAGCATTGAAGAAAACTATGAAATACTCAATACCTGATCAAATAATGAAAAGTGACATTGTCAAACTCCCATTACAAATGCACAAATGCAGACTGCCTGAACTAACTTACATGATGAGGTTTAGACTGAGGAGTTTTTATCCTTTGTGGGGAGCGAGGCCTTGGATGACCAAGCTGCACCTGTATAGGTGCAATTGCAGGATTCTCAGCAACTACATGGTCTTCTTCCAAGTTGAAGATTAATTCACTATCATCTGTCTTTCTAATCGCTTCCTTGCTTGTTGATGGAACAATTACTTTTCTCTTGAACTTGTTGCTTAGCTTTCCTGGTTCTCCAAGTCCTAACGCCATTCCTACAACCAAAAACAATATAATTTGTAAAAACGTTACTTCTAATCTACTTTCCTTATTTTATATCTTTTTAATAACTTATCAAATGACAAATTCTTATGATACTCAATAAAACAACATACTTCTGAGGAAAATCTGGAATTTACAATTTGTAATTTCCTATGGAAGCTGTAAAAGTAAAAATGTATTTAAACACTCCATTTCTTTAAACAATGAAACAAACCAAAGGCAATGCATGATCTAACCTAAGACAAAGATCTGCAATTCATCCGGTTCAGGTAGCTCAATACCAAACTGGAGGTCACAAAGAGCACATGGTATCATACAACGTAACTTGAAGAATACACTCTGCAAACATACAGAAAAAAATATGTATCATAGACAACTGTATTGAAGCAATCTGTAGAAACACACAAAATGACAGAAAAGTGAGAGTACGAACAAAATGATGAAGATAAAGTAAAATTCATTCAGTCTTCAGTCAATCATAAGACTTACCTGTAACAGTCTATTAAAGTGTTTGTTAAATACACTAGTCAGCTGGCCTGCTGGAATCTTAGCTCGCCATACTTGGGTAAACATCTGAAGGTTTCTTACAATTTCTTGCTCATCCAGACCCGGCACAGTTTCAGTGTTTACAACATAAAAACCTTCAGGTGGACGAGGATCTATCAAGAGTGATATTACATCTACATCCTCTGCGTCATCCACCTACAATAAAGAACAATAATTCAGTATTTGGACTCAAAATGAAAAATCCATTTCCTCGTCAATATTTCAGAGTATCGCACACAACAGGAAATGAATACTCCACACTGTTAACACCAAAGCCAGCCATTAGATATAATGCTAAGCCTGTTTCACCCTCCCTTGATTCCATACAACCTAATTCTTGACCCATCACCCAAACAATACTATACTATATCCCACAATATTTTAGAGACAAAGCAAACATCTTGAAGAGGGATAACAGGTCAGAAACACAGACAATTCTCAGCTTAAAAGTACTTACAAGCACTAACAAATAATATAACACATTACTCTTGTTCATTGTTATTAAATATAATGTCAATTTTATTTACATTTTGGATATGTAGCATATAAATAAATATTTTAAAGTATCCACTCAACATGAAGAATCACACCTCTTGTTAGAATGACTTGTGTGCTTCTTGGTGACCTATACTGTTGCAATTAACTTTATCCTCATAAAATTCATTCCAAAAAATTCCATGATAACAAAAAAGTACGAGGTGCGTCCCAAAAGTAAGTTTCCCACTCGTCCCACAGCTAGCAAACCTTATATTGCGTGAAGCGACTGTGCGTAGCATGGCGCATGCACTAACGGTACTTCCCGCGTTCTCACAGTAGCATCGTTGCAGCTGTTGAAGATGGAGGTTCTTATTCCAGCTCCCGCCGACTGTGAAGTGCGGTCAGTGATAACGCTAGGCCGCACACGGCTCGACGGACAGCGAGTCTCCTGCAGGAGTTCAGCTGGGAGGTGTTTAATCATTCACCCTACAGCCCAGACCTCGCTCCCAGTGATTTCCATCTTTTCCTACACCTCAAGAAATTCCTGTCCGGTCAGCGTCAGCGTTTTGAGAATGACAGAGAGGCGGAGATGGTTGTCACACAGTGGTTCCAATCCCAGGCGGCAGACTTCTACGACACAGGTATTCAAAAGTTGGTCCCACGGTATGACAAATGTCTCAATTCCGGTGGCGAATATGTTGAAAAATAGCTGGACACTTGCTGTATCTGTTGCAATAAATATTTCCATGAAATTGTGTTTTGTTTCTGTAAACGGCCCCAGGGAAACTAACTTTTGGGATGCGCCTCGTACTTAAAAGTAGATTACAACTTCAGTTATCATCAATTTATAACCCTGAATCCCATCAATTTCTTGGCAAATAAATATGCTTATAATAAACTCCTGTACCTCCAAAACACAGGTATCCTTGTTGCCTGTTGCCAAATCCAAATCTGGTAACTCATCATCTGATTCTTCAGTGTCAGAGGCTGAAACTCTGCCATTTGACTGAAATTCAAGTTCCTAGAAAAGAAATATCTAGCAGGTACTGTGTTTATTTCAATATCACATAATACTAACGATCAACACGATGAATATGACGTATACAAATCTGTACTTTAAACTGCGTGAAAGAAGAATCTTTTTCCTGTAACAGTTTTAACACTGGCACATGCTCACAGCTGTTAAGATGGCAATCAATTCTGCTGATTTAATCTCTTTCTTTCTTTCTTTCTTCTATCTCTATTTTTTTTAAAAAAGTTTCAAAAAGTCCCTGGTAAAAGATTACTTTATTTACTTACTGGACAGCATGCCTTTGCTTAGACTTCAGCTAGCAAAAACATTAGAATTCTTAGGTCATGGATAATACTAAGAAGAAACTGTAAGTAATGAGGGTAGCAACATCACAGATTCATGAATCATCAACTTTAATAACTGCAGAGAAGTGGTTTCTAGACATGACTTAACAATCTAAGCATTAGTTATTTCCCAGTTGACAATTAACAAAGTTTATAATATTCATATTGCTGTATTAAATAATAATTGCACATGTATACATCAAAACACAAATCAAACAGGGAAACCAGTAACTTTATGGCTAATGCGCAGAAACACATTTTGGTATTTTAAAATCAAGACAGTGAAAAATAACTGCCATATCGGGTAGAGTCAGTTATGATCCAGCCTCCATACCATGCAGTTTGGTCCAGTGACAGCAGAGCAATCTGAAAACATTTACCTTCACCACAATCCTTTCAGTTACAGATTTGCTTTCAAATTAGTATGTTCTGCAACAGGTCACAAATTATTTTTATTATTATTATTTATTTGACTGCAAATGGGTTTTTACCCGGTGGCAGTGGTCCTACAATAAGACACAAAACAATAAGACACAACAAAACAATAAGACAAAAAGACAAAAGACACAACAAAAACAATAAGAAACAACAGAACAATGAGACACAACAAAACAGTAAGACAAAAAGACATAAGACACAACAAAAACAATAAGACACAACAAAACAATGAGACACAACAAAACAATGAGCCAGAACAAAACAATAAGACACAAAAAAAAACATAAGGCACAACAAGAACAATAAGACACAACAAAACAACACACCACACTCAAAATAAAACTCATAATATTACAAAACCATATAACCTAAAGTAATAACTTAAAAATTCAACTAGACATAAGACAGTAACAGTAATGAATTACATACGTCATGAACTCATGCACTCACATTTCATCAGGACCTTCTCTTCACTTCACTACACTTATGAAGCCTTCCCATCCTCACCCCCATTTACCTCCCTTCACTGCACCCACCAATGTATTCCCTTTACTTCACCTAATTTATCACTTTCCTAACCTTCTTCCTAAAAGTACTTGGTTTACAGGAGAGAGTCCCTAAAACCTCAGCAAGTAGCTGGTTCCAGAGTTGGATGGTCCTATTTACAAAGGAATATTTCCCCGATATCTGTTCTTTGCTTTCTGCTCCTAATTTTCCGAATATGATCTACCCTGCTCAGATAGTATGGCCTTTGCAATCTGTCACCTATAGCTTTCCATGCCCGATCTCCCGTGTACGCTTTGAAGAGAGCACATATACGTGCTATGCTGTGCCAGGGTTTCCCAGTTCAAATCGCTCCAGTGATATGCAAATTTACATGCTTTCTTTTGCACCCATTCTAACGCATTTATCTGCCCCTCCCTGTAAGGATCCCAGCACGCCGCCCCATATTCCAGAATCGGACGCACTAGTGATGTGTAGGCTAGACTTTTAGTGTTACTATTCCCCTTTTTGAGAACACGCATTGTAAAATGAAGTGCCTTCCAGGCTTTCTTCACCGCATAATTTACCTGATCAGCCCAGCTTAAATCGCTGCTTAAGAGTATTCCCAAGTATTTACAACTGCTCACTTCCAGAATTACTTGGTCCCATAACAAATAGTTTAGTGGTTCCTTCACCCGACTTCTCGTGAAACTAACTGCTTTACTTTTACTTGGGTTAATTTTCATAACATTTTCAGCCGCCCATTCCCCCAGACTGTTTAGATCCATCTGCATCTTTTCTATATCTTTACTATTTATAATTTTCCTATATATTATACAGTCATCTGCAAAAAGTCTAATAGTCGATTCAATGTTCCTCCAAATATCATTTACGTACGCGAGGAATAGAAGTGGACCCAATACACTCCCTTGCGGTACACCTGACGTTACTCTGACTTCCTCTGATAATTGCCCTCCTACCCTAACTCTCTGCGTTCGGCCTAAAAGGAATTCCCTTACCCATGCGACTACCCTCAAGTCCAAACCCGATGCCGTGATTTTCATAAGCAGCCGATCATGAGGAACTAAATCGAAGGCCTTCGAAAAATCGATTATAATCGCGAAATCGATTATAATTTATAATTACTTCACTCTTTCTGAATATAGTGCCAAATGGTATCGCACAGAATCTGATGTAACAGTGTCTCAGGAAAGAGAATTAAAGAACATGTGCAAGGATATTGACATCCGTCTACTCAGCTACAAATGCCTTAACTCCATTCAGGCAAACTCACATTGGCATAAGCCACCATTGCAGGACTGCATAATATAAATTAAAAACCACTTATCATTCATTCTATATTATAAGCCCCAGATAGTGTTTACAAAAATGACATAACTTAAAAGAATAAAAGTGGATCCATACACATAAATTAAATTACAAACCACAAATCTTCCACTTACAATCAGAGGTTTAAGCTGATAGATGTCTCGATTTTTCTTAACAGTGTCTTGCAGAAGTTTCTGTATCTCAGCCAATTTCTTATCATCAGCCCAAGAGTTGCCCGCAGATACTTTTGGTATGGGAGGCATAGGCAGTGGCGTAAGGAAGACAGCAGTGCCTGTTGCCAAACCAACCAGCATCTTTTCTCCTATAGACAACTGTACCTGCAGTCGAAGAAGAACAACGTAAGTCACAAATAACACAGAATTTTCAGACAAGATACTTGCAAATCCAGTATGAAATCTTACTAATTTCATGACAAAGATACCTGTTCCAAATGTAATAATTAATCAAGTGGTTATGAAATTCCCTCCAGTTTCTGGGTGTTCATTACATTTGTAGCCCATCCAAATATCACATAGCGTGCTACACAGGACCAGTTTCGTTTTGCAGCTGCCCTGAGGATAAGAGCAGAGATGGCTCTCAAAACGTTGGTGGAAGAAATGGTTCTTTTACCATTCAGCCACCTGATGCGGCTTGTTTCCCAAGAGTCTTTCATCATTAAACAAAAACTCTTTAACTAGTTTACAAGTTGTTATGGGGGCAGAAACAATTAATCATAAATTTGCTCCTATAAAAACAAGATGATTAGTCTAAAAATAATTCATATTATAGGATTCTTTAATTGAAATATTCCTTACCTTCAGACCAAATATGGAATTCATGCCCTTTACTTTAAGTTTGTTGATCAGAAGACAGTGCAACTCATACTCGAGGAATGGCAAGCCATCAGAAATTTCCTTAGCATTCAGTTCACCTCTGCAGTCTCGTTTAGGCCTGCAAACGTAGGCTTGCAGGAAGCAGCCTTTGCCTGTAGTTGCAACTCCTTCTGGAAGCTCAATTGTTGTGAACAAAAAATCTGGTACTTTACCACATCTACATATAATAGAAACAAAAAAACATGATAGGTTGCCCACAATATACCACACTATATGTGTTTTACACACATTAAACTCCAACTCAAAAAAATCCATATAATAAACAATATCCTGCAACCAACCAAAGTACAAAACTTTTATGTAGATTCTAAAACTCGCATGTGCTGCCAAAAAAAAAAGTAAATTATTTCATTTCACTTACACATACCATTTGGAATTCTCAATACTTATAAAAAGGTGGCCAATATATGCTTGAATTGAAATGAATACATAAGTAAATATCAGTATTGAAATAAAAAAAAGTTACAGCACATTTCTAATCTCTCTTTAAAGCATGCTACATACCCCATTCATTGCATCCTCCTTCATGTTATGACCATAATAATATATGAAGCTCCTTATATTGCAATTTTCTGCTGTTGTCCTGTTATTTCCTCCCTCTTAAGCCCAAATATCCTCCTCAGCATTGTATTTTCATATACCCTCACTTCACATTCCTCCTTTAAGAATGTGATAGATAAAATTATGGTCTTGCATACTTTAATTTTTTTATTCACAGAGAGGAGACAGGAACATACAATTCTCAACTGAATGGTAGCAAACATTCCTCGAATTTAATCTCCTCTTACATTCTTTGTGAATGTAGCTTTGGTTTGTTATAGTCGGCGCAATAGTTTTTGGCTGGTGGAATTTTCAAGAGGAATTCTAGGAGCTAGTCACTTGTACGATAGTATAACGCTGACTGCACCGAGGAGCTTATCGGACTGAATGCCCAAACAAAAGAAATACACTGACCGTGCCACCTCAGGTACACGGAGTAGGCCCGCCCGCCAGCTTCTCCACAGGCCAAAAACTACTGTGCCGACAATACTGTTGCTCCCAAACATACTCTGCCACATATTTTAAGAATGCATATAGACATGGAAGTTTGTAAATGTCAAATAATTTTTGCTATAACAATGAATCTCACTCACCTACATACAGCACATTTGAGCATCGTGACTCGAAATGGTACACTACCTTCACTGTAAGGTAAGTGGCAAATAGAACAGGTTGAAACTGATTCCAGTTCATAGCCATCAGATGGGTGCCGTACTTTGGCACCTGGCTGAAAATACAGAGACAAACTGATTTCAAAACTCAAACAAATCTTTACAAGACTTTCAGAGTGCATATGCAAAGGGCCATATGACAGTAATTTTTTAAAAATTCAAGTTTGCATTAATTTACTTACCAAAGTTTATGAGATTTTAGCAATTTTATTATATAAAATCATGTCAACTGTAACACAAAACTAGCTTTCATGACAATCAAGGTACTGTATTCACCAGATTATAAAACGTGGCATGGACCTCTTAAACAAAATGTCATTTAATGTTCTTCAGTGTTCAAGAGAAGAAAGACAAGCAATAAGCGTAACAGAACAAATGTGGATAAATGGATTTCAGTGGTGTACACATATTTTAAAAATGCATTCTTTGCTATTTTTCATACTTCATTGGCCTTAATGTTCATTAACTGCACATGCACAAGTCTATTAATGAAAACAAATCCAAATGCTGAATGAGAAATGTTTTTCTCTCTCATATTTCATATAAAAAAGATTTCAAATAAAATCTGTATATAATTACAATTACACAAGTTTTAATGATATTGTTAATCACAACAGGATTTCTCTAATCAAGGAAGCTGTATACACTAAACATAGGAAGTGTAAGGATTGCCTTTTGAACAAATAGATTTGAAGAAAGCATTCTTCCCATGTAAGAATTATGAACATGGTGACAATATTAATGTTCATAAATTTGTATTTAAAGTAAGAAACAAATAGTAATGGTTTGCTTTTAAATAAAAAAAACCCATAATTCTAACCATAACTAATAACTGAGAAGGAAAAACATATAATTCTAGTCTTTGAGACATGCCAAACTTTGTTGTCATTTTTATGGGTACAACAAACATTTATAATCAAATAACTTATAATTCTATATCAAATCTAAAACTTCTTGACGATGGTGAAGAGTCAATTGAATAAAAATTTTCTTGGATATTATCCAAGAAAATTTTTATTCAATTATAATTCTATGTTCCTTACCACAAAAGGAAGTGTTACATCGCCTTTCTGGGCAGTAGACTTTTCTCGTTCAAAATCCGTCCTGTCTAATGAGGTAGTCATAAGTTCCTTATTGTGTAAATATACCCTGGAAACAAGATGCTGGCCACCAGTGTCTGGTTCTGAAACTGTATTGAATTGTAGACTGATCACAGCTGCTGTGCCTGACGCACTCAGAACACATACATCATCACATATGCTTGTGTTCTCCGAGTAACCCAACACGACATTACAGCCCAGAGCACGTGCATGTGATCGCACTTCCATCCTGATCTCTGTCCACCATGCATCTCGAGTCTCAGGTTCTTCTAAGTTTGTAACTCTCTCTAGCAATTTTACAGATCTTGAACTGACAGTTCCACCTGTAACAGACACATCACTTAAATTCAAATGTAAAAAATATGACATAATATTATAAAGGATAAGTCAAAAGCAGCTTTACAATTCTGGAATCCTGTAAATGTGTTAACCGTACTTGAAATGTGTGGGAAATGGCAACGACAGACAGACTTAAACTTAATGCATCCCTTGCATCTGTTGTCAGCGCCCAACTTTGCCACATCTGGCGCTCTTGCAGCGAAAACAAAAATCAAGACTTACAGCAGGACAGAGACAGCACAGTGCGCTTGGTTTAAATAAAAAAAGGTCTGCAACTCAAGATGGTGTACTGCCTCAATTCCATGTGGATATCTGTGTGATGTTGCATCCTTATATTATTTTAGCACTTTTTCTTCCATCAATGAAATAAAATAGAGTCATAATAAATAATTTCATTATTTCAGGACAGTTTATTTAATAAAATCCTGAACAAATAATAGGCACTTTTACTAGTAAGTACTGCTTCCATAATTATTTGCTCATATAATCCTTGTGAACTGTATGGTCCTGAAAATATAGTCCATGAATATTAAGAATGAAATAATAAATAGTATAGAAGAATAAACAATGATATTAATTAATTATTATGGTATAAAGATATTACACAGCACAATACCTAAGTGTAATATGAAGCCTGGAGGATATTTTGACATAGTTAGGAATGGATACTCCATCATATCCAAACTCTCTTGATTCAAAGATGGTCGAGCCATTGTAGGTCCCTGTCGAAAGTGAACACCCATAGTCGAAGAACGATCACTTCCTGTTAAGCTATTACCTGAAAAAAAGGAAAGGATTTCCATATGTTTAATATTATTCTAGTAATTGCTTCGGTTCTTTTAGCATTGCCTGAATAGATGGTATCATAAATTGAAATTATCTTTCAAAACTCAAACTCTGCCTACACATATGGCTGAAAAGAAAAATATAATTTTCAATTCAAATTTATATTTATTTAAGTCTGAAATACCTAATAATATCCTCCCATTGATCATCATGTTAATTCCTTCACAGAATTCAAATTTCTATATACTTTCAAATTGAGGATGGCTGTCTTTTTGGTTGTTGCACCGTGTAGTCTGGTAGAAGTTTACCGACATTTCAGAGATAAATACTGCCTCCATCATCAATCATGGCAATCGCCCTGATGATGGAGGCAGCAAGGACCTATGAAACATTAGCAAACTTCTACCAGACAACATGGTGCAACAACCAAAAAGACAGCCATCTTCATACTCACCACTGTGAAAACCTCAAATCCTACTCTCAAATTTCCTAAAGAACTTCAATTCTTACAAAATACAGGTCTCAACACAGCATAAGTCTGCACCAGGAGTACCAATGTGTGGTACACCAGTTGCCATCAAGAATGGACTAACAATATTGTCACAAATGCACAAATTGTTCGAACACACGGATGGTATCATGAGTAATACACTTGATCACTGCAGACAGGTGGTCATATATATTGAAATGGAAATTCTGTTAGTGTAAAGAAACTTCATGGCACAACAATGATTTAAAACATTTTTCTAAGTTTCAATATTAACTTGAACACCAAAAATAATCAATGCTCAAATTTATACTTCTGCCACTAAATAACAAAAGCATGAAGCTTGAACTGTGCCACATTTTGTCATTTCCTTCTAAATTCAATATTACAAAAACAAATTGTCCCAGAATTTGTCATATCCTCATTAAAAATTCTAACAGTTCCTGCACCTAACAAAGTAAAGTTAAATGTCCTCTTCCACATTTAATGAAAACTGCAGTGTATATGGATGATTCAAAATTGTGGTTTAATAATGGTACAAGAGAGTGCATTAAAATCGAAAGGGTTAAGATATGTAAGAAATAAAGTTACTATAAAGAGACTTCTTTGAAATTCATAAATTGCTAATACAATCTTGTAAAACAAATATTATCTAAACTAGAAACTAACAACAATGGTTACAATTATGGCCTCAGGAAATACTGAACACAGCTGAAAGTTAATGCCTGAATTTATTTATAAATAAAGCACTTTTTTCTCTCTAATTCTGAATGGCAAACACATATTAATGTATCAACTAACATGTATCATACTGTACACTGTTCAACAATAAAGCAGCATATCCAGTAGATTCTGGTTAATTGGGGCATCCATTTATTTGGGACACAACTTAAAGAACAAACCTTTTTAACTCTTTACGTGGAACTTGAGACAGCCACTTAATTCAACCAAAGTGTTATAGTCCCAATGTGACCCAATTAACCGGAATCCACTGTATATCTCACACAAACAATATTCAAACTGTAGTTAGTTCACAAAAATATCCTAAATAATCATTAGTAGCCACATACAAACAATGTGTGTTATACACAGTGTTCAATGTATACACTAATTTGAACATGCACGTATCATGAATCGGGTGACAATTAATATAACGCTGGTGTCCAAAAAACCAGACAGTTTCAAAACTTAAAACAGTACATTTATGACAACTATAATCTTTTGATACGCTGTCTTAAAAACAAAGATAAATTCAACAGCAGAAACAAGTTCTAGTCTTTCTTACACTAAATGTAAGTCAACAAATATTTTGAAATCTTAAAGACCATAATCAAGATATCATGCAATTTATAACACTTGCATATACAGACTGAGTAATGTTTTGAATTGTAAGCTTTTTAACATGTTGGTGCATTATCCTAAACATAAATAAGAACAAAACACTCAAATAACACAGGATTGATTTACCACAATCGTACAAACAGTAGGTAATGCGTGGTTCATGATATCAGCACAGGAGAACTAAACAGAAAACACTTACTATTAAGAAAAGATACGAAATATACAGCAAATATTAAATGCATAAACGAACCTGCAACACAAATAAACTTATACGAACATAGTCCTCTCACGCAAACATTAAAATTACTTACGTTTCCTGCAGCTTCCTACCAAAAAAGAAAATAGAAAATGAAGTAAAAACCTACATTAAATATTGTTAGTAATGAAAACCTCCAACATCCAGTAAGTGTATGTAAAAATTATGTAATATGTTTAACAACTGAAAATGGTGTCAACTTACAAAGCCTGGAGTTTCATTACCAACAATTACACAAAACTCCTATTTTTAAGAAAATTTTTCAAGGGAAATCAGAATTATTTTGGTACCAATTTTTATTCTGTATGGAACAATACAAAGAATCCTCTAAGCCAGTGGTATTCAACCTGGGGTATGCGTACCCCCGGGGGTACGCAGACATCTTAGGGGGTACGAGAAATTAAAAAAGAAATATTATTTTATGATAAACACTGAATAATCAGGGCCAGATTTAGGAATAGCCACAGGAGAACCGGACGTAAGGACATTCGATTTGGGAGATTATATACTATGTATAACTTGAATTATACACCAACAACTTTGGGGGTACAAAGTTGAAGAGAAATTATATCTGGGGGTACGCGAACAAAAAAGGTTGAATACTACTGCTCTAAGCCATGATAAATTCAATACAATGTACTTATGTATCAGAAAAGCTTTACACTAGATAATATGCTAAATACTGTGATCCTTCTATCAATAAATGGAAGCATAGTAATGATGGGCTATCAGCATGGTTGGAAATGTTCAACTTGCCATAATTACATAAGTTGTTGTTATTCTTTCCCATGTTATCTTCCACAACCTTTAACTTACTAGAGGCCCAGATGCTGAGCATTTAAATTTCATTAAACAAAGACAGTCGGAGAAGAAACTTGATTAAGTTCAAGGATAATATAATCACCCTAACAATATTTGGTGAAGTGTACCAACAAGACCGCTTTTGCCAAATGACTAAAGATTTATTTACCTTTAGGTGTGATACTGAGATCTGAGTCAGATGACCTCCGGTGGATGGCAGGAAGGGTTGACAACTTGGCAGGAGATGGTGATATCTTGGAGCCAGCAGCGGACACAGGACCAACTTGCTGAGGCGATCCAGCTGTTTGTCTGTCCTCCTCTCCACCAGAATACTGCTGCTGATGCTGCTGCTGCTGCTGCCTGCTGAGTGGGATGAAGCAGGGGCCATGCTTGATGTTGTGGAATTGCAAATCCCCACCACAGCAAGGGCTCACTTGCTCATCATTAGTATCATGCTCGACAGTAGCAGTGGGGCATGAACATAGAGTGGTTGCACTTTGACTCTTGTGAAGGGGTGATGTGGGGATGTTTAGCATACCAACACTAACCTTCCCAACAGGCGAGTTCTGCATACCGATCACACTATTAGTCTTGCAACTACCACCAACATCAAGTACAACATCTAATTTACAGGCACTAGTATCACTATCTGTTTTTATTAAAGGACTAACAGAAACACTATTACCAGCTGAGAGGCTGTTATCAGGCCCTTCTTCAGCTGAGGCAAAAATGTATGGCACATTCTCCTGATTAGGCAACACACTAGGAGTGATTCTAGGATCTGGAACGGCTACGGATATTTTTTCATATTGTGACAAGGACTCACTGGGGATACTGATTACTTCTAATGTGTGCACAGAATCCCCAGAAAGAGATGATGTACTTTCCTGCATTATCTTTGTACTAAATTGTGACACTGGTGTATATGATGGATGATTATTATTAATTCCAGAATCTTTAAAAATTAAATATTCATTAGTAGGTTTCACCTCTACTGTATCCAAGAATGGTGTAAAATTATAATCTGATTTTGATACCGATATTTCACCCGCAGTTGATAAAGGTACCTGCATCTTTCTGCTGTCATTCATTGGTACAGAAAAACTGTAGTTTTGTTCAAAGTTGGTTTTGTTGTTTTCAGTAGTCTTGTTAACAAAAGAAGGCACATTCTCAAAATCATTGTTTCGTTGTGTTAAATCAGGCTGTGTTGAGTCACCTGACTGACAATATTTTGTCGTCAGATTTATATCCTTCACCAACGAAGTAGTAGTGGTTCCACTTTCTTGCTGGTGCAAATTTGAGTTTGTCTTACATTCATCAAAACAATATACATCTGAAGATTGTTCACTGATAGCTGTACATCCTGGTGTATTTACTGCCTGAGAACTGTCAATTGCATTCCATTCAAATACTGTTGTTTTACCAACTGGTGTATCAGTACTGCTACCATCAACCTGCGATGAATGAAGTTCATTATATTTATCATGGTGTATATGAAGTCCAGTGCCTGTGTCTGTGTCCTTTATCTCAGAAGGAATTACAGAAGATGACGTAAGAGAATATGAGTGTGACTTATCCGTAATGGGAACGTCAAGTGAATAATCTTCTGAAGCATCCTCTTCTGAGCTTGATGAATCAGATGTCGATGAAACATTTGAAGAAGTGTTTGAGATAAGATGACCATCAACGTATCTCAGTTCCGGACCATCATCAACTGATGGAAGGCGAAGAAAGGACTCGGAGACAGTTATATGGACGTCAGGAGGGTCGGCATCAGTTGGTGAGCAACCAAATTCAGATATCTTAGCAGAATATCCTGGAGCATGTTTGGAAAGCTCAATACTAGCACAGCTTTCCCTTCTTGAAGGTGAACTAGGAGAAGATCCTGGACTCTCTTTCACCTCCACAACTCGATCCAGCCCAGTCATGTTACTCTCCATTAAAGATCTTACAATAGTTGCTGCCATTGAATCACTTGATGACCTATTGTGTCGTCTTTCAAATTTCACCTTTGCCTTCTTAGCATAAGAGGTCTGGACCATGTCAGCCATTATATCTACATCACTAAACTCAGTCTCATCTTCATCCATTGAAGAATCAGACTGCAATCTTGTTCTCAGGGCTATCAGTCTCTTGGATAATTTGTTCTGAGGAAACAATCGTATTGATCTTAGCCCCTTGGCAAACCTACTTCCACGTTGTACCTCTGCTCGCATATCTTCTTGCTGAAGAAGATTTCTGAATGATGCTTCTTCCAATGTGCTTGTTAAACTTTGTGTGGATCGACCCATTTTCTTAAATGATGAACCAATGCCTACAGTAGGCTGAGAGAAATGGCGTCCATATTCTGGGCGTGGTACGAGGTGACGATGTGTCAGTGAATGATCTACTTTTGAGCCTGCAGCTAAATATCGAGGTAAATCTAGCACTGGATGCCTTGACTTTTTCTTTTTAGGCTTCAATTTAACAATACCAGAAAACTCTGGCCCAACTACAGTTGGCAAAAGAATTTCTTTAGACAGTTCATCAGACAGCAGAGGAGATGTAGGAGAAACAACAATGGGAGTTGGAGGGGTAACACAAAGCTTGGGTGAAGGCGGAGCCACACATAACTCATAAGGCTGTAGCAAGCCACTATTACTTTGTTCTACAAAGCATCTATCATCTACACCTGATGCTGAAACCATGCTGGTAATTGAATAGGGAAGGGAGAGAAAGAGAAAAACCAGAAGACATGTTTTAATCCACTGTGCTGACCAGAGACAGTGTGCTAATGATACTTACTGAAACTGCATGACAATGTATATACTGTTCTTGATTAAATTCATGCACTTACTATAAACAAGCCGTTGAAAGCAAAAGGATTTTTATCTAATTTTCCCTGAATCTATTCAGCTTTTGTATGTGTAATTAAATTATGCTTCACTGTTTCTAATTTTAACCAATGTACAATGATAAACAAGAAAGGACTAAAATACAGGCAAAACATAATTATAAGGAGAATCAAACCAATACAAGCAAAGAACTACTCTTTCCTTCTTTCTTACTTTTTCTTCTGCATAAACTTCTGTATCATCTAATGTTTACCACAACAGGGCATTAAATATAAGATGTTTCACATTAATTCTGAAGATGTGTCTATTTTACTTCAAAATCTTTGTTGATATTAGCTAACACTGATAACACAAATATTCCACCAGGTCATCCTAAATATATAAACATTAAATACTGTGGATGGGATACAACTCATCACAGAAAACTTACAAGGCTAAAAATCAAGTAGTATAATCAATAAACATTACAGCAATTAACACAATGTAACTCAAATTAACTATAAATATATTAGATAATAAAAACACAAATCACACTTGAACTGCCTAAGAATATGACTATATATGCCTTATGTACTGCTGGTTGTTGGCAGTTGATCAATACCGACAGGGTGCTCCCAGATCCATGGACAATGCAATATGTAAGGCATAATAAGAAATTCCACCTACAACTACTCAAAAACTGTCAATTAAGTCTTCATCACTGAAACACCATACTATTCTATGAGAAATAAGTTTAAATACCAATGTTTTTATTTTGTGACTTATAAAGCATAATTGAAAGGTGTGTACGTTAGCTCTGGAAATTCAAGGTATGCCCAACACATCACAAAGCTGAGGTTTG
Source organism: Zootermopsis nevadensis (assembly GCF_977971745.1). Lineage (NCBI taxonomy): Eukaryota > Metazoa > Arthropoda > Insecta > Blattodea > Termopsidae > Zootermopsis > Zootermopsis nevadensis. The sequence continues at coordinate 14,404,614 of NW_028259142.1, forward strand.
GTTTGAAACTTGAAATACATAAATTTCAGATTATTTATAATCTACCATTTGTTGTTCAGACAACACTGAAGATATTCAAATTACTCCTGCACAAAATAACATGTTTGTAACTAAAATTTGGAAGTACAATTTCCCTCCAACAACCCATATACAGTGGAAATGTCTTAGGAAAAACAACCACAACAATTTCACAAATTAATTTGATGGGTCTCTGCCTCTCATAAATGAGAAAGCTTTCCAGTACAGAGGCTGTATTTAAGAAATTTACTGTGTGTACCTGATCATAGAAAGTACGTGCCAGAAATCCACAGATATCTATCAGTAAAAATGTTGTTGTTTCCTCGCAGGCACATTCACAACTACTAATGTATGTATTAGCTTTGCCATGTCTGTCTGCGTGTAACAACTCAGCAACTGTAAACACATTTTCACAAAAAAAGATATCAGAAAGTTTTACTACAGTCCCCATCAGCTAGTAAGCAACAGTAATCCTGAGGATGAGAACAGAGATTGTTCTCCAAACGTTGGCAGAATATATGATTTATTCACCTTTCAGCTACATGACACGGCTTGTAGCCCGAGAGTATTTCATCAACTTCAGTCACCGCAAAAGCTTCACTTTATACACAAGTTTTACTACAATTTGTCAATACATTCCCAATCTGGTTAATGTGGACAATAACAGGCACTTTACATAAAGAACTATATGTTTCTGAGCAACACAAAAAAAATGGCCAAGCTAGGATTCAAACTGGGTATGTTCCAAATAGAAGTCTCAAGAGTCACTGTTATAATAACCTGTTTAATTTTTTCAAATGTCAAACTCTCACCTCAGCTCTTATAACCGTATGTAATTTTTTTAAGTACATATATCCTCTCTTGACGGAGCAGAAATTTGGCAACTCTCGGAACAACAAAAAAGTAAGTTGAGAATAATGGAAATGGATTTCCTAAGAGCAGCTGGAAATTCCAGAAGAGAGAGAGTGAGGAACGAAAGGATTAGAGAAATCATGAGGATGGATCGAGATATAATTGAGGAGATAGAGAAAAGACAACTGATTTGGTATGGACACATGCAAAGAATGGAGAAGGAAAGGTTACAAAAAATGACTATGAAATGGCAACCAAAAGAGAGAAGGAAGAGAGGGAGACCGAGACCAGGATGGAACGACAGAATTACAAGAACCATGATAGAGTGGAAACTACCTCCTGAAGGATGGGAAAATAGAGAAGAATGGAAGAAAATATTAGGCACTGGAAGACCGAAGTAACGGTCAAGAAACGGAAGAGGAGGAGGAAGAAGAAGAAGAAGAAGAATATCCTACACGTAAAATAATTAAACTGGCTTAACTAAATTATGAAATTAAATTAAATACAATGACAAAAATATTTGCATATCATTGTTTAAAAATATACTTACTCGTCCATAGCTGTCATATCAAGCGGAAGTGTAGCTGGAGCTGAAATTTCTTGTAATTTTGTTAATGTAACAGCTGTGCCAATCCCTCGCACCACAATACCAGATTCTCCTTCCAAGTCAAAGCACTGATTATATCTGTGGCATATAACAAAATACTGGTAGTTGCAATTTTATTTTTTGCAAGCGAAGACATTTATCTGTCATTTTACATAAAACATTTTATTAAACTGGTGACATATTACTCTCAACAGCCATAAATAACAGGCACAAACAGAAGGTTTCTAATGATGATGTATTATAATGTGTAAAACTGTTCTTTTGGACTTCGTCCATTGTCTAAATTACAACTAATACAGTTTTATAACTGTAAAAATGGATAAGTCCAAAAGAAAAATTTTACACATCAACTGCAATTCATTTGCAAATACTGTAACCAATTTCTTTGCATTTCTATAAAACTTTGCACAATATGATTCAATATATGCTTCCAACAGTTCCAGCTTATATCCAAAGTATATTTCTTTGAGATGGGTAAACATCTGTGAAATTGATACAAAGATGCTATCAGCTCTTGCGAAAATAAGTTACAATAATGTTAACTGAATCCACCAAGAATAGAATCCAACATCAAGTTTTCTGTTTTTGTAGCAATGAATTTTTAAGTTTCAACATACCAGAAAGTTAGTCCAAACTCAATCAGATGTTATTGCTTATTGTTGAGTGTTTCAGAATAAGTTTCATACAATATTCTCAAAGATCAGGAAATAATTGTGTGTACTAATAAGGAAAATATTAGGAACAAATCAATCCAGACCCAGACTGGATGCCGAAGCTAGAAGAAATATCCTTTGCCCCTGCTAGGGATCAAACCTCAGTCATCCAGTCCACAGTCAGTCCCTACACTGCCTGAGCCAATCTGGCTCTGCGACACAGTATATATCTCTCACCTGTGGCCAGAATGTCCCATACCAGATAAATTTCAAGAACAGTGTGGGGCCAAATTACATAAACAAAAAACAAACATCAACTTTCTTGTTATTCATTTCTGTTCCAGCAATAAACAGATAGAAACTAATTTTCACTGTATACTCTTGTAACAGTGATATTTTAAAAAAAAGAGGCAGAATTTGTTTAATGCAGATTGTTCCAAACAGGCATTACCGTGATTAAAATTTTAAAACTAAGCTTTACAACACTTTCAAATTAACACAGAATCTTACCCAATAACAGCATTTCCTCCTAAGTCTAATGCTTTTAGTCCAATTTTTCGTTGTACCTCTCCAGATAATTTGAAGAAAAGAGTTTGTCTAGCCTCATTGGATGCCCGTGGAGTACGAATCTTGTCTATCCACTGGTACTCTGGATCATCATTAACAACTAGTTCTTCCACAAACCCATGAACAACTTGAGCGAGGTAACCCTGAGGAATAACCGGGGCTGCAAAGAATATCATTTTCATTCCACATATGTGAAATGTATTTTCAGAGATACAAGTTATGCACAAGCTTTGTCACTGTCATCATCTGCTGAAGGTTGTATGTAATCACACTGACTCAGATGGTACATCTTTGCTCATATTTGAAATAACACATTTATTTTCATTCATGTGATTATTATACAGGTAAGGTCCAGATTCATCAACAAAAGATAACACTTTAGTTCTTACTGTTAAACACATTTTTCATAACATCAAAGTCCACATTATTAGACATAATTTATAAAACTACAACTAAACAATCTTTACACCAAGACCAGCCAAGTGCCCGTCGAAGGCAAAGCCCCTAACTTTGGACTGAGGTTATGATAATATGCTCTTTGGCCAGGCCTGTCATACATCTCATGGGGCAGTGATGGACATGTATGGAATAATGATGGTAAGAAAATTAAAAGGGAAAACTAAATAATTCAAAGGAAAACCACCTCTAGTGCCACTTTATCAACTTAAAATCTCACCTGAAGTCACCCAGGTACTCCAGGTTGGGGGTTTGTCGCAAGTCTAACAACCTTGCACCGTAAAAAGGAACATGTTTCGAAACCTCAATCAAAGCCTCGGACAGACAGACCTAACAGAGGACCGAATGGAAGAGGAGAATTTAGGAGGCCATGGACCGAATACAGACTGGAGAGCCATAGAAGAAGAAGAAGTCACCCAGAGATAGCATGGGTTTCTTCAGAGAGAAGTCAGTGTCTACCCACCTCAGCCAAAACACAATCACATAAAAATAACACTACAGAGAAACAAAAAACTGAATATTATTTCCCACTCAGTTAGTGGTGTATTAATATACTGTACTTTTATAAACTACATTATTATCTACAAACTGAACATCTGTTAAATACATTCCCAAATAAAGAATTCTTTGAACCATTTCCTTTCAAATTTGGTTAAAAACCCAGAAAAGGTTCTTCATCTGATTAACAATGTTATGGAAGTATGAAAAACGTAAACTGAACTGAAAAGATACCAGAAAATCAACCTACCAAAGCATAATATTATACAGGCCAGCTGGGAACACATCGCAACTGAATCAACACAACTACTTGATCATAAAACATCTGCACGTCATAGCTAACTTCTGTTCCCATCCCAGGCCAAAAGAGTGTAATTTTATAAGAAAACATCCTTGCTACCCAAACTGTAAGAAAATGTGATACCCAGATAAGCCCAGAATTCAAATGAAAGAATTTTCGCTTAAATCAAGTGAATAATTGTAATAAAACACTTGCTTTTGCCAAACCAAAGGAATAATGCATGTACAGGAAACATAGGACACAAAGTTTAGTATGTCAAATGGCATTATAGGTAAATAATAAACACTCTACTTAACCTATAATGTTAAATATTTTAGTTATTGTCCATACTATCACATTATGATAAAAACAACCTAAAATGTTATTTGCATTTCAAATAAATCTTACTTATTATTAATTTATCAATGCTTTGAATACTTCAGATAGTACAGGATCAAGCAACCACATAATAAAAAAGACAAAGTACAGTGATATGATTATATGAACATCTACTGCACCTGACACTCTTTTGCATGCAGAACATGAAAAACAGCCTTAGGACTAATATGTTCTACTCACAGCAAAAAAACTGTACACCACATGAAGACTGGCGAAACTTGTTGAAATCTGAGAACAGTTCCACTTTTACAATGATGTTTACTTCACCACGAATGCCATGCATTGTATCAAACACCGGTATCCAGCCTGACATCACAGATCCTGTAAGACATTAACATCGTAAAAGAATTAATGATACCCAAAAAATGAAAGTTTCTTCACAAGAAGTGAACATTTCTGGAAAAATTTATACCATACCTGACCTTTCAATCTAGCTTCTTTTCAAGAGACAATTTAACCACTGTTTAACTTCTTACTCCAGTACTGATGTTCACTGGATAGAAAAGCAGAAAACCAAAACTTTCTGCATAAAAATAAACTATTTATATAACTCTCTGTAGACGTAAGCGAGTCTGGATGAAGTCAAAGTACTGGAAAAGTTAAGAGAAAAATGATGATCATCACAAAAAAAGTTTAATTACGGGTACTTGGACCTCTTCTTTCTTAAATAAAAGAAGGATGAAGTGCACTCCAATTAGGTGTACGGAAATATGTATTTCAATCTTGTATCCTTTGTGATGTCTGGGCTTGATATTCACTTACAGTAAACTTTAATTGCAGATGTAAACCAACTGTGGTATAGCAAATCACAATATAGACAAAACACTGTACGTAGTCAAACTATTTTTCCATAAATTTACTACATTTATCAAAATGCCACATTAACCTTTTTCTACAATTTCTGAATAAATAACTGGATGAGCACCATATTCAACAATATGATTTGCATTGCATAAAGTGCTACATGCGGGAATATAAAAGATGAAGCTCTGTAGACTTGGTAACACTGTTCATGTGAGGTGCATCAACAAGTAGGTGAAGAAGTAAGAAACATTCCCCTTCCTTACAGCAGAAAAAAGTTATGTCCTGTTAATTGTGGTCAATCACTGTAAAACAGTCCTTGCTATATTTTTTTAGCATTTTCAGCATCACTAATTTTCTTCATTTGCAACAGGTTTACTGTCCTGTTAGAATCAATCATTATCTGCATTTGTGTCCTTGATGTCTACACTCCATAGAAATAAAAGACTCTTTTCATCATTGCTTGGTTTATGCGACACAATGGCAAAGCAGACATTCACTGATCAAAAATATTCTGCATGGCAGTATTCAATCCAATGCTACACATGCACACTGCTCATACTGTGCATAAAATGGAGAACACAAATTCCCTGAGCTCCTGTAAGGCCCCTCTCTGATGTTTTTACAAATTTATCCCAATCTTGTCTCTTGGATTTTCTCATTGATTTCTTTAATATCACAGTTCTTCTTGTGTCTTTTATTTCATCACCTATTTTTATAGTTTGAAGACATTTTGTATATGTTTGTTTCAATTCATGATCCAGGATCCTAACCTTACTTTCTGTTTCTTTTCTTTGTTCCTAGGCAGTCTGGATCAGCTTGTCTTATGACTTTTTATGGATTAGTTTTAGAATAAAATATGTGACCAAGCATGTAGAAAGACATAACCTCCCCATTATTAATTAATTACAGGCACTCTGTGCTAAGAAAACATCAATATATATATATAGCATAATACAATCATGAGAGGGCAAACATGTTTCTGTAAATAAATAAAAGTAAATATGCAACTTATAATTTTAATATTGATGGCTCAACAGTTCCCTGATTACTCACCTCCTGTTAAACTTGTACTTGATGTTGTTGTGTTCTCCGAATTCCATGAACTTTTAACAGGAGCTGGTGAAACAGGTAGTAACAAAGGATTCAGATCCAAGTACACTTTGCCAATTGCATCATTAGCTGAATAAGTATCATGATCCATCAAACGGATCTGCAGCGGTTCATCTTGAAGCTCTGAGTCATCAACCTGTAAGAATTATGGCAACATTTAAAACAATTTAATGACTATGTGCACAACTGAAAAATAAGAAATAGCAAATTTATACAGTACGCTGATCCAGACATTGGTTTGGTCACACCATTTAAATGTTTCTTTATATATTTAATAATTCTATCCCAAATGTACAGGTTATATAGCATCAACTGGAGGGACAGAGGCCTGAGTCATCAACCTATGAGACAAACTACTCCTTCAACCCCAGAAAGAGACCAGCCCTTAACATTCTCCTTTTATGTCTCACTTCCCATTGGCTACTGTTCAAGAAATAAAACAGAACAGTTTCCACCAACTTGTGAACCTGTACTACTATATTTGTCCTCCCCACAGGATTCCTATTGAAAGGACTATTTTTATATTTGGTCTAAAATACTCTGACAGTGTCCTGTCCCATTGTGTGAGTCAGCCTTAATAGCAGTATTATTTCATTTCCACTACGACTAGAATATGGTCATCCACAACTATTACCCAACCTCAAGATATGTTAGATAGTCTACAAACATTCCTTCATTTCTTACAAAAATGATATAAAATGTGATCATCATATGAACTACAGCCATCTCATTATGTGTATAATGTTACCTCATATCGATACCACTCTGAATTCCATTGTGGGTTCAATGATTTGCGACAAACATCAGTCTTGTATGTTGTGTTCCCCAGTTTTACTTCTACATAAGCATCTGTAGTATCACTGGAACGATCCATAACAGGCAAGTTACGTCCGGCAAGAATCTTTACCTTTACCTTTCCAGGCATTGTAGTAGCTCCCTAACATTCCAAAGCACTCACTGTAATAAATTAAAAAGTCGTCAGATATTACAATATGTGCATGGTAGTAGTATCTTTCTTAGTTTCTTGGAGCTCATTATAACAAATTCGTTTTAAATACCTGGTATATAAGACGAAGTTGCCAAGGTCAAAGAAACGAAAAAGGGGTATATTACTATCAATAAAATTGAATAGAATTTCCAATTTAAAAACTTAGAAGATTACGTGAAAGCTGCCAATTTATCGCTAAAGCAGTTAAACTCCGTTCACATTTCTATTTATATAGTTTAAACACAACATTACATTTTCACTGTAAAACCTTGCCTACTTGTAGCGTTCTACTGTATCACGTTCTGATACCGGAGAACACCGGGATGTCCAGTTACTTTCAAAAAGTACCGAGATGGATAAATATAATGTAAGCCTCGAAATTTCTTACCTTATCTTGACATTTAAAATGCACCTAAATGTTTTCACTTATAGCCTGGATAAGTGCATTTCATCATACATTTAAAGAGAGCTTTACTGGTATGATTATCGTAAAATCACACAGAACATACCGGCAATACCAAAGAAACTCTATGTGACGTTCAACAAATAGCTCGGAAATAACCAGAGGAAGAAAAATACAAGAAATGATCTAATCTATCAACATAAATAATACCATATATCACAGTAGTAATTATAATAATAATAACAACAATATCAACAAACTTCACACCGACGATGTTCCTCGATTAAGTATAATCATTTATAATCGATAGTACAAGGAGCACTTATCAGAGTACCAACGCATTGACTTTTCCACTAAACATTAGGTATTGCACACGTGTTGTATAAGGTGTAGCGCTTTAGCGTAAGCGAAGAACACGTTATGCGCCTGTTCGTGTATGTCAGTCCATGTCCGTCGCGTCTTTCAGCCGAATATTTGCCATACAAGACTCGGAAACGGCTGATCGAATTTTCACAAAAAATTTTACAACTGGTCATAACAATGTGACGTATGCTCAAAACAGTCTCGTCCTGTAAGGATTCTTTCTGGAAGGGGTGCAAATAATTGTGTTTTAAGATTACTGTCTTCTTGGATATTGTCTGGTACAAACTGTGGTTACTGCCTCTACCATCAGTCCGTCCTGATGATGGAGGCAATACACACCGTTCAAACTCGGTCAGTTTATAACAGACTATACAGCTCAACATCCCACAAGACAGTCATGAAGACTGTCTTCTTGTGGTCTGAAGACCTGGATATCACCAAACAGAGTTATAGTTTAGAAAGCTGTACGTTTTAGGGGGAAAATGTTTCACCCTGTTGGTGCTACTGCTGTCATTGACGACCTAATAGCTGAGACGTCAGTATGGTTATATATATGTGTTTGTGTTGGTTCGTAGTATTCGAAGATTTATGCCGAAGATTACATTGATGTGAGCTGTTTTATAATTCACAGAATTTAATTATTTTGGTTCTGCGAGATGAGCGTGAACTCTTTCGAGGACGGAAATAATGATGTGTCGAAGACTAAAGGTGATTTGTAAACAGCCTATATAACGTAATGGCAGTTTTGCCAGATTGAAATAGACTATAACCCACTTAATAGGACCGCATTTTGCATATTCTGTATATAAATAACTTAAATTAATTGTAATTGCAAAAGATTTATGTATTACACACACTGCACAACAGTCCTGCATACATTAGATTGATATTCTCCTTTGGTGCAACATGGGAAATTAGTAGCTTACTTGTTATTTAGATTACTGTTTTGTGACTTAATTCTGCGATGATACGACTCACATTCTTGAGCTAACCCTTCTGATATTCCCCATGCTCATTATTCAGTACAGGTTCACGTTTTCAAAACACAGTGGTGTGTGTTTATATCCTTTCCCAGTTGTGTAAGTTTTGTAATACATTCTGTTCCAGTAACACATGATCCTGGTTGGAATGATCCTCCTATATTTTCTTATGATGCTGTTACTGCAACAACACAATCCAAGACTCCAAAAAGGGGACTGCTCTTGAACAAGAGGGTGGCATTTCCCCTGAGTTCCCAGTCACCATCAAGCATGCCACCAATAATAAGCAGTATGTTTCTTGCAAGCAACATAGATTCTGGGATAATGTTGGGTGTGCCTCCAATAGCAAACCATCTCACCACAACAAGGAACACAACTGAGGAAAATCCTGGACAGAGTTTACAAAAAGAAGATGCTCTTCAAAGAGTAATGGAAGGTTTTGAGCAGATTCTTAAAGATTCAGCCCATAATTTCCAGGTTTGTCTTATACTGAGTTAAAACATATTTTGCCAGGTTGTCTTTAAGATTAGAATAAACTGACTTGACAGTGGTTCTCAGCCATAACATGAGAGATGTACTACTACATCTGATTCAATGCCCAGTACTGATTCAGGAATTCCTAAGTCTGGGTACATTTATGCCGGTGATTTCAGTTCAAGGTCTTGTGATTAATAACATGCAGACACTGATTGTTGAATTCAAGCATGGTGCATCTTGTTCTTATTCCAAATGTTGGAAGACCTAATTGGATTTTGAACTAATTTAAGTCTGTTGATTCAAACAGTTGATAAAATTTGCAGGACACTACATGTGTAAATATAATAACTACCATCAGTTCAAACTCACTGTATCATTACAATAATTTTATATAAATATTCAGCTAATATTTGTTAATAGATTGGTTTAAATAATTTTCACCATATGAAACACATAACATCAACTGCATCTCTTTATATTTTACTGAACAGGGCTTGAAGATGTTTAGAAAAATTCTCTCTTTTTCATACTGACAAATGAAAGACTGTAACAACTCACAACTCACATAATTTTTTGTCTCAACATATAATCCTAGATCCCTATTCACACATTCCTGAAAATTTCTGCGGGTTGCACAGAAAATATTTGAAGGGGAGGTCACAGGAAATCCAATTTGTTTATTTCCATACTTGAAGAAGCGTAAACTTATTCAGAATCGACTGTTGGCTTCATTTCATGTGTTGGTTGGTTTTCAACAGAGATTGAGGTTATATGAGTTTCCTCCACTACCCTATCCAAGGATAAAGAAGAAACATGTAAACAAGGAAGACTTTTTGTTTTATAGGAAGGCATTATATATGACTGTAAACAGGGACCAACACTCTTTTGTCTCTCATGACTATGGTGATAGTACAGACAGTTTAAGAACTACTCGTGTGCATCAGTGTGGCCACTAGAATATGATGTATGAAGCATAGAAACTGTTGCATGTATTAGTCTGTCGTCGATTTCATGAAGCACGTTATTTGTAGTTGTTGTCGTTGCTCAGTTGAAGCCTAAACATTATTCATTTTCAGAACAATGGAAGTGAAATTAGAAGAAGATTAGATGTAATGAAGAGGATGTGGGAGGAAGATAAACTGAAACCTGAGATTTATGTTAAGCTGATCCAACTTACTGAAGGTTGGTTCTTTGTGTTTTTTCTGATTTACTCATTTGGATTGCATGAGATAAGAGAGTGCTTAGTTATCAAAGTCGTATGTGGAAACAAATATATGTTATTCATAGAATTAGAAATTGTGTGTGTGTGTGTGTGTGTGTGTGTGTGTGTATATATATATATATATATATATATATATATATATATATATATATATATATATATATAGTTCACTCCTAAGTGAAGCATAAGGCCTCCTGTGGGGACAGTAGACTGGTGTAAAAGTTAGGTTAAAACATGTATTTTAGATTCTAAGTTTAGAAGCATGTGGTTTGGATGTATTACTTGCAGTGTTTTGAAGGAAAAAAACTGCAAAAATTATGAAAAAGCTTTCACACTGTATTTATTTATTTAAAACTGAACTAAGGCATTAAAAAATACTTTTAATTTAAAATTCATTAAGGAAGGAAAGGGGTCAAGCAAATAAATTTTTAACTTTGTACTAAATATAAAGTAACATTTAACACACTTCTTAATTTTACATCAAAATAGCATGTAAATTGTTTATTTAAAAATTTAAAGGTTTTCTCTCATTTTAATGCATTTATTGGTTTGTCAGCCCTCCAGAATGGTAATGGTGAACTAGCAGATCATATCCACATGGGACTTATGGTGGATCATGTATCATTGTGCAGTCCTTGGATGGTTGGTGTCAGACAATTGATTCATCACGTGAAGTCCCAAGCCATAAAGCAAGAAGAAATGATTAGTAATTAACTGGAAGTAAAGCACTATGTAGTGCAGTGGCTCTGAGCCTTTTCAGACCTAAGGCAACATTCATCCTCTCAAATCAACTTGCAGGCAGCCTGCTTATAAAGTATTAAAACTGATATTTACATGTGACTACAAACAGGTTCACATATTACTCACTTATTTTCTTTGATAACTTTGTTTGTTTGTATTAATTGCCTATTTAAATTAAACAACATAATTGATATAGGTGTCAGTATTTTTTCCTTGCACAGAAAGATACAATGCCAAAAGCATAAGTGGGCCACATGAAAGACACTGACAGACCAATGTGGCAGTGAGTTGTTAACCATTGTTTAACATTATGCTATTTGTTTACTGTTTTCACACAGTTAAATATTTTTGGAAAAATGTATTATACATTATTCTCTGATCATATATATTGTCTGCAAATTTTTAAATTATTGTGACAGTATTTAAATAAATGTTTGACATAATTCTGTGGGTAATCTATGACATGCAGAAAGGATACTAGACTTCTTTTGAAAAGTGCTTTTGCTTATAACAATAACATTTTCAGAGTAGGGATATTTGTTTACATCCCATTTAGTATTGGCTTCCCTGAGGGAACAGACACAGACAAGCATGGTGATACCATAAGCGCATCTTTTCACGTAAAATAAACACTAGTTAAAATGTGTGAACTCACATTATGGCTGGTAAAGTATGAATGTTCAAAAAAAGAATTTGACCCTGGCCATGTTTACAGTTCCCTGTTGGGCATCATGGTATGACTAGATTTGTAAATGGCTGTCTTCTGGGTCGTTGTGCCATGTAGTCTGGTAGATGTTTACCTACCATACTACACGGCACATCGACCCAGAAGACAGCCATCTTCAGACTCACGACTGAAAACCTCAAATCCTACTAGATTTTTATTTGGCTTATATCTGGTTTGAATCTCAGCCAGGTTACGAGTTATCCTGACAGAATTTCCGTGGTTTTCCTCAGGCCCTGAAATAATACTTTAAAATAAGCCACAACTGTTTAATCGTCTCAGTTTCTCATTGGCTCATATGTAATGTAACAGTAACTGAAAGCATGTTAAATAAACAAGAACCAGAAGACTCCACTTTCTTGTCTTTGTTGAAGAAGTGTGGATAAAATATCGAGTTGGCCTTCCATCTCCTCATTTTCCCCCCTTGTTTTCATAAGTGAATTTCCCTTTTTGACGTAAATACGTCTATATTTTAGGGTCAGTGTCATTCGGCAAAAAGTGAAACGAAAAAGTGGAACTTCATTGTTATGTTACCTAGGAAACGTCAAACTTCATTGTTATGTTACCTTGGAAACATCATCAGTTTACTCAGCATTGTTGTTACCTAGCAAACGTCATCTGTTTACTCAGCATTATTGTTGCCTAGGAAACGTCATCAGTTTACTCAGCATTGTTGTTACCTAGCAAACGTCATCTGTTTACTCGGCATTATTGTTGCCTTGGAAACGTCATCTGTTTACTCAGCATTATTGTTGCCTAGGAAACGTCATCTGTTTACTTAGCATTGTTGTTACCTATAAAACATTACATTACCTTACCTTACCTTACCCTACATTATATTACATTACTTTACATTACCTTACATTACATTACATTACCTTACATTACATTACATTACTTTACATTACATTCAGCTACTACAGACCCATTTCAAGCGTAACTAATTGAAGTTGAATAAGCAATGTCTTAATCAAACTTATCTCAATTGTAAAGCATGTATAAAGGAAATATTTAGAATAAAGCCAATATATAAACTTCCTTTCCGTATAGACGTATTTACGCCAAATTCTCCGTAACCGTGGTTCCACTATCACTTTTTGTACAGATCTTTTTTATTGTTTATGATTGTACATTATATGAACAAAACATGGTTAAAGTGATTAATGTTAGCATGTCCCAAAATGAATTACGATACTTATATGTACATTAAACCTGAAGGTTTGTGAGAATGGTGTATTATATCCAAGAATTTTGTTAATTTTAATACTTATATGTATGTACATGAATACAAATGATCTTACTGAAGAGGATGAAGTAATTTTTTATGTTTACTTGTATATTGCCTAAAAGTATTAAAATGTCTGTTAACCAGCATTTCAAAAGGTGTAAATATAGCATATTATTAACACTGATTTTTTCCCCCTCAAATTTAAATTTTGTCCCATGACCCACGGTTACCCTCACCCAAAATTGGTAAGTAGAAATTCAGAATCCTTGCTGTATGAACGATGTGACACTCTGTTGGCTCTCATAGACTGCGTTAATCTTTCCTTCCTAGGTGTGACGTCAGAAATACGTTATTCCATTCTATGAAAACTGAGCCTTCATATAAATGATAAGTTCTGTAACTCTGATGACTCTTATTGTACCGAAAGTTATTCTCAGGAGACCCAAATACGACTCTAATGGAGCCAACATGTTAATTAGTGAAAAATAGAAATATGTTTTCCAATGGAAATTCATATTAAAATGCATTCTTTCCTATTTTTCAAACGTCATTAGCCTTGATATATTGTCGCAGAGCTAATCCCGCCTGCGTCAGATATCGCACGGCATGCGGCGTTTATATCGTGTTAAGTAAAAATCATATTGAAAAATTGTTTCAAATAAAAGTTGTTGATTCCAACGAAATTGACATCTTATGCATATAAAAATAATTTTATGTCAGCAGAAATGTTTGTCATCAGTCCCGTACGTGCTACAAGCACTGTCCATCTCATCCTCCTTGATTTGATCACCATACACTTTTTCTTCTCTCTTCTGATTGCCAGCAGAGGGGAATGAGGTGGCTAATACCGCTTGTGATGGGCTGGTTGGAGTCGGTTATCGATGCATTTTATGTGTTAGCCAGGCTGACATGGTTAACATGAATGCTCCTCTTCCGGTATTGAAGAATTTCTTTCTCAGGCGTAAATTGGCAGGATCTTCAACTCACTTTAATCTGGCACCAAATGTGTCGAGATTGTCTCCATGCCCTTGTAGCACAGTGATATCTTCATCTTCGTATTTTAATGCATTCTCAACTTTATGGCTTTCTGATTAACTTCCTTTCTCAGTGGCACATTGTACTGCGCATGTACACGCTTCTTACAACACTTAATGCGTGAATGAGGGATGCTAGAGATTCTTCCTTGCACTAACAGCAAGTGATATTTGAAATATTGAGTTCTTTTTAACGATATGACCTTTCACATTATGATATGACAGAAATTGGGATCAATTGGTAAAGGCTCTAGAAAATTGTATCATATGTGCCAGCATGTTGGCAAGAGAAGATTTTTCAATTATCATCCAGTCGTGTTCAAGTTTATATCAAAAATTTACTCACAAGGTATTCAGTTCTGTTACGTAAAATTACTGGTACCTCTAATTATTTTCGTAACTTAGTTTAGTAAGTTTGAAACAGCTATTGGCCGCACTGCATGTTTCAGATCTTCCCGTCTTATTCAAATGGAGGAACGTTAATTTCCTGGAGTCGAATCAATGACTGTAATGTAGACGACGAATAGTTTACAAGCTGTTAAAATCTCGGGCGATCAGCCTTGCCAAGACGGAATTCTGCTCTGAAATGACGCGGCTAATAACTGGAGAAGGTTTTATCACTTCTACTCGCCGTGAAAGCCTCGTGCCTTATACTCTTGCAATTTCTTGTTTTGTATGGATGTGATTCTTGGTGTCTCGCCCCAAAGGGAAACTATGTATTGAAGGTGTATGAACATATATTTTAAGAATATTTGGGCCTATGGAGGGAGGAAGTAACGCGAAGATGAAAAATTACACGAGGACCTTCATAATTTATGCTCTCCATTTGCTGCGTGGTGTGACAAGCCAAATGTGTAGAAATGACACGGAGTTTTGGGGTCAGCCGTTGCATCTTTCACAAACAGGGAGACTCAGCCTAGTTGCAAACCCCATATATGTCTGACAATTCAATGATCCCATGTAAATTAATGCATATTTTTTTAATTGCGAATGTTCAATGTAAGTAATTACTATTTTTCTTTCATTTTAATTACGAATAAACGTGCTTAGACGTAGTAATTATAGGTGTCTGCATTGTGCAGTGTGGGACACACAGACAACACGTGTTTACAGAACCCACTTCTAGTTTCCAGACAGTTAATCAGAAAATGTATTAAATAAATGCACGGGTTCCTCTTGTTCGTGATGTGCAATATTGTGGTCTCGTTGTGGTTAACCTTTGCTGTCGAAGTGCGTCTAAATAATACGGGTAACGGTATTTAAATATTAATTTATTTCCTCAAAACGCCACATCTCCGTTACGAAGATAAATTAGTTAATGCTGTTTAAGGAAATTAATTAAGTTTGCACTGAGAATCATGTGGAACTGATAAATACGTAAAACGCAGAGTAATAGATTAACGGAAGGAGGTGAAACATACAGTTACCTCTGGAATTTAAAGAGTTAACATCCTATTCCTCGTGCATGTCAGTGTTCTTGTTTTTCCACGGGTATCCTGGCGCGTGCGTTACATTGTCGTTGTGACAGGACAAGATCGTGTTCACAGCTGGACAGTGCATCTCGCGGTTGCTAGGATGCAGTGCAGAAGGAGTGTGGTGTGTGGCGTTGGACTCATATCCATCGTCATAATGTTGGCTTCCGTCACCTTCTTCCTCAGCCAGGATAGTGGTAAGTCGGTAAGACACATCAGAAGCTAGAGGGAGTATGTTTAACACCGTTGTGTGCATATTCCAGTATTTTTTTCATGAGTTCCAACAAACAATTTTATTTTATTGATTTGTATGCGACTAGAAATTAGTTTATAACAATACATTGCAGGATATTGGCGCCTGTCTCCTCGTGTTTGTTTGTTTATATGGACGAATAAATATTAGCCTATGCTTATATACAATTTTCATTCCCGAGGGCTAGAAACATTTAAATGAAGAAAGTTGAAGTTTGCTAAGAAAACATAGAAACTAGAAACGTGAATCATTATATTATGAGAGAGACGACAACCTTTTGTCTGGAGAATGGATAAACTAATTGCTTTTGACGTTTAAGAAGAAAATGTTTAAATCGGATGGAAAATTTTCATTGTAACTTTATTGAAGTTCCTCTGAAAAACAAAATACTCTTGTAAACAGAAACATCTATTTTGGAGAATACTGTTCAATTTTAACGTTTTTAGTATATATTGACACTTTTCTCGATACAAAATCTTGCTGGCAGACAAGACGCGAAAATAAAAATTTGAAAACATATAATTGTGACCCTAAAGATTTATTTTACTTTTCCAGGTCCCTGTACAGAGGGAACATTTCCTTGCGGGAACTCCACAGTCTGTGTCCCGCAGAGGTTTATATGCAACGGCCATAACGACTGTCCGAATGGTGAAGACGAAAACGTGTACACGTGTAGTAAGCAGCGTCAGATTTACTTGTGTTGTTCCTTCACTTTCTCTCCCGGACTTTGCTCGAAATTCCCGAAAATCAGTCCAATGTTGAAAATTAATCCGGTGATTATCCGACATTTCTGGAAATGAATCCAATGTCTATATAAGATTTAAGGTTTTCACAGCGGTGAGTATGAAGATTTCTGTCTTCTGATTTGTTGCGCCGTGTAGTATGGTAGATGTTTACCAACGTTTCAGAGGTTCATCGTCCTGATGACGGAGGCAGTATGACCTCCGAAACGTTGGCAAACATCTACCATACTATACGGCGCAACAACCCAGAAGACAGACATCTTAATTATTAACAGTTTTTCTGTCGCCGGAACGGCTTCTTTCACTAATATCCTCAACCACCAAGAACCTACATTCAGATCAGGTGGATTCAAATATCTAAACGCAGCATTTAAATGGTGAATAGGCTAGAATAATACTTATTTCCTTATGTACCTAATATTTTATTTGGTGTTGGTAAGTTTCGCCGTAATAGTATAGAGTCTGTGACGTAATGCATAAAGTTCGTGACCAGAAAGACGTCATATATAAGATTATACGAAATCTTTCAATTCAACAAGAGTAGTCGATTAGGAACACACGTCAGAGAGCCTTTGTAGAAGCACTGTCGAAATGAGATAAAAGCGCAATGTTTCATAGTGGACGTCACAGAACAGACCTACTACTCTTCATGTTTTTATTGAATGAGCTTTGTGTACTGAATACGTGATATGATGACGGTTTTCGTGATTTGTGGTAGAAATGGTTAAGTACCATCTGTTGCCTTCACCAGTCGACAGTCGCTAATAGTAAAGTAGTAAAGTTTCCAACTGTGGTAAAAAGTATACAAATTAGACCTCTTATTCAAAGAAATTCAATTTTGACCCCGGCTGTTAACACTAATATTCAGAATAAAAAATAAGAAATAACTATAATGACAAGCGATCACCTGAAATACGGGCAAATCCGTTCTTAGAAATTAATGTGCATCAGCCACCATCACATACATTTAGTGAATCATGTCTTACCACGATGTGTTTGTCTTCAGCTGATATTCATGGAAACGCCTTCGTCCAGGAAGTTGTTCTCCAGAGGAAGACACAACAACACAACAAAAAATGTCGTGAGTACAGTATCACAATATAGCACTACATTTCGTCAAGCACTGTAAGTCGCCAGTCAACAGTGAACCCTAGCATAGTTTCTAGCCACACGATAGACTGCAGCATTTGCAGGAAAACTGGCGTCAAACTTCCTCACCGAACTTCTTGATTGTCAATGTTGTAATTTCAATTTGTTTTGATGCTTTTAAAAGTTATTTCAACATCTACTATTCTGTTGTTAGATAAATCTAGGAAACATCCATTTATATTCATCTAGAGTACGGTTCAATAATAGATGAACATAGGTGTATAGTATTCTTTACAGCAGGAAGTTGCTGCTAAGTTACTGCTGGAATATAAATCCTGACAATGTTTATACCCTCGCTGACCACAATGGCGATGTTACCATAAGTGGAGGCAAATAGTAATTCATTCTAAGAGACTCCCATCTTTCATGGCCTTGCGGTTCAGATGAAAAAAACAAAGCAAAGCTGAAAACTACTGTCGTTGTAAATATGTTACTTTCTTATTTCCTAGCATAATATTTCTAACATATTAGAATTCCGGATGAAGATAAACCCTATTCTTAACATACAAACTTTTTATAGACCATTTAATATGCATCCATTCGTCCTTTGGGACCGGAGACAGAGGTTAGATCTATCGATTGGGCCCAATGGAGTCAGTTTTTGCCTCAGAA
The DNA here is from genome assembly GCF_977971745.1 of Zootermopsis nevadensis. Lineage (NCBI taxonomy): Eukaryota > Metazoa > Arthropoda > Insecta > Blattodea > Termopsidae > Zootermopsis > Zootermopsis nevadensis. The sequence goes on from NW_028259142.1 coordinate 14,423,247, forward strand.
AAGAGATAGAGTCCGGTCTACAAAACCTACTTTTTAATTAAAATAGAAATACGGATTATGTCCAAGAAGATTAATCATTAATTTTTTTGGTGTTATAATAATTGTTGTTACAAGACCTGGATCGCATTCCACGTGGCTGCACGTGCACAGATATGACCCGAGTGTTCTGCAGGTATCTGGGGCTCTCAGAAGTTCCACAGGACATCAGCACACACGTGACCCGCTTGTAAGTCCAGAGTGTAATTCGCGGTAATTTAAAAACAATGAAGGTGCAAGAGAACTTTTTTTCTTCTCGGCACACAAGAGACTTCCATTTAATTGATAACGAAATTTAGGGGTTTGCAAAATATAAGAATGATTTGGGGACTGTGATCTTTTGGGTTGTTTTTTAGATAGTTACCAAGGTTTCGGAGGAATATTGGTGCATAAAGTATATTCAGTTTTTTGTTAAAAAGGACTTCAGTCAAATGTAATTTGTATTTGCTTCAGACCGTCTTACTGAGTAACAAATATACGTAGCATGACTTGCGATTTAGATTATAAATAAATGGAATATGAATCGTGCATTTCTTTTAAAATACCTATGATAAGTTCAATCTTGTCTGAAATGGAAAAAAATGTTGACGACCTTTGGAAGTCCACTTTATAACTTTTAACTCCTGTGATTTTAAAAACGAAATTACTACCAAAAAGTACCTGTTATTAAACTTTTATATTATAATGCTACACGAAATGAAAGATTTTAAGATTGTTTAAAATCCTTAGACTTTTCATAATTTCGGACAAAGTTTTAGCAAATTATGTTGCCAGTGTCTGTTATGCAAATACTATTAATAACAACCTTATAGTAAAAGCTTGTAGTCCACATCTCCGCAGTATACATTACTTTGATGAGTGCAAACAATTAATAATCATTAACTAAACTCCATCAGATAATTTTTTCTTTATTTCTCTACAGAATTTTGGCTAATAATTCCATTAAACTGTCCCGCGATTCGTTCAAGAGATACAACAATTTGGAACTCATGTAAGTATTAAAAAACTTTTATGTGGAACTACTTACGGCTGTCTTTAGTGGAATTCAAACTAGGATCTTATGATTATCATACTCATCACTAAGATTATGCACAAAATTTCTTGTCACATCCATGCACCATTTCCATTTATTATGTTGGTACGTAGGCCTATTATAGCCCTATAACTTGCGTTGCTTAAGTACCTTAAATAAGTTAATCCTTCGAAGTTTTAAAATTTAATTTTATTACTTCTTCACTTTTTATCAACTTGCTCAAATTACTTTCTTAGGTACTTTCGTGAATTTCCCATTTCATTTCATGCGATTTTATTTAATGACAACTAAAAACGGCTACAACTTCCATTTAGTCAGAAATTCAGTGTCCCCCCCTCATTTTTAGATATATCTGTCAAATGATCGAGTACTGAAACTCAATGCCAAGATAAAGTTTTTGCAGAATATTTTGAAAGACAGCTCCCTGGATCACACGACAAAACCTCTTTATTATCTCTTTCGTGAAACATGGTAAATGGAAGCTGAAACGTCAGTAACGTAAGTACTAAATATTATATTTCTTACTAATCTGTGTTAGAATAGGTCTAAAAGATATCTTTGTGTTTTTAAAGAGATAATTATTTTACAGAAACGCATTGATATTTATTACGTCTTTTTGCCAGTAACATGAAAATCTATAGCAGAAGAATATACGTCAGTGTATAGCCTACATGAGGTGATATATTAATATAATTACAGTTAAATAAACTGGGTATTTATCGATATAAATTAAGGGCAGTGGAAATAAAGAAGTAACAAAAATTTCCAGTTACACGGCCGGTTTTGAGAACGCAGTAGTCTCGTACGTCGGGAGATTCCTGTACACATTTTCGTTCTTATTCTTATCATGGTTACTGCAATGAAAACACTCTTCCTACTGTGCACAAAAAGTAATCCAAAAATTGTACATAACTCCGTGAGTCAGTCTCTCCGAGAAGCTGATAGTTGCTCAGCTCGACTTTCATTGTACCTGAAGCTTCATTGCTGTGTTCAAAGCAGCCCGAGACTGGGCCCTGTCTTGAGCCAGCTTAATCCATTCCACACCCTTATACAATATTTATTTAGGACAGTTTCAATACTATTATTTTAGGCCTTATAATGACTTGCGACTTACATCACCTTTCGCACATAGTATGTGTGCCTGTAAAAATTTAGAACAAATGTGGGTGCAATCAGCCAGAACAGAAATCTAAGTCAACAGCAGAGCATCGCTAGATTTGATGCTCTGTGAGTTGCGAGCTGTCTTCACTAACCTGGGGTCTTCTGTTCGTGTTGCAACGTAAGTGATTTTCTGTGACCTTTAAGTATGCAATTTGGTGACAACTACTTTTAATTAAGCCCAGTTATAATGCCAAAATGAGCCGGGATAGCTCAGTCAGTATAGTGACTAGCTACGGGCTGGACGACCGGGGTTCGATCCCCGACGGGGGCAGAGGATTTTTTCCTCTAGCCTCTGCGTCCAGACCGGCTCTGGGGCCCCCCAGCCTCCTCTACAATGGGTACCGGGGTCCTTTCCCGGGGGTAAAGCCGGCGTGATGCTGACCACTCCCCCCCATCTAGTGCCGAGGTCAAGAAAGAGAGGAGCTATACCTCCACTCACACCAAACGCCTACATGGCGTATAGTGGGACAAACTTTTACTTTACTTTTTATAATGCCAAAATCCATACATTTAACATGTAATCTTATTTCAGTGAAAGCAATCTCTTAATGTTTCCTTAAAGCGACATACATTCTTCAAAGAAAATGACCAAAAGTCACTAATATTCACTGTGGTTATTTACGTTACAATACTAACAAACGCTGAGTATATCCTGTTTAACCCCCTGACGTCATGGTAGATCTGGACTTCATTAAATCCCATCGCACGAGCTTAACTGTACTCTCCTGGATTACAAAACGAAAGGCTTTGCCTCTTGTAGAATCTTAAAATGTAGTTTTCGCCTGCAAACTTACAACTCTGGCTATATAACTCTGCAAAGTCGTAAGCCAACTTCATAAATTGCCAACTGCTCAAGCAATAAAATCTTGAGTCCAGCTCTCGACAGTGATTAATCAATTCCCATTTCATGTCAGCACTGAAGTAATTTTTAAATGAAATGAAGTTCGAACTGTTACCTTAAAAAAGTTAACCCTTTGAAGCCTAGTGGTAATTATATATACCACCTGCTTTAACAATCAATAATCCTTCATGTACACAATCATCTTTTAACTTCTTTAGAAGGGATTTGCTGCACGAAGTAAAACCTGCCGCCTGGATTTCTATTGGTCCGTATAAAACATTTATTTTGGATGCCTCTGTTACATGTAGTCATTTGGGATGGAATCAGATTGATGACCTTCCGGACGGAGTCTTCGAACAACAACAAATGCTCATTCGTCTGTAAGTATGTTTCATTAACATTAGCGGAACAGAACATATGTGGGCCAGTAACAAATCTAACGACTTTCTGGAACTTTCATACAATTTTTTTTTGAGAATATGTTTAATTCAATTTATTAATAATAATAATAATAATAATAATAATAATAATATTCGAGTTTACGCGGTGGTTATCATCTAATCGTGGTAAACTGATTCTCTGACGTTTCGGAAAATCTGGCTGTCTTCATTACAATATCAAGTGATTAAACAATGATACGGAGTATCAATAAATAACTTGGTGAGATTTATGGTTCTTCTCATGGCGTCGGGTATGCAGATAACTACTACATTCTCTGAAACGTCGGACAATATCTACTATACTACAAGATTCTACATCCCAGAAGACAGCCATCTTCATGTTTATGTGTATCACTGTGTTCACACAAGCCCGCCACTGGACCCTAGGCTAAGTAATAGTGGATAAATTACTTAAATTAAGAAGAATTTGTTGTTTGTTTCCAGATTCTTGACAAATAACAAACTGACGTTTATTCGAGCCGGCGCTCTGAAGGATCTGACGCATCTTAAATGGCTGGTTCTTCAGGACAATAACATTGTGGACATTGACATGGAAGCTCTCACGTATCTCAATCTTACGTGGCTGTAAGTGCAGACAGAATAGTATTTTAAACATCAGATCTATTAGAATGCACATTTCAGTCCGTACCGCAAAGCAAACACAATATTTCGCCATTACAAATATCTCTCTGTTTGTGGTGATTAAAGAAACAATTCCTATTTACGAAACCCACTCGTAGATGACACTCATATTCTATTCGGCGAACTACCTAGTTACATATAAAAATGTGGCTTCTGGGAACTCACGTGTTGTCTGTGGTGTATTTTATATCACAGAATTGTGGGCTACGAAGGTAACTGCAGTAACAGGACCATTCAAATTATTGCAAGCATTTTGATCAAGGCAAACGGTCTGTGTTCCCTTGTGCCTTCCGCAGTGCAAGATAGTCTTTGATATGTGAATGGATATGTAGGACACGTATAAAATCAAACGAATACGCGCTTGTACTCTGACGTCGTGGCTGAGTGATTAAATTCCTGCTTCGTATTCGGAAGGGCTCGAGTTAACAACTCTGTCCAGAGACCGAAAGTCCTCACTGAGGCTCTTCATGGTGAACGAATGACCTATTAAGATTCTGGTTGCAACTAAAGATGCTGTCCGTAGCTTAGATTTTATAGTGACGAATGACAGGATGGAAACGAATAATTAATTGGTATGAATGTAGAAGGAAGTGATCATAGCCTACTTTAGGATATCCCGGAAATTAACTGGGAGGTATTAGGAAAATCACGGTTTACTTTCCTGTCCCTATCCGTCATAATTTTCCAACATCCGCGGTTTAAAGTACGTACTCTGCGTTCGGCCTACTCGTGCCTCCAGTGGCCGTTGCTAGGTTATAAAATATTTACCCAAACTGATAATGACCGTGCAGATGTACAGACTGACATCGTAACAATTAGTTTACTTTCGTTGTAGCAAAGTATATCCTTTGTTCTTATACACAACTTGCACAAATGACTTAGAGCATTAACTGCATTTAACAACACTTTTCTCGCAACAGAAGTGAGCAGATATTTATCAATGTCCTTAATATACCCATCATTACATAACTGAAACACGTTTTTGCCACGCAATTAAACATTTATTTTCTTTTCAGTGATATAACTAGAAACCGCCTAACGCTTGAAGGAAAATATTTTCCAGAACTTCCTCAACTCAAACAATTGTAAGTTAATTTAATTTATATTCTGTCATACAATGAAAATATTCCAACAATTCAAAATGTCTAATTTCGACGAGCTGAATACTTCTTCAGAAGCCGCTACTCGACCCTTCTAATTGAATTCTCATCTTTTAAGGAAATCGAAAATTCATTAAGTGGTCACAAGAGTCCGTTACTTGTTCTTGTCCAAAACCACATGACCCTCGATTACATCCATTTTTTATATTAACTTATCTTGGAAACTTTATTTAATTCTCCCTTCTAGGTTCGGTTGCATTTCTTTCTACCAGAGTCGCCAACATCAGAATTTAATTCTTTACCGAATCGCATGAACGGCGCACGGTGAAGCGTGACGGACATTGCCTATTATATTAGGAATATAAATACATTTGCATGGTCAAGTTTATTAAAAGTAAGTTTCAACTTTCTTTTCAGAATCCTTGACGAAAACGCCATTGAGGAAATCGGCGAAAACACATTTGCGAATCTCAGAGCTCTACAAAGTCTGTAAGTAAAGTATTTTCTGATCCGATGCGATCAATTATACGGACTCTCCATTATTCGCTAACGACATGAGTAAACCTCGTATTAAAAATTGTGACATTTATAATATCGAAACGAAAACAAGAAAAGAAATACTGCTTGCTTGTGGGAGCCCCTTGTTAACGGCCCGCCAGGACATCTCTGCAGTCTGTCAAAAAAGGGTCCATTCTATTGTCCCTGGCCTTTAACCGCATGACACTTATCTTTTCAGGGATCTAAATAAGAACCGTATAAGACACATCCATCCTAATGCGTTCAGAAATCTGCATTGCCTCGAAGAACTGTAAGTATAACTGATTTATGTGAATTAGACGTCCTCTTTTATGCATAGTTCACTAGATGTTCACAAAATTAATATATAATGTGGAGATCGAGTCTGCCAACAAGTTTACATATATGATTTTTGAAATTAACGAATCGATTTATATTAAATTTGGTATGTAGAGTTGAGTAATTACAATTAAAATTTTTCTTTGCCTTCAATTTATTCCAAATATTCAGGATCTTGTTTATATGCACGGGATAACATGTTCATAAAAACTAATATAAATTTATCATTGTTGCTAGGGACATCGCTAACAATCAGATCCAAACTCTGGCCCCTACGGTGTTCCACAACTTGACAGCTATCATGAAACTGTGAGTAATCTATTGGTCTATTACGTGAAACGTAGTTTGATGCTTTCTAGCTTTCATGCGTTGTTAATTGCGCTAAAATGGTCTAAAATGTTTTTAGTAATAACGCTACGTGGCAAAATTAATTTCACATTTGTTGTTATATCAGGCAGCTTTTAAAAGTACTTATGATATGAGAGATAAAACGTTTAGTACTGTAAAACCTGTCTTACCTTAAATCCAGTCTCATGTTATGGCGACATGACCATTGGACCTGAAAGTATAAGAAGAATATTAAAAATCAATGGATACTGAAATATGCCACTATATCAATTAACTCGGCGTGGAAAAAATTCCACTGCGAAAGTACGTTGGATTAGTTTAAAGTTCAGTTTAAGTTGTGAAATGTTTGACTTATCTACATTCACGTACCTACGTATTTCATAATGGATTACAAAGTAAAGTAAACATAGTTTAGAATAAATGTGCACACTGCCATCCAATTCCGTACACGAGATTGAAAACTGAGTGTAGGACAGAACAAACACCACCAACATCTAACAAACACGAAATCAATAAGAATTCAAGAATATGTGAAGAGTCTGACGTGAAAGTGCGTAGAAAATATTTTTAATTAACTGAAAATCAGATTGTGAAATTATTTATATTTCTTAATTAGTTTGTGTACATTACTACGAAATTTTAAATAAAATATTTTCATGTTACAAATAATTTAATTATTTAATAATCTTTGTCTTCGTTTATCTTGCCAGCGCACAACGTAACTTAAACGTACCACTTACTTTAACATACACTAACTACATTTTTCCCAATTTGCACAGCGTCGCGAAAGTCCACAATAACATATCGTTTTCAGTATAAACGAGCTATTATTTCCATAAGCAGCATTAACCAAATCATCATTATTGAGATGCTGCTTTATTATAAGTAGGAACTAAATTTTTAAATATTATTAAATGAATTCATCGGTACTTCATGGTACATTCATTCATCCATCCTCAACTTTCAAGATTCATTCAGACTAAAATTTTTGCTATTTGGTCTTAAGATATTCTTGCAAAACTTCTTAAAAATCATCATGCTCGTTTCAGATGCAATTTTATCACTTCTGCTGTTTCTTCGCTTATTCTCCGTACGGTCACCGACTCGATCTTTTATCTTAATTCACGTCAATGGCCACTCAGAAAGCGCATTTATCGATGCTGGTCGCCTAGGTAGAAACGCCGCGTAGACCTGTAGGTAAATATCAACGTTTCAGGGTGTTACTACACAAGAGACCAACATCAACACCTTCAAAGCCGTGAGAACCTCAGCTGTAAAATTTATATTTGTTCATAGACTTTCCTCTGTCTGTGCTGTAATGGAGGCAGTAGGATTCCATGAAACGTCTGTTAACATTTGTCACACTAAAGTACGCAATATCCTATAATATAGGCATCTTCACAGTCGTCGTCTTCAGAATCTCAGATTTCGCCTTTTCTTTAGCTCATCCCAATTTTATTTAATTGCAGGTCTCTTACGGACAACCCGCTCCGATCCATCCCGACCGAGCTGTTCAGCACAGCGAAGCATCTGAAATCTTTGTAAGTAACTTTGTGTCTTTACGCCTGGAGTGGATTCGTGGGTCAGAAGCTACCACGTAAAAGATTCATTCCGGCTGCTGCGATATTCATATATTATTAATAATAAACCACCTTTAATACTCTAAGACGAACCAAGTACCAGGTTAAAGATGAAGCTTTTAACTTAGGGCTGAGAGTATAACAATTTGATGCAATGGTGGAATGTACCAGGGGAAAATCGAAGAACGTGAAGAAATATACTTCAGTGGCTATACAGCATGACGCCAGAGAATTTTTCATTGTAAATTAAGCAAACAGCTTTTGGTTTCTCTTTCAGGCAACTTGGAAACATTGTAATAGACAACATCGCCATAGAAATGTTCTCTCATCTCACTGCATTAGAGTTTGTGTAAGTACACTTACGTAGATTTGAGCGCTCTTGCGGTATAAATTGCAGATCCAATAAACGTCTTAACTACTTCTGTGACATTTCCAGGTACTTTGACAAGTTCTACTATTGCACATATGCACCCGCTGTCAGAATTTGCAGACCGAACACGGATGGTAAGTAAGCAAAACGCAGCCTAGAAAGCTGTAACGAACTATTAATAATGGTGAAGTGACACAGAAATAAGATGTTTTAAAATTAGTAATTAAGTAACTCAGAGTTTCAGGGACGTTTTTGTAAAGTTGGTAGTTACGTAACTAGTCTATTTTAATGCGGTCCAAAGATTCATTTCCTAGTACATAAACACTTGTCATTGGACCCTACCATTAGCCCACTGAATGTAGTCCACACCTAGGCAAATAATTCTCTAAGATTTATTCTAATATTCTATATTCTATATTAACGTGTATTGTATTCCCATCCACTCCTAGGTATTCGGAGTTACATGTCTTCAGCTGTTCCATCCAAATTTTTATATGCGTGCTACATGTTTCATCCATCTAATCCTCCTTAATAACTTTAATAATATCAGGTAATGTAAGTGATGCAAACTCATAATCAAGTAATAGCTAGGGTTTGTCTGTTTTTAAAAGCCGGGTTAAAAAACCGGTTTTTTGGATAAATTTGTAAAATTCGAAAACCGGTTTTTAAAATTTAAAAACCGGTTTAAGATACTAGAATTAATATGGAAATATTAGTTAATTAATTCATTAAAAACGTTAATATTTTGACTTGAAATCGCCTCGGGCACAAGCATATTGTAGTAAAACTAATCTTCATGAGTCAGGCGAAAGTTTGACATGCAAATCCACAAACGCATTTTATTTTTAATTTCGTGAAAAAGAGCAGTTTAGAAGAAATTATAGTAAAACTTGCTGCAATGGATGGATTGTCCATTAATAGCATTACAACAAGCTCGTTCATACGACAGTCTTTGCAACAACGGGGATATTCATTACCAAAAAAACAACTCTCGAGTAATGGATCTCATTCGTACGTTTTATGACAATGCCAAACGTGAAATTATAAATGAATTGGATTGTATTAAGAAGAATGGGGAAAAAATTTATATAACTTTAGATGAGTGGACTAGTAAAAGAAATCGCAGATATATGAATATCAACGTACACCATTTTGCGGAAGATTTTAATTTGGGCTTAGTTCCAATAGCTAGTTCCTACGATGCTAAGAAAACATTAGAATTAGTTTCTGAGAGGCTACAAATTTTTAACTTGGATCTAGCAAACGCCATAGTTTATAATTCATATTTTGTACGGATTTTAGTTGGTTTTGTATAGAGTATATTTTATTTTGTTATATTTTTGTAGTTCCATAAATATTAAATAAACTAAAAAAAATTAAAATAAGTATAAATATTTATTAATGTTTTAACTATGTATTGTTTTTTGTAAAAATTCGAAAACCGGTTTAACCGGTTTAACCGGTTTTTGGAAATACTGAAATTCGAAACCGGTTTTTTCAAAAGTCGGTTTTAGTATAAGCCCTAGTAATAGCCTTCATCCTCTTTAGCTCCATTATATGTTAAAAATCTTGAACGTTATTTAAATATTCACCAATGGCTCAAAGACCAAGTCTTTTCTGCATTTTGTGTAAATCTCAAATCGCCCTCATATAAACACACACTTTAGAAATAAATTCCCTCTCCTCGAGTTAGAAGATAGGTCACCATGCCTACAGCAGCTTTACACAAACCTTAAGAACTGCAAAGTAACTGTTTACAGAAAGTCTTCCCCCATAACTTTATACACAACTCAGTGCTGCTCTCCTTATCGAAAATAGTTGCAACTCGCCGTGGTCGGTATGCAACCTTTACTACAGTAACATTCCCTATCGCTCATCAAACATGTGCTTCAGAAGCGTTATTTCACGTGAAGTAATTCTTCAAACACTGCCAGTCACCTGAAATTGAAGTACATATTTTTCGAAAAGCATTATTCGTAATTTTACATATCTCATTGTCCTTTGTGTTCATTTATTGCAGATATAATTTTATTTTTGCGAAGTATTTACCACTACACACTGCCAAATATATTTCTTTATAAGGTTTGAGGTTCTCGTGGCGATGAGGATGGTGTTATTCTGGGTATAGACGCCGTGTAGGCTCTTAGGTAAATAACCAGCACTGAAAACGGAGACTGTGAAAAGCTTCATGTGTACATAACTTGCTTCAACTTGTATGTGCCAGGAGTATCATCACTAAAACACCTTCTGGTGAAGCCGATCCTCAGAGCGACGGTCTGGATGGTGGCTGCAGTCACGTGTGTGGGGAATGGGATGGTGCTCTGGGGCAGGTTCTCTTCTCGAGATGAGAATAAAGTTCACAGTCTGGTGATCAGAAACCTGGCAGGTAAGCTCGTGGTGATAAACGTAGCATGTAAGCGACGACCGTTTCGAGGTAAGATTGAAGTTTATATGTCAGGCGATGAGTTTTTACATTTAGAATTACTTTTTAATAAAAGTGAAAAAGTAGAAGTCTTCCATGTCTTGCAAGCATTACATAGGAATAGGTAATGGAGTGCCAGAAGAGAAAAATAATCTTTATATGTTGTATAGTGAAGCCAGAAATACAAGTACCTTATTTCAGAATCATAGTAACATATGCAGATTACATTCAAGACGAAGTTAAGAAAAAATAAAATTTGAGGATTTGGGGATGATTCAGTTCAGAACCATTTTCTTGTTTCTGTCTCGTTTCTAAATATCTAATAATTAAAATAATATCAACTGTGGTTAATTTTATCACAAATTCTCTGACATTACCTTCTTTCGTGATCGCGCATTTACGAGTGAAGTGTCACTAGTAGCCATTTTAATCCGAATAAATTTAAAATTACAGTTTCACCAGTTAACACTAACTACACATGAACTTGGGAAAATTTAGAAATTTTTTCGTGTTAATTTTACACCTTCCTTTGAAAAACCGCAAAAAACATAAATACTAAATTTAGACTGGTAACAGTTTCAGATTTGTTAATGGGAATTTATCTGCTGGTGATTGGGACTCAAGACTCCCAATTCCGAGGCATCTATCACAAAGAGGCACACAATTGGATGACTTCTTGGAGGTGCACTATCATCGGTATGGTTGCCATGACGTCATCAGAAGTGAGTGTCAGTCTCGAGTTAAGCAGAAATTTATAGAAACAAATGAAGGACGCAGGAGAAATAAGATTAGCTTCCACTAAATGTAGAAAATGTGTCACCGAACGCTGGGACCGATTGTTTAACCTGCTTAGTATTTGGGAGAACCCTAGCTCAAATCTCGACCTGGTAACTGGATGTTCTGAGGCCGTACAGGCAAACGCCGATAATAGTACCTTAAATCAGGCCACCACCGCTTTCTTTCCTTAATCTTACCGCTTCGTTAATCATCAAATCATCCGACGTTATAAGAATAGTCTGAACTGCTTAATTGATTGTTTAAAATTAAATGAGGTCTTATTTGCGAAAAAATCAGTACCGCTGTAGATAACAATCTATAAAGTTCTTATCTACAGTACGAATGTCGGTTTTTAATAACTGTCCTCACCCTAAAACCGATGCACCTCAAAATACGCAACGACCTCCTGCTTTAAAATTCTTATCAACTCACTATTCATTATCAGTTCTTAGAAAATACCAGTTGAAATTCAACGGAAATATTTTCTTACGTATCTTCATCCGTTGCCCATTTCTTCCTTTTCTTTAGCCATTTCATATTCTTAAAAACTGATTCTAAAACCTGCCTAAAGGTAGCAGCACTTTAGACATATAGCGTCATTGGTAAAATCTTGATGTAATGTATAACCCCTGCAAGTGGGAGTATTGTTAGATAATGTAAATATTCATTGTCAAAAGAAGTTTGTGGTGCAGAGGAACAGATTCAAGCTTTTGTCCGTGTGTTCTAACCAACAGGTGTCAGTACTGATATTGGTATTCCTGTCCATGGAGAGATTCTTGCTGATTGCCGTTCCTTTAGGTGGGCACCAGAACATGTCCATGAAGACAACGTGTCTCAGTCTGTCAGTAATCTGGACAGCGGGGCTCAGCTTTGCTTCTATACCAGGTAACAGCTGCTGTAGTAATATTTTAATTACCGGCGTGTAATTTAAAAATGTTTCTGTGTTCTTACGTTTTACGACATTATAACTCGGAAAAGAACAAAGTTCTTCAATTTTATTTTTATAAATAAAGAAATACTTTATAAAGGTAAGAGGATTGGTCTACCGTTCTGAGGTACCAACAAAAATTGAGGATAATTGGCAATAAAATGTTAAAGATATGGACCTAAGAGAGAGAAAGCAACTATTGACGAGTTCAAAAGACCATGAAGATGGCTGCCTTGTAGATTGTTGTGCCGGGTACTGTCTGCCTGAGAGGAGAATTAACTCGACTTTGAAGCCATTGCGTCATACTAAAGTCCGTCAGAAAAACATTACCCCCTTCTAAAAATATGAGACATACAAGAACGAGACGTAACACTAGAAAGCTAGAAAACTATTGGAGAAAAGAGTCTGGCGATGTTTCTGTATCGCACATTATAAACGGCTGTGCCCCTGCGCAAATGGGTGCTTCTGTTTAAAGGTCAAGCCAGTACTACTCTGGTTTACTAACGCTTCAGAGTGCTTACTGGTACCATCATCAGGGCGATCGCCCAACCACGACCCAACAAAACACAAGACAACCATCTCCATGCTCGCCGCCGTAAGAACCAGAAATCTGTCTCACTCCAAAAGAGCAATTGTCCGTCTTTTATGCAGCTCAAATGTTAATTCCCCTGTTCACTGGACCCTGTCCTGAACCAGGTGATTCAAGTCCGTTTTCTCACAACCTATTTTCAAAATACACATTCCAATATTATCAGCCATTACGTCTACTTTCTCCAAGTGGTCCGTCGCCTATACAAATACGAAATGATTGGTTCGTGACATATTTAACGGCGATGTTTCGCCTGTAGTGAATTCAGAGAATCGAAGGCCCACTGCTGTTGGTGTGACTATGCAAAATGTTTCAGTCCTGTACTGGAAGAACAGCACGCGCTTCTACGGAACGAATGGCATGTGCTTCCCTCTTCACATAGACGACCCTTTTTTCATGGGCTGGCAGTATTCGGCTTTCATCTTCCTGGGAGTCAATTTTTCTGGGTGAGCAATAGTCTAGTCAGGTCATTACGACGCTTACGAAATTCAGTTTATAAAAACAACGGTAATTTACATTACATCAACAATAATTTAAGAACATTGCTGCTGTAAATAAACAAGCAACTAGAAAGTCAAAGCAGAGAGTTTCAGACTAAGTCGACTTTTAGCAGAAGACTGTTTTCATTTATGAATTGCATTATTTAAGTGTCCAGTGATAAGAACGAGATTTGTATAATAGGCCTCGTGGAGTAGAAGACAGACAGACGTATATTTCGGAACATTGTGTATGGAATACATCTCTATCCAGATAATAGGTACGTTCAAAGAGAATAATCTCGTGGTTTTCCGTTCCAAATGTCTTTACTCCTGCTTTAGACTGGTGCTCATAGCGATTCTATACACGTGGATGTTCGTAAGTATCTACAGGACGCGCCAAGCCACTCCGATCTCTTCTGTTGGAGATTTTGAATTCGTCATCAGATTCTTCTTCATTGTTCTGACCGACGCTGGCTGTTGGGCTCCCATCATAGTTCTGAAGCTGATTGCATTGAACAGAGTCCACATTCCAGGTAACAGATCTACAGTAACGCGAAATACCCAGATGCAAAGCGTGTCATTAGCGTAGCGTAGCGTGAAGCTTTGGCCTAATAGCGCCAGAATACAGAACATATAACTGGTGCTGGTAAACGTTAAGGTAACATACCAGAATATTTCTGGAGGGACCGAGGAAAATCACAGCATAACGCAGTCATGATTACGTGTCTCCAGGCAACAGACGCAGAAGTACGAACCACTGAACCGCGACGTTCCGTACTTGTCCTTACAATTGGTTAGAAATTTAAAACTGAACTCAGTTTTATATATATATTAAGGCAAATTTTCTGTATTATACCACGGTCCTCTATCGAAACTGGTAATAATACTAACCGTGCAAAATAATGCAGTATCTGTGACCTATAGTACATAATGGTTTCACATTTGTTTATAAATTTATCTGCACGCAATTCGAAGTGCCGTTTCTGAAATGTAGGATTTATAGGGCAAAGACAGTGGGTTTCTAGGTTCTTGCACCATGTGGACTTTTTATTGTATGCAAATGTTTTGGTAGAGCATGCTGCCTCCATCCTCACATTGGTGTAAAACCAGAAGGTTACACGTCGTTAAAACCTCAAATCGACATGTTCAGGAACGTTTGAGAATATGCAATACATATGGAATCTCCAATTTCGGCATTATTTAAAATTGTAATTCTTATAGTGAGGCAAAAAGTAGTCTTTATATTTCATCATGCATATTTTGTGTTTATTGTCCTTGCTGCAACTTCTGTCAGTTTTTACTGACCGCTTAGATCCGCTTCGCCCTCCAGCGTCATTCAGCTTCCGTGCTACGTCATGATAATTTCGGTAATACAAAAGATGCGCAGGAGATGAAAGACTGTTAACTTTTCCAGCTGACTTGTACGCATGGGTGGTATTATTCATTCTACCGGTAAACTCGGCTGTCAATCCTCTGCTCTACACCTTCACGACTTCCAAATACCGCGTGCAGCTCTTCAACTTCGAATGGAATCGAGTATCGCAGAGAAGGCTGGTGTCCCAGAGGCAGTCCACTGCAGGTAATTATAGTCTGATAACACTAGACAGTGTTTAGACCGGGGATGGCAACCTCTCCGCTACCTGGTGTCTGGTGGCATACTGACCAATACACGTAATGTGGTTGACTGGTAAACGTAAAGAAATATCTGTTACTGAACACATACATTTGTTCAATTATTGGAATGGGAGTGGTTGTTTTAGAAAGATGCAAACGACACTTACTTCGATCGTGAAACGTCTATCGGTTCAAAAACGGAGGAGGAATAATTACCTGGGGGGGGATACATTTTAATTTGTAACAAAAATGTATGATTTGAGGTTTTCACAGCAGTGAGTATGAAGATTTCTGTCTTCTGGGTTGTTGCGCTGTGTAGTCTGGTCGATGTCAACCATCGCCCTGATGACGGAGGCAGTATGACCTCTGAAACGTCGGTTAACATCTACCAGACTACACAGCGCAACAACCCAGAAGACAGATCTTCAACAAAAATGTATATTAGCCATGGATGAACTATGCAAAATCACGAAAAGTAGGATCTGGTAAATACGTGGCCCATTGGGAGCTCACAATTCCGCTCCTATTATCTGTGAATACCAAATTATCGGTTGATGGTTATGTCCGGTTTTGTTGTGTTGCTCGGCAGATACAGGATGTTCTTACATGTCGTCGAATCGCGTCATGGTACAGAACAAGAACGGGGACAACAACCTATTCTCCTTGGCGCCGCTGATAAATGGTGGCAGTCAGCTCCAGCCCGGCGCCACCAAAGGCATTTAAGTGTTGCGGGTAACTGACAACGTTTAACGCTCTGCCCGCGTTATGCACAGAAACTTGTCTGTGGTGAAATTTCTCTTGTGATGTCGACAGTTATGACTGACACCCCATGTATGTATCATGGTTTGAAAAATTATTCATACAAAGTCCAAAGATTAACTGAAGTTTAATTTGTCAGCCCTAAAAGTTTTATTTTTATTAGTATTTACCTTTTGATTCTGGACAATGCGGAAATTATTTGTTGTCGTTCGATCGTCTGTGAATATAGCCGTCTATAAAAAAAATAAATGTCAATACGCGATGTGTGCTCTTAAATCGTATTAATTTATTTCGAAGTTATGTAGTCTGCTTCTACGTACGTTTTCAAACTATTTAGCTTTCCTTTTTGGCGGCACTACTGTTGTTATAAATAAAGTAGTTGGAACTGTACTCCCAACATATCAACATCAAAATAAAGAAATTATAAAATTTACATGCTTTCTTTTACATAAATGGTTACCCAAACAATCAATTTTTGTTCGCCAGTTCACAAAATAATTTATCCCCAGGTGACCGGCCATCTTGTTTACCAAGCTTCGTATGTATGTAAACGTATTCATATGCACAAACAAAGTAGTCTGAAATAATTCGTTTCATAGGGCGGTATGGAGTCCCATACCAAGTTTTAAAATCGTAGTCAATGTATGTCACGACATGCAACGTCACGAAGCTACAGCCATCTCTTATTGTGCCTGTTATTCTCCTGTGAGGCACAGGATCACAATTACCACGAACACGGAGTAAAATAATGTCTCAAGATGCATCAAGAGCGAACCAGACTTGTCCGCCTGCTCCTACTAATTGGGTGTGGACAGAACATTGTCAGTCATGATGAGCTGGACTTTATGACTCATCAGTGATACACTCCTCCAACATTAACGAGAAAAAAACAAAACAAGATGCTTATTACATAAACAATCTTTTTCCCAACATAGGCCTATACTTCTGCACAAAAAATTACAATTGTAATTGTTCCTAAGAACCATTCCATGAAGACTTATAGGGTAGTGAAGGTAGATCACGAATTTCTATCCCGGCTGTGTACGGGTATGAGTAGTCAGCTTTATGTTCCAGCCGACTTAACTCTGGGAAGAAGCTCCAGATACATAATGGAATGGGGAGTCGTTTGGGACATGTTATAAAATCAAATTTGAGCTTCGGATAAATTAGTTTATAATTCGCAGATACAAACCAAAACTAAATTTTTCTCCAGCACCTCTTAAATAACTCCCTTGTATTGCATCATTTTTAATTCAATTTCAGTAGATGTATATGAACTAAAACAATCTAGACATACTGCGTCGATTATATACACGTTATGCAAATATACCAGAACAAGTCCATCTAGAAAACACTGTTCTAGTGCTTCATAAAGAAAAGTAAGAACGTTTTGGACAGACTGTACGTGGCCCGTTGCGCCCATCCTTGCACCCTTTCGTCCTAACCTCTTCAAGTCACGCAAGGGCATGCAAGTCCAGAGTAATCAAGTGGTGGACCACAGAGCTGCAAGAAGCTGCAGGCGCTTCACCACAAAGCCAAAGAGTCAGTGAACATCTTCATACTGATATAAGAGGCAATTAGGCACAAAACTGCACGTACTAACACGACACGTCATCCCCGTGGAGTCCTGTCGCATCTTAAAAGACGAAGTCCACCCCTTCCCGACAAATTCTAGCGCAAACCTCGAGTGTAGAAAACATCTTTAATCCTCACTCACTCGACACAAATAAACTACAACTGAACCACACTCGCAGCATGTCACTGTCTGACCTTGAGCTGCAATATGACCAGGCCTTAGCAATGCTGCCAATCATACAACGAAAATATTCCAATACTGTCCTTACTTTTCTAATTCCCCTCTTATTTTTCAATTGAAAGAAGCCATTCTTATGTTAGCAAATAGCAACAAGTCATTCGTAAGAAAAATTAAACTATCTAACAAAGTGCAATGTGTTCTTTTGTGAAAAAAAGAAGGAATTTTCAAGTTCTGTTTGCAGACGTTACATCAGCTTCGTGAAACTTTGAGCGTAACTGCTGGTTGCTGACATAGTAGGCGCAAATGTCCTCTTCGGAGAAGGATAAAGGCATTTAAAACACGACATGACCAATTATGGACTTGCATTTGATTGACATTCAGTGCCGACACCCTAAGTTCCAAAAGTGTTTGCATATTGTTGTAAATTCCTTTTTTGATTTTATCTCTTGAAATGTATTATACACGAATGGAACGTTTATATTTCCTCGGTTAGAACGCTGGCCTTGTAATCCTGGGGTCTCGGGTTCGATTCCCGGCGGTGCCCGAATTTATAACTTGTGTTGGGCAAGGCCGTGGCCTAGGCAACACGGAGTTTTCCTCTGGGGGCTTCCCCGGTTTCTCCGTGGCATCCCAACAATTACTCCATTCACACACAGAAGAAGGCAATGGCAAACCACTTCTGGATCATCTGCCAAGAACGTATATGAACAGGTCCCAGTCCGAGAAAAGGATGGAAGGATCCTGTTCATATGGACCTGTCGTCAGACAGAATACTAAATAATAATAATAATAACCCACCTAAAATATTTCTCCTCTGCCAACACAGATAATTAAAGTTGCCAAAAAAATTGACTGACATGTCAAATCCCAAGGCTGTTTTAATGACGCTGGCATTAACTCTGTGACAGAATAATTCTGAATGAGATCCATTCATCTCACAATGTTTTTTATAATATCAATTACAATGTCATCCTCCTATTTCTTTCTCTAGCAAGTGGTCATTTTCCAGAACAATTCCCAAGTAAAATTCCATATATATATATATATATATATATATATATATATATATATATTCCTTTTTCCCTATGCTAGCCAAATGTCTAGTCAACGATGTCCTCCTGTCACTATCCTGACACGCCTTAGTCACTTAGTTACACAGCGCTTGCATGGTTTACCGTCTAACTAATCGATCTTGGCGCTGTATGGGTTAATCAACATGGATATAAATACTAATACCATTCTAAATCAGTTTTAGTCTGACGAAATCGCCTGCCAGTTCTTAATTGCAATTATGTAGCCATCGTCACATCGTTATTTTCGTGGGGCATTAGCCTGTTGTAGTCTTGTAGGATTATTTCCCAAGGTTTATTAGCCTCATACACTACTATCATCTTGGAAGAGGGCCATGAGAGGACCCTCAAAGTGAATGAAATTATGGGCGTGATTGAAGTGAATAATTTATAAATAAATGTGTTTATATCCTGCATGCGTGTTTCGAAAACGCTGCCAATTGAGTCAAGAACTTTGATCATCATGTTCGTAGCAACGTCATCTTTAGATCTGCTTTTTCTTTATGTATTTTCTTTTCTTGTATATATCCTATATAATTCATTTAAGAAACTACGAACGATTCAAGAATGCGAGAAGTTTTAAAAAATAATAATTTAACGAAAGAATGTACGACATATTTTCTTTACATGCTTCAGTTTATAGGCCTAAGGTAAGGCTAACAGGTAATATTAATTTACTTTCAGATTGTAAAATTGTGACTCATTTCCATTTGCAATATTTCCCACCCGACTGCTTATGCTTCTAAGACTATTTGCGTCTGTATGATACGAGAATTTAATTCCATTTCATAGATAGGTCTGTGATTATGGTTTTTATTCACATAAGAAGCTACATGTCTAACTCCAAATCGTTTTAGTCTCGTCATAAAACCAAAGGCTAAATAAATATTTAGTGCAATTTCCATGTTGTTGTTTCGCATTCCACAAAAGTTACTTTGACAAAGCTGCACATTTTTAACATTTGTTATCACAAAACACTTCCGCACATCCAGAAAATATTTACATTCATACACTGAAGTTTACTAGCTGTTCCACGAAGTTCTAAGGTGTTCAGTAAAACTCTCACTGTAAAAGTCACTACAGAAACCCCTGATGAACGAAAAACATTTGTTTTGTATGAATGTTGCCCTTAGGTCGCTGTATTAGAGACAATTCACTCGTGTTATCCAACGGATAGAGAGTTAAAGTAGGCTAATGATATCACAGCTTTCTTCCACCAGCAATTTTAATGCAGACAAGCCAAGCCTTGCAGGTGTGCTAAGACTTCTGGAAGCGAACAATGGCCTCAAGGGAAATTACTGCTTATTATGCGATTCACCTATTTGGAAGAACTTTCACTGAATGCCACCAATCAATCGCAAAGGAAGCAGAAAAACAGGAACTGAACAAACAATTCCCACAGCGCAGGAATCTGGTTCCGTGAGAAGATTATCTTCATTTGTTCTACAGTTCAAAACTTCCAGGATTACGTGTCCAGACCTTTATATGGTGTTTCTCAGCAGTAGCTTCATATGTCCTGGTCTCCACACTACGGTTAGCCTTATATTATTGTATATAGTAAATTCTCCCAATTATCCGGGGGCGAATTAACCGGAGTCTTTCTGTTTAAACAAAAATTAAAAATTAATTTAGAATATCGGTTACAAAAGTTTAAAAAGAAGGGCAAGAATATAACAATGTCATGTTATATAACGTAAAAATATAAATCAGTTGTTGCTAAAAGTTTACGACAATAGAATTTTATTACTATCCTCTGAAATTATTTTTTAAAAGATAGTTGGTATGTTCTGTATTAAACTTTCCTTTCTGTTATTAGTAAATCATTAAATATTTAAGTAGTTTATGTCTGTAAATAAACTTACATATTTTTTACATTATTGCGTGTTTTTCCTTCATCTTTGTGATTTTTTCCGGAGTTTCGATTAGCAGGAAACTATATTTCTCAACCAACCCGGATAATCGGGGATCTATCGTACACAAATCATTAATTCCGATATATTCCATCTCTGAATTAACGAAATCTGCACATGTTGAACTTGGGGTTCCCACTTTACTTCCATCACGTAAAGATATCTTGTGTTCTACGGCTGAAATATAAAGTCGTTTTAAATTTGTGACACTACGGTTAAAGAGGGGATGAAAGATCCGATTTGATTTCTAAACCTCGAAACGGAAATATTCACTGCTTTGGAGGCGAAAGAACAAGATACCGACATTCAAGTATTACCCAGTGCAGTCGACACTAATTTGCACTGATGTGCAGTTCACACTCGTACTTAGCCACACGTGAAACTGTCATCTTTCAGCTTTTCCTACGTCACACTACGTCACCACAAATCAACTCGTGAAGCTCCACTGACCTGGGTAGGGTCTTTCGATCTTTTCGATATAGAGTTCGACTCCAGCCAACTGCAACTTACGGTATCGTATTTCATAAGTTTCGAGTTTCCGCCCAGTCAGAAGACGGCTGCTCATTTACTTCGGCTACCCATGTGAAGAAATCAAGGGTCAAGTTATTATCACCTTCAAACGAAAGTAGACCTTATCAGTATTAAACATATTGGTTAATAAGTGATAGGATGACTGTGTAATTGATGATATTTGTATTGAATTCATATCCATTTGTGCATGTCTGATCAACGTCAAATTTACAAATTTTTTTCTCCACTACGCCTACATCGGTATATATCTGCTCTTTCTTCCACTCCATATTTTTCCTAATCTAACCCATATAAACTAATTATCATCGACTTCAATTCTAGACTGCAAAACAGACGATGGAAAAAAAATGTACCAAAGTAGCATATTGAATAAAAATTTACTTGGATATTATCCATCGTCTAGTAATAAAACGTAAAAAACGTAAAACGACGTTTCGGAGATGGGGCTCTATCTCCGTCTTCAGGTTCCTACTCAGTTGGGCCCACTAGATAGAGCTAATCCCTATCTCCGGAGATAGGGATTAGCCCCATCTCCGAAACGTCGTTTTACGTTTTTTACGTTTTATTACTAGACGATGGATAATCTCCAAGTAAATTTTTATTCAATTGACTCTTCACCATCGTCAAGAAGTTTTAGATTTGATATACAAAGTAGCATAGTTCAGATTTCTAGTTCTCACAGCGCTGAGTCTGAAGATATCTTCTCTGGGTTGTTGTTCCGTGTAGTCTGGTATAATGTTACCGTCGTTTCAGAGGTGCGTGCTGCCGCCATCATCGGTATGGACTGAATTCTTAAATATTACTTAGACGGTCTTCAGCTTCGAAGGGTCAAATACGTCTTCCCATTTTGTTAGTTCGTCCACATTTATTTTGCTGCTGTTCTCGTAAATTTCGGTCCAGCGGCTTAATTCAGATGTTATCTTTCGTTATGTTTCCACGGTCATATAAATGTGTCCGTGAAGTTAGGGTATAATAATTTGTTTTATTCTCGTGTGACATTAATTCTACATAAAGACGTTAATTTTTATTTTGTAGATATAACCTGTATGTTTAAACATGCGATTTATACTACGAATGGGATCTTTATACGTCGGCTGTACTGTATATATAATGTGAAACAGAGCCTGGTTTTCGAGAAAACCACTGGTATGTTACCGGATCGCGAATCAGGAAATATCGAGGAAGACTGTTGTAGATAACAAACACGTTGAGCCGAAAGTTATTTAAAGAAGACCCAAACAGCAAAAGAAAGATAAAGAATATTTTCACGCACTTGCGAATTCTAGGCTCTGTTCCAAACGCACGGCCTGGCCGCACCTTAGGCACGGATTGGCAAATGTCTGCTCTGTTAATACGCAAAGGACCGCAGACAACACTTCAGCCTACTCAGTAATGTCTTCCACGTACATTCGACTTTGGTAAAAGTAGAACCTCCCGAGCAAAGCTCATACTTACAATGTTAATTGTAATGCTGAGAATATACACATGAAGAGAAACTGTTTTAAATTTCCTTTCACTGAATTCTGAAGAGATAGCTTTAACTTTCTTCATCTTTGAAGTGCTGCTATGCTTAAACACTGAACATGGGTCAGGGGCAACCCAGAAATGTTGTTTTTAAGAGACGTTTCTATTAAGAAAAATCTTGGGACAATAAAAAGAACAAATATGCTGTGATTATTACTCATTTCTGCTTGGTTCATAATTAGCAGCTTACTAACATCAGTAAGACAAATTAGCAGACGAACTAATTACTATATGTTTTATATTCAAATCAGAACTGGTCATTTAATCCCTCTTAATTACAACCAGCCTAAACACAGATACGATATAATAAAAGCTCACAAAAGTAAACATTCGTGTGCCAATGGAGTTACAATTTACACAGGTCTAAACTATAACAGCTATTTCATATTCAGAAGGTTTAAATTTCGACTTGGAGATATGGTATCCTTATCGAGGATTTATCATGGATTTCGTCAATTCCTCCAGCAAATTCCGGGCTATACATTGAACTAGGCAACGACGGCTTCCTTCCACATCCTGTGCAATTCACTATTCATTAATCGCTCTATCATTTGACACTATACTGTAGTATAAACTATTTGCACACTTTACAAATTTCTGAGAAATATCACAGGTCTGGCTGTAACCCAGAGGTTCTGAATCCGCTACCCTCCAAATTTATTGCGTGGCCCGTGTAATAACAGTTTTATTGTAACGTATCATCGTGCGCGATACAAAATAGTTACCTCTAAGTTAAACATGTAATTAATATTAAATCAATATTTAATAAAATTAACTTATTAAAAACTGAGTAACAGGCCTACATGAATATATTTACGTTCGTAAGTTAGCAGCATTTTAAGTAAATTACATGAAGTTTTAATGAATTTTCCCGCATTTATAACAAGACAGCCAGTGAGTGATAAGAAGGAGCTATGTGACCCCCGATTTTAAAAGAATGATGACAGCTGCTAGGTGCTATGAACTACTTAGTATTTGTTATGTTAATGGAGCCATTTGACTGCAGCTCTTCCAACTCAGAGAAGCAGCTGTCCCGAGTATAAATATCAGTCGTACGTAGCTGTCAGCATGATGACGTTGAATAAATAAGGCTGGACGAGGAACGTAGCAATTAAAGTAATAAAGTTTTATTATGTATCTGTGATGAAACCTACATTACTATTAACTCCATAGAATACAGTTCTTGAGAGCTCATAGTCTCTCAGCTGGTCACTTTTATGGGACCCGAAGATTCATTACCGCTTTCATAAGACACCAGGACTGGGACATTTTTAAAAATTCAACACCACGACACCCCAGTTCCTTGTAAACCATTGTAATTTCAGGTTCACGGCGGAGAATATGAAGTTAGCTTTTCTGGTTTACTATTCATCGCCCTGATGACTGAGGCAGCAAACACCTCCGAAACGTCGGCAAACTTCTACCAAACTACATGGCGCAACAACCCAGGAGACAGTCATCTTAAATATTTGTTTTCCGCTGTGTGGTTGTTTTGTTAAAAACTATAGTTCCTAGTAAAATAACATTTAATTTCTTTAACCATACTTATCTTACTTAAAATAAAATTTTCGCTGCCATAAAGACCATAAAAATATAGCATAAATCGGAGAATAAAATGCGTCATGACTCAGACTATCGTGTAATATGCAAATGAAGTCACATCGGTGTTCAAATCGGGGCGACAAGCGCGTGTCGCCTTGTTTCAGGCGTGGAATTTCAATATGAATCTGCGCACTTTATCGTGATTGACTCAACTGACAGAATGAATTAAACGATAAATAACACGACTCAGCGATGCTAAATGACTGCTTAAACTTGAAGAGACGCTTACTTGATATTGTCGTCACGGATATTAGATTTATAACACAAAGATCCTGCACGTTCTGGATGTATTTAGCAACACCTTAATTAACGATAATGCTATTCGCGTTTCAGCACTCTGAAGTCAGAACACGAATGGTAAGACGTACTAAATTTTAGAATAGTAGGATTATACACGTATTTTCAAATGCATTTCTTGGCATTCTGTGCCCATAATTAATCTTGAAGCTGAATTTATTTCGAATGAAAATTTCTTCAAAGCAAATCATAAACAGATGTCAACACTACATAAAACCAAACGTTCTTGTTTCTTCTGTTTTATCTGTCATATCGAAAAGTATTTCATTAAATGTTGTGCATTATTAAGGGAGTCATATTTACGTTAAGAACCGATTTATATCTGTCACTTTATATGAGTCACTTTTTTAAGTATGTGTGAACCCTAGTTTAGGTTTCATGTAAAAATATCTCGAAACAATGTGGTGGTTTCTGCGCGTAAGTCGAGGAAAGTGTTTTCTTATGGCCAGATTATGGTCTTACTTTTTAAATTAATACTTGATTGTAGCTTCAATCTTATGCAAGATTTAAGTACTTAAGATGAAAAGTAACATTAACATGGCTAAGCGCGTGCAATCTCCGCTGGCACCGTGGGCCCCCACCCCAAAATTACATTCTACATTTTATTAATTACATTAAACGAATAGAAAAAAAGACCAACAAAAACACAGGTGTAAAGTGTCGTATTTTGTTCATGTTTCTACTCAAATATGGAACTAAAAGCTGATGTAAAAGATTTCTTGCAACAATACAGTAAAAAGTAAAGTTTGTCCCACTATACGCCATGTAGGCGTTTGGGGTGAGTGGAGGTATAGCTCCTCTCTTCCTTGACCCCGGCACTAGATGGGGGTGAGTGGTCAGCATCACGCCCCGGCCGGCTTTACCCCCGGGAAAGGACCCCGGTACCCATTGTAGAGGAGGCTGGGTGGGCCCCAGAGCCGGTCTGGACGCAGAGGCTAGAGGAAAGATCCTCTGCCCCCGTCGGGGATCGAACCCCGGCCGTCCAGCCCATAGCTAGTCACTATACTGACTGAGCTATCCCGGCTCATTGCAACAATACAGTATCAATGAAAATTACTTGTTAACTCCTATGGGTCCGTGGACCGGCAGTTCGTAAACACTGTTATATGAGATTAAACCATGTCATTTTTTCTTCTCTTCCTTTTTTCCCGTGTTTATCTCATTCTTTCTTTTTAATTATCTGTTTATTTATTTTATTTCTTGGCAGTTTTGCCTGACAACGTGTTAACTTGTTGAAAGGACATTGGTGCCAGTGGTAGATTACCGCCCCTTGATTACTGGTCTACGAGGGCGATTGTCGTAAATTCTCGTATAGCCTGGTGATTCTGTAGCCTCGCTATGCATCCATCACCTTCGACGATACGCGTGTAACATTCTGGATAATACAATTCGTCCTTCTGTCAGTTCCTGTGTTCGCACGCTGAAGATAACTAAAGCCATCTGGTGACGGAAGAGGTAACGAAAGCTACGTTCCAGCGGCTAGTCCCTAGCCAAGCGAAGCAGCGTAACTCCAGCGAGGGCCAATAGTTCGAGAGAAGCCGAGTAGTGAGTATTAAGTGTTAGTTTCGCGACTGCTGTTTCACTGGTCGTAGTGTACCGTGCTTGCATTGTTTACAATTCGCCTTCGTTTGTTTTATATATAAAAGTGCATCAAAGTTTCATCACCTGGGATAATTCTTGTTGCTGATATGCAGGACAATAAGGTAAGTTTTATTGATTGTACGTGGCGCAAGCATTTTTTTAGTGGATCAATGTTCAGAGCACTTGGACCATGAGGATGCTGGAGGGTTGCACCACACAGGATGGGGTGAGACTGTATTTTAATTATTCCCTCATGAACAGTTAACTGTAAAATCACACAGATTCCTCTTATATATTTGATGACAATGGATCTCTCAAGCGATATTGTTAGTAACAATCCCTCGCTGAGGACCGGAAGCGAATCTACCGCATCAGTGGCTGGAATGTTATGTGCAGTACATACATGTATTTGTGCAAGCAGATTTGTTAAATAACGCGTAGGTGCTGGACTGAAACGACAGAATTCAAATGTTGATTTCTGCACATTTCAAGGGCAAAGACTGTTGAGAGCAGTGAGTATTTTACTGCATAATTATCAATGATGAAACAACGCTAATTATTCGAGGCTGATTGTTATTAAGAAATGTGCATAATATATTTGACGAAGTCTTTGCGTTAAAAGTTGATTAACGTTAAATTAAGAATGCTGGAGAGAACTGCATATGTGGAGCCTCGTATTTTTTTTCAACATATTTTATTGTGGTAATGAGATGGGCGAGACATAACACGCAGGGGGGGAGAGATGAAAAGAATTCCCAACATTATAATTGGAACATTTAGATGAAAGAGATCACTTGGAATACCTGGACGTACATGTGGAAATAATATTAATATGGAATGGATTCAATTGGCTCAGAATAAGTCGCAGAGGCGGGTTCGTGTGAACATTGGAATGGACCTCCCTTAATCGACTAAAAATTCTCCATGCGCTTGTCAGAATGAAACGACACAGACGATCTTCAAAGAGTTCGTTTAGAAGTCCAGAGTACTTGCGTTTCGTACCTAAGTCGATGCGAATTGCAGGACTGAAAAGACGGATGTATAATTTATGAGGAATTTCTGAAATTTAAAACGTTTTTAAGTGCATTTGTTACGCTTTGAAGCCAAGTGGTAATTTTATATACCATCTGTTTTGACAATCAGTAACTCTGCATTTTGTATTTATGATTTACATTTGATTATCAGTGTAAACAACGATTATTTACTTAAATACCTCAACACGTTTATCTTTGTAATGGCGGTAGTTTTCTGTATTCATAAATACTATTTAGACGAGCTTTTAAACTCCTTATTGAAGCTGTTCACGTTCAAATAATGTTTTATTTGAGCCTGGACAGTCATTGAAGTGACTGGCTACGGGTCTGTCGACCAGCGTTCGATTCCCGGCAGGTTCTCGTACTTTTCTCTTCGCCGTCACTGTGTCTGAAGCCGACACTGGAGATTCTGTGCCACAACAAAGCGAGATCGGAGCGTGAAACTGACCACTTCCCACGTGCCGAAAATAAGAATACGTGGAGCTTGGCCTCTATTCGCCATACTTCTTCATGGCGTGCTAAAACATGGGTACAGTTTAATATTTTTAGGGGTGTATATTTTTAGTACAGTTTAATTTTGTTATCAAAATGTCGTTAGAATTCCGGAAATTGTAACCTGCTAAGTTATTATACATTCATATCTTATATTAGCAATGAGACGGTTATGCAGCCATGCATTTTATCCGTGTCTCGTATCGTTCGACACGTTGAATCGGTTTACCCTTTATCAATTTCTCACGTCGCTAATTAACGCCTATTAAATGTTACTAGTTCGCTGAAAGTAATGTCAACTTCATCGAAGCGTTATTGATCGGATTTCTAAAACTTTAATCAGGAAGAGAATCAGAAACTGGTATAAGTGATAACGAGAGAGAAAAACGAATACAAATGACCGAAGTTGAACATCTGTGTAACGGGTTCTCGCGGGTCATCATCACATCAGCTACCATGAAACGCCTCGTTCAGTTATGGCAGCGGCCAGCACATCCGCGGCATTACGTAAGAGACTTTAGCAGTATCTCCTGGTGGTGGAATTGCTTAGGATAAAAGGGAAAACGCAATTTGCGATGTTGTTTAAAAGACAGCATATTTTCTACGCGTCGTTACAACCCCAAACTCCAACATCGGCATCTTCATCGCCCTGAGAACATCACATCGCGTATGTTTATAAAAGACCCTAACATTTTTTCCTTCCTTTTCATACAGGTTTAATTTTAACACAAAAACTTGATTAAGCACAAAATAAGACTGTAAGAGTGTAATCCGTTCTTGAAAACGCAGATTCCAAATGCGTTCTTTGCAGATTTTGAATTCCAATTGTACAGGCCTATCATACATTACACAAATTTTGGGTTAACAAAAGTATCACCAGCATGTGCGTAGCTATAGACCATAGACGATAGATATAATAACATGCATACATGAGCATACGTTTCAAACTCTACTGGTTCGGTTGCTTAACGGAAACTTATTGTTGAAAGAACAACATAAATTCAGACGTACTTCGTATTTAAACTGACGGAGATGTTGAAATGTCTCTTGACCTGTTTTAAGGGAAAGAAAAACATTTATAAAAGAGGTAACTGTCAGTTATCTTATTTAAAATTTAATTTCTAACTGCACACTTCATGTACCGTTAATTAACAAGAACGCGAGTTAGGTCTGTGGTACTGTACTCGGCTCATAATTAATCAGTCATAGGATCGAATCCGAGGCTTCATATTACTTAATGCAACTTTCATGTTCTTGTTTTATAATTTACACAGAATAAGTACATCAAAGTTGTCTATTTTTCGAAATCAGTGACCGTACATCATAGTATAACCCTACAGTAAGTGGCGCTAGTGTCGATCCCACCTCACAAATTCGTTCGTCCACCATATTAATATTGCCGATTGTGTGAAATAAAAAAGTACGGGTTTAGGTTAACATCCAGAGGTATAAATCCGTACCAAATTTTATCCATATCCATCCAGTGGTTCTGGAGTTGAATCATACAGCCAGACAGACATGGCCAGCTCTGTATGCGTCCATTTAATGCAGAACGCGTAATAATTCTGTACAGCTCAAACGAGATGTATTTATGATCTCAGTCACAAGCATGAGTTTATTTTTTCTTCCTTGCTTCCTTTCTTTCTGAAGTGCCCACTCCATCAGAACATTCTGTACATATTTTGCCGACGGTGGAGCTCAGCTATTTCCCATTAGTGGAAGGAATGTTCTGTCTCAGATAAAATTCCACGAATAAAATTATATGAAAAGAAAAACAGTAAATATTCATGTAAAATATTTCCGTCGAATGCTTTCTTTTTTTCTTACATTTTTCCTTAAAGCAGTTTCCATTTATTAAAGGTAATTTCACTTCGTTTGTTATTTTGTATTTTCATGATTTCGAAATAGTTATAATACCACTAAAGAACCACGATAGACAACCAAATAATTATTCTGGAGAAAGAGTTCACACCGCCCTACTGTTTCTTTTATGACCGTTTTTCACTAAACTGTCTTTCGGTCTCGCTGTTTAGGTCTTAAAGCATGTCATGTGCAAAACGTACTGGCAGAACGTCAGTGCATTCTGATCTTCAGAACTTTGTACAGCATACGCCCGAATAATAACTAGCATTTCCAGAATTTATTTAATAATTCTTTTTGTTTCACGGATAATCACGTGTTGAAATATCCACAGTTGCCACTTTGGATACGTTCCATCATATTTAATTATATGTATATTTATTTTTAAAACTGTTTCTTTATGTTCTCCCCCACCAAATTACCATCAGCAGCAACGAAAGTCCCTTCTGGAATTCTTTGCGTGTATCTTTTAACAGCGGTAGAAGAAAGAGCCAGTCCTCATTTTACGAAATTTCGGTTATACAAACTTGTATGATGACGCGCGTACACTCTCCGCTTGACTTGTCATAGGAACGCCTACTCTCTCATCCGAAATCATCCGAATAAAATCTTAGACCGATAAATTCTTTTGGTCATTTTTCAGTCGTTCGGGAATGTAAACCCCCCCCCCCCCCCCCCCCGATTAGAAGATTGAGCTTCAGGGAAACAGCAACCAGAATTACGAACACATTCTAGGAACGTTAAC
The DNA here is from genome assembly GCF_977971745.1 of Zootermopsis nevadensis. Classification (NCBI taxonomy): domain Eukaryota; kingdom Metazoa; phylum Arthropoda; class Insecta; order Blattodea; family Termopsidae; genus Zootermopsis; species Zootermopsis nevadensis. The sequence continues at coordinate 14,453,623 of NW_028259142.1, forward strand.
TGTGCGTTAAGAGCGGCTCTGCGTGTATTGGTTCTTCTTATTTGTACTGCTGCAACTCCATATTGGGCTCGATCCATATAGGAACGAAGGCGCGCTGTACAGTTAACCAAGCCTTAAAATTACCGCTCGTCTGCCCGTGCAAAACATGTGTTTGCTGATTCTAAGTTTAAGAATTTAGTTTTGCTTATACAGAGTCGTGAACACATGGAAGTGACTGAGCCAGCTGTATTTGAGTAAGCCTGCATGCAGAAAGACACAGAAATATCGTCTATGAATCCAGGGGCATCCATTATGTGTATTACATCGAAATAATAAGAAAGTGGTTGAAAATTTTATTTCCGAAACGGCTAGGATGAAATACGAATTTAATTCAATACTACGGATTTTCTTTACTGCTTTATGAATTTATTTTAATACTAAAATTTAACATTTAACTGTTCGATTTGAGGCTCGTATGAAGTAGTAACAACAGGCAGATACAAAGGACAGTACCATTCGACAGATAGCTTTTAGTGTAGACCATAATACCAATTTACTTACTAATATGTTCAGAACTTCAGACATTTTAACTCGTTGAACCTTCCGATTATGCGTTTAGTTTATGCATCTCGATTAAAGAACAGAGACTCGGAGGTTGGTTTCTAACACCGTACAGCAGAATCCTTGAGATGCTGATAGTCTCTCAGCTGATCAGGAAATTCCTCATACTTTATGGAACTCGAAAGTTGTTTACAGGAACCTGCCACTGGACCCGTCCTGAGCCAGTTTAATCCAGTCACATCCTATTTTTGTGTGGGCCATTTTAGGCGTGTTTGCAGTCTTGAGGAACGTGTTGAGTACGCCACTGTTTTCCCATCTATGACTGGGTCTCCCAAGTTGTTTCTTCCCTTCATGTTTCCCAGGTAAAAATATTTTTCTTGCCCGTACTACATGACTCCTTCATTTTATCGCACAATTATTTGATCTCCCTAGTAACAGCTCTGTAAGACGAAGAGTGCAAATTGTAAAACTTCTGATTATACAATTCCCTCCAAATTTCGGTAGCCGCTTCCTCTCACTTGCGTCCAAATATTCTTCTGAACACGTTTTCCTAAAACATCCTCTGCCTATGTTGTTCCGAGGATGGATTCCACAAAAGTAATTTAATTCTTTAGAATTGTGTGACACGTTTCTCGCCAGAATAAACAATGTAGGGTTTCCGAGACCTACACTGTTTCGTAACTAGACACTGCACTCAGGCACTGGGCTACATGTTTCTCCCACGCAAACGATGTCTCATCGAAATATGTGAAGTTCGTTGCGATGGGTTACTGATGACATCGATGTCACATAAATTTTGTAACACAACAACCATTTGCAAAACAACCATCCGCTGAGGCACAAAACGCACTCTCCTCTAAGGTTCATAAGCCTGGTATTTCATTTTATTGCGTAAAAAGAGACTAAGCTGATTGCTAACGTGAGTTGTGTTGGAATGTGATCGCGTGCAGCTTCTGTTCCATGTTTTCGCAGTCCGATCTCACAGTCTGGCGAAACGTGACAGTTGTGGCAAAGTAGAGGCGAAATTACGAATGGTAAAAATTTTAATTGTTCCAAGTCGCTGGTATAAAACCCCTGGAAAGAACAAAAAATAACATGGGGCTACGAGATGTAATTACAAAGTAAAAAAAGAAATTAAGACAGTTTAAATCCACTTCTTCAAAAGTTGGCAACACTGAGAAAATATGGCTGATAAACAGCATGAACCTTGAAGAAGGTTGTCTAATGAGATGTAGCACGTAGTTTCAAGTAGATACAGACCGACGTTTCAAACGAGCTTACTGCCTTCATCATGTTTCTGTTCGTTTCATTCGTGTCTCTGCGATGGTTACGAAACTATCGCGCATGCAAACACGAAATGTATTCTGTGGAGAATGCATATTATTGGAGATACAGTTATCAGTTAAAGAATTTTAACTTAACCGTTAAAATGTATCCTGTATCATGCTTATAATGTGGCAATTTCAATAACAGATTTAAACTGTTTGATTCCTGTATTGTTTTTCATAGTAGTTGCTCCATTCCTATACTTATATTTCTCAGAGATAAAGTCCAAAATTGTTGATTCTTTCCGCACGTAGATTCTTCAGTATTCATTCAGATCAACTGAAGCTAGAGAGTGCTAGTTACAAGAAAACACTCGAACGCTGGGGAAGAATAGAAGAAGGAAAATGTGTGAGAAAACGCTCAAGACAGTAAGAATGGGAACATAAGACAATTAAAGAATCTGGGAGCTTGGTTGTTGACACTGTAACACATATCGTACATGTCCACTCATACCAGCGGAGTGTCACTAAAAGAAACTAATGAGGAGTGTGAAATGTCCTTGGAAGGTCACACGGAGAAGAAACACTTGGAAACTTTGTATAGCAGTCACAACACGATCCGCTTATTTGTCCTTTGCTTATAATACAGCAACATCTTACAATAACGAGCCCAGGGTTGTCGACTGTACGAAGTTGTCGACAATCTTAAAAGGAGACAGAGACGTACTCCATTTTAGAGTATGCAGGGCTTCCATGTACTTTATTTAAGATTCTTTTTAGTTTTTGATCTTTATATTAGTTTATTCGAGAAAGAAATGAGCTAATAACAAGTGGCAGATAACTGCATATTTATAAATATTATTATTGACAAAATTTTCTCGTCTCCATAAAAAAACTTGTAGATTAAAGTACGTAGTATTCAACTGTAATATTATCTGTTGTTTTGTATGGGTGTGGAACATAATCTTTCACCAAGAAGGCATTTCAGAACAGGGTTCTTTGGACAGTACTTTAACCTAAGACGATTGAAGTGACAGGAAGACTTATAAAACTTGGTAAGCGTAACTTCGTCATTTGGACTGTTCAATAGATATTATTCGGATTATAAAATAAAGGAGGATGAATAGGGGTGCCGTGTGTAGCACAGATGGGAGACCATCATTTTTATTCCTTTCTTTGTTTACTTGATGAGGTGTGGTTTCGGATGTTGTAATACCGAGAAACGATTTAATTGTATGCAAACTCCGTGGTATTTCGTTGCCATGAAAGGAGACGAACTCGAACAGATTTCTGAGAAACGATATAGGATTTGAAGTTGTTTAATAGTTCTCGTTGGTAGCTGAACGCTATATTTGATTATGTCAAATAAGGACGAAGGACGCACTTTCTGAGAATGGCAGAATGGCATAAGCAGCGCGTGTCGCAGAGAGTGAGGTCATGAACTTACTTAATCATAACACAATTTTCAACTGAATGATCTGTTTAATAACTTATCAACTCAGTGAAGAAAAATCAGAATTTATCCTTTGAAGCCCTGCTATAATCATCCGTACTTGTTCATTTTGCAACACAGTATGTTCATGAGCTGCTTTCATATGATTTTCAAAATAAACAGCAAACTATTTCGCTAATCACCATTAGCCATCTGAGCTTTGTAATGGAGGGGCTATGTGTTTTCTTTGCAATTGGAACTCAATTTTTAAATAATATCTAGACAAGCTTCAGCTTCAAAGGACGATTTGTCAGCGCTTCTCAATGGTTGTTTTAAGACTTGCCGCACTGCTTGTTACTTGTAACTGTAATCCTGTCTTAGCAATGTCGACGGTCATACCACGTCTATATTATATTCACAGAGGAAACCAAGGTTAGATATCAAGACGAAACACAAAAAAGGGAACGAAAGAATGCAAATGACATGTGCAGGTTTTGGTCATTCTTCAGTAAAAATAATATATGATTTGTGAGTATGAAGATTTCTGTCTCCTGGATTGTTGCGCTGTGTAGTCTGGTCGATGTTAACCAGCGTTTCAGAGGTCATACTGCCTCCGTCATCAGGGCGACGAATAATGTTTCCTTTGAGGGCACTTTTTCTATACGAGAGAATATTCAGATTTATTATATGTATTTAGTTTAATTCTTAAGTATGATTTGAGGTTCTCTCGGCGGTGAGTACAAAGATGGCTGTCTTCCGGACTCTAACACCGTGTAGTCTGGTATAAGTTTACCACGGCGCTAGTACCCAGAAGATAGCCACCTTTGGGTCTCCGAATGACCATACTCATGGCAAGTTGAGGTCACGGATAGATCAAGGTCATGTCAAAGTCACGAATTTATCACCCTAGGAGTTAAGTTAGGTCGGGTCGGGTTTTGCCTTCACTTGCTTTCATTTAATGTTTGTATTTATTAGTGTTTGCCTGTCAGGAGCTCTTTGCTGTTGGCAAACACTCTTTTAAAGAACTAAATTGAATTATCGTTAACTATTTGACGCGGCACAGACGTTCCATTAATACTTTGTATTTTAGTTGGGCCGTATTTTCCTGCACCCACTCCCAGTTTATTCGTATCGTGCATGTGGTACAGCACCGTGCACTGTGAAATACGTTCGGTATAGCGAAGTGCATTGAAAATGAATAGCCTCTTTGTGTTTCCGCGGCCTGCATAAATATAGTCCACTTTCTGTTCAGAAACCGACAAGAATCAATCTTTTTATTTCGTCATCCCATTTTCCTAGGGTCACCGAGTGTCGTGACCCAGAGTCGGCTAGCAGAGTTCAGAGAGCAGCATGTTGTCAGTAAAACATCCATTTGAGAATTTTCTAGAACGAGAGCCCATGTCTCTTCATTCTAGGAGTTTCCATTACTTCAGGTTTATTATTTTAGCTTTTTTGTGACAGATGAAAAGTAATTTATAAATCTGTTGGAAATTTATTTATTCATCACTTGCACAGACTGTATGAAATTAACGCATTATAGAGAGATCACTTCTGTTAGCCGCATGTCTCATTCTTCTGTTTCGTCTTTGAAACTACTGAATAGAATTTGATAAAATTTGGTATCGGGACTTTGCAGTAGGAGTTTGCCGGCTGGTCCAATTTTAGTTCAGTCCGTCACCATGGACACTGAACAAACACACAGAATTTCTGAAACGTGGTTCTTTATACAGAGTGCTATGAAATGCAGAAATATAATTCATTAAGACAGAAAATATTTAATTTTAAACATTTTTCAACAGTACTTACAGTTTTATAAGTTAACCTACAAATAAACACAAACATTCAGTTTCAGGAAAAATTTAGTCCAGCCCACAGCGATATTTTTAATTATATAACCTTCAGTAATTATTCAATTGTAAGTACGAAAATGAACAACATAAACATCTAAGTGAGATTGCAGGTTCTAAAGGCGACGAGTATATCGATCGTTATCTTGTAGGATGTTGCACCACCCGATTCAGTTCTTAAAGTGAAACTTCTCAAAGCGAGTCAAAATTTCCCTTAAGTGCAATGTTATAACTGGGGGGTTACGTTTCCGAACGACTAAAAAATTACCAAAATAATTTAGAAAGCAACAGTTTTATTGCTTGATATGCTTAAATGAAACGCAGGAGGGCAAAGGCGCTTATAGCGAGAGTCATCCGTATAGGATATTTTGGTGTGGTGCCACATGGAAAAAATAACTGAGAAACTGGCGTTTTGAATGAAAGATGAGCTAAAAATATTTTTATAAGAGCAAACGAATTTCTTTGCTAATCGCGAACTATGACTGGCGTTTCTATTTAGTGTGTTTATATAGTGACATCATTACAAAACATTTGCTCTTGCGTCATATTTGTTTAGGACGGTAAAAATCCTTAAAAGCCGGTCACTAATGCAAAGAGCATGGGAAAGGGATATACGCATTCTTACATAATTCGCTTCTGCATGTTTTAAGCTCAAATCCTCTTAACTGTTTGCCACATGGACAGTGAAATGTCAAGGTTTTCACAAGCATTACGTTCATAGCGGATATAGATCACCATTTATGATGCATCCTGACACAAGTAGCGACAAAGAGGTACATTGTAGGATCTTATTCGGAAGGTACCTGGTTCAAAGCTCCAAATTTAGTTGTCTTTGTGATGGCAAAAACTAACCTACCGCGTTAATATTGTAAATAGACTGGATTCAGTACAGACCTGTATAAAATATTGTTTGCATATCAACAACGATAAAACATGGCGAAGGTGTAATATGTTGAGATTATATATGTTCAATTCCCGTACTAGCAGAGAATGTGCGCAGAAACTGGTCATTTATCGTTCTTACTAGTCACACTAGGCGTCGTAAATGTTTCCCAGAACTTAGTTTGATCTATGTGAAACACGAAATGCACATACAGTTTTGACTGGGAAAGATTCATAACCCTTTGAGTATCTGTCAACTACCGGCGAAAGATCTTGTTTTGTACCATTCGGGAAGATTGTTATGCCACCCACCGTCTTTTACTGCCATTCGATAATACTTTATAAAGTAACCTCTGCAGTTGAACTAGCATCGTTAAATGACCTCAGAATTAGTCATCGAACTTCACGTTGGGCACCAAGGTCAGTATATCGGTTAAACTAACAGGTTTCGTAAGTTTCTTATGGCTTTCCTCAGTCTCTTCAGACGAATTACGGGATAGTATCGTAAAATAGTACACTACCACCTCTATGAAATTAATTACGCACCAAGTTACCTTCCCCTTCGATGCAGGAACCTCAACTTGAAACAGCGTCGTTACATAGTTATCGAACGCCCCCTGGAGCATGGGCGTGTGTCTTTTTTGTGTGCCGGTAACTATCTTAACCCTCGACAATAGTTGGTTGTTCTCTGCAGGTAAAGACGGTTGATTCATGACCGTCAGGACAGCGTAGTGGGGAGTAGTACCACTGAATATTTTAACCCACATGGTGTGAATTAAGGTTCGCTCCCCAAAGTTTCACATTAGTATAATATTTAGGAATTATTTACGCTGGTTTCAGATGTCACATTTCTCAAATACATTTCCTCCTACAAAAGAAAAACAAAACATGCGCGTGGACGTAGGATAGACTTAACATAGTCTTAACTACTATTCATCTCATTAAATCTGCAACATGTGTCTGAAAAAATGCTTCATTTTCAACAAATTTAACAAAATAAGTTTCAACCTGGAGAGCTGAGTCACATAACTTGACTGATTGCGGACTACCACATTTCGAATCCCGGCAAGGACAAAGGTTTTCACTTCGTATCCACGTCCAATATCGTCTCTAGGGGCCTCCCAACGTCAATCAAGTGGTACAGGGGTACCGTTTCGTGGCGTGAAGTTTCCCACTTACCTCTAACCAATGCCGAGGCTAAAATACGTGGAGATTTACCTCGTCTCCCTCCATACACATTTAATGTTTAATCATACGTACAACTTTACGTTTAGCCTATTAAATTTACTAATGATGTTATTTCAAATTTCCCCTTTATATTAGGAAAGTCGACCTTGAATAAGTAACCATGGGTGTTGGAAGAATTTAAGAATATCACACTACAAAAGTTGTCAGAGCCCAAGAGGAAAATGCTTTGCTGGAAGACCAGTAAAGAGATGGGACGGAAAAGATCATTGTGTTTTAACATTGACGTTGATGACTGTACATAAACAGTCGTGTGAAATATGAACCAGTTCAATTTACTGGAGACTGGACACAAATCGTTGTCATGACAGAAGGAATCAAGCTTGGCTTACTCACCATCACCCGGTTGGAGCCACGTGGCCGAATTCCGAAGGATATTGTGACACTGGTGTTGAAAGCGACAGAAACCATACGTCATGGCTGTATGCCATGTTACTTCGAAGAATATAGTAATACATTCTGAGCGTGCCACTTTGTAATGGCTTGCTGTCTATCATTAATCTGTCCATTTATCAGAAACTCCATTAATGGAACGGAATCATTTTAACGAAAAAGTCACAGCTACTAAAGAAATTCCCAACTTTTTGTGGAACCCAAAAGTTCGTGACATTTAAGAGGTGCTTACTGCCTCCGTTATCAAGGCGGTAGGCAGTAAGCCACCTTTGAAACGTCGGTAAACTTCTACCGGACTATACGACGCGACATACCAGAAGATAATCATCTTCAGACATAGAAGCAAATGTTAAGGGTACTGTAAAATTGTAGAGACGGACTGACGGCTGACCAAGTACCGCACACAATGAGGCAGGTTTGTAGCGCCCCGCGTTGCCTTTGTGTGGGGTTCAAGGACTTGTTACACCACGTTAAACCCCTTGTAATGCTGTCGGTCGACTCCGCTCTCGACCTGGACCAACGCAGTGCCATGAGTCCCGCTATTCACTACACACGGAAATCAACAGCGCCTCTTCGTTTATTTAACCTACCAACTCCATGGAAACGAGTGCAGCTTGACAGGTCGATACTGTCTCGGCTGATCACGAAATTCTCCCGCCTCTTATGGAACCAGAATGTTCCTAGTGTGTTTACAGCATTCCGCCACTGGACACAATCCTGAGCCAGATTAATTCAGTATTATGTCGTATATTGGTAAGATTATATCAGCTGTTGCCTCGAGGCCCTAAGGAAAACCGCGATATACAAATCAAATTAATATATTTTCTACCAGATACTGAAGAATTCTAACACGAAACATGCATACAGGTCTTCACGTAGAGTGGCCTCTGCTTTTATCTCATTTTAAGTAGAATTTGTGTGTCAACGTTTTTTTAAACTCCCCAGTAATAAACTTAATTAAAGTCTGTTCCGCTGTTCTCGAGTTTTTAAATATTTTTGCAACTTTTAATTACGAATTCACTAGATAACAAATTTTGAATAGGCATTATATATTCCAGAGCTGAAACAGTCTGATGATTGCAATCCTTGGTGGTGATACCAATGACATTCTCTGAACCTCATCGCATTATATAACCTTCAAGCTTTCTCAGACGTTTAGTCACTGACAACTAATGCTTTTACCTTCTTATCTCAGTCCAGAAATCAGGTCAACAGATGATCTTTTTTTTGACCTGAAAATTAAACTCCTGCCTTATTCAAAAGTGGGCGTCCTTGGACTGTAACTGATAAAAGTTTAACGTCAAATAAAAACCGCTATGCATATATATAAAAGTGCAGTTAACATATGAACTTCAGTGTAGAAATTGTCTGTTTAAGAGATATGTAGAATTCCTTGTTTGCATGTGTACATCTGTCAGCATTACGAAAGAGTACAGACTGCAAAGGTCATGATCGTTACACTGACGTGAAATATGCGCAATTCCGGGAACAGCCATTACAGGAAAGTGAAAACGATTCAGGACAAAGACGTAAGGAAGTTGGATCTACCTAAGCCTACTTTCCTGCTGCATAAACTTACAAAACTACTTAAAATTATTTTATCAATGTTTGAGAACTTAACGTCATGAAAAACTGCGTTTATAACCCTACATTACAATCTAAATTAAGAGCAGGCAGGCATAGGTTCGAATCCTCATCGAGTCAGTATTATGTTTTGTTTGCTTACGGAGGTAGGTTACAGATTAGCTGCCGGAATTTTGTTTTGGGTGGAGAACTTTGTACGTATGTAGATTGTGATTGTATCACATTTCTTATGTATTACTTCAGACGGTTCCGCACCTTGATATGTTTATAATTGTTTACTTAAAACAATATTATATACATAATATTGTTGAAAATGTTCGCACGTCCACAATTATTTGTTTTACATTCTACTAAAAAGAAGTTGCCTTCACAAAAGTTGCGCATATTTTGAGATCTATTAACATAGGCCTAGGTAATTTCAGGACTCTACAATAATGACGTTTGTGTGGCTTCCATGTACGTCTTAACGTTCTTTCAAAATTTTGTAAAAATCAGTCAGATGAAAGACACAACAAACAGACAACATGACAATCTCGTAAATCTACCCTTGCTTACATTTTAGAAAGGAAATGAGGTTAAAATCTTTATTGAAAGTATTAACAATGAGATGCGAAGACTGAAACTGGGTTAGTGTGATAAGTGAGATTATGGTAATGGTAGTGGAACACTATTTTAGCACACTGATCTAAAATTCGAGAACTTTTGTTAATCATAACAATTAATGTTGTTACATGTTTGTTTTATATTTTATCCAGTCTTAGATTCACATTCCTTACACACAAACAATCTTTACAGTTCTCACAGCGTACAGGAAGTACGAAAATGAAAGTAGATCGTGTTACTTGTAGAAATGTAAGTACGAGCAACACACTTGCGCGAGAAACAAAGTGTTTATAAACTCGTGTGCTGCTAAATATAGAATTCTAATACATTTATACACCTTTAACAATAGTTCACTAAATGTGATCATAGTAACAGCTTGTTCAGCCCTGTTTTGCCACCTCGTTGGCCTGAGGCTACTATTCTCTGTTAAATTCTTACTGGTTGGATATATTTCTTACACATTTATGTGTGTTTTATGATGTTATTTTCCAGAACCATTATTTTAATCGTAATTCTTTATATGTCTTGTTGTATTAATTTTATTATTGGTTCCCACAATATTGTTAGGATGTTAAATAGTTCTTTGAACTGCAATGAATTCACTTCAAAGTAATAACTAACACTATGCCAGCAGAACCCGAACGTTCATCATTAATATCAAAGTCCTTTATTGTATACAGTCCTGAGCAAATTCTAAGATCATTCCATTGAATCCATCGAATACTGATGCCTATTGGAAAATTTAGTAACACAGAATATTTTACGGTGAACGGTTGTCGGCCTCCGCCCAAACCTAAAACTGTACCACCCAAAGTCGGCTGTCCGCGACTGCTCCTTCAATTTGCAGCTGCTCGCCACAACTGGAGCCTGTTTTTTTCCCCGCAACTTGAGGATGCTTCATGAAATGGTGGCAAGTGGCCCAATTATTGTGGACTCATCAAAGTATGAAAATTAATGTATATAATGTAATTTATGTACACAAATACACACATACGTACGTACACTTGCCGCTTTAGGATATGTGATTTGGTGTACCGTGAGATGCTGAATTATATTTTAGAGAGCTACCACGTGGAAGAGGCTGAAGAAGACTGAATAAATCTCACTTGGAACTTTGCAGCTATTTACATATCAGATAGGAAGAGTTCGGATTCCATCGCAATCGTCTCGCGAGTCGTGGTCGTTAACATTTTGTGGTTTGCTTCAGTGGTATTCATATTTATTCTCGAGGACATTCAGTGTACATAACTGTTCTGAGACATCTATATATCGCGGGATACCAAGGGTTAACTTCAAAAACAAACACTTCTAGATAATGTGTAGTCTTACTATAGTAATGAATGATAAATTTCTTAGGGCTACATTTACTTTTCTAATTACTGTCTTTCCGAAGATTTTGTTCAAGCTGGCCGAGAAATTCCCTGGCATTTCCTATTCCTACTAACACTATGTAAAAGATGACGGTACCTCAGTTAGAGAAATCCGCCACCTTCAATGGAAATCAAATTTTCATTTTGATGTTTACAGAGTCCGCAACTGTATCCTGTCCCGAACCAGTTAAATTTAGTCCACAACCATTTAGCTCTATTTCTTTAATTTTCATCTTAATACAGAATTTTGTTGCCATCTGCACCTCTCCCAAAGGATTTTATCCGCTCAGTAATTGACAACAAAAATGTCAGTAAAACAAAGGCTGGGCCCCAATAACTGGTATAGACGTGATGTCGTAGAGAAATATTCCTTCCTCAACTGGGAATCAAACAGAGATCTCCTAGTCCCTAGCCATTCACTTTACTGATTGAGCCATGCCGGTTCATAATGAGTCCATTAATTTCCTTCCTAAAATCCAGCACCGAAAGCGATAAATAAACTTATAATCTTACTTGTTGTTATGTATTCGTGTGTGAAACTTGGTGTTTCGCACAAAGAGAATAACACAGGCCTGTACCGAGTGTCTAAGAACAAATTACTGGTAACAATACACGGATCTAAGAGACAGGAAATAACAGGAGGATGGAGAAAATTACACAGTAAGGAGCTTAGTTAATGTATACTTTATCATGCATGCTTATCATAATGTATAATTTACCGTACAGCAAGTTTAATGTTGCCTCTGAGTCAGTATGTCCACTTTCTGTTGAACAGAAAAATCCTTTGCGTAACTTTAACATAACATTTCAGTCACTTTCAAATGACCACAGACGTACCTTCCTAGTTTTCACGAAATTCAGCAAATGTCAATGTATTCCTGCTCTTCCTCAAGCGCATAGTTTCTGTGTGGTGTAGGAAAGCGTGTCTCGTGTTCAGGCAGCAAACAGCAGTGAAGAGGTAAACTGGAGTCGTTGACCTGGCAGTACATGGGCTGAGCAGCTGGAGGCCTCCCTCCAGTAGGACCGTCACCGCGACGAACGGAACGGAATTCGCCACCAAGAACGCATTCTTAAACTGGCCCATCATCGTGTCAAAATGGGTCAACGGCGCATGTCTCTAATTTGTCCCAAACCGTAAACCTAATGTCATACCATGCAATAAGGCGATTACAGACCAAGGAGTGTAAAACGTTAATTGACTCGCTGGTCCAGTGTAGGTTACTTGTGTTTATTTGTACTTTTCTCATTTTATTTCTTTGTACTTCCTCGTTTTCTTTCTTTTTCCACTTCTATCACGTCCTCCCCTCTTCCTTTTCTTTTCCGTCTTTCCTTTGTCTTTGTTTTTCTTATTTCATCATAGACTCCCATCTCGTTCTATTCATCCTTTCTTCACGACTATCCTCCTAGCCGTCTTCCTTTCTGTACTCTTCGTCTCTTTAATCTTTATTTTAATTTTGTTTCTATTTCTGCTCTTCTTAATGTCTTTTACATTCCGTTTCTACCGTTCATTTTCTTTATTTCGATTTATTATCTGAAAAATTTCTTCGACTCAGGTGAATCAAATAGTTTCTCGAAAACAGTAAAAGAAATATAAAACCGGAATTATGGGAGGTATTTTTAACTGTGCAAAATTTTAAGCCAGCGTAGTAAACTGCGACACGATTTCTGCCCATTTAATGTCTTTCAGTTATTTAATGTTATAGGCCGTACACACGGGTATTTCAAACAATTTTCCACTGTCTCTCCCCGCAATTGTTCATTGCTGGCTACTTAAGGATCAGCACGGAGTTAGTTATTTACTTGCGTTTCAAAATATATTTCCCAAAACGCAAACCGCACTCACGCACTTTATGATTAGCTGACAAACCCAAGGAAAGGATTTTGTTCGTGTTTTTTTCCATAACAACAGAATCAGTAGTGTTCAGGTAGAAGAATCATCTCACAAGCAGTATTATTATCCACTAACCCTCACAACATGAGACGACACCGATCAGTTAAGTGCAGCGGTAACGCTTTGCGTTTACGATTAGGTGGTACAAAGTTCGATTCTCGGATAGGTTACTATGTTCTCTCTGAGGGATTTCATAGTTTTTCTCAGTCCCTCCAGCCGAATTTCGGGACCTTGAAATCGGACGCTAAGTCCATACTCAGCATTCTTGAACAACTTCCTCACTCATTCGATGCTACATAACTTTTGTTCTGAAAGGGCGTCGTTAAAATAATTACGCTATATTAAATTATTATGAATGTCGTCAAGACGTCCAGCACAGTCTTTCGTTAGAGATGACGGAAGTTACGTAAGGCTTTCCGAAGATAAGTGTTACTCAACATTTTCTTCGGGGCCGCTGAATAACGGCCTGTTCAGTATCTGACGTCACATTAAAGTATGGGTGTGTGTATACCGTGTATGGAGTCCCTCGTTATTTTAATCCGACGTTTTGAGTAGTATCTCAATCTCCGTAATCATTCAGTAGCGGAGGAAGTTTCATACTCAAATAGTTTCGTAGGATGGAGATAGCCTTCATCGAGACCATCTGAGCAGGAAAAGCCCTCACCTGTTACCTGATGACGAAGACGTCCAATTTACGAAGCGTCGGATTTGAAATACCTCCTATGACGGACAGTGCCAAAAATGATAATCATATTTGTGATAACACCGTCTTATAAACATTGTTATTTATTTATGGTCTTACTGTTCACATTTCGTATATACTTAATATAAAAATGTAACAGATTAACGTCATTCCAGGAAAGAGTAACAAATGACAGTAATAAGAAAAATATAAACATTGGAAATGTCTGTTCTGAAACGCAACCTATGCAACAACAACAACATTAATGATGATGATATAAAAATTATCGAGATATCGACAATTAACAAAGAAACAGCGGTAGAGACCGATAATATGACAAACGAAAACAAAAGAAGATCTCTCTTCTGTGTCAGATTTTTCGTGTGTAATTCAGGATGTCGCTGTTTCAGAATTCGGACAGCCATTCCTTTGCTCGATCTACATATCGTATCGTATCTGCAGCTGAGTTCAGAAGAAGGCAAGCCAAGAAGTTCGCGTGTTGTACTAAATGACAGCGGAACAAAAAGCTTGATAAGCGGAGAGATGACCATTCACACGCAAAGCAAACGTGATGTGTCCGCAGGTATAAACAAAGTACAAAGTATACTTCTTGTCCATCTAGACGTACACGGGCATATATTAACAGGAATCATAAAGTAAAAGAATGCAGCTGTGACTGCTTTTATCTGGCACAGGAAAACATCCAGTCACGGGGGCCTTGCGAACTCTATAATAAGCCTTCGAGTTCCGTAAGAGGCGGGGATTTTCTTAACCAGCTGAGGAACTGTAAGCTTTTTAGAAAGGACTCTGCTGTGCTGAGTTTACTTACCCACCTGAAACACTTCGACGAAACCTGGATAGACTTTTAAATTTGGTGCAGAACACTGATTGTTTTGTGATTGAAGATGACCCTATAATTTTAAAAAATGACTCATTAAGATAACGTCTCAGGGTGGCCGGCTATTGGATCGATATTTGAACCCTGGACCTTTAGAATACGAAACGTTTCGAAGAGATCCAGACAATGGTCACACGACCACAGATGAAAGTGGCAGTGTTGAAATACTGATGCGAGGTATACTGGTAGTAACAAAGGAAGTGAAGATTATGTACGTCATGGTGAGAAACGTTGAAGGAGAAATTAGAAATAAGAAACAATTGATACCGACAATGGTAATGCTAATGATGACATATCATGTGAACAAGGTAATTAGTCTCCAGAGAAAGAAATGAAAATGTTATGTGAAAAGACTACGAAAAAAGGCATATTTTCAGCCGAAATTTATGACGGCCATTAACTGCTTGATTAATGTTGGTTGCGAATGAGAGAAATCCTTATAACTCTGTCTCGCATACTACACCAAGTATGACGGAAGCCTACGCAACGCACTTCAGACACAGGGAAGGGCCGCGGTAACTCATGGTTCGACCGCCTCCAACGTTCTACCAGACGTCCAAACCTCCTCTGAGGCCAACCCAACCCCTAATTCAGGTTGTACTGCGTTTCTTTTCTGGGCCAGGGTAAGTAACCACTCACCCTCATCTAATACCGAAGTTAGGAATGCGTGGAGCAATACTCTCGTGTTCAGATGACTGGTTCGCATTATGTTCTTACTGGTAGATGATTTTATTTTAAGATTGGTGGAAGCGATAGGGATCGAACTAGGGGCATTTTAATACGAGGCTAGTGTTCCAACAACTAAATCACACTCTGTAAATGTGGAAATATAATTACAGTTTCATTAGTAAGATTATTTCAGTTGACACGTGTCCTTCAGCAATGCTGCATTCCTTATTGAGATTATTTTGGAAGTTGGAGGAAACTGAGAAACATAATTAGACCAGAGTAAGTACATTTGTTCACTTAAACATTCCATGTAAGGCCTGTTGTACATGGGCAATGTTTTAATATCTTGAAAAGGAACAGAGATTAAATGAAAACCTCCCTGAATGTAGGTTTCCCTGTTAAGCAGACACAATCAAAGAAAATCTCACCACATTTTACAAAGCTAATTGGCGTGAAAGAGTGAGCATTCTGTAATTCACCAAGCTTCAAGTTACTGTAGAGGTGTGCGACCCGGTTTCTCCTAGACAGGGTACCAAATTCGCGTCGGTTTCCTTGCACCTAAAACACATTTCATTCGAGGACCGCCATATTTGCCCACTTTCCTGATCATGGCTGCTCTATAGCTGAATAGCATGATGCTGTTACTCATGAAATATAACCGAAAATTACTTTCATTTCCGGTCCCACAGAGTACGAAAACCGGAAGTCGTTCAGTGGTTATCAATCGCGCTTTTCTGTTCAGTATGTTCAGTTTTAAGCTCGGAGTTCCATTATCCTGACTGCAGTGCCCCGTGGTTTATGTCATTGATTCTGGGCAAACTCTGAAGCAACTAACTCTGTAGAGCAAACCCCTTCTTTAGAAGCTGATGGTCGTTGAACTGATCAAGAAATTCCCCTCTTTTAATTGATTCCGAAAGTTGCTTATCGTACTCATAGTAGCCTTCCACTGGGCTCTGTCTTGAGTCGCTTGAATTCAGTCCCTAACTTCATATCCAGCTCCCTTAAGATTCGTTTTAGTAATATTCTCCCAAAGTTTCTCTAGGAATTCCGTCATGCATTTGCATAGCCTGTATCTTATGTTTTACCCATCTCGTCTTTCACCCAATAATATTTTGTGACTAGGAGTCTACACATTACTGCATTTCTCTTAGGTCCAAATTGTATCTTAAATAAGGTCATGATCGCTTCATTCCATAACCTTGCCGATTCGCCATTTCCAAACATCATTCGATGTCACTGAATGAACGAAATAATAATCCCAAAATTGACTTTGTAACTGTGTCAAGTAGGTGGTACATGTAAATAATTTTCATGGTTCTATCGTGTTATAAAATTGTGCTCGATTCTCACATTCGTTTTCTAAACTTCAGCTGAGAGGCTTAGAATACAAAGTATTTGAAGATGTAGATGAGAAACTACAATGTAACTTAAACCTTATCATCTACTACAATATTCCCTGACTTTTATGGAATCGGTTAGTAAAATTTATTACTAGACACTCGCACGCACTAATACATACACAAATTTCGGTCGAGATCCTTAATTGGTGAATGTAAACGATATCCGAATGTGTATCTTTAAATTAATGTTAACAAATCCCGCAGTTCTATCTGAATTGAAAACATGAAGGGGGCATTCGGTAGATCAGGGGTCTCCAAACGCCTAGACAAAAGGGCCAGTTTTCAATAAATTCCCTACTTGTGATTTGGACTTTGAAGGTCAACTTCATTTGAAAATACAAGCGCCCAATATATGAATCTACGCTGTTTTAGGATTAAGGAAGGGAACACGAATTGTTTAAACTACTACTCCTACAGCCAGCATCCTCCCACGGGCCGTAATTTGGAAAGTCGTGCAGTACATGAACAAACACACACTGTGAATGCAATTCTGGCACCAAGATTGCGATAAAATTTCTATGGTCGTCTCTATGAGTGCAACATTCCTTTCTACGCTGGAACAGATACCAGGGAACATGTGAATTTGGAACCAGTTCTCTTTTCATTGAAGATAAGTTGCGGGAAGAACTTCTGGTGCTTATTTGCCTTCAGTGTTTCAACCCACATGGCGAGGCTAGCAAGGACAGTCAAGTAATAATATTTATAATACTGTCTGTTGTTTCACGAGTGAGAAGCGTGACGGTGTTTAAAACGTAATAAAAAATATTTTTATCTAAGAAATGAGGTGGGCATTTTAAGATAGAAGGCAACGAGCAACTTCGTTATTTATACTAACACATCAAAACAGCAAGTTCCACAAGACTATAAAACGATAGACTTAGTAAACGTATCATTTTGATACAAATACTTTAACTAACAAACGAAACATACCGTGACCGAACAAGGACGCATTATCAGAACTAAGGATCATGTTCAACTCGGTACACAGTGGCTCTTGTTCGTGTCTGCGACGACTTGATAACTTATGATTAGCCTTTCGAACAACGAATAAAGATTGTCTTTGTGTTGAGGGAAATCGTGTCTCCTTTATCGGGGTCTATTTTCATAACTTTCGCTTCAGAGTCAGCGTAACCAGAGAGCAGAACAGTGACGAGACACGTTCGCTGTAAGGCACTCTCGAGGTCTGAATTCAAACTCTTTTTAGATCTTCCTTCACTGGTCTCTTTCATATTGAATGTCTCTAGCATTGAAAGGATTCCGTTGTATTAAAGAGGATAACATGACGACGAGTTAAGTGTGAAGGTTACCATGGAGTTGCTAAGTTTGTTGCTTGTCTTTAATTATCCCAGCACGAAGAATGTGGCTGTGACCGGAAGTAGTATCCACAATTTAAGTTCCTTGGGTAGCCCATTGTTATCTGTCACTTACTTAAATGGTTTTCACGGACACTTATGTTTTGACGTGTCTACTACTACATTTCTTTATGAACTAGCTTAGCATGTGTCCCATCAAAGCTGACGGAAATGAGACATTTTTGTGTTGAACAGTGACATCATTTAAAAATGCTGATTTAGTTATTGTTAAAGAAGTGGGTGCATATAATTACCACTGGGATTTAAAGGCTTATGATTTCATAAAGTAGAATTGTAAACGTAATCTCACTACATATCAGCGTCTTATGAAATATATTTATAGCTTCAAGTTAACTTTTATTTCTTGGAGAGAGGGCCACTTTCTATGGTGCTGGATATAAAAACACACTATTAGCGGAAGTAATGAAGGGTACTTGTGACAAATTATGCACTTCAGTTTTCTTTACGTGCTTTCCACGTGACCTGTAAGAGATAGTTGATGCTTGAATAACCAAGAAATGCCCATTTTCAAGCTGCTGTGAGTATGAAAGTGACATGTTGTACGATTTTTTATGTCAAAACTTTCTTTCTACGTGAAGTAGTTAATCACAAGTAACGCAATTCGCAGAAAATAAAAAAGTAACATACAGGTTTTCTATACGGGGAACATAAAGTGACGTGTTCCGACATGCAGCAAAGGACGAAAGAATCTGCCATTTTCTTCCGCTTTTAAATATTTAAATAAATCACGATGTTGTTAAACACGTCTTATTTTTCTAAGTAATCGCTCCCTGCTTCTCAATATACGTACTTGATCCAACGGCGCAGTACGTTCCCTTATTTTATCAGAATAACATTGTTTTTCGGCTTGACCTTGAGATGATGGAGTACTGCTTTCTTCCATAACTGATACTGATTTCAGAAGAAATGTCATCAGTTATGATTCTTGTGTTGTTCGGTATTCCTTCAGCTCAGTCTCTGTCCAGATCTCAGCTCTGCTGTGAATCTTCCAGCACATTCGTTAACTTCCCTCTGGCTGACATGCACATACCTATCACTACAAAAAAAACTGAAGGGCACTGTTCCGTACATTCCACCAATTTTCACACCCCTTGACCGCGAAAGTCACCACATCTTTAGTGTTATTTGATGCCTTCTAACAGTGTAGCAGCCATTTTAAATACAACGTGTCCCATTAATCAGTAGATAATAAAACAGAGTTTCAGAGACTGATATTGTTAAAATTCGTCACGTCAGCATCACTTTTGAGGTGAAATCCAGTTACTCTTCAGATTTCAGGTTAACACGGCGGCAAATATGGCGATTGCTGCCTTCTGGGTTGTCATCAGGGCGATTGCCATGATGATGGAGGCAGCAAGCACCTCCGAAACGTCAGTAAACTCTATCAGTCTACACGGTGTAACGACCGAGAAGACAGCCATCTTCCGGGTACCTTTATTTTTCTACTTTCCGTCGACCTTATGTAAAGTCTGCGGTCATTGCAGTTTTTGCGTGTAGGGAATGGGAGGTGACCCAATATAGCAAGTGAATTATTTTCCATCCAGAATAAGTAGTTCATGCTAACGTGCAATTTTACTATTGAGAAGCTACTTAGGAGTTATAGTCGTCGCTATTTGAACATGTCTGGTAATTTTCCTTTCACTTGCGTTGTTAAACGGTAAACATAAACTATAACTAAAGCGCCTATTTTCAGACGAGATCTCTCTTTCTAGCTGGGAAAGTCTGTCCACAAACTTACTTGAGGATGGCAAGTGAAAGGTTAAATTACGATAAGGTTCACGTAATAGTAGCATATTTTCTTCGAAGACATGAATGAACTGACTTTCCAAGCAAAACGTAAGTAGCTTGTGACGTAATATGATTGATAACACTGGTCAACACGTAAAATGTTATGAAAACTAAACTAACCAATCTTGACTAATTTTAGGCTACTGAACACGAAAATCACATTAAAATTTGTCGATTGGCTCCTGCTTTCGAATTACAGTTGGGGTCTCATATTATCGAGTTACTCTACATTATTATCAGTTATAGTACCACCACGCTCTTAAAACGTAATCAGCAACAGTCACCCCGCTCTCTATTATGTGATAAGTTGTTGCCGCCTCAAATGCATCTTCAACTCTTGCAGTATTCCTCGAATCCGGCCAGGTACTGGGTAATTTGTTCTCTGTTAACGGTTCTCTGTGAGATTCCTACTTCTTGCACAGTATTTGTGTCATGTAACATTAATATGCCCCGTAATTGTGTGAATAGTCCGGATAACTTCTGTTACGTATGTGGAGAAGTCACGTTTACTTCAAGAAAGTGTACGTTAACGAAGCCATAAAAAAGGCTTACGAATTGTACTTTGGGTGTAAAGTAGGCGACCAGGGAAAGAACTGGGCTCCACACATATGCTGCACTACCTGTTCATCAAAACCCATCGCGTGGGTGAATCGTAAGGGATGTTCTGTGCCTTTAGCAGTGCCCGTGGTATGTAGGGAGCCAACAAATCACATCACAGACTGTTACTTCTGTATGGTACCTCCTATTCGAAAAGGGGTGACAATGAACTAAAAGTGGACAATTACGTACCCAAATATACCATCTGCAATTCGCCCCGTCCCTCACGGCAAACTACTACCTATTCCTGAACCACCCGAAAAATTTCTGTAGACTCTGATGAAGATGAAGACACTGATGATGTTCATGTTGAGCTTGATATACACGAAGAAGTACAGCAGCCGTCTACGTCAAGGGATCCACCATTTTGTACAATCCTCTATCCTTCTGAACCACATACGATCACAGAAAGTGGGCTTAATGACCTCATCAGGGATCTCGAACTGCCGAATAATACGCCAGAGCTTTTGGCCTCGAGGCTAGAACAGTGAAATCTTCTAGATCATTCTGTGAAAGTGACAACATTTCGCACTCGAAAAAGAAGACTGTGATAGATTCTATCAAACAGAAGGTGAACTCACTGACATCTTATGGAAAACTGGGGTGCAACATGTCACTGAAGATGCATTTCTTGCACTCACACTTGGATTTCTTTCCGTCAAACTGTGGTGCCGTCAGCGACGAACATGTTGAGCGCTTCCATCAAGACATCTCGGCGACGGAGCAAAGATACAAAAGCAAATAGAGTGCCGCCATGTTAGCCGATTGTTGTTGGATGGTGAAAAGGGATGCTTGACAAAAGTATGTTCGTAGCTATATCTTACTGCCATATAACTAAAAAATACCGTGTATAAATAAAACAAACTAGTTTTTTTTTCGAAAACAAGAGCCAGTTTGCCAATTTAAGCACTATCTCCGTGTTTAGCACCCCAAAATCTATAAATTAAACCTACTTTCATGCCCATAACAAAAAATTACACAAAATTTGTTGCACAGTGTAATATACGTACAGTTTCCCTTGTATCTAAACACCACTTCATAAATGTGTACAGAGGGCGTGGAGGTATGTTATATGTCCGACCATTTCAACTGTTTTCTGAGGATCTGTTTTACACTGGTGCATGGTATAGTCTGCTTTAATAAGCAACCTAGAGAGAATTAACGCACAACAACCATTAAAATGGGCATGCATGTCAGTGAACTACTGGAAAAGATACACAGAGGAACAGAAGTAGAAAGTAAAACGGAAGGGAAATTGGAAATGTACTGTTCAGTAAATGCGTCGTGTAGAAACAGGGATTTCTGTGTTGAAGTGAAACTTTCATGAAACGGAAAAAAAGTATTCTGATTCTTCGGATTTCTCTGCTAACAGGTTTTGATGTATAATAGCCAAGACTAGACTTGTACGTCGCAGGTTACTGTATCCTATTACTGGCGTCTTCAGACAGCAAGTTTCACTACAAAGTGCAGACGTATTGTTACATTCCTATACGAAGTTTCATGAATAAATATTGACGGCATTTCATTCCAGTCTACCGGCTTCATGTCTCCATATTTGTTCCTCCTGCCTTACCACTCCCACACGATGATTTATTGAAAACCTTGACTTACATTTAAATAATAAATATAAAATGTACGTCTTGGACGGGGGACGTAATCTCGTCATTTATAACACGAAGAACGGCTAGGCTTATATTTTATAACCGAGAATATTTCCAGGAGCCAAACCACTGCTTCAGTCATATGCACCAAAAGACCACATAACCAAATAAAATCGAAAACCTACGTTCACATAACTTGGCGGGACGTAATGAAACACTTTTACTCTCTCACTTTTGGAATGTGTCAGACGTCTCTTGCGTCTGTGTAATTTACCGCCATAGATCGATGAACTGAATACAAAGGATCCACGATTTCTGTGTTTGGAAGCAAACATTCCACGAACGTAAGATGAATGCAAAGCGACGTATATTCTTGTACACCTCAAGAAGAGTAGATGAAAAGAAGAACGTGCCGTGAGTTTTGAATCCGGTGTCGTCCTCGTCTGCCGTGCGCATCACAATAGCCATATTGATGCACATACTGATTTACCTGCATTGTTCTGACTCTCATTTAAATTAGCCTACTTTAAACTTCTTGTGACTAAACTAGTCGTATTAGAGATTGTGTACGAGTGGAACGAACACTCGAGGGTACAACATACGAAGATATCGTTTTGACAGTCTTCTGGGATGTTGCGGCATGACGTCTGGCATAAATGTTCCGACGTTTCAGAGGTGTTTACTGCCTCCAACTAAAGGTCGATTCATGAAATTATAAACCCCCATGCGCTCTAAATGCCACGCCCATTTCATACTTCTTGATTTGATCATTATAATTTGGTGAACAGTACGAAGTATGGTGCTTCTTATTATGCAGTTTACTAAACTAAATAACTTCTGTGGTTGTAATTTCTTCGTCAAATAAACTACCAATCGATTAGGCTCAAACGTAATTGCAGATCGTTTTTGAAACTTAAAGCCAAGAAGCAAGATGTAGCCTCTAGGAACGGCATTTTGGGAGACTTAATTAATTTTTCAAGTCGGAATCATTGGGGACGTGGCAATGCCACACTCGGCGGCGCGCGGAAAATTGAAGTAACTTCGCTTACTGTCACTTCCTGGTACTTCTTTCCGTGACGTCTGGATTGTTACACTTCTGTCCTGCGTCTTGCCTTCTTACGGTAAAGGATGCAACACCCATCCACATCCACAGACGAATAAAATATGGCGCTCAAACATCGATACTTGGAAACTGTAGGGTAACTATTGCTACAAGACTGGGCATTTGGTTTGTTCGTCCTTGGTGCAAACCTCCAGTGCAGCATATTTTGATATCGCTCTTAATTTTTAACTACCCTTAACACTAATATAAAATATGCATACAAACAAAACTGTTTACACTATGCCGTGGCATTAGTGTCCTTCATAGTGTAAACAGTTTTGTTTGTAAACATATTTTATATTCCAACACACTACACAGTATGCAAGGTTTTAAGATTATCGACTCCTTAACACTGTACACATTACGCAAGTTCTGTAATAACTGCCCGTGAATTTAAATAAGAATCAGAGTCGCTCGACTGAGAATCATTTTAGTCACAGAGTAAGTACCAATATACAGTATTTCATGACAGATGGAAAGGTTACTTGATCCTTCCGTGTATCCAATTTTGAAACACACTTTTTTGTACGACATAATGCTGCCAGATGACGTGAAGAACCAACGCAGCTTATGGCTTGTCTTTGTGTTGAGAAGCTGACAGGATGTAGTGACAAATGAAAACCGCCATGTGTGAATGTGGGAAGTAAGCTCTACCCACTCCAGTTATTCCAAAGTCCCCCAGAACGCCGTCAAACTAAAACCATGCCCAGTGCTCTCTCTGAGATAGTGAACTAGACCTAATTAATCTTGTAGCACATTAAAATACAGTATAGTCCAATATCTCATATATTTATGTACTTTTTCCGAGCTGGGCGTGTGTGTGTTTGTGTGAAGGTTATGTATGAATGCCTACATGCACACCGGGTTCATTGTCGGGACTGTGCAGACAGTAATTAACATTTGGGTTCTTCGACCATTTCCATGACAAGCACGACATATTTTTCTTTGTAGCACTGCCTTTTCTGGTCTGGATTTATTTGGTCTGAGATCAGCTGGAAAAATGTCTCCTGCAATCTCTAAGACAAACTATTTTCGCCTCTTCAACAATATTAATTGCAGTGTAAGTTATGATACCTACTATTACAACTAACACGAAACTCTGTAGTGACTAGGCTACAGGCTGTGCGACTGTGGTTCGATTCTTGACAGGTCATGATTTTTCTCTTTTCCACAATGGTCAGATCGGCTCTGAGGCCCATACAGCCTATCCATTGGGAATCAAGAGTTCTTTCGTGGAGTTATACCTTCACTGCTCATACGTGTACATGGCGTATTCCATAATTAAGCACCAGAAACAATTACATTTACCTGTACCTTTCCACGAAATACTTAAAAACAGGAAATATCTTCAACAGTTAAACTGCACTTATCAGTTAGAATTAATAAAAGGTTTTCCCACCAGCCTTTTTTTTTTGTGTAAATCATTCTGAATGAAGTTTAAGTTTCTATTACAAGTTTTTATTTATCTGAAATATAAAATCCTTTTGTTTTCCGTCTCTGGCCTTATTACTCGGCAACCATACATGATTTTTATAATGCACAAACCGGTCTGTGTCTGCCTCTGTTTCGTTGAACTCATAACGCAACGCCATGACTGTAAATAAGAGATAAGATTATGTATTTGGATTCTCAATTTAATGATATGTAAAAATTACTTTGCGGCTGTTTCTTACAGTGTACCAACTTCCATGTGAAAATTACTAGGTTAAAGTGCAAAGAGGTGATACGAAAGGATCAAGTAATTTTATTTTGTTAGTACAGTTTGTTTTATGAAAAATAACCTTATTATTTTGTACAATAACTCTCGTAGTTATTGTTTTTGAAAACATGTTCTTATGAAAGAACCTTTGATGGATTAATCAGTTACTGGTTAGACCGTTAGTATGTTGACAGCTATGTCTCCATTAGTCTTACTGTTCTCAGCCTACATGTGATGTCTCCTGTTGGTGTTCAGAGCGGACATGCTAGGACGCGCATTTAGCACATACTGTGACAGTTGCATCCTCCACAAATGGCAGCCACTTGGTATGGGGTTTCCGAGTGTTTTCGGTAAAACAAAGACTCGAAAGAAGGGCATGGCAGACAAGTCAGCTGTCTTGCTTGCTGTCACGTTAATGGGATATTTTCTAACGGGATTATGTCATGTATATAAAGGCAACATTTCTGTGTAATGCTAAATTATGTTTCCAAAACTTATTCTGACAGGCTGTGAAGGTAGCACGTAACGTCGAGTGGTTTGATCGTGAAGAATTGTCAATGACAGAAATACAAGTCTCGAACAAGAAAAGTAGGAATTACAGTCTCGCTCGGTAAGTCCATATTGGATCAAGAAGAATTTAGTAAGATTTCAGGTTTTCAAGGTAGTTCAGCCTTTCTAGGACCAAATATCAGAGGATGCAATGGCAGAGGGCGTGGAAGAACATAGGACGTCAGTAAAGTCAAGAAGTTGGTACATACATAGGCCTACATAATTTATGAGTGTTTTCAGGCACTTTGTAATGTGGTTTATTTCATCAAGGTAACAGGCAGCTTTTCAAACTCATAACAAAATAAGTGGCAAAATTATATCCTATCTGCAAGACTACAGAGTCACAAAGCATAGGACCACAAACGGCATCTTCACCGCTGTGACAGTGTCTTATCTCAGATAGAAATTTAGCAATACTTGTTTTAAAATATTTTTTAATCTGGACACTTTCCATAGTGTCTTAAGAGTTTTTTTAAAGTCTAAAAAACCACGTTTCTAATTATTTATCTTTCTTCGTTATTAAACACACACTCGCGGAATTTTAAAAGGCTCTCAGCAGACGATGATCGAAGTTCAAAATAAAGATAGGCGTATCAGTAATAATCTAATACCATCGCCAAAGACATTCAGAGATGAATCCATGTTTTGGTTAAGTCGCTGATGGACGTACCAAAGGAATTACAGAAGTGGAAACTTCTGTAATTATGAGACAACGAAGTGGGTCGTGTTAGAAATGTCCACTTAGTGAATATGATCACTTGCCGATGTGTAAGCTGTTTCTCCGAGCAAGCAGTCAGTAATGAACTCGATATCTTGAGAAGGATATCGATGGCTCGGAATCTCCTGTGAGCGGAGTACGAAAGAGAATGTTACTTTTTGTGCTGTTTGACAGATCACATTCAAGGACAAACGTTCTGCCCGAAGCACATCGACTAATCAGTTATTGCGTATAATTTTTACGTAATAAAACCAACAACTAATCAATGTCGGTACTTTTGTTAATTCGGTATTTAAATCGTATGTAAAAATGACGATAATATAACCAATTTTGAAACATTTATCTATTCTTTTCTTTGCACGAAAGTGTGATTCAGATAATAGCAGATAATTTATTTCTTGTCATACGTAATTCTGTAATCAGTAGTAATTTCTGTTTAAGTTGGCTTGTTATGGAATTCTCAGGCTTTAGAGTGGCCCATTGCATTTCGTTTTAGATAATTTAATATATAGGCCTGTACTGTGGTCACCTTCAGAACTTTATCTGCGTATTATCACTTCCAGATTATCTTACATTCTAATCTTTCCGCCTTATACTTTTCTGGCGAAGACGACATTTTAGTCGGGGTTTGGGGACACAATAATTATGTAACTTCTGACTCCATAAAAGGACACGAATTTCTTGACCAGCTGAGTGATTATTAGCTTCTAAGGACGTTGCAGAATGGAGGTAGCTCGTAATTTCGCTCAAGATCTTGTGCTGCGTAATTGACTGTACAGTCTTCTTCCTTGTAATTTGAATTAGTCCTTCCTCTCACTACTGTTTACAAATTACACATGCGTGTTTCAGTCACTAGGGTTGTAACAACGGCAAATGTCGGTAGTGTGCCTCTTGTAGGAGGTAATCCGTACCTCTGTTGTAGTCTTAATACATTGGACGCTCCTGAAATTACTTTACCAGTTTTGTGTTCACCTTGTCACAATTAACTTTCTCTGCACCCCTGATAATAGCCCGAGCTAATTAAGGAAGAGCATGCCGAAAGGACGCTTGTGATAACATAAAAGGAGTCAGTGTGAAGTTCTCAGTACGATATCGAAGTCATTTGCATCAAGAGCGCATGTATGCAACAGAAACGGCACTTCGTTTGAGCTCTTGAGTTCCGCTGTTGGACCAAGGAAGAAAGAGTACATGGAATGGATAGAAAAATGAGGAAAAATACCGAAGCTGGAAAGGTAAAAATAGACAAGTATGCTGAAAAGAAGGAAGAAAGAGGGAAAGAACAAATAAATTAAGAAAAAGCGCGAAATAAATTAAAATAAAAGAAAGATTGAATTAAGAAAGGAACAAAGAATGGTGAGAGGGGAAAAAATAAAATAAATACGAAAAAAACTGACTAGCCTAAAATGACATTCTGTGTCAGGCAGTGATTCCGTCACCTGGAAAATCGCGTTTCAGTCCAGCGCGAGATTAAACGGTCTACATTGAAATTCTAAGTGAATAAATTTTATCGTTCTATGATTAAATTCTGAATTATTAACGGCACTTTTTCATCTGAATCGGCTATATAGTCAAATAGTAGGATGACTATAAAAGATGAAACAGGGAGCAAGCGGATTTGTCCAATTTTGAAGCCCTTATCAAACATATTTCCAAAATGTATGTGTATAAACACGAGAAAATTCTGGTTAGCCGAGCTCGGAGCCCAAATTCCAACATGTGACCATATTAATACGAAGCAGAAGTTTTAACAGCTGTACCACTACCTCATGCCCGATAATTTTGTGTAAAGTTCTGAAGTTGGTAATGAAACAGATTAAAAGCAGGACATAACCTCTTCCACGCAGGATACCGGGTGTCAAATTCCTCTTGGAGTAGCCAAGTACCAGTCAGTCTGTTTCAGTGGCAGTTACTGCTGTTTTATTTAGAGCATTGTGTGAAATGTGAACTGATTATGAAGACTGTGTTAACACGCCAAAACAGACCTTCCGATTAGCTCCTCCTAGTAACAACAGTCAAGGTGAAATGTGTGAACACAAGCTCCCCTGAATTCAGAGACTCGGTCTAACAGGATGTGACTATTGTATCCTGACTCTTGTAAGACAGTCCTGTGTCAGCCCACTTTCCTCATTTTATAATCGTTGGATCTTGTCCGTGTGCAAATACCGCACTAACATTTTAATGAACTAATGAATTTTCATGAAACTATCATGAACATCACATGACTAAGAGACAGCCAGACACCCTTCCCCGCACGTCTGATTTTTAATTTCTTATATTCAGTAATACCAACGTGACGTTCATGAAAACTTCTGAGTTGGAAGTGACATTAGGATCATTTAATGCAAGGTCCTGAAATGTCATATAGTAATAAATCTTCGAAAAATATGCAAGTTTAGTTCCGGTAATTTCGTTTGCAAAATATAAAACAAGAACATGGCGACGACGAAATATTTATATTTTTCTTTCTCCACCACAGAGATAACTGGAGTCAGGCATGTGGAATTCTGTACAGAAAGTTTTTATAAATATTCCAATACATTTTACATTTAAATTCTGTAATGCAGCATCACGTTGTATTTTTAATAAACCTCTCATTAGAGCATCGTCACTTTCACACTACAGAGTCACTTGATGATCATACATACGATCGAAACATGTAGCTGTTTATCGATGTAATTTATAAGACACAGCAGTGTAGTGTAGTGACACTAATTCTGTGCTTGTTACATAAAAGCGATGGTACTTTCTTTAACATTTTACATGTCAACTTCTGCAACTAGGGTTAGAGGTGGGGAGTACGAAGATGGCTGTCTTCTGGGTTATTGCGCCGTGTAGTCTGGTAGAAGTTTACCGACGTTTCAGGGGTCCTTATTGCCGCCATTATAAATGTGCTGAACCAGAATACATGGTGCTACAACCCAGAAGGCGGCCATCTTCTTGCTAACGTGATTGACAGTGAGAAACATGTGGTTATATTTGATTATTTTAATGCAAGTGGTAACTGAACAAAGGTAAAGTATACACAGAAATAGTTCACGAAATAAAATTGTATAATTATTAACTAGCCCCACAACACAAACTTAGACTCTTGAAGACAAGTAGAAAGTACATACTGTTTACGGTTCTTGCTTTGTTCTATTTTTATATTCGACTTTCAGTTTAAACAAAATGTTATGGCAGATATTTTAATCACCATGTAGCTATTACTGGATATTTACAACTTTACATTATTCGTGGAACAAACTGATTTTTTTTTTTGTTCTTTTACTTATAGTGTAGGAGAAGAATCTGATTTGTGTTTGAAACCATGAAACTTCCCCAGGATTTTCGGCTAACTCATGGTCCGATTTTCAGGTCATTGCTTAAATATCACACATTTAGTTGTGATTTTCTCCACGAGGAGCAGACTGTCGTGTGGGAGACTTCCCTGCGTGCCAGATGCCACATGGTTTTATTTTGGAATGGAATTTTTGAAGTCATCGCTTCCCGAGAGGGATGCCCAGTGGCAGCCAGATACCGCGTCCGCTGTTTTATTAATAACTGTTCAGTCGTGCCATGTTATTCCCGGCTTGGTACTGAAATGTAACGTGTTACTTCTGAATTTTGTTTACAGATGTCACGTGAGTCATATGGACTAACAACCAGTTAAGACTCATGGCTCTACCCGAAGTTAATCGCTGGGATTCCCCATCATCCGGATACTAACGCGGATTTCGGGTTGCTACCTCATGAAAATAACTGTTCAAAGGATTTATACTTCACGAAATAGGTAAGGGAATAGAGTTAGTTCCTTGAATAACCATCACTACTAACTTATGAAATGAAAACTTAACACAGTACAAAGTGTAATTGTATTTGAAGAAGATGAAGAATAACGCAATTAATTAATACATAATTAATATTTCCACATAACTAAGCGCTTTATGCTGACTTTCACAGTTTAATGCAACCGGCCGCCCGTTGAGGAAGAGGACACTGAGTTCTGAGTTTAGTCGCTGTATCTCTCAAAAATATGAAGGCGAAGCCGCGTTACAAACCCGATTTTCATTCTTTTAAGACGGATGTTTGGTAAATTACTTCGTGAGTGAGTCCTTTTCGGCCTGCACATTAATTGTGAGTGTTCAGTGTGGGTGATATGACGCTTATTGGATTTTAGTATCGCACAAAGACGTTAAAGTGTATAATTGGGTTTGTAGACTGCCGTGTGCTTTGTACAATGTGAGACAGGTAAAGCGTTGAACCTCCGAAAATTTATTGAGGTTTTACGGGCCCTTGAATCAGATTAGTTTGAAATCCATTGCTCGAATAACTGTCTACAGACGCAGTAGAATATCTTACGCAGATACACAATAAAAAATGTATACACACTTCAACAAAACAAAAACCTGTATAACAGCTTCAATACTAAATTTATACAGACATCAAGGGATGACTATAAGTCATGTTGTGTATACATTTTTTTGGGCCCCTCAGTAGTTTCCCTTTATTTGTTTACGTCGTTTATCATTCTCGTTTATCGATATTTGAATGTCGTTCGACATTTACAGTTATCAGCTTCAACTTCCACCCACACATCGTTGCCTATTGTTTGCCCTGACCTTACAGTTACAGAAAAAAGTTTACGCCTTTCTGTTGTTCCACCTACCGAGTCACGGCGCCAGATTAGGGTCATTGTGCCCTTGAGTCTATCAAGTTAGACTGCTCGGCACGTTTCCCTTTTAAATAGCTTCGATATATCGTTCGATTGGTTGTACAATAACAACAGATTTATTAACATCATTATCTAGAAATTACTCGGTCTAAAATATAAACACATCTATTTTACACTGGCCTTCTACTATTGTTACGCATCACAAGCTCGGGAAGCTTTATTGAATGCAAATAAAATTACGAAGCACCGAGATATATTTAATTTCTCATAAACTTTGAAAGTTCTTGCTGTATGTTACAGCGGGAAACGATGCTAACATAAAGAAAGACACAGCCATTTTCAGATGATGATATTCACTCAGTTCTTCATGAACCCCGTGTTCGCAAGAGCTAGCCGCTATCGTGGCACAGTTGACAGCGGTGAACGACTGACTGATGAGCGACCACCATTTTGTTTCTGTTTTCCATCTTTTTGGGACATTCTGTATATTACCATAATTAAACGTCTGCAACCAGTGGTACTGAAACTCAAGGACTGAGATGTAAAATGTCGCATGCATTCATAATTTAGTCTTGATGCAAGATACCCGGTCGGCGGCGCAGTCAGAAACGATCAGTAGTAGGCTTCCAGATCCAGTTCATTAGTGGAAAGCTCTCCACAGAGCACTGACTCGTGTTCACAGTTCCGTAAAAGAACTGCAAACATCTCGATGCTGTCTCGTTATGACTTGCTTTCCATTAGCACACATTTCTCCATAACATTAATACTTGAGCGGTTTCTAAACAAGATTTTTCGGCCTATGGACTCTTATTGACTATCTTTGCAGAGCGGAGTCCTTCGGAGTTCATAATCCCTACTTGTCAAGAATTGTCCCCACTTGCTGTAGAATCAGAGGGTTTATTACCGTATTCACAAGACCCCTAAAACATAAACAGTCTCCAGAGCCAGGTAAATCCAATCCGCGCACTCCATTCTACTTATTTTAATGCCCATTTTAATATTATACTGAGGTTTTCCGATTACATATTTTGTATGCATTTCTAATCTGCGCAGTGTGTTCTTTCTACATTCCCCGTCCAACCACCTAAAAGACGAAATGGATCATAGAATTGATTGTCGAAGTAGGTGGTAAAAGATTATCATGGTAATGTATAATTTTAGATTTGTTATAACGAATCTCCCTTGAAAATAAATGCTCAGGAATGATTTCCTTTGACTGTTAGTAACCTTTGTTATTTTACTGCGATGTTTGTCGCCGCATATTTGTGTAATTAAAATAGCTGTGATGCACCACAGCGATCATATCACAATTAACGTATTAAGAATAACAGGATCTAGTGAGGTATGAACACGTGGTGCACTGCACTGGAAAAGGATGTGCAGTCCCTTAAATGTTGGCTCCTATTTTATGTACTTTTGTTCCGATGTCTGACTATTCTTGATCATAAAAATTGTTAACATATTTCAGAACTTGTTTTGTTACATGACAGCAAGTCTCATATAATTTAATTTTAGACTCTGAATGCCCACAACATTCCGTAGTGAAATAAGATACGTGTAACTGGAATTTAAACCAAACACAAACACGTGTGGCCGAGAACTGGCGATCTACTGTGGTCGGGGCAAATGTGTGCGCTCGAGATCCAGGAGGTGGGAGGGGTAGCAGATAAGGAACCATAAACTATCCATACAGTGAACATTTTCACCAGCTGCAGTACTTTGTAGCTCGCTGTCTCAGTTTCTACGATGCTAATGTCTGGTTTATTTTGTGCATGCGTTTGTTTTCTTTCTGCCCGAAAACTAGTGACGTAGGCAAAACGCACAGATTCGCCCCAACTACAGTACTTTGCTTTGTTCTGCTCAGAAGGAGCAAAAATATCCCGCAACTTGAACTTGATGTAAAACGTTTTCACTCTTGCTTTGAATTCGTGTGATAGTCGGTTTAAATCACAGCCGGGGGCCAGAAAAAGTTGTACTACTTTTATATATCTAGTTTCATCAATAATTTTACAATTTGTTGACTTCCGAAGTAAAATACAGCTGCCCACTTGATGGTAAGAGTTGCAATATGCAAAACTGGAATGTCAAATCAGGATTCTGCTTGGAACAGGTCATTTCATGCGTAGTATATTTGTCAATTAATTAGGTTTCGCAATTCAGTTCAAGTGGCGTCACGTGGTTGAATTCCAATCCTGAAGGCCAAGGAACAATGAGAAGTAACGTCAGATGTGTGACGTATATCCAATTGCACCAATTCCGGTATACTACAGGAAAAAAAAACAATCATTGGAATTCTTCATGTCAGACATTGGTGCAACACAGCGCCACTTTCACTTCGTTTACACTTGCGTCCGCTGGTTTTTCCGTCAGTGAATATATATCCTTCACAAATTATTATTAGTATTCAAATCGAAGGGCGGGGATACAGCACGAACAGGAGATATAGAAATTTATTAATGATTTTAGTCAGAACAAATTAAAACACTAGAGAGACCAAGGAGTAGATCGGAGGATAATATTAAAATTAATTATAAAATTGCGTGAAGGTGATAATTAAATTTATCTGGCTCAGGATACGATTTAACGGCGGTCTCTCGTGAACACGTTAACAAAATTTCGGATTCCCTAAAAGGTCAGGAATTTCTCGTCAGCTGAGAGAGTGTTAACCTCCCGAGGCGTCTCATCCTCCTCAGTATTAGTTTAATTACTGTAAATTTGTCATAGAATTTTATACATTATGATTGAAATATTTTTATGATAACTGATTTTTAATCGGCTAAATGGCAAATTGATGTCAAGGATTATTAAATTCCTAGTAACTGGCTTTACATAGTCTAAGTTTCTACGTGAATAGGTATGAAGGTGTTCTTGACCGTCCATCTGTTTATCCTATGTTTATCTCCGAAAGTACTGAAATACTTTCGATTATATTTGGTATTATTATTAGTTTTGGTCTGTATCGTTAGAATGTGACACCTGATTTACTTGGAGATGGAATTGCAATCCTACTCGTAATCGCAGTACATAAGAAAGCAAAGGGCATGTCATTAGATACATAACTTCAGTAAAATATTTTTATGCTGTACTGTGTTTATAATGTGGTCGGGAATAGAGCGACAAGCGTATGTCTCCAATAAACGGTCAAGGACAGTGAGGTATGCAAATACATAAAGAATGTACAGGACGTTCGAAAAGTGAATGTAAGCAGTAGTACATTCAGGCCGCATGAAGTGTGTGTCTCTGTAACTAGTGCTAGAAATGTCCGCCTCTCGCTTCTTTGCAAACATTAACACGCTCAATTTTATTGCTAAACATGAACAAGGCCCTCTCTTGTGATTGCGTAAGTTGTTGCCAGGTATGACATTACTACATAACCGTAACCGCACAATGACTTTTCGAACACGCTGTATATCTAAAAACAACCATTCGGCGTCAACTTATGCAAAGGGAAATAAACATCAAACTTTTCTGGTTACGTAATGCGCAAGACTGGACCTTGGCCCCCCTCTCCTGCATTTCACGACCTTCATCAAGCAACTATTATCTATCTCAATATCTGGGTATTGATTTCCTTTTGTCTTATTATCGGTTGTCTGTTTGCTCTTTTATCACTTGAACAGATACGTCAACTTTATCATGTTCAGTGAAGCGTGAGACATCATACAGTAACAAATAATCAACTCTTCGAAGCTCAGCAGACTAGAACTTTTCCAGGACCAACGGTATGTAAGACATTGACAGACTAAGATTCAAAGAATACTTTGCCAGTATCGGTGTAAAATAAGGGGCATGTACCAAAAATGGAGAGGTGAGAAAAGTATCTGGAAATGAGAAGATAAAAGACCGCCTAGATGGGAGGAAAAAACTCGGATGGATTCTACAGAAATATTGTGTGAGGGTATGAAATAGATTCAGCTGGCTCATGATAGGTTCCAGTGGCGGATTGTTTTAAGAAAGATAAATTAATCTTCGGTATTCATAAAACGCGGAGAATATCGTTACGTGCCCAGTGACATCAGTTTCTCCAGAATGACATGTTCCGTTAATTACGATTGACCTAGATGTATGTGAATTTCTTCGGCGTGGTTTAACCCTTTAAAGGATAAAACTAAATTAAATAGTATTTAACAAGCACATAGCGTACCAATTTTGAGATGTTCCCTCTGGTATTGCTTCTAGATTTTCAATTCCTGAAAAAACTGTTATGGATAGAGATGCTGTTTGTTCTGCAGACACTGCGTCGCCGAGTGTTCTTGGCGGTACATGCAAAGTATCAGAACCCGTAACCTGAGTAGCCTTATAGTATAGCATCTGTTTTTTCAACCTTATATAACGTTTTATAATGGTGGTTAAAACCTGCGAAATAAGATTTATGAATCATCAACAGCTGTTGCAGAAGATAACGTTTAACACCTGAAGACGCCACGTGATGATAGGGATTAATTTCTTTTCTTCTTCGTTGGATCTTTCTGTCTTTGTCTTCAGCTGACTCAGACTTGTTAAATTCTTAACTGTTTGTGTAGCCACACATTGAGATGCCATTGGTTTTATGTAACTGAATCAGTGCTAGTTGTGTTAACACACAACCTCTTGCTATAAGCAAGTACCTCTTCTACGTTCTAGTTATAGTGTGTGAGATACGACCATCAGAGGCACAAACATTATTTTACGGTTTGAAACGACGTTTCAGATTAGAGATACTTTGAAACAAAATGTGTCCATACTAACCTGGAAGCAATCACCTACTCACAGTGACAATGCAGAGCCCATTGCACCTAAATGCAACCTAATATGATATCGATGTTGTTCTACATAGTAACGCGGTATGGACTTGTAGGTAGGCCTGAAGATGGAGGCAGGATGTTCCTCCGAAACGTCGGTATTATACCTGCAATTCCACACAGCGTTCCAACCCAGAAGACCATCATCGACATCCCCAGCGTCGAATCTTAACCTGATATTTTTTTCATTCGTGTTCAATAATAAAGAACACTTCTAAAGGGTTTTGATTTCGGTAGTTTACGAGTACACTTAAAATTATTCATTGTCAGGACTTTTTCCATCTTCTGTTCTTTAAAACCACGACGTTTCGGAGGCTGATTCTGTCTTCGTCTTCAGGTGAGAGGTACCTACTCTGTTGTGTCTCTTAGATAGAGCTAGCCTCCGAAACGTCGTGGTTTTAAAGAACAGACGATGGAAAAAGTCCTGACAATGAATAATTTTAAGAATAAAGAACATTGTTTGTAACTGCACAAGTATTTGGACATCCCTGGCTCTAACGGAATAAAACAGATATTGGAGCAGAAAGTACTCCGGGAGCTTCGTGACGTCGCTGCAGGCGAAGCGACGCCACTTCTTAATTAGGGACCGCTGGGTGAACTACAGGACGTGCCAAGTAATCAGGTCTCGCGGTCTAACCGGCCACGTGTATTTTTAGGGTGACACTGATGCGGTAATTCACGTAAATATTTTGGAATGATCTTGTTTAGCGATGATACAAGTAGAGATTTGTGGTTCTAGCAGCAGTCAATTCCGACGTAGCAAACATCAAAACATGAATGTACCAGTGAAGAGACCAAGGCATTGATTAATTAATTGATGGATGCGATTTATTTAATGTGGCGATATTAACGCTTTGAACCCCAGTTGTGATCATATGAGCGTACCGCCTGCTTTAACTGTCATTAATTGCTCATTTTGCGCATAGACTGTATTTTGTGGGTTTCTTTTAGATTTTCGGAGTAACAGCGATCATTTCCTTGAGTTGCATAAACCGGTTGATCTTTGAAATATGATTTCTTTGATGTAGGTACTGAATGTTTAACTATCATTAGTATAGCTTCGGCTTCGAAGAGATAAAGAAACAACGTGAGCGAGTGTGGATTGGATTCGACTGGCTTGCCATTATGACCGGTAATGGATCTTCGGGTTCTATAAAATACTAGGAATGTCATTGTAATTGAAGTAGGGTGTTTGAAAATGGGGTGCTATGAGAATATTTTGACTTAAGAGAGAGGAAGTAGGAGCAAATGGAGAAAATTACATTATGAGGACCTGTAACATAGGTTCTTGTTCCACGACCTTCATTATTTTTGGCAAGGGGCATGCCTTGAGCGGGACAAGGCAGAGACAAGAAATGTATACATATATTTTAGTCGGAAAACTTGAAGGCAGAGAAACCAATTTTGGATTCTTATACTTGTATGGGATGATATGAGGGCGTGGACTGGATTAACCTGGTTCAGATGGTGGGATCTTATTAACACGGAAAACGAACCTTCAAATTTAATTAAAAGCGGGAAATTTTTTCACAAGTTGATCGATTGCTAGATTTCAAGAAGGATTCCCGTCCATTGAGTTATGTGTGTAGCTATTTACGCAGTCCGATAGTATCTCAGTTTGTATCACGGCATCGTCAGCGGCATGTCCTGACTGACACCATCCGCTGTACCATGAAAACCCAACAAGAACACTTTCAGTAAATAAACAAGCGTTATTTCTGTATTCATGGTCCTGTTCTGTATTTAGATTTTATTATACACTGCAGTTCAATGAATGGAACGACCAAAGACAGTGGGAGAAGTTCTGTTTCATTTGCGTAAGAAGTGATTTTCTTTGACCGGTCGTAGATACGCAATTACAGTTCTTTTTAGTTTTTTGTACGTATGGCCTAAATATTTGTATACTTTATAAATTTTCACCCTACAGTTAGGAAACAGCTGATGTTTTTAAGCGAATTCGCAAGCAAAAGTTGCTAAACAGCGCCTTTCTAACTTCTGCTGGCTGTCTGATCCATCACAACTCGCAATTTGATTTTTTTGGGAGTTTCGTTAAAATCTATCGATACATTCGTGCTTTGGTCAAAATTGGACAAAAGTGATGGGCAGTAAGAGACCTGAAACTTTCACGGCAATTGAATGCAGTCTTCTCGAGTTACGGGCTACATAAGTACGGAATTCCAATCCAGACTTTTCGGAGACTTCTCTCGTCGTAATAGATCCCGATTACTGCTGCATTTCCTTCCATTATAAGGGTTGTTGGATTGTAACTTAATACTTACAAGGCCGATCGGCTGATCGCCCGAGAAACTTAATTCCAATGAAGAAATTCATGCGATATTGCACGCGGGAGTCACTGGGTGGCGGATTCCTACCCAAAGAATTCGCGCATACAGAATACCTACCCGGTCATTCAGGAAGGTAAAATTCTGCCGAACGCACCATATTATTACACAATGCGCGCAGTTGCTAAATTGCGAAATTTAAAATGAGTGGTAAAGTGTACAGCCATCTTTAAAAAGTTGTTCTTGTCGAATGTTTTATATCTAACTGGTCCAGAGGTTTGTTTATTTAATAAACATGCATTTCTAGTATTTTAAACCTGGTCACTCTGTATTTTAAGTGGCTTCCATATGGGTCTAATGAAATTAGCTTCAGCTGTCTTTTGTTAAAAATCTACATCCCACTCGCAGTAGGTATGGTCTAGTTGGAGGTCTTACAAGTGTGCGAGAAAGCCTGTCTGCTGAAACCCAACAACACCGTGGCTGAGGTTCAGATTTTTAGAGGAACTGAGACCAGCCCCTGCTTCCACACATATGGTTTCCTTTCGCATCTCTTTTTTAAATAAAGACAACCGGATGTCAGGATATGGCTTTTCCAGCCAAGAAGGCCATTTAACGCAGTTACGATTTAGGTGAGAAATATAAGATCTTTTCAGAGATGAATGTCTGTTCAGTGGTTGAGACTTCTCGTGGTACAATAAACCCTTTCCTACTTAATAATTAAAAGTCTGAATAACAAAAAATATTCTACTGAATCGTAAAATATATCTAATGAAACAAATGTGCTGTCCTGTTATCTTATTTTTCTTCGTTTTAAACGGGTTATTGCATTCTTTGGTTGACGTGCATGCAATTGACGCGTAATGGAGAAGTCTTTCTCTCCAATCCTCCATTTATGTAAGTGCGTGGCAGTTTCAATTAAATTACGTTTTGTTAGTCTTCAACGTACGTTGTGGAGATGCCGTGAAATGTAATTTTTGGCTCGTATCGGTCTATGATACCACAGACTTTACGTGAAGCCCAAATTAGGTTTGTAATGTCTCAAAAATGGCTCATCGTGTACAAATTTATTCATTACATAACATATACTCCTTTTTCAGATTATAATTTTCACCTGATAATCTTTTAGACATGGATACTTAACTAAAATCTAGAGGGGGGGGGGGGCAGTGTTCCATCTGACGTCATCTCTGAATTTTTACAAACGCAGCAAGTACGCTATCCATTTCTTAAATCCTCAACATTTTATAAGATTTTCTTTTTAAGGAAGGTGATTAGTATTTCTGAATGAGATAAGTAGTCCATGGCAAGGAAAGAGTTCGTTTTAATGACATTTCGTCGTTCTGACCTGCTGAAGACATTCATTCAAATTCTGGCACTGCTTATTACATGTCAGTTCCTGGAACAGCAGAATATTCCAGTGGCCTCTCACAATTATATATAATTATGGGTTTAATATATTCTTAAATAGTTTTTATATAAACTGTCGCAGTTCTGGTTTTGAAGACCTCCGGTCAGTAGCATGCGTAAGAATGACTCCTATACTGATGTGAAGAAACTCAAAGCAGTACACTTTTCAATCAAATTTCAGGACAGTTTTTATACATTTTTCTTCAGTCCCTTTTCCGAAAATTATGAGGTCATAGAATTCTCTAGTGTTATCCGTATATTCATGTGTGTAGTGTATCATCCCGGTGTGTTGTGTTGGTTCTTGGTGTCTGTTTATGTTCGTCACTTTTCATACACCCAGTTCACTGTCCATTCACTCGAGCAACATGTTTCGGTTCAATGTGGCCATCGTCAGGTTCAGTTCCCTGTTTATATGTCATCGCACTGGGGATCGTATTTTTTCCTCCCGATGTCAAGAAATGACAGGGAATTTTTCCTGATGATGGCCACATTGAACCGAAACATGTTCTAGTGAATGGAGAGTCAACAGTGGTTTCCCCCTAAGCTTCACACTACAGATTGTAACACTGCATTCATTATCTTCCCTCGTTTGTCGTTAAATATTTACCATATTGATAAATGCTCAAATTAAAGTCTGAATATCTCCGGCAGATGTATATATATTATGACATTCCAAGGTTTTGAACGATAGGCCTGTATGGTATATTTGATTAAACTTTATTTAGAATTTCATGTACAGTAATGGTTTTGTTGGACCATAAATACAGAAATTGTATTTGACGAACAACTTTTAAGCGTAGACTCCCAATGCCAAATTTAATATTCGTTAAGTAATTCTGGACATGATATATTCGCGCAGACAGACCTCTCTATTAAGCAGTCATACAAACCACGTTCTTCTTAATGCCCAATCAAGGTCGGTATGTCCCGTATGTGGAAGTACTGCAGTAATATTTTTCTTTTTTCCTTCTTTTTTATCTATTTGTTGACGTTTGTCAAGGTTCTTGTGTGCGATCAGTAAAGGTAGCGTTTCTACACGATACGACGCTCGGACAGTGTTGGAGTTTTGTAGATTTCAAATTTCCACGGCGTCGTCTATGAAAATGGTTGTGTTATGGGTCATAGCGCCGTATAATCGGGTAGAAAAGTTTACCGACGTTTCAGAGATACTTGCTGCGTCCATCATATTCCGTACAGCAGAAGTAATTGAGGAATTAAACAAACGCACATAGTCTGCGTCAGTGTGTGTGTCTTTGTTGGTGTGTCCCCCCTCTCGTGGACTCGCACGTATCAGCAATACAAAACCCGCAGCTGCACATGCTTTTATCTTATAGGGCTGCAGACTTGTTTGTACGTGAACATTTAAGTGGAGTGGATTCCAGTGTAATTTGAGTACACCGATACTGATTAAATAGGCAAATAATAACCAAAAGTAAAGTACTAGTTTCCAGCAACATACGCTGTAGTTTCACATGAACCTTGGGTGCCCCACCCATGACAGGTTAGGAAATACGCCCTTTCAAGATTAATTAGCTTGACCAACAAACCAGAACTTCGTAACGGTGTGGTCAGTAAACGATGGTACTCTGCTTTCAGTCTAGCAGTTCCTCTTCGCATGGCGTTTGACCCTTTGAAGCCCAAAGAATGTTGAAGTAAGGCAGAAATAGCTTATAAATTCTGCATGTTGCCCATTAACATCAGCAATAAAATAAACCACAGGCCAGTGAAGTACATACGGAAACCCGTGAAGTGTGCATTTGAAAAATATGGGAAGCGTGTTCTAAATTTCAGTATTAAATTACAGAATTCCTCAAACAGATGCACCGAGATGGGTTTCCTATTCGATTTTCATGCAGCAGCACAACATGATGGCTTTAAGGTTCGTGTTTCCAACCTAGTTATTAAATTGACTGTATACGTATTTGCAAATGCTAAATCCACACCACAATTCTCTGTTGAGCAAATCCACGGCATTCATGTTTCGTCATTGCACTCTTACGTGTACGTAATTTTATTTTCTCAGAATTCTGAATCCTACTGTTCCTATATGGTGGGGAGATTTCACAGCAAACGCCTACATCTGAATTTCCCGTCATTAAATCATTGTTCCTCTCTATTTGTAATTTGTAGTGTTGCGTAAATTGTTACGCTTTGTGCTTGTTCCCACTGGTAACATCTGTGCAAAACAAAGAAGCATCAGAAAGCACACGCAGACTCCTTATCAGACATTAATTTTATCTCAGCCTGACGAAACAAGCGGTTTGGAATTTTTTGGGAGTTACTTTAAAGACAAAATTAGCAGCGTTTAACGAATGGTTTGACACAATTTGGGGTCTAGTTTTCCTTACTAGCAAACACGTGGGAAATGTTTTATCTGGCCGCTACGAAATGACTGGAAACGGGCGCAGAATCGGGTAGATGCCATGTATGATGTGTAATGAATTTTGTTGGGAGAATATTTTGGAAAGCGGTCATTTGGAAGACTGAGAAGGAAATGGGAGGATAATATAAAGATAGTTTTTAAGGAAATCGGTTTTGAGGATGAGAGGTATGTGGAACTTTTCAGAATTGTTTCCACTGGCCAGCGTTGGACCTTCGAATTCTATTACCACTTGGTTGGTTGGTAAGATGGTAACGTATGCCAATTGAATTGGATTCCGACCGAAAGAGACTTGAATGTACTATCTTGGCAGAAACGTCGTGCTGGCTTACATAACATATCTGACATGACGAGCACGAGAGATAAGTTTGCCCAGATTATGTGTCTGCAAGTATCTTCTGGTTTTAACAAATGGATAAGATGTTCATCAAAAACGCATCTCATACACACACCCATCGTGAGCTTATTAATCTTACAGCTTCTGTATTGACCTATCATCATTTTCCTTTAAGCGCTGGTTGGGAGGCGCTACAAATCCGCGTGTGTCAATGTTTGTTCATCACTTCAGACAGTTTCAAAGTAAACAAATTATCAGGGAAATTCTGTTTGACTAGAGAACAAGCTACACAGGAGTAATATACCGAAACTAAGTTTGTTATGGTAAAAGTTTATATTGAATAGAGAGTCTGTTGCGATATGAGTTTGTTTTATCACTGTAGGATACGGACCACTGGCAGACTTGTGAACACCGTTATTAACACATTCATCGCCCTGATGACGGAGACAGTATGACCTCTGAAACGTTGGTGGAAATCTACCAGACTACACGGCGCAATAACCCAGAAAACAGTAAACTTCAGACTCACCGCTGTGAAAACCTCAAATCCTACACCGTTATTAACCTTCGGGTACAATAAAATACGGATAATTTCTTAACTAACCGAGCAACTATCATATTCTTGAGAAAGACACTGCCCAGTGGATTTGTTTATAATTAAGCCTTTAATTTATTAGGCATTCTTTACGCTCTAATGTGAGCGAAGAACACCTTATAGGCCCATTCATGTCTGTAAGTCTGTCTGTCGCGGTTTACGTAGGGATTAGGCAACTCTCACGATCCGGGATCATCGTTTGAACACATCGTGGCAGCAATGGGATACGAGGATTGTTGGAACTGACTTGCAACGGTGGGAACCATGGTCATTGTTAGCTCACAACTGTGACCTGGGATCGCATTATTGCAACAATGATCTTTGACATTATTATTGTCTTTGATCATCGCCCTGATGATGAGGCAGTGTGCACCTCTGAAACGTCAGTCAGTTGTGAGACTGCACGGTGCAATAACCCAGACGGTTGTCTATCGTCTGCAGACTGGCTACCGTGACAGCCGAACATCTCACAAGTTTTACACCCCCCCTTCCCAAAACGTTTCCCCCCGCAGGTGAGTAATGTCTGAGAATTTCGGCCTGAACGTTTGCTTCTGAACCGTCCTTGAGACCGGAATAAGGCCCCGTGTTAGGCAGTGATACCAAGCGGAGCGGAATGGTTGCGCTCTGTCTCCCACGTCTGTTCGTTCTGTTGCCTCAACCCAGCGGTTTCCGCAAAGCAGTGAGTGGGTCACCGACCCCCTACTGTCGGAATTGGATTCGATCACCAGACACACAGACTCCGAGACACGCCTGAAAAAACATTCCATTAAATGCCGGTTTGACACGACCTCACACCATCACTTGAGGAAGTCCCGGAATGTGTGCAGTTTTATCTCCAGGATCCTCATGCGCCTTGCCCATGTGGCGCTAAGGCGTAAAATATACTTGGGGTTATCAAACATTTAAGACTTGTAGCCACATCGACACTTTCTAATCGACTCACCGTGCGTTGGGTTATATGCCTAATTAACGATAGCTTTCTTAATCTCGTTGGAAAAGCAATAGAAATTCTACCATTGTAATATAGAAATTAGCTCCACATATACTACCCAGTAATTTTCTTTAATAATTTGTGTTACTTGTAATAATTATTCACTTTACATGAAACCAGTTATATTAAATTTAGTCACAATAATTTTTATCACGTACGATTATTTAATATTACTAAAAATTTAACTGTCATTCTTTGTAGTTTGCGTGTTATCTCATGAGCTACAGAGTGTTCCCCTTACCACTTATTCCCAAACACCATCAATAATCACAAGATTAAAGACGCACTTTTTGGAGTACACCGACATTGGAAACTTGTTTTTCACTCCACATCACGTAGGGAGTTGATGCACTTTCTTATCCAAAATCATTTGTTGCGTCTCAAATCATTCTTGCATGTTATCCGGGTCATTTGCGTCTCAAGCTATTCTTGCACTAATGTGATCCCAGGCTCAGCAATGTCTTTCAACAAAAGTCTTGGGCCGTTCTTGCACTAATTTACTCAGAGGTCTCGTTGAGGTGTTCTCTGGTCATGTGACAGCGTCAAGACCACCTTACATAAACTGGTAAACGTCAATATGATTTTTGAAAAGGTGAAAAAGCTGAGCAGAATTTGCATATCGTACCACCGCTTGAAACTGCCAGCATTGCGTAACCTTGCTGCAGGGCCTGCTTTTATATTCCCAGTGGCAAGGATATTGACGAGGGAGTGTGCGCGTTCACTGCCCAGAGTAAAATCACAAAGCAATTATCATGAGCGATCAGAAAGATCTATTTGATGTCTGGCCGTGGGATGTATTAAAAGTAATCGAGGTACGTTCAGAGTTCCAAGGTTCCCCCTAGATAACTGAGCATAACAGGATGGGTGGCATAAGCTTACAGCAGACAAGTGAGACTCAGAATCTACTAAAAGCCGCTTATAAAGAGGTGATTGTTACGGGGTCCATCACTCGGGTGGGTGGGGAAAGTCATGACCGCCTTCTTTTACTAATTCATAGCTCAAGCTCAATAAAACCTTTTTACTTTGACGATGTTCTGGGTTTTGGTGCCAACGTGTAAGTCCGGGGCGCCCTGACAAAGAAGTGTTAATCGCGAGAAACGGAGTGTAGCATCAGGAAACCACACCTGAACAGCCGATATCAATTCCAGAAATTCCTTATCACATTTTCAGCACCTGCGAGGAATGTTGCAAGCACACGCCCCTGTCGACCCCTTCACTTTGACGTTGCACAGCTGTTCCAACTCTGTCCCTTCACTCGACGGTTAAGGTAGGCCGCACACCGGCAAGCGTCAAGACACGATGTCTGCGACATGACGCAAA
The DNA here is from genome assembly GCF_977971745.1 of Zootermopsis nevadensis. Classification (NCBI taxonomy): domain Eukaryota; kingdom Metazoa; phylum Arthropoda; class Insecta; order Blattodea; family Termopsidae; genus Zootermopsis; species Zootermopsis nevadensis. The sequence continues at coordinate 14,498,495 of NW_028259142.1, forward strand.
GAAAGGAGCACAGTTGAAACGAATGAGTTTATGAAAACCGCCGCACACCGGTCTGAGTCAAGATGCTGACGTCAGCTTCATGCTGCAGACACGTGCAGCAAGACCCGGCATGTTCCTTTTCTGTGCGTCAAGACTGAGACATCAGTACTGAAGGAACAGTACCAGTGTACGTTATCGACATGAGTGAAGAGTAAACAAATATTAAGATAGTGCAGACGGTTGAGAAGTTCCCGGTAATATACGATTATTCGTCCCCGGGCCACTCAAACAAGGAGGAGGTTGATAAAGCTTGGCATGCAGTTTCAAAAGAAATAAACATAGATGGTAAGTGCACTGATTAATTTTATTTTAATGAGCTAATGACTTAATTAACTATTATGCATATTGAGCATAAGCTCGTTACGTACAAGTCTGCTCTCACTCACACATAAAACTGGACGACGTCATGTCATCAACTAGAGAAGATGTGATAAGACGCAGACACGTGCTACTTAGGTGTGCGGACTCGAGTCTGAATCACGAATGAAGCAAGACTGCGTCTTTTGTCTCATGTCTTGATGCTTGTCTTGACGCAGTTGGTGTGCGGCCGCCCTAAAAGTACGTGATATTTCACCAGTTTAACATCCTAGTTGACCAAGTTCACTGGTGTAATAGTAATGCTGAGATGCTAAGTTTGAATTTCGAAAGGCTACAAACTATATTTACTAAATTACGTTAACTTCCTCAGTCACTTCAGCAAAACTCTAGTCTAGCATGCGTACCTTCAAATAGGGGTGGGGGTAGGACCCCGCCTTCCAAATCCAGTACATGCTCATTTTTATGATCATACCGTACTATTCGACGATTTATAAACTCATACAGTTTAAAAACCGCCCTTGAATAGCATAATAAGTTTTATTTTGACAAAGTAGTAGTGCTTACCGCAGACCATTAGTTTGGTGATAGTAAAATATTTTAATAAGACGTCTTAACTGCCTGGAATAAAGGCCGAAAACTAACATAGACTTGCAACGATTTGGAGGTAGAACGGTAGTAGCCTGTTTAAACCCAGTGACTTAACACTAAACATCATGTGTAGATACTTATGAATTAAGTTTGCGATAACTGACGGTCGTTTCTCAGCTGGTCCATTACTGCACTATCACCAATTCTCTATCCGCCACCGTTATATGAGCTCACCGACTTGATTCTTCCCACCTCACTTCACGTTCCCTCCCTCAAGCGCTGTCGAGAGGCCACCATGAAGTAACTGAACTGTTTTAGTGACTCCCCGCGGGATCTATAACAGTATTCAGCAAGTTGGCATTGAACTTGCTTTTTGGCGGATGACCTGTATCGGAGGATCTTAATTCGTATCCCGAGGCCGGAGGATATATTTTGTTGGTTCCGTCAGCTGTTCCAAGGCCGAATTATCGGGTATGCTGTAAGAAGATGGACGAGGGTTTTGGCACTCTTCGGTGTTATGGGCGGGAACTGTAGCGACGCGATCTTTAGCTCGACTGGCTAACAGGTTGGGAACAATTATTAATCAACTCTGAAGCTGTACAGTTGATTCAAATGACATCAGCGCTGCAACGTATTAAGTAATCCTATACACTACCTGTATTATGCAGCGTCTTATTTTGAATGTCAGCACTGAGTTAGTTACTCTGGAGGTCAATAAATTTCCTGCTTTTACAATACCCAAATGCACATTACAATTTTCACACAAGCCCACAATCGGATCCTGTTCTGAAATTCTGTTACTACCTTTCTATGTGTTTATAAATTTACAAATTTGGTGCCACGTGTATCACCAATATCATCAATGTCTTCTTCACCCTGATAATAGTAAGTGAGGTTTTCAAATTATGAAGCTGCTCGTTATAACATTTTCCAGTCTCCTGTTACTTCCTCTTTTTAGGTCTTAGATCCAAGACCAAGTTTGACACCCCCATATAAACTAACTCAAAGGAACAGAGTAATTCTTGAAAAGCCGAAGAAATATATGTTTTAATGTTTTTCACGTTCATCATGTGCAGAAAGGTCAGTTTCGCCAAATCATAGTGTTATATTTTCCAAGTTCGTTATTTGGGATTTTTAGCAGAACGTTACTGACTGTGTTCTTAATGCTTGGAAATATGGAAATAAATTACTGATGGATCTAAATTCGGGTTTTATAAGTGTCTGATACTGATCTACAGACCCGTGTATTCTACACAGAATCACCATTTAGGCATGTTCTTGTATATTAATTGTCGTCATACTAGAAAAAAATTAAAAAAACTAAAACAAATATTAGTATAATTTTCCCTCAATACGAATTTTCATCTAAATTCGTATAGTTTTTGGTTTAATACACAGACAGAGGATTGTAAACGGCCTCCCCTACATAGATTACGCTCACTTCGTACATTGCACAGAAAACACAGTCACATTACTTCCACCAAGAATCGAACCCCGACTGTTCAATACGTATACCAAAACTTGTCAGACCGGTTTATTCTAACATGTAACTACACTATACGAAAATCTATTCATAGAAACGCCCGAAACTACATTTCATAATTAGGCGGTGTTAATTTTACGATACGTCATAAACACGTAACTACCGTCTTGTGAGCATCATGGAGTCGCTGAGATAAAGTTAATTTGCATTTCGCATACCACTGAGATAACATGAACAGAACAATAGCAATTATACCGATTTATGACGCCATATTTTTGCTTCGTTCTTGCTTAGATGCATGCATCGAGGTTATGTACAGAGAACAAGAACGTTGAGCAACATTAAAGTCATCTGCCTCCAAGACTTATTTTTCCTGCTGTAAACACGCAAGCCAAGTTTGGGAACGGTATCATCTAATCTGGGTATATCACAGAGTTAAGATGATAAAGATATCCCATGTTTCAAAGATACGATGTACCCTTTTGCATGGTCCAAGTGATGGGGATTAGCGACGTTTCGGAAGAAACTGCTGCCTCTTCCTTCATAGTCAAAATTGTAAACGTCAGCAACTTATCGAATCCTGTATTAAGTGTTTATTGTTAAAGTAGGTGTTGCATATATTTACCACTAGTCTTTAAATGATTAACGCAGACACATACATTTTACAGACACGATTAAGAGTCTAGGTCAGTTGCAGAAAACAGTATCCAGTTGTTATCGTTGAGAAAGGTGTTTGGAAGGCCTTGACACTGTCACTTAGCAGCTCAAGCTCTAAAGAAAGTTGCGCTGTTCGCCAGTGCCATTCTTCATCCTCAAGGCGTGAGAGTCGATCGCGAGCCATCGAAGGTGCTGCTTTATGTATGAGATAATATAATATTTAAACATCCAGTTCCTACCGCAAAGAAAACATAACGCGTCTCCACTACACAGATCAACTGGTGAATATTGTTTAGGGAAATAATCACTGTTTATTCTGAGAATCGTAGAAAAAACTGTGGGCAAAATATAGATTCTGTTAATATTAAAGCAGGTGGTACATTTTCTTATCACCAGTACTTAAAGAGATAAATGAAGAATCGATCGGTCGATGCGCTGTTAATGTCATGCCATTCCATGACATAGACTTAGTGGTATGTTCCTGCCATTGGTCAAAGCGAAGGGACAATCCGCTGCAGACTTTATTACAAACGGTTATCTCGTGTGAAAGTCACTTCATTTTTCCTTTCCGTGCAAGTTCTGTATCCCATGGAACATTAGTCTGTGTTTAGTACAGTATTGTGCTTGGGGGCAGTAATGCTTAATTTTCTAATCCAGAAGAAATTGTCTGTGATTAACTTCAAAATAAAGTAGTATATAATTGAGCTACTACATTACTTCACCAGCTCCAGCCTTCTTTCTGCGATCGTAGGAGGTACTTCACAAAGAATTAGTTTCATATTTCTAACCGGCGATGCTTCATTGTAGGTGAATATTAGGATGTTACTCCTCTTCAAACCACTCAATGGAAGTAACTTGACGTCTGTCACGAATAAGAGTGTATTGAAGTCAGAGGTTTTATTTGTTTTGAGACTGAATATATTCGGCCATGTCCCACATTTGTCCCCATAACATATTTTCACCGCCCGCGAATTGACAAAGTAATGAGCTTAGAAAATAAGCCAAACACTCCCAAGTACCTAGACATTTCTTGTTGACATACTTTTCACCCAAGAACGTTTTGAGTGGTCTTGTTGTGGTCATTTCACATAAATATTTGCCCACATCTACGCCAAGACTTCATTCAATCTTGATATAAGAATCTGAAAAATTGTGATCAGATTTCGACAACGATAATTTTATGAAATACAGACAACTGAATGGGCAGATTTCAGGTTCTTTCGGCTGTAAGTATGAAGATGGCTGTATTCTGAAATATGTTTCACAGTGTAGTCTGATAGTTACTGACCGATGATTCAGTTGAGCTTACTGCCTCCATCATCACTTATCACCCTGAAGATTAAGGCAGTCAGCTGCTCTGAAACTTCGGCCCAATATCTGCCATACTGCAACAATTGAGGCTTACACATGTGACCTCAACATGCTGGCTAACAACGCCTAGCTGATCGGTTCTCCTCTACTCCAATGTATGGAGTACCACTGAACCACGGAAGAAAATGAACTTTTTACTTTTATGTTTTTCAAGGTGTTAGCCGGGATATCACTGCTGACATGAACACTTCGCCATCTGCAATATACCAAATTCGAAGTCATCGTGAGGATAAGAATATAATTGTGATGGAAATGTTGGTAGACCTACCTGGGTGGGTGTGCAGGGAGTGAGTAGCCTGAGGATTGGTGGCCTGCCCAGTAAATTCAAGTCATTATGTAATTAACTCGCTGCATGCTGGGACTCATACCTACACTGCGAGCCCGATGCAAGGCAATTACGTAAGAGAGCGCTGCTAAGAGACGTTCATTTTAATACATGGTATTCCTGTGATGCCGTCTACATTAAAAAACAGAAGCCTTTTTCAAACTTCACAAGGAATGTGACGCTCCAGATTTAAATTCGGAAAGTGCCACGTTCGAAACTCGGCTATGTTACCGGCTATCCAGATCGGGGATTTTCGTCGTTTTCATAAGCCTCATGTAAGAATTCCGGAGTTGTACCCAGAAACAGGCCACGATCGACCCTTTCAGATCTTCAGTTCCCAGCATCTGTTTAGTCGAAATAAAACAGTTTGTGTCCGTCACTTTCAGACAGGAACGCCGACGTCATCTCAACAAACACCAACGCTGATGCTTTCATTTTATTAATTTTTAATTACACATATTATGTACCATAAGGTATTTTATTTTTTCCTGTACATCTTAAACTCTGAAGGGCGAGTTACAGATGTCTTTCGATATGAGTTTGTTTTTATTGTTCTCGAAACCATTTACAATGCGTACGCAAAGGCCAGCGATAAAATTAAATCACTACCTGTCCAACGGCCATATATTTTCTTCACTCTTTGTTCTCATAAACCGTCGAAATATTCAACTAGAAAAAGAGAGCATGTTTTAAACCCAATTTAAATGAAATTATAGCATTTTTTTCCATAGGCATTAAGACTGACAACAGGAAGACAAAAGGTTCTTATTTCAGTAAGTAGTAAACATTCTCCAAATTTAATCTGCGCTTAAGTTTTCCGTGGATGTAATTTTGATTTGTTACTTTTGTTCCCCAAAAATGTAAAACAGTCGCAAAAGTAGTTATAATAAGTTGGATCAAATAGAGGCGTGCAGACTTCTGTTAGACCACGGTATGCTGTTGAAGAAACTAAATTCTTAGGTCAGAACTGCTCAGCTGTTATGCAGTGTTCTTCCCGTTTCACCCAAGTGTCTCGTATATCCCGTTTGGCTGGATTGTAATCTTGTCATGTAGCACGACCATGTACTTTAAAATCACAGAGCATATCAAGTTTGCACTCACTGTTACTTTCATACGTATAGGCGAGCAACGCATTTACGACACAGTGCATACTGGAAATCTGTCGTAAATCAGGCCCTATTTTTCATTAGACGCAGTGTTATAAACAGTTGTACATTTATGACCACGTTCTAAAATAATTTCTTACTAAGAATACTTGCAGTATAGTGCAAACATATACCTCAAAAAATAGAACTGCGTTCGATTAGGAAAAGGTGATTCATCCAGAAGTAACAACACAGAAAGTAATAGACAATCATGCTTCGTTACGCCTACCAGAATACCTCGGTATCCAGTCACATCAGAACCCTGATGATGGGGACAGAGTTGGTTCCTGAAACGTCGGTTTACTACGGTAACCAGTTAACGCGGTTGGTTGTCCGAGAAGATTTTATTGGATTTTAATTGTTCTACGTAATAATACATGATGGCACAGAAGTCAGGTGCAAAGGACAGATCCGATCGATGACAATAGTTCTTATTCCATGTTATCGTGTACCTAATTTATGTTAGTTTCTGATGATCCATTCTAAATGTATCTTGAAAGTTACCTTCGACGCTGCAGGAGGGTTACACAACTTTAAAGATCATGACTAGATATAGACGTGTATAATGAACTGCACGGCTGATCTACCTGACGACATTCCCGTTTGCCTTATATAGTAAAACTATTCGCACTGTCCAGTGGGCACCGATCTCAATTCCTGCTACCGGCCTCTTTCGCACGGCGAACAAGTAGTTACATTTCATAAATGTTCCGCGGATTTATGCTACACTCTGTTACTTCCGGTCACTTTCTCACAGTTGTCAGACTACCAAGAATTGCGTGATGGATTGTAAGGAAGGTAACGACTACGTATCACAAGAGAAATAATTAAAATGGTATTTATTTGAAGTTTTCCCCGCGTAATGTACGCTGCAATGAAGGACCTGTTTATTTAATTGATGGTTCAGTGTCTCGATTAGGTTAGGGGGCCTGGACTTCCTTTAGAGGTGATGACAAACCGGGGGGGGGGGGGGGGGGGCACAATTCAACCTCATCGGGAGGCCCGGACGCTGAATGAGAGTTGCAATTTGGATTGATAATCTACGAGCAAACAGTCTGGAACGTCGAGTGATATGCTGTTTGATAACGTACAACGATAACACTTTGAAAAATAAGTACCTTCATTAGTGCAAGTTTGTTTTATTAAATGCTCTCGGTATCCGTAATGTCTTTAAGTGCCCCCGTCTCGAACAACTTTTGGACCAATTGACGGGTTTTGATCAAACCTGGTGTGGCCATCATTCCACCACAGTACTTTCTAATCTCCTATCGTCAATAATCCCAACTTCGAGGCCGTATACGAACTACTGAGGTGGGATCGACACTTGCATCACTTACTAAGGTACTGACATCAGATGGCTGTAGATTATAAACGTGTACAAATTCAGACTAAAACACGTGGCAGCTGTGCGAAACGTTGAAATTCAATCTGTGTAGGAATTTTAAAGTGTAAAGCAACAGGCTTTGTCAGCTATTCTCCCGTCTGAGATCACATTCCACTGTTCCCCATAGAAAGAACACGTGGTACAAGACTTGAAAGACCGAAAGAGGACGAGAAAAGATCTCTCTGGAGAGGTTACGTAATTTCAAAGGCCGGGACAAATTATACCTTCATTCAATTTTATTTTCTATAACGTTATCAGGTTATATTTTGTATTTTCCGACGGTACATGGATTTAAACCAAATTTAAAACTGTTGCCATAATTACAGACCAGCATTACACCAAATACATTCATTGAAGACATTGCATTGAAGAATTTAATGACTAATAATGGGGTTAAATATGAAAAACACGTTCGGCTGTTGCAACATGAAAATAGCAAAGTCGCTAAGAGATCGATACTATTTTCTCTGAAGTGAAAGTCGGCTATCACTGACGTCACGTTGCATCATTCGTTAGCTGTATTTGGACTTTTATTCTTTACACCTTGATCTTTGTCTTAACAGACCTACTCGTAGTTGCGGTAACAGAATCTCGACAAGATTAAACACAATGTTCAGGCAAACGTGATCAAAATGTAGGATCGGGCAGAGGATATTGCAAGCCATAACGATTGATTACATTCGTGAGAGCTGAGTAAAGATTTCAGTATTCATTGTAATTAATTCTCGTTGCTGAAGAAATATGTGTGTTTTATGCACACCTGGCATGCATATTTTCCCACAGTTCAACTATTGCCCAAGTGTCGTTCAAATGTGACTAACTCCAAGATTTGACACCGTAATCGTCAGCCATTTAACTTCTGTCCTCAGTGAGGATTCTTCCCTAAGCGACCATCTCAGTGTTGTCCTTCAATCTCCTTCCTGGTTTTCCCAGCGGTTATTTTCCGAAAGATTCCATGCCGATATTCTCTATGTATATCTCGTTCATTCTACCCACATTCTTATCTCTTTTGTTTCAAGATTTCACTATCCTGACCCTACTAAGTGACCTGTATAAATCAGAATTATCTGTTTATGCCTAATAACCTAAATTCATCTTTATGGTACGATATTTTCCTGACTGCATTATTTTAAAAAATTGAATTATTCTGTTCGTACCATATAGCTTATGAAGTGTCGAATGACACAGTTATTTTTAATGATAAATACAAAAGAATGTGAAGTAGACTTAAGCAGCCGTGGCATATTTTAAGAGCCAGTCCCGTATTTTGACTTTAAGAGCTGAAGAAAATCATTGGAGAATGTCATCTCCGGTTCAGTAGTTCAACCCGGGGCCTCCCGAATACGAGAGCGCATTTCTAGATGGAGGTTTACCTAGTTTCGAACCCTAGCCACTTTATTCCTGAGAAAGAGCCCTCGGCATCCGTTGGACAGAATGTGGGATGGGCTTCACAGTCTTGGCGGTTAAGACAAAATCCCTGCCTATCACGGAAATCGAACCCTGGTCGTCGAGGTTGCCTCTCCTGACATTTACCTCGTTGCCATTAATTCTGCATCCAAATAAATGTAACAAATGCATTTTTGTTATGTTAAAGTTGGCACTCTTTGGAATATGGAAGTTATGAATTCATTGTACCGGTGTTGTCTGAAAACTTTGAATAAACTTTCTAGGAGTGTTTTGCATATAATAAGAGTATTGTCATAAAATGACTCATCGCTGTATCCCTGTGGCGAAGTATAATACCAGAACATAGGCGCTGAAGGATAACCGGGTAGGGGGGAATGGGTCAACTGTAGCATTTAAAATAAATTTCCATCTGCCTTGGTTACTTCAGCAAAGCCGGGGTTCTGGCCTAGTTTAAATGATGGCATTTCAACAATTTGTTGAGCATTTCGGGCTTTCTCGGGCAATTCTTTTTCGAAAAAAAAACAATATTTCGTATTTTCGCTCATCTGATGATCGTAACGCAGTCTGGCTTCGGAAATAAATCCCACCGACTTAATTTTTTCGGGGATTTTCAGTGCTGCTACAGTCTATCTTACAAACTTATAGGATCGGACATCTTTCCACCGTTCCTCAAACGCCGAAATAATTCCAGATGTTGTTAGAACGTCGTTAAATAATTAGGTCTGGGATTACTAGCATTTATGCATTAAAAGAGAAATGTAGGTTAAGATAGTGTAATTGCGTCATATTGTGAATATTCTAACAATTATTTATTTCAATCCGTCTTATCACAATATTTAAAATTTCTTATAATTAAGATAATAAAATATCATTGATGTTCCATATCGATTGATCGATTTACATTTTGGAACATCTTTTACATCAATGATATTTTATTATCTTAATTATAAGAAATTTTAAATATTGTGATAAGACGGATTGAAATAAATAATTGTTAGAAATGTAGGTGTTAATGATACGATGGTTAGGGCAAATATTAATTAGATCGGGCTTAATTATGGCCGTCACACTGAGTTCTGAACTACAAGGTATACAAACCTTTGGCTGTAATGGCTGAAATCGTCTTTGGGAAATCTTTGAAAAATATACAACTTTTTTTACTTTGACTTATTTCAAGGCGAATATAAAGAAAGTAAAGATATTGTGATTTTGGGAATGTTATGCGAGGTTGATAACTGAAGAAAAAAATACAACTTGACGTCTGATATTTGTAGCGCGGTATGTTGCAAATACATCCACTAGGCCTATTAGCAAAAGTCATTCTAAAGCCCACGCATTCAGAGCCAGAGATTTCTAAACCTTCTTGATTATTCGTCCCACTTTTCCGAAAGATTTAAATGTCGGCGACCTACTGATAGAAACAATGGCCGATTGAGTCTGCTGTCTATCATGCGACATAAAAATTAACCTGCACATATAATTCATTTTTGTTCTAAACAAATGTGATTTTGCAGACTTAAAAAAACAGCAAATTGCAATACCGAAGTACCCGACCTAGAAAAATCTCTCTTCTGCCCAATCGGAACCCAAAAGTTAATGTCAACGGCACGTGCTTTTAATATCAATTGAGATTTCCGTTATGACTCGTATCTTTTGAGGCGACTTGTAGGTATTTGTTAAGACCGCGTGCATAAGACTGACACCGCAATCCGCCATGGACACTGCGTGTACAAAGTAGATACATGAGACTTCACGAAGAAACGAGATTGGAACAAGGTCATGTGGTGCTAGCAGGCTTGTCTGATCTTTCGTACATATGAGCTCCTTATTACATTGTACAGTGTTGAAAGTCTGTCAGAACAAATCACGCTTTTTATTCACATTCAGACCTACACAGGTTTTACTAAATAACCCATAATGATATAAATTAAGGACACACATGTTTTTAATGCTATTAACTTACAGCTTGGGGGTGAACATACGGTACAATGGATAAAAGCTGGTAGAAATTGTGGTATATTAAGGAAATTTTGTGATCGCCCATTTGGGAGACTTAGCCGAAGATTGGAGGATAATATTAAAATGGATCATAAATAACGAAGGTATGAGTGTATAAATTGTATTAAACTGGTCGCAGGAACACTGTTTCACATTGTCTATCTGAGATATGTTTTAGATACACGACGTTTCGGGAGTTGGCTCTGCTCTCGTCTGTAAGTGATTGGTTGTCATTATACTATCACCTCCTTTTGTATTGTTAGGATAACGGTCGCGATCGAACCCGGGACGTTTCGAATACATGTTCAGATGTGGACAGTGTCAACATAGTGTTTCTGTAATGAATCGGCCATTGTCACAAACCTGTAGTGAATGAAACGGACTCCTTTGAACATGGTAATTAAAGTCCAGTTTCAACGTAGTGTGTGGTGCACTGACTTTGTCACGTAGAACTAGTGATGGTCGCGATTTTCCAGATCAGACAGAGATAAAAATACGGAGAAACTGATAACAATATAGAAACTACTTTATGGACAAGACTGATAATTTTTGTGTCATCTTTTCATGCAATCAAGACGGTGATCATGAAAAACAAAAGGAATCTTTTCGGGTGAAATCCTATGTTCTCATGCCGGCGAGGACGATGATGTTCTTTTGGGATGTGATCCCGTGTAGACATGTACGTAGATACCGACATTTCGGAGAAACATACTGTCGCTATTTTCAGGACTTAGGTTCTTCCGAAACGTTGGTATCTGTCTACAAGTCAAGATCGTAATCCTTTGGGGACTAACAGTGGTCACTAGTGGGACTGTGTAAACTGACCTTTACTGGCCAGAGGTAAGAAGTTCCTTTGGAAATCCACATCGGAGTGTAAGGTGGTGAGTGGTGTTGCTTAATATTTTCACGTATTGTATAATTTTGTATGGATTATGAAAAGTCAGATAAGGTTCTAAAACTATGTCCAGGTCCAATTTTGGATTTTGAGATTCCAAAGTCGAGTCCTAATAGCGTTAAAATTACAAATTAGAACGGCGGAGCTCAGTTTTGAGCAGTCGGCCTCAATTTTTGGACGTTAAAAAATGAAACCTCGGACAGACAACCTTTTTCAAGAACTGAGAATGTATTTAAGACCGTGTATAAATTATTGGAAATTTACAGTTGGTTACTATTGCCAGCCACTCGTTGATCAGTGAAACCAACATTCAACAGTTTAACTTCTGGTTAACAAACTCATGGTGAGATGTATGTATGAATCTGATGATGATTGTATTTAATCGAAACGTGTAGTTCAGGACGATGACATCATGAATCAGTTCCAAGGTATAATCGTGAATTGAAGTGTAAAGAACCGATAAACTTTTTTGTAAGTTTGAATAAATAAAGCTGAGAGATTAAATATGACCTCTAGTCAGTCTGCATTTATTTATAAGCCTATGTCATATCTCCAGGTAATTCAACATATATGGCCCAGTTAAATGCCCTTGACATTCCAACTTGTACCGACGGAGTACGCTGAATCAGCAAGCACAGAATTTAGGTAGTTTTTGTTCGCGATCCACAATAAAATCTCCTGCTATGTTAAAGTAACTGTAATTCTCCAGCAGATACCTCACTGAATCACCATTAGTAATCACACTATATAGGACATTAGACAAGTGAAACCTCACCGTCCTTGAAGGCTTGCCAGAATTGAGGCAACCTTGACTTATATGGAGATGTAGGAGTTTCGAAAATATGGCGAAATGCATTCTACCAACTTGTTCTGTATTCCATCTAACTAGTGATGTGTGCGTTTAGAAATCCATATCCAACAATGAGTGTTTCTTAACTTGGATATGTAATCTCATTTAAAGAATTATAGTTCGTAATTTTGAGCTTGTTTACTTATTTCATAATCTGCAGAAATAAAAGCAACGTATGTGTTCAAATTACTCCTTACCATCGGCATTCTTAATTATATATCACCAGAAACGTCAAAGTTGCCGCTTTAAAAATATTTCCGCACTAAAATTATGTATGAATTCCTTGTTTCCACAGGTCACCCCGCCAGTCGTAGTCACCTTGATTTTACGCTATTTTAAAATAATTAGGTGACCTTCAAAAATAACAAAGTTCCTGGTTATGTAGGCAATCCTAAATTCTACACTTAATCCTTTGCCAAAATAGAAGTACGTGAGCAGTTTTGGATACAGACTTTAAAGTATAATTGGCATTTTACAAGACCGGGAAAATCCCCGTGAAAATATGGCATTTTCAAAGTGGGACAAACAATTACCATTTGCTATTACAGGGAGGAGGGTGTTTTGAAATTATGGAATTTAAAGAATGATTTATAACGACAGAAAATAGCTTGTGAACGTAAGGTTCTATCCGTAGGAGGCAGATCTGGGGAATTAAGCTGAAAACAACTTTGTTTTCACGACTGGTGAGTTAAACTATGACACATTTCGTCTAATTCTTATTTGGGTATGGAAGACCATGCTTTTGTTGCAGATAATAGCATGGAATTTCTGTTAACGCAGCGTTGCAGGCTTTGGCAGCTATGCTTACTGTCGTATATTTGCATTTATCTAAAAATCTTCCTTCAAACAAAAAGAAATACATAAAAATTTTGGCAAAAGAAACTTGCTTTCATTTTAAATTTAGCGTTAAAGGACTTCCCGATTTAAGTACGCAGACTGTACCTTGACCCCTTGCAGAGGTTAGAATGATTTATGAGAGGAGACGGAGCTCAGAAGATGCCCTATCGTTCACAGCGCAGTGGAATGTCTGTAATAAACATAACAGTCCACATGTCTCTCCAAGTGTTCAACACGAAGGGGTCCACGGCCTCATGACGTTGATACGTGTAACATAAAACGGAATTTGGCCTCATCAAGGTGCACATACAGGACGTCCTAAAAAGATGTATACACATTAGCAAAATTGGTGACAGATTGTCAGTCAACTGCGCCACGAAGCTAACAGTGTTAATTTCGAACACCTACGTTAGGTTCGCTAATTCTTTAAGTGCCAGTGCTGACGTTTGTAATGGTTTAGTTTATTTAAATCACCGTGAACAAGGTTACGCAGATTCAGAAGAGCGAAAGGGCGCATGCGTAATTCCTTGCGTTCGTAACGTCAAACTGCAGTTTTAATAAGAACGTCTATATTTCGAAAGATCCATACTATAAAGTACACGATCATGTAACGTTTTGAAACAGTAAATATTAACATTTTTGTTACTGGAATATACACTGATACTATTCCCTTAACAGAGGGCAACTTTCTACCAGCCACTCAAAGTGACCCTTAATGTAGAGACTAAGGGACGAATTACAAGGAAAAGCAACCATTGAATTGTGTGCAGTGTGACACATGTAGTGCAGTTAGCTGTGAAACAGTAGTCTGCAAGAAAAAATGAACATCAAGGCTCGTGAGCTATGCAGTACAGAACTGGACGCATTTGGAAAATTTCTATGCTCCATTCAGACGTCATCAAACACATAAACAGCAAGATGTCTCTTTAATAAATAATTAGCAAACTTCTTGCGTGCTAACTGTTGGTAATGAAGCTTCTGCTGTTTTTAGCTACTTATAATTTCGTTGTCCTTACAAGTCGTCATACACACCGTCTGGCGCTGACGATCGAAAATTGATATGACGTCATGCTAAGTGTAACTTAAATGAACATGAGGCTTTTGTACCTATGAAGTAATGCAATACTGTGTTTTGCCATGTTGCATATTCAGCTGGATACGTCGCACTAACCGTATGGAAGTGTTCCTATACGCCATTTTCATTTGTTCCTTTCTAAGCTATTCTTTGCGTACAGTATATCATGGATACTTTCATTTTGTGCTATTTTCTACCTTTTCTTATTCTAAGGAAATATAAGCTTGCGGTACCATTGCATTTCTTTACTCGTTTGTCTGTCCTCACACTAACTATTGAATCAATCGATAGATGTTCATTAATGTTGTACGAATATTGTTTCGTTAAGAGTCTACGAAATGTTTGTGATTTTTAACGTCCTGCTATCATTAATACCAACCTGACGGAAAACAGGAACGATATCAGAGCAGTGTGACGTAGGAACTCTGATTGTTTGACAATAATTGATATTCGAAGAATATAAGTTATTGTTGCGCTTATTTCTTTCTGGGTGAATAATGGGAAACAAAGGATAAGTGCAAAATTTATGAGCCTTTTTAGAATTTGCTTGGATGGATTTCGTAAAACCATTAAAATTTTCCATCAGGTTAACTTCCTCGCGCTTGATATTGTGGAGGTAACACAAACTCTGCAGTTGAAACAGCGTTGACAAACAGTAGAACCCACCTTCCCCATTAAAAAAGAGGCAATCTCTTCACTGCAATGTAATAATGTGGGATCGGTGCCGAATGCCATTAAAGGTAAGGGGGAGTCATATGTACTCCAGTGGAGTACATATTACGACTCCCTCGTACGTAAAGTGACCATAGTCCGCGACTGTAATCTTGAGACTTGCGAGGTGAGGAAGTGGGGTGAAGGAGAAAAGATAGCAACAGTCTTTAACGCTACGGACTTCCTGCATTCCTTAAAAATCTCAAGATTACAGTCGCAAACAGTACAACAGTGGTAGCCTACAATGAACTTAATTCACTACGTTTTGTGTTTTGTTCCAATCTATTTAATTATCTTTAGTATTTTTACTTTTCGATCATCCTACACTGAAACTGAATCGATATGTTCTGAATACCTGTGCAGACCACACGCCCACTGACTTACACTGAACAGCTAAATAATTATGATTATGCAGGGTTTTTTGTTTTTACTGCCGTAAAGTATTTACGTGTTTTCCGCTTCTATGGAAAGTTGCCTTAATTGTGATTTGTATTAGTTAGAATTTCGTTAGATGACCTACTTGTCTGAGACCAAACACATCAGAGCGCCTTTATTTTCAAAGCGAAGAGAAAGCCTAATTACATTTTGTTAAAAGCTATGTAATCATCGGGTGTTTTTTCTGAAAGTATCCTAACTCGGTGTGCCAGCAGATGCTGCGTGGGGCACAATGATAGGATGATGACTGGTATTCAGAAAATGGAAGCTGCAAGGAGCAGTGGAGTGTGACGAAACGTGATTTGCATCTGACTCAATTGTGCTAACAGAGAAAAGGATCTCACTTACTTTCAGCTGATCAAGAGTTCGTTGCTACAGTAACCGACCTTTCACTTTCTACACTACACTAAAATTACACTACACTACACTAAAACCAAATCAAAAGTACGGGTCTTCCTTGATCTTACACTCCTGTCAAGAAATTCTTCAGTTTTATGGAACCGTTTTATCACTTTTAATTTGACCCTATCTTGAGCCAGATTAATCCAGTCTACACTCTTATTGCATATTTGTCCAAGATCGATTATAGTATTTTTATTCTCCGCAATTGGTCACACATACACACACGTATTACGTGATCTGACATCATTATCTTGTCATTGCTGCAAGCAAAGTAATTCAGTTTTCCGCTCCCTTTCACTAGCATGTCCAATCCAATATTTTTATTTTCTGAGTTGAACGACCCTTTCCAAATGAAATTGTCAGCTTGTGTACGTAGATGTTTTCAAGTTCACGCAACCTTTCTATCATGATATCCATAAAAATGCTGTTTCTTTTTCAAGAGAAAGCTGAAAAATATTTATTACTTTCTTTTTTATATAGGCATATACGTGCGTTTATACGGCCCTATGCATGCTACTCGGTTATCACTCCCACTATTCGTTTTGGTGGAATCCCTCTCTGTTACGATGGCCGATATCCGGCATAAGGAATGCATCTAACCAGGCACAAGTTTCAAAAGCTAAACCTCTGAAGCCTAAGATGGTACAATAAACAATATTTAAAATGTCAACTTTTACTGCAAAGAAAAACAACTTGTTTCCATCACATAGATCAACTAATTAATGATATTTAATCTTCTAATCATACTAAATTCATAAATGCACTATGGGCGAAGTGTAAAGTTAATTAATGACTGTCAAAGTAGGTGGTATATATAATTATCACTGGGCCTCAAAACGACTTTGAATACAATGAAGTCTCATGGGAGCTGAAATTAACCTCTATCCTTCATTATCCTTCTTCACGTACATTTTTTACTTAGCGAATATAAAGTCGCCTTATGTCTATATGAATTTTATTCATGTAGTGTGATAGAGAACATGGTTATGAGGATAATATTTGAACGTAGGACGAAAGACGTAACAAGAGCTGAGGAAAAGCATAATTAGGAGCTTCATAATCTGCACTCTTCACAAACTATTATTAAAGCAACCAAATACAACAGTGTTGGACACGTAGCACGTAAGAATTGTGTGCAAGATTTTTGTTGGAGAACTTGAACTGAACCGTTCAAGAGATTTAGAGGAAGATGGGAAATAATATTAAAATGGACCCTAGATAGGATCTGAGGGTATGGACTGGATTAAACCGCCTCAGGACACAGTGCAGTAGTGGACGTTTCTGCACATGGACCAGTTCCATGAAACAAAGAATATTTATTTTGACCAAGTGCGCAATTATCAGACTGTCAGGACGGACTGTGTTCCATGACGTTAGTTTGTTAATCTTACTTAGAAATATGCATATGTATAGTTATATTAAATGTTATAAGCTATTCCAATGTTTGTGAAGTTTCCATCTTCTCTTGAATGCTGACCACCCATAAGCTGTTTTGAAGGCTGAATTTTAGGGCTGGTCCTGTCTTTTTTTTAAAAAAAAAAGTCGCAATTTACTTCAACTTTAAATTCGTTACGTACAAGAACATTCACTTCTCGTAGCAGATTCTTTATTTCTATATGGCTCTCGTATGTTTCCGAGACGACGGATTAAAAACCTTAATAGTTACTCAGGAACTTCCCTTTTGCTTTTTTTCATGTTTTGTACCGCTTTGCGAACCGTTATAATTTCGACCCATACAAGAAGAGGCTCAGAAGATAAAACAAAAGTGGTTCACCACGTTAACTTGATTGATGTTGATCGCGGTTATAGTTTACAACCTTCTAGACTTTCCATTATGATTTGCGAGTGTATCTTCATGACAGGGGAGGATAGCTATCAAGAAACATACTTCAAGAAATTTCTATGCGTTATACTTCACAATAAATCTTGAAAAGAACAGTATATCCCACTCTTTACTCCACATAGTACATGTGTGCGGTAAATGTGGCATATTTGGAATATTATTTATATTGTAGGAAGCTTTTATTTTAAAAATGTTATAATGTGCTACAAAATGGGTACCACCTAAGCCACGTTTGATGTGTTGAATAAAGTTTAGGTTTTTGCATAAATAACGTTCATTGGAGATAAACTATTTTCGTCCATTGAAAATACGCTACCTGATATGGAATACCAGAACAAATAAAAATATATTATCTGTCACTTTGAACTGAGAAACACGCTGTACTAATATTTCTAATTATTTTTATTCGCAACTTTCACACACAAACATGCCATTTCCTGAACCTGATATTCAGTGCGACAGCACTGCATTAACAAAATGTATTCGATTATTGGGGGGGGGGGGGGGACGATTGGACAAGCCGTCGAACACCATCGATAAAGACATGCTGCGAGGGGCGCCGGGTGGTATCGAACGTGGTTCGTAACATTCTGGGTCCGAATGTTTGTTGTGTCCTGTCAACGTCATCACACCAATACATGGACTCATAACACTAAAATACACGAAACTATAATTGCATACATTATTTAATTTACGCCTAATTATTTTTTTTTATACCTATGTTCTCAAACATCTTCATCGTATTTTCTTTGCTAAAGTGGCCCATCCACGTACGAGTCTGACTTGCGAGTCTGGCTCGGCGAGCTTGACTCGTGAGCCGGGCTCGGATATATTTCACCACACATGCATAGCAGACTCAAACGAGTTTGGCTCAATGGAACCCGAGCCGAGCCGGACTGGCTAGCCAGACTCGTACGTGAATGGGCCGCTTTAGAGTAGGAGGCAAAATTACTCACAAACGGCTAAGAAGTATCAAGCAGCCAACCAGGGGTGGACCTCTAGTTTGTAGATTATGTGGGAGGCCAACAGATTCGTACCGTATGATCTGGTATGTTACGAAATGTTTCACATGGTTTCGTATTATGGAAAAATACAACACACAGCAATGGTGAGCAGTGGTAAAACGACAAGAGACTTGGATGGGTCAGCAACAATCTTGTTTTATGTGTACACATTACACCTCAGTGTGGAATTTATTACATCCGAATGTTTTAACTGTTTTCTCTTCATAACGGATTGTCTTTAGAATGTACTGTTAGGTCTAAGGAGTTTCTTAGAACAGTTTTTTTCTTTCCCCCTTCATGTATCGATGACACGTGATGCAGCCGGAAACTTCCGGGAGATTCATTTCCGTGCTTTCGTCATTATTTACGAACATATGTTCTGTAGCCATTGGCATAATGTTAAGTTGCAGTAGCGGACTGTTTACATTAGAACATCCACATCGTTAGACTTTAGTGTCAGTTTAGAATTAGAGAAAATATACGATCGGTCCATTGCATGATTTTTATGGCCTAGTTCCATTAAAAAATGAAAACCATCGCTGCAGTTTTCAAAGCCCAAATTCATGTAAAATTTGTTTCCTATTTTAGTAGTATGACCTACATGGTTCAAATTGAAATTTGAACTGAGACAGTCAACTAAATTAAAAATATTTGGGGAATTCTTGCTACCGTTTAACTCAGAATAACGTTTCTTAATGTCATGCTAAAATCCTAATTATTAAATTATAATTTAAAGTATAATTTTCTTCTCCATCACGAATACTAGCTCTATATAGAAGGGACTCACTGGACTGGAAGATGGGTTTATGTCAAACGCAAGCCCTTCGTACAGAACAAAAAGATTTAATGATTCCAAGAAAACACACAGCATCACCGTTACAAAGTTCACAATTGAAATAACCTTTAGGAAACGCTTTGTTTTTTTCTTCTGACGATCAAACGAAACCCATAAAGGGACCACGTGGGTGGTATGCAGCAAAGCATACATGGCTATCGCAGGGGTTTTAAACCTTTTCGATACAAAGGACCACATTCACCCTTGCATAACGTTTCGCTGGCCACAAGGATAATTTATCGAAACTTCATAGAAATTTATTAAGCATGCTACTAACTACGTATATATTACAAAAAGATTCACACGTTATTATTTTCTTTAACAGAATAGATTTGTGAGATACTTGCCACTTATTTTGCGTGATTAATCTTACAGTATCAGATTTAATTTATATGATTTTCCTTTCGCAATTTGCATATATATCTCCCATCGTTTATCGGTAAGACACGCCCTAGTTCGATGTTTTCCACAAAGCTAAAGAAAAGTTGCTCACAGCATAAGGCTGCCATATAATGATGACATTAACAAACCGTGTTTTTTGATATCAGGTAACAATTTTCTCATCTGAGTGATACACTTTTCGCCAGAAAGGCTTGCGGGCCGCGGGTTATTAACCTTCGTATATTGTTTCTACTTTCTGTTACACAATAACAGGCTGTGAATTCAAACGTGTTTTGAATGAAAACCGTTTGCAATGTCTTAACCTAAAAGGAGAGAATGCCATATAGGTGTCGATGTTATATTAAATATATTAATGACGCAATATGATGACGTCACAAGCAATTTGTTTTAACCTCTTATATGATTTTAGCTATTTCATAAGCTGTTTTATAACTCCACGGCAGGACTCCAAATAGTATCCCAAATCGAACAGACGTTACATGTTCATCTTTGCTTGCACAAAATGCTTAAAGAAGGTAATTTTAGAATTAATTTATTCCAGACAGTAGTCCATAACACAGATTATATAGTGTCGAACGGCGATTAATGGCTAATTAATTGGAAATGATATGGAAGTGGTCGTGGCTTAATTTATGGTACCATCCTGCGACTGAAGATACCCACGAGAAACCTGTCAGGCTAACCAGTATCCGGGCCGATATTTGAACCCGGGAGTCCCGAATATGAAGCAGGAATGCTAACTACTCGGCTCCAACGTTCTGTTGTTAATATTTTAACGCGAAGGTGCGTTTTAAGTGTTTCTTATTACTTTTAGTATAACGTAGTGTGTGCATTGGTGCTATGCCCGAAAGATTATATTATCTTTATATTTAGCACAAACGCGGCAAACGTTTAAGAGATACAAGGTTATTTATTGGCCAGACACTGATATAAAACAAAGAAAACTATAAATGTAGGCCTAAATATAGACCCTATATCCAAAGTAAGAGAAATAGTTTATCGTTCATATTACAGCAGAATAAACTGCCGATATGCACTATAATTACATGATTATAGTACTGCAGACTAAAGGTAGTCTACACCTTACAAGAAAACTTAAGTACAAAGTGAAGATTCTGCTAAAAGTAACTTGATGGTGCCCAACAGCTTTGTCTGCTTTCTGACGCGGTCAGAGAACATGAAGTAGCAATCAGTAGTATTTCTTGTAACTGTCCTATCATTACGCTACTGTTACAAGTGGGAAAACAAATAGGTCTTGTTAACCAACGTTTCAGAGGTCATACTGCCTCCGTCATCAGGGCGATGAATATGCCAATAGGGTGTGAGGAGTTGGATTTTATAGGCAGGGACGTGAAAGGTGTAGCCTGCCCCGAGCCAATGGGAGCAGGTATGGGAGTGGACCAATGGTAGCACGTGGGCGAGGGTGGGAGAGGGAGAGAAAGTAGAGAGAGAAAGGTGAGTGTAGTTGTATGGATAAAGGCCCTGAAAGGGGCCGAGTTACTGGTCTGGTTGGTTCTGGCGGCGCACTCTTGCTCGTTCTCGGAGTCCTCGGAGTGTGTGGATCAGAGGCTTCCAGGACCGGCTCAGGTGAAGTCCATCTTCCCTGTTAAAGTTATCAGGATGAAGTTCGATCTCGATGGCTTCCCTGATTAACCGGTCCATGTAGCCGGTTTTTGAGGAGAGGATAGAAGTGTCCTCTAGCTGTATCTTGTGCTCCAAGTTGAAGCGGTGTTCAGCAACCGCAGATTTCTCGGGCTGCCCGAGCCGGATGTGGCGTTCGTGCTCCTTGATCCTGGCCTCAACGGAACGGCCTGTCTGGCCGATGTAGACTTTTCCGCACTCGCAGGGAACTCTGTATACGCCAGGCGTCTTCAGTCCTAGGTCGTCCTTTTACCGGCCGGAGAAAACTGGGAATTTTCTTTGGCGGAAGACCAACAGACTTGATGTCGTGCCTGGCCAGCAACCTGCTTATGCGGTTGAAGGTCGTCCCGACGTAGGGCAGGAAGGCAACCGAGGCTGGTTTTTCAGTAGGCGGTGGCAGCCTCGCAGGCGGATTGAGAGCTTTCTGAATCTGACGGTTGCTGTACCCGTTTTTCCTGAAGGTGGTGGTGAGTGCCTCCAGTTCACTCTGTAGGCTGTCGTGGTCGCAAAGGGCTTTAGCCCTGTGTACCAGGGTCGAGAGCACGGCCTGTTTGTTGGACGGGTGGTGATGGGAATTGGAGTTGAGGTAAAGGTCGGTATGGGTTGGTTTCCGGTACACCTTGTGGCCTAATGAGCCGTCAGGTTTCCGGTGAATGTCTATGTCGAGGAATGGGAGATGGCCGTCCTTTTCAGTCTCCATGGTGAACTGGATGCTCTCGTGAATGCTGTTGAGGTGGCTGAGGAACTCCGCGAGCTTGTCAGGGCCTCACACCCTATTGGCATATTCATCGCCCTGATGACGGAGGCAGTATGACCTCTGAAACGTTGGTTAACATCGACCAGACTACACAGCGCAATAACCCAGAAGACAGAAATCTTCATATTCACCGCTGTGAGAACCTCAAGTCTTACAAATAGGTCTTGGTTACTATTTGGCACCACGTTACGGTACGGGTTGAAAAAAGCTTTTCAGTGGCAATTTTTTTGCGGATGAGATAAAAGTTAAGTTGTCCTAGTGCCAAACAAAGCATCACGCAATGAAAATGCAAACCTGCGCTTATCCAAGCACCACACGTTGTGTCTGGAGGTACAGCTCCACACATTCTTAACCTCGGAAGTATATTTTAAGTGAGTGGCCAGCTTCACGTCCTGACCGCTTTATCCTCGGACAAAATGTACCCAGTACCCATTGGATACGCGGCCGTGTGAAACTCCGGAACCAGTCTTCGCGGGGTAGCAGAAAGAAAAACACGCTGCCTCTGCCGGGATCCGAATCCCCGTCGTTCAGCCAGTAGCTAGTCACTTTGCGTACTCAATTGTCCCGGCTGCTACTATTTTCAAACACAGCAAAATTTTTCACTTCTCATAAAGAAAAAATTTTGCGTTCCGAATGTATTTAATAACGCAATATGGCGGAAGTCTTCTGCTCCATTGACGCTGCTGATCGCCCTAGAAAACTTTATCACTTTTAATCGCCGTGAAAGTTTCAAGTCAAATATTTTTAACAGATTTTATAAAATGAAAGCTTGTGACCGTGATAAGAAGTGAAAGTGAGTTTGAGCAAATTGATAACAATAACGAGATACGATACAATGGCGCAAGGAGCTCTAATACGAGTGACATGGAAGGCTGTATAAGAATAAATCGTGAGACCTTTCAGGAACTGAATGACGAACTTCACTGGGCGGAACGCGTTTTGTCTGACAATTAATTAATGGAATGCAGTTTCTGATTTAAATAAAATTAAACTCCTAAAATACAGTGATCTTTCTCGTGTGTGTACAATGTCTTATACATATCTCTTCATAACGTATTGTGTACAAGAATATTCACTGTCAGAGATATGCAGAGCCGTATGATTTGAGGTTTTCACAGTGGTGAGTATGAAGAATTCTGTCTTCTGGGTTGTTGTGCTGTGTAGTCTGGTAGATGTTAACCAACGTTTCAGAGGTCATACTGCCTCCGTCATCAGGGCGATGAAGATTTCTGTCTTCTGGGTTGTTGCGCTGTGTAGTCTGGTAGATGTTTACCAACGTTTCAGAGGTCATACTGCCTCCGTCATCAGGCAACAACCCAGAAATCTTCATATGCCGAGTCCTTTGCGTGTGACTGAATACAATCGCCCTGATGATGGAAGCTGCAACAACCCAGAAGACAGCCATCTTCGTACTCACCGCAGTGAGAACCTCAAATCCTACAAGTGTAGTTTTCTAAGGTCAATGCACCTTGAAGCAAAGAATACAAGTTCCCTTTGTCAGTTTCCTATTACGGAAGATTGGTACTGTCTATCATCGTCGTGGTATGAGCATTCGAGCTTCCTAACCCCCCCCCCCCCCCACCGACTGTTTTTCTCCACTATCCATAAATCGGTCAACACTAGAAGGGAAATCAGTATCGAGTTAATTGCGGTGTTCAATAATACGGAGTTCATGATCCATCTGGTTTATAATAAACAAACCAAACCCACGGGCCGCTCCTATGGCGGCGATGCGTAAATACACCAAAATAGCAGAGGTCATACATCACTTGAATGCTTCCGAAAATGTAAATATTTGTCAAGACAAGGAACCGGTATGACGCAAGTCAATATTTGACTACCTTCAGGCTTGATGGCCGGAGTTTGATTCCCGTCAGTCACAAGCTGTCTTTTCGCCACCTCCTTCAGAAAGGCTAACAGGCGCATTCTTACAACTTCTAGGTGCGAACATTTCGAGGAACTTATTCTATTCAGGTATGGTAACTTATGTAGTTGAGAAAGCTTACTTAAAGTAAGTACTTGTATCAAGGAAGAGCAGTATGTTGGTAGTAAGACAAAGTAGGCTCATAGCATCGCTGTGTTATTTTAGTGGGATTTTATTTAATTCAATTACCGACTCCAAATTGTCGTGTTCGTATTTTGCCGTTCGTTGCATTAATTATTTAAAGACGCATCAGAAGTTGTCTTGGAACGGGCAGATGGTTAAGGTGATTATGAATCAGGAGTCAGAAGTGGAACGTGGCTCATGACACACGATTAGAGACCTCAGTCAAGACAGTTGGTTACTGTCTAGGGATTTGAACCGGACGTCATCGTCAGCCAACGGTTCATGAATTTACAACAGTATATTTAAGGCAGCATGCCCAACCTTATCCACGCGGTGGGGTTACTAAAATACAGTGGATTCGTTATATCATGACACACTAAAATAATGCAGCTATTATGAAGCTCTGTGCTTCTGTATATATTAAAGCATCCTGTGTGTGTATGTTTATACGTATGCATTCATAAACCATGTCAATGTTATAACTTACTTCATGCTTTGTCATGCGTAGACCTATGCCTATTGAGTGATATGCATCACAGTCCATTCAAATATGCAACATGTTAAAATAAAGCATTTTAGGTACGAATGATAAATTATAAGTAAAATATTAAGATTAAAACAGACCTTTTTAAAAACTCACTACGTAAACAACGGAATACGAATGATAATACCATACAAACACTAGCGCGCCATTCAGACTAGCACAATAATAAATATTTTAGGTAAACATAAGGGAAATTCGTCCCTGATGCTTAACTAAACACCACGCTATGATGACGTATGGGAGAGTGGAGGTGTAGTTTCATTCATTTCTGACTTCGGCACTAGATGAAGGTTAGCAATAAATATTTACTGATAAGAATTTAAATATCGAGGCAGCAGTAATTAATTTGACAAATAAACATCATCACAAAACAGGGCTGAACAAGATCTCGTGCTAGCTCTGTACTTCGTTAAATTGTAAAACCTCAATCAGGATAACTGACCTTGCGATCTGAGAATATTGACTCACTCTTGGCTTATTTAGCTACATTTTTCAACTGCATACATTGGGTGGCGTCGAATGTTTGGATGATTTATGATTTACAAAAGTGGATGGAAGCGGTCGTGGTTTATTTCAAGGTACTACCAGAGAAAGCAGGAGTGCCAGCCACTTGTTACTCAACAAAATCCAGAGGGTGGGAACACTGACCCACATGTGCTTGGGAACATTGTGACGTGACCTTACTCAAAATGGCAGTAGCCATATGTAATCTTTCTCTCTCGCCCCACTCAAATCCTTTCTTCGCCATTCAGTTTCCAAGTATCAACCTTAACCCACTTTTCGCATTTCATGTATAACAACCTGTGTATAAAATATTAATTCCATTTTGTCACTAACATCTGCAAAACGATTATGACATTCCTTATCACGGTATCTTCCCTTAAATGTGAACATCCATCCTCAATATTATCATTTGAGTCTTGCAAAATATATCCCAGTCCTCTTTTATTTGATTCAGTTTTCCGCTTAATTCCTCTATCGACATATTTTACCACTTTGTTATTCCCTTTCTCTGAACCCAAAATTCACCAAATAATCAATAACACCCTCTATTAAAATATTAAACAACTAAACGAACGTACAGGGACTTCAAAATTGCTGTCGTCTTGTAGTCTAGTTGAAATTTACCGCCGTTTCAGAGGTACGTGATGCCTCCATTATCAGGGTATTGAGCAGGCCTCGCGCGAGGAATCGGTTTGAGATGAGACTTGCTAAAACCTTTTCTTAAGCACTCAGAACAACTTAGAACTGTTTTTCACTGTACATGTTCAAAACTTGGCAGAAGATATCAAATGATCAGTTTCACGCTTCGGCTACTTTTCCCGCTAGAAACGATCGCCTTATACCCATTGAATAGGAGGCTCAGTATAGACGCGGTGGCTAAGAGAAACAAATCTTTCCTCTGTCTTTCACCAACCCACACCCTTCACTGACGCTAGCAATTCAGTTCATATAAGTCTGTGACTCAGGGTCTGTAATCTAACATTTTCCATCAGTATTTTGAGAGTTGGAATTAATGTCAGCTGAGCATTATGACAAGGTTATTGTTATATAGGAAATGTGAACGTTATAAACATGACAATGTTGTTTTAGAAGTCCATACACAGGTCATAACGCATGTTAGTTTAGCTGACAAACCAAAACATATTGCTCTTCAGTCTTCAGTTTCTTGTGGCTTTACTTCAAAAATTCAACGCTCTTCTATAACGTTTGTGTCACGTTTCCATTCGTGAGTCACGATTTTTCAGTCACTGATGAGTTCATGTTTATACGGGACAGCGTTCTATTAGATAAGTGTCTGTCTTTTATCTAGCTTAACTCAGTAGTCATTTCCTTCTTTTAAATTACGGTAATATGTGAACACTGATTCGCAATGGCATTAATCTTCAAGCTCTGCCTCGTAATTTAGCTTCCAGAGCGTTTATATGACAAACCAGTGCGTCTCAATCTTTTTTCATTAACGGAGCTGTAAAATAGTAAGTTTTCTCATGGCCAATAGCCAACCTGTTTCTCATAATAGTGTACAATACAAAAAAAAAACTGTCCTGAAGAAGGATGTCTTCTGGGATGTGCCGATGAAGGCAGCAAGCATCTCTTAAACGTCGGTAAACTACCAGACTATACGGTGCTTCAACTCAGAAGAAGGCAGTCATCTTCATACTCGCCTCCGTGAGAACCTCAAATCCTACAATCCATTTGACATTGTGTAAGACTCCACAAATCTACGGACACGTTAAAATATTACCCTCCAACAGATATGAGGGAATAATGGTGAATCGTGTCTAAAAATTGTTATGACTAAATAAGTAGGGCGTAATTCCTGCAGGTGCATTGCCCCATGAATATGTACCTTTTTTTAAAGCAAAAAACAGAACAGTGAATTATTGTTCACTGTTAAGCACGCATGGCGGAGTCTCCAGTGAAAGTGTTCAGCAGCTGACTGCTAGCAAAACCATACACGAACCATGTGAACGCAGATATAAAAGGCCTTCTATTGTTCCCATAGCAACTCAAACACATTTGCGTGTTTGTGTAATATAAAGAATTCTCTTATTTGCTCCTGACCTCGTCATGAAAATGTCGTGATTTGATTAGAAGGACCTATATTATAATTATGTTTTAAAGCTGTTGTCTGTCGTTACTCTTATTCAACTACAGGCATCAATTATAGTCTCCAATTGGCCGAGGTCGGTATGGACATTTTAACATTCGGTTATGAACAGTTCCAGCGTAGCAGTCCTGTGAACTTGTGTCGTGGAAGAAAATTACAACCACTGAACATAGGCCCGAACTTTCGTATGAAAACTATAGTCTGTTATCAAAATATTAACGGTCTATTCTTAAACTTATTTTACACCGAGTCCCAAGACATTTGTCTAGTTAAAAGCTGCCACATATAGTCTCATAACTTTACATCATCACCATGTTTGTAATTGTTAACATATGAAAATCGATTCATACATAATTTGTAGGTATGTTAATGATCCGTATCCATACAAAATTTGACGTGCTTAGTTTTCAAAGTTCAGTAGCTGTCACACCGAAAGAAGTTGCCGTTTTTTATGCGGAGTAATAATCTTAAGTGTACCGCATATTTTTTGTACATATGTACCTTACAACATAAATTTACAGACGCTACAATAAATAGCGCAGTATCTCTTCCAGCTAAACGTTCGCATTTCTGTTATTAGGGAAAACAGACGAACATGACAATTATGTAATAATCACTAACCTAAAATAAGGAAAGTAGGTTAAAATCTTTTGCTGTAATAACACTGTGAAAGCAAGCTGTGATATAAACAAACGTGTCTGTAACTATATAACTAATTATATAAACTTAACATCGTATCACTGCCTGCGTATTTTTCTTCAAGAAATATGGCTAACACAAATGAGAAGTGAGAAAAATAAACAATGGTAATTTTAGCCAGGATTTACCCCATCTTGACCGCTGAGGAGTGTTAAAAGGACATTTAAAAATAATTTGAACGCGAACATCATAACTCTAACATACGAAACAGCACGACATTTCAGTTGTATGGGTCTTCCTTCATTAGGTAGAAACGACGAAATTTTCCCCACGAGATATGACTTGGCGCAGTGTTTGAAACACAATTTAACTTGGAAAAAATGCTTTATATGCTGCATCTTTGCTGTTAGATCCAACACTATTGGCTTAAAATATGCAGTTTCTTAACAAGATCGCATTTTAGATACTTCAGTAAAGTAGAAGTACTTGCTTGAAAAGCCTTATAACTAAATACAACTTGCATTGGACACCAACACCCAGGTCTACCTATTTGTGACCGTGTACTGGAATCATTCTTAGGAAGATAATAATGGCTGAACTGATCAAGAAGTTCCCAAGATTTAGTTGAAGCAAGAGGTTCATTGCCGTGCTCAATTTAATCCACAACTGGACATTGCCTCAGCCAGCTGAATCCAGTCCACACCCTCTCAACAAATTTCTTTGAACATCCAACTCAATATGATCCTCCACCTAATGTTGGGTCTGAAATTTTCCGATTAAAATTTTACACCAATTTATCACCTCTCCCATGCGCGCTACATGGTCCACCTATCCTATTCTCCTTGATTGAATCACTTAATAATAAGCAGGATATTATGACTTCAAAATTTCTTTATGCAGTTTTCTCCAACACGTTATGTCTCTTCGTGGCTTACATATAATAGTTCTAGCTTTCGTTTCGGTATTTCCATGATTGAAAGACAAATAAACAGTCAGCGAGTAATCAATTAGTTATAAATTGTGGTCACGTAGGCTTCAGCAGACATCTACTGATGTCGTTCAACGAACCGCCTTTTTAGTCTAATTTTATGCTTTTCAACACGTCTCAAGTGAGACACTGCAAGTTTTCTAAATCTGACTGGTGAACTCAGGTCTGCGAAGCGTTGGGCTGAGAAAACCCTGACTCACTCCATTTTATACGCACCTGTGTCATATATATAAGAAAACCACCATCGAAGTGCCGGTCAGAGATGAAGCCCCTAACTTAACACAGATGAATTTGCAATTTTACGATTCTTATTAGAATACATAACTTCTTATTTCATATTTTACCACATTCTTTCGAATGCTGGAAATTACTTCGTGTAGATCAATTTTCTCTAATTTACACACAAGCTACAATGATATAGCTAAATATGACTGTCATTTGGGATGTTGCGCCGTGTAATCTGGTAGAAGTCTACCGACGTTTCAGAGGTGCTTGCTTACTCTATTATCAGAGTGATTGTGGAGGCAGTAAGCACCCCTGAAACGTCGGCAAAGTACCATATTACACGACAGAACATCCCAGAAGAAAATCTTAATTTTAGACATCCTGTTGCGTAGTATATCATGTCCAACAAACAGTCATGTTCATACTAGCCGCCGTGAGAACCTGAAACCTTACCTACAAGTATAGTTTAGTAGGATATTCGTATAATCAGGGCACATGTATTTCTAATTATCGTATTTATTTGCTTAACAAAAGGGTTGCTTGCACCCGAACGTAAAATGGGACAATTTGTATTTGTACTGTTTCCTGTGCTCTTATTTCACGGCTTCCTTATAAGAGGTGTTGTTTTTTGTATTAATAATAGCATAATAGGGCACGTCTAATGTCTTTAGACACACAAGTTCTTAGCGCCGTGTCGGCCGGAGTTGTGGTCCAATTGTTCATCCATCACGGAAACCAGTTTTGTTACGTGAGATAGGAAATTCAGCGGGAAGAACAGTTAATTGATAGTACAGTTTCTCTTCGTCAGTGTTCACAGAGGTGGCCATTTACACGTCAGATGGCCTTTGCTCAACTTTTACTACCACAACTGCTCTGCTTGTTCCTGAGAGAATACCGAGTCCACTAGCGCATGTCTTAATCACGTATTTGAGACTGGATGTGGGAAGCCGCGATGGTAATTTGGTACGTTTAGATGCGTCAGTTACAAGATCACTTATATAATGTTACAAAACTGGAAAGTTTATTATGATTTTGCACATCTCACTGCTACGTATACTGCTTTACTACAAAACTAGATATTATACAGTGCCCATATTAATGACAGGAAATTAAAGCGTATAAAGGCCAGGTTCCCTTTATAGGCATGATATTTATGAAAATCTATCAGATGGTTAATCTGTGTCTGCAATAAGTGTTTTCCAATTATTACAAGGGGCAGAAACGCAGTTGGTATTGATACTGTAGCCTAAACCTACCCTTCTTTGCAAATTAATAGGCAAAAAAATATCTTCTTCGTCTATTTCTGGCGACCCCACTTTTCATTCCTATTTTAGGATTCAACATTTAAGTGGTTTTTAGTCAACGTCACTTCAGGACTAGATGCTGCTCCTGACAAATTATTTTTAGCTGTGATGAACCACGCCATTTTCGGGTTTTATTTTGTTCCGTATTAGTCAGAAGTAAGATGTGTCAGAGGCTATAAAAAGCTGTCATCAGGACGAGGTTTGCAACTCTGCCACCTCATGTGTACGCAGATCGTGGGGGCCGGTGACTGGACACTTCACAGTCACAGCGTAGGGGATACACAGATTCATCAAGATAGGTTAAAACAGCCTGTGCGCCAAAATTGGCATGCGACAGGAACTCACTATTAGCAGCAGGGAAGCCACAGGTAAAGTTGACGTATGAGTCTGCGGAGGTAAGCTTCATGCATTCGTGCCTTGCGCCACTTGTAAAATTTGACATACGCATTATAAATAAAGTATGGTGATGGTGAATGAAACTGGAAAAGCAAGATTTGATTGCCGTAGTACAAGTGGTTATTACTTTAATTTATTAGCCTGGGTTTGATTCCGGTTAGAGGTAGGGAGGTTTTCTCTTCATCACCGTGTCCGGAACAGATGAGGCCCACCCAGTCCCCTGTCCAATGTGTACACCGGGGGCGACACATCCCAGAACAATGTCGTCGTCCTCACTGCAGTGAGAAATTCACATCTCAGAGTGTAAAAATTGTCGCACTGATTCTGCTTCGCCTTTTTCCGTTACGACACTTTCTGAAAACGGATTCACGGGTTTATTTACAATGAGTAATCTCGTCCTCATGCTCTCCATTTCCGTAGCGTTTAAAAAAAACGGAATCCAACTTTCACCCTCCGTCCCCCAGTCTGCAGAAATTATGCTCGATGGAAATGGATCGGAACGTCTGTCACCGAGAAACTGCAGAACAGGATGCTTCAACACATATACAAAAAATGTACGAAGGTATTAATATATTATTCATTAAAATGTTTCGTTCATCAGTCAGCATAATTACAAGTAGCTTTAGCTTTGTTCTGTAATGTACGAGTGATTTAAAACTGTGGTATTTTCCTTGCTACCGTTGATTTCACTTTGATTTATTATTTTGACTTCTGTTTTGTGTAGGTGTTAAATCTGGTCTCTCACGTTTAGGGAAGAACACGGCTTGAGGATGTTCGAGAACAGGGTGCTGACAAAAGTATTTGAAAGCCGCCATTTGCAATATCTACCGACTTTCTTTGTTTATGAGGAAAGATAGGATGATGGTATTATCATGCCCCAACGTTTGTCATCAGTTCTGTATGAATTATTTTATATCATAACAGTCTTAGCTAGAAAGTAATTGTCATAGACTTCGCATTCCATGGTCTTCCTCAGTCTCTTCGCTTCCAAGCTGTCACTTAAAGTTGAAAAGGATTTATCAGCTAGCCAATGAATATAACAACTCACCCTGTAGGCAGGTTGTACAGAGATTCAGAGAGGCTTAAGTGGGCCATTCTTGGCGCTTCAACTCTAGTAACCGAGATGAAAGCGTATCACAGAATCCGTCTATTCGCATTGAAGAAGGCTTCCACGTGGTCAGACTGATCGTGTCTGCAACCCGTAATGAGGTGTTCGACCCGGAATGGGATCTAGAAAAAGCAGTCTTCTATGCCAGTGGATTTAACTCCGTGGATGTGACCAATACTCAAGAGCGAAAAACCAAAAATAATGATATATATGAACGATGACATTAAAAATGTAGGGTTATACGTTTTCAAATTGTAATTGCTTTTTCGTAGATACACATGGGGCAAAGAAACAGCTGCACAGTGAGATTTAAGGTTATCACGGCGACAAGAAATTACTTAAAGACGGCTGATGTCTGGGATATTGAGCCGAGTTGTCTGATAGATAATAACAAACGTTTCAGAGGCGTTTACTGTCTTTATCATCAGTGAAGATGCAGTTACTCACCGCCCTGATGTTGGAGGCAGTAAGCATCACTGAAACGTCGGTTACTATCTACCAGACTACACAGATCACTTAACGTCATTCAGACGTTTCGATCCGTGTGGTGAGGCTAACAAGCAATTATACTATTTAGATATAAAGGTCTATTCTTGTGCACATTTTTCACTAGTTTAGACTACGACTACGATAAATTCCCCCCCCCCCCCCGGCCATATAAAGTTTCGCACTGTCGCCATTTGTTTTATTAACATGTAGCCATGTTTAATACATTACATTTGTAAATCATCTATCTTGTGGTCAGCGCTGGAAATATGCATTTTACAGTGTTCATCGTGCAATATAGGTCGTTCAACACTGGAAGATTATCATCAAGATTAGTCGTTCACCTCTTCTGAATCACGAACATGTAAACCAACAGTGGGTTTTTCTGAGGAACGGTACCCTTTCACACAATGCACAGTACAAATAAATATACGAAGATTTCTGTCTTCTGGGTTATTGCGCTGTGTAGTCTGGTCGATGTTAACCAACGTTTCAGAGGTCATACTGCCTCCGTCATCAGGGCGATGAGTATGAAGATTTCTGTCTCCTGGGTTGTTGTTGTTCATCGCCCTGATGACGGAGGCAGTATGACCTCTGAAACGTTGGTTAACATCGACCAGACTACACAGCGCAATAACCCAGAAGACAGAAATCTTCATACTCACCGCTGTGAGAACCTCAAGTCTTACAAATAAATATACCTTTGAAGCCCGAAGCTAATCTAAATAATATATACAAAAAAATCAGTTCGTACTCCACAGAGAACGTAACCCATCTCCATTACGAAAATAGACTAATAAATGTTGTTCAAGGAAATGGTCGTTTATCCAGAGAATCATAAGAAACCCAAAAATACACTCTGGAAAAAAAATGAAAAATTATTGATGGTACATATGGGTAAGACTGGACGTAAAAAGAGCCCTAACACGTCGAAATATGTTTAAATACAATTTTAAAATGTACTTTAGCAACGACTACAAAAGTACTGAACAGTGAGTATGTGGAAAAGAGCCTCTGAATAATAATTATCGAGTGATTATCCGCATTTAACCTTAGCAAGTAGAAAATCAATACATAAAAAACTGATATTAGTGAAACAGTATTCTTTTTACAATACCTGTAATTTTGAAGGTGGTGAAGAAGTCGATTTGGTCTTCTGGGTTGTACGGTCTGTTTTCTTAACTAAGAAGCTAAATGGTCTGTGGACCATCGGTTAAGTGATCTAGACCAGTGATGACTCAAGACACTAAATTTGTTTCTTGCAGTTAAGATGACAATGATCTGGACAGTTTTAACTCATTTTCATGCTGCTAATAGTTATAAAATTCTTAAATAACCCATCTTTGGTCCCTTCGCAGTTGTTATTTGGACAACTACAATGTTTATATTTGGCCGGAAAGATAGAATTTTATGTTCCTCCTTGAATTCTCGTAACAAATGCAAGCGGCGTATTCGGCCAAGCATTGGAACAGCCGTTTATACGTTGAACATAGTTTTTTTTTAAACAGAATGCTATATTGAACAAGCCAACCTAAGACTTGCAGCTCCGAGGAGGGGATTTGTAGGGTGGGGGAGCTGAGACACGTGACTAGTAGAGATCTTTGAGTCTGGTTGTTCCTAAAATTAAACTTAGTACAAAGGGTGCTGATGCTGTGTCGTGTGGTAGTTGTCCCTCATTCATCTTCAGATAACTGTGGTAGTAGTGCAAACGAAAGGTGTGGTCTGGGGTGTGCTATATCAGATCTCACAGGTATTTAATTACTTTTTACTTGTTCTTGAATGACAACATAGAGCCAATAAAAAATGTGACAAGGTCGTTGTTGGTGACAATAACCTCTTTTTCTCACGTCGGTTGCGATGTTCCTCCGTGGATGTTGGTAACCTTGCTCCCCCCCCAAAAAAAACACCTCTTTGTTTTAGTCTCAGAGCGTCAGAAAGGTGAATGTAGCCTTCTAATTTAAAACTTTTATTTATGTGTTATAGTAAAAACGTGAAATGTACGTTTCGTTAATATCAGCCTGTAACATGAATGAAAAGTGATTTTCAGTGAATCTTGATTCAGAGATTCAGACTCGTTGTTTGTAAACCGGTGTTCCGCGACATTCTCAATTGAAATGGTTCTACATATTTAGCAGTAGTTCGCGAAGTACGATCTTTCTCAGCCCTGTTTTGTTAACTGGTGTCTCCTTTTCGAATTCAATGTTTTTTTGTTACATAGTACAGTTTTTTAGAATAACCTTCTTTAACGAACATATTTTTTAATTTAACGTATGCATGCATGGATATATCGACCGTGGTGTGCATAATATAGGTCTGTATAACTCAGTTTTAAGTGGGTAAAATGGGGAAAAAAATCAACAGAATTTTTTAAGAAAATTACTGATCGCTATTTGAACCTGTTTTAGATAATCTGTTAGCATTTGTAATAAACTGGAATGACGTTTCAGTAAAGTGTCGTCTAAACGCGGCGAGATACGAGACGATAAGAAAGGAAGAGTGGCTCCAAGTCTCATATGCTAGTTAATCGCCATTTGTGAGCTTGGTCACTTCTTCCGTGTACGCCTACTGAGTCAACAGGTACTACAAGCTTCCTAAGTCATCTCCCAATTCGCGTTAAGCAAACGTGAAGTTCAAGTTCTCGTCTTCTGGGATGTGATACCGAGGTGCTTACTAACGTTTCCGAAGAGCATATTTCCTACAGCTTCAGAATGGAACCTCAAATTTCATTTGGTCCCAGAGAATGAGCTGGTAACCTCTGGCTATGTCGCTGGTAATGCGGACACCGGAGTGAGTCTTGCCGTGGAGATTGCAGAATTTTAAGGACGGGCATCATCGGTCTGATTTCTTGCAGCGGTATATCCTTAACAATTGCCTTTCTTTGTTCTCTTTGACACAACAGGATGTAATCCAGACTTCAGAGCAATAACCACATTCCTAGATAAGAAATGTAAACCGACTATTGGGTGTGTTAACTACAGTTATCACATTTGCAGTAGGCCTTTAAGTAAGCATCATATTTCCAGATGCAAAAACAAAAAAGATTATACAGCTTGCTGGTGAGAGAACGTTTAAGAAATAGCAGCACACCCTGGCTACAAGAAAACACAACGTTGTATTTTCTTTAAGATGTCACTCTTTTATTTATTTTTTCTCTGTCTAAGAAATACATAAAATTAGATATAAGAAGACGTCTCATAACTAAAAGAGTGTCATTATATGTCACTGTCAAAACAGCCACACACAAATCAGGAGGTTTTGAACTGTGCAGAATTGTGCAGAATCTCATTTAAGTCCACCACGCGGTACTGTAGCAGAAGATTAAATTTGGAAGATATTTTATACCACAAGTTTACCATTTTCACCTTCCAGTCACCTGCTTAGAAACACAAAGATTAAAAATATACAGGGCTGTAAATGTACCTATTGCTTTGTACTGATGTGGAGTTGGGCTGTAAGAAGAACATGCCTATTTGAGCGTAAAAGATAGGAAATAGCAACAAAGGACGACGATGACAGTTGCATAATACTGAGATGTTTAATCTGTACATCATGCAGGGCTGATGAGCCAAGTGAACTTGCAAGCCGTATCTTTCATCAGCAGTGCCATCACGTTCTAACTCCCACTTTAAAGTCATGTGAATTCCTTTAGATTCAAGTTCGCTCTTCGAAGGTAAACGTTGTTCTCAAATGGTGTCGCAAGGTCGTTCTAAACTGTACAATATATAATCAATCATGTGCGTTAGCCATGCGAGCTGAACCGTAATGCCGATTGTGTAGTTGAAGTTCTATTTCAAGATATGCAGTCAAGATGATAAAACAGCTACTCAACGATGCGGCGAGATTCTGGATTCAAATGCGTTTCCACGTATTTAATAAGTGTTTTTTTATGCATTTTGTGATTGTAACAGTGCGCGTCCAGATTATAAAGGTTCAAGGCTAACTGAACACCTAATTTGCTACATAATTTTAGTAGGATATGTTGCTGTTCATCCAATACGGCAAGCGTATATATTTCTTCACAAATATTACTAATGGACAGACATTTATTACAAAATTGCGGGGCTGTGTGAGGGAGTAAAAGTTGGTGTCAGTATTTGCCATGTTTCGATTTTGTATTCTTTCTTTGTCCTATTGTTGTTGCTGGTAGTCTCTCTTCTCTTCTCTCTACTATAAAAATTTGTGATTCCTCGTTGTCGTTAAAAAATGACATTGTTGACTCGGCATTGTTGTGTAACACAAACATGCCGAGTAAACAAATAACGCTTCACAACAAAGAAATCAAAAACTATCAAGCCAGTCGCATTATCACTGCTCCAGAAGCAGCACATCGCATTCTTGAATATTGACTGACAGTTGGCCTAAGTCATCAGAAAAGTGAAAGAAGACGTTATCAAGTATTTGAAGTACCAACTCCAACAAGGTAAACTGATACTCATTCGATATATTACGATTACGAAAACTATTATGAAAACTGACTTTATGATCGATTTTAAGACGAAGATTTGCAAGTAGGGGGTTGGTTGCGTTTTAAACACTTCACCAACCCCCCCCCCCCCCCCCCCCGAAGGGTTAGTTTAGTGTGTTACTTAAGATTTTAAAACGCAATCAACCCCCCCTTTCGGAGGAGTTGGTTGCGTTTTAAAAACTTGACCCCCCCCCCCCCCCCCGAGGAGCTCCGAAAGGAGCGCTCTGCTCTAGTGTTTGTAAAAATCACAAACCGGCGTTTAATTTTTGCCATCACGTGTGAGAATTAGTCCCTTCTGTTACATGCTACTGCAATCGCTTGATACATAAACCATAGTTCCATCGCTTTTGATTTATCTTAGTGCTTCAACTCAAACTTTGAAGGAATATTATGCCTGAGGAATCTCAGTGCACGATATTAAAAGCCGGTTTGACTCGTGAGTCCCGTTATATTGTAAGAACGCAGTGCGACCTAGCCGACCATCTGCTCACAAAGGAATGCAAATGCTTCAAAGGACTGTAAGGAGCTGGGATTATTCAGTCAGTAAAATCGACCAACTGCGGCAGAGCTGAGTAATCTATTCTACAACAATACTAGAATATTTAATTAGAGTACTCATTTATGTTTTACTTAACAAGGCTACCAGTAGCTCGCATGGAATGATACGATGGTAGAATTAGGTTCTCACGTGGGTGAAGAAATGTCGATGTTGGTCTTAGGAAAATACCCTAGCGTTTCCTTCCATGCCCTCCCCAATTCAGTGTTTATAAATCTCCCCGTTATTTTATGCTTGCCTTCTGAGTTGTAACGCCGTATGGCTGAAGTTATGCCTGAAGATGGAGACAGAATGTTTCTCCGAAACGTTGGTATTTACCTAAAACTCCACACGGTGTTACAACCTTAAATACCATACGAAGTATTGGGACTGTTTAACAGAGTAACAACGTTTCAGCAACGAGAAGAAACAAAGGCTGAAAGAACAAATACAAAGAAATATGCGACACTTGAGGCAGCAAAAAAATTGAACAAATAAGAAAGTCAAATGCCCATGACACGACTGAACGAGGTGATAGGAATCTCACTGATATTACCACGCGTTGTTAGTTATTGACAAGAGTGTAGTCGTGCCAGGGGTCCACGACACACGGACTGAGAAACAAAACAGTCGGATACGTTTCAATGCCTGCAACTCCCATAATCCATATATACTTTCATAGCAGTGACGCAGAATCTCGAATACAGAATAGCATTAAAAGTCAGTCATTAACATATCGCAAAGTGAATCGGTCTGTATTATTCCGTGGCCGTCACCGATTACGTGAGCCGAAGTTGATGGCAGGACATTCCTGTCTTCATCTGGTTTTACTGATAATGCTTTAAAAGCACCCGTAACTGTACTAAGAAACGTGATGTTGAGTGAGAAAAAATGTTTGCTATAATGACTAAAGCAGCCTTCGCCTTTAACTAATGGTATGATCACTTAATCACGTATTCAGATTACAGACACTAAACAGAAGCCAGGGTCAATAAGACCATAAAAGATGAACCGCGTAATATAAAGAAATAAAATTGAGAACTCGTTGGAATAAACATATAACATTCATGTAGAAGGTCATCCATCACCAGAAGTTTAAAAGCTTTATTATGTGAAGGTAGAGCGTTCTGCAACAAATCTCTCTTAGCGCGATTGTAGATTCGTACCTGTGAGTGGTGTTATGTGTGCTGCTATTATTGATAGAAGCTTAAATAAGTGTCAGGTTTAAAAGGTCTTTTATTTTTCTTGAAATGAGTACAAGTCCAACCATTAGGCATGTGTGTCCTTGTACTTTGTAAGAGTGCAGGAAAGACTCTCACAGCAGCCAATGTCTGCATTGACGATGTCCGTGTGCATACAGCACGACATAAAGCTGTATGGGGAAGCTGTTATAAAGCTCCATTAATTCTTAACCTCAGCTTTAGATGGAAGTGAGTCAGCTTATCCTTTTGGTATCTTAACCCCCGGGGAAAAAGGAGCTGGGTGGACCCCGGAAACCGAACCCTGGTTGTCTAACCCAGTGGTATTCAACCTGGGGTACGCGTACTCCCGGGGGTACGCGAAGACATCTTAGGGGGTACATAAAATTTAAAAAAAAATATTATTTTATGATAAACACTGAATAATCAGTAATGTAATTTATTGAATTTATTGTAGATGTAGATTATATACTATGTATAACTTGAATTATACACCAACAACTTTGGGGGTAGAAAGTTGAAGAGAAATTATATCTGGGTGTACGCGAACAAAATAGGTTGAATACCACTGGTCTAGCCCGTAGCCAGTTTAGTGAATGAGGTGTTCCGGTCCATGTACGGTTGGATACTGTACAGGATTTTTGTCTTATTCGTTGTTTGTTGTCCTTAAAATCCTTTCGTCCAGTGTTCTCCGTTTTGCCGTCTCAGATTCGATACGTATACGATCATAGCCACCACTATTTTGTCGCTCAGAAACAGTATTTTATGTAATACATCAATGCCTTGTACGACAGATCTACTTTGATGCATTTGGTAAAACTAAAATTTCGGCATCACGGCTGTATAAATGATTTATACTCTCCAAAATTTAATTCTCCCGACAACTTTTAATGTTGGCCCCATCAATATCGGTTAGGGTAGTTCCAAAGAAGAAGAATAACGGACAGACAGACACAAACTCTCCATTATACGTTCATTCTCTTTCACTGTGTCCAATGAATTTATAAAATGAACTATCGTGTATCACATATGTAAGCTACATTCGTCAATACCACCAAAAATAAATCTGTAAAAGACATGTCACTTTGTAGTCTTTGATAGTCTCCGGCCCGAAGCTACTTAAAGGCTGTTCACGTGCCACGTATGCAGTGAGCTCTATTTTTAAGAAAACTGATAAAGTTTCATCTTAGTTTTGAAGTTGATCAGTACTAGCAAAATATATTTGCCCATCCATACTTATTACAGATCCTCCAATGCAAAAGTTTAATCATATGTTTATTTCATTCACTTCCTGCGGGGATGTAAATGTTTAAATGTTCCCAGGCTTCACTTCAGAGCTACCTTTAAATATCCTACGTCGTCAGAGAGTCAACACTTTTAAACCACTGGTAACTGTATGTACCACATGCTTTAACATTCAGTAACTTTACATTTGGTATTATTATCCGAGTACAAAGCGATGATTTCCTTATAAACGATATTAATCGCTTTATCTTTGTAACGGAGACGCGTTGTTTTCTTTGAGGTAAGAACTGAATTTCTTATTACTTTGACGAATTTCGGCTTCAAAGAGTTAAAATTTGCATGCATTTCAGTTGTTATGTACGATACAAATAAGTCGCCTGCTCTGGTATTTACCACAGAGATATTGCCGAGAGATTTATCATAACTCTAAGTATCGGATTTGAATCCTATGGGGTAAACATTTTCTTGACTTTGACTTCTTGGCTAAGCACCAAAATAGTGGCATACAATAGATTAAAGCTGCCCTCTCCATTCTAACTTGCGTCATCACAAGCTTCAGTTAGTAAGTGACCTTAAATCTATAGAAGAACCAAATTTACATGTTTCCTCAATAGCAACCATGGTCGTAACGCTTTGTCATGGGTTGAAAAAGTGGACCTACTCTGAACCAGAGACAAATTTACGATGCAGAACAATGGCCTCGAATGTTTACAAGCTGTTTCGAGATTCTAAGAGCTAGGAAGAAGTAGGAGGCAGAGGATTGTAGATGTAGATGTAGATTACAGTGAAAATCTCTCCTCCCTTCAGTTGCTGTTATGGGAGAGCGTATTGGTGGGGTATTATAGGACATGAAGCCTACTTGGTTCCTTGTTTTTCATCTTCATCGACCTCTGTCTGACTGTTGAGCATTGGTAACCTACATTTCTTTATATTTGTTGACTGTAAAACGAGAACTGGACGACAAGTAATGACGACAAAACCGTATCACTTTAATTTACGATGAGTTTAATAATTTAGGCCGGTTTCTGAAATAAAAATGGTTTAAATGTTCCGGATCTCCTATCCAGTGCCGTTTCTATGGTAACAGTAAGTAATAATTAGGACTTGTGAAACACGGTAGAATGAGGAGAGTTTATTTCGCGAGATGGCAGAAATTCATATTTAAATGAAGGGTCTTCGTTCTCAGTTTTTACCGTTTTGGTAGGTTGATATTTTCTTGTGTGTCAACCACAGAGTGATCAGTTAATGATCATATTTAAAGAATATAAAATTAATATAAATGTAGTTATAAGTTATGTGTATTTTTTTGGACTTTATTTATTGTCGATGTGTTTAAAAAGCCTCAGCGTTTCAGAAGTTGATTTTATAAAGCTCTTGTCCTCATGTCAGGCAAAGACGGAAGTATAAACGACTTCCGAAATGTTGTGACTGTTCTAATAGCTGGTTGTAATCAAGAGTGCGAAGGTGCAGACTCAGATTTGACGTAAACATTTCCCAGATGCACTCCTCGCTACTTCACCTCTCATCTGGCTGCATGTTCATCAACACCAGACACGATCTATTATTGTAGGCTAACACTGCGCTGTTTCAAAGCCAACCACGTCAGAAACGGGTTTGCAGAGTCAGAATTTTTTTTATTTTTATATCGTTTAATATTCCACATATCAAAAATGTTTCGATTCAGAAAAGTTTCTTAATAACGTCTACATTTTACGTAATGTAACAGTTATTTGCATGTTGGTCAGTTCATATATCGAATTAACAGAAACCAAAAATAAATTCCTTCGCCAAAGTACAGTCCACACTCCCTCTACGAAATTTAATCGATGTCAGGCAAAGTTTCTTCGGTGGCCAAACATGCGGACGGACAAATATGATCGCCTCACTGTATGTTTATTTTATGCTCGTTTAATAAATAACGCACTAAACGTAATATTCCTTTTGTAATACCATATAATACAGTGAATGTAGATGGGTGTGGAGTTGAAAAATACCAGCATTACAAATCAGAGGAGAATATTAAAATGTATCTTAGAGGAACAGGGTGTGGAATGGATTCATCTGGTTCAAGATATATTATAATGTAGGGTATTTTTTGCATAAAAGCGTGTGCTTTCTTAAACATGTGAGTAATTATTAACTTTGTCAAAAAAAAAGTCCCCACATCACGGAACATTAATATTATTGTTTTTGTTGGTCATCCCCTATCTGCAGACCTGCCTATCCGAGTTGGTTGTTTCATAATGGACGACGGGGCAGTGTGAAGTTAAAAAAACCGGCACTGACTTGAAAAACACGATATTAAATGAAAATAAAACTCACTCTGCTGACCATCATTAGTCCTGCAACGAGAGGACATGTCGGTGTCGCGGAGAATTTAAATAAAAGAGAAGCCAGAAAAACGCCTATGCATTGTCTGAGCTGTTACCCTCCTCCCCGCCCCCGGGGCTGCCCCTTCGTTCAAGGCGAGCAGGAAGTGAGGACGTGACGTCTGAGCGGACCCCGTCAACAAATCTAGACGCGATGACACGCAACGTGTTCCTTCTTGCCTGGTTAAGGACTGCGGAACAAAGTTGCCGCCTTAACCGTGTGTTCAACACCGCAGAAACCAAAGCTTACCGTCTGTATCGACCCTGAATCAATTCCATCTTCACAACATATTTTCGTAAGATTTTGCCTGTCTTATGAAGTCATTCTCTCATGTCGTCAGCCCTACAAGTAGCTGCGAAAATAGAGGTTTCCCCACTAAAACTCTGTATCCATTCTTTGTCTCACCCGGCCTAACTACATGTCGATAATTTCGTAGAGTTCTGCATTTTTACTGTCCTAACAATATCAAGACATTCCTCGTTATGAAAACTGCTCACTCACTTCATCTCCCACGTTCAAATATTTGTATTTTTGCTGATCAATTTGTTCTTTGCTGCCTGGAATTTCAAAAGGGACATTCATGTTACACGATGAGATATCTGGTTCTCTTGGTGACGAGTATGGAGATGACTATCTTGTAGGATGTTGCGCCGTGTAGTCTGGTAGTAGTTTACCGACGTTTCAGAGGTCATACTGCCTCTGTCATCGGGGCGATGCACCATGGATCATAGTATAAATGAGAAATACACACCGCTCATCGCCCTCTTGATGGAGGCAGTAATCACTTCTGAAACATCAGCCATTTTCTACCAGACTATACTGCGCAATATACCAGAAGACAGTGTTAAAGTCTGGAGTGAAAACATAAAGTAGGATGAGATGAACAGGGTTTTGTGGACGTTGATCAATTGAGTGAGTGTTCAGGTACCTTGAAGCAAACTCTTTCTTCAGCTAGAGGCAACGCAATAAGGGTAAAACTGCATAAATTTCCGGAAATTAGAAACAGCTAAATATGGAAAAATGCCGTCCCCACAGCAACAGCGTTGCATGGCTACAATGACCTCTCGTGGAAGGGTCATTATATGCCTGCAGGGCTACCCAAATTTCTTCAGCAGCGCCAGTCTTACAGTGAGCTTCGTTCTGTGCAAATCAAGAAGCCTCACAGGTTAATTTGCAAGTCTGGTTCTCTGTTTTAACAAAATGGTGGTCCTTTATCTTAGGGAGGCCCAGCAATCAAGTAGTGTGCATCACGTAAACTGATTTTTAATTAAGACAATGGATATTTAGGTAATGACATTTTCAGTTACAACTTAACCAAAACATAAATTACTTCCATATTCCCCAATTCATCCCCTCTTGTCTATCTGGATCATATAAGATAGGAATTTTTAGACTATGGCCCGTGTAGGGGCTGTATTTGTTTTGGAATATTATCACTATTACGAGGTATCCAGTCACATCAGAACCCTGATAATGGGGACATTGTAGGCTCCCGAAACGTCGGTTTACTACGGTAACCATTTGACGCCGCTGATTGCCCGAGAAGATTTTATTGATTATACTCGCCGCGAAAGTATCAAATTCTATATTATATTGACTTGTGTGACGAAAAATTGTTGCCTAATATCAGAAATTATTTTTAATATCGTCAGTATGTGGCAGAACCTTGCCCTCTTATCATATGTTTCAGTGTACTCATCCTGGGTACGGATACCGAAAGCCTGTAAGTACCTTGGCCTTTCAAATTCATAATAACGAATCTGGCCCAAACAACGGTCTATTGCGAATTGCAACGTGCAAAACAGTGAATAATGAATCAGCGAGGAGGGTACTGGCCTCACAGCTCGATACCTGACTACCATTCCACGGAGAAGTGGAATCGGAGATGAGCAAAGGTTGTGACTGTAGCGGAACTTACGAGAGCGTCGTATCATGACACAGACGCAGTTGCCATGGTTACGGACAGCCCTTCGTATATCTTCCTTCAGTCCGTGCAAGGTGACACGTAATTGTTATGCTGAATGAAAACGTCAGTTCTTTAGTATTACACAAAACAATCTTTGTTTTTTTATAGTTGGAACACAATGTACTAAGAAAGAGAATGGCACGTACTGTTTGTGGAATGGATTCGGTACTGAAAAGTAAACAGAATTCCTGCACAGTACCAGACAGTTCCCAGTTACTGATTGAATCATCCGGTTAAAAAAACAACAATCTTTTCACGTGATTAGGTCGCTT
The DNA here is from genome assembly GCF_977971745.1 of Zootermopsis nevadensis. NCBI lineage: Eukaryota > Metazoa > Arthropoda > Insecta > Blattodea > Termopsidae > Zootermopsis > Zootermopsis nevadensis. The sequence continues at coordinate 14,543,297 of NW_028259142.1, forward strand.
TTCCAAACTTATTTTTGCAGAGAAATAGTGAGTCTCTAAAGGTTTGTGGCACTTGTTGATCCAGTGCACCACTGTCCTTTGTCTGAGGTGCAAAAATGTGGCATTTTTCTTTCCTTCCTTTACTTCTTTGTATCTATATTTTCTCGTTTTCTATAACGTTATTTGTCAACGAATAACTACATACCACTGAAAGTGGCCAGAAACAGTTTTAAAGTAGATTTAATATTCTCCCACTGACTTCTGTTTCGTATGTGGGAGGGTTCAAAACATTAGCAAAGAATCAACAATGCTGTGCCTACTAACAATGTCCAAGTTTTGTGTAAATGTGACACCAGGCAGACTGAATATTTCGTTCGCTCTGGTCTGCTCTAAATACAGCCATTATCTCATCCAAGCCCGCGAGTTTGTCAGCACGCTAAAACGAATGCTAGGGGACCGAAGACAGTAGACGCTGAAAAGCTTACGATCAGCTGAACACCTCAGTTCTTTTTGTCATTCCAAACACGTTAGCCAAAGGTCATGGCGCTACGGATATTGGCGATAGTTTCCGCACACTCATTCGATCGGGATGCGCCAGTCACTGTGACAGATTTAGATGGAGGGTCGTCACTACTCTCGGCCCACGTACGTATTATATACACTTGAGCCCGTCGTAAGAAGTGCCCAGTGGCTTCTCCGAGTTTCGACGGGATCAAATGACTGAGCAGCAAATTCGGCCTTATTGGTGTACATCGAACTCTTTGGAGTCGAAGATCGTCTAAATAACATTTAAACATTTAGTTTTCAGTCCCTGCCTCAAAGGAAACACAACGTGTCACCATTATACAAAGAAAAATTGGTCTATGCATTTACGAAAATTATCGCTGATTACCCTGAGAATCATAAGAAACCTTTAATACGTTCTGTGAGCAAAAAAAATGCATAATTACTAATTGTTCAAGAAGATGGGGTGTTTGGACCTTTAAAAAGTCTAAGTTCAAAACGTGGTAACAACATTATACTAACTCTCAAAGTTCGGAAATCAGCATAGCATGAAGGCGGGGGAGTGTATATCTTTAAGAGTCTCAGAAGGCAGAATTGGAGCATCCTTGTTTGACTCAGTCTCCGTTTACCTCAATTATAATAAAGTATAGGTTAGCCCACTGTGGCTTCCAGATCTTCGGTTATAAGAACTGGAACTCACACTAACTAACTAGTTGGCTTACCGAACCCGAAGGTTCATCACCGAATTAACCAAAGCCCTCCACCGGACCCTGTCCTGGGCCAAAAAAATCCAGTCTCATTCAACTCCTATCTTCCATAGATCCCGCCTGAGATTATCCTCCCATCTACGTCTAGGTTTCCCCAGCGGTCTCTTCCCCTCAGACTTTCCAACCAAAACCCGGTGCACACCTCTTGTCCCATCCATGCTCGCTACATGCACCGCCCATCTCATTCTTCTCGACTTAATCACCCTGACAATACTGGGGGAGGAGTACAGACAAGCAAATTCCATATTTATTGAATACCAATCGTGGCATTTGTTTTGATTTTTTCTATAAATGAACTGCATCTATTTTATTTATCTCCGGTTTAATTCCGGCAATCAGACTATTAGCGTCGAACGATGCGAGGTTAATGAATAATCACTAGGAAGGGATATGCAAGGGAGCGATCGTGGTCTAATTGCGATAATATTATGAAATTTGCCGCTAGCAACTCGTAAGTCTGTTTAATCTTGATTTTATATTAGTTCGAAAAAATAAATATGGTGAATGATGGGATTTTGTTATTAGTTTAGGTTTGGACTTATTTTAGTGTCGTAATAGCGGCGAGTTATCACGATGTACTGACATATTTACAATAACTGCAGTAGCTAAATCAAAGCAGTATTCGTGTTCGAATTTCGGCGTAATTTGATATTGATTCGAAAAATACTAATTCCACGACGGGTTAGAATCCTTAGGTCAGGAGTTCACAAACGCGGCCCACCGATATATTTTGTGATGCCTGCGTACGTATTTGTAATAATGTGTCACTCTTGTGTTTTAAAAACAGTTACGAAATATCACAAAACATGTTTTGTTAATGTCGTCAGTATTCCGCAGATGTGTTTAACTGTTCAGTTTCGTGAAGTTACTCAAATCACTCACTAAGTTGAAAGTTACAATATTTTCTAATTATAATATCGACAATTTTTATATTACAGCACTATAAATCAATTTTACTAATATAATGTGGTTAGTTTTCTTACCAGCATTTCCACTGCAGATAAATTCATTGTTTGCCAGTCCTTGGAAGAATTGCGTTTTTACACATACAAAACAAAACTTTCTTATTACACTTTTCCCATACGATTTTTTCCTTAGGTCCAGTTCTCTGTTCATGCACACGCAGGTTTAGACTGACGGGTCCACAGGCAGGGACACACAGCTCACTCCATGTCTACCTGCAGCTGGCGGTGTATTTGCTGGTACCACGGCTTAACTATCAAGACTTTGACTTCTTGGGTTGCGTGACGTTATCATACGCTTCGTAGCTGATATCGAGTTATAAAACTAAACATATTGATGCCCCATTTCTTACATTTGTAGAAATTGATCCTGTATGAAGTTTACATTGACGGACGAACTTTCCATATACGCTAAGCTACAGGTCAGGGCCTCGCGATATGAGGGGCCTCAAATGCTAGTATAATTCTTTAATTTAAATCAGTTTTGTTCATTTTTAATGATCCCTTTAGTCAAAATAATAAATGTACGATTTGAATTTCGAATTCTTGATAGCTATTGAGGTCTCTTAAACTTGATTGACATAGCTTAGGGCGTCAGAAGGTCAAAGTCCGACCCTGGAAGTTGGTATATCTCTGCTGAGTTTATAAAACTGATCCCTTCTTCAAGTTCCAGGATTCAAGTTCATTGTGTATCATTGTTGCGTGACATGAATTAACGCGAATGATTGTTATCTCCAACGGCAAGAGAGGTATTTCGATGGGCAGAAACAGCACGAATTATGCCAAAGTCATGATATAAACACCGTACTTTATCGTGTTTGGAATTAAAGGTCGTTATGTTTTTTCTAGACTTCCAGCCGAGGTTACATCGACTGGAGAAAAGTGTTTGGCAGAATTTACCGTCGTTCAAAATCGCCTCCCTCTCGCTTTGCCTTGTAACAATCGCGTGTATATACATTAACCTTTACTGATCTCGATATTTCACTCACTGTCCATGTCTTTAAAATCGCACGAAGCATAAACAATCACCAGCACACGCATGTGGCCTCTTGTCTCGATACGTCAATCATTTCCTGAGTTTTCGGATTGTTCTGTTCATATACAGCCATTGTATATCTAGTGCATTAAAAAATTTGATAACGTAATTGCAAGGAATATGTTCCCTTTTCAGAAGACGTAAATCACATCTTCAAAGCAAGGGTCGGCAATCTTTTCATTACCGCGGGCCACCATAACCGAAGGTCACAGAAAGAAATAACAATGTAGACAGTAAGCGAAATTGATTTTTTTTATTTAGAGAGTGTTGCTTTTCAAACATTATTTTCTTTGTTCTCTGCTGATTGTTGGCAGAATAGCAGAGATTCAAAGGACCTAGACTTTGTATTGCAAACTGATCAAGAAATGTAATGTAAGCCTACGATATATGTTGAAATATATGTTGGTTGGTGATCATGCGTGATCCATAGATTGGGTACTGTTAGACTTTTCAATAAAAATGTTCTATTATGTACGATTTTTAGATCTTCCCGATTATTGACGGGCGATTTTCCAGTATTGTGTATTGTGAGTCAGCTGAATCCAGTCACAACCCAGTGTTAACCGTGTTAGCCCGGCTAACACGGTTAACATGAATGATCAGCCCCTGCTTAGCATCATATTTTCAAACACGCTAAAAATATGTTCTTCCAGCTCCATAATATGTGCGAAATTTGTAAAAAAATTCGTAAAATATAAAAGTTACATTTATTCTCCTTTTCTAACTTGCACCGTTGCGCCTGCAAAAACTGACGGCAAATTTGGTATTCCAGTCATATTAAAATTCTTTGAACGACATCCGGTTAAATCAGATGTCCTGTATAAAGTAAAATCCATTCTTGCTTTTTTACCGCGAATATTTGATATTCCTGTAACATCAGCCGCGATTTGAACTGGGTACGAACCTCTGACATAAATCGGAGAGTCCATATTTCGCAGGAATACAAAATAATAGGCATAACTGATTATATTCAGTAGTTTAGCCACACGCAGTTCGGTTTCTTTTATTTCCAGCAGGGCATTCAGGAGTATTTTGAAGGTCTCTGCTCTCTCATGAAAATTAAGCGAACTTGTAAATAGTTTAGAGAATACATGCCAGACGGTCGCTGCCAGAAGCGGACTCATACATACTCAACCAAAATGACTCAACATCACACGGCCAATAGCAACAAAGCGGATAAATACCCCATTAGTTAGGTAGGCGTCGTACTTTGCACACATGATCTCTTATTTCTGGAACTGTGGCCTTCCGATGCAGACGCCGTGCTCCCAAGGTAGCTGCCGTTACTTCTGGCTAACACGATATGTTCCTACCTTCTAAATTTAAATAAATATAACTCATACCAGCTCGTTTATGGTTATTTAGTTCCAATTCTTTTGCGTGTCGTGCACTGAGAGGACATTGGTTCTATAAACACTTTTGTTATTTAAAGTTTTCTTACATGAAATCCTTCGTAACAAGCAGCACGGGGTGTGTGTTATCCGTTTATATAACGACGCTATGTCAACTGTATAAGTTTGACTAAGAGCTGGCATTTTTGTGCCTGGGAGAAATAAGCTCAGTCAAGACAGCAGAGCTTCGGGGCAGGAATTCGATTCTGGGACCTCTACAATACGGCAGCTGTCTTATGTTACTTGCTACACACGCGTAGAATCTGTTTTCTTTGTGCATGTGTCTGTATCGGTTCGGGGACTTTAAATTTGCCAACGAAACTTAATGCTAAGATCCGGTGGAGCATGATACTGAAATTATCTTCAAATTATAAACACACCACCCAGAATAAAAAGCTATATTAATCTTAACTTGAATCAAACACAGACCTACTATAGGAGGGTAAGGAGAGTCTCCAGTCCAGATCTAAAAGCAGTGCCGTAAAATTTGCTTGTGACGTAATTCACAAAGGGAACTGATTTGGCAAGCTTCCGTTTGAAACAGGTACGGTAGTTACATCCAGATAGAACTACTGCACAGTACATTCCGTCTACATCTCTGTTTATTACACAAATAATACGTAGTACTATGCTGTACGTGCATCCGCGTACTGAATAGTGCAGATTTAGATTTTTCGTTGTTTCTTCCTTTTTATCATGGTCTCTTTTCGTACTTTGTATCTTTAATTATTTTTCTGCCTCACCCTATTTTGTGCCAGGAGTCTGTTAAACTATTTTGGGCATACATTTGTCAACGTTAGGTCCATTTGTGACAAATTCTTCCATCTCAGGAAACTTACTATTGGACAGACAAAAATGAACACAGACTATAAACATCAAAGCATGGTTATCAATATTTCTGTCTTCTGGATTCTTTCGCCGTGTAGTCTGATATAAATTTACCGACGTTTCAGATGTGCTTACTGTCTATATCATCATGGCGATGGTGGAGACATTAAGCACCTCAGAAACATCGGTGAACTTCTACCAGACCACAAGGCTAAAGAATCCAGAAGGCGGTTACCTCTAATTTACCTTGTTTACATTTTCATTAAATGGTACTTGAATCTATAATTCATTACACTCACCTACAAAAGCCAGCGATTATATACGCAAGTAACAAAAACAAATCTCAACAGGTATAAAAGTTATAAGTTTAGTTTTTATATGGATAAAGTACCTGATACTCTGAAGATGACTGGACAGCCACGTAGACGAGGCCTTTGGTCATCCGCCTTGGGCTAATGGTAAAGCCAGATGTAACAAACACAGTAATTTGTTGTGTATGGAAATAACTGGGGCCTGTGTTTTCCCCTTGGGCCCAGTCATTAGTTTAGCCAGCTTGCCGGCCAGCACCCTACTTTGGAATGCGGTTTTACCTTTTGCCTGTTAACTCTGGCACTCTTCACGCCAGACCGTTTACTCGACAGCTTTCTAGAATCTAGACTGTCTAGTATACAGCTGGAAACGCTGTGGGTCTCAGCAGGTTTGCACATAAACACTTGCACGATGGGAAGTCAAAAATTGAAGGCAATTTTAGTTTACCTCAAAACTAAGTTGGCAGTAATAAAAATTATGGAGGATATAAACAGCACGAAACTTAGCGAGATTTCAGGTTTTCACAGCGGCGAATTTGAAGATGGCCGTCTTCTGAGTTGTTTCGCCGTGCAATCTGGTCGAAGTTTACCAACGTTTCAGAGGTCCTTGCTGCTTCCATCATCTTTGAAATGTTGGTGAAATTCTACTAGACGACAACCCAGAATACAATCATGTTAGGTGCGATCCTTCCCTCGATTACATTGTTTTTCATTGTCTTTCAAGCAGTTATAATACTGTATAATACGTTCAACATGGCTGATTAATACATGAAATGCACCAACAACAAATTGTCTTTGTTCCCATTTTTGTGGTTGGAGGATGCGAAGACTAGACATTTACGGAAAAATAACTAAGGTCCAGAAGGAAGTTTACAAAATGGTAGGAAGAAAATAAAAATAAAATACCTAGCTTTTCACCATTTTTAAACGGACAGCATTGAAGTAACGAAATTGCTTATTTATCATGACAGCCTTATGAATGCATATATATTTATATAGTATTGAAATATATATTCCAAGTTTAAATTACCTGCCGACCTGGTTCTGCATAACATGATTTAAACAGGGCTTTGAAAAGGTTGCCAAGCAACGAAACAGTGGTAGACATAGACTGTTTTTTTATTATGAAATCGGCTATGCTATCCTACCAAAATATGGAGCAATGGTGAACATTGGGCGAAAGAAAAGTATACATAAAATATACAGGCAACTAGTTTTAGTGTGTTCTTTTTAAGCTTGCAGAAGTTTGAGCCAGTGGTAGTCATGAATATTTTCGTCTTCGGATTGGTACGTCTGCGCTGAAAGGTCATTGCTACATTAGCATCTCTGCTATGAGCGAGCCTTTTCGCTATATAATCGACATCTTGACCTTTTACATACGATTACTAAGACTTGCCTTGTACCTAGTGTTTACTGACAAAATTTCTGATGTTATACGACATATATTGTGGGTAGTAGAAAAAAGAACAAAACAGGATCAGATGCAATAAGAAACGCATGCAGATTATTATTATCGCTTCATTTTACATATGGTTGTAAATATAGGCCAAGTTTGCGTAATATCCATAAGGTAATTAACAGATATAAATTTCACTCTTAATGACCTTGCTGGTTTCTACCAAAGTCAATAATAGACCTGGTGTCATACAGGTGTATAACAAATTATATTTCCGATAAAATGTTTGCGCATGCTTCTTGGTTTTATTTAAAAAGATTTTTTTACACTTCTGCAGCTTTTACGGATTTAGCTCCCTATCTTGTTCCAGTTTAGAATTGTTACGAATCTATTAATTCTTGTAGACATTTTGTAAATTCTTCTCACATAGAATCAAAACCGTACATGCCTTGAAATACAAGGCTATTTTAGAGTTATTAGAAAAAGTTAATAGAAAATTCTGTGCTGTATGTCTTTGCCTCTTTACTGCCATTGTTAGGCCAGCTTAGGCTTTCATCTGTTCGGTCAAGACCTTATAGAGAATCGAATGCAGAACCTGGGAAGTATGAGGGCAAATTTCTGAGTAATTCATCTGACCTTAAATGGTCGTTAATTGTAAATTAGCTTCATTGCTTTAACCTACATATTCATTTTTACACTGTTATAAATTATAATTAATTAGAAATGCATACACATACGAGGTGCGATCGGAAAGTTTCTAGACTGCGCCTATAAAAACCCGTACACTTATCTCAGGTATTAAATTCATCCATCACCCTCGAAGTAGTTCCTCTGGGAGTGAACACAACGATCCCAGCGCCGCTGCCAAGCCTGGAAGCATCCCTGGAAATCTTTCTTTGTCAGCCTGCCAAGCACCATCTGCGATTCTGCCTGAATCTCTTCTGTCGTCTCAAATCTCCTTCCCTTTAGCTGAATTTTCATCTTTGGGAAGAGGAAGAAGTCACACGGCGAATAAGGAGGGTGCGGGATGACGGCCATGGTGTTTGAGGCCAATAACAGCCGAACTTTGAGGGCGGTGTGCGCTGGCGCGTTGTCATGATGCGTCGCATGTGGAGTTCTTCCTTTAGAATCAGCTGACAGGTCCCATAGCCTATCCCAACAATGTCGCACAAGTCGTTGATGGTACGACGTCGATCTTCGTGAATGGCCTGCCGAATCTTCGTAACATTTTCGGGCGTTGTGCTCGAAGATGGTCGTCCAGAACGCTCGTCATCATCGACAGAGGTTCGGCCATTTTTAAAACGTGAATGCCACACAAAAGTTTGTGCACGACCCATTGCGGACTCCCCAAATGCTTGCTTTAGCATTTCATAGGTTTCCGTAGCCGTTTTGGCGAGTCTTTGGCAAAATTTGATGAACACGCCATTCCGAAATCGCAGGAGGGTCGGTGTAATGCACTACCAAAACGCCCGTAACTAAGAAACAAATGCTAATTCGATGATGCCGGCTGGCACACTGATTCACTATGAATGTAGGCCGCACCCCTTAGCGGCAGAAGCTCGTACTACATCCGGTTCGCCCGCTATTGACACAGTCTTGAAACTTTCCGATCGCACCTCGTATAAGGTGGTTTGTACGTAAAATTTTTGCTTGCATACTTCGGCTTACTAAGCTTTTAAAACCAGTTTACATCCTTGCTGAATAATAAATATGAAAGAAAACCTGTGCATGTAAATTCGCCAAATAAAACCTCTTAATTATAAAGTAACTGTACTGTTTACCTTCACAGCTGCTTTTTAAAGCAGTAGTAAGTTTTATAATCTGTCAATTATAAAAGTTTCTCAGGCTGCCCACCTTAACGGCATGACATGTATCCAGCTCACACTACTTTATTGTGTTACACTGAACTAAAGGTGGCCTTCCTTTACCACTGACACGTTGAGCCATAGATTATCATTTTGTCACGCTACATTTTTAGATAATGGAAGTAGCGAGAAGGATTGTGTATTTAAAAATTGATGAGAGGTCAATGTGTTTTAAATTTGTAAATGCAGTAGATGATATGAATCCAGACTTCTCGCCATAACTGGAAATGTGATTGAACGTTTGAAAACAGAACTTTCGAAATTAAAAGTAAAACGAGAACCCGTATAAATAACAAAGTTGTCAGAAATTTTCCGTTGTTATATAACGGAGTTATAATGACGTGCCTGGCGAGACTTTGTGCAAAGAATGTGGTATCATTCATCACAAACCATTTGGAAATTAAAAGGAAACGGACTCAGAATGAGGATGCTGGTTGTAAAATAGGATTTTTCAGCTGTTGTGAAACAGGGCGTTTAGTGTCAACCTAATTACAGTAGAATTTACAGGCCGGCAGCGTTCAGCAGACCACGATTGATCAGCACTGGTGTAAAACTGTAAATGAAAGTTACAGCTTTATAGGAAACTTCCTATTACAACAATCATTTCGTCGTATACTTGAACATAGAAGAGGTCGCTAACCTCGGGCCTCCTCTGATCCATGAGGCGCAGAAGGAGAAAATATCTTCCTAAGACCAGACCATGGAAACAAAGTTTAGATGATACTCAAATTCAGTATGAGGTCCATTAGGTAACCGCATAAAGCAACTCGGCTTATTTAAGAACGTAATCATTTGCCTAAAATTGCAACATTTTAATATGCTTTGTCTTTGTTGTGAAATTCATTTAATTGGAAATTAAATTCTACAACCTATAGGACCTATTTTAGACTGGGAATTTCAGAGCACAACAAAATTTGCGTACAACAGAATCCCAAGATAGAGCTGAAAGTATTTACGTTTCACATATGTTTCTGTTTAACACAGCCTACTTGTGTTTTTAAAGTAAAAATAACGTTGTAGCCCGAGAAATTTCTACTGAGTAGTAGACATTTTCAGTTTTGTTTCCTTTCCGTTACCAGAGCAGAGACACGGATAGGATGACGTGACCTATCTTATCTTATAGTGTAACGTAAATACGCTAAATAATATTAAGTGCTCAATAACAAAAGAAAACTGCAGTGTGTATAGACTTACAAATATGTAAATAATTTCATCTCATAAATTCGGTATGACCTTAACCACGTTGAAGGAAATATATGAAAATACGCCATTTTTCATATGTGGAATTTAAGATCGTTGATAATGATAGACTGTTGCATGAGATATGATGGGAAGCGAAGTGTCTGTATCAGCCGGTCAGAATGCCAGATCATGTTCTCCTTGGAAGTGTGCCCTTTAAGGGCAAGTGGGATGGGGGATGGGGGGGAGTCCTCTCTATAAGCCTATATGCACGCTTTTTGTTAAACAGAGGTATTACCATACCTTATGCGGAGACGTGAATAATAGGTCATGACCAAAACAAGACTCCGCGTTCAGTGCATGTACGATTGGATCATTATATTTTAATCGTCTTCGCTGTAACAAAGTGCGCTACCTCGGTGAGATCGAGCTAGACATGCAGCAGGTAAGAAGGAGATAAGAAATGCATAAAAAATGTTGGTGCGGAAACTTATTGCAAACCGGGCATTAGAAAGGCAAATAAGGATATTGGAGGATAACATTAGGCCAAATCTTAGATAAACAGATCTACATGAACGTCCTTAATACCGTCGAAGAGTTGTCGTTTGCAAGACTGACGGGTGTGAATTCGGGTTTGGTTAGTGAGCAGTTGGCGCATGAGGTCTTATCAGGGATACAGAATGCAGTGTACAGGTTTGATGGCTTTATAATGTTGATTATTATTTGTAGTAACGTGGCAGTTTTAAATACACGAACAGCGTCTTTAAAGTTCACAACATGAAGATCTACACCAAAGGTTGGACTGTCATTGTAAGATAAATTTCGATAAAATGTTATGATACGACGCACAATCGAAGTTAAATATTTAAAAACTTATTGGGAAATTTAGGTTGAATTTTTATATTCTGAACTTCTTCCAAGCGATGTGGAAGTGCGTCCGCTGTGTCACTGACTAGTTTAAACTGGGACAGTAACTCCCATTGGCTGGCAAAAGATGAGGGTGGCAATTTCGTAATTCTGTAACATTCCAAGAAGACAAACGTTCTACTAGGGGATGAGGCGAACAAAGGCACCCTCAGTGGAAATTTCCATCAACCTCGATTGCTAACCGTAGTCGGTTTATGTAACCTCAATTTTGAATCTGCTCTCCATTTTGGGCGTGTAGATTCTATCTTATGAAAATAAGTCTGGGCTTGATCCACGGACTTGCCCAACTACAGTGGGAATTAAACGGAAATGGTTGGGGGCAGTTTCCAGTGGCGTGTTGTGGTATTAACGCTATTGAACCTTCGGGTTCCGTCATCAGAGATTTTATTACTTACAAAGTGCGCCTATTTGGTTCAAATAATAAATCCACTCCAAAATATAAAACCTAACCACACACGCATCATAGCATTAAATTGCTTTTAGGCACGTTTCGTGTCGAAATGAAAAGCGCCTCTATATCCGTTGACGCCTTGGATCAAGAATCGAACCAGGATCTTCAAGATACAACATATAATTTCAGACTACCCAGCTGCGACTTTCGATGTCTGCACCTAACAACAATGGAAATATACCTGAGAAGTTTCGATTTCAGGTTTTCACAGCGGCGAGTATGACATGGCTGTCTTCTGAGATGCTACATCGTGTAGTCTGATAAAAGTTTATCGACGTTTCTGCGGTGCTGCCTCCATCATCAGGGCGATGATGAAGGAGGCTTATTTAAAAACTAACATGGAAAGGAATAATAAAATAAGTATATCAAGCAAATAAATTTCAGCGTCACGAATTAATGAACTTCGACGCTATCTCTACTCGTGATGTGCATCTTCTTCATAATTATCGCTAGGGTCATCAGTAGCTGGTATTGTAATTCGCGCACCGAAGAAGCCCCACCCAGAGGTCGGACTGGAGACTAGTCTGGTTATGAAGACCAGTTCCAGCTGCTGCTAATATAACTGTATTTACGGTACAGTGCAATATATTACGTACATTCATACCCACTGCGATTATGCATACATTCGAAATGTTCACCAACTGAACATAACTCCTGAACATTATTAACCTCTAACTTTGTTAAGCGTTGGTCTGAACTTCGATGTTCATTCCTTTAAGATCGCAGTACTTCCGTACACAGAGTGTCACAATAACGCTATTTACTAAATGTGTTTAAAATTCCACTCCTGTTATGAAGCATGTAAGGAATTAATCAGTGATTAGACAGGAGTGACCCAATTATTTCTTCCCTCGACCCACTATAGTTTTCCCGTTGGACCCAAGGACCAAGAAGCCCTTCCTGGCACTGTTTTTGAAAACTAATTGGCAATTCTCGCCATCTTTGACGATACTTATTCATAATAACAAATTTTCATAGTGTATATACTGTAATAAAAATTTTATTGAATTGAATTCAGATAACAATAGAGTTACGTATTATTTTAAATTTTCTCCTGCACCATCTTGTAACTCTTGTCGTATCTGACACAGTTTTTACCTGGAAAACTTATATTATACGGTGGGGTTTTAAAGTAAACAGCATGTTTGTTGCTTAAACGTAAAGCAGCAGACAAGATAAGAACCACGATATTTTTCAGATTCTTCGGAGAAAAGAAACTAGGTGAGTTTGAAGAAACAGTAACAAATTAACAAGTAATTTCGCTGACCTAGTTACAAGTGGTGTCAAGCCGAATGTGGCTCGCGGACAGCAAATTTTACCTCATGGATTAGGGTATCACCACATTTGGGACCAACCCTATGTTGTAATTTCTCGCCATTGGTGATACTAACATTGCAGCTGCGGTAAATTTCGATAAGGAGCAAAATTAACGCAACTTATTAGAGTCTTGAAACTTCCGTTACGTTAAGTTCTTCGTAGATTGTGTAACAGCATGGCGTCATTGCGAAATGTACATTCAAGTCTGCCTTGATGGCGATAACTAATGAGTCACTAGAGCACGTGGCATTCTGCTGGAGAAGCCCACGTATACATGGTGACATTGGGATAATTTTAGGTGACAGGCCTAACTGACAAATTGGACATGGTTTGAATATGCCGCAGTGGAATCTGTGCGCATAAATTGATAGAATATTGTAGTTGTCAATGTTAGCCTCATCATATGGGGTGGAATATTTGAAGGTAAAATAGACCGCATGAGTTCATGTATAAATGTTAATTTTTATTATTTTGCAGACCTTTTGTTTAATGCTGTTTTCTCTGCTTGTTTCAGGCGTGTTCGAGCAAAGGAGGAGCCAAACATTTGTTTCACATACTTAGTCATCCAGGTTTGTTCGCATTCGTACTGTACTTATGGAGTAAAACGCATCAAGCTCCACTGAGCAGACTCCTTGAGAAGCTAATAGTCGCTCATATGACCAATAACTTCTCTGCCTTTTACTGAACCCAAAGTTCGTTGCCGTTTTCATACGATCACGCTATTGGATCTTGCCCTGAGTCGCATAAATCCAGTCCAACCCATAACATGCTCTTTTAATACAACTTAATATTATCCTCCCATCTACACGTAGGTCTTTGTCTCTTACTTCTAGGGTTTCCAACCAAAACTTTTCATTCATCTCTGCCATGACTAGCCTATTTGAACGCGTATAACAACCATGCTCATGCCCAAATGAAGGGAGGCATGAATGAGTTATTCTGAAACGGTTTAAAAGCTAATTGACTTTTAAGATGACTGTCTTCTGGGTTATTGCCATGTAATCTGTCGATGAATCATCGCCCTGATAATGGACGCAATAATCATATTTTGAAAGTCGGTCTGTTTCTGCGAGTGCAACAACCTAAAAGACAGTTATTTCATACTCGCCGCTGTGAAAACCTGAAATCGACACTTCTTCGGGTATACTTCCATTTTTATTAGATGCAGACATAGAACTCCATAAGCTTAAATACTGTGCACGATCTGAATATTGCCTACTGCAAGATGTATCAAGATTGCTGCACTGTGTTATCAGAAAGCATGGATCTGTGGCTTTCACTTTCGCGTCTTGTGGAAGTATTCCTGTCTTCAGATGCAATTAGACATGTCATGACTTCATGTTCCAATGTACTGAGCTCAGCATCACAGATTATTTTGATTAGGGGTTAATGTTCGCCCCAGAATTCCTGGACTGATTTTGTTTTGTGGTACTGCAGACATTTGGCGTCCGTGAACAGCATTTCTCCGACTCATTTTCTGATGGCACTTGTTCGTTTTGTTCGCTTGATGCTTTTGTTAAATCCTAAGTAGCATCTGAGGTTATCACGGCGGTGAGTACGAATATCCTTGGTCCTTGCTGCCTCCATTATCAGGGCTATCGCCCTCTGAAAGGTTGATAAACTTCTACCAGACAACACGGCGCTACAGCCCAGAAGACAGCCATATTTGTTAAATCCTGTTTGTGGATGACTTATAAACTGAAGAAAAGTCGTACGCAATGAATTAATGTGGAAGCTAAGTATTCTTATAAGGATTTATACCAAGGCGTGATTCGTTACATCACAATTAACCCGTGTTGGACACTGTCCACGATCCGAGGCCGTGATGAGAAAACTAGATGCGATCCGGGTCCTCTTAAACGTTGACCGTGTCTGGCGTAAATATTAAATTTACTTCAAACAATCGAGAATGTCCAATACAGACCTAACTGTGGGAAGCTGCTGTTACTCAACCATCGTCAGGTGAAGTGAACTCCTCTAAACACGGATGGTGGCTGAACAGATGACTGTAGGAATGAATGAACAAATTAAATAATTTTTCAACCACTTAATCCAAAGATGAGAAGTAGATTGTGTGGATAACAGGCTGATAGAACTGCTGATAGAACTGACTGACATGAGATTATGTGAAATGGCTACATTTGTTACTAGCAGTGTTGAACCTTCGTATTCTGCCACCAGTCAGTGCGAATTATCTGTTCACCAGTTCTCATTTCACACTGAAAAATAGGAATAACAATTTGCTTCATTTCGCAACCTCATATTTGAAGATTAAGAGATTAAAATTATCTTACTGGTTCAAGGTATTAAGTTGTAGGGAGAAAACGGATGACGTCACATGCACAAATCCATTCATCATGTAGGTGTAGTCCGCCCTCAGTCCATCCGGTGACTGTCCATTTCCTTCCCCTATCTCATGTTTGTTTAACTTATTGTCGTTCTTGTGCGTCAGTGTTTGATAAAACAGCTATAAAGAAATATTATTACGCAGAGCAAAGTATGAGGGTCCCGCGGAAACGTATTAAGCAATGAGGATAACTGATACGAATAGTTTATAATTATTATAGCTATTCAGCTGGATAGAAATGTAGGCTGCGTGTTCCAACAACCGAAAGGTTAGTGGGCTTTTAAATAAAATTCCGAAGGTGTGCCTCGTCTTCAATCAACTGCCTTGTCCATGTGTTGCACGATCCCTTGTATTATTACCATCCCATCTACACCTAGTTCTTCCAGATATTCTTTTCTTATACGTTATTCAACTAACATATCGCATACAGACCTAACTTACTGCTTTATACATGTGTGCTATACACTCCACCCATCAGACCATCTTGATTTAGTAACTGTATGAATAGAGTAGATCTAAACAGGGTCTGCTATGTATTTCTTCAGTTTCTTTCATAAAGGATCAAATTTACGAAAATCCTTTCACAGAATGAAAAGTTACGGGCAGATAGAGGCTGGGGCGTAATGATATCAAACGCCAACACGCGAGAAATAACGGCCTTCCAATTTGTCCGCCTGCAAAGGCTCGGTGTACGAATGTTACATCCTTCAGTATTGCAACTCTTGCTTCGTTTTTCGATGCAAAAACGTAAAGGTGGAGGACGTGAGAGGTCCAAGAGGTCAGGGAAGAACCCCGTTCTGTATGTAACCTTGTACCATGTTAGGCGATGTGGGCACTACCGCGCCCATCTGCTGTGTGCTGTTACTAGCCTATTGTGACGTGCTGTATCTATTGAGCCGGCATAGCCCCTGCTATATGGCAGATTACACGTTAGAAGACCGGGTTCTAATTCTGGCTTTGCCGGGTACTCGCCACTACGTCACGCCCGGATATAGAACTTCACTGATCCTGTTGTCCAGTAAGTAAAATGGACAAGGCGGCCGTCGCGTGAACCTGACCTTGACACACAGAAGTGGGCCCAGTATCACCGTAGTATTACGCGTTCTGAGACAGCAAATGGAAGAGAGGTTTGGAGAGTAGCTGCTAATATTTGAAAAACAAGTCACGCTTGTGGATGGTCGTTCAATTTCAGAGGTTAGGCATGGAGCCGACCCTTCTCTATGCATCTTTTCACGTCCAGTCTCATGTAAAGAGATCCGAAGGTTAAAATACACACTTTTAGCTGTTGTTTATCAGGCTTTGAAACTTGGGCTTTCAAAGGGAACAACAGATTTTGAGAACAAATTGTTGAGAAAGGGAAAGTCACACGATGGACTGATGGAGACAATTACGTGGAGGAACTTCGTGTTTTGTCCCTCGCCACGGGGAAACTGAGAATTGCACCAATATTTAATTTGGAAAACCTCATTTGGTGGATGGGCGTAGATGGGTTGATAACAGTAACTGAATAGTAAATAAACAGGGCGTTAGGATGTGGACTAGATTTAACTGTCACAGGATAGGGTTCAGTAGCGAACTCTCGTGATCAGTTATGAACCTTTAGGTTACATAAAGGAACAGAAGGGTTTATTCATTTAACAGTTTGAAAGTAAAATCAAACGTAAGCATAAAGAGTGTTTTGTGAAAAAGTTGCTCAGTCTTAATTGTTATTGGTATAAAATAGTTTTAAGGATATAAGACGAAGAAAACAGCGCTCCCAGCGAACACTCATTGGCTTCTGAACCTGAATAAAAAACATTGCTGACGGATGTAACCGCGTTTGTAGCACTGAGCCTATGAGGAAACAGTCCCCGATTCCTGCCTTTTCTTCTGCATCTGTCGCGTGTATCGATCGTGGCGTACCCCTCCCCCTCATTGGCAAGGACGTGTTAGAGGGTGCACCAGTAGCACTTTGGTGAATGGTGAAAGGAAGCCTTGTTATTTCGGTTCGTGTTATGGAAAGTGGGTAAGAATTTCAGAAAGCTAACAGAAATATTAGGCATGCTTTTTCAAGGTCGAAAGCACTCCTAGATTTGTTACACCTCGGTCTGCAGAGAAGCCTTGTTTCGCATGTGAAGAGATCTTTTGGTGTTGCCATCGGGTATGTTCAAGTCTCCCAAAAAGTGAGCCGCGTAGTTGCAAAACCGACCATTTCTGTACGATATTAGCCTATAGGATTAACTTGTGATGACTTCTTTCAGCTACAAGTTAATGACAACACAATTTGGTGACTCGTGAACAGTTTTGCTAAGGATAGGGTACATGGACTCTTGCGAACACAGTACCAGTAGCGAATCTTCGCATTCCGTTAAAGAAGATCGTACAACGAACAATTTACCAGTATTTTGATTATGTCGGTAGTTTCTTGTATTTAGGCCCTAATAAACTCTATACATTCGTGCTAGGTTTAACCTGCAGTTAAATTAATGTTTTCAGATGATAACCAGTTTTTTTTTTTTTTTAAATTCCTTATAATGTTATCGTGGACCAGTAATTGGTACATATTCATTTTAATTTCGGTATCGATAGTTCACGTCTACTTCATCTGCCTTATTTCCTAACATGCACATTCGTGGATATTCACATGTCCAAGATATCCATATTAAGTTTTTTAGGAGCTTTTATTTAGCTCGTAAAACCTGTGCAATGGTTAACAATAGCTACAAAATGCCAGGAATCTAACGTGGGCCAATCCCTTATCTAGCTATGTTCCAGTATATACTGTAATTACATTATTACGGAATTTATATGTGATGCTTACCGGCCCAAATTAATTAAAGATGTTTTAGGTCAGAAGGTCCGTAAAGTCCGAAACCGGTGTTCTGCCATTATGGAATCCTGTCTATTCGCATGTGCGCATGCCAGAAATGAGACGAAGGTCTCAGGAGGCAGGTGTTGCTTTCCAACGGATTGTGCAATGAGAAAGCCCGGGCTGTAGTCTTCGTATTTTGTTATGGTTGGTGATCCAGCAGCAGTCGGATGTGAAGGTCGTTCGGTTGGGGCACCTCAGAGGGCGGGGTTTGTTGTACAGTCATCTCAAGAATTCCAGATAACAATTGCCAGCGAAAAATGAAACAACGTATCTGCTAGTGATCACTGTTGAATCTCTGCTTTAGAGGAGTCTATGGTCAGAACAGGGGCTGTATCGCCAAAGAAAAAGGAAAATTTTTATCAGTACAAATCCTTAAATGATTGGCAGCAACATTGCATCCTGTGTCGTGCGTTCATAAAAGTAGTACAAGCTTTGGTAAAAAAAAAAATATGAAAGATATGTAACTAGAAATTGAGGTCCGCGGTAGCATCATGAAAACTTTAGAAAACCCGAGTCTGCTTTTACAAAGCATTTAGAAAGGCTGATTGTGAACCCTTTGAAATACCGAAATTCTTCTAAATAATATTTAAAACCCAGTCCGTATCCCAAAGGAAACACGACACACTTCACCATGGAAATATAATGTTGTTAATGCTGTTTAAGGAAATATACTCCCTTTTTAAACTGAGAATTATACAAAACGAATAGTTACTCGGTTTTAAAGGGTTAAAACATCCGCCGCCATATGTCGCAGAATTGTACATGTTTGTGAAAACCAGAAACAGGAGAGACTACAGGTCGTGGGTGATGATATCCATTAATAATATTTTTTCTTCTTTCAGAAATTCCAACCAGTGTAGTCTCTTGATTTGTATTAGCAAAGTGCCGCGTTAAGTTCTCAACCTGGAGACCGGCTTTGTGGTTATGTCTGTGGTCCATCCAGACAGATCCCGGGATAACATATTAAAATATCCGACGACCATTTCCACGTACTTCTCAGCTGATTATTTACAATCATCTTCCCTTTGGACACTACAACCAATGCAAATGATAAAGTGCAAATCTTTATCCTTAAAATAAAGCTTTTCTTAGTCCTTTAAATTCTGGAATGATATTTTAAAAACTGACCGCGATTACATTTCGCTGCACGAGCTTTTCAGTTCGTAGTTCACCCACCATCTTGTCATTTGACGCTACATTACTGAGCAGTTGATAAAGCGACGACCTCGTGGGTACCTGGAAGCGTTCATGTTAGCCCGGAGTTCCTCTTTCCAAGTGCGTCGTCTCGCTTGGATTTTTTAAATGCCCGAGCGGTGCCCTTGTATCGTTGGTACTCCTGCCAGCGTGATTCTATTGTGAAAAACTGTGTAGGGGCCGAGTGCAGTCGAAGCCCAGTTTGTCTTCCTCCTCCAACAGACGTCATATCCTGCTAGTTGCTGCAGCCTTGGGCAAGGTCGCTCAGCTTCCTAGACCTTTTCCATGTTGAAATCAACAGATCTGCGGCCAAGACTCTGCAGTTCTGTCGCTTAAGTTAAAGAGATACACAAGGCGAATGTATTCCGATTGATTTGTTTACATCGTAATGTTATGGGATCAGTAACATACGCTGGTGCTGATGTTTGTCTGCTGGGTTGTAACGGCCTGTCGACTCTTAGGTAGAAACCAGAGTTTCTGAGAACATTTTGACATCTTGAGCCTCGAAAGTGGAGCTGGAGGCCTTGTAAAGTGAGATTTCAGGTTCTCAGTATGAAGATGGCTGTCTTCTAGGTTGTTGTGCTGTGTACCGACGTTTCAGAGGTGTTTGCTGTCTCCATCATCAGGGCCATGGCTCATCGCAGAAGACGGCCATGATCGAAGCCCTATTTTTTTACCGCTGCACAAAATAATTTGAAGTAAAATGGGCATGATAGGTTCTTCAAGTAATTTGGTTTTCCCCACGAAGTATCATACATGGCAGAGGAATGAAATAATACAGTATCAGTTCTATACAAGTAACTCTCGTGCCTTTATTATTGTTTTCAGTGACCGCTTGGCTGTTTGTAGGGACGAAAACAACAAATCTCACTTCTCAATGTCTCCTGCTTACTAAACGAGAAATTAATGACTTCTCAATTATCTATCATTTACAGAATGCCCCTAAATCTGGCATGTATATCGCACTATCCTTTTCCCCCATGCTTTCAACAAACAACAAAAACAACAAAACAAACAAATATGGCGTCAGAAGTGAGGGTAACAAATAGTGTCAGTCATACCTCATCCCAATTAAAAAAAACAAAAGCTTTCTCCCGAAAACTCTTTTTATGCTTTCTTTATGGAGGTCGTGTCTGTCCGAATGTATCATCTGAAACTACTGAATGAATTTTCATTAAATGTGGAACTCGGAGTGTCTACTGAATTTGTCCGGCGAATTTAACTTTGGTCCATATCGGTCAAATATAGTACCTAATTTGCAAAATGTCAATAGCACTTTCTCGATTTTCTCAGACACGGGGTATCGTAAAAGGCTTGGTTGCTGACAAAATATATAGATAGGCTATCGTTATTACGATCAGAATTGATTTGAAACTTGGGGTTCTCTCGTCACCGAATTGAAACATTTTCCAATATCATAAGTGTTTAGTTAAATACGCAAGAAAATTACTTCTAACCTTGTGTAATGTTATAGGTTAGGCCTGTTATAGTGCGAAAGTAAAAGTAAAGCCATGTAGGCGCTTGGGGGGAGAGACGGTATAGCTCCTACTCATTCTTAACCTCGGCATTAGGTGGGAGTCAGCGAAATCACCGGCCCACGCTTTACCCCTGGGAATTAACCCCTGTACCCATTTGATCGGAGGCTGGGTGGGCCCCTGAGCCGGACTGGACGCAGAGGCTAGAAGAAAAATCCTCTGCCCCATCAGGGATCGAACCCCGGTCGTTCAGTCCGTAGCCAGTCACTATACTGACTGATAAATCTTAAAATATTTCGGCATGGAAAGACCTAATAATGTTTGAAGGTAATTTCTTTTTTCAACTTCTCCCAATTTCCTCATATAATTTTCGTGATACATGACTATAATTTTCGGTTTTTATGAAGAACGTATTCTAGACACTGATGCCATCTGTGGCTAAACACGAGAACATAAAATGAAGCCAATGCGGATTTTCTGTATATCGCTGGGAGAATATAAAAAAATACTTTATTGTAAATGACCTTTCATCTGCCCCCCCCCCCCCCTGAACCTCCCATAGATATAATCTAAGAATTCTTCAACATAGAGGCAACAAAAGGAATTCGAATTATGTTGACTGAAGCTTTGTGATGGTAAAACAAAAGACGTAGCATGTTCAGTTCTGCAAAGAACATCTGAAGATCAGTCGGTCTGCACAAAGATATATTTGCTCCCAGCCATGTAATGTAAGTACAAAGACGTTAATGAAAGAAATAAACTAATAAAACATTAATTCAAAACTCGATTATAAGCAGAGACCCGTAAAGAATGTTGTATTTTGTGATATTTATCTTTAGTCGCAGTTTCCTTGCTGATGTGTAATATTGATGGCAACAGATTAAATTTTAAAACTGTATAACGAAAGTAGAAATTAAAGATAATTTTGTTATACGTTTTGACAAAAATAATCACACAGAATTTACACATATATTTGACCAGGTAATCCACAAGTTTCCTGGTTCCACAAGAATAAAATGTTTCTGATTCGGACGTCTTTCTGTGACAGGTTAATTAATTTCTGCAGTTTCATCAGCGATGATTCCTGAATGCAAATAATGAAAGGTTCACATTGTCTCTGTGACCCCTTCCATGCAGTCAACTATCCCTAGTCGTTTTTCATATTTAGATATATTATTATTGTTGATCTGTGTGTTTCAGAAAGCCTCTAAGATGGGAACGTGATGTGATCTCCACGCCGGAAATCATACGCAGCAGAAAATTTAACTATAAGCTAAAGAACAGTATGCCGGGGAGTATGCGTCGGTTTTCGGGGACACTGGATAACCCGCCACCTCGCCGGGACGCAACAGACAGACGACACAGCAATGCGTCCGATACGAACTTACCAGACACGAGTCATGTCCGTCAGGTTTGTTCCATTATACGTATGTCACTTAACTAGGAAGAATGCTTCTAGCCTAACCTAACCTAACCTAACCTAATCTAACAATCGTAAGCGTGTATTTATCTGTGGCCTTTTTCGCTCAGCAGAGGCAGAAATTGTTTATAATTGTATTCCATTAAATAAGCGTAATGTAAAAATAATGTTTCCGATAAAAGATGTATATGTTAACGGATGAAATCGTTTACGATGGACCGATTTTTGACAGAATTGGTAAGTTATATTTGAACTTACGTTAGTGCGTAGCAAGGGCTATATTGAAGCGACAGAAATCAAAAATAGATTTTCCGTGGCTAGTGATGATGTAGACCCCGATATACCTTACTAGATTTTACCAAAATGCGTTCAAGTTTCGGATTTCGAACGAACGGGCACCACCTGTCTATTGTGCTTTCATTTGTGCACTTTGTGCAAAGAACGTATTAAATATCCATAACACAGTTATCTGTGGAGCACGATGCATCCTGAGAAGCTGAGTTTCAGGAAGATCAACAAATTCTCCGCCTTTAATGGGGCCTAAAAATTTCATCACCTCTCCACAAGAGCCCGCCAGTTGCCCTGTCGTGAGCCAGACCACAACGTCATTACCTTGTTTCTTTAAAATTCATTTTAATATTTTACTCCCATATACAGTTAGATAGCAAAAGTGGTTCTCCACTTCAGGGTCTCCAAGCAAAATCATTCATAGGGTCTTCGTGAAAAAGGTGACCAAGTCAACTAGGATGAAATAAGCAGGGCGTGTCTGTGACAGATGAGAACTGCGTATGTTATAAAGCTCGTCCTTGTGCAGTTTTCTCCATCCCTTGTTATTACCTGCCTCTTAAGTTCAGATATTCTTCTCAGCACACCAATTTAAGTTCTACCATTAATATAAGAGACCAAGTTTCAAGCCCATGAAAGACAACACATATATTCTTAATTGTGTACAATTGATTTAATATTTGCATAGAAGAGGGAAAACCAACGTTTTCTGATAAACAAACACTCTCCAAATATAAACTGCTCTTAATTTTATCGTGAATGCAATTTTTATTGTTACTGTCGTTCGCATATGCGATTGCCAGAGTTGCGAAGAATTTGTTAGCTATCTTTATGTTATGATTCCTCCCTGCATTCTGGCGACGAGACATAAACACGTATTTAGTTTTCTCTGTGTTTAGTTCTAGATTATCCTCAGTTCTACCTTCGGAACTGTTTTCATTCTTGCCTATAAGCTTAAATCAATGGTGAAAACTTTATACTGCTGGTGCCATCTGTTGGCGACATTTCAATTTTAGATCTCATACCGGTCGGTAGATGGCAGTGTGATAATTCAGCATTATAATAAATTTCTATTACTATTATTATAGCCGTATTTAAACCGGATGCGAAAATGCCCATTGTACTACGATACTGAAATTACATACTCAGAACTGTCTTACTTGTTTTGTTGATTTCCTAAAGAATAAAATAACAACTTCATCCACTTACTTAAATACCACTAATGCTATTCGTTACCTATATCATATTATTGAACGTAAAATCCAGAAATTCCAAAAAAGGGTGTTTGCTGCTTTGATAGCACGTAGATCGTAAGGTCTATGGGGTATGGTGATCAAGACATACTCAACACATAATTTTTGTTTCTGAGGGGCAGTTGGCTGTCTATATGCACCAGCGCCCCCAATTATAATTTCATTGTGGTAATCTAAACTAACATTTGATAAATGTTTTAATGGTTCATTAATAACCCCATTAAGGATGGAGCTATACAAAATGAAGTTGTATAATGTACTCACATATACGTCCATTTCAATTATTACACCACTGGGATTGAGCCTGTAAATTAAAATTAAAGATTAAAATAGGGATGGCAATGGAAATCTGAACTCAGTTTAAGTTATTAAAATTAGTTGATATTGTAAATTTTATTTGAATAACGTAGTTTTTGTATATTTTCAGAAGATGCGCATATACTTCTTTCAATGCCACATGGTTCTAATACTGTAGTTCTTGTATTTTATCACATTTATATAGTGACATCATCTTTCTTACTCTTCAGATAATGTTTAAAGGAATATTCATAATTGAGAAAAGAATATGAGAAGAACATTGATACATACAAGCAACAGGAGTATCAGGTAGATGAAGTTTCATAACGAGGAACTTCATGATTTGAACCAATATCATTAGGATGGTTAAATCAAGGAGGATGAGATAGGTGGGACAAATATAACACATAAAGGAAACTATAAATGCATTCAGAATCTTGGCTTTAAAACCCAAAAGGACTGCCTGGAAAACTGGATGATAATATTCAAATAAATCTTACAGAAATAGGACAAACACACCAATCACCCTGATGACAGAGGCAGGAAGGACCTCCGAAACACTGGCAAACATCTAGCATACTACACAGCACAACATCCCATAAGACAGCCATCTTGTGTATAAGAGAGTTTGTGTAGTGCGTGTTACATAAACTCTATATACACTATATACTATACACACACACTTTTTCTACTTAAATTCTTTCATTACACCCTGTTTTAATCTGTAAATTTATTATGATTTAAACTATTACAAAGTTCTGTGGGTTAAACAGTAGATGAATAATGACAAATGCACAAGTATTTTCACAGACCTTTTCTCCAAAATAATAAAACTAGTTTAAAGTCTGTCCTCAAGTCTACAGCTTGTTTTATTTCTTGCTTTTGTGTTTCAGCTCTCACAAGAAAATGTTGAATACATCCCTACACGAATTACCAAAGTGACTGCACCAAAGCCAGCTGCTAATCCACTCCAATTTATTAAAGTGGGACCAGCTAGCTTGTATAAATCAGCTCAAGAACAACTCAAGAAAGTGGAGGAAATTAAGAAGGTGACAAAAGAAGTTCGGGATGAAGCAGAAGACTGGCAGTCTGTAAGTGATGCCCTTAAAATAAACTGTAATGAAATAATGAAATTGCTGATTTGTTTTGATATATACCTATTCTTAAACTGGGTTTTCTTAAAATAAACTGTACTTAAATAATGATTTTGCATATTTATTATCTTATGCATACACATTATTCTATGACATTTCTTTGTAAATTAAACTTAACTTATACATTAAAGTTAGCATAATGCAAGAATTAAACACTGAATTATTCTTATGTGTCACTGAAATTCAAATTCTAAAAAGAATGTGACATCACATATATTTTATATTATTTACTACAGACTGACTCAGTCATGATGTAAATATTTACCATGTACATGTACATATTTACATACCTACATATATACATACATAAATATGAGAGAGAGAATGTATGTGTGTGTGTAATGTCTTGGCCATAAGTATGCACTCTTGTCTCTCTTTAGAATTTAGATAACTGGAAGAGCAGTCGTCGGAAGCGACAGGAACACATTATTGAGCGAGTAGTAGAAGTAAAGAAGTTTGAAATGGAGGAATATGACCGAAATCGAAGACGAAGCAAAACATTCAGTGAGATGATGGAGGAACGGTAAATATCATAATTCCTTATCTAAATTCACTATTTTAATTAAATTTAATGCCTCGTTTAATTGAAATACATAATCATGTGGTTTAATGTAATGTGTTTTCCAAATCCAAAGCTTTCATTCCTTGTTTGTTGTACATATATGTGCACATGCACACTCAGCAATTTTATATGTATTTAATTTCAAATCTGCTGTTATTAATAGTTAAAATTGATTTTACTAGGAATTCCCGTGGACGAAAATCAAGCCTGGTGTTGTACAAAGATGATGATGCGAATGACCTTAGTGATTTGGGTATTGGTGCAAGTGACAAAAGCCTTATCAGTGAAGATTATGAGCATGTAAGTTAGAATAAAATACAGTTGACTTCCACTGCCATGATGGTTACAGTCATTGATGAAATATAATTCAGGTTCGGGGATTACATAATAATTCTGTTTATATCCATTGAACTCCCATACAAATATGCATTTTTCGTCCTTCCTTTTGTCTTTGTGAATAATGCATTAAATGCCTCACTGGGCTTAAAGCCAGATTTTAGAATTTTATAAGTCTGTGCAGACATGAATGTATTTAATAACTACATATTATTAAAAGAATAATATTTTTCATGCAATAGTACTGAAATAAATGTATGTATTTTACAGAATGAAAAAGAAGAAACTGACAGAAAGCTTCATGTGAATCAGAATGGCAAACAGGGTAAGAATGGTCATCATGATGATGATGCTTCTTCAGCAGCAACAGTTTCATCACCAGAACCTGAAGAATATACGTATGAAAGGGCAATCCAAGGCTATGTTAACTTTGCAGAGGCAAGAGTGAAATCAAGAACAGCTGTGACAAGAACTAATCTGAACAGCAGCATAGAACAACTTGAAAAGTCTCACATTTTGGAGTCTAGCCCAGAGAAGATGTCTAATGGACATCATACAAAGGGTCTGCCATCTCCTCCACATACACCACGAAGACAGTCTGGAGCAAAAATTGAGGAAAAACTGTCAGCATTGGAGAAAAGGAGGCACAGTTCTACAGAACTAAACAGTAATACAGTTAATGGTAAAAAGATGCCTATGGTTAAAGGAGATGTACTCAAAAGAAGGGAAATGTTTGAGAGAGCTTGTGAGCTCAGTGAGCAAGTATCAAAACCAGGTAGAAGACTTTTGGAAGGAAACCAAGACAGTCTGTCACATTCTACAAACAAGGACAAAGAGAAAGTCATGCTGAAGTCATCAGAAAACATTAATGGAAAGGATTCTGCACAACTGAGACACAGGTTTTCAAATGGTGATCTCTCTTCCACATCGTCTGTCCAAAAAAGACTGTCACAGTTAGAGAACAAAGGAGAGAATGAGCAGATGTCAGGTAATCTCTCACAATCGGTCAAGGAACGACTATCAAATCTCGACTCCGCATACAACAAAGATGGTCATATGAACAGTACGGCTGAGAAAGATCCCAGTTTACAAGCAAAGCTGACAAATCTCCACAGTACTGAAGAGAAAGCTTTCAATGGTATTGACAGTATTAAGGATCCAGGGGTAGGGTCTGTAAGGTCATCAAGTCCCGAAGAAGATGTTATTTATGAAACTAAGAGACAACAGTTTCATCGATCACTTGACAGTTTGGATGTGGAAGGTTCAACTGACGTTTGCAATGATGCCTTTGAGAGGGTCCAGAGCCTTGAGGATCTAGACTGTTGCAGACATGCAAGAAATTATCCTGCATCTGCTTCTTCCACTGAAATGCTAGTTTTCTCTTCTCAGAGTGGTGATACAGACAGAGATGACAGTGGCATTCATACAGCTGATGTGTCATGTTCAGTCAGCCAGGCTGATGAACCAGTAGATGATGGAGAAATCATAACCACAATTAATAGTGTAGTCCCACACCTTGAAACAAGCAGCAGTGGAGTGGATATATACCATCTTGAAGTTGAAATTGTGAATCAGAAACATTTGGGAAGCCAAAGAGCCGACCAGAAGTCCCCTGTTTCAGATCCATCACATAATTTCGCCGCAGATCCAACAGAAATGACCACGGCATTCTTGGATGTGAAAGGCAACTTGGGGTCACTAGCACCTGTGGTGGCAAAAGTGGGTGTGCAACAAGTACTGGACAGCAAAGGCAATTCTGTAAGTCCTCAACCTGATGCCCAAGTATCATCACCACCATCAACTTCATTAATGGTGGAAGAAAATTATAATTCAGTTGATGCTGAAGTCCCACAATGTTCAGAGCGCGCTGATGCCAGCATTACCAGTCTTGAATGTTGCTCCCTGGTGATGGAAATTCCTTTGGGTCATTCAAACACAATTAATGAGTTTTCATGTGTAGGTAGTGAAAATACAGCAGATTTCAGTAACACACTTACAAATGTAGCAGAACTAGTTAACAATTCTCTTGACTCAAAAAATCAGTGTTATATACAAAATGATAACGCAGCACTAACCTGTCTTCAGACTGTCCTACCTGAGCTATCAGAGCAAACATATGGGGTGGTGGAAACAGACAATAATGACTCTTCCATTCCACTCATCAAATCAGAAACTACTGAACAATTTCCCGAACACCTTCCTGTAGAAGATGCTTCCACTACAAATGTGGCCCGCATGAGAAACGAGGACCCTATTCCTTTCCAGAAAAAGGTTTTGGTGGCAGATAAAAGGAAAACAGTGGTGGAGGTGTGTGAGAAGATAATCATTGATGGCGGTGGTACAAATGGAGCTGTGAAGTCCCCACCTCCCACCCCCTACATCGAAGTACCTAACTCCAGGGTTATACCCTTCCAGGTTAGCTATGTGTCATATAAAATCAATCTTCACAGTTTTTACTCGTAATGTAAAATGCATGTTTTGGGTGCAGTTGGTGGTTGTTTTCCCGTTGAGCATGTAATAAATCTTTTACCATATGTAAATTATTCAGTTGGTAGGTGAGCTGTGCACATCTCTGTCAGTTAGATGAAGATTAGTTTAAAAGTTAAACTGAAGGTAAGGGAAATTCAGGGGCTGTGTCGTCGTCCCCCCCCCCCCCCCCCCCACCATATCATTCAGTGAGTGCCCAAATGCCCTGGAGCTTGGACACCCACTGAACGATTTTGTTAATTACGTATGATGCATTGTAACAGACGCACCAATAATAACTGTAGGTTATGAACTGATTAAATTCCAACCTTGTGAAGGCTGCAATTGATAACCCAGATATGATTTAATTATCAGTTTATGTTGGAATCCATAGATTTGATGTCTGAGTTAACATCAGAAAAAATTGTCTGTGTGTATATATACATATCTGGTGACTGTTAAGAAGGGCTTAAGTCAACCATAAGTTCTGTTGACTTAAGCCCTTCTTACTCACTGCCTAAGAAATATAATCTGTCTTCCTTTCACGAGTACTAATTATAATCTACATGCAAAAGCAAGATAAGTTCATTGAATACTATCCCCTTATGTAAAGTGTACATTATCTTCCTGTTGTTAAGAAGACTGATGTGTACTTATGGATAAGCCATATCTGAAAATTAATCCCAAATACGTTATTAGTTCAAAGAACACAGTCAATGAATGTGGAGAACATTTAACTTGTTCTTAGAAATATTTTGTTCTAAAGATGCCTGAATGCATATATGAAGGGTGGGGTGTAGCAATTTTAATTTTTTACAAGAATAAAAATAAAATAGAGTTTCAACAAAACAATTCATATTTCCATTATTTATTCATTTTAGGAGCATGATCTTATTTTTATATCATGAAACATGGTGCCAGTAAGCAGTATTTATGCATAATGCTAGAAAAATATAGCCCCGGTGTAAGTTACATACATGTTAATTTCTAAATGGTGTAATTGTGTTTGCAGGAATATGCATTATATTCTCTTGACTAGCCAAAGATCAACTTTCTGTAATGTCCTTTGAAATAAGTGTTGTCTTTGGAAATTGAAAGTATAAGCAAAACTTGAAATATTCTAATTTCTGACATAGAAAAAATTCCTTTAATTTCAGCTAGATGTTGAAGCAGAAGATATCTTTCATTAGAAGGTTGTGGAAGTAAAGTAGTTTTGAAATTATTCTGTTGGTACTTATAATACATAAAACTATTTCACATACCTTATGGTTAAATTCTTCATATAAAACTATTCCTGCACACTAAAGTTTATTGTAGTAGTTTTGCAATAAATGCCATTTTATGAATGTGTACCATATCAATACTAATCTACCAGAACTAAACATCATACTTAAGTGGTTAGTTCTCCTGCATCATATTTGAGAGGTCCCAGGTTCAAATATCGGCTTGGAGACCAGCTTTCCTGAGGTTTTTGTGGTTTCCCTCAGTCCCTCCAGGCAAATGCCAGGATAGTACCTTAAATTAGGCCATCACCACTTCCTTCCTAATTCATTACTAATTGTCATCCTCTCATCCAGTGCTATTTAATATAGATACTAAAAGCTTCATTAAACAAGCTATAAATAAAACAAAATAGTCCACTAGATAACTACACAATGAAATTTGTAATGGTAACATTTTGTTAGTAATTTCTGGTACTGATCAGGATAACTTCAATTGCAATATTTCTATGTCAGGCTAAAAGTTAAAATTAAGTTTGTAGATATAAATAGAAATGACGTATAATTATGCTAAATTTTCACCATCATTGAGAAATCATTGTTTCTGATTATCACTGTGAAGAGCTTAAATTTTATATGATGGTGAATCGTACGTACAGGAAATTGATTTCTTCAAAATATTGAAGCATGTTGTAAAGCAATCAATAGCACTTGTGCTTATCAATGTGATGTTGTTTTCCAGGTTGATAAGTATATGAAATATAGCATAAGTTTCCTTTTTAAATTCTGATAAGCATTTAGGAGTTCAGTTTCTCTACTTGAGTGACAGAAATTCGGCACCATGTTATAAAAAACGTATAGCATATAACCATAATTGAGGTTTGTACGGAAGATTCTGGCACCTGTTATTTGCATTGCATTTCAGACTCCTTATCAGTTAAACCTTCAGCTTCAGTGATAATGTGTGAGATAATGAATTGGTAACAGTGGTCTGCTACACTTGTAAGGTATCTTAAGAGCAGATACATGCATCATTTTTAAGCAGTAACAGTATGGTAAAGGAAATTTCATTAGGTAAGGCCTGATATATTTAGTAAATTGTTAAATGAGTGAACTAACGTTTTTGTCATTTGCTCACAGGAACCTGAACAATTTAAACAAGAGATAATGCTGCTAAATTACATGGCAGGATGTGAAGAACATGATGTTTACAATGAAAAATGTGATGCTCAGCATAAATTAGAGGATGTCAACATACCGAATGTGAATGTAGAAAATGTAAAACAGGAAGGAAATTCTGCTTTAAAAAGTTGCAGTAATGTGAAACAGTTGCCTTCTTCAGAGAGCTTTACTCAAAATGTGCCTTCTGATGTGAAGGAAGAGGAGAAATCATCTGTCCTGGGCAGTTTACCCAGGAATTGTGACGAAGATGTTTTTCTGCCCATAACTACAATTCAGGTGAAATATTTTCTTCTGTTACAGTAATTTCTTTATGAGTATATGATGTAACCAGTTTTAATCCTTTATACGAAAGTTAACAACGGGAATGAAGGCAGGTGGCATGCAGAGAGAGAGAGAGAGGGAGTGACTGAGTGAAATACAAGTTGCTTATATCTCACACTTCACTTGTAAATTCTTGTGCTTTGGCAACAAAACAAAATTATTGCTAGTCGTGTGTAATAGTGAAAATCTTAAAGAACTGTAGGTGTGTACAATACACAGACTTTCACTGATATATTAATTAAAAAAATTAAATCCGTGGTGTAACAGCTCCAGAGAGCCAAAGCTGACTAGCTGGCCTGACGTTCACATGCCTAAGCAGAGGTGGACGATCATCCAACCAGATATAGGGTGACGTGTGGTCAGCACGACGGACCCCCAGCCATTGCTAGTTTTCATGACCGGATTACACTACTCATTGTAGCTCCCCAATTTCCTCACGGTTCCATACACCGGTCGAAAGCTCATGAGAAATTTACTTCTCCCCCGAGACTCGAACCAGCGCGCATCCCGTATTGCCGGTCCGAAGCATGATGCCTCAGACCGCGCGGCTATGGCGCGGGACACTGATATATTAATACTTCTCCCTTTTCCTCCTAAGATGTTTACATAAAAAATTCACTGATAGTACATGGAACCTTGCTGATATACTAGGTTGTATAGTAAGAGTGGATATTAAAGGATCAAAGGATTAGAATGTAGATCAATGCAGAGGAGTTTGTATTGTGCAAGATATCTAATTTGAAGTGTTTGATTATTGTTGCTCTGACAGATCCCACCTCTGAACCTCTCAAGTGATGTTGAGATTGTGTCAGAACTTGCATTCCCTCTGGGACCCCCAACAAGCACAGAACCCCCTAAAGAGAAACCTCCACCGCCACCAACAGAACTCAGTGACGATGAAGTGCCTCCAGTAAGTTTTATGTTAATATGTGTGCTGTTAATATATGCAATTTTCAAGAAAGACCTTAGTCACCCAGAACATGTGAAATATTAAATTTCATGCAAAAGCCTATAGGAGAGGATTGCTTAATTTACAATGCACACAGAAATCTAACATTTCTTTGATTTCAGGTAATTTGTTTTGTTTGGCTGATTCTGGTTATTCAGTGAAACTAATTTGGCATTCATAAATTTACAAATAAAACTGCATATTTTTATATTTCAGGGTGAACGTATTTTGCCTTAAGTCATATATTCTTCCACAGTTACCGACTGTTCTGTTTTTATGGACAGCATATAGTTCAGCTATAAAATTTGGAAATTAGGAATTCAATTTTAAATTAAAATACTACAAGGCTATTATTGTTTTTTTCTCTTCTATGGGTTGAGTTCTTGTAATATTAAATGTTATGTTTATTAAATATCTTTCAGGTAACATCCCTAAAACGGCTGGATTCAACAAAACGTATCAAAAAGGAGATGTGGAGGAAACGTTCAGATTTCCTTGGTATTGAAGGTGGAAATGATGATAGTTACTTAGAACCAGGTATGTGTATGCCATTAGTAATACTCATTGTAACTACAAACATAAGTAAACAGAACTAATGCCTTCTGTGATCTACATCAGTGGTCCCCAACCTTTTTGTGCCTACGGGCACATTTGAGAGTTTATGAGATCGTGGCGGGCTCCAATCAATTAACAAAGCCAAATTTTCTTTTCTCTGGACAAACAAAATATGAACACCAAATAATACACAAGACAACACGACGTTTAATGATACAAGAAACCACGCAATCAAAAAATACGTAGTTTTATAAGTATAATTATTATTACTCAAGTGGGAAGTTTGGCACTGCATTTCATCGGCCAGTTTTTCAAATTTGGGAGTGTAGGATGATGTTGCTGCTCGCAAACAATCGTCAAGATGGGCGTCAGTAAGTTGAGATCTGTGCTTTGATTTTATAATGTTCGTGGTTGAACGGCCATCATTATTCAGTATAATCTCTTTCCGTATCAACGTGGGCACCCAAAAAAAGCCTTGGCGGGCGCCATGGCGTCCACGGGCACCACGTTGGGTACAACTGATCTACATTACTGACACTGTATGAGAAATGGATGTAACACTGGCTTCATAATATATTTTCATTCATTGCTTCCAATTCTAAAGTCCCACACTTTACCTAAAGTTTATGGTAACAGAAAATCTTATGTAATAAAAGCAGGGGTCATTCAAATTAAGGGGACCAAGATCACAGCATAACAAGTAGTTCTGCTTACCATCATTTGTTTCAGTCTACATCTACATGATATCATCAAGAATTATAACTTATTATTATATGATGAGATTTAAGGTTCAGCAACAAGTATGAAGTCTTCTGCTAGATAGTGAGTGACATTTTAGAGAAGCTTACTGCCTCCTTCATTAGGGTCATCATCTCTGAAATGTCTCCAGAAGGATTAGTTTACCTTAAACTTTATTTCATTTTAAAAGCCTGTGTAATAACTAAAACTTTATTCTCATTGGTTAATTTAATTATCTTTTGTTAACAGAGTTAAAAGTGGCTCCACCACCAGACATGACTACATTTCTTGTTGAGGAGAGAAGATCAGAACAACAGCTATACCGCCAGTCCATCTGCTCTGAGACAGACTCTAACCATGGAGAAACAACGGACAGTCGAGATTCTGGAGTTGAGTTAGAGAGAGCACATTCAGATGACTGGCTGGGAAAACTATCCTTAACACCAGACGTTTTATCAGCCCAACATAGCAGACAAAACAGTGATGTAAGCGTGAAATGGGACTTTTAACTTCTCCAATCATATTTTTTGTGATATAACATTTATCATACTGGAATAGGGGATCTGAACACTACAGTACTGCTGACCAGACTTTAAATGGTTTAGCATTATGTTACTGGGATTCATGTTTGACTAGATCAGACATGCGCTATGACATGCAGACATTACAGGTTTAATTAACACTAGACTGAAATTTTACCTTTTATTTTATATGGACATTAAGATCTATCAATATAAGGGAAGAACACAGATTGATTATGAGATGGGCAGGATGTGTAGCATATAAAATCTTAGAAATCTTGAAGTGACAAAATTATTGTTGCAGATTTATGGTACTGCTAGCATAACATCAGAAGAAGACGAAATAATGAAGAAAGAAAGAGAAATTATAGAGATTCTCGAAAAAGAAGAACAGTGGCAGTACAGAAATATCAAAACTTCTGAAGAAAAGGATATTGGTGAGTAAGAAGACAATAGTGTATGTATCTATTTACACAATGAAAAAAAGGATTTTCTTCTTGTTTTTCCAACATTATTCTTTGTATCCTTTTCTCATTCCCATGTATAATTGGACAATATGACTTCAGTTTAATTGTTATAGTATTTTCTCTTCATCCCTGTTTGTTAAATAAATTATAAATAAATAAACATTAAAGTCATACAGTATACTATGCTGTACTGTGAATCCAATGGCAAAAGAAACAGAGGTCATCACAGATAGAGTTTGATAGGACAATTCTTTGATGAAAATTATTAAGACTAGAATCCAATTACTTCAAGAAGAAATATACTAAGAAATCGTGGGAATATAGTTACCTAACCTTAAGCATCTGTCTACTGCCTGTTTGAAATATGGCTCACCATCTCAAAATATGCACTTACGACTTCCCATATACAGAAAGTCCCACATTAATTCAGAAGCCACCAACTAGCATGCACTAACTTATTCTGTATCATTACTGACTCCTTCCCAGTGGTTCACTTTCTGCTGTGTCAAGCGGTCATTGCAGATTCCATGAGCCTGTGTATTTTAATCTCCTCTTTATTTTATTGTGAATGTAATTTTGTTTTTTTTGTTCTCGAGTATTTTCATGTAAAAATGAAATTAGATAAATTTAACACCAACATATCTATCCTGTGGTGTCTGACATAGGTGGCATAACCAACATTTTAAAAATTTCTGGCATACTATATGGTATTACACGTTATTATATTATCCAACATAACACAATACATTCTCATAATGAGCACTCATTACAGGTGAAAAACTCACTGTAAAACTTCATCAGTTAGAGCAAGAAAAGATGAGACTTGAATGGGAGAGATTAGAAGAAGAAGAAAAGAGGCAGATGAAAGAAAATGCTTGTCGTGAAGAAGATCTACGACTCAGAGCCAAAGAACAGGAGTTGAAGCAACAAGAGGTAAATATCAATGAGTATTAAACTAGCTGCTTGAACGCTGATTGCTGTAAATAAAAAGTACAGGGCTTAGTAATGGTTGGCACAAATTTGTACATATGTACATACACATCTCTGACGCTGTTAAGTATTCAGCACTCTGTTGGAAACTGAATTGAAATCTGGGCTTCATCTTAACATATTTTTTCAAATAGAACTGCATTGAGATATGACTCATGAAGGGATATAATGAATTTTTCTCAGGCTACCACCCATGTAAGTTTGTTTAATAGAGAAAACACCATTTTGAGAACTATCTCCATTAAACCATCTAGCATTATTATCATCAAACTTTTATTTCCACTACATCCAAAACAGCTCTGGGGCCCACCCAGTCTCCCATTCATTGGGTACTGTGGGATATTTCCTGAGGGGTAAAGTTCTGACCATTCAAATTTATCCACTTCCAAGGTTAGAACTGTTTCATTATTTGTTGTCTTCAGGCAAATTGGTGTGTATCATGGTGCAGTAACAATACACTGTTTCAAGTATAATGATGATTACATCATGTGAATGTGAGACAGTCCCTAGTGTTAACTGATGTGCACTTCAATAAAATCCTCTCCAGCCATCAGCCAGGTGAAATAGTGAAAGTAAACGAACATTTAGGGAACCATCTTTGTCTCCATCATCAGGGATTTTATGTAAATGAGTACCACAAATAACTACTTGATTTGGCTTATGGACCAGGAGGATTCTGTTGAGTCTAAGTCACCATGAAATTTCAAATCATATGCTCTGCTCTTATTTCAGAGCTTAATTGCTAGTCCCAAGAAGAGACCTTCTGTCACAGGGAAAGAAGAACGAGTTACCTCAACCTCCGGGGTGAGGGTAATTTCTAAACTAAAAATACCGGCAATGTTTGCATCAAAGTAGATATACCTCTTTTGTGAATCAAGTGCTTTGTATATTTCCATTATCTGTGACTTTCTTGTGAATTTAGCTATGTATTGCTATTGTAAATATTGCATGCATGCCAGGTATTTTATACCTGCTTTGCTTCTGATTAAAAGGGATATGGAGCTATGTAGTGAGCAAACCTTTTTTTCTCTTTCTAACATTATTTCGTACTAACTGGCCTTGGTTAAATTTAGAAGTCAGATAATACTCTCACACTTCCATAATGTCATTATTATAGAATAAGTGATTAAAATTATGCAGCATACCTCAGATATAAAGTGTGAAGGTATTAAAATTTACTTTCATTAACAATCAACTTCACTGAATATTAGGAAATTTGACATATTACCTCATATATTTGAACCTGGGACCTCCAAAATATGAATCAGAACAGTTAACCATCCAACTATGATGTTCAGTTATATTATTATAAAAATTTCTGAATATTCCACCAAGATATTGGAACAAAACTTTGAGTCTGCATTTATACCATGGACATTAAGAGACACCAAGTGAGGATAGTTATACAAAACAAATAAAGAAGGAGTAGAAACAGATACAAGAGGAGTGGTTATAGGGGAATACAAAAGAACAGAAGAGACTTCGTCACAAGATGACCTATGTTGGTAGAAACATCACGAATGTTGATGATTTAAAGCACCAAAAAAAAGAAAAGCTTTCTTTTAAAGTCAGCTTTTTAATTGGTATACTAATAAATATTAAAAATAATTGATAATAAAATGTGTAAATAAAAGATTGTAAGCTTTAATCTATAAATGTTTCTGTCTTACTTACTGAGATATGTGAAATTATGACTTACTCAAACCCAGTCTTGATATATCTTACATGAAATGAAATAAGTAGTTCATGGTATTATATGGGCTTAGTAGAAATTTAATAGCACTAACAAACATTAAATAATGCAGGTAAAATAGCAGACAATAAAAACTAATGTAAGATACCTTATGTAAACCCTAGTTTTACACACACGCACACACAAAGTGTTTGTTTGTTTTATCATCACTACCAAGTTAAATTCTAGTACAGTGTAGCACTGAATTCAGGATCAGTTTTGAATCCCTTTGAACTGTTTTATAACCAACTTAGAGTTCAAACCTATCTTTATTCCTGTTATTTCTATATCACTGTATCAAGATCTGTAATACGTTATCCATATATTCCATAATCCATAAGATACAATCTGATGGATTGTGAAATATATTGTAGTTTACAATAAATTAACTTCACTAAATGAATAATTACATTTTAAAAATGGTTTCCTTCAGCACAAATACATGCCAGCAGGTGTTGCTTCAATGTCTAATGTTTTGATGCATATCAATTTTGTTTCTTATTGCAGCAGTGGCTTTATTTATGTGCTGTAATAACTGTTTCCTTGCTTCTAGCTTGCCAGTATGGTACACCTTAGACTTAATAAAACCCCATAATAAAACAGCAAAGTGGTCAAGTCTGGCACTTATGTTAATAACAGATGAATCACTGCCATTAGAAATTCAAATCCTACTTTATCAAACCTGTGGAGCTCGGATAGCTGTCAGTATAGTGACTAGCTATGGGCTGGACGATGGGTTCGATCCCCGAGGGGCAGAGGATTTTTCCTCTAGCCTCTGCGTTCAAACTGACTGAGCCTCCTTTCTGGGGGTAAAGCACAGCTGGGGCATGACGCTGACCACTCAACCCAATCTAGTACCAAGGTCAGAAATGAGTAGGAGCTATACCGCCACTCCCCCCCCCCCCCCCCCCCCAAACGACCTACATGGTGTGTAGTGGGATGGCTTTACTTTTTTTTAATTTATCAGACCGTTATTTACAAGACTTTCTTGCTTCAAGTAATCTGTAGAATATGATCCTGAATTCTGTCAATTACATGGTGGGACACTGTGTGTGTGCGCATGTTGGGGGTGTATGGGTGCACACATGTGAGTATATGTACACACAAATACATGTACATATCTGTCTAATAGTTCATCTTACACTATATCATGCATGCAATTCTGGTTGAACTTTGGGCTAGAAACTTCACATTATATACAGTATGCCAGCTTCCTTTAAAATGTGAATAAAACATTTTCAGCTTCTGCTTATATTCTTTTAACCAATTAAGGGTGTGCCACTTGTACAGTGGATATAATGTATCATTATATTATTAACATTTCATTACAGTCAGTCACGTATGTAGTGTAGAAGACAACATAAAGGTAAGAGTATGTTTCATGCTATTCTTGAAGTAGCCAACAAATTCTGAATTAATACAGATAATGATGAAATTTATAATCTGCAGGACTTTATTACCTGCCAGATACCTGTGATACGCATTTGAAATTTTGCTCAACTTCTCATATACCATACATCATTAACAGTATATCTTTCTTTTTCTGATTTTAATAAATACTTCATGTTATCTAGGCACTTTCAAGACAGACTAACTGGTTGCCATTCTCACCTACTGCTCCTTAAGAATTTTTTTTCAAGGTTTATAGTAATTAGCATACCTGAGTGATTTACAGATGAGTGTGGGAAAATGTCCAGCAAACATTTGGTACTATTTACACTATCACCAGCCTATAACCTATCTTTTCACAACACATACTTTGTAAACAGTGACTACTAGAACATTATCAGAAATATAATTATCACTACTAATCACTTATTCACTGTCACTGAGATCTGAATGACTGCCTGCAAATAGTTCGCAATTTACTTCAAAAAATATCCATTAGCAATCTCATTTTAAATTTGGTGTCTCTGCTCTTAGATGCCATCTGTACGTAATAAATTGAAACTGCCAAGAGTTCGAGAACTCAGTCGATAAGGCAGCATACTCATTGCCGACTTTACATATTACCCTAAGACACTTAGTCCCCTGTTAACTTATAAACCCATTGACGGATTATTTTGAGACTGGGTATGCACATTCTGCCACTATACACCAACACATCTTTGTAATATTCATCTTCCTACCAATATGCTGCCTCCATCTTCAGGGTGTTATAATCTTCAAAACCACAATTCCATCAGATCAAAGCTATCAAATCATGGATGAATTCTGGATATAAAATTGATTCATTTCTACTTCAGTCCTAATAGTGTGTAACTTAATTAACATATATCCTATCAGGGACTAGTTCATTCTAAAAATAATACAAAATTATGCCATTTTACAATCTTTAAAAATGTCAGATAAGAAAATCATCTTTATAATAAACCTGATTCGCACCAGACAAGATCTGATGATACCTGATTTGCTTGAAATACCTTAATCTGTATGGGGACACCAATAGAAATTTCTTGTTAAGATTATACATTTATACAGAACTATACATTTTAGTAATCCAGCTTTGTGTATAAGTTCCACTAGTGACATCCTGTCATGTTTGTAAAAAAATAATTTAAAATTTATAGGCACATTTGTGACTTCTATACAAAATTTTAGACAGCATTAATGATGTTGCATATTTTCAAGATCTTTATTATTAAATAAACTATCAGCATCCTATGTTACCAATGACATTAATGCCATCTCATTAGATGTGCTGTTGGTATTATAGGCAATGGGGGATTGAAAATACAAGGAGGTTTCTAATGATGCTCAAGCCAAGTTCTGTGAGTATCTGTCAGTTGGCTGTAAAGTCATCAGGGAGCACAGATACATAGGACAAGATGGTAGCATAAGTAAGGAAAGTAGACTAAGGTAGAGGATACATGTAATTGATATCATAAACCAAATTTTATTTGCCTGGAAAGTACTTAGAATGTTAAAAGAAAACAAATACTCTTTCCCGACATATAGGAAGCTCTGCGAGCAGAACGGGAAAGGTTACAGAGAGAAAGTGAAGAACTGCAAAGACAGAAAGAGACATTACAACTTCGTGAAAGTCAGCAACTTCGACACAATCTCTCACAGATGCAGCAACACTGGGGTAGCACAACTGCTTTGCCACATCAACAGTGGGGTACTGAAACTACTGGTTTACCCCCAACACATCTGTCCCTGCAAGACATATCTATGGCTCCAACTGGAAATATCAACTCATATCATCCTCCAACATCACCTATGGCTCAGTCATCTGCTCCTCTCAACTACAGATTGTCTCTACCAGACCTACAACATGAAGAGCAATTGCAGAGTCAGCAGCTGCTTATCAGACCAGGTTCCATGATGCCTGCACCAACTCGTCGACCGCCACCCCCCATCCCTCCAGCAAAGCCTCTGCGAGCCGTCAGCCAAGAACAGAAGGAAAGAGAAAACAGTATCAGGTGGGTCTTCATTCAGATAAAGCACCGATCTCAACATTTTTGTTTAAGCATAGTTCTGATAATCATGGTGGTGGTGGTGATGATGATGAAATAAAACAGCTGACGCTTACCCTCTTAGTACATAATCAGTCATATGTAAAGTCTAAATCTAATGCCTACTGGGATGACTGGCTTTTAACAAGAAAAATACTGGCATACATCCATTCCACAAATGGAATTCAGACATAATCTAATGGTTTTAAAGGTCTGAGATATGTTAACGAGTCCAAAAACATGCTTACATCTACACATACTATATAAATTCATCTACACTGTAACCTTTAACAAATTACAGGAAACACCAACTACTTAACCCTATTTATGCACATTTACAACTAAAAGTTTCAAAAATGTGCCCATCAGCTACACTCTTTATACCTGTCTGATCATTTGTCTTTTTGGTCATCTGTATATAACTCAAGAAAACATTCATGGATTTTCATTAAATTTGTTACTAGGGAGTTTTGCTAAAATTTGTTATCACATTCCAGGTTTGGTTAAAGTGGACAAAAATAACAGACATGTCACATGAAGACCTACAAGTGTCTCTGTCCACAGAAATGCCAGTGGGGAAATCTCCAGCTGTCTTAAGACAATTCTGACATTATTGCACCATCTGCAAAGGTCAAATTTTGGCAAATGTTTCAGTATTTTTACACAATGCATAAAATAAATAAATAAATCCGTGGCGTAACAGCTCCAGAGAGCCAAAGCCAACTAACTTGACTGCTGGCCTCACGTTCACATGCCTAAGCAGAGGTGAACAATCATCCAACCAGATATAGGGTGACGTGTGGTCAGCACGACGAACCCCCAGCCACTGCTAGCTTTCATGACCGGATTACGCTACTCATAATAGCTCCCCAATTTCCTCACGATGCTGGGTTGGCACCGGTCCCACACACGGTCGAAAGCTCATGAGAAAATTTCTTCTCCCCCGAGACTCGAACCAGCGCGCATCCCGTATTGCCGGTCCGAAGCATGATGCCTCAGACCGCGCGGCTATGGCATACCACTTCCTAATTTGTTTCAGTACAAATAATACCATTAGTAAATATTAAAATTCCTGTGTAAGTGTTTCTGGGTGGCTGAGTATCAAATTCTGTGTAAATTGTTGTAAACCACAGCCGACATCATATTTTGCATGAATTTAAATTAAAATCCATAACAGCTAAATTTCCGGTAATTGCAAGCTATTAAATACGGATCATTTAGTCACTTTGTTGAGAAAGAAAAATAAGGATAATGACAGTTTGTCTTCTTACAGATACATGTCAGTTTCATTACCTCACAAAAATGACTTGATTTACAGGAACAGTCGCATGCCATCAGCAGACTCAATTCCACAGAATGTGGATTCAACCAATGTCCACAACAGTTCTGTACCAGCTCACACAGGAGCCCAACCAATCAGCAGGCAGACCCTTCAGGCTCTAAGTGCTGTTCCAAGATCTCGTTTCATATCTAATGATATGTGGATGCAAGCCAAAAAGAAACCTGAGAACCAGCGCAGTGGTGGAAGAGAGTCCACTTACAATTATCAACATTGGCTGATACAGGTCTGTCTGTCAGTTTCCCTCCACATAGGCACATTGCTGACAGTCATTCTAAGGATATAATTTACATTATGGAATAAGTCTTTCAAACACTGAGACATGCCTTACACACTTCACAAAAATGTGTTTCAAAGACAAATACCTTGGATAAGTAATGTAGAACCATCACCATCTGTACATATACAAAACAAGCAAAATTGTCATCTATTGATCCAGGATGTAGTGAGTATTTTAATAGATTATTTTTTTGTGGTTGTATATTAGCAGTAATTTTGACCTTTACTGTAAAATTATTGCTCCAGGAAGCTGAACATCGTCGTATAACTGAACAGCAACAGAGGACTGCTGTGTCACCTAGAAAACCCTCTCCCCCTCATTCACAGCCGCATACACCATTGTGGAATACGCCCCAACCCCAGCCACGACAGGAGAAACCCCTACCAGATGCCATCATCCAGACACTGACACAAAGAGTTCAGAACAGAGTTGGAATGCTTGACAATAAAAGCTCTGTCTCTGGCAGAAGAAGGTACATTTATCACATATAAAGCAAAAGAGTGTATTAACTTTTATATAATCAAAATCTTTCAATCTCCCTGCCTGCTATATAAAATCTAAGATTACAATATAAAGAATTATAATTTTATAAGTTGTTTTGTATGGATGTGAAACTTGATCTCTCACCCTAAGGGAAGAGCACAGATTAAGCATTGAAATAATATTAAAACAGAGCTGAAAGAAATTAGTAATGAGGATGTGAACTGGATTCATAAAATCCTTTCATTAGCAAATGAATCATAAAAGAAACATAAAAAGACTTGCCACATTACATTGCTTTTAATACCATTTGTACTATTAGCAAACATATTTAACAGACAATAAAGCCAAATCCTGTATAATTCATGATGATGAAATACTGTTTAACACAGGCTTGAAGACACTTCAAGCAGAGAATCACAGTCCCAGGCTCCAGCTGCTGGACACATGCCAAATAATGGTTCAACTCCAAGTAGCAACTCTGCAGTTACCTGCGGAGATTCTCAGGAGAAGATGCTAAGTGTTAGTGGTAAAAAGAAATGTTCACACTGTGGAGAAGAACTGGGTAAGTTCCCAAAAGATTCCCAATTAACATTCATTTTATGGGAGAAGACACTTAAACCCACAGAAGCTAAGAATCAGGTGATGCTCCCATATGCATTAAGCCTACTCCAGAACATCACCATCTTTCATATATTTTTTTCTTTTTATGCTTAATACATTTATTGCTCCCACTATTACAGCTGATTGATGTTTAGGTTATGTTATAGCACTTTTTCAACTACATAGGTTACAGAGACTACATATTTGAATATTTTTAATTTAGAGTATCATTCATAATGTCACATACGCATAGCACATTTATACTTTTTTCAGGTCGTG
Organism: Zootermopsis nevadensis; assembly: GCF_977971745.1. Taxonomy (NCBI): domain Eukaryota; kingdom Metazoa; phylum Arthropoda; class Insecta; order Blattodea; family Termopsidae; genus Zootermopsis; species Zootermopsis nevadensis. The sequence continues at coordinate 14,586,961 of NW_028259142.1, forward strand.
GTGCGGCAATGATCATTGAAAGCCTGAGGCTCTTTTACCACATTGACTGTTTCAAATGCTGTGTTTGTCATGTTCAGTTGGGTGATGGACTTATGGGAACTGATGTTCGAGTTAGGAACAACAAATTGCACTGTCATAATTGTTACTCTAGTGATGATGGTAAGCATTTATGATTTGTAGATATAGTCCAGAATCTGAGCATGTCACACACACAGGTTGTTATAAACTCATTTATATAGAACTTCTAACTAAAACTACAAATTAAACTTATGCCAATGCATGCAATATATACCAAAATTTATTATTGTTATTATTATTTAGTACTGTGGTAGTCACTTGACTGTGCATTGTTCCACTTATGAAAATCCTTGATGAGATACTGTTGTAAAAAAACTTTCAGACAAAACTTCACAATGTGTTTGTATTATTAACCAACTGATTCCTATATATTTTTTCCAGGAGTGAAGTTCAGTTGTGTATAAACACTAAAGTTGACAAGTGTACACATAGCAAGACTTCATAATGCCTTTGTATTATCAACCAAGTGACAACAAAAATGGTGGATAGTGCCATCTTTACTTGAGGGAAATAATTACTGTAAACAAGTGAAACTATGTAATGTGATGGTTTATAACATAAACAATGTACAGTACATAATTAGTAGCATGTACAATATAGTTTATAAACATAAGTTGGTCAGAATGTGGTTCAATTTGCAGCATTTTATTCTGAAAGATGTCAGTATTTGAAGTGTTAGGTCTTGAAATTCAAAGCTATAATTTTTACCAAATAAGAATACACCTCTCTGGAATGTAGAGTTCATATTATAGTTGTGATTCATGTTGTTGTCTCTGTATTATCGATAAATTCAACAACAGTATGAATTTACTAGACCATATATAGTATACAGCTGCATTCAGATTCATATAGTAATGTGCTGTACAGAATGCAAGTGAAAGAAGTATGTTTACACTCTACTCCTTATGGGACAAGAGGAAGAGGTTGCACTACGTAATCAAATGACCAAAAGTGGTGGCATTTTGTGCCTATAAATCCTGCATTATGGATCATATATCTTTATGTACATGAAGAATATATTACATTGCTCATCAATTAGTCTTAGCTCTGTAGTACATATGACCATATAAATTGTACATGCTGCACATAATAAACTCACATCACAAAATAAATGTTAAAAATATAAAAAAATAAGAACTCTCATTTAATTTTGAAATATGAAAGATATAAGAAATCTTGTTTAATATGAATACCAACATAGATCTGGGGAGGAAATATCTGTAATAACAAATATACTGCCTGACAGTAATACATTATGTATAGGTGATTCTCATTATGCATGTTCCAATTTCCATATTTTTACATACCTGTGATTTTATTTCAATACATGCAGAGCATTAATGTCCTATCTGTGGCCATGGTAGAAGCTACATGCAGTTTCACTGTCTCCCCCCAGCATTTTGACTCCAGGGACTACAAATTAAGGGATCTTATGGTGTACCACTCTACAAATCCAGTCATTTACACATTTCCAATTTAATGTCTCTTTGATGTACACAGTGATTCGCAGGAACACAACCACTATGTATAATGAGAGTCACTTCTAGTATAAAGGAACTGAAAAGAATGGAGACTAAAATAATTTGGAGATAAAAAAGGATAATCATACAACTTTGATAATCTTCATACTTGTTGGCTACCACTGTGTTACCACTTAAAGGACCTCCATGGAACATATTTCTGCGCATGAAAATTAAGTTAAATTTTCATACGCATAGATTAAGTTGAATGCATATGTACCAGCATGAAAAGATATATCTATTGTACAAATCAGTAATGTAATTAATTCAACATATTTAGTAGTGTGAATTAACAGGAAATTAAGATACATATCACACGTTATATAAAATAGTACAATTATGAAACATGGCAATGTCTGATTAATTCTGAGCCTCTATTTTAGTTGTCTTCAAAATAACAATTTGAATATGTCAACAGTGTTATATTTATGACTTAAATATATTCTAATTAAGATTTAATCCTTCTGGCAAATTACACTGTTTCTTACAATTACTTCCAAAAATGAACTTCATCACGTAATATATCTACTCTTCATGCATTTGACTAGAAGATCCTTACACTATATTTGCTGGAGCTTGAATTTTTTTTTCTAATTTGCATCGCTACACTCTTTGGCAATTTGTACATTTGTATTATAAGTATATTGTATTATGTTGTATTTACATGGCTTATATTCTGGAAAGATGTAATCCAAAACATGTACTACATTAAATAAATTTAAGTCCAGGAAAGGGAGCAGTTGTATAAATTTACAATATTTTGTTTTTTATGTAGAATTTAGATTTTCCAAAGATATAGTATATCAAATACTCTGGTATAAAACATTCATTTTGTTAATTTGCACAAACATTAAACCTTGCAGGGCCATTTTCCAAAAATCCTATGTACTGAGGAGTATAGATTTAAATACTTTAAAAGTGAAACATTCATACATCCTACTACTTTTAACATAGACTTTCAACTCTGCTGCCTGGCGGTAGATAAGAGCAGCAAGCTGAAATAGGAAAGTTGGAAATGGAAGACGGAATCAATGATGGTACATTACGCTACATTTTTTACCACTTACCTAATCAATCTTGGTACTGCAAAGATTAATGACCTAGAATAACAGGTGTATAAAAGAAAGAATGAAAAAATATTTGGAGGATAGATATGTGAATAAATTTTTATTATGCAAAGGTAACTATTTTATAGTGCAATATTGTTCTGGATACATATATGGATACTTGTGCTTTAACACAAATACTGCACTTTTCAGGCTATTGCACATTTGTCATTACAAACCTTGCAGCAAAACAGAAATATTTTAAAAAGTCGCCTGCATAGTGGCCTTATTTGGATGAGACATTACACCTTACAGAGAAAGCTGGTCATACCTACCTTGCTGTCATGAATAGGCATTTGAAGTGGCCTGAAGTTCGAATCATGCTGCAAATCACTATAGAAGCTGTCTGCAGAACCTTGAAATCTGTATTCACTTGCTGAGGTATACCCAAAGAGGTCATAAGCAATAATGGACCTCCATACTGGTCCACAGCTTTTTACTGCAAACAGTCACCCACATACCTATGCCAGTCTATCATCAAGCCTCAAAGGACACAGCTGAACATATGATTTGCAACCTGAAGACTACTTTCATTAATCAAATATGAGAACACCATTCAACAGTCTTTGTAATGCTTTCTGCTTTTTATGAGGATTTCTGAAATCAGCAACCATATTTTGATATTCCTCTATCAAGATCTCAGTCATTCCATGTGTCCAGGACATTTTATACGTTTCTGCCAAGAAATAAAGTATCTTCCTTAATGACCATAAATATACCATCATCACTACAAAATATGTTTAAGGGTAGATAAAAAAAACAACAGCAAGGCACGTAACAATTACATAAAAACAATGTTTTTAAAACAATTGCTAACAGTAGCTGTCAACTTACCTTTCTTCCAACATGTCAGAAGAAGAAGTCAGCCTTTGTCACCTCCATCATGTGACCATACAAATTTACAATTTTTGTTGCACAATGAGGTATGACTATTTGAGAACTTTCCTGTATAGTGTCAGAATACAGATTCTAAATAGAAGCAAATTACATTTTCAAGCAAAACTTCAGAAACAAGAAGGCCAAATTTACAATGACAAAAATCTGTTCATACATTCTCTTCTTCCTGCCCAGCTTCATACTAATGAAGCTGAATGGTATTTTATGACAAATTCCAAGAATTTCTTCTATGAGAAACTGTTTTGTGAAAAATAACTAAAGATACAAAAATTGGAACAGGAAATCAAGTAATAGTCCACACCATGTTAAAGAAATGTAGAGATTACAAATCTGCCAGAATTATTATATTTAGTTCATAAACTACTACTTTCCAGTCTTTATTTTGCAGCTCTTTGTAACAGAATACAAACCTAGAGAATCATCCGGTGAATATACATTAAACTTTGCTGAAATTTTCCAGCTTTACTGTTTTGTAACAGTTAATGCTGGAAACATAAATGAAAGGAATACTGTGATAGTTTACCGGGGTTGTTAGTGACGTTCAACCAGAAACCATATACACAATACATTTTAAACATTGGAAAAACACTACATTACAAAACATTTTGCTGTACTTTACATAGCAACATATAGTCCAAAAATAATGTGAATATTTATGTTCATCGTTAAGGAGATAGGTTATGTAATTACCTTTCTCCGTTGTTAATACTGAATATCCTTCCATTTCAAAATGTAATATTTCAGAGCTCACATAAACATCAACCGTTGAAATCTGCTGAAAATGTTGCGCACAACAGCTTTCGAGTCTTCGTTACGTAAATTAAAAATATATGCAAATATTGAAACATTTTAAACATACAATTTCATGGACCGCCATAGCACTGTAATTTTCCATACAAATTCATCAAATTTAGTAATTCACCATCTACATTAAAACTGGTAGCCATAATACCCAATGAATTCTCAACTATCGACTAATGACAACAACACAGATCACTCTAACGTCGTGAACCACGAATCACATTTCTGTAGATTCGTAACGTAGAGTCAAGCACAGCCATCTGTCCACGAAATAATGATAATATAACGGAGGAGAGATATTTGCGTCGCTGATCAACCGGTGACAAGGTAACTACTCTTCAACCTAAACGTTTTTCGTTTCCAATTCCAACTCGACGATTTTGAAACCCTGATATTGGAGACGGTTTTATTCCATCCTTTGGACAACAGTCCGGAAAAGGAATTGTGCAACAAATATTTCATGTATATCATAACAAAATCTCCTAGTTGAATACTAGACCACTGTCATCAATACCACAGGTACAAAATGTTTCTAAGTCACATAAATTTAGATAGCATGCAAAATACTGAAAATTTTAAGAACCTTATTCACACATTTAACAGCTACACAAAAGAAAAAAAATAATGTATTACACAGTTGCTATTTATAAAATGCAACTAAGGGGCAAATCAAAATTGGCAGCAGAATAAATCATTGAATTCCTCGAACAATAATGCAGTTATAGCCTGCTACACTTATAGTATCTCACAGTAATGTCACATTTAATCTGTACAATAACCCAAAAACGTTGTATGACTTTCATCTGTTTTTCAAACAGTCTGCAAACAAATATTTGGTGTTTCCTGTTTCTCATGTAAATGGAAAGCAAGAAACAATTCTTGTAAGTGTTTCCAAAAAAGGCATCAGTCTACCATAAGCTGCCACCAAGGCAAGTGCTCAGAATGTGGACCAGCAAAAATTATTGAAGCTTGTGTTTTCCATTCAATAATTTGTAGCAGCACTTCAAAATTGGTTGGTGTCGTTCTGAAAAAAATTCTAAAGCTACCCCATCTTCCACTTCTAAATCTGCCAAAAGATTATCTCCATACCTCATTCCTTTTTCAAGGAAGTGGCTGGTCCACCATCATCGACTATTTCTTTGTCCCCACCTTTCATTAAACAGAAATATAATAACCAGCACAAATTCCAGCCACGACATGATGTTTTCAACTAGCTTGTCTCAATACAAAAGTATCTGTGAACTGTCTCTAACAGTCAGCAAACTACTTTCAGACACTGCTTGCTGACAGTGTTTGTAGTAATGTACAAGCCTTAATGGGTCCACAAAGCAGGAATACTGTCCTTTATGAACAATAAACAAAGATTTTTTTTATTCAACACTAGTTTTAAGTTGACTATTGGCCATTAATTCATGATCAGACCATTCATGTGGCAAGTTCTGTGTAGTTAAGTGAATCTTTAAACAAAGAAAATCGAACATAACATTTCTAAGCTACAAACTTCTAGAACCACAAGAAAGCTATAGTTTTTTTCAGCTTCTCCTGGTGAATGCATGAATAGTGCCTTCAATAGACCATAACTGCCTTCTTCCAAATCATATGTTATTGCAGTTGGCATGCCTACATGTTTATTTGTGCATTCAGCAAAAACATCTCATATAGGATTTGCTGGTTGGGCCATGTCCAGTGAGCTTCAAATTTTCTGATAATAATTTGACTTCCTGTGATCCATCTTGTTGCATCACAACATCTACAAGGAACCTGTAACATATCACAAAAGTTATAAATTTTATAATTTATACATAAAAACCAGTATTCAATTCTGTTTCTGTGATATTAAATTTTGTAGTTGGGTATGAATATATGTCAGAAAATTTGTAACACATTACTAATATGGATAAAGCTAAAGTTGTGCTTATAAACTATACCATGAAGATACATGGCAGAGTGAAGAGCTATATGCTCTTGGTGCTTTAAACCCAAGGAAAGAGTCTGTTGTATCCATTTGATAGGAGGCTAAACAATTAATTCTGCAGAATTTGTAAAATTAGACTTCAGTCATAGGTGTTGATGGTGCTTAACACATTTATTTTACTACTTGGTCTCTTTGAAACACAAGTAATTTATTCCAAATAACTTCTCACACATTATAAACTTTTAAATACAAAATAAATACATATATAAATGTATCTGATTACTGGAATAGTTTCTCAATTGAAATAATTCCTCACTTCATGGAATCATCCACCATAAGCCCTTCTTTCACTGATGTTTCTGTCCAGCCGATAAAATTGTGTTCCTTGTAAAGATCCTCAATTTCCATTTGGTCAACTTGACGGTATGGTAAGTCACACTGGAAAGGAAAAAGGAAGAGATTATAGAACATGCCAAGTGTGACGACATGACTGTTCACAGATCAGAGCCCAATATTGAGTTGTTGAGTTTATGCATTCCTTGCGCACATTGCATTAAATGAATGTACAAAGTATAATGGGGAGATTAAGTCTACTGCTTCATCTGTATGCTTCAAGTCCAGAAGGGCTTCAGGCATCTCATTCCTTTGGTTTTATGGTCTAAAATTTTGGTTAGGACTAAGTCAGTCTTTGTATCTTACCAAATGTCTTGGTTCCTTTTATAGACTTTTGACTTATGTTTTGCAGTACCGATGCACATCGTGAACTTAATTTCAGCAGCTTTGAATCCAGTATCAACCCTGTATTCTTTGTTTTTGGTCACAATTTTCTTGTTACATCTCTGCCTTTAAATGCCATTGAAATGTAGGATTTAAGAGGTTAAAGGAAACAGCATATTAATAATAGCTTTACATAAAGTAGTTGTAATATGAAAGCTAATTAAGCTTTATTTTTGTAATTCCTACCTTATTTGCTAGGAGTATGCAAGGAATTGGCTTGCCATCTGGACGAGTACATTTTGAGTCGACATCTATTTTCCATTTACGCGTGTTTATGAAAGAGTTCTTGTTTGTCAAATCAAACATTATGACACAACCATGACAATCCTTGTAGTATACTCTTGTCATCCATGTGAATCTCTCTTGACCTGTTGGTAAAAACAATTGACTCAAAACTTGAAAATACAAGTATTATGGAGGTTGCTATGTTTGTTTTTGCTGTAAAAATTGGACCTGTTTCTGTAAGGAATAAATCATGGCTTAAACACCACTGTCCCATGTATGGCCTGTTTCAGTTCAGTGCCAAAATATTTTAAATTTGGAAATAATAAGAACTTCACTTGAAATCATATCATCTGTCACTCAACATGAGAATTCATTGATTACCATTGTTACAAATGTATTATAATCATTTACATTTCATACCTTTCACATATCATTAATTGTTATTGTGTAAAACCTGCATCAGACTTCAGGGAATCATTGAAATGGAACAAAGATTTCCTGTGAAATAAATTATTTCATCCTCATCTGAAATCATAAAATAAAACTTACCAGCAATATCCCAGAGTTGTAATCTTACAGTTTGTGTTTCAGACAATTTCACAATTTTCAGTGCAAAATCAACACCCACTGTCCCTTTATAATTCTTATTGAATGAATTCTGAACGTAACGTTGAACAAATGACGTCTTCCCAACTGTAGGATCTCCGATGACAATTATTTTATAAAGTTTCTGTGTTGTAAGTTTAGATTCTGAAAAGAAAGACTCCATTATAGTTTCAGACTTTGGTACCATCAGCCAACTTACTAATTCTTTATGCAGGGTATTTCTTGACAAATTAATAATCACTAAATTGGTCAATTAATTACAGTGCCTATTATAGAACTTTAAGGTCTATTAAGGTGTTAACAGGAACCTGTCCCAATTCAGTTGAATTCAGCCCACATCCTCATAATCTACTTCATTATAACATATTTAAAAATATCATCCCACCTATTCCTAGATCTACCAAATTTTGTCTTACCTTCAGGTTTTCAAACTAAAATTTTTCTTCTTCCTTATGCATGTTACATATTCTACTCATCTTTCATTCCTGTATCTTTCTAAGAATATTTTATGAATATGACAAATTTTGAAGTTCATGATTATGTCATTCTCTCCATTGTCCTGTTCCACTTCCTTTGTGTTAGATTCCAAATATTCTTACTACTCTCGTCTGAAACACCCTCAATATGTGTTCTTCCCTAAAGGTATGATACCATAGATAAAATAGTATATAAAATTAATATCTTTATCTTTCATTCTTTATATGTTTAGCCAGAACACAGGAAGATAACGGATTCTAAACTGAATGGTAGGAAACCTATTTGTGCACTCACACAAACCTTGCTCTGCATATCATTACTAAAGTTAAAAATTTGTTAGTTTTAAACTAACAGTTCGCCTGTAAAAAAAGCAGTTAGGTACAGGTAACAGGGTGATAGAGAACCGATAGTTTTAAATTGTAGTGACCGAGAACCGGTAGTTTTAAATTGTAGTGACCATTTTCTTTGTGAAACATTATTAGCAAATGGTGTTTTCCAAGTTGCCATTAACAGTATTCTGAAACCAAATTGTAAGCATTATCCCAACAAACCCAAACATTTCTAAATTTCAGGCAGGTATCAATTTAACACATGTTCCTACTTCCAGATATAATAAATATATTGCACAGTACATACCATATGCAATTATGGCCCAATTCACGATACAGAAATTCATATTACACATTCACACTATACAATTATCCAGCAGTGCACATTTTCTGTTTCATTTATCCCTAAAAAGTCATTATCTGTTGAATCTTGTCTCTCATTTCAGTTTCCATGTTAAACAGTTCCCATTTACTACAGATATTTTTGTATTGATTCTCATCCTATATTCTTGATATGTAAGAAATTTTACAATTAATGTAGCATTTCTATTCCTCTCAACACTTCACGTACATACATATATTATCTGTATACTCACGTGTCTCCATTGCAGGATAAACCTGAGTCTCACTTCCCGAATCGCTCTCCTCTGGGTTTCCGAGGTTTTCGGTTCTACAAGTTTCTTCCCAGTAGAGTGTATTTTGACAAGTTTCTCCCACACGGGGCCAAAATACAAGGTGAGTCTTCTCGGACATGCAGAAACGTGCGTTGCATGCCAAGTGCATGTAAGCAGGAAGCCATACAACTTGCAGTGAACCACAGCATGTAACATAACCCTCCAGCCAAGGCTAGCAGGAACTGAGGTGTTTTTATATAACAAGCTGTATTTATATGACACTGTCGTTATTGTTACTATCAGAGAAGAAATAGTTACAAAATTTTGTACGTGTACATGCCCATGCATACATTTGTTTGAGAAATGAGCTTGAATATAAATGTATCCTTACTTTTAAGCAAGCAGATTAAATTATCATTCTGTATGTATGAAGCACGTTTCTACACACCCTGCTACCTTCTCTAAAATTAAACAGCTTATGTGTGGTAAATCTTTTATTTCACATCATGTAAAAGACTCCATTTAAACTCCATAATCGAGTATAACATGTATATTATAGAATACATTCTACATTTTACAGAAACAGGCATTTTGTCACTTAACTGCAACCATATTTACAATGCACAATTGTGTAAGAAAATATCACCAAAAGTTTACAACCTCTGTTTATTTCTAAACAGGTATTTTAGTTTATATAAGTTTTAAGTATTTCCAGGTATTTTTTCTCCATGTACTACTAGCAATAAGCTTCTCAAGCCATTTCCCAGGTGTACCTCAAACAGAGAATCAAAACCTACTCTCAAAGTAAAATATTTGGTGTTCATCTTTTGTCCCTGCGGGCCCTGAATGCCCTTATTCATCTCACATATTTACATTACAAGGATATTCCCTTCTTAACCATTATTAGCATATCAGATACACCTGAGACTCACCCACAGCATTGCCAACTGTTTGCCCACTGGGGTATGATGGAAAAGAAGCAACAATGCTACCACTCTCCTAACCTTACATTCTTACAAAAGAGAAATTTTGTGAGGCACTGTATAGGTCTACTTCAGTGTGTATAATAATGAATTACAAAATTATACTCAGAAATCTTTCACTACATTTTAAAGATCCTTTACTTTCAAGAGTAAGAACATAGTTTTAAACTTTTCTTTCGTCAGATGACATCACATTATTGTTGGACGCAAATTTTGGACATATAACAGCAATTGTAGCACTATCTTATATGTCAATCAAATATTGATAATGAAAATTTAAAATTATATTTGAAGTAAAATTTTCTAAATAATGCCTCTATTCTTAACAGTACAACAATACATTCTCAGTCAATCAAGCAGGCAGGCAGTCTGTAAGCGTCAGCTTCATTGATGGACGTGTCTTCTAAGCACCAAGATTTATCATCCAATTATACATCATCACAGTTCTTGCTGCCTCTTTTCCCCGTTTCATTAATCACAGAAAGTTACAGTTGTTTGCTTTTGTACAAGTTTACAAGCACAACTCATTCTTCGTAACAGAACCACGAAAGGCCTATACTCTGCTTAAAGAGATTAATGTGAAAATTAAATTGGATGGGAAGATCCACATAAAAAAAACCATTAAAAATAATTGTTGGACATACAGTGATTCTCCATTAAACAACAGAATCCTGGACAAATAAAGACAAACATATATTTTTACATAGATACAAATATGTTCCACAGATTTCTTTTAATATTACAACAGAACCAGCACTTGGAAGTATTCTGATACAATCAAAATCTAAACTTCGCTAAATATTTAACTAGCATACTTTACCAGCTCAGATATGAAGACTGAAGACACGTTTCTTCATTTATTATTGTACAAACGATGGGTAGTGACAGACACGGCTTCAGAGCGGACCGGCCAATAAATGCGAGCGCGGTCCCAGGCTCAGGTCTCTAACGAGTGTTCCGATGTCGCTCGATACTTCAAAATGCTCATTCTGATTCGATAACATATATTACAGATACCAAACAGTTGTACACACAGTTTAATACAAGCAACCATCCATTAACTTGATATAATATTGGAAAATGAAGGACAACCTGTCACAGTAATAGCGAATAAGTACGTCATCTGATGGCAAACATGACTTGTACTTTCCGGCTCAGTAAACTGCTGATAACATTTATCAATCCCTACAAGAAGGAGTGTTCAAATTTTGACACTGGAAATAGAAACAGATTTTAAAAACATAGAAAGAACAATGAATGACATTTTAGTATGACAGAGCTCTCTGTTTCACCGTCATCATCTTAATCTTTTTCGTCATCACAATATTGGGGAATCATCCCCACTTTACCACGCACCCTTAATCAAAATATACAGTATTTTGGTGGAATATGATAATGGTACCTTACACCTAGGCCCTAAATATGCTATTATTAACAAAATAAATAACTTACAAGACTACACACATATTCGTATAGATTTGTGGACATTCAAATATATACCTTACAATTCACTGATAACTTCACCTTCCAAACAAAATGGAATTATTGGTGTAAACTTGCAGGGTAACAAATCCAGGAGAAATCACCGCCCCGTATGATTGTGTTGCTTGGTTTCAAAGAGGATTTATCAACCTGCTTCAAAGATTTCTCTTGGATTAGTCATTAATTTATAACAAATAATCCCAAAACTGTTTGTGAAGTGTCAATCCACTTGTGTAGCGTATATTATCATTCCTGGAGCATAATTAGACCACAGTTCCTGTAACACAGCAGCACCTCACTGGATCTTCCAACCCCAAGTTTAGTCCCAGCACCAAGTCAAACACTTACAAAAATAAAGTTCTTTCTTTTTTTTTATTATTTTTTTTATTTGTTTCTTTTGTTTTTGCCAGTTCCTGAGATCTTTTCAAAATAAAAAAAGAAATAATTTGAAGCAAAATATTATTCTTTGTTTTTTTATTCGTTGAAAACATCGTTTAACCTGGAGTGTCCCACGAATATAACGATAATTGCACTCACTTTCCATCGCACAAGGCACACACTGAGAGTTAGCTGGTGCCACCTGGTGACTCGATATGTACAAATAAATCTGCAGGTCACGCTCCTGTGCAGTCTATCTCGACAATGTCCTTGGGCACATCTACAAACTGGTACACCAATCTCTGCCCGTCCACCTTGGCCAGAATGCCACGCTGATAATAATACCTGCAACATTTAAGTCCGCAGAATGTGAATACATGGACCTGACAGAAGGGAAGCAAAAAGAGGATGGGGAAAGATGCATAATGAGGAGATTCATCGAATAACATGAGAGTGGCGTGACATGCAACATGTATGGGGAGATACAAAACTTTAGTCGATAAACCGGAAAACAAAATTTCACTTAGAAAATCTAGGCAAAGTAACATTGCAATTTATGAAGATTTCTGTCTTCTGGGTTGTTGCGCTGTGTAGTCTGGTCAATGTTTACCAACGTTTCAGAGGTCATACTGCCTCTGTCATCAGGGCAAAATCTTCATACTCACCGCTGTGAAAACCTCAAATCTTACATTGCAATTTATGTTCAAGAAAATTACTGTGAGGCTGTACACTGGATTCATCTGGCTCAAGGATAGGGTTCAATTATGGGGTCTTGTGAATACAGTAACAATGCTTCAAGTTTCAAGAATGTCACCTATTTAACAAAGCCACCGAACCAGTCTAGAGGAGCTTAAAGATGGAATCACACTCCACTGGAAAGGCTGGTGCAAGTATGGCAGGAACTGGATTACCGTGTGGAGGTGTGACGACCAACAAGAGCATACAGGCTGAACTTGTATTGCCATAATAATACAAAACAAAGGTTTGAGAGGTGAGGACAACAATGTAGCTCGTTTCATTTCTAATCTAAAGTAGTGATTTAAATTCAGCATTTATTTTTGTCCATTCTGTATTAAATTTTAAAAAAAAAAATTACTTTCATGTCATGAATCTAATTCCATGCATTACAATCAACATTTAATAATAAAATGGTGCATCATTCAACAGATTATTCAAAATAAATTATGACACTGCTGCTTTTCATCATGTGATGTAAATAGGTGAAGAAACGAGGAAAATAAGAAGGCTAGTTCTTCTTGGATGATTTCTAAGTACTATGCCTCAACTTGTCCTCACTTAATGGTACCTGCACCTTGTCGTGGTGGTGGGGCTTGAGTACCTCAGTGACCCCAAGAGCTACTGGTAGGGCCTCCCTAGTCAGATTGGTCGAGGGGGAGAGGTCAGACTAAGACAGGTACCCTGGTCCTCCAGGTTGGGGGTTGGTCGCAAGGCTAACAACCTTGCACCGTGAAAAGGAAGATTTTTCAAAACCTTAATCAAAGCCTCGGACACAGACCTAACAGAGGACCGAATGGAAGAGGAGAATTGAGGAGGCCATGGACCGAATACGGACTGGAGAGCCATAGAAGAAGAAGAAGAAGAAGATGCCTCAACTTGTACACTACATATGTTGTAAATGTTAGTCTTCTGGGTTGTAAATCTGCATCAGTGTGTAGCTATATAACATTTTGGAGGAAACATACTGCATTCATCTTCAACCCAGATAGCCGACATCCACAGCTTCACTACCGAGGACCTCGTATCTCGTAAGTGCATATTTATTAGGGACATAAACACCTATTAGAACCAATCAATGACTGACAATCGAAAGCCTTACCTAAGTGCCCGGCCCATTGTCTCATAGTTCATGTCAGGTTTGTTTTTGTGCAGCCCCCACAGGCGAGACACGGCTTTAGAATCGACCAACTTGAAGACTCCTTTCTCCCGATTGGTCCACTTGATATAACGGGGGCAGTAGTCTCTGTCTTGCAGCAGTTTCAGCAAGAACTCCCACAGGTACGTTGTCGAGCCTGCAGACACATTGCAACACACGTCAGCTTCTGGACATACACGGCAACAGAAATGCCATTTACTGTTCCAGCACTTAAATATTCCAAAGACTGTACGGAACATCTGTGCGTCCGTGGCTTCTGGTTAAAAGTTGTTATTAATTTACTTATTACAAGTTACTATGTGGGTGCTGTCAATAATTCAGACTATATAGCATATAGTAGACTGATTAATTAATAATAAATTGGATAAGGAAGCAGTCATGACCTCCTGGAGAGACTGAGGGAAAAAAAGAGAAAAAACCTTGGTCAAGATATTCAGACTCGAAGCTAAGCCTGAAGACTCCTGACTACACAGCAGGACTGCTAACCATTTGACCACAATTGTCAGTGATTAGTGATTTTGTCTTACGTCTAATTAAAGGTTTTACTTCTGTTTATCAATCAGTGATGTGGACCTGTGACAACCTGTGGCTTACATTATGCCAATATGTAAATTCTATTCAGCATTATAATAATAATCCGTGGCCTAACAGCCCTCTGAGAGCCAAAGCCGACTAGCTGGCTGCTGGCCTCACATTCACATTCCTAAGCAGAGGTGAACGATCATCCAACCAGATATAGGGTGACGTGTGGTCAGCACGACGAACCCCCAGCCATTGCTAGTTTTCCTGACCCGATTACGCTACTCATTGTAGCTCCTCAATTTCCTCACGATGCTGGGTTGGCACCGGTCCCATACACTGGTCGAAAGCTCATGAGAAATTTCTTTCCCCGAGACTCGAACCAGCGTGCATTCCGTATCGCCGGTCCGAAGCATGATGCCTCAGACCGCGCGGCTACGGCTCGGGACTCTAGTAAGCATTACACTGTATTAATTTTATCCCAAATTGAAAACTACTACTCTGCACCTTCTCTACTGTTACTTTCTTAACTCTCGCTTTGCTTTGTGATGTATGCTGGTGCGACTGGCACAGCTGTGAGAAAGGAGACGCAGAATTTTGGAACTAATACAAATACCAAATCTTTGAAAGACGGATACATCAGAAAACTCACACAACTTTATCCACAATTTGACTGTGAATATTCCACAAGAGTGATTACGATGTATATCGGGTTTCAATACAAAATAAATATTTTGATTTTTATAGTATACATAAACTTGTTTAGAAGTGTTATTGGAGCAATGTGAGACAGACAATCCACTGCTGTTTTGTTCTTCTGCGGGTCAGAAAACACCAAGAATCAGTGTTTCACCTTTCAATATCTAAATAAATATAACACTTCAGACGAATGTCTAACTAAATACAGAACGCAAGTTAATTTCAAAACCGATTCTAAAATCTACCCATCAATGGAAAACATGATGGAACACAGACATTACCAGTTCCCAGAAATCTCACCTTCACGACTCTTCCTCTTGGCGGTGCCAGGTTCTCCGCTCTTTGGCTTCTTCATCTTCTTCTTGGTGCGTGGTGGGAAGCCTATATCCAGCATGTACAGATCATCGCTCACACTGGAAGTGGCGGCCTGGATTACGGGCGTCGGGATGGCGGGTGGGGCGGCGAATTGTTGGGGTGCCATCTGATGGTGGTATGCCTGTTGCTGCTGGTGGTGGGATGGGGGAGGCAGGTACCCACTGTAGCCATCAGGAACTGAAAGTAATGACAGTAGGCAATAAGATCACGCTCCAAACATCGTCACTACCAGGGAAACAGGAGAACAGGGTCCCACTTCTGTTATTGCATTGCAATTGAAGAGGATAAATATGAATGGTTAAGCCACACAATTCTTTGTATAGTACATAAATCTGCTCGTTCAACCAAAACGGACATGTTTTTTATAGTAAGTTATGAAAAATCTCTCATTGCTTATGTAGTTTAGCCAGGTAATGCCAATTCGTGATTTGTTGTGGTTTTGGTGAGCAATGGGGAAGCTGTCTTAAAACCAGTCGATACAGGAGCACAATTTCATCCCCACCACTCTTGCAATGCAATCCAGATGTTCCCCATGAAACAGCACAATTAGTCGGAACGTGATAAACAGCAGCTGGATATAGTTCGTGATGTCATACTTGGTTGGTTTTCAGTACATAACAACGCCTTGACACTGCGGCAACTTCTCTGCTTCGTGTGTACTGTGGGATGCATCCTAATGCAAGTCCAGGATTTTACAGCATTTCCCGTTAAGTACATGCCCAAAAGGAAAATGTTATTTAGTAAAATACACAGAAATACGAAGAAGAAAAATTTGTTGCAAATTAATATCTGCAACTATCTACTGTGTAGTTTTAAGACACTGTTATCAGTACCCAAAATGTTGCTACTAGATTTTTGGAAACGGAATGCCAACCAACGTTACAGTCTACAACTTCCTAACGGCCAAAAGCAATAAGTGTTCTGCATGGACATATCCTGGCTTTCCCAGTATTTCGAAACAAACTGAGAACCCTGAAAGTGATCCCGCCCCCCATGGAAGTGAAGCTGTAAATAAATTAAATCTTTCACTTATGGCGATTTTCATCATTTGGTTGGTCCAACAAAATTCTTAAACTTATATCACAATCAAATATATTCTTGTGGTAAGTGGCGAATTCAGTTGGACAGAAAAATTATGGGCAGTGAGATGATACAAGTTTAAACTGTTCACAAATTTTGTCCAGCACCGCACCGCGACAGTCAGCTATTTTTAAACTGCCTGGCTGACATGGTCAAGTAGATGAATTGCTGTTACTTCAACAGCAATTCATATGGTCATGGTCGATGTCGGTACGAAAGCCAATTGAAATGCAAATAAAAACCTGTAGGCTACTCCAATCTGGAACTCACGGGGTTTTCAAATATATTCTTTGCGACTTTACAAAATGATATGTGTATGGCCTTGATATTCATTTATCGTAGGTGATCGTATTTACTGCAGATATGAAACCAATGCACGAGGTTTAATCACACTGCGCACTCAGCAGTAATTTCTTTCCTGGTATTTCCTTAAACAAGCATATATCGAAAAATGTTTCAGACACAAACTCTCGGTCTCAACGCGGCGTAAATACGGTGTATACTGTACACCACACTAAAATCTTTTGTACGATATGCTAGTTTTTTAAAAATCGATTTCGAATGCAGCTTCATCAAAGTTAGGAACCAAAAATAGATAGGCCCAACAAATGTGTTAACTATCAATGCCAAATTTTATTGAAAACAGCCAAGTAGTTTCGAAGATAAAAAATGGACAGGGTATCATCTATCCATTGTGCTTTCATCTAATGCACTTTTCTAAAGCCTCATAATATATTAAACATTATGTACCACTATGCTGCACATTTTAAAAATAATAATAAATAATACCGCAGACTGGCTGATGGTGTTTCTAATTGAGGGGGCCATACTCACTGTACACAGATACAAACGAGCAGATAACAGTACTTAAAAAAATAGATTTTGGCATTAACTTCAGACGCCACAACTACAATTGCCTGTTTCTTGTTCAGAGGTTAAAAAGTCAATAGTCACAATCCTTTTGTTTTGAGGTATCCATCCAATGAATTCAAAGCTTGGCGAGTAGAACTTGGCAGGATTGCCCCCAGACCACCACCAATACCCTAGGAGGCCTCCGCGTACAGATTAAACTGGTCGATGGAGCGCAGCCTTGAAAGCGGTCAGTACCTCACCATTAGCTTGTCAGTTCGACCGCTACGCAACAGATGGTGCTGGCATCATCACGCTTCCGCATAATTCACCATGAAAATACGTGCAAATATTATATTACTTTTAACAAGCCGCCGGCCATGCTTATTCCAGCACGGGATTTCACTTTCTGAGGAGGCAATTTCTTCTTGAAACAACATATACTTCGTTTCTGTTGTACTCGTCCAACCAAACTTCCGGTCTTTCATCACCTGGGAATTAGGGATGTACGCGTTAACGTCCAACAGACCACAGAGACTCGCTGGGGCGGTGGGACTTCATATTGTTTGTAAGACATTTTGTTCTACTAGCCTCTGAGGTGTGCTTCAAAGAAAACTAACGAATCCTTCGAAAACACATCAAAGTTAAAGCTACAGCAGCAACAGATTAAAATTAAGATAGGCAAAACATGTAGCACACATGGTGAGCTGAGAAGTGCATACAGGATTTCAGTCTGGGAACACCAAAGGAAGAGTCCACTTCAGCGACGGAAGCATATACAGGACGACAGTCTAAAAGAAATTGCCACAAACCAATGTAGAAGTTGACAGTAACTCAGTCTATCGAGAAATTCCCTTCGCTTGAAGAACCGGAAGGTTTATTACTGTTTCACAAAAACATGCCACTTATGCCTAGTCCATGTTCCACCATCTTATAACCCCAAAGATCAACTTTAATAATATTCTCCCATCTTCATTTCCCAAAGTCTCTTCCCTTGATGTTTTCCAAATAAAATGTTTCTCGTATCGCCCACGCGTGTTATGTCTCTCACCCAGCAAATGCTCTTTGATTTAATCGCCGTACAGGGGAGTAGACCTTGCTTGCTATTTTCTCCATTCTATAGTTACTTTCTCTTCTTCGATCCAAATACTCTCAATTAATGTACTTCCACTAAGGCGAATGATCTAGTTTCACACATAAAAAACTGATAAAATTACTGTTTTGAACGCTGTAGGGCCAAACTTAGAGTAACCGTTTTGTCAAGTAAGGGAGATGATAAGAATGTTAACAGCACCCACTTAATCTGCTCCTAATTTTATTGTATAACGACAACGGCGATTGTGGTGATGATAATAATAATGTACAGCATTTGTTTTGTGATGCCCTGTATCTTAAAACTGAAAACTTCGAAATGTGTCATAATTATTTCTTAACATGCTCATATTTACGATAATTAAATGAAAGCTTTCACAGCCAAATGTTCCTCTTGTAATCTGGAAACCAGGAAAACAACAGAAAAACCACAATCCAGCAACAGAAACAAAAAAAGAGACGGAGAGGAAGTTGTTCCGTGTGTAAGTTTGAATTCTGACGCTTTTTTACGTCGTTGTGGGCGAGGCTCTTCTATTTCTGTTGCGCGCGCAATGATGCAGCGGTTCAAGGTCGCGGAGACCGGTGTCAGTGGTCGCAGCTCTCGGTTTTGCAGAGCACTGCTGCTCCTGCTGCAACCATTTCCGCCCGGGCGCAACTAACAGGTGGTCCTATCAAATTACTGCCAGTCGATATCCATCACTTTGATTTGTTTTGTTTATTTGTAACGTCTACAGTCGCATTAAAGCGACGACAAAACATGGCATAGGAAGTCAATGACGTCACTGTTCTCTCCACACATTTAGAAGTCGTTAGCAGCCAATTACTTTGCATTACAAATGTTTTACAGGCCTGCAAAATGCGCGTATTTGAAATGTCTGTCTGGAGGGAGTTTCTTAAATGGGCCGCTACAAAAGGGCATAATTATGTGCTTCAAATTGTATAACTTTTTCTTAATGAATTAGCCCATTGTACGGGAAATTTTGACGGAATGTTTTATGTGCGATCATTTTATCGGTAAATTACAAAAATCAGCAGTACGTTGTTATCAAATCCTTCAAAAATTATTTAGACAATGTTCCGAGTAGGGGACCGCAGCAAATTTTTTTTGAGAATACCATTATTCAATAGGTAGTGAAAAGTAGAAAGTGTTATATCGTATTCCGAGAATAATTTCAACGACTGCAGAACGGAAAATACCACAATCTGTCCGCCAGCACCAATAATGTTGCTTTAATATCTGTCGGAAAGTCTATATGATGAATAAAGAAATACATTCTTGTAATTTCTTTTAAGTCGCATCTTTCAGGTTAACACGCAATAAATTCGACGACGTGCACATTAAAATACTTGTTGTATTTCCCTCTCAGACAGCGTGCTATGAACCAGGTCTCGACGAAAATTCTGATATAAGAGAACGGGACATTTAAAACCAGAATTAGTGACTTATGTGCAGCTGGATTCCTGGAGCGGTCCATAGAGTCATAACAAGTACGCAATAGAACGCCGTGTTTCGACAGTACAATATGGAGGCACAGGAAGTGAAAGCTGGAAACACTTGCATAATAACGTCTGTCTAACCCAATCACCTGATTTTGGATTGCGTCCCACCATAATAATATCATCTCGCTCTACTTACCGCTTTCTATTCGTGTCGCGAGCACGCAGTACTTATCTGGCTCATCACGCCATCTGTAAGTTAATGTGAAGGTCAGCCGTCCTTCCGTCCATTTCCTGGTCATTGGCATCTGCATGCGTCACACAGCCAGCCAGGGGACAAAGAGGACGCCGGAGAGAGTGAGAGGAGACGAGCTCAAGGTAACTGGTTGCGCGCGGTGATGTCACTCAACATCTCGCTGCATGATACATGCAAGAATCGAGCAAGGCAGTAACCAGGAGGAGGGGGGATTATTCCCCGCCTCCTGCAGAAGTACCAAGATGTGATTAGCTGACAAAGTTTCGTTTAAGAAGAGGCCAATGTCAACAGCACAGATCGCTTCTGAACGTTTGTAATGCGCCCTATTTCCTCAATTTTAAGACGCAGTCTGCTACAAAACTGTATTTTCACGAAAAGGACGCTGTATCGATTCTTTGAAGCCATCAAATGTAAGACGCACCAAGACTTCAGAATTTTTAAAAATGTGAAAAGTGTGAGTCAAAATCGAGGAAATATTGTAATTCAGTTTCTGTTAACTAATTTATAAATGAAATCCTATTTTCGTTAACATTCATTACTCGAACTGACTTCATCAGCGGATCAGTTCAGAATGTCCATAGCTTAACTACATGCTTTTGGGATCATTATGAGTAGATAAGTTCAAATACACGTGGGTCCAGTCTGCAACGGTTTGGACATTCTGCATTTGCGTCCGGCATGTAATAATCCATTTTATAAAATGTGAATGTATACACACATTTGAACACGTGCATGTCATATAGTGGGTCTCGTAAGATAACTGAGCGTTCTGAACATTAGCGAATGTAAAGCCTCACATCACGACCGATTTGTGGGCCACCAGGTGTACGACCACTTCTTAAACATTTAATTTAGTCTTTGGTTAGTCTGTTACACATTTCTGGATTTGCAAAGTAAAAAAAATGTTAATTTCATTCTTTTTTCGGAACTTGAATCTGAAT
This sequence comes from Zootermopsis nevadensis, assembly GCF_977971745.1. Classification (NCBI taxonomy): domain Eukaryota; kingdom Metazoa; phylum Arthropoda; class Insecta; order Blattodea; family Termopsidae; genus Zootermopsis; species Zootermopsis nevadensis. The sequence goes on from NW_028259142.1 coordinate 14,608,291, forward strand.
ACCCGTCTCGTGATCTTGTGGAAACATGCCACGGCAGAATATTAATCAAAGCAAATTTTAACAGAGCAATAGCCACGCGCATGAATCTCTTAACACAAATAACTCAAGAGGCTGCGGTCAGCAGGAAACAGAAAACAGGAAGTTATAAGCCAACTTCCTGTGCCATAGGCTAAGTAATATCCAGTTCTAGTTCTTCATCAAACTATTAAATGACCAAAGCCTACCTAGGCCTGGAGACCGGTTAACCTGATGAGGGGTGGGGGTCGCGGTTTTCCTCAGTCCCTCCAGGAAACTGCTGGCATACTACCTTAAAATAAGCCACGGCCGCTTCCTTCCACATCCTTTCCAGTTTATTATTCACTATCCTCTCATTCGACGATATATAGTCTGAGCTACTGATAAAGCGTCGTTAAATAATCAATATATGAATAAACAAACAAAGAAGGCAATCCTTTAAATGGCATTTAGAATCAGGGAAGGTAACATTAAATCAAAGCAAGGAAAGACTAAAGTACAAATAACAATAGGTCAATCAGAGAGAAAGGAGTGATAATATGAGGTTTTCTCAAAGCATCAGCAAGGTTACGAGTTTCGGTCATCAAGACTCGAATTTGCTCCTTTATGCCTTCACCGGAAGAAATCGTATTACCCGGGCTTCAAATAATCCCACGCTTTTCGGTGGAAAGAGGAATTGGTTCAATCCCTTATCTCTCTCCATCCCAGCCTCCTAAATTAGGTACTGCGAGATATGAAATGGACATCAAGAAATTTAATTCATATTATACAAGAGCCGTTTGTTTTATGGTCTAGTGTCAAGAGGAATTTATTGCCGTCAATCGATTCTGGAATATCTTCTCATACTGTCGAGACACATGTGCATTCTATCCTCACCTCCTTAACAGATACAATATTACAAAAACAAGTTTTAAATTTCAGATAATCGGGCATTAAAATCATTCCATCCTAAATCTTATGTGCAACAACCCAGAAGATAGCCATCTTACTGCTGTGAGAACCTCACATGTCAAAAAATAAAACATGACATTCTGACGTGATCACTATTCGTGTGCAGGTTTTAGGCGTTGTTGCCTACTCTGACTGGCCTTTTTGGAGAATTTATTCGCCAAAATGATGCACCTTTATAACAACCGGTAAGATTTCTTGAACAGGAACACATACCATACATCGAACCACACGGTTACTGGTCAAATCATACCAAGATATTTAATTATTCGAAACCTCGAAATACAGTCACATAAATCAACGGTTTAGATCTTTCGTGAGCGGTCTAATGTCGTCGCCATGTCCTTTGGGCTGCACAAATGAGTGCGCACATTTCCCGTGATGGTACAATGCCGTCACGAACCGTGAAGAAAACCAAGCACCCAACTTCCGTTTCGTTTGCATGATAGTTCTTATCCCACGTGTACATATACACACAGATTCTCGTCTATTGTATAATATTCATTATTTCGTTCTGTGAAGGGGAAGGGGGTCCTTGATTCTCACTGGGTGAAAAGAGTTGATGGGGAGAGGAAAGGAAATTATGGTCAATCACAGTCCACGAGGAACTGAAAGGAAACTAAAGAAAGGAAGATTATTCTCACAGAACGAAGCAAACGAAAAATAATAAAAATGGTGCTTCGTTTTCTAATGACCGGATCTTGGTGGCCACCTGCTCGAGTAAGAGTGATCTGACAACCGACAGGTAGCAGCACTGTCTGCCGTCGCGCTTGGTCGTACAACTGGGTTAACGTGCTACTTGGTACGAATTCAGCATCACGAAGGTTACATCAGACTGCTTTATTTTCATGTCGTGGCAACTGCTGAAGATCGAAGTCCGTAACCACTACGTTATCGACTTATATACCAAGGCATAAAAAATAATAACGCAGTCTCCATTTGCGCAAGAATGACCATATGACTTCATACGTTATAAAAAGTCAGAACACCACAGGCCCACATGCAAATGTTTCGCTCGCAAACAGACCTTTATCGTGCAGCTAAAACCACAAAGGAAATTCTGAAACACTTGTTGTCAGAAAAGCTTGCACTAAATCGAAGACATGGAATTAAATTCTTCAAACGAATTTTTTATACGGAGAGGAAACAACACAGACCCATGCAAGATGTATTTTAGACCTTCCGCCCTAGAACCACACTTCTTCCTTCCAATGCTGTGTAATAAATATCTGGAGCTGCCGGGTCTACACCGCCAAATATGAATTAGAATCTTTAACACGGACATTGCGAAACGTATTCTGAAAGTGAGCATTAATAACTGCAGCATCGACCAGATTCAGTCGGAATGAAGCAGACAACGAAAATGGACAAATCCGTTCCACTACACAAAGCTCTTACAAATTCTCCCGCGCTAGTCGTGTTGTCTTTCGCCAGAGAGAGGAAGTCTGGTTTCCGACACGCTTGTGACCTTGGTGTGGTCACTCACATCTCTTTGTTCGCTCGCAGGACACCCTCTGGAATGTCGTGGATAGAACTCGGCGTCCCAGTTGCATCAACGTCTTTTCGTTGCTAGGCGTGGTCCCCTATCGCTGAAATATGGATGGATTTTCCGCCCACCTGAACACCACGAGTGATAAATGCTGATACTTCTCAAAACATTCTCTAATGAATGCAGATTTATATCCTTACAGGTGCACACAACCGTTAGAACACCACAGGAGGTGGAGAGACGAGTGTCTCGGAATGTCTCCCGAGACATTAGTTAATGATTTTTACACAAGTAATAATTTATGCACCCACCAGTGCACCCCTTTTCTCACCGGTGTTCTATAACTTTCACAACTTGCAAATATTGTGTAAGTCACCCAACGACCGCGAACCCACCCAGATGGGAGTTCAACATTTCGCCACTCAGCACCGAGCATATTCGTCTGCAAGAAAGAAACAAGAAGTGATTCCCCCCTCCACCGGCACCATACCCCCTCGCATAAATCAAAGTACGTAGACGTAACACAACAAAGCTCAGCTTGTAGTAGACTACAATTGCAATGAATGAAATGACGTAATAGGCCAGAGGAGTCTATAGTTCGCGGTTCATTTTAAAGCGTAAATAAAATGTCTAGACAGACAGACTCAGAAATAAAAAATTCTTGGTCTACTTAAAGAAATCAGAATTCAGTGTTCAAATTCCTATTTCCAGATCGGCAACGTGATCAGCGCACGACAGACAACGTGCATTTTAGAATAGGCTTATTTGTCGAATACTTTAATGCGATTTCAGAGACCCCACTGTCCCTGACGTTCATTTATTGTAATTACAAATCCCGTAGCAGAGCATTCTAAATTTCCTTCTTCTAAATACAATTAAATACGTAATTTCACTGATTTAAACAATGCGTGGGACACCTCTCAAAGAGACTGTCGGAATGGAAACACGCAGACAGAACGAAGCTCAAGAACTCTGTGTGAAGCACGCATTAAAACATACATACCTGGGCCTAAAGTCATTATAAAATTGTTACAATTAACTATGCGTTTTATTTTTCCTTCTCTGTTTCTTATTCTCCTTGTTCAGCTTTTTACGCATTGTGCCATCTTGAAAATTAACTTCTGAAATCACGATATCATTTTAGACATTTGGCAGCGAGAAAGGGTCTACACAGGACAACACAACACAGAAGAATAGCGACGAACACCCCTGCCTTGAACGGAATTCGAGCCCAAGATTTCAGTGTTGCAGCTGTTCCAGATCGCTATCGGCATGTGAAAATAATTTGGGAAAAGTTGCACATTTCCCAAACGCGTAAAAGACCTGGTCCAAGCTCGCGGCTATTTTAGCCACTTTCCGCCCCCCCCCCCGCCCCCCCCTCAACGCGGTTACGTAAATCGACGTGGCACGGTCACTTCTGCTGAAACGTTGATAAACAATCTGAAACGCGACACAGAAATGCTCCTGCCGATGTGATGACGTCACATGGCGGAAGTACATACCGGGACGTCATTGGTAACCCGCCAGCCAATCAAAGCTACCGACATCACCTTCCTGCCACACGGCCCTACTGAAGAACAACATCGACGTAAGGCGGAAGTTTCAGGAAGAATTACAATACAAACAAATGCAGCATTTTTATCACTTCCTTCCTCAAAACAGATATCGATGGCCAGAAAACTCGCCTTCAGAAATTCTGACATTCTCGCATTTCATAAATTAACCGTGTGGGGTCCATACATAGTATTTCTAAATATCTTTATTGAAATAATATCTATTAAGATCGTGTGTTACAGTATAGACATTGCGTTAAAGAAACGTGTCACGTGATGGAACTGTACCTGGTAATTGGTCCGTAACAGACAAAATGGCAAAGATACAGAAGCAGCGCAGTTCTTTCGACGGAGAAAACAATGGTTAGATAAAGACTTCAGATAAGTGTCTCCTAAGATCTACCGCGAAACTTCTGCGTTGATATATATAGTTCTTCAGCAAGTAAACAGAATTCGGAAACTAGGATTTAACACACACCCTCCCGTGGGCCATCTAATAAAGCCAACAAACAGTTACTCGACAGCGCGCACTTTAACATTGATATGTAGGCCTATAATTTAATAACCAAAGGTTAATTTTTAATTTCCTGAAGACAGTATGCCTACTTGATGCGCGTGTGAAATTTGATAAAAGAAACTATAGACTACATTCATTCCCCAAAGCCAGGTCTCTAAAATTTCGAAATATTTGTCCTCTTGCGCAATGAAAACAGCGCCATGTTCCTTGTTGCGTGTTATTTTTAGTACCAGCTTCACCCAAAGACTGAAAGATGTCTGTTTTATCGGATCATCAGCTCCGCGTTGTGTTTGCGCGGACGGATTGAATTCAAGGTCTGCCGTATGAAGGCAACGGCACCATATCACTTTTTCCCCCCACCGAGCCATGAACTTCGCCTCAACAGATAACAATGATACGTAAACGCATTTAATTGATCGCTCTTCTGGCTGACACACTTTTATGAAAGATTAATTTCCAAGTCAATACAGAAATATCCTAAAGTTTGCATAAGACGTTCAGACGAATAAAGCGTGCGTTGTACAAAACTTATATAAAATTTCCATTCTCTAAAATCCGAAGAGGAGCCAAATTAGTGTAATTCGGTACACATTACACGTTGAGGAAACAAGAGTTAAAAGTAAAGTTTGTCCCACTATACGCCATGTAGGCGTTTGGGGTGAGTGGAGGTATAGCTCCTCTCTTCCTTGACCTCGGCACTAGATGGGGGTGAGTGGTCAGCATCACGCCCCGGCCGGCTTTACCCCCGGGAAAGTACCCCGGTACCCATTGTAGAGGAGGCTGGGTGGGCCCCAGAGCCGGTCTGGACGCAGAGCCTAGAGGAAAAATCCTCTGCCCCCGTCGGGGATCGAACCCCGGTCGTCCAGCCCGTAGCTAGTCACTATACTGACTGAGCTATCCCGGCAACGTACAAACAACATATATAAAGAAAAGGCCAGTCAATTGCGAACTTGTCAACAAATCTGCCATTCCATTAATTTTAAACATTACTCAGAATGCACACAAAATCCTAGTAGAAGAACCCCCCCCCCCAAAAAAAAATACCGGCCTTGGGAACCCTGGGCGTACATGGGAGGATAGTATTAATATAGATGTCAAGGAAACAGGGTATGATGGACTGCGTGAAGCTGATTAATGGTACGACGCGGCAATGAACATTTGGGCTCCACAAGGCAGGTGATTTCTTTACTAACCTTCTAAAGAAGGGTTCTGCTCCACCGAGTCAGTTAACGCGTATCCTACATTTCTGTCTGACTTTCCTGTATTAGTTACATGCCCAAGTGCGATTCATTACAATTCGTGTGCAATTACACTTCTTCGATGCCTGCCTTCCTAATACTCATACCGTAATAGTTCATATTTTTCCTGGTGTTCGATATTCCCAATGGCTAGAACCTCTGCTGACTGTCAGGAATAACTGCGAATGGTAAGAAATTACTTTCGTAATGAACACGCCACGTTACTCGGTTTTGTGGTGAATATAACATACGGGTTGGGCACAACTACTGTTGAGAGAAATCCAGACTGATAGCATGTGAGCTCCTTCACCTCTTACAGTAGGTTCCTAATTAATAAAAAAATGCCATAATATTTTAAAACATAACGAAGAGTTCAGCCAAATTAAATATTAGACACATGCCACGCCTGCAGAATTAGGAAGATCAACACAAGGCTGCACAAATACGGGACATACCTTTCATTGCAGACAGCGCCATTACCATACACCGGCAGACCGAGGCACTTGATATCCCACTGTCTGCTGGTGTGACCGTGAGAACAAAGTCACAATTCCTGAACCTGAAAAAGGGCAAGAGCTGATCCCTGAAAGCACGCCGTCACTGTTAAAAAGTAACCACGCGAACAGACCATGTAAGTCTCTAGCGCAAAACATTACATTCGTTTCAAAGTCCTCTTTTCTAGACGTTAAACATATTAAATTAAAATTCAGTGCATATGGACGAATCCACAAGCATTCGGAACTTTAATGATGAATCCTGTAACTACCACCTGCTTTACTGTTCACATCTCTGCATTCGCTCAGAGTTATTTTATAATATGTTTCTCAGAATAAAGAGAAAAAGTTTTGCTAAGATCATTAATAGACTAAATCATCCGACAGGCCGCTTTATTGCTAACTGGAGTTATAACTGGCTGGACTAATCTGGCTCAGAAGAGGGTAATGTAAAGACGATGATGAACTTTCGGGTTGCATAGAACGCGGCAAATTTCTTGCCTGGGTGACCACTGCTTCTCTAGAAAGATACTGCTCCATTCGGTACTTTACTTAAACAATCTGTGAGAATGTTTGCGCTTGACATTTCGTTTTCGTTAACATTGTCAAGGCCAACAATGCCACTGTTGTCCGATGTATCATTATCGAACTGAAGTATAGACGATTCCATTAATTTTCGAACGTCAGGGAAAGCAACATATTCAATTTCATACAAAATACAGTAGTATTTAATTAAACTGTCCATGTCTACGGCATTTCCTGTCCCAGAATGTTCGTGCTGATACAAGACCCTGCTATTTTTTTCCTCGCCCACACGACGCGCTGCCGAGTGCAACATCACGTGTCAGTTCCGCAATGTCTTGGTTATGTTGGCCTGGTTCAACGACACACTGACTTTCTAGAGCCCTGCTGAAGGTCAACAAGGAATTGGCCAACCCCTCGCGTCTGCGCATCAGGCCAGAGCACACCAGTGCTCCCTGCACGCCGACAACATAACTCACAGTAAGCCTTCCCCTCCCTTCCAGACGACGGGTTCTTATCTTTACATGAGGAGGGGGGGATACATTACGTAAAGATGACACGACCCGTAATTGAAGCACCTTTTTGAATTATGCACGTACTACATGTCTTATTTACCAGGAAGTACTGCAGCGAAACAGTACAGTGCAATATCAGAAAGAAAAGGTGTCTGCTTTGGTTTTTTTAAAATTAAATTGTCTGACAAGTTAGTAATTACGACCATACTCCAGTCCGGACAAACATCAATAAGCTGTTTGAGACACAATTAAATGTTGTCTTCTTAAAGCATATTGACGATCAATCGCATATTGGTGAGATTTCAGGTTTTCACTGCGAGTAAGAACACTCCTGTCTTTTTGGATGTTGTGCCGTGAAAAGAAAACGAACTCAATTATAATATTTATAGATAGTATATATATATAATCAAACTGACATGCTCTGGAGCCTGAAAGAGATTTTTAAATATTTTCCTTATCAGGTACCAGTCCCTTACAAGCAAGATATTTTCCTGTTCAAAACCTGAAACCATTCATGTGAATGTAGGAAAGGAATGCACTATTAAACGCCCATGGGGGCCCACCTTTGGGTACAAATCACAAACGCGCAAAATGACGCTGTTCTGGGAATCCGAGTGGCATTTCCCTGTTGAAGGAGCCTGTCCATGTCATGTTCCTTAACTGCCTCCTCCCCGCCCAACATGCCGCTATTTTCTCCAGGAAGACCTTGAGTCGGTACTTCGCCCCGCCAGCCGCCGATCCATCCAGCTGGATGCCTCCCCAGGTGGTGCGTCAGCAGACGGCTGTTCCCAGCAATGGTGTTCCTCCCATCACAAACATTTCCTCTGTCGCGTTTTCCTGCCTGCACATCTTTTCACTTTTAATAGTGTGGCTGGGGGGGTTATAGAAGACACCGCGCCGGTGTTCTAAATTAAAGAAAAATAATGGAAAGGTATTTCGAACAAGATAAGCGCTGTCTACGTGTGGTTGGTTCAACATCCCACACCGCTTCAGGGTTAATAAATTAACAAGTAATAGACTTGGGGTCAATGTAATTCCTCCTACCATCTGACCATGGGCCTCTCTGGGTGGTTTTGCATCTGCAATCCTTCACGTAGACCTGATGGAAAGGAATATTTTAATCCCGCGGTTCCAACACATTCGTCACCCTATTTTCCTTCGTCTATGTACGTCAATCTGTCCACCCCCACGAATAACTCTGGACCAGCTGACGGGTTTTCATGAAACTTTGTATGAACATTGTGTCAATAGAGGTCGCTAGAAACGACTCCCTTTTTGAAAAAAAATTCCTATTATAAACACTACCAGCATAACGAGCGTAGATGCGCCTCCAGCACCATTTTATGTAAGAAATGAAGATACGATAGAAATAATTCTCCGATTAAATTCGCAGCGAAAGCTTCAAAATCTTACACAGACACCCTACACACCTACATTTCTATTCTGATCTAAAAATAACAACTGCTCCTCAAATTCTTCAAAACGCAGACCCTGCTGTGCGGGTTCTTCATTCCGGAGGTTAAGTAATTAATTGATTCGTTGTGTATTTAACAACGCTTTACTAAGAACTCAGATTAAATGCAACAATTTTCAAATATAAACCGAAACGATGTGAAAAGAGGTGGGCCTGACTTACAATTCTGGTAACTCCTGGACAGTCTAAGCAACACACCAGTATCATATCCGAGATTGGAAGCTGAGACCTCGACAATACACAGAGGTGGGTGGTCAACTTCACGTCCTGGACGCTTTGCCCCCCGAAGAAATAAGCCCGGTACACCCATCGAGTTTCTTGATCACTATGCTGATTATGCTTTTCCAACAAGATGTCACTGCCAAGCAATGGCATTCAAACAGCCTTCAATTTCCTGCACTGAAATATCTAGTTGAAATAAAAGTTTCTGAGCGGACCAGAACATGAGTAAAATTGCAAATTTTATGAACTTGGAATGAGGTTTTCTGTTGTTCGAATAAACAAATTACAGCCTACGTATTAATATATATCTGTACATAACAAACAATCTTTTAATATTGCCGAAAGATTCACAACAAAGCCTTTACAGCATTAAATTTGTTATTTCACGTAAAACATTAATAAAAGATGGCACTGCAGTGCCATATTGTAGCAATCTGTAGAACACGATATGCCAGTTCAACGCGGAACGGCTGGCTCAACCCATTCGGTTCCTCCAGGAAAATAAGCACCAGAGCTAGAGGAGGATGCCGTCTAAAGCTTTGACGTGTTATCGCGTAATTATCACCATTCCTAATCTGCGGAACGCGGATGTGGGCAAGCTGCGCCGAAACAAATAGTCATCCTGAAGAAAGTGAGCATATCGGAAATATGTTGCTTTCCCATGGCATCAACATTAGGGAGTTCTGTCATGAGTTGTTTATTGTTGGTTCTTCGTAAACAATTTGCCCTTCCGAAAGCGCAGAACTGTGCGTACTCAAGGCCTCTAAAGAAGGATGAATATCGTTTTATGACGTAACTGGCGTTAACGAAGGGGGAAAGAAGACAGAACAAATAAACCCCACCAACACTAACCCCACCCCACTCCTCTTTATGTTTCGCAAATATGTGATGTTAAAAAGGTGGCAGTCTTCTGGGTTGTAGCGCCTCCATCATTCGTACGATGGAAACGGCAAGCACCTAAAACGTCCAACTATTAACACTATAATGGACACTATTGCCATACATGTTTCGACCTCAAGAGGTCATCATCAGTGGCATCAGGGAAATTAATACATATAGTCAAATGGTTCTAGCAAATTTCATAATTAAAATAAAAGGTAACTGACAAGATGACTGCACTAGATGCAACAGCTAAGTGCGAGTTTTACTCCTGTGAATAACAGCATCTAGTGCAGTCATCTTGTCAATTACCTTTTATTTCAATTATGAAATTTGCTCGAACCATTTGACTATATGTATTAATTTCCTTGATGCCACTGATGATGACCTCTTGAGGTCGAAACGCGTATGGCAATAGTGTCCATTATAGTGTTAATAGTTGTTGGTTTGTTCACTCTATATTCGAATACACTACACGGTATGCAAAGTTTTAACCTAAAACGTCGCTAAACTTCTACCAGACTACGCGGTGTACAACCCCAGAAGACAGCCTTCTTCGTACCCACCGCCTTGAGAACCTAAATTTCTAGAAGTAGTGTTATTTTCAGTCTTAACCGCAGATGAAAAAAATAGTCGCAATTTATTCCAGTTTCGGGAAGAAAGTCAGATGCTTCGAAATGGTGATACTAGAAAATGATTTAATTTACAATTACGCAATTCATTTAACAATTTGTGAACATTTCAGAACGTATCGCCTCTATTTTCAGGGTAGATGACGGAATACATACGTTCCTTCGAAATAACGGTAACCACCTACCAGAATACACGGCGCTACAACCCAGAAGACAAGTCATCTTCAGACTCACGGCCGTGAAAACCTCAGATCCCACATGTGTATAGTTGGTTGCATATACTCACGGGGGTGTCTGCCGCCGGGGTAATGCTGTGGAGGTTGGTGATGACTACTCCTGGACTGGTGCACTGTGGACTGGACCTGGTGCTGGTGGTGGTGATGGTGGTAGTACGGGGCCAGGAAACCGTGGTGCCCTGGCCCAGGGCTGTCTGGAGTTCTCGCCGCGGGCCCTGTGGGCAGTTTGTGCCGTCATTAACAACACAAGGCGAGGATAATCGGAATAACAGATCAGCAAGTTCTTCACACCTTCTGACCTCCGTTACTGCGGAGGAAGACATACTACCTTGTCACTGTACCTTCTCTCCTTGCACATTCGCACCGCTAAGTCCACAGACGAAGTCGTTCGGACACAATTCCCACCCTTCCACAATTGGGCGACAGAAAAATTAAACCTTCTGTAAGATCATAATTGTGGAATACTTTTATACGAAAATAAACTTATATCGTAAGATAAATACTTTTATTAGAAACGAATAAAAATAAAAATTCGTTTTTGGGAACAGTGCTCGATGAGCGATAACATAATAGGGCGACAGAAACGTGAATTTTATTGCTGACTGAAACTCAAAACAATATCTCGAACATTTTCAATTGTATTCGAAATGTAATGATTGTAAGAACTTACTTTGCATTTTCTCGGTATACTTAAAAATTAACACTTTAAAGGAAAACTTTCATCTGAATAATCAGAATTATATAAAGAGATAAGGAGGAGGGCCTTGGAAAAAAAACCCTGAAATTACGAAACATGTACCATGCCTGACATTTCACTGCTTTATTTTTCTTCCTGTAATGCCATATTTTGATAGATAATGTTTACTTTTCAACTGTTCTGTGTTTACATCACAGAGTACTAGGCCTACGGAATTACGTGTTCGTCATATCTTCAAGCACTTGCGTCTGTAACGCACAAAGTAAGAAAGGGATCAAGGGAAAGAGGAGAAAAGGCGAGGGAACACGAAATAAATTATTTCACGTTGAACTTCAACTTGATCTTTACACTAGTAACTAACTCTCCACGGTAAACACACTTATGACAGCAACCAAATTCAATGTATTATGATGTTTAGGGGGTGTTTTACTGTTTGGTCTAAGGACCAAATGAAACCCATAGAGAAGCTATGTCGGCAACACGCAGATCCGTCGTTACTTCCCAAAGTGTTAAAAATAACCGCTGTATATACTTCATCAGAACGTCTCACTTCTCTTCCTGATCGCCTACAACTGTTGAAATTTACAATAATCAGTGTCAACTGTTGTGTTTGAGGCCCAACGTCAGGTGGAATCGTATTCTCGCGAGAAGCTTACAGAGACGTTATTTATATATCTCTGAACATATTAAACAAATATATTCATGTTTTAAAGTTTAGATCTGTAATACCTGTATATGGCGAGTTGGCGCATCAGCATACTTCATTTTGTCTGATATGTACTGTTATCAAATCGAATGGAACGGAACACTGACCTGGGGTAAGCTGGAGGCGCGCCTTCAGCTCGTCATTGGACGTGTGGCCACTACTGCTACTGTCCACGTCAGAGACGCCGGAATCCGCAGGGCTGGGTGGTAGAGAGCCTGAAACAAAGGAGAATCGCGTTTAGTACACATGGTGGAAAAGAGATAAGCAGATAGAGTGCAGAGAGAACAAGGAACTTAACAAAGGAAGTCAAGGAATGAAAGGGAAAGAAAGCCAGCTGAAGATGAGTAGAACTTGAAATCGGCACATCTGCCGTGACGCAGAACACGAGAACGGAACAGTCCTCACTCTCCCAACATCTACATAGTTGCTACATCGTCACTCTGCTCCTAGCCACGTTTCTGTTAACATTATCTAGCAGTACCGATGTTTGGGCAAGTCCTCCTTGAGCCATGCCGATTTGGCAGCGATGCTCTTGAGGAATCACTGTGCCATCATTTCGGGCGGGGAATCCCTGCCTACAATGCACCGTACCAACTCTAGAGAGGCCTGGGACACGGTGGATTACGTACTTTGAACATTTTCATTACGTTTCGAGTATGTACCGCCCTCTTTCTTTCCTGCCAATTGCGACTGACTTATTTTGCTCCAGCTGTACTGGTCATATCACGCGCAGCAAGAACTTCTGACTTGCGTTTTTACACAGACCGAAGAACCTGTATTAAACATACAACTGCCCGAAACGGAACGCCATTCTGGTCCACTGGGACATCCTTAGACGCAAGGTGCTTCTTATATAGGAAGGATGTTTATATTACAGATGAAAATGCTTAGGAAATTAACATCCATCGGCGCTGGTTAACAGAGCGGTGTTTAACTCTGTGTGACAGACATTTCAGTGTTAGACAGAAACTGGACAAATTATTTAAAGAAAAGAACATAACGGTAACAAGGAAGGTCACAGGTTATATTTCAGGTCCACACGACAGCGTGAATGAAGATAAATGTTTTCTGGAATGCTGCGCCATGCCAGTTGGAATATTGTATTAGCGTGTGGATTCAATTAAACTGGTTCTCGAAAGGGTCCAGTGTCAGGCTCTTTCAAATAGGATTCCATATTAGCAGAGGATTTTCAGAGAGAGAGTTGAAGATCTTGAGTCATTGCAAAATAAAATAAGTCGATAAATGCGACAGCAGCGTTAGTGCTTATGCGGGCCATAATTCGCTGTAACAACGTTTCAGAAACACTGATTATAAATTATTTTCAAAAAGCCAGGAATATTCGTAAGAAGTAGAGTCAACTGCACCACTTCTATCATCACAAAGACACGCAGAAGCGGTCAAGCAAGCTGCACGCTCGAAGCGTGATTCGAACCAATGATGACACCGTTCGAGACCATTTGCATTCAATCAACCACCGAGGACAGGCCTATTGAGACCCACAAGTGGTCAGTTACGCAACACAGGCGCATTGAGAGCATTGACTGCACTAATCCCCCACCAATAAGCGTCAGAGGTCGTGATAAAGTTGGCCTTATCGCCAGCTAAAATCTTTTCTGAACCTTGCTATTTCCAGACATGAAACTACGACATCTGAGGAAAATGGTCTCTCTACGTTTTGAGTCTGTAGCAAAATATTCAGTATTCAAATATACAAACCTGTTATTTTAAACGACAGTGAAATTGGTCTCTCATCGTACGGAATGGCCGTGGACTGAGGGTGTCAACGAATCAAATGATACGAACACTCGGACCGAAGAAACACCAAGTAACGAGGCACTGAAGAAAACTAAGTAATGAGGAGATTCGTAACTTGTAAATAGGGCGACCACATCAGGAAGAGATTGGCGGAGAACGTAGTTTGCGTGAAAGATAAGAGAATGCATGGAAAATGGGCCGGTACACCTGAAGGGAAATACCATTTGAGATATTTCGACATCATAACTTACAGCGGCGTATTTCTGGAGTGCCCGTAGGTTAATTTAGTTTCATGTTGAACGCAACGGATCAAATAGATTCATTTAATTATTCTCCTTTTAGATTAAACGCGGGATTCCAACTAACGGGAGCTGAATTCAATCCACGACGGCATTAAGAAACTGGGGCAATTTTTCTTTGGCTTTCCATGACAGCTGTCACTTCACTGCCCTTAGCTGTGCGTCAGGCCCGACCAGCCAGCACGGTCGTCAATTCGGACTCACTTCTGGCCCGACATTTAGTCGTACTGACGTAACAAGGATTTGACTAAATATAATTAGAATGATTTGTGTAATTCTATTAACATATCCTATACTTATAGCATTTTGTCGAAAACGAGAACAGAATGAAGCTAGCCAAACACTTAATAAAGTAAACCAACAACAAACTAAAGTTCATCATCAATCTGCAGTTGTAAAAAGTCCTATCTGAGTTGACAGTCTGCTGTTTGTGCGCCATTAAATCCAGCGGCGCCTGTCTCAGTACGACCTTGTCCCTGTACTATCACGTGACAATGTGACCCCGACCTTGCTTTTAATAGGAGCAGCTGTGAAATGTTCGACAAACAGCAAGGGTTAACGCCCTTTACAAAATAAGCAACCGTGTTTGCGAAAAATGAATGAAAAGGTACTTCCATCTGTCAGGTGTCGTCGGTACAATGGCGGAGATGTTTGCAATGTTACGAGGTCGGGCAGATGGTTGCGTACATTTTGTGGTACAAATATGTGGGGGTTGCGACAGATGCATCCACCCTCCGCTGCAAAATATTACAACCCTTTATTTACAAAGACCGTGTGTTAACTGATGCAAACAGCTCACAAACATCTCCGTTTTCATGCACTTACTGGATTTGTCCTACGACCCATAACAAAATAATTCACTTACGGAAATATTCCTCTTACAGACAAAAACCTACTATTTAATAAACGAACTACGTACAGCATAGTCGTGCTTAAGAAGTTGAGAGTGGCTCAAATGGTCACCTTTCAAGGAACCCAAAGCTTCATCACTGGGCATTGACATTCCGCCCAGCTATATTCCACGTGAACTGGCCTGGCACTGAACTAGATCCTCCGTGGTGTTAAGCCTGGGTTATGGGACGCGCAGGTTTACGCAACACCGTCCATATACTTTTACTAATTGGGACACTTTGACGGGTTAGTTCGACTTCTGATGCGGTTCCATCAGTGCCTAAGCATGACGCCAGCAATGGAATTCGTGCTAGTAGATCCCCCTCCCCCAATGTTCTGTGTTTCAAATCCAGAACTTCCTGACGCAGTCACTGGTACAGATTTCTGGACCCCCAGTAGTAATCACCAGACTGGTAGAAGAACGTTCCGCGCGCAACGAAATGAACAGCAGGCGACATAAATGTTGTGGCTGTTTTCCTCCGCGAGACGTTCAAAAACACTAACTTGGCCCTAGAAAAATAATCCTTCATTCACATAATCATTGAATTTCCTTTTATATTTTTCCTACCAAACTTTCTTTTTCTTTTTAATGTCCTTTCGTACGCTTTGTAGGCAATGTAAGCTGTGAAGGAGACATTTCATTTTATTATACATTTCACTGCGTTCGATACGGCAAACGCTATCATTGATAAAATTCTGTGCATGCCTAAAATAAAGCTGACATGAAGGAATCTTTAATTATGACTGCCAAATAATTAAGAACTGCGTTACGGCATTTACAAAAAATCACTGAAGAAGACGTTCACATCGCCAGGAGTTTCCGATTAAACCCGCTTACTGATGGCGGAAAACGGAAGTTAATTTGGTGCACTTCCTGGGTACTTGTGGGCCGGACTCCTGTCAGCTTCAACAAATACGTAGTCGTTTTTAGGTATGGCGGGATGCTTTCGGTTCACTACGAAAGGAACAACGCCGAGCAGACAAGAGAAGACAAGACGGTTCGGGGAAAAAAACGTCTTAACTGGCGGCTGTCTACACTGAACAAGCAGTAGAATACAAAAGTCGGTCACGTTCTGGTCAGCAGCTCCCGACAGTGTCGCGTGACGAAGAAAGTGCTGAAGAAATATGGTGGTTTTTAGAAACGAGGTCAGAGAGGACCTAAAAGAGTCTTTGGATTCATTCTCGTATTAAGAAGAGGACAGCAGAGGGTTTATTTCTTGCTTCATGGCTCAGCAGCTATAGAAATTTTACTCTCATGACACCACAAACTTCTGCTTGTTGTAGACATCGGAGTAAGAGTCATGACGCGCCCTATTCGATCAGCGAGGGCAGCCTTGTTTAATTCTTCACATTCTTCAGCACCAGACGTGTTTGACGCTGTTTCGAACACTTTCGTCTTGTTTTGACTGCTCTGTGTGCGTGGTTTCATTCTATAAATACGGCGCGGCCCCTTATCAACGTTGCTATGGCGTTCTCTTTATCTGAAAGTTCGTTTTTCATGTCCAGATTTGCATTTCATCCAATATACTTCCCATCACGTACCCGGCCCTGAGGCCTACCGAGGTCGTTTTACTCAGGGGTAAAGCTGACAAAGCGTGAAGCTGACCACCAATCTTCATTTAGTGCCAAAGGTATATTTCCACTCCTCAATACGTCATAATGACATGGCGCTCAATGACGTACGGGAACAACTTTCCTTTAATTTTTAAAGGGAGTAATAATTAAGAAAATGGATAACTTTACTTTCCCTTTTATTGTGTGTGTGTGTGGGGGGGGGGTAAAGAAGCCAGAGTGTGAAGCTGAAGACACGTCTTCTTCACTTTTATCTCCACTTTAAGGCGTAATTATGAGGCCCTATGGAATGTTTATCAATTAAATTAGCAAATCATTTTAAACAGTGCTGCTAATATGGAGCCGTTCTTGCATATTTGCTGTAATTGCATGTCACTCTGAAGCCAGAGCTCAACTAAATATTAATTTAAAATGCAGTTCCTACAGCACAGAAAACACGTCTCCATTTAAAAAATACCTAGGTCAATGGTATATAAGGAAATAATAGCTGTTTATTCTAAGGAATACACGAAACCCATAAACACACCGTCGGCAAAACGCAGAAATACTGAAGATTAAAGTAAATGACACATAAAATTGCCACTGGGACTTAAAAGAATATTAGACGTGTGCATCACACATTTCCCTGGGAATGGTTAATGCTGTGTAGAGCTGTTAACCGTTGACAAACAGAATCGAAGCGTCTTCAATAACGTGCAAACGGAGGGTTGGAGGTTCCATTAGTGGCCCGCCAACGTGTGGGAACGCACGGCAGACTAGATGATGTTTTCTTAAGCAAAACCGGATGAACCTCTCCGCCGACATTCCGCTTCCGACTCGCAGCAACGGTCAGCGCTGACCCCTCAATACATAATGTCACGATTAATGACCAGCAGGGTGAAGGGTCAATCTGAGACACCCGCATTAAGTACGGAAGGCTACCCCAGTGAATGGACGCAGCCCCTAACAGCACGAGGGTAGCTTCCTCAGCGAGGATCCGTTGAGAAATAAAATAGTTGCTCTTGAAAGGATTAAATGGACAGAGCGAAAAAAAAACACGTTTAGGACTCCCCGGTTCTGGAATTATTATGGGGCGACGAAGTTTAATGATGGACATTTAAAAACTTCGGTTGCGTCGTGATACAAAGAGGGACGTTAAAATTACATACATTTTTCTGAAGCTCATAACAGATTTCATATTAAGCATCCAGCCTGAACTCAGAGCGCTATATCCTTTCATTCAACTGTTTGCCTGCGATTTATAATCTACAATCGATTTGTGTAACACTCGATCCAACATATGACGGTTTAGATGCATCGTAATCCAGAAGCTTTAAAATTTAATCTTTACGCAGATCAACAAAATTACATAACTGCACGTGAAAATGACGAATTAAACGACCCGAAACGCAGCTGTGCGTATTTCTAATCAAGATATTTCTTGAATTCAACCCCAGAGATTTAATTTGTCGGTATTTATAAAAGTCTATTTCTTCAACACCAGAATTTATTTCCCTTATGACCTACTTAACTAAGATCTACTTTCTTGTTGTCCTACAACCTTTTTATTGTCTTCGAAATGGCAGTTTTCCAAAAGGTTCCCTTCGGTCCATCTTAAAGTCATAGATTCACTATCTTAATGATACCGGATGGAGCTAATATGTAATAGGAATAGCATCCATACTTAAATATGCTCCTCGATATGCAATATTCTAAACTGTCCACATATTCCGTTCTTCTTGATCAACATATTTCTTTGCGTACTGTTTCCACACATTTCTCGAGGTAAGAGACAACCCATACAGACCAAATGGCGAAGTATTATACTCGTATGTCATGGCGCTCTCAAAGCAGATGGTATGGGTTATCAGTTGCTAAACTCAATAATTAAAACTTTTTTAAAAAAATTATAAATTTCTTAATTCTATACACAAATTTTGTTCCTATTTATTAGTCATGTTTCGAGACAAATGACCAGAGGTAATTCTCCCAAAATAAACGGCATATTAGATGTTTGTTTCTCTTTTTTTCCTCAACAATCTGTATCTTCGATTTCATGCTTTGTTCCACCACGTTTGTTTCGAAATGAACACAGAGTATGACGATGCATTTTTTTTCATAAATATCAGTGAAGCGATTCGAAAGTCTTCATGACCGATTTAAAATTTAATTTTCTTTTCTGTGGCCAACCTCCACTACGTATTAGACCTAATTTCGATTTTCGTATGTTTCAATTAAATAACGGAATATTAAGTGCGAAACTTAAACGGTATAGCTAACTTTACTAACAATATGTGACAAAGATGCGTGCAGCTACACAAACTGGGTTGCCTCGACACTAGAAACTTTCGCGGCCATCGCTTTGGTTTCTGCTCACGCGACACCAAGAATCTAGAGTGGCAAAGAAAGTAAATTTCGCCTTACAAACATTTACATCGACCAGTAGTTATAACCTGTAAGATCCGGACCTGCGAATGCGTCTTGTGTGTTAACGATGTAACTGAAATACGGTTACAGTCACAAGGGTGTGAAAGACGAGAGTCACGAAACAGACGTTTAAAAAAACACTTTTTTACTTTTTACGCAAATAGGTGAAACCACAAACACAGTCTTAATTCCATTCGAGCACTCCTAATGACTTCCACTGTAGCTAACTAACGTTACTCTTATATTGTCAATATGATTTTTCACGCCATGTGGCAATTTATCTGCCTCTACTAACTCCAAGGGGCTGGGTTTCTTGAGAGGCTGAGTCTCTCACATGGTCAATAAATTCCTCGATTTTTATGGAACCCAAAGGTTCACAAAAGCTTACTACTAGACCCTATTACGAAAGAACTGAATCTAGAACCACGCCCTCAGAGCCAATTTAAGATCAATTTGTAATAGTATCATCCCATTTAAGCCTGGGTGTTTTGAATCAGTCATTATCCTTAAGGTTCTCCAACTATAGTTCTGTATTTCTCATTGCATTCCTCATCTCCCTTGGTAGGACTGATCTCTCCTAAAGAAATTAATTTGTTCGACACATGTGGAAGCAGTGGCACTGAACAGACAGGAACCTTCTTATCACAAAATTTACTTCGTCTAGGTTAAAAATAGAACGTTAACTTTTCAACTACTCGTAGGCCTATTATAATTCCTAGTTGCCGTCTTCATACCAGAGAATGTTTTCTAAATTAAAAAAACCTTTGCGTGTATATTTTACCTTCCTTCAGCTTACCTGTGAAAAATCTCTCAGGTCTTCCACTTCTCTAAACATGGTAAGACGTCATCGAACTACCTGAAAGACTCGTTTTCCGTAAAAATTACATTAAATTGCGAAAACCGCGAGGGAAAGCGGGCAACACGAGTATACAACTCTATCACGTGACAATCCTGATTGCCTCTAATTATCGGCCACCCGCCGTCTTCTTTGGATCCTAGATCCAATGTAGCATGAAGAAGGTGCATATGTCCTAGAAAGTCGTATTCAGCAGTAAAGAACGCCCCGACAATTGGCCGAATCTATACACAACAGAGGATGATGGCATTCAAAATATTTGTATATACGTCTGGGATCCTGTCCTATCAATGTATAATAACGTCATACTGGGATCCTACTGTAACAATTCAGTGGTTTCATACTGACTTTTACGGTTCAGCAGGCTATCCAACAATTCCGATTTTAAAGCTATCAGCATTTCCAAACTGTAGTTGAACTTTGTTAGCTTCAATGGCGGGAGGTCATGGCCATTCGGACTAAAATTGTATTTGGCACACAGCCGGTAGCTCGTTTCGGCAACGTTTATGAAAACACCAACACTATTCGATTCTCAGCTGAAGATACAATTATCTCGACAGGTTAACCGGAAAGTTGCATTTTTAAAACGAGAATCATGGAATCTGCCATGCCTACGGGCCTACAATCAGGGTACACCATGTGTGGTCAATTGCTTTTCCACATGGTGTAGTCTGCCCCTATTCTATCACGTAGTTTTCCGCGAGCGACTTACTCATCGCCCTGATGATGGAAGCACTAAGCAGCTCTGAAACGACGGCCAACTATTCGAGGCCACAAGGTGCAATAACCAATAAAACTGTCATCTAGGGGAACAGCATGATCTGAATGCGAAAATTCTGAAAACGGGGGGTCAAATGCAGTACCTGTTGTTGAGGTCGTATACGCGGTCGTGCGGTGTGCCAGGTGAGGATGCTGGCCGATGGCACCATGGAGCAGCACTTTGTGTTCCGGTGGCTCGCGCTTCACTGGGGGTGGTGACGGCGATGTGACGCCCAGATCAAGAAGCGAGTGGGATCCCGGAACTGCTGTGTCCACTGCAACAAAAGAAACCGAATGTGAGAGTTATTACAAATGACGGAGTCCGATGGATGTGGAAGAAGGCGGCAGTGACAAACAGAGATATTTGCCTACAAGAACTGACAAAAGTCGAAAATCCCCATGGCAACTATAAACAGCCGAGAACTGAAACCAGGGCCTCCTAAATGCGAAGAGTTATAACCACTTCATCGCGAACTTAGGTGACCATCATCTCGTATTAGGACTGTCGAGAGAGTTCTGTTAACAAGGTCTGAACTTGTACGATCATGTGACCCATTTCCAGGAGGGCCATTGAGGACAACCGAGGTCCTCCAGCCAACTAAACCGATTTCAACCCTCTTTGAAAAGTTACCAGTCGCCCAGTTCAAAAAAATACTCCACTTTTTACGGAAACCTCAATGGTTCATTGGCACAGTCACCACCGCAACCTATTCTGAGCCATTTAAATCCAATTCAAACACTAAAATCCTATTTATTTACGATCAATCTCGATATTACCCTCTCATCTATTCTTAGGTCTCCCAATTTATATGTTTCCTTAGCGTTTTCAAACTAGGATACTTCCTACACTTCTTTAAATGTAATTTCTCCATCCTTGTCACTAGTTGTACTTAGTTCTCAAATTAAAATCGATATTCTTCCTTTAGAAGTGATAGAGTTACACGCCCATATAAGCAAACAGCATTTTATAAAGCGCGTAAGAAAGCCACTTTTGTGAGTCAAGTCCTTTCGGTACTGAAATTTGAGAACGCGTGGCACCACATCTTTGACACTATCGGCAAATTTTCTCGGACTGCTGCTTGTCAACGATCCATGAATTTTAACGTAACCCCTTTAAAACAAAAGTAGACCTCCAGCTTTCTACTTTGAAGGAAAACATTCCAGGGAGGCCTTGGTCCACGTTCTGTCTGGGCAGCATGAACAATACGAGTATAACACAATCCACGAATCTCTTAGTTTCTAATACCCTCCTGATATAGCTATATTAGTTTTCTTTTAAAATCGCAAACAAATTTAAATCTAAAACTATGCTTCGTTTAATGGTAATTGCTTTTCTGTTTTGCGCTCATTGTAACTCATTGTAACCGGCCAGTGTCCTACTTTCAACCATCAAACGATTCTCGCTGAACAAGGGATCACAACAACGACAAAACCATTCTCTTTTTTCCGGCCATTAATTGTGTCAAAACGACACCGGATGAAGAAGAAGAAAAGTCATAATAACGGATTAAGGAAAGCGAAATGCTAACGGCTGTGTTCAACTTTCATTTCTTCTCTTCTCTTCTTCCGCGTCTGTCCATCCATCGTGCGCACGCAGCCACAAGGTTACCCCACTTGTCGGACATAGACCTTAGCGAGGAGATAACCTTGACGAGATAGAAAGCGACAGAGCCGGTGCTGTGTTGCCGCGTCCAGTTTAACTCTTTGCCCTGTGCGAGAACAAACAACGCCAACATGGCAACGTACTCAATATAAATCACTCTCGCGCACACGCAAACCAGGCAAACATGGATTGCCCTTGACTACGCCCAGGAAGTTGTTCCTCTGAAACAAACGACGGGCACACTGCGACCACGACGAAAACTATGCTTGACACAGCCAATTTTTTAACAAAAACTTGGAACGTTTACTAAATAATATGAGTGACTTCCGTGACGCATGACGTGAACCGATAACGTCACGTTTTACGAACTTACAACGTAGCTGAGATGGCATGGCGCTCAGCAAGTACATGTTCACAACATCGATTTGATCGTGGGTGTGAGGTAGCATTAGTTTTAATGTGTAATGCAGGGTAAATGACCAGTTAGAAAGAATGGAATCTACCATAATACGACGTTTTCCAGGCTTGTTTGGCATGCACCAAACACTAATTGCATTGCAACTGTAGATAGTGTGAACAAAGACAAATCCGGTTCTTACAACCATTTTGGCGGGCAACCAACCGTTCACACTGGCACGATATGATAACTCGCTAGTTGGTCATTATTTGGCCACTAGGTGATTGCAAGACGCGGGTAAGATTTCGGAAAGTCCATCACCAGCCCAAAAAGATCGAGCTCAATGCCGGAACTGCAGACTTCAGATGTTACAAATTGCAGTGGCACAAAACTTGCAACGAATAGGCACCGGGCAGCCACCGCCCCAGGGGGTTGGCAGTAAACACGACAGAAACGTGAAGCTGACGATTCACGACTTGTCAGAACCTGGCTTTTGACCGCCTTCATTTTGGGAGGCTTAAGCACGGATATGATTCCACATTTGACTTACGAAAACGACGACACGCTGATAATCGGAACAGTGCTACTATTAGACTGCTTTCACACGAGGCTCAGTGGGCTGCAGATCACGCCAGTCTAGCCAACGTATTTATACGGGAGAGGCACATTGTGGGAAAGAAGAAACTTCAGTAAGTTGTTTGTAATAGGTACTATTTATAATATTATAATATTTATGCTATAAAATATTACTATTACTTCTTCAAGTTCCAACATGATTTGATGAACGCTGTTAATACACTGAAAATGTGTTGCTGGAGGGACTGAGTGAGGTTGGTAACTCTAACGGTGGGTCACGAGAGCCGAACTCTGAATTGCTTATCGCCTCCGCGTGAGCTGCATACCGGCTCACGGGCTCACGTGTGAAAGCAGTCTTCGTGTCGTGTTTCCTGTCGGAACTACTGATAGTCTAAAAATTCATTCTATAATTGCTGTTGTAATTACTAACTAATTTAATCTAAAATAAACTGAATTATCGTCATCGAAGTCATCATTGTTACCAGGGCTTCCAAAGTTGTGCCAAGTTCTACTCACCGAACGAGAAAAAAAAGAAAAAATGGAAGAAGATAATTTCCAACATGAGGCCTACATTTTGTTACCACATTAATTCTACTAACCCGTGAGAATGGTTTATGGCACGGGAAATACGAATTATATAAGCTGTTTTTACAATATGGTATTGTAAAGAAAAAACTATATTTTATCAACAAATATTTATAAAGTACAAGTTTACCTGCATAACGAATATGGTAGTGCAGGAATAAAAACTAGTAAAACTACAGAAAACAATGGAATGTCTTGTAAATTACTGATTTATTTATTTTTTTGAAATGAGATGAATGAATTCAATAGCCTGCGTAAAATCGCTTCGAAACGGGAAAATCTAAAGGCGGGCCTTACACTTAAACCTAGGACTAGGAATGTGTTTGTTATGCAAAAGGATACACAACAATCTATCGCATCTGCATGGTGCCAGAAGCGCTGTGGCACGCGAGCCTCAATAAACGATGCAGCTGGTGGTACTAGCCCAGCTGGTCTTTCGGCTTATTTTTACGAGACGTAATACATACGTCAGACCACCTGGAGAGAGGTGGTAATACGGCAAACACCCCGTTTACACAACAGGATAAACGAGACCCAATTGATGCAGCTGTAAAGCAGCATTTTACAACCCATACACAAGTAAATTAGCTCTCAATTTTACATTAAAGCTATAAAAAGGCATTATCAAAATCTATTAGTAAGGGACAAAAATTGTGCATTTAAAAATCAGACTCGAACATGTTTTTAACTATAACACACAAACTCTGCAACAAGGGCGGAGAATCATTGTCACCGGTGATAAGGTTTCGACTAAAGCTACTGAATTCACATCATGAGGAACACTGACATCCAATCCGCGACTACGGTAGAAACTGCAGCGCAAGACCACTCAGTTGCGCGCGCAGTTTCACGGACAAAGCACATTACGGCCTCTCACGGTGCACCATTCACAAAATACACGTCCATTTACACGCTTTCAATTTTACGCGTTTTCTAAAAATGCGGCTATTCGCAGGAAAGCAACCCTCGCGTTTAACGAGTCACCACAACGAAATCCACGCCGTCACGTGTCTTCATAAGCCTTCCAACATCGTGGAAGGTATAGGCGCGGTTCCAGCCCTGGAGACCGACTTTCCGTTTTACTCAGTCCCTCCACCGAAATCCTAGAATAGTGGACGCTGCCTTGAACACGGTATAACCGCTTCGTTTCGTATCATTATTAATTCATCAGTACATTGGTCACTTATCCTTTTTAAAAATTTTGATTACCGATTTGCAGTCACGTTACATGTCCACAACAGAGAGTGGAAACAATTCTTAAAAATTCTCCGGTTTGTTTCAGTGAAGTTGCTAGCTAAGGTTTGCGCAACCGGGGTCTTTTCGTTGCTACATCGTCTCTGGGGTGCATCCAGTTCCATCAAGTTCCGTGACGGAGAATGCGCTCCACGACCCTCGCTTCTCCGGAATCACCACATTACGAGATCTGTCTGCGCTGTAACTGGGCGTCAGGTTACCGCTCTTAAGCGCCAGCGAAAAGGGAACCTCAATCATGGAAGACAAATCAAATCAGTCGTGCAAGACCGTAATATGTCACCATCGGGACGGAAAGTGGGTGCAGCGTTGCCACAATTCAGTGGATTCTCCTTGACCTACATTCTGAGATCTCAAAGCTTAGGAAATTGCTCCCACGGTGTGTTGGAGGGGGGAGGGGGGAGCTATCCTCCTCGCTCCTAAGAACCTACATGACACGAAAATGGAACCCGCGTTTACGCAACACTGTTACCAGGGTCGAGGGGTGAACACAAAGCAGGTATCTTCATCACTACAGCTTAAAGTTTGTGAATGTAACGCACATCCTCGTTGTTATAACATCACAGAAAACATCAGAATTCTTATTTTGATAACAATGTTTCCTTCACATTCAAAAGATCTCAACCAAATTACGTATAGGAGATTTTAGATTCTCAAGGCGGTGAAGATGTCGACATTAGATTAGTCCTCCGGGTTTTTATAATGCCCTGCGAATTATTCTTGAGTTGTTCAACGACGCTGCTTCAAGAGCGTAGCTACCAACGTTCAATTGTAGCATTAATGCGAATGGAGAATAAAAAGTAAGCGGTTTTAACCCGTTATAACATTCTGCCCTTGAGTAAATCAGAAAAATCACACACACAAAAAAGACTGAATCAGGATAACCGATCGCGGGGCTGAGATTCCAAGTACGAAACACGTGCTAACTTAACCGTGACGTACGGTGGCAAACCAATTACAACAGGTGTAACTGTACTCCGGACTGTGGAATACAGACTTATGTCCTCGACCTGCCGCCTCCAATCACACGCTCGTCGTATTGTCCTGCTTCCGTTCTGGCAGTGACGTCACGCAACATTAATAACCTGGCGAGATTTAATTAAACATGACTGAGGCTATGTTTATTTAATAGTAAGAAAACGAATCTGAATGTTAACACGAAGCATATGAAGCAGCCCTCACTGGTAATCATGTTCATTTATCGCGGATACAAATCTAACGATGAAACAGCCAATCAGACTCACTGGAAAACTCAGAAGACTACGTGTTCTTGTATTAAGCTAAAAAAATCTGTTTCAAATGAGGCTGGAAAGGTGTACTCTTTGGAGCAGACTGATTCATGTTCCAAAGGTGTTCATTGCACATCACGTAGGTCACTGTTGCACTACTGTGATCCAAGGCCATTGTTGCGCAACAATGTGGTCCAACGGCGTCCTTAGGTCATTCTTGTACGAATACTGTAACTAGGTCGGTAGAAGCACAGGGGTACCCAAGACCAGAGGCCAATGCAAAAGAGAGGCGGCTCGTGAAGCGCACACAGCCCTTCGGACGACAATCGCTGAGGGCCACGGCATAACGAAGCGATCATCCTGGTAAAGTGCCGGGCAATAAAGCTCCAGGGGCTAAATATTCCTGTTTTGGAATGGGATTGGGGGCATTACCAGGGGGTGGCTTAGCCCGGAGGGTGAAAAAACCCTCGGGGACAGTCCAGATCCTCCTGAGGCCTGGATGATCTAACCTGAGATAAAAGAGGCAAAGGGGTGCCCAACCCGGCGAAGATAATGCCAACCAACAATAACAGGTTCCCACGTGGCCGAATTTTGGGCCAGGCCAGTGGAAGCCCTGGGCATCGACATTACCGTGCATGAAATGTTTCGAGCACAACGACAAGTTAAGGAGATGGCATCGCCATTATTCGCACATTTCCCGCCATCACGCAATTATGAACCAGTTTCAATTGCTAGCGAGATCGCAAGGCAAGTGACGCAATTTACACATGCCCTTGAGTTTTTCAGAACACACAAGAGAAGTGTCGTGGCAGGTAGAAACAACTGCTTGATCCGACCAACGTGCCATCTGAGCATGCCATTGGCTCGTCCTTGCTTCGGTTCTTTTGCCTATAGGTCCTATTTCTTCAAGTTACCTGTTCCAGGTTCAATTACAGACCTCTCCACCTTCTCCTCGGCTTGTTTAGGAATGAGGGTTCCAGTCCCTATTTGAAGATGCTCTTTCCATTTCATTCTATTTTCTTCTACTTACGACAACCCTCACAGATATTAACTATTTCGTCTCCCCAACATGCATCTGTGTATCTTATTTCGTTTTCACTGACAATGCCACAGAGGTTTCCACATCAAAATTATGTACACATTTCTCATTTTTCACATTCGTGTTGCATATCGAGTTTACCTCAACCTCCTTGATTTGATCGTCCAAACATTTAACTCACAATTTTGCTCTCAAATAATCCAGGCACAATGACAGACGAAGATTCACGCCCATATAAAAGTTAAATTTACAGTTCTGCACATTTAAACCATTAGGTTTCAGGCAGGAGACGGGACGATTAAGTAAGACACGAAGATGAAATAATCTTAACTAAATGGTATCATACCATCTCACAATTTCATCTGCTCTTCTCATAATCAAGAGCAAAACAAAAGCTTTACACTGCAGTACAAGATTACTGGCGTCTGTTACTTTCGTGATTTTCGTCAGGACTATCTCTGAACTGGTTTGGGTTCGACGTGGTACCCCACCGCTGGTCAACTTTCAAATCCCGGTTACAGCTTGCAATTGTCTGACAGTCTCGCAAATGAAAGGTCCGGCGACCGCTGGACCGCCCTAAGGTGACAGTCACGTCCTTATCAACTTAACACTCGAGATCGAGAAACGGAATTAAGGTCATCTTGGTGAAAATGCACCTTTCCACAGTTTGGCGTCCTACTCTACTGCGAACCGAGTCGAATCGAAAACATTCTACGTAAATTTCCTTTGCTAAAAAATCTGGATCATTAGAAAAATACGATAAGCAGGGATAAATAAGGATTCGGTGGTAATTCGTCTTATTATCGCTAATGGGCCCACTGTTTATTCCCCAGATAATACATGAGTGAATGTGGAGTAAGGGTGGAATGAAAAGACTCGAAAGTGTCCCATTTCCACTCTGTCCACCACAAATCCCTCGTGGACTGTCCTGGGAGGAAACCCGGGCCTCGGAAGCGAGAAGCCGGCAAGTAACTGAATGTGCCACAGAACGCCAAATTCCGTATTCTTTTTATAAACGGATGTAAATTACACAAATTTATTAAAGAATTAACATCCATAAGGCAACTAGAACTACGATCATGATTCAGAAACAATTCAAAATTTAAATTTAATGTTTAGGTACAGCAGTCGGGACGAATCTAAGCGATCCACGTCCGCTGGAATTAAAAGGCAAGGGGATCAGAACGATGGGAAGGAGGGGGTGATACGAAGCATGCGCTGTCCATACTACGAGCATTATTTCCCAGCGCCAATACTTTGTACCCCGCAGTCTGAATCCCTACGAAGGCAATGTCTTTGGTTTACTTAGCGGTACGTGCGTTTGTTTCCTTCTACCCGCAAAGCAAGTGACGTAGGCGAAACGACCAGTTTGAACCTGGAAATTGTACTTCTTTGGTTAGAAACTTATTTCGTGTTAAGATGTTACTTTATTTGTCATGAGACAGTACTGTAATTCATTATGAGAATTTTCGAAGATAAATTCTTTTCCTTGAAAGAATTTAATATGATTGTCTTGTGGCGCCATTTTCTGAATTCATGATATAATGTAGCAGGTGTTACAATTGATCTGACAGTTATATAACACTGAACTTGTTTTAATCAGATCATTTAACGTCAATTAATATCCGATGAGAGGCAGTTGTGCAAAAGAGTTCACGACTACTACCGTCTTGTATGAATCCACTGATCAGTTCAGTGACCAACTCGTTTTATTAATTTATTCATATCCTACAGTGTGAATCACTCCTGAATTATTTACTTTTGCAGAACTAGGACACGGTGTGAGAATTCAGGTTCTCACGGTGGCGAGTATAATTATCGCAGCCTTCTGCGATGTTGCGCCGCGTAGTCTCGTAGAAGTTGACCGACGTTTCAAAGATGCGTACTGCCTCCATCATCAGGACGATAAGCCATCGGAGCACACACCTCTGAAACATCTGTTAACTTCTACAAGACAACACGGCGAAGTATACAAGAAGGCTGTTCTGTCATCTTCGTTCTATGACACGGAGCTGTCAGAATAGCTGGATTCATAACCAACGTCAGTTATTATCGCATGTAACGAAAGTAACTGGAATTTCCATTTATGTACCAGTTTCATAATCCGTAGTTAACAAAGCAGTTTGTTCGTGCACTGGGAGAACCTAAATCATTCCATTCTCGGTGCTGCAAGGCACGGCCACGTACAGCTGGAGACCTGAGGGCTACGTTCACTCTCGTCGATCGACTCGCGGGTACGGCTTACTCTATAAATGACAACTCATTCAAATTTAAAAAGCAATGTATTAAAAATCCTACTTACTTTCTTACTTTTGCAGACCGATAGATATATTAACGCCTACTCAAAACGCTCTTTAACAAAACTGCTGGTGTATTTTTTTATTAATTGTCCAGAAAAAATTAAATACTTAATTTAGGAGAAAATCACTTATATAGAATGGTACAAGATTAGAAACATGTACGCGGGTGTCGATCACAAGCGTGAGTCTGTAGATCAAATTACGTCACCAGTCGGCAAAAAAATACAGAAGGTTGCATCTGGCACAATTAGCGATTTGGAATCGATTAACAGCCAATGGGCACGTGCGTTACATAAACTTCCTTTGTGATACGTTTTTATCCTGGTCCAGACACAAGGCAAACAACGCTTCGTAAATGTGCATGCGTGTTTATGAAGAACTCAAGTCTTTAATTTTACACGGAAACCACGTCTATTACCTAAGCACTGACTAAGAGTAAAATGCAGTGTTGCAAATCTTTTATTTCCAACCCGAATCCTCTTTTGTGGACTTGACGTCTAGATCTACAGAAGACATGCTGAGGTTTTTTTTTCACGGGAAGTGAATCTTTCCTCTGCAGTCCAGAAGAATCAATCAGAAAAAGGGAGAGGGAGTTCGTAGTGACGGGGCGGATGAACGCAGGCTGGCTAGACCACTGACCTACTTCAGCCAGCCAGCCACTCTCGCTTTCAGGTCGATATGGCGCGAAGACAAGGCACATCCCCCAGTACACCTGACACCAAGGATCGCTGCCTGCTGCTAGAGAGCTTTGTATAAATGCAGGGAACCCCCACAGAAGGGATGGAACTGTAGAGCGAGACAAAGGCCACTACATCCTCCTCAAACTGTTCATCATGAAAATAAAAAGTGTAGAAGCACCTCTCCTAGTCCACCCTCAGCATCCACTTCTTAAATGAACTCAATCAATGTTCATTATTGCCATTTTGAAACAGGGGAAACTGCTGTCTTTACATTTTAATACAGAAACTTGCGCTCTTAGGATACGGAAACTGAACAAACATTATGGGTATGAAACTGTCTTCCCTCTCGCGAAATTTCCGTCAACATATCAACATGGCGGGCAGCGCTAATTAATAATGCTCACTCTCGCACGTACAGCCCGCCAAGAGCTCGTCGCGTAATGCAGCGACCCACTTACCCAATTTCCCCCCTCCACAGGCAACGTTTGGGGGGGGGGGGGTATGAACTCAGCCCTGACGCAACCATTTCCGTGTGCGCAGTGGGGTCCACACGGATGGCAGGGACAGGCAAGTTCTTAGATACCCAGAAATAGTTTCTGCGTGTATGTCGAGGCCCATGCTGTGTGTGTGTGTCAGAAACTCAAATCGCATATGTTGTGTGTGCTGCTTTGGGAACTGTGTTATTAGTGTTCAGTTCCTATTTCCTATTACAAAACGGCCATCTGCCAGTTTTGCCGCCACTTTTTCACATGTCGATTTCAACTTCAGATCCCCCCCCCCCCCAAATCCAATTTTGCATGATACATAAACGCAGACCGAGTTTAAAAAATTCCAAATCGGTATTCACCTGCACTCCAGAATTATGAATTCGCCAAAATATGCCAATTTTGTTTTAATCCATCAGAACAGAATTTCAGGTAACGAGAATAAGAAAATGTAACTCGGTACTCGGGGCCACAGAGTCTTCGAAGTCTGCATATCAAACTAAAAAGCATCTCAAAATTAATCCTTACTGGTTAGTGGTTAACTATATATGCCACCCATTTTAACTATCATATTTCTGCATGTCTTCCTGTCTATTTTGGCTAATAGGCCTCACTTCCTTCTCACCAATTGCCCTAACAATTAGTAAGAACCTATATTTATGTGGTGGTGATTTCTACAATGTAACAACAGCGTATTTTTATTTAAATAAAGAGAGTTTGGTCCTTTTAAGGGATTAAAGCGTCCACGTCTCACGATCGTTAATATAAAAACCGTGAACCAATAGGCAAGTCACTGAACCTGGCTACGGACATAATAAGCCAAAATAAAGGAAGGTAGTCAGTCTAGACAGTTCAATGACACACTTCATATCAACATTACGTATATCAGAATCAACAACTTGTTTTGCGATTTCATTTATGTGTTAAGATATAACTAGAATCTGGAACATCTAGAGATTAT
The DNA here is from genome assembly GCF_977971745.1 of Zootermopsis nevadensis. Classification (NCBI taxonomy): domain Eukaryota; kingdom Metazoa; phylum Arthropoda; class Insecta; order Blattodea; family Termopsidae; genus Zootermopsis; species Zootermopsis nevadensis. The sequence continues at coordinate 14,640,072 of NW_028259142.1, forward strand.
TGTATTGGTCCATGCTATATGTAACTTACACTGTATTTTGTAATATGCCCTATTATGTTATTGAAAGCAACGACAAATCCTCGTATAATGAGAACATAGAAAATCCGCCTATGTAAAGTCTCAAGTGATGGATGGGCTTAATAAAACAATGCTCACTCAAGGAGAGAACGACCTACATTGTCTGCCTCTTTGTCGCCAACGTTTCATTACGTTTCATTGCATATTTTTGTAATATCGGATCTTGCCAGCAGCAACTGAAACGTTGGCGATACAATCTGAGCACAATCAAAACGAACTACGTATTTACTAAAATTTCTCCAGCAGATCCCTGACAATGGGATCCAGGGTTCGAGTCCAGAAATGGATGTTCCTTCACGTTGACCTCTGTGCATGAACGTCTTTCAATGAACCGATCTCTCAACTATGGAATCCTACCCATGGCAAAGAAACAAGAAAAATAAGAAATGTTGCTCACTCGCCTGAGGCGAGTTGATTTTTTACTTTCCAAACAAATTTACAAATAATTTAGACCGTCAACTTTAAAACTGCCTCATTTCTAATCAATGGGGTATTTAGGCAGTATTTTCCAGCAAATTTATCTTCCCTATGTCAACTGCAGACTTGCCAGATAACGACAAGTAAAATCTGTTTAAATGTAGAAGTAGACACAAGCCTACACGTAGAGATTATAACACGTTTAAAGAAATAAAAAAGATTCAAGTTCGGGTATGGTATTGTCATCAGCCGTTGTATATTTATTTTACTTACTGTTGAGATAAAAAGTTCTCTGCGCTAAATCATGACGTCATGAGTAAAACTTAACCATTTGCGGTCTATTTTAAATACCACTAAGTCTCTCTGCTGGTCTATTTAAATGCCACTAAGCTGTGTACATTGAACTACTATTATGTACAGTTTTGATTTTCTTTTTAACTTGCATAAAACGGAAGATACTTTGTTAAATATGGTGAAAATATGTTCTGTGAGGATTACAGTTCCTTTTGTTTGAATACTGACCGTCTGAAATATTTTTTCACGGGCTGTACCACAGTCGCTAGTGAGATGTGTGATAAGTGGTTCCATTTTGCTTCCTGTCGTTTGGTAGAGAATAAAGCAAGTCCGAGTGGGTAGATAAGACTTTGGCAACGTCTAAGCATCTCTTATTGCATGCAGATATACGATGTCGGACCGGAACTCGGATATTTAAATGTCGAACTCAGTCCGACAGAGACCGCAAACGCCTAAGCTCGGATGAAGTGGTAAACCTCTAGGTACGACCGCGAACAGGACCCGAACCCTTCATCTGACAGGAAGCTGAGTGGGCATCAGGGCAGGTGTGGAAGTGCAGATGAAAAGAGAACTCTACTCCTGCCAGGAATCCAACCCCTCTCGTCCACACCACATATAGTCAGGAAACTAATTTACTTCGAATTAATTTTGTTGGTAGGTTAAAAATAGATAACAGGCTTATAATAACAAAGCCATTTTCTTGAAACGCTTTCGGATGGCGAATGAACAAAGCCAAAGTGTTAAAGCACGTCGCCCGGAACCGCCTGTGGGACGAAGCAGTGTCGTAACGTCTTGAGACACTGGCAAGCCTACATTTCCGTCAAACTTTCGACAGCGATTGAGGAAATGAGTCGGCAGTGGAATTTCTACCACATCTTCACGTCTAGCGTTCCTACATTTTTATAAAACAGTACATACACTACCTAAAATCCAGGTTTGTGGGTTTTCTGTTTCATTGTATTTTTATTCCAAAATGACGAGAAAAAGCTTTAAAGTAAAAGCAATGAAATAAAATAAAATAAAAGAGTAGAATTTACTCGACCTCGTAGGCACAAGTTGCGGACCCCCGGTTGGTAAAACACTGTTTTCGGGTACCAAATCACGTGTGCGATGGGTGTGGCATGTAGAACACCTGGAAGTTAAGAAATTCGTTGGAACATTTTGGTCCGAAATCCTGAAGGGAATGTATCAATCAGAAGGCCTAAACATAGATGGGAGCAGGGTGCAGAATGTGGTATGGCTTCAAATGGCTCAGGACGGGGTACAGAATCGTACTTAGAACTCCCAGGAGAGAGATGGGGGGGAGGGGGGAGGAGGAGGACAAGTGCAAAATTAAAGATGAAATTTGAAGAAGGACACCTAACAACTAAAATTTTACAGTCGTGCCGCTGCGAGAGAAAAATGTTTCTCAGACAACGGACAATATCCAATAGCTTTAACAAATCTGTCAGGAATCGAACTCAGACCTCCCATTCACTACGGTAACAACAACATGAGTTATTAATGAGTTTGGCAATACAGGTGAGTGTTTCCGTGTTCTTATCTCAACCCACGAGTGTGGTGTATGGTTGGTTCTGCAGCCGTGCTGTGTTAGATTACACGTTTCGAGGCCATGCCTGTCTTGCAGTGGGTTTTCACTTTTCATTTAGGCTAGGAACGTTGCGGAGAGGAGGGGGGAGGAGCTGCCTAACTGTGTCAGTGGGACAGGGGAAAGTGGGCTGCCCAGACCAAGTTCCACACGACGATCTAGGCCCCACAGCGCCTTCAATAAACGCAAGTTAAAGAGAACATCACTTTCGCTATTCTCCTGACTTTAAATCAGACTCTGAAATTAATATGTGGTCCGAACTACACATAACAGAAACATGCATCATATCTGTCCAAACATGTACGTACGTCTTTAAATCTAATAATGTGTCTCTGCCTTTGTTATTATGGTAATGGAATCCAGTACGTAAAAGTTTCAGAACCAGAGACGGAAGTGGAGATACAGCTTCACGCATTTTTAACTTCTGTCAAATTTGGTTGTCCAGCCCAGAGCCAATCACGTCACCGACTAAGATCAAGACGCAGATGGAACTAACAAAGAGACCTAACTATCAGTAACAGACTTGATAAACGTAATTGTTCTCGGTCTCCTAGGTAAGTCAATGTATTTCACTGACTCCTCACAAAAAGCAGATAAGAATAAGCATTGTAATAATACTACGGGTGAAGCGATTTGTCTGAAGAATAGAAAATTACAAATAAATATAAATTTAATGCAATTACCTACAATCATGATACTTTCCTCTTCCTTGGCTTCTGTTTCTCTTATCGTCTTGAACATTTTACCGGGAAAAATTGTTACGAGCGTAAAAGAGCTCTCATATAAGAATAAATCCCCAAAACCATAAACGAACACCAGATCTCAACAATTTTATGCGAACACCAGCAAGAAATGATTTTAGGTTTTGGAATTACATAAAACCAAACTGGCACTGTAGTCTTGCGGTTGTCATTTATATCTGCTTCAACATTTAAATTTCATATCTTTAAAGGCATACAGGCTAATTTGTATTGACTTAAGCCTCCTTTGTGAAGACCAAAGTTAAGTTCACTTTGAGAACTATTTCTTAACAAGAAACGGTGGGTAGGCTGCCGTTAAGGGTTTCACTTGTTCCAAGCTGATGATACTATATCATGAATCATGCACCTGTGAGAACGTAGTGCAGAAAGTTGCGTGTGTCACGCGGGGCATGCGCAGACTTTTGAATCATCCTGTACATTCGCTCTTGTGCCACAATAAAATCGGGTTTTAATTCGTGGTAATCAAACGTAGAATGGAACAAATCCTATACTGTGCGGTCTATCAAGACACGTGACTCAGCAGTTTACCTCATTAAAATAAATGCGTATGAACCAGAGAAATAAACTCCAAACAGAAATTTATGGGGTAAGTCCACACAAATAGAATACAAATGGCAAAGTGGAATAATGTTGTCACTGTGTTTAATTAAGTATCAGGTCAGGTACAAGTCTTAAACCCCAGCACTACTTAGGTGTCAGTGAATGGTCAGCATTACGCGCTCTGAACACATTGAGAAGAAGGCTGGGGAAATCCCCGAGCCTGATCTGAACACAGCGGTGGCGAAGAGAGAAATCAATGACTCTACCACGCACTGAACCTTCGTCCGGCCCGTAACCAGTCCCTTTTACCTTGTAAGTTCTCCCTTGGACTATAAAAATAGCACATTCCTAGCGACCTATAAACTATCCATCACAATAGCGAAAATACTTGTTCAAATCCGTATGGTAGGATTCGCTTATAAATCTGAACAGCAAGAAGTGTGAAAATGAAAGCGTGAAACTTGTGGAAAGCGTCACCAATGCTTGGTCTACAGGAGAATTCTTCCTGCCGTGCGCGGGTGCCAAGGAAGTTGTGTGACGACGACGGTGACGACGACGGTGACGACATAATGGCTTGTCGCTTGCTGACAAATCAGTCATTGCGCAAACTCTGCATAATTATCATGCAGTTCTGTTCTGTTATTTAACTGAAAGTGGGTCAACTCTGAGGCGTGACATCTCAGCATCTGTGTGCTCTCAGATTTACAGTTTACAACTAACCAAAGCCTTGGAGGTACACATGATTCTCGCTTCACCTCCAAACATTCAAGTTTTCATTTACCAGAGATGATACAATGGCACCTGCTATCGGGTTTTTCCTGTATTAACACGGGAGCCAAGTCATAATTTAAGACATGCCTACATTTTTGCTCTCACTTTGTTCTCACCACAAATGTCAAAATGCTAAAAGCAAACAAGATTCTTTTCGATTCAGCCTGTTACTGGCAAATAACTAAACATCTATACTGTCATATTTCCTCATTTTAAATTTTATGAAGATGGTGTGTGTCGCATTTGAACTCGTCTAAGAATCGATACCGCGTTTCTTTTGACATGAAAACCCATTACTAAATCAAGTGTGCGCCTTAGAATCGATAATGTCTTCAAGTCGAGAAAATACGGTATTATGGATTGAACATTTGGCCCTTTGCATTCTCAGGTTTAAAGCTGGTCCTTATATCATTTCCCGGACCTGCCCATGTTTCTTCTTCCTGTGGACTTCACGCCAAAAATTTATACTGGTTTTGGTTTCAATTCATCTTCAAGAAATGTTCCAGCCAGCTGGTTCTAGAGCAGTTAGCAGTCTCAGTAATATTTTTCACACCAAGTCCCCATCTTATTTGCAGCCGAAGGAAAAAAAATCACATACGCACAAATGTGTGCTGATAGGAAATATAACACGATCATACACAAGGAAAGAACTGTTCAAAAACGTGCAGCAACGGAAATCTTAAAGTCCAGTAAGTGGAAATGAAACAACGAAGACAGTTGGCAGCACTTCTTATTGGTAAGCAACTTCTGATCCGAATATAGCACCAGGCAGCGAAAAGCTGAGAGGAATCATAAAACACGATGGAGCGACCATGTTGGGGACTTCCGTGACAGGAAAAAGTCGATATGATGGCAACGGTTATACGTTGAAGACAGGTGTCTGGTCAGAAATTGATATATCTCAGGCCTGCAACACATTAAAAGAACACAGTTGCCACAGATTACGGTAGGCCCGAGACTTTTATCACTGTTTCTGTGTTGCCAGAGGACGAGTGGTTTTCGTACAAACACAATTCTGCTTGTAGCTGCCACAAGCGGAACATTAGCACAGAACAAAATAAATATGTATTGAAAACTGTTTACACAATGGTGTCATTATCTCGATCTGAAAAACATGGCCGTACGCTCGACTGACGCGAAAATTCATTACTTCATTCATTCTTTCATTTAAACAGGTCATAAGCCAAGACGTCTTTAAAAAGATAAGACATCCCGGGCGAAAACCAGGTAAGTACAGTTCATAAGATTCAAGTACATACACCTGTAATGTATGCGGCCTGAGAAATTGATTTGTAAAATTAAATCTGAACAATAACAGAGCGTTTTGCGCGTCAGCTGTGAAAGAACGTCTGCAACTAGACGTAATTAAATTATTCAATTTAACTGTATCGGAGGTGAGTAAAAGTTTAAGTTTAAACAATTATATAATTTTAGCAGAAGCATAATATGAAAGTGTCAACACAAAAGCTGCATAAATAAAGCTAAATATAACATAACCTGTGTTTTACATCATATTATATTATTATGGTACATGGTACTTTGTTCAAATTATGATTTTAATTCCACATTTAGGGTATTATTGGCAACGGTACTCACTAACCGGGTTACAGACATCTTTCATTCGTGGAGTGTAAATCTGCATTTGTAGTTGAAATAACATTTGCATTTCACTATGTTACGTGCTATTGAGTGGTTCGGTTGTGATGTGTGAGAACAAGAACGTTTAAATATGTACGTATTGCTAGGTGTCCCGTCCTTTTAGTTTTTAAAATCTAGTCACCCTTTTATAAATATAATTATTCTAATTACACTATGCCATCTGTAGGCTTTTAGGCCCCAACTTCGTTGTTATGCGATGGACCTATCCTGAATTACATCGTTCCTTGGTCCAATAGTTTCCTCAGTAGTCGCAAAGGGTGATTGAAAAGAACGATGAAATTACGATACCACCAAAACGTTAGTCGCACGGTCGGCTGAGAGCAGGATCGCGAAAGTGAAATGTATTTATAGAGAGTACAATGGGGGGGGGGGGGGGTGAGTGAAGGTCCTGACGTCACTGCAATCGATGTGCGCCGCTGCCGACGTCAGCACACGTCGGTAGCTGCAAGTAGGGAGGTTTCTGCATGTAACACATCGATCGGTCGATTTGGCCACTGCCGTCCATTTATAGACTATGCACTAATTAGAAGCGCTCCAAAAATCTTAATTACTTGTGGTGTGGGCGTGTGAAATACCCGGCTCGGTAGCGGGTGGCTCCAAACGAGATTTCCAAAGCCACATTGTGTTCTTCATCGGAATTTTATTTTCATTACAGTTCGTTCCACTTTTATTTCAATAACGTTCTTCATGATCACGCATCACAGCAATCAGTCAAATTAAGTGTAATTTACAGGGTTTACCCAGCCTCTTAAGATAGTAAATGTTACTTAAGCTTGCGATGTGTACAAATGCACATCGAGAATTCGTCCCAATCCATTCATCGCGACGATGCATATATTTTTCAGCAAAGCTATCCGACCCACAGCGATGAGTAGATCTGCAATCTGCAATGCACTGCGATTGTCGTCCGACTTTCGTGTAGTCTTTCTTCAGATGGTTAGTTGGTCAATTCGCCGAATTATGTGTAACCTGAATGTACATCACCGTGTTCACGGGAGCCAATTCCGAGATAATTCACTCAATTCCTTTACACACCCTGTGTCCTTGAGATCCATTGTAAAATTGTCATCTATCTGTGCCCTGATCTTCCAGGTGGTCACCATCCTTCAGGGGGGTTTTTTCCACTAAAACTTTCTTCGCATTTCCCCTTTGAACGCTATATAACACGTCATTATAATCCTCTTAAAACTGTTAAGTCGAATCATATCTTGAAAATGGCACATTATGTAATTTTCTCCATCCCGTTACTTCGTCTCTCTTCGATTCACATATTCTAATCAACGTTTTGTTCTCAGACCTCACCACGTTCCTTTAAGCTAATAAACAAAGTATCACACACATACACAACATATAAAGTTATAGTCTTCAAAATAATCTTTAGGTTTTGTGGTGGGAAAAAATGGTAAGCAAGCATTCCCCGAATTTAATACGCTCAAACTCCGACATGAACGTACCTTCGATGTGTTACTGTCGATCCACATATCTGATCACTGCTACCGGTATGTAACTTCTATTTAATAACCCGAGGAACACTGAGGTTGTCACGTATGTCCTCTGCTGGCGGTTGCTGAATGCCGATCGATTAACGTGTGAACTCTCAATCGTTCCCGAGTACTTCGTTGTCTTACGCTTAAGGGAAAGTCAATCACGAACTCGCACGTGCCACTAAAAATTTAAACTTCCCGTTGACATTCATGAAGCTTCGCGAGTCACCTTGAACCCCGCCTGCAACGCGGAAGTGCGGCATGCGATGAGACCAGGAAAACTGCACACGCAGAGAGAGGCCGCAGAAGGGAAACTGCTGGCGGCGATTCAGTATTCAAAAATAATCTTCTCGCAAGGGCACTGGGCCCCTCAGGCGCCAAAACGCTATAATTCTACCAGGCTTCATTCAGAATTAAATTAATGGGTTTGAAATGTTTCGTTGTGTTACCACTTTTACATCAGGCCCGTGTCTTTAAAGACGCCACTTTAATGAAGTCGAAAGTTAATCGAACACAAGTGTACAATTCTGACAAATAAATCGAAACAAAATTACAACTAAAGGAACTATAACAAATTTAAGCCTATAGTAATTCCTGCGAGTTCCTATTTTGTTATGGATTCAAAAACAAGGTAGGCTTACAAATGTGGAGTGGAATCGAACTTAACACTTCAAATTTTTCGAGGCATTAGAATTTCCATGTAAGAACAGCCTACACATAAAATAAAAGTCTATTTTCTGAAACAGACATCAGCATGTTACCATAGCAACAATGATCGCATTTAGGCTGGACCTCCCCTGCCCTCAATATGTTGAGTCATGGCTACCCCAGTCGCAATGGGGTGTGTAAGGACCACGGCTTAGTCATCTTATCTTGCAGTTCAATTCTATACTAGCAAAATGCGCTGTGGATTACAAAACTAGCATGATTTATCGGTTCGAAACTCTTAATGAAAGTAGCTAGTATATCGACTCCCATTACCAAGGCTTAAGCACCCTTTCCTCACCTTAGGGGGGAAAAAACATTCACAGGTCTAAAAGACACATGGCATAGTTTCACGACAGACCCTAACTTAAATTTCTATGTAAAGTCGTTATAGGCCTAATATGCAGATTTAAGTGAAAACGAGAGATGAAATCTACAGAAGAGACATCAATATTTTTCATCAAACTAGGTCAAGTTATTCTTACATAGAACCCGAAAGTTCACTACTGTGTTCACAAAAGTCAGCCACCGGCCCCGATCCTGAGCTACATTAATCAAATTCACACCCTCAGTGAAAATTATGGAAAAAGAGGCGAAGAGGACAACGTACACTTGCCCCTGGTGCTAAACTAAGAACCACACCATGCAGACGTATACGAAAATGGAGGCACAGCGTTCTTAACCTCGGAAACGGGCTTCCCCCCCCCCCCCACCCACCCGTGCAAGAGTCCACCGTACACACTGGATAGGTTGGACGGACCAGAAAAAACAAGAATAAGGAGATGAAGAGGGAAGAGGTGGCGAGAGAACAAAAAAAGACGAAGCAGTAACATGAGAATAAATAGATTAGAAAACCGGAAAAGGATTATTGTTTTATATCCGCTCCATGTGTGTATCCTTCCTCGTAAAAACTTATCCCGATAACGTGAGTCTGAAAGGTTTAAGACATTTAGACCCACTTTAACCAGCAAGATTTGGTCTGGAATAAGTTGGGGTGAGCATCACTCTGTGCCTTCCCTTAGTAATTATTTTCATCTCTACGACAGAGCAGCCCATTTATTAACTGTTAAAGATTTACTTCGGCAAGTATCTGATATCCTGAGATACGGTAACAAAGTAAACACTCCCTTGTGCTAATGCCGTGAAGGTGTGGGCACAGAAGATGTGAAGTAAACTCTCACGCAATGCAGACCTGGGAGAAACGTGAAGGGGAGTTTCCTAACACTGCGAATTACAAATATGATTTTATCTTGGCACAGCCAAACGAAACTAAGACGACATGAAACGTTCAATATTGTTGCTGGGTGCATGTCTACATGTTCGTAGGCCTATAACAGCTACTGCTTACTGTCAAAGTATCTGTCTCGTATTCAGCACACCCAGAATCCAAGTGTCCCCCGAAACCGGGAACATAATTTATCCGTAAGTGATACTCTACATAGGCTCTCCGAGGAAATACTAAGAATCCACGGATGAAACAGTTTTATTTTGTTAGCTCTAAATAAAACGTAAGTTAGTTTTTCTTTCTCTCTGCTGGTACGTGCCAGAAGACGTTCCGAAAACATCAAATTCTTGCTTAGTTATATACCCAATAGAAAACAGTTTCATTGCATTCGGGTTTAAATAGGTTCTTCGACCTACAATTATTAATAGAGTGAATTACTCAACGAACTTGACTTTTCATAAGTGTCCCAGAACGTTAGTTTTATGAACAGTGTGGGTACCACAAATAATGACAATGACGACAGACTTATAACAATTAAGAATAATTATAATCATCATACATCATTCGAAAGACGCTAATCTAAAATATATACTCATCCCTCACAATAAAACGATATAACACATGTAACACGTATTAAAAACAAAATGCATTTCGGAAATAGTTGCTCCATTATGTACCTCAGGGGGCAAGGTTAGTCACGGGTACATAGAAGTAAATACCCTATAAAGTAGTGAATAGATGGAATAATAATAATAATAATAATAATAATAAACAATCACACTCTTTGCCTTTCGGATTGAACTGATTCCCAATGGCTACGGAATCATCAGAGTGACAGACATTTTAAAATCTATTTTCTGCTCCCACCAAAAGTTCTGTGCGAGATGCATCTTCCTTTTAAATTACGACTTGCCAAAGGCACGGGCGCCGAGTAACCCCCACGCGTGCATTTAAAATGGAACTTGAATTTCAGCGCAAGTAAAACAACGGCCACAGAGCACGGAGGAAAATCAATTTTCATTACCATACGAAACGGCGACTGCGCGCCTCGCGGAATCTCAAGGCCAGAATCGATGCGGCGGGACGCTGCCCTCAACTATTTTCAGCCAGTGCATCACGTGACCCTTCAAGGTGCGCCTGGGTCAGCAACAAGTTCAATTCACAACTTTACGACGGGCCGCTAACCCAATACCACAGGAAGTGGGGGGGGGGGGGGGGAAATATTAGCCATCCCACTCGAACCATTTAGACGCAATCTTCTCGTTGTACAAATCAAGGAGGCAGCACTTTCACACCGGAAACTCACGAGGGACAACGCGTGATACCATCTCAATCCGAACCATCACTTTTGTCCAATTTCTAGTAATAATGAAACGTTTAAACTCGAACACAACTGCAGACTTTTTAATAACTGTATCTGCATTCTTTAGGCTAAAATATCAACATTTATGTTTCTAACTCAAGAAAACAGACTCCTCCTTGAGAAACTGATAGTGGCTCAGCTACTCAAAAGGAAATTCCCTGCTTTTTAAAAAGCCCTAAGGTTCACTACTGTGTTCACAAGAGCCCGCCAATGGAACTTGCCCTGTCCAGTCGAATTTATTAAACGCCCTATTTCTTTACGATCCGACTTAATGTTATCACCCCAACAACGCCTCTAAATCATTGTATGCAGCCATCATCTATAATTCTGACACGTGACTCACCCAATTTTATTCATTTTCAAAAATTGAGAATGGACCACACACATCTCTAACCATTCAGTGCTGACGTCACTGAGAATCTCGTAATACTTCGACTGCCATAGGAAGCACAATGCAGCATCAGACCCTGATCCTGATTTCTACTTCCGTTTTCTTTTATATACATATATGGTATTTTGGAAAAGGAAGTGAAAATTAGGGTCACCAAAATACGGTGGTTTTTGTGTTCATAGCCCAGAAATGGTCATAAATACGGAGGATAAAGGACACGGTTACGAAGTTTTGAACCCATCATAAAAATGAAAGTGAGCACTTGTTCACTCCCAGAGGAAACAAAAGAATCTTTTATTCTTTGTCTGGGTGTTTATAGGTCAGGGACAAGCCCCACAGCCCAAACATCCCTTATTTCCGCCCCAGACTACCTGGCTGGGATACTACCTGTCATCTACCTGCTCCCTGCACCAGAGGCGCTGTTCACTTTCTCCGTCACTCTGAGAGAAGAGAAACCAGGTCACCCATTTCCCGCCCCTCTACATCACACTCCCACCACAGACAGTCCCCGGATTCAGACCAAGTTCAGGTCAGACTCTGTACCATCTTAATCACACACAGAGTATTTCACAACTCTGCCATTTCGAGCAAGTCACACATTTCGATTCCGTGGGCAACCAAATGGAAAGGGAAAGTACAGGCAAGATCATAAGTCACGCATTGCACGTTTATAGGATAAAACCTTGCACAATATAGGATTCTAAATAAGGCGATTGAACAACTCTGTCTTGTCTGAAATACAATTAAAATCTAACTTACAATTTATTTTTGTGTACTAAATTATTTTATGCACAACACAAAAGTAAAATACTAAATGCGGCAGTGAACGTTTGATGAAAACAAAAAAAGACTGCTTGCAACCGTTTCTAAATTTGCTTGTGTACTCACGGTAGCGTCGCATGAGGGACTTCTTGTACGCCTTGCAGTTCTTGCCTCCTGGCGACATCCGGCCGGACTGTCCGTCCGAGTCGTCGGAATCTGTGCAATAATCGCGACAAGGACTCTGCGCGGGCGATGGGGAACATTTGACCCGCGATGCCGAACTCACGCTCAGATCCAGGGGCACACAACTGCTGTCTATTTCCATAGTGTCGGCTTCCAACATTTTGTTAACACACTTTACACGTATTCATAGTCAAACATTACACCCAAAATAACTTCGATTTAAAAGTTGCAGAAAAAAGTTACCACTTTTCTTCACACGCACTCACAAGCTGCACGGACACACATTGTTCACACGTCAGTTGAATGCACATGCTTCTCAGTCAATACAATCATGACACAGGTAAATAGCTGCGCTATTAACAACTAACGCTGCATCCCGTCGCTTCCACGAGCCAACTAGCGAGCTAAACAGACTGGCCCACTGACTCACTTCGCCGGTCGACTTCGGTAACACTCGGTTACTATCGGCAAAACCCCAGCACGAACAGCAATCCACTGAATAAAAAAGTATAAGGAAAAAGGAGGGACTTGTTTAACTGTGATAAAAGTAGGGGGAGGGAAAAGAAACAATTTCCCTTGACAATTACTTGCAGCCGAAGAGTCAGACATCACCAATGATGTTAAGACCACTGTCTCGTCACATGCTGACTTTCAAGCATTGAAGTCGAAACGAAGACGATCCAGGGAAAGGGAAGGTGACACACACACAGTCTGCGTACAGGCGCACTCTTGCCTTCTCATTCCTTTAGTCGAGAATAATCGATCGGGTTATAAATTTGAAAACATGAGTTTTCAACCTTTCCCACACAGAGAGCCACATTTAACATTGCTTATTGACACGCGAGCAGGAAGGTACATGAAGCCACTTTATCGAAACATCATACAAGTTTTTTTGTTTTTGTTTTTTGTGGTACTGAAGTAGATCTAGTATTCCAAATAAATTCACATTTTCGGCCTACTCGTAATTTTCTTTTACACATCAAACATAATGAGACACTTGACACTGATTTAGCTCGATTAATCTTTCAATATCAAGTTTAAATTTCGCTGTTCCAGTTCCCATACATCCCTCGAGGTGTTCGCCATTAAGCCGTGTTCTAGTTCTTGATTTAATGTTATTCATTAAGTTAAACAGTTGATCACATCATTAACAAAGCGTTTTTTCTGATATCAGGCAACTACTCTATACCAAACAGACGAACACAATATTATAAAACATGTACGCAGGCGCACAAAACACGTCAACGGGAAACATGTGGACAGTGGCTAATGAACCCTTGTTCAGAGACATTCACAGCCAGAAAACAAAACTGTTTTGTAATATTCATTCATAAGCTAAGCATTAAAAATAGGGACTCTCAACCAACACGATATTTTAACCGTTCATTTCACAATCTCGAGAAATGTGAAGGATTTAGCAATGCGTACCGAATAAGACAATAACGCGCCGACCGATCACAAAATTTCGAAACACAAGTATGACAGGAAAAATGTCTGGCGTCGGACAATGTTGACAGGTGTGACGATCCGTAACGTTCAAGAAACGCCACTGCTTCACAGAGAGAATTCTTTGATGTGAGTATTGTAGCCGTTGGACACCGCGATCTTCAGACTTTGTTGCGCCAAACTTCTTTATGTAGGGATTTGTCAAAGAAAAAGTTTATCCGAATTACTCAGAAAGGAACTCGCACAAAACATTGTCTTCCCAAATCGTAAGCAACTAGATGAAAAGGGCGGATGCTTGTTTTCAAGGCGATGAACATTTTCAGCATCTGCAGTAAAGCTGTTCTTTTGACTCTGCCTAACAAATTTTATTGTCATGACACCAAAGCTTACAAATATTGTAGCTTGAGTTTCATTTTAATTAAATTCTGTATAAAAACTTTAATTTCCCTTTTGTTTTAATGGGTTATTATTACCGAGGATGTTTGTTAACAAACTGTTGAGACGAATATTTGGCCTAAGGGATATGAAACAAGAAAGAACGAAGGAAGATTGTAATGAGCTACACAGTGTGTAGGCCTGCAAATTCAAGAACGAAATGGTGAAGGCAGGTAGCAAGTATGGGGGAAATGACAAATGATACAAAATGTTTGTCGGAAAACGTCGACAGAAGAACAACTTGAGACACCAAGATACGGAAGACAGGATATTAATAAACTTAAACTTCAAAAAATGGGATCTGGCAAATATCTCGAAGAAGTTTCGTTTTGATAGAAACAGGAAAGCACCATCATTAGAAACATTTAGACTCGTAGAATTTATTACTCAGATGAATAACTGTCTAAAAAAAAAAAAAAAAAAAAGACTTTATCATTAAGTTAGATACACAGGTCTATGGTACAGACTAGTGCATATGATCTGAAGCAGAGGGAAATAAAATAATCTTCCGACAAAATGAAATACTGTATCGGCAAAATAATTATATGACTTTAATAATAATTGCGATACTTAATCATGCTGTTGTTACGACATAAACATGACTTGTGTCGATTTCTTTATACGCGGTTTTCGGAAATGTAAGACTAGTTTAACATACCAGGTCTGTATGTTTCACTTAATCTCATTAATTACGCTAGTTCTGACTTTCTATCGACACACACGGAGTGAGCAGGCAACGATAAGATCCCGGCATTCACGACACGGAGAGTACGCGTAATTATTTGAACGTTCGGAACACTACAAGTTCTCTTCGCCACTTTCATGTGTTGTGTGAGCTCCATTAACATCTCACTGAAAACATGAAAGAGAAAACACAGGAAAATTTGACAGTTCTGCGTTACCCATTCAACTCATTTATATTCTAATCCTATGGTCGCCTGACCAGACTGACATTGTGCATTGTCTGCGATACAGTAAAGCTGTAGTAAACGGAAACTGCATGAAACGAAAGTATGCCTTTTAGGAAAATTTGTCTGGTAGACACAATCTAAACATAAAAATTAAATTTTCTTAAATGGAGGCTGTTTACAGCGGGAACTGGAAATAAAAACAAAAAAAATTTAAGGAACATAGCCTGCTATAATATTTATTGTTTTCTGTTCATGTAATTCTGATCCGTTCTGTGGTTTGTCAGGGGAGGAACATTTCTACGGCAGCGAATAGCAGTTTCTTAATAAAACACTGGAAAAAAGAAACGAAGGAAATTCGGAGAACGAAAGGGAAAACGAAGGAGAATAAAAGAAAGTTAAACGGAAATAAAGGAAACTGAAAATGTGCAGGTCACTCATTCAGTTAAGTGGAGTGGATGATATGTAATTTGTACATCTTGTTAAGCGGAAACGTGTAAATGCTAAATTTCTCTTCTGTTTGCATTATAATTACGTTTCATGTATCATGCTGATGGTGTTCCTGGTGTTGACTCATGGGGTAACTAATCTGTCACTCGATACGTTAATTCGTTTCAAAATAAACATCCCGAAGTAAAGGGTACATTGTACTATACCTTAATTCTGGTATCCATTCTGTAAATACATCTCCGTCCTCCCAAGCCAAATAAATATTTTGAAATTCCTTCATACAGTAGATTTTTTTATTTATGCAACGAGGTCCCCCCTTGTAATATTTAGTTTTCTGTAAACTGACCCCAGCCTAATAAAACCACTGAGCTTCTTAATGGAGCGTCCCATTTCTCCCAGAAAATCTTCCTTCAGAAGCATGCTGCTATTATCACACAAGCGAACTTGTTTTAATACCAGATCTACAGGTTTATTCTAGTCTGTTCTCATAGTAGGATCCGGTTCAGCTTGGGAAGTGCAAAACAGACGTTTAAATCACCTCAATATCAGTTTATTGGGGTCCTAAATACTGCATTTCCTCCCCTTTAAAGTTTCCCACAGCACGCTGTTACGGAACATGGATATTAACAAAACTGACGAGCGACAAGCACGTCCGCACGGAACCCGATCTAACAATACCGGTAGTAGCGTTGAATGTAATATGCGCCATTTTGTTTTCAGCTGACTGCAAATGGCAGTTGGTGGAGTATCTGTTATCTGTCGTGCTATAGTGCTTGTTTTTTTCCAGATTATAACGATACTGAGTCCAAATTGTGAAGATAGATAGCAGGAAGATTAATCCAGGAAGTTTGGACTACTATTAGTCCATACGCGTAGCAATAAACACGTACCTGAATCTGGAGAGGTGTCACTCTTGCACGTAGGACGCTGTTTTAAGATCATCGGTAGTAACACAGCGAACATGTAACATTTCGTATCAAGCAAGGTTTTTAGGGAAAGGAGTAGTGAACCTCCGCGTCCAACCCCGGAATCTGGAGGATCACCCTATGTCGGCTTCCTGGAACTAACTAGTCAATACATTCCGAACTACCACTCCTGTTACCCAAGGACACACCAAGCCGCGGAGACGAGAACCCGCTGAACTCTTAGATATATCTTACAAAAACTTCAAGATATGGTCTGCGTATATAATGCAGGTCCCTAATCAAGAACTCTTGCCAACAAAGAACTATTTGGAGCAAGGGCAGTGGATGTAACGAGGTTCAACAACGCGTGCTTCATAATTCGATGCCTAGCATGGAACAGCCAGCGCATTCCACTTCATGTTAGGGTTAATTTGTGCAAAACAAAGAGAATTCCAGGCAAAAATTTCATTTAAAGAAGGTGATAACAGGGTCAGAAACAGGTCCATTCGCGCATTGTTTCCACGTCCCATGGAGCGCGTCGGCAGCTCGACTAACGACGGGTTCCAGCGAGTCGAGTTTCACCACTTTCAGTACGAATCAGAGCGCAAGCCTGACCTTCACCCACAACCACGACACAGGGAAATTGTTAACTTTCCTGTCATCTGCTTTCCGTCTAAATTCTTTCCTCGGCTTGTGACGACGACCGGTGCGTGGAAGGCGGCTTCGATCTCACTCTCCCCGACAACAATATTAATAAAACTGTTGTAGACTGTCTGAGCAGGAAGACACTTTTCCTTCGAGGCGCTAGTGTTTGTTTCCGTCTGCACATTGGCTCCTGGGATGGGGTGGTGGTAGGACAACGAAAACGGTATGTATAACCTAACAAGGCTGTGACATTGGACAGGCGGTTAAAGTGACCGGCATGGACGAAGGCGGATGGCGCGCACAGAGAGAGAGAGAGAGAGAGCTGAAAATTGCGACGTTTCGTCGATAATAATTATTTGCACACCTTCAATGCTTAAATTGCACTCTTCAGCAGTACGTTCTTGCACTTTGGAAAAGTCGTGGGCTGGCATAACGTCTGCTTCATGCTTGAAGTGACTAAACACTTCACACACCAGCCCTCTGGCCTGCCTGTGTATAACCTGGTGCCTGCAACGTTCATCTTCCATGTTTTTAATACACCAATTGCGTATCCAGTGCTGAAGACTTACAATTTGCTTCACGTAAACATGACATTCGCACAACATACCATAAACACAGCATTCACAGTAACACAAACACTACTACTCAAGAGAGAGAGCGAGAGAGAGAGCATACAGTAGGTGACTGTGGCTGATTGAATGTCAGCAGATGCGCAGGAGTTCCCATTCTCAGCCGTCATATTTCATGTCGCGCATTTTAGCAACTGGAATCTCACCGCGGAGGCCCGGATTTGCTCCCAGGCTGGTACACATGGAATTTGTGGGACAGACTCTCACAGAGTCCTTCGGTTTTCCCGAACGTTACACTTCACTCATGTCATCATCTGATTGATGGACCACGGGCCCGTTAGCGACTGCAGTTTCAGTCTCGCAGCATCGTAACAATAAAAAGAATACTGCGTAAGATTTTAGGTTTTCACAGCGTGAGTATGAAGATTTCTGTCTTCTGGGCTGTTGCGCTGTGTTGTCTGGTCGATGTTAACCAACGTTTCAGAGGTCATACTGACGGAGGCAGTATGACCTCTAAAACGTTGGTTAGCATTGACCAGACTACACAGCGCAACAACCCAGAAGACAGAAATCTTCATACTCATCGCCCTGATGACGGAGGCAGTATAACCTCCGAAACGTTGGTTAACATCGACCAGACTGCACAGCGCAACAACCCAGAAGACAGAAATATTCATCTCTCTGATGACGGAGGCAGTATGACCTCCGAAACGTTGGTTAACATCGACCAGACTGCACAGCGCAACAACCCAGAAGACAGAAATCTTCAAAAAGAATACTGTCTGACCAAAAAAGCCTCAGCGCTGTTGAGTGCAACCAGATCACTTTTATACTGACACAGGTTTTGTAAAGGGTGGGTATTTCAGTTCTTTTTCTCTTACCTAATTAATTTACGTGGCGATTTATTTACCAGTGCATCCACTTTATAGCTCTGGTTTAACGAAGTGGCATAATGAAATTATAAGTAATTTCCTTGTTTCTTGGATTGTATTCTACGCAAATCTTGTCAGTTTACGTCACCTCAGAACAAATCATCTGTTCGTGCAGCCGATGAATACTTTCTTTACTCAGGCGTTAAAATAGGCCACGATTGTTTTCCTTCGCATCCGTCCCAAATCAAATTGTTTCTAAATAGATACGCAAACTTTGTAAACACTACCTTGTTTCTTTCTTTTAGTCTCTGTAATGTCGCTTCAACTAATAATTTAGCGCTGAGTGGAATATGAAAGGATGTTTGTCAAGATTTAAAGCAGGCCTGCCCAACGTTCAAGGCCCCCGAGCTACGAACAAACATCCATTCATAGGCCTACACACCGGGTGGCAACAAATGATTTCAAACGTTGCTGGTATATATACGGAGTTAAAAACAAAATCTCTGGTGAGTGTTATCTGTTTATCCCTCTGTTTTTATCCATCTCTGTCCAATTTTAGATAACCGAAATCGGTTTGTAGTGCAAAAGCTATCTATGAATATTTCTGTCTTCTTGTCCTGATGACGGTGGCAGTATGACCTCCGAAACGTTGGTAAACATCTACCATACTACAAGGCGCAACAACCCAGAAGACAGAAATCTTCATACTCACCGCCCTGATGACGGAGGCAGTATGACCTCTGAAACGTTGGTAAAAATCTACCAGACTACACAGCGCAACAACCCAGAAGACAGAAATCTTCATCGCCCTGATGACGGAGGCAGTATGACCTCTGAAACGTTGGTTGACATCGACCAGACTACACAGCGCAACAACCCAGAAGACAGAAATCTTCATACTCATCGCCCTGATGATGGAGGCAGTATGACCTCCGAAACGTTGGTTAACATCGACCAGACTACACAGCGCAACAACCCAGAAGACAGAAATCTTCGTACTCATCGCCCTGATGACGGAGGCAGTATGACCTCTGAAACGTTGGTTAACATCGACCAGACTACACAGCGCAACAACCCAGAAGACGGAAATCTTCATACTCATCGCCCTGATGACGGAGGCAGTATGACCTCTGAAACGCTGGTTAACATCGACCAGACTACACAGCGCAACAACCCAGAAGACAGAATTCTTCATACTCACCACTGTGAAAACCTCAAATCATACAAAAGCTATCTAACTTAAGTTCACCGCACGTTTCGTTGCTTTACAACCGTTTAATGTGCTAAAGAATCACAGAATACAATTCATCAGATTCTCACAATAAATAAACATCTTTTCAGTATCGTAAATTTTAAGAATAAGTCTGTCAATAAAGAGAGTTTTCCGTAGCACTGCCAACGAGAGGAAAGCTGGCGCCAGGGAACATGGAGAGTGGTTTTACGGAGGTGAAGTGAATATTCACCACAGGAGAACACATTCGGCCCCTTTTGTCTGCTTCCCTGGTTATTTGTGTGTCCGCCGTTAGAATGTTATTTTTTGTTGTATTTTCGTCGTGGTTTAGTGATGTGTGGATTTTTCCTGTCATGTCGGAGTTCAAGGTATTACGTTTTCTAGTCCCATAGTATCTATAACTGTTACCTCTCCTGTCCTTCAGACCACCTCGATTCATTTCTCTCGCTTGAAGTATTCGTATGCACTGTCAAATGACCTATGTTACAAGAAATATGCACTTTCGGCAGTTAAACAGGAGATAATGTGACATCACGATTACGAACATTCAAGAAGTTCCTTAACCCTTTGAAACCGAAGCTCATCTACAAGATATTAGAAACTCAGTCAATATCTTAAATAATCACAGCACGTCTCTAATTGTAAGTAACAATTAGTAAATGTTGTTTTGGGGGAGTAATTGCAGTTTGTACTGAGAATCACATAAAACCCAGAAAATACAAAATGCAGAGTTAATGACTGCTAAAGCAGCTGGTACATGTAGTTACCACTAAGCATTCAATAGTTAGAATGCAATAATAAACCTGACATTACATCTCATTAGCCAGAAGGAACTGAAATGTTTAGGATTGATTTCAAATGTTTCATTAAAAATATGGTAAGGAGAGCATGCATCTATCTGAGTACGAAGTGGCAATTTTTCAGTAGAAACAGGTGACGTAGATGATGTGTGAGGCATGACCCTTGGCTCAATGTGCGACCATTCTACGTACTTTGAGTACGCTCTAGGGACCATGATCGAAGACAGCGGGAGGAACTGAATGGCAAGTTGAGTGCTCGAGCGAATAATGAATTCCATGTGTCCAAACAATTCGTTGTTCACAATATCGCTCTTCTGACAAATAACAAATGGCCTCATAATGCGAAGGAAGCCATACGGTTCGTACAGACAGCGCAATGCAAAACGAAATCGAAGTGAAGCAACGCACGTGCAGACAATAGGAACACAAAGTTCAAGAAAAATATGAGCTCTCAATCAAACCGAATTAAACAAAATAGCCCTGCCTATACCAAAGGAACCCAAAAACAACTCAAGTTAATAAATAGTTAATTACAAAACTATGTTCAGAAATGTTGACCTAGTATCAAAAATTGTCAAACCAACAAAAGCGACCGTCTTTCACCTTATATTTTCTCAAAATAAACTATAGGCAACTGAATAATTAAACCGCTTATTGATTAGAACAGTCATATGAATATTGCCTCTTATTCTCTGTAACCAACTTTTACCGCAATGGCGTTGTGTTGCGATTACTTACCACGCAACGAATCTGCAGCGAACAGTTGTCGCTTTTGCACTATAAATGACAG
This sequence comes from Zootermopsis nevadensis, assembly GCF_977971745.1. Classification (NCBI taxonomy): domain Eukaryota; kingdom Metazoa; phylum Arthropoda; class Insecta; order Blattodea; family Termopsidae; genus Zootermopsis; species Zootermopsis nevadensis. Next base: position 14,661,344 of record NW_028259142.1, read on the forward strand.
AGAAATGGAAAATATTAGACGAAAGAATTTTACATATGGTATAAGATAATAAGAAATTAAGGGAATTAAAGGGATACATAAATACATTACAATTACTGCCGTAAAATCTAAGTTTTGATAAAAAAATTGCACTGAAGGGTCTATATATATTGCCAGGGGTAGCAACGTACGTTAGAATTTAGTTCAGAAGATGAAGGCGGTATGTATGTCCCTCCGAAACGTCGGAAGCGTCCTTTTTCACACCGAATGGAGAATGGTGGTCGGGCAGATATTTTGGGGTGCGTTGGACCTAACTTCGTTTGTTTTATGTTTATACGAAGTGCTACCCAAAAGTCCAGGGAATTTGCCCATAAAAAAATGCATATCATAACTCCTAGTTTCCACTGCCGCCTTCGAAGTATTCCCCTTGGGCATGGATACAGCGATCCCAGCGTTTTCCCCATGATTCCATGCATCCCTGGAAGTCTTCAAGTGCGAGTGTTTTAAGCATCTCCTGCGATTCTGACTGGATCTCCTCAATTGTGTCAAAACGACGGCCTTTCAATCGAAATTCCATTTTATAGAACAGGAAAAAGTCGCAGGGGGCGAGGTCAGGCGAATAGGGTGGGTGGGGAATCACTGTCTTGTTTTTGGAAGCCAAAAACAGCCGAACAACGAGCGATGTGTGGGCGGGCGCGTTGTCTTGGTGGAGCACCCAGCTGTTGTCCTCCCACCTTTCCGGACGTTTGCGCCTAATGCTCTCCCGTAGCCGCTTCAAAACTTCACAATAAAACTGCCCGTTGACAGTTTGACCAGGGGGGACAAATTTCTTGTGGACAATTCCTTGCATAACAAAAAAACGATCAACATGGACTTCACCTTGCTGCGAACTTGACGTGCTTTTTTTGGCCGCGGTGAATTTGGCGACTTCCACTGCGACGACTGCTGCTTAGTCTCAGGGTCACAACCGTAAACCCATGACTCATCACCGGTTATGACCTTGGAGATGAAATTGGGGTCATCTCTGCCTTCATCTTTGTGCAGACAGCAACGCGATGTTCTTTTTGGTCGTCGCTCAGCAGCCTCGGCACAAATTTTGCATCAGTGCGTCTCATGTTCAAATCGTCCGACAAGATGCGTTGCACGGACCCGAACGATATTCCTACGATCGCACAAACATCATGGATTGTTCGTCTACGATCTGCAACCATAGCCTCTCGCACTTTCGCGATGTATTCCGGTGTTGTGCTTGTCGATGGTCGTCCTGAACGCGCATCGTCGTCGACAGACATTCGTCCATCCTTAAAGCGTTTGACTCATAGCATTCTCACCAAATGCTTCCACAAGCATGCGGTGGGTTTCTACAGCAGTTTTTTTAAGCTTAAAGCAAAATTTGATGCAGATTCTTTGCTCCTTAAAATCTGCCATTTATGCAGGTTTAAAAAATCGCCGAACCACTACAACACAATGTTACAAAAACGCACGAGACTCAAGAACGCGACCTCTCGCCTTCACGGCCGTTGGCACACTAATTCACAAAGGGTAGTGCTCGCCCCATCTAGCGGCGGCAGGCCATTCCACAACCGGTTCGCGAGTGGAATTCAAATTCCCCGAACTTTTGGGTAGCACCTCGTATACCGCCGTTATAACGAAGCAAAGTCCACCGAACACACACAAAAAAAGAAGAACCCAAAGAAACCCTAAAAAAGAAAAAGAAATTGTGCCGGTCGAATGGTTTGCACGGAAATCCCGGACCAAAGACCGCCTAACTGAGGCCCACTAATTGAGAAGAAATTAGTGTGGTCGGAGGTTTCTGGAGTTTGAAACCCCTGTTCTAGCAACTTCCTTCTAATGCTCAATCACTTATTAGAAATGGATCCACCGATTATGGCCGCTGACTTGTAGGGAGTGCCCAGTATGAGGACCACTCAATGAAGGAAGGAAGGAAGGAAGGAAGGAAGGAAGGAGTTTCCGTAGGTCAGTACAGTCTGTGTCAGTGCATCAGTGTAGAAGCCTGATAATTGTTGTCTTGTGACTATGCTCTGTTAACAACATGACACGTGTTCGTTGCAGTCTCCTTCCCGGTCATTGATAACGCCTCGTATCACAACACTCAGACACGCAAACCTCCGACGTCTTAATCAAAGAAGGACGAAATGAAAGCCTGGCTATTGGAAATAAACGTCCCATTTTGTGACAATGAGTTGAAAATTCAACTGTACGATTTAATCAAAAATTAAATAAGACAAAGCACAAATATTAAGTAATTGATAAGATTTTAGCGGACAAATAACGTACTGTGCTGAGACTTCCGCTGTACCATCCCGATTTAAAACCCATTTAACGTATTTGGGCAGATGTTAAACAATGGGTTGTGAGCAAGAACACAATATTTAAAATTCAGGACGTCGAGCATCTGTGTCGCCACAGATTCGAAGAAACTGGGCATGAGGAATGCGATAATGTATGTCAGCAGTAGTGTAGTGAAATCGACTTCCCTGTGTTATATAACGTGGGTGATATTTTAATTGGAGTGTACTGTATGCAGCCTGCTGCCATCTCTTCCAGCAAACTTTTGGTAAGTGACTCGCTCCGAGGTTCCAATTCACAAGATTCAGCGGCCAAAAACGCTGGAACGCAGCATACCGGTTCTTACAGCGACCATGCGACAACGGACGAAAACGTTCGCTTTAAATGAGAGCAAAACTGGTCTCTTCAGCGAAATGGAAACTGAAAGAATGAACACGTGACTGTCTTAAAATGGCGGTGACCTATGACGTCATATTAGGTGGCATGGCGGACCGTTCACGCATGTAAGACTTGTCGTACTGCTTAGATTTGTATTCAAAGTAGAATTTACTGAATCATAACACCGTGTGGAATTGTAAGAATTAATGTTTATTCAGTGACGCCTTTTCGGCTAAATGCGTTGCATATCCCAGAATGGGTTACAGTGAATGATGACTTTAACTGGATATGGAAGGAAACGGATGTGACCTACTTTAATGTACTGAGCCAAAATTATCCTAGGGTCTGAGGAAAAGCAGGTTATTACTCAAATTTCAAGACAGTTCTTTTTAAAAAATTAGGCCCACTATTAACTTAATACAGCCGGAGTAGCTTAGTCAGTATCATGTCTAAGCTTCGGGCTGGACGATCGGAATTCGATTACCGACAGGGCAGGATTCCTCTCTTCGTTTTAACGTCCAGACCGGCCTGAGACCTATCCATTTTCCTATCCAGTGGGTACAGGGGTTATTATATCGGGAAGCTGACAACTCATCTAGTGCCGAGATGAGAATGTGTGGAGCAAAACCTCCAGTCCCTTTTTTTGTCTGTATGGCGTGGTGTTTAGATAAGTACCAGGGACATTTTTACAGTAGGCCGCATAAAGAACATTGTTGGGCCGAGTGTTGAGAGCCCCTAGGATAGAACATAATGTCCTTGGGCATCGCTTTGCCTCGGAGTGAAGATAGTTGTATCGTATGCAACCAGATGATCCTATACGTTTAACGACGTTTCCTCAACTCCAAACCTTAAAATTATAAAGTCAAATGAAAAATATTTGGGGATGACAAACTGGGAAGAATGTGGAAGAACATGGCCGTGGCGTATATTGGTAATGGACCAACATTAATCCGGAGTTGCTGCAGAAAAATACGAAAAAACCTTGAGCCTGGATAGTTGGCCACTGAGCTGAGATTTGTATCCTGGAATATTCCGAATAAGAAGCTAGTAGAATGTCAACTGGAACGTGATGGACGGTGTTCGTGATAAACATAAATATGTCAGACGCTACGTTGTATTCAATTGCTTCGATCGGGAATCATTACGCAGCGAATTTAACAAATATGTCCTCAATCTCAGCGTTGCACAATGCGGCTGACAAGCAGTGTGCTAACTTAGGAACAAAAATGTGTATGGTGTACTGAGGTACTTCAGCACATACAATGACAGGTTTTTACTACGAACTGACAAAACTGCTCAAACGCGTATGCTACGAGTCTAATGCTTTTGTTTTGGAGTTTAACCACCTTCTTCCTTTATTTTGCACAGCGCACGAAACGTATGTTTCATGGGGAGGTCACATGCGTTCGTCCGTACCCTTTTATCTAACAAGGCGCTTGAAAAATTCTGATAAAGTATTTGGTGTTGACAAGCTTTGCCAACACCAGATTTGCACTTGCAGTAATAAAACTGAAGACTGAGATGTTAAACACAAAAGAACGCCTCTGGTATCTCTCTACATTCAGGTCCATTTGCCTTTAAAATGTAGGAACTGTTTTAAATAGAAGTCATTGACCAAGAACGTAAGATAACATTGACAAAATTCATAAGCGTTTCATAATGCAGTAAACGTCTACTGGAATCAAGATGTACCGTCCGACCGCTGTTAGCATACACACCGAGCACTCGGAACGTCTTAATAGAATTTTATATCAAAAGTATAATTTTGAGGTATGTAAAGTAGGACCGATATTTCACATGAATCTTTCAAGTTGGAGCGGGTAGGGCAAGACGACGGCGTTGACTTGTCTGCTGGCCTTGTGCAGTCGTGAGATTTAAATCCCTGATAAGAACATTTTAAATGAAATTTGAGTCTGCTAACAACCATTTACATCATTAATCGTCATTACAGTAGATTAACCCGTTAATCCCGCTCCAGTCCAATTACGTATTAATGTTCTTCCTTAATACTTTTGAAATGTAACTACGGCATAAAAATACTGAAGTCGTCTCATTTTATAATTTGTAAAGTCTAAGCATGACGGAATTAAAACTTATTTCTCCACCGCAGTCTGTATGCCCAAAATCTACTTACCTTTGGGTTGATAGTATCACGTAAAAAAACAGTTAATGTGACAGATAATGAATGCTGTCTAAGGAAATTATCGCAGTTTGCTCTTAAAATCATACTAAGCCCATACATTCACTCTGTGGGTAAAATGTTAAGTTACTGATTGTTTGATCAGGTGGTACATTTAGTTACCACTCGGCTTTAAAGGGTGTATGAACTGTCGCGGCTCATGAAAATAACTGCATCATTGAAAATAAATATCAATTTATAGAACCTGGAGATGGCTATAACAGATTCAAACTACATAGGTCTCACTAATGCATTAGTGCAGAATACAACACCTAGAATGGTTCTGTAAGCTTAAACACACAAGGCGAATCATGAAGCTGACTATTCATATCCACCTATTATTACGTGGAACTTTACCTCCACAGCCCCCTACAGGCCTGCATCTTGAATGACTTGGAATTAATGCTCAGGAAATTTCTCATAATGCCAGCTGATATACGCCATGTTATCTGTACGAGTGTAACAATGACGTAATATCCTACGTCGTACCGGGATATGTTTTGCGCACTGCAGCTGGAGACTTCGGCGCGTGGCGTTGATTCGTCAGTTTAGTTCTTCTTTTGTTTTCAGTGTGAACCTTCTTCTCTACAATGTGAATGCTCATGGGCAGGTGGAAGTGTTGAGGCGAAGGAAGTAGCCAGATACTTGCGTCAATATAGCTCATTATATGCTTCTGACAGTAGCAGTCATCAAAGAAAATGTATCATTTCGGCCACGGGAACAAAAACCATAATTGACTTACGCATATCGTACATGTCACAGGAACAATCATCGAAGGCGTAGCAAAACAAAGCTAAGATGTGCATCAGGACCTATGAGTCTCCTGTTTGTAAGAATCTCCACCCACTATATAGTATGTATATATCCCTGAGACATAAACAGACCAGATAAAGAAGCTTTAGAGTGAAAATCCCTGAAAGCGTACACAAATAAGAGACCTGACATCTGTAAAGCCGTGTATCGACTGAGCGCAAAGTCGATACCATGTTTCCGCGCGCGGCAGAACGAACAATGCCGCGCTCGAACTTGGCGTGTGTCGAGCCAAATCGGAGCAGTTCTTTGTCCCGCGGCAAAGGGATTTCAGTGTGCTATGCTCTCTCAGCTCACGGCTGCCGCGCTCGATGCTGGTAACCACGAACACGGTTTTAAACACAAACAAACGAACGAGTTTGCCGCGCATGAACAGCTGCGCGCGGCAACCGCGCGCAGTCGATACACGGCTTAAGACGTTTCAGAAAAATACCTGATACATTTAAAACGTTTCAGAAAAAGACCTAACATCTTTAAGACGCTTCAGATGCAGACCTAATATCTTTAAGACGTTTCAGATACAGACCTAATATCTTTAAGACGCTTCAGATGCAGACTTAACATCTTTAAGACGTTTCAGACACAGACCTAATATCTTTAAGACGTTTAAGAAAAAGACCTAACATCTTTAAGACACTTCAGATGCAGACCTAACATCTTTAAGACGTTTCAGATACAGACCTAATATCTTTAAGACGTTTCAGAAAAAGACCTAACATCTTTAAGACGTTTCAGAAGAACACCTGATATCTTTATGAAGTTTCAGAAAAAGGGACTTCTCTTAGAAGACAGTGTTCCATAAAACGCGAAGAATCTTGAGCAACTGAGTGACTGTTAGCTTCTCAAGAAGAACTCTCCTCCATGGAATTAATGAGACAGGGTAATCGTGAATAAATTTCCACCATACGTAGAAGAAATGCCCAAGTTATTGCTGGCAAACCTGGAAAAGCGTAGAAGACGTATGCCTGAATACGTTTATCAAACATATGTTTTATTTTCTGGCCAAACAGTTCGCGGTATAACAAAATCTTTTGCGAACAAGTTAAGACGTTGACTTGCCTTCACATACTTCAATTATTACGGTCGACTTAACGGGAACTAAAAATTCATAAATGAACGTGATAGTTTTTCATTTAACCCATCTGAATATCCACCAGCCGATTTCACAGATTACTACCAGTTCGAATTCACAAATAAAACATCAAAACTTCGCACATTCGACACGCTTCACGCAGTCAACGTTAAAATAAATGTTCCCCTACCTACAATTTTTCGTTACTTTTAGCCATGAAACTGAAAACTTTGTGCTGCCAACATTTAGAATGTACTATAACTATCTGTCATTATAAGTTTATTTAACGATGTTTTATGATGATGCCAGTGAGTAATAAATTGGAAAGGATGTGGAAGGAAGCGGTCATGACCTAACTTGAGATACTATCCTAGCATTTGTGGGGAGGGACTCAGAGGAAAACCACGAAAATCTTAGACGTGATAGTCGATCTCCAGGCCGAGAGGGGAACCCGGGACCTCCCGAATACGAAATAGGATAGCTAACCACTTAACTACGACGTTCGAATTGTAAGGAAATAAAATATACAAATATTGGGTGACCACTAGTGGCATGATGTTTTTGACCATTGATGTCTGTCAACCGTCAGAAATTTGTTGGGGGAAAAGAAATATAGATATAAAATCCTGTTCTTTTTCCACAATAAATGAAGTAGTTAAAATGTTGGAAAAGGACAACTTAATCTTCCATGTATCTTTCATATCTAACGCCTGTCAGAAAAAAAAATACACGATATTTACGACGCACAAGAATCTTCATGAGGGGGAGCAGAGGGTGTACTTTAAAAAGGAACCTGGATGAAACAAACGACAAACGACAAAGAAAACGGAGCGATACGCTGAGCAAACCTGCAGTAACGCAATACACCACACCCTCGTAAGTACGAACAGTGGATGTCTTATAACCAGAAGACCTTGGGTGGAACATCAGGCGGCCACTGCAGGTCAGCACTCACAAATTAGGCGTTATCCTACTTTTCACCGACGCGCTGTTAACCTTGACACCCAGCGCTTTCACTTTCCAGCGGGCTTCTTTCCGCATCTGCTTCAGTCTGCATTTATGTAACTGAGCCATAAAAAAGACTGCAGAGAGAACATAAGAGTTTTACTGCTACTATTCTTGCCTCTTCACTACAAGCCTGCCTGAAGCATTGTCCTTAAGACGCTAACAGACTTAGATACGAATATGGCTATCTTCTGGTTTGTAGCACCGTGTAGTCTGGTAGATCGCCAAAGTTTCATTAAACCACCTTACACGGCTTGTAGCTCGAGAGGAATTCATTGTACTTGTCGCCGTAAAAGCTTCAGATCATACAACGTTTCAGGGGTTCGATCCCAGACAGGGGCAAGGGATTCTTCCTCTAGTCTCTACGTCCAGACCGGCTCTGAGGCCCACCCAGCCTTTTGTCAATTGGGTACCGGGGTCCTTCGCCGGGGGTAAAGCGAGGCCGGGGCGTGACACTGTCCACTCATACACCCCTATCTAGTGTCAATGTTAAGAATGAGGAGCTATTTCCCTCCCCAAAGCGCCTACAGGGAGTATAGCAGGACAGCTTTACTTTTTTTTATCAGAATATAAGCATGAGTGGCTAAACGCAGAATGCAGAAAATGTGATTAGGGGCTGATCTTTACAGTAATAATTCTATATAATATCACCTACTACAGAATTAATCTTTTTAGAAGAATGTACAAAGCTGAAAATGGCAAGAATTGTTTGAATTGCCGGGTGCTTCAAAGCGATTCATTTTGAGTAGTTATGCCAAAAACATTTCCTTACTATTGTCTGCCTAAACGTTGCATAATTATCAACATTCTCTGCGACTCATCTTAAAGCCGAAGTTGCTATTTTGTAAAAAGTTTCTGTTCGTTATAATAAACTAAATTAAACGGAGAATAATTTATTTCGTCTGATTCCTCCCCACATTTCTTCCTTTCCTTATTCATTTCGTAACTTTACCACCTATGTCTTTCCCACCCAGTCTGCATGTCTTCTTAGCCATTCTACCCCTAGCTTGCTATCGCAGCATTTAAAATACATAACAGGCTCAAAACATACTGTTACAAAAACAATGAAAACATCAGCTACGTCACTCTTTTGTAGAGGTGCGTGTCCATTTAAATATCTCCTATATTAGAACAAACAGAGAAACAAACTGGCTTTTATGCTGCAGAGATAATCATATAAATGGGACCCTATATCATCTTTTGCTATTAATAAAACCTATACAGGCCTCCGTTAATATTTTATGTTACCAACTGTCCATTTATTGAACCTAAATTATCGGGAGATCCACTTCCGTTGAATTTTCGCTTAAAGAACACATCCATTTCTTAAAACGAGAGTTGACGTATTTTAACACACCTTAGAGTAATTATTAAAGATCATCAAGTCTTGTCCTTTCATGCGCAGGCTTAATACAAAATGCAAAGAAGGGAAAACGCTAGACGATACGGCCAGTCACAAGCTGCGTTCTCAAACAACAGTCCTTTGTTTATATTGTGTCATGACAATTTTTATACGTTTCCGTCATGTCGCTCATTTATCAAACAACTCTGTATGCAGCAGAATGATTACACGACTACGCCAGCTTTCCCCATATTTTTCAAGAAAGACATCTAATATTGTGCACCCTTAACAGGATCAAGCAAAACCTTGATTCTGATTGTAAAGATTTATTTGCACAAAAATACATTAAATGTGCCTCATATCCGAATGTTTTGGTCACGGAAAGAGACTATTGATCGTATTTCAATTGACTCTGCGATTTTTATGGTCTACACCAGTGGTATTCAACCTTTTTTGTTCGCGTACCCCCAGATATAATTTCTCTTCAACTTTGTTCCCCCAAAGCTGCTGGTGTATAATTCAAGTTATACATAGTATATAATCTACATCTAAAATAAATTAAATAAATTACATCCAAAATAATTTATTAAATCTGGCCCGGATTATTCAGTGGTTATCATAATTTTTTTTTTTTTTTGAATTTCATGTACCCCTTAAGAAGTCTTCGCGTACCCCCAGGGGTACGCGTACCCCAGGTTGAATACCACTGGTCTACACTAAGCTTAAAAACTGTCGATTTTGTAGGATTTGAGGTTCTCAAGGCAGAGAGTATGAATATGGGTGATGATGGAGGCATAAATCACCTCTGAAACGTCGATAGACTTCTACCAGACTACACGGCGCTAAAACTCAAAAGACAACCATCTTTGATTTTAATCTTCGTTCGTGTTCGCCAAGTACGAATCCTAATTTACGTGAAGCTCAACCAGACTTAACCGATTTTCTCAGAAACAGCTCATCATAGAAACATTTATACGTAACGCAAACTACAGACCTCATTCAGCTCTACACTGTACCATACTGCAGACACTAATGTCACAATTTTCATGGCAGAAAATGTAAAACTTATGACGCTCTGGCTTGTCTCCCGTTTCATGTTCAGTTGGCCTTCGTTCTAACGACGGCCCCAACTGCTTTCATAGAAGTAAAAAGGAAATGTGACGTCTACAGTGACTCCCCGTGGCATGACCTTAAAACCATGTTTCATGAACATTTTTCATTTGTTTGAAAGTTATATGCGAGACAGACGTATGGACAGATTTGACAATTAATTTTATATTATCACCAGTTTATGATAGACACAATAAATAATATTTCAAACATCAAATATCAAATACCTGAATGCATCATATATATCCGACAATAAAGTTATAATTAACTAATTAATAACAAAATATCAGATACCTGTGTTATATGTATAATACGCAAGCGATTAAAAGACTTACGAATAATTTAATTATGGACGTTTTTACTAGCAGTAAGAGCGATGCCGTTTCGGAGAAACGCTTTGTGAACTACAAATTACATTTTTATAACTGGATTTCGAACACCGCAAATGTACAAAACAAAATACATGTTTATAAAAACTTGAATAGGTTAGCATCTGTTACAAATGGATTACATTATCGTCTTTTCTTTTAGTTTCCGAACACGTAGGTTATAATTCAGGGACTGCAAGAAAACAATAATATTAAACAGTATTAGATGGACATGACGAAATGAAATTAAGTGCAAACTGCTGGACAGGAGGCAAGAGACTTGAGACACATTCAAGAAAATAAAACTTGTACGTAGTATCAAAATATAGATCATGTGGAATTTAAACACTGTAAATAAAGATATAAGCGGTTTAATTTTAACTGGACAAACCTTGAAAGATGGAACGAAGAAATGAAAGAAAGAAAGAAAGACAGAAAGAAGGAAGGAAGGAAGGAAGGAAGAAAGAGATTTCGAGAGAGAAGCAGTCACTGGTCCAACAGCTTCAGGATGCAATCTATCTGATGGCGTAGCAAGAGGCTTAGTTTAAATGTTCTGTTCGGATCAGAGATGGAACATATGTGCTGGTCTCTTGAAAACTTTTATTAGCGCGAAACTGCACTTTCACCTTTTGCTTGGATTAAACTAATCGTCAGATACAATATCATATTTCAAATGTATATTAATAAATACGTCAACATAACACGACCATGACAGTAACTTACAGAGCTCTTATCTCGAAATTATTTTTGTTTAAACATCCATGGAGATAAACACGAGGTTCAATTAGGCCTTTGAAATAGACAGTTTTTCCGTAATAACACAAGGATTAGATAAATGTCTCTGTTTCCGGACAAAACAACATGAAATTTCCCAGACGGACAGTGACATATGCCAAGGTGCTCTACTTTGTTGATTATGACAAATTCAACTGAAATAATTATCACTTTGCCACAGTGTGCTAAGAATATATTCAGGACTTCTAAGGAAGTGAATGAATGCGCTGTTGTCAACAGGGCTCTATTTTTTTTAAAAAGTTTCAATAGAAAACTTTAATCAGCCGGGTAGCTCAGTCAGTAGGTGACTGACTACGGTTCGATCCCCGACGGGGGCAGAGGATTTTTTCTCTAGCCTCTGCGTCCAGACCGGCTATGGGGCCCACCCAGCCTCCAACATAACAGGAACTGGGGTTCTTTCCCGGGGGTAAAGCGCGGCCGGGGCGTGACGCTGAACACTCACCCCCATCTAGTGCCGAGGTTAAGAATGAGCAGGAACTATACCTCCAGTCCCCCCAAGCGCCTACATGGAGTATAGCGGGACACATTTAAGCTTTAATAGACATAGCATCCACCACATTGCAATCATATGGACAGACGTCGAGGTTTTCTGTCGCATCTGTGCAGCATTATTATGAACACGACACCGTGCAATTATATTTTTCTCAGAAACAGATCTAAAGCAAATTCATAGTGTATTTTCAGTTACGCAGAGGTTATTCAGTATTCAAAGATGAACGGTAAAATATGTGGTATCAGGAAGGAAACGATCGTCGCCCTTCTCTTTACCTGGAAGGTTGGCAGAAAACAAAACAAGAGAAACATAACCCCAATACACAGTTTCTCCGACACGAATCAAACCGAGTGTATTCCTAACACTAACACAAGTGTTACCGCCGAGTAAAACAGTTCAATACTTTCAGTACAACGAATAGAAGCCATATCTTATCGCAGACGTTTCGGATTCACAGATCGGAGAAAAGGCAGTAGGTTTCCTGAGGATTTGTACACCGTCTCACATTGTACACTGCTAATTTGTCTACATATATAGGCCAACTATTTACAAGTACGGTTAAACGTGTTTATTTATAATACAAGAACTAACGAATTCATGTGACATTAAAATCTAACAGAAGTCATTATCAAAACACAATAAATCGGCGAAGGAAAATTACACGAGGATATACACAAAATTCAATTTGTCAGACACAACCCTTTTCCAAGGACCTGGGGTTTTTAACACGACTCCGCAACCCCATTTCTGATGGATGATGTAAGCGACCCTAAAAATTCTCTGCCATTTTCCTCATCATTAAATACTGCAGAAAGTAATGGTCCTCGACACAAAACAATTTACTGGTGAAAAGGAAATAAAAAAACGCTACCACTTTTAAAACAGGAATGTTTCCACATTTGGTAAAATATATACAGCACTTGTGGATCGGCAACAATTTAACTGCGGACTCGATCGAGAAAACTGACCTAACAGAACGGAGCTTTAGTTGTGAGTCACGCGGACTGACCTAGCTAAACTTCCAACAGTAATGTCTGTGTTATCAGATTACTGGAACTGACTTGATTGTCATTTATAAAGCAATTCCTAGGAACCTCGTTATCTCGCCAACGATATTCCACGAATCTGAACTAATTAGCACGAAACAGGAAGAAGCACAGTAACATTCAACTTCGACGCTGCTGGTCGTTGAGAATCTGTTGCAAACTCAAAGATTAAAACGCTGAAAGAAACTATAATATGAGATTTCAGGTTCTTACAGCGGCGAATATGAAGATGGCTGTCTTTTTGGTTGTAGCGCCGTGTAATCTGATAGAAGTTTACCAACGTTTCAGAGGTCCTTGCTTCCTACATTATCACTCTGATGATGGAGGCAGCAAGGACCAGAAAGCATTTATTATTCATATTCATATTATGACTTTGTCTCGCATTTTGGCAGACATTATCGAATAGATTACTTAATTTCCTCTGTGTTTATTTCTAAACCACACTACCTTAGAAGCGTCTAATAGAATTACTACGATATTCTTTTGACATCCGTGTTTTTGCACAATATATAACATAATGTATCCCTTTCAGTTTTAGTCTCCTCAGATTTTATTGGATATTTCAACAGGAAATTTGGAAGTCATCTACTCTCGTCTTCCCCATGCGTGATGCATGTCCCGCCCGTCTGATCCTCTGCCATTGTTCATATACGTACTTTTAAATTTTTGTGCAAATATATGCAGCCAAAGACAGACTACTTGCTTCAGTCTGTTGCCACTTGCTGACATCTGGCGCTACACGTGGTACCAACTTCTGAGAAAAGAAATATTTTATTGGTGGGTTTATAGGAGTAAAAACAGTAAGGCGCACGCATAAACGTCTGAAAAAGGATTCGTTTTTCTCAGCGGGAGATATGGCGTGTGGCACACATGCTCCCCTACAGGGCTGTCGAGTGTACTTCTTAAAATAGCTACCAGAGTCGCGTATTCCCATTATAAACAAATTCTGCAGAACATGCTACTCTTTAATTTATTAAATTAATATTTACAACCTAATTAATAATACATACATGCACCCACAGGTGTCCCTACCATTGTATTTGTAGTACGTACATTAATTAAATGTCTTCAGCAACCTAAAACCACTCCGTCTGCAAAAAGACGTTACAAACCAACATAGTTCTGATTTTTTTTTGCAATACTACAAATGTAGTGCATGCAGCGTACTTACAATAGATGTCTCTCTCGCATTCCTTTTACCTGAAGATGAAGGCAGATACATCATTCAAGGTTTGAATAATTTTTAAGACTTTTTTAAAAAAAAAAGACGATGGATAAATTCCAAAACAAAGAAAATACTTCTCTAAGACGATCGCCAAAAACATTCAGAAATTTATCGATCAGTTAAGAATCTCACGTCGGAAATCATGAAACGAGCCCTCCTTTAGGTTGGGCGCTAAGGTTCAATGCCCCCACCCCCGATTCTCACATCTCTGTCGCCTGCCAGAACTTGGTGTCCACCCCTGTTACTGTCGTCGCAACCCGATCCTCTACTGGGGGAGCTGCACATGTCGCCCGATGTGTTTACACCACCTTTCTCTCAACAAGTGGCTCGCGACACATGGCAAACTTACGTGCCACGGTCACAGCGTGATACTACTATCTGTTTCATAATAAATTACTAGCCATTAGTAGATACAACGAGGCAGGATTTGAGGTTCTGACGGCGACGAATATTGATACGGCTGTCTTCTGGGTAGAAGTTTACCGACGTTTCAGAGGTACTTGCTGCGTGATGAAAGATGCAGCAAACACCTCTGAAACGTCGGCAAACTTATACCACACTACACGGCGCGACAACACAAAACACATCACTCTTCACAGCAAAGCAATTTGTACGTGTGAGTAATGCAGTCAGTGGCTTTTACGTTACATTTGTCATTTATGAAGTGTGGAATTATGTTTCGAAATTCCGTAAAATACAATGGAACCTCGATATACCGCGGCTGTGATCATGTCCCCCAATACGTTTACATACGTTTTTGTTACATAAATGTCAATTTTACATATAACGGGGGTACTGAAGCTGTCCTCCGAAACCCACATTATATCGAGGTTCCACTGTAATTACGATATGCATAATCATACCGTTAGCACATGTCCTTATGTCAGTTTTCTTCGACAGTAAAGAAAACCATTAGCATCGTATGTCCGGATAGTCGTTATCTAGTGAGATACGAACCGTAAAATTCCCGAATAAAATGAACGAGATACCTTTGAGTCAACCTGATAAAATGGCGGAACGCGGAAATTACAAGAAGAATAAGTAAAGGGTGCGGAACTTTTAGTAAGCATTCCTCGCACGGAGTCTGTCCGTCCGTTAGCCCACAAGCGCTTTTTTCATGTCTGAACCCACGTTATATATTTTAATGAAATTTAGTGTTGATTTCTAAGATGAGAAACTTTTACGGTGACTGAATACAATTCAGTCTTCTCGGGTGAAAAGTCGTGTGAGTTCCAACCCAGCGTTTCGTAGACTGTCTGTCTCCAAAATCTCGGGTTGCAACTAAATTGCCACAAGGCTGATCACCCGAGAAGTTCACAGTACTGATGTCTACACCAAAAATCGTTGCGTTAATGTATTATTGATCCGAATCGAAAAAATACAACCCCTACCTTATACGAATCTCAAATATTAAGTTAATCTACCTTCTCAATAGACAACCGAACTATAAAATATTAGTACTAGGACATGATATTATTCACTTGATGAAGGAAGCAGAGCTAGCTTCCGAAACGTTGTGTTTTTTGACTGACTGACTAAGGGAATGTCCAAGAAAATGCACCCTACTCCAGATGGGAGTGTAGATTCTCTGTTAAACGCTATGCAACCCACCGAACAGCCGTCACAGACCCCACTGTACCCTATCACTCGACCACTGCGCCTCTGTTTATAAACCAGAACGAGGGTTACTATAGTTAATACTTGCGTTCACACATGTGTCTAAATTTTGTTCCTAAGTTAGCTCCGCCCCCCACGTTGTATTACGTGATGACGGCTGTCATTGTGTTTGAAACACATACATAATGTTCCACTGTATACCCCTGAATCCTTATTCCAAACATTCTTTTTATTTGGATCTGACACAGCCGTGAAGTGTTCCAGACACGTGTGTCTCGAAAATGGCGGACGGACTCTCCCAGGGGATGATAACGGAACTTAACATCATGGGATCACAATCAAAGCTCGATAGATAGGACCGTGTTGCTCGCAAAATATTCGCCACAACCAAAGACACAAAAAACTTGTTTTAAATATAACAGCCTGTTTTAACTTTTCAACGCCGAGAAAAATATTTTTTACACATGAGATTTGAAGTTCTTAAAAAGGCGAAGATTTTGACGTCCATCTTCTGGGTGGTAATGCTGTGTGAACTTGTGTATACGTAGAAATCAATGTCTCGGAAGAACAAACTGCCTCCATCTCAAGGGTTTTAGTCACACGGCGTTTAACCCTGAGTATGCAGTGTGTACAACCACTGTTCATTTTAAATCCAATAAAGTACGATGTTGAACCACGAGAGTCTCAAATGCCGTTCATTAAGTGCATCGTCATGAAATAAATCATGGAGTTAAAACACGATCAACACGTGTGTTACGATCTCCTATGGTACTTTCAAGTGCTGTCAATCGGTTACATATTGTAATAAACTGTACCCATTAATCGAATACTTCATTTCGTTCCGAGGTAGCTCACTAGTCAATATAATCTTAATTTATAACAATAAATAATTAATTACCAATTTATTATCAAATCTGTGATAAAAAAGCTTTTTTAAATTTTAACAAAAAAAAGTTTGGGAACATTTCAAGATAGGCAACACAGATAAAGTTAAAACTGTAGTAAATCAGAAATGAAAGTGCAGGGATTACAGTGAACATATGAAATGTGTATACATGAATGTGGAAGCAGTGCAAATATCAATCCACCTGCTAATTCCTGAGCGAGTTCCCGCTACCCCCGCATGTGCGCTTTCCAGTGCTAGAAACGTCTTCCACAGAAACGAAACTTTTACTACGGCATTGGAAAGATTAGTTTCTGCGCTGTCCTGATAAGTACAGATACTCTGAAGCAGCGTTACTCAACGTTTTCCACGTAAAAGTACAATTTAGTACCTCACAGCGATCTAAATACATTGTCGCCAATGCTAGTCTTCTGGGCACTACACCAATTAATATCGACCCTGAAGATAAAGGCAGTATGTCAAGCCGAAACCCTTGTATCTACCTACATGTCCACACGGCGTTACTATCAGCAGACCAACATCGACTTCCTCAGTGCCGGGAAATCCTCATATATCATTAGTACAGTATTTTTACAAAATGGTGTATATGTACGTGGTTTTGTTTTTGCTCCAATCTCTTCATTTCCACATATTTTTTGCAGCCCACATCCTCAAAAATCTGCGTCCAATATTCCAATCTTTGTCTCCCCTTACAATTCTTCCCTTCAACTGTTCCTTCCATTACCAAATTAACCAATCCTGGGTGCCTCAGAATGTGTTCCACCATCCTGTCTCTTCTTCTGGTAAGATTTTTCCATAGACTTCTTCCTTCGACTATCCCCTCTAAGATGAGCTCATTTCCTTTAATATTGTTCTCAGAGGACAATGACAAGAAAAACAGAGCTGAAGAAGATCTCATATCTATTGCCACACTTTATAAAACGTTAAGTGTACTGAAACGCACCAGAATTCAGAACGTCGCGGTTTTCCGGTTTAGAAACGCTGACTGCCACAAAATCTAATTTTTAAACGTGTTGTTTCGCGATATGCGTGGGATGACAGTGTTGCTGACACACTGCGTTCTGACAGATGACAGGTTCAGCAAATGAGCATCACGCGGTTCAACTGTTTCACAACAGTGAGCGAGAGAGCGACCCACTTAGACCTGCCAACTGAAAGTAAAAGTTCGCACTGGCGGGGCGGCTGAACTGGGACGAGCCGTTGCCCGGGTAACCACAATAATTCCAGTCACCACACATTTCAATATAGAGCTGTCTGAGCGCGTTTGTCAAAAAAATAAAAAAAATTGATACGGTTTCTCCGCATTGCTCAAAGCAAGGTCCTTTGAATAACGAAAAGATAACCTGTGTAAACAGCAGCCCGTGTATGACCCCATTTCTCAAGGACAGTTCATACTGCACAAATAAAACTGCGGGCAAAAATCTTTGCCAAAATAAAAGTAACTATGAGATGCGGACAAGATCATAATAGGCTATACATCCTTAGGAAATGTGACAGTATTTTATCGACATGAACAAATCAGCCGAACACCCTACAATTTGTTAAATTTTAAATCACTGAATCTCGGAAATACAGAGTGGAGGGGTTTATCGATTGGATTAATCTGGATAAGGATAACTAGGAATTTCTTGGCTAGCTGAGCTTACTACCAGGTTCTTAAAAAAACTCTGCTCCATGCAATTAGTTGGGCAGTGTCCAGACACTGTTACAATATTGAAGAACGCAGACTCTGTTCTATGTAGTTAGTTCCACTTCTGACTTCATAAAAAAATCAATGATTAAAAAGATTCCACCACTTATTAATCCGATAATTGCAAAAGGCATTTTCAATTCTACAAATCGTTTTCGGAAGTTAATACAGAGCGTTAAAAATAATTTTTCTCTATGAAAACTTTCAAATCTTATGTTCAGAAATAAATAAGATATTTTAATGGGTTCTCGGGTGTCGAAAAGAATTTAGCGAAACATTTGAATCCCCGACTATTACTTCCGGGCGATTACATTCAGTTGTAACTAACGCCTGGTGTTACGTTACAGCAGCAGAGTCTGGTTTCAGTGCGCAAACCAGCATTTCAGCTGTGAGCTGCCTGGTGATGAGATTATCTCATCTCCTTGGTGCGAGATACACAATGTGGGTCACTGACCCAGTTGACAACGGGGACGCATGTACCAGTGACGTTACAAGGCCAGAGTGACATACGCAGACGCCACGGTGCGGCGGTCTAGCGAATAAGAGGAAATCGATTGCACTAGCAGGCCCCCCTTTGCCCCTCCTCCGACCAGCCGGGTCCCACGTTCGAGCACTGCGACTCGCACTATCATGGACTCTTTTCACTTTCTACCAAAAGCGTTTATTAATGCACAATCTAATACAAATAGTTTATTTTTCGAGTCGGGACAACTCATTCAGTACGGCAAGGACTTAATGAGTGAGGTTCGACTCGCGGCTTGGGCAGAGTTTGACTTCTAGCTCCTGCATCCAGACTGCCTCTGGGGCCCACCCAAACGCCTTCCAATGTAAACCGGAGCCTTTCCCAGGGGGGCAAAGTGCAAACGGGGCGTGACGCTGACCACTCACCCCTTTCTACTTTGAGGGCTATACCTCCTCACCACCCAAGCGCATTCACTGCGAGTACCGAGCAAAACTTTAAGCTTTTTCCCCGTTCTCTAGTTCTCTAACAGAGCGTTTGAGAACCGACTAGGACAGAGGAAGTATCAGAATCCTTATGCAATGAGGAGCTTCGTGGCTTGCATTTGACATCATCAGATATTATCAGCACGACTTAATCAGGAGGGCAGGGCAAACAGATATGTAACACGCATGGGAAAGAAGACAAATGAACATGAAATTTGGGACAAAAAATCTCAAGGTCACACGAGAAACCTATCTGGAGTTGGAACCATAGTAAAACATAAATAGAACGTGAGGGTGTATATTGGATTAATCTGGCCAAAGTTAAAACACGATGCTTTGTGAATTTCAGTGTGGTGATTATTTTAAACTGCTTGCCTTCACCGGACCTCGACCCTTTATTACAATCGATATCCAAATTAAAGCCAATATGATGACGTATGACTGAAATCGATACTTAGGCTGTGTCCCGGGGAGGGGTTAGGGTAAAACGACCGGAGCCGAAACCTGACTACTCACCTGAGCTCTGTATCTGTCTGATTAGCACGGGGCTTAGACATGGGCGATTTAAGCCTTTTGCCGTTACACTGCTGTTTTAGTGTAGCGAAGACTGCAAAATTTGTTAATACGAATATCAAATATGATGGAACAGGCCTTACATAAGCCTTTTGCTTTGTTTTGTTCTGAGTAAGGGTGAAACGACTCTACGGCATCCGGCTACAGTAATCATGGCAATTTCAACACACACAAAGACCCGCGTATAAAGGAATTTCAAGGTATCTGAAGATTATTATGTCTCAAACAGATTTTCGTTTGTGTGTTTATAATCCGAACTCCAGTCACAGATCGCGCTACGTTTTGTACACAACACTGTTACTAAGCAGAACACATTTTCTGACTTCTGTCCTAAACTTTGCTCAACGTTTCTGCCTTCTTAGCTTTTTCTAGTAGACGATTACAATTATATACTCACAGTCTATAAAAAAATCGAAGCTAACTGTATCATATTCATGCCATGAGTATTCCTTACCAGACAAGTACAGGAACAAAATTATATAAACAACAACTGTGCGTGCATTTTTAAGCATATTACC
Source organism: Zootermopsis nevadensis (assembly GCF_977971745.1). Lineage (NCBI taxonomy): Eukaryota > Metazoa > Arthropoda > Insecta > Blattodea > Termopsidae > Zootermopsis > Zootermopsis nevadensis. Next base: position 14,681,703 of record NW_028259142.1, read on the forward strand.
GCTCAACCTTTCCCACTTCCAAACGCATACCTTCACTAAAACTATCTTTACAAGATGGACAAACGGGCACTGCCTGGGAACCTTCACAGCTACAAATCAAAATTTATGTTCCCCCCGGGTTAAAAAGTAGTGCCTCTAGCTACTCCTCCTCCACTCCACTTTCGCTTCTCTTTGTGTCTCGTTTGGCTTCAAAAAAGAGGTACAGACACAGAGCAATTAATTTCCTCAGTGCTTCTGACATTTCCCATACCAAAGGATCTTGAGCAATTTTCATAGGAACTGGGCCTAAATAAGCAAAGCAGAAGTGAATTCCAGACAAATCAAGACATTCAGCATGACAAGCATTAAACGGAAAGTAGTTCAACATAAAAAGTGAACTGTGGAATTAAGGCATTTACCGGCTTCTCGCTTTGTCACAGGAATCGTGTTTGTGACTACGTCATAATGCCGCCACTTCATACAGTTTTGTGGGTCAAAATGAAAGTTGAATAGTCGTGGACAGCCTCTTCTACGAGACCAGCAGTTAGCCGGATAGCAAGCGAAACTAAAGTGGAGTTCCTGCTATTGCTGCTAGCGGTCTGCCTTGACACAGGGCAGAATCCAGGTCTCGACAAACATGGTTCTATGGGAGACATTACAGTTTCTTGCAGTCCGCTCAAGGACGCGGAAGAAAGTTATATATTTACAAAGTGATACATGTAAAACGACTCTAAAGCTAAGCATCATTAGTAAAATATGATTCCCTCAGGCACTTACTTAAGGTCGGTATGATAAATTTTAGCAAGAAATTTCGACACAGATTACGACATTTCCCTGTTGAAGTAGCGTAAGTAATTACTGACCGCTAACTTAAACCGAGCCAAGTAACAAGGTGTAAATCTCAAGACGTGACAGGAAAAAATCTGAAAAGTTACAATCCCCTCACTGCAACCAACTTTTTCTGTCAGAATTACGACCGTTTCAGACGTACAAAAGACTCTAAACACATTGTCTTTTACGGGCTGGTTGTTCTCTCGACGACGACAGAAAAGTTCTTTCTCAAATAAATTCTAGAAAGCACAATATATACACATTTTATAACAAAATATTCCGTTAATCTATTGTTCTTTTATTTTAGTTTATCTTTAAAACAGTTTAGTTACTGTACGTGACTCTTGCGACCCCGTGACCAGGAACTTCCGCCATAAAGACAAGTTTTCGTTTTAGATTGGTTTTACCAAGTTTTGGAAATCCTAAGCCTACTGCATAGTACAATTGGCATAAACCTATAGCATATACTCTAATTCATTAATACTCGATCACGTCGAAAAGTTTTGGCCTTTGCCAACAGGAAGTGAATACACGGAAGTCATTAATTGTCGCAAACACAAACCTTCAATCTATTCGAGATTCCCGAACTCCAGACAATAATTTCTTAATTTCACTTCTAAGTACGAATGGAAATCCCATCCCTGCCCCTCCCCCCAAATACAGAGTTGACATAACAATGAACATTTACATAACATTTGTTACGATGTGAATTTAGTCGCTAAGAAACAAATTCAGTGAGAAAGTTCGAACAAAGACACACTCCATTCTATTCGTAATGACAGTAATGGCTTAACCTCAATAAGAAAAATCGTAATTTACTGTTTCTTTTTAAATAACGTAATATTACTCTATTTATCAGCTTTCCTTCATTCATATTTCTTAATTTGAACCAAATGTTAACATAAACTCATAAACACCACAGAAACTGTAAAAGATAACAAATATTTAAAAAAACATAATTCATATTTAAAAACGTAACTACTTGTAAATTTAAAGTGAAACATAATACATAACGTAAAAACAAATCCATGGCACTTATACCGTCTTACTTTAAATTTAAACTCCGAAAGAGAAAGATAAGTAATCAGTACATTTAAATTAGTCATAAACAAGTAACAAATCCGACCTCATGACAAATATAAAGTTATGGGCCCTAATTAAATATAGTATTTGTTACAACGGATCCTACAAGGGCTCGGCTTATAGGAGCGTGCTAGTTACTGTTCTTCCAGTCAGGATGTTAAATTTTTAAGCCCCACTCTGATTTGAGACCAGTTCAGGGAAAGCTGTAGCCTTGTGCTAAATAGTTTCGGATTTATTGGATCCGCTGCCGTGTTGCTACAGCTTATTGCTACAACGAGTAAACCTTGTCCTAGAAAATGTGGCGCCCAAGTAATGTGGCCTTATTTGGCTGTACGGTGACAACATGCGTCGTGCATCCCATTATATCATTGCTCTTCCTCGCTTTCTGGTATACTGTGTCTCACCGGCCTACCAGAAGGTCCAGAGAATCGACATAGCGTCTTTTTAGGACTTGACGTTTTCCACGGGGGTGAGTCCGAAGATGGCAGTTTTCTGGGTCGTTGCGCCGTAGAAATTTACCAACGTTTCAGAGGTCCCTGCTGCCTCCATTATTGGGACGATGAATAATCGCTCTGATAATGGAGGCAGCAAGGACCTCTGTAACGTCGGTAAACGTCTACCAGACTACAAGGCGCAACAACCCAGAAGACAGAAATCTTCATACTCATCGCCCTGACGACGGAGGCAGTATGACCTCCGAAACGTTGGTTAACATCGACCAGACTACACAGCGCAACAACCCAGAAGACAGAAATCTTCATACTCATCGCCCTGATGATGGAGGCAGTATAACCTCCGAAACGTTGATTAACATCGACCAGACTACACAGCGCAACAACCCAGAAGACAGAAATCTTCATACTCATCGCCCTGATGATGGAGGCAATATGACCTCCGAAACGTTGGTTAACATCGACCAGACTACACAGCGCAACAACCCAGAAGACAGAAATCTTCATACTCATCGCCCTGATGATGGAGGCAGAATGACCTCTGAAACGTTGGTAAATTTATACCAGACTACAAGGCGCAACAACCCAGAAGACAGTCATCAAGTGTATTTTTCCTTGAAAACCTATTACGAAATCAATGGAAATACTGCAATACGGCTGATTTATTTATGGGGTTGACAACAACCAAACAAGGTCAATTTATAGCCAAGCACTAAAAAAAGAGTACAACTTAAAGCAACATAATATAATAAAGTCTACAAATTACTTAATAACAATAAGCTCCGCGAGAGACCGAAGAAACGTTAAATAAATATAATTCAGGATAATCACCACCACTCAGATTCGTCTTCAATTCTGAAGTGAAAACTTTACCCACGTTCCCCCCTACTTCTTCAATGCAATCTACTTTACCTTGAAAGAGTCATTTAAACTTCTCACCCTGATTTCTTCCGATCGAAACACAATCAAGGTCTTACCTGAAACAAGAGAAGAAAGAGCCATTAGATGCGGTTTAAAAAGGGGGGAATAGGAAGGACTCCAGTTTAGACTACACATATCTATCTGGATTATTCACAAATTTACATGCCTTGATTCTAATTTACTCGTGATGCAAATATTGTAAGATAACAATGGAAATTTATTTATTTCCAATTTCATTAGGCCTAAAAGTGTAAACTTATTGCTTTGAATCTTGTATAGATTGGCCTCCGTTACTTCACAATAGAGTCAGAAACTATTTCCTTTGTATTTCGTTAACAAATTACCATATAAAAGCGTTTAAAATAAGTTATGTAGATCTAAATTAAATCTAATGATCTTATCTACAAATTTCTCAGCAGAAATATGATAATGCATATTTGAGAATATCGATCGATTTGAACTCCATGAACTACAGCGATTATACTGATCGATAAGAATAAAATGGCATCATGTATGAGACTTTTGGTTCTCGCGGCAGAGAAGATGGCGAATGTGGTCTTCTGGGTTGTGATGCCGTTTAGTCTTGTAGATGGATAACAGTCTTCAAGAAATGTTGTTAACCACCTACAAGACAGTATGGCATCACGACTTAATACATCAGGATTGACAAAATGGTATTAGTTGTAAAATTTCATAATAAATTTAATCGAAATCCTTTCAAAATTTTCAAATGAAACATGCGTATAGTTTGACAAAACCTCCCTGTTATGCTTCCAATTTATGTAGTTTGGTAAAAAAAAACTTTTAGATAACATTTTAATTTCATTTTATAAAACATTTGAACGTCTTTATTTTCGATATGTAAGCCTGTGTTGCCCCCATGATATGCCAATGTGTCTCGACCTGCATACTTAAAATCACTGCTTTAAAAGCATCAACGAGTTTTGTCGCACGAAAACTTTTGGATATGAGCTGAGTTTCGTAACCACAAAACGATAACAAAATTATCATGCACTTACATACGAAATCATTCTTATCAAATGATATTTTATTCTTTTTTGCCACATAGATAAGAATATTACAGGCTGCACCAAAATAGTCTTTGAATGAGTACACATGCCGCTCTTGCGTTGAAGTCTAAAGTATTCCGAATTCTAAGCGGTTTAATAGCGACAACATTATCCTATTACAAATATCCATTCTGGGTTCGGCTCCCGAATACAAAGTGAGGACCGATCCCCACAACTCGTGTATTGCCACAAGAACACTTTGTTTTACCGAAGGAAAATTGGAAAATGTACGCTATAGAGTACTTTAATTAGTGTAGCCGGACATTTTTGAAGGAAGTTAGTTTAAGAACTTGAATTTTTACAAAGAACAATGGACTGGCTGCTCAGCCTGGAGGGAATTTCCGTAAGAGATGTTTTGGTTCCCACCACAGCCACTGTTGGCGTCACTAACGGTCAATTCGTGGTCAAGAGCAGTCTCGTTTGAGTGTCGCATTATATCACTAAAGATTTTAATAAAGTTTTTAGAAGTAGCTTTTACAAAAATTGTGTCACGTTGAATGTATCCCAGTATCCATGAGAGGACCTCATGATTCTGCTGACCGAAAGCTGGCTGATAAGATCAGTGGAGGTACATTAGAAATCCTGAAAGAAACAGCCAGCTTGAGAGACCTGGGTATAGATGGAAGAATAATATTAAAATAGATCTTTAAAACAGCCTATATCTGGCGTAAGGTAAAAACTTGTAGAAACAGAAACGGACTTTCGGCTACTTTAAAAGGAGGGGAATTTCTTAAGTAACTAGCGACTATTAGCTTATCAATAAGGGTCCTGTGGCATAAAGTTGAGCCTTATTGTTTCTATGATAATATTTGCGTTAATGTCCTCTGGTACTGCAGCTGTATCTGAGGGAAAAGACAGCTCACCTACGGAAGATAATGTATGCGCCTATGTGTTTGGTTGTAACAGACAATATTTTAAGTTTACAGATTATAAAATGTAGAATTAAATGCGGTGAGGAGGCAACGATTCCGAAGGATGCAATCGTGGTCAATTTGAAAATACCCTGCCAACTCTTGACTTGTCTAAACATGAGCAAAACATTTCAGGACAGTAGGCACAGGTAGCTTCGAATCGTAAAGTGTTTAACGAATAATGAATTGGAAAAGACATGTGAAGAATCAGTTATTACCCAATATAAGAGACTGCTTTGTCTGGAGGGGCTGAAGGAAACCACCAGAGACTTCAGTCGGGATAGTCGATCTCAGGGCCCAGATTGGGATCCGGGAAGCAGGAATGCTAATTACTCGGCCTTGATGTTCGGTTACATGCTTCGTATTATGGGACCCTCTTTCCCCGGGAATAAAGCGGGCGGAGTGTGAAGTGCTAAGGTAGAAAAGAACGGAGCTATACCTTCACGCCCTCACACACATGTACGTATAGTGTGGTGCTCAGCAAGCAGATCTGCCACAGACAAATTTATCTTTACCTTATCTGCGTTTAAAATGTTGCCTACAAGCCTAATCTATTTCTGACGCGTAGAAATATCGACAGATAAGAACAGGAAAGTGATGTTCTGCAATAGATGAATCCAGTAACCTGTGACTTCGAAAGTAAACCCTGCACAATGTCAGCAGTTAGATATGGAGGGAGTGTTAAACCAACTCCGTGGAGCAGAGTTCTTGAGAAGCTGATAGTCGCTCAGCTGGAAATTCACTGCCCTTTATGTAACCCGAAAGTTCATTACCGCGTTCACAACAGACCGCACATGAGCCCTGTTCTGTCTCTGTGGGATCTGCAGTTTTTGTTACTTTTCTTAATACATTGTCCTACGAGTAATTAATTGTATTTGTTGGACAGAAAGCAAACGACGTAACAGGCGGATGGAGAAAACTACAAAATGAGAACCTTCACACCATCCATGCTTCGAAAAAAGAAATTATTTAGGACACTTAATCAAATAGGATGCGATGGGTGCAGCATGTACCACGCGTAGGAATGATTCTGTGTTCATCTCTTATTGAAGCTCACGAAAGGTCCTTAAGACGGCACTGTGCCGTGAACCTCATTCGAAAACAAAACTGACTGTCCATACATTCTAGACGTAATGTGAAGGGTAGCAAATCTGATCATTCCTGGAATACCATACTTAATTTTTATGAATATTTATTGTTTAGTGTTACTGGAATTATTTTTCTAATTCGAATGAAATGAAAACGGCAGGGCAACGTCTTTCTTAATGTTTACTGACAGCAGTAACTCTGAGAAAAGAATAAGTTCGAAATATGTTAGAAAAATACGAGGTCACGGGGAGGGTTGAAGGCAAAAGTGCAACAGAATACAGATGCTACCTTTGCGACTGAAGACGACAATAGTCCAGACACAGTCGCTGGCGCCAATGAACGTGATAAGGTTGTAGATTGTGATACCGAGGAGGAAGATCTACACCAACATGAAAAGGGTCCATTAGATACTCTTTTCTATAAAAAAAATACAGATGAAGAACGGATTGAACCCCCCCCCCCCCCCCAAGACAGTGTAACATGATCATTGAACTTCTAGAAAGATGAAATCCTCGGACAAAGTGTGAGAATGTCAAAACTGGTAATAAAAAACTACACGTAACTTATATTTGTTAACAAATAAACACAGTGTTAGACACTGGGAGTTTCATTTTTGGTTACGTCCAGATCTAAGAAAATTGCATACTTAATCCACGTCTAATAACCAGTATTCGAAAATGCTTCGTTTTAAAAGGGCTCAACAGAGTATGAAAAACCCAAAAGACGGATAACGTCTATAACAATAGCTACGTTTAGCTTAACGGAATACATCTTATGATATGGGCTGTATACCCCCATTATGGTAGGGGGAGTGAGTTTCTCTTCGTGACCAGTGCGAAAGTGTTCTGGGATCCAGTGGGTACCGGGAGCTATTTCCCAGGGGATAAAATACCCACCGCGTAAAACCAATTACCAACCTAAATAAAGTGCAGAGATTAATAATACATGGAGCATTTCCTTCGTTTCTCGTACGTCTTCATGGCATAGTGCTTATAAAAAGGAACAATTTTATTCTTTATGAAAATAATGAAGTATTCCTTTCACTCCAGCCGAACGAAGCCCACCTATTTACAATCTGCCCTGACGAGAGTACTATTAATATATGTTTCTTTCAATACACAAATTAAAATAGTCTTTGAATAAATTATAAAACAACGCTCTAAGAACATCTGGTGTTATGTCGGCGTTTGAGGAACAGTATAAAGACATCATCAGATGCCAAGTCTGCAAGGCGTTGTCTCAGACTATTTCTGAGAGGGGACAACTACCGACACCTCAGAGAAAATCAAGTCGGTGGGATTTGTTTCCGGAGCCCGACCGTGTAACGAATAACTTTCTTAGTGAAAAAAGAATGACCCGAGAAAGTCCGAAATGTTCTATATAACGTTTGATTGCTATCATTTGAACCAGGATCGAATCCGGCCAGAGTCCGATCATTATCTGTGCCACGAGGCCCACGCCTGTGCAGACAGAGGCCCGATGCATCGCTGGGTCTCCAGACTCAAAGCTCACTGTGATTCCAGTTTGTGTGGTGAAGCAGTGCTCAACCTCAAAAACCTTCAAAGCTTCTTTCTGCCAGAGATGTTCAGTTAACACAGTACTAGATTTAACGATTTCTGAATAAGTTGCGATTTGTTCCAAATGAGAACTACAATTTTTTTAACCGCATTCACCCAAAACAGTAGTTTTTGTAGCACAGACGAAGGAGCATTTCATTGGAGACCTGAGTCTAGGTGGGAGGATAATATTGAAATAGAAATATCATAACAACGCATGAAGATGGCGGTGTGAGCGTGGATACGTCATGCATTACGGTGGCTATTAGCCTTGGGGGAATTATAAAACATACGATTAACACAGAGTTTGAAGCCGGGACGTTTGAATGAGATGCAACAGACTGAATTTAATGCTTATCTTCAGCTGTTTAAAGAATTGTGGTAAGTATATGTACCACCTCATATCCACCAACTCCGTGTTTTGCCCAGACTGATCTATAGTTGTCGTATGATTCTCATAATAAACAGCGATTAATTCCCTAAACAGGATTAACCTCCTGATATTTATAACCGAGCCGCGTTGTTTTCTCTTTGTAGTACAGACTGAATGTTTAAACAGTGTTCAGATTTGCTCCAGGCTTCAAAGTGTTAACAGACCACGGCAGTCGTTGGATATGTAGAACCCCCACAAGGTCCCCCCAGTCCCCCCATAATGGGCCCCGCGTTCCGCCATGGCAACCTTGCGCAGTTCAACCTTGAACGAGTTCGGTGCACCCAGTGGCAGGCAACCAGCGACACATGTGTGAAAACATCCACACAGCAATAACAGATAACGTGCTAATCAAACAGCCAATGTCACGGCCAAGCAATCTATTAAGGAAATCAATAAGATATCGCAATCACAAGCAAACACGCGACTTCGCCGTATTTGTAAAAATAGACTACTCAGCCACACAAACTTGAGAAGAGACAGAGCGTTTCCGGCTTTTGTCCAGGGTAATAGGTTTGCCGTAGAAGACGGCTGTCTCATCGCCATGGTGATGGCGGCAGCAAGGACCACTGAAACGTCGGTTAAACTGCTACCAAACTACACCCCGCAACAACCCAGAAGACAGCCATCTTCATATTCGCCGCCGTCAGAACCTGAAATCTCACACAGCTTTATTATAAAATTTCGGACATTATCGTGGACTTCAAAGTTCTTATTTCTGGACGGGATGTCGAACAGTTCATGAAAAATACAATTTGTAGACTATTTACCTCATTAGAACAGACAGTCTTCAATGTTCTGTTCTATCCCTGCGGCCGTCCTTCATAGTGTTTAAATGAACAGACGGATTCTCATCAAATGTGGTACGAATATCACGCCACTCGGAATGTTTACTGAATTTTTACATGGAGGTAGTGCGAACTTGCTGGGTTGTTGATAGCGAAAAACTAACAAACCGCATGAGTTGGGCGGGTGAATATTAAATGGGGATTGATAATGAACGTAGTTAAACATAAAGGTAAGCATTTATGCCGAAAAACATAGCGAAGACGATACACAACTCTTGGTATCAGACGCGTTTAAAGAACAGGCGGTCGGAATCGGTGCTAATGGAAATTATACGCAGAAATGGTTCACTAAAGTGTGTTATGGTAATTTTAATTAATAGTTCTTGTTGCATCACCATATAAATTAAAAGATATGAAGCTAAGTAAATACGTATCATCGTTTCGTTCTTCTCAGAACATCTTGTTTTCTGCAGATTTATACAGAGTTACTGACACAACTTTAAATAATGCGATATAATTTTTCTGATGTGAGTACCTACCTGTACGAGGTGCGATCGGAAAGTTTCAAGACTGTGTTAATAGAGGGCGAACTGGATGTAGTACGAGCTTCTGCCGCTAGGGGGTGCGGCCTACATTCATAGTGAATCAGTGTGCCAGCCGGCATCATCGAATTAGCATTTGTTTCTTAGTTACGGGCGTTTTGGTAGTGCATTACACCGACCCTCCTGCGATTTCGGAATGGCGAGTGCATCAAATTTTGCCAAAGACTCGCCAAAACGGCTACGGAAACCTATGAAATACTAAAGCAAGCATTTGGGGAGTCCGCAATGGGTCGTGCACAAACTTTTGTGTGGCATTCACGTTTTAAAAATGGCCGAACCTCTGTCGATGATGACGAGCGTTCTGGACGACCATCTTCGAGCACAACCCCCGAAAATGTTACGAAGATTCGGCAGGCCATTCACAAAGATCGACGTCGTACCATCAACGACTTGTGCGACATTGTTGGGATAGGCTATGGGACCTGTCAGTTGATTCTAAAGGAAGAACTCCACATGCGACGCATCCTGTCTGAGGACCAGAAGCACAATCGACTTCTCGTTTGTCAGGAGCTCAAAGATCTTGCAAGAACCGACCCCAACTTCCTTCCTAAGCTCCGTGTGACTTCTTCCTCTTCCCAAAGATGAAAATTCAGCTAAAGGGAAGGAGATTTGAGACGATAGAAGAGGTTCAGGCAGAATCGCAGATGGTGCTTGACAGGCTGACAAAGAAAGATTTCCAGGGATGCTTCCAGGCTTGACAGCGGCGCTGGGATCGTTGTGTTCACTCCCAGGGGAACTACTTCGAGGGTGATGGATGAATTTAATACCTGAGATAAGTGTACGGGTTTTTATACGCGCAGTCTGGAAACCTTTCGATCGCACCTCGTATCCTCAAGGTCTTTACAAAGCATGTCGTTCATTCTGAATTATTAAGTCTTATGTTTAATGTGTGTCTTAGTCATGTTTACTGACAGGGAGGGAAGGTTCGCCAGCAATTACCCCACAGCGTGTGTGCGTAAAATACAAATTGTACCTAGAACTTAACTTATTCAGTTATGAACTGCAACAGAATGGGTATATTAAACATTCACGCTCACATGACTACTTTATTATTTCGTAAATATTTGCTGAACGTGTTGCTACTCTTCCTTAAAGTATTTTAAATGCAAAGATTCCTTTACGTCTCTTCTGCAACGAAAACCGACGAAATACATCAAGCATTTTATTGACTTTAAATTCATATTGATATAATTTGCTTTTATACATCTTATCTCTAGTGACACTATGACATTTAGACATTAAAATGTGATATGTAAACGGAGTATGACAAAGTCGGCACACTGAATTCAAATAACAACCTCATTACATAGTTACTACTGCAGGTCTGAAACATGGTTATTTTTAGACAGAAAACAAACTGTACAAATGGCTGAGTGATGGGTACTCAGAATCGGAAATTTCTCCCTCCTACTGCCTACGCGTCATTACAAGACACGAGGGAGGGCCTGGAGTTAACGAAAGCCCTCAGATTACATTTGCGCAACCCAAGCCCTTCTAGGAGTACAGCGTCTATGAATATAGTATTCTGAATTGTATGCATCTTTGAACAAGACGCAGAAGTAATTTTTGTTTTAAGTAAAAATTAACGTGAGATTTCAGGTTCTCACGGTGGAGAGTATGGAAATGGCTGTCTTCTGGATCGTTGCGCCGCGTAATCTGGTAGAAGTTTACCGACGTTTCAGAGGTGCCTACTGTCTCCATCATCAGATATAAGGCCTATATTTTCTGGTTGGTTCTGTGAGCTGCACGAAAGGAAACGGGGCAAGAAGCTGTACAACCACCAGTTTAATTTCTTTACACAGTTTTATCCCCCAAATCTCTTGGCATATTTGGAATGGGAGGTCTATAAGTTGCCAGACCAATTTCATTTTGGTTCATGTCAGTCCATTGTTACCATGAAAGGTAAACCGAATTCTGTAAAGAGTCTAAAAATAAATAATTATACTCAAACGTATACATACACGTAATCACCCTGTCGCCTGACGTAAGTTGATTTGTCGAGGTAAAAACCAGAATTTCACAATATCCGTTCATATTTCAAAGGAACATTGTCCGAGTTTCCTCATGATTTAAAAATCCATAAGTATGTTAATGTATGGTTTTAGACAGGATAGGCGAGGGAAGAAGTCTATGGAAAAATCTTACCAGAAGAAGAGATAGGACACATTCAGAGGCACCCAGGATTGGTTAATTTGGTAATGGAAGGAACAAGTGAAGGGAAGAATTGTAGGGGGAGACAAAGATTGGAATATGTGACGCAGGTTTTTGAGGATGTGGGTTGTAAAATATGTGGAAATGAAGAGATTGGCGCAAGATAGGCGAAAATGGAGGATCGCATCAAACCAGTCGAAAGACTCATGACAAACAAACAAGTATGTTAATACAATGATACCACCTCACCAATTATTTCATCTTACCTTATGTAAGGTGTACATGTTCAGGTAAAGAAAAGTAGAAACTGATTCAACTAGCAAACTATGTTAAGATAAGAAGAGCAGATTAACAGGATAGTATTCTGAAAAATAATGGATTTTAATTTCTAATATTTTACTGTTACTGTTCCCAGCAACAATGTACAAAAACACCCACCTCGATATTCGGAGGTTAACATTTAATAAATATGAATAACAATTTAATTTCTTCCTGTCCTCAAATTAACGACAAATTAAGAATCAGCTATTAATTTACTATTTTACAACTCGACCTATTGATTTTTTTTATTTAGTGACTAAACAGTGTGTCAATTGTGGCCTTCTGTAAACTTCTACTAGACTACACAGCTCTACAACCCAGAAGACAGCCATATTCTTACTTGCCGCCTTGAGAACCTCAAATTCTACTTGGCCAGAAACAATTTCTTACGCTTAACTTTAACGACTGTTCAAAGTGAGTGATTATGAGGTCTCGTCGATTTTAATACCACAGAAATATAATAATATTTGTGAACTACTGTTTATGCCGGAAAATGTGACTAAGCGTATCGGTCTTCGGAAAACCCACTGCAGTGTTGCCTGTCCGTGAATCAGAACAGGAAGTAAGCCTCTACACCAACACACATCGATTAGAAATAACTGTTGCATGGTTAAACACTTCAAACCAGGGGTTCTCAAACTGTTCCGAACCTAGCTTATCGACTCGCGGGCCGCAATGTTACAATTGAAGCCATTTTTTAACTTCATGGCAATTTATTAAAAATTGTACACATTCACATATCGGTCACTAATTTTGTCAGCAAAATCAGTTGGGCTATTTGATCCACTGATGTCGCTAGAGCATCTTTAGAGTATGTTTCATTTCTGCTGCACCCATTCGCATCCTTTTATCAGTGAGATGCGTCACAGATTTTGATTTGACGTTCTTCATTAAGCAGAATAGTTGCTCACAGCGACAGGCAGTGTCAAATAAAGATGTAATTAATAAAATGTTTTTCCTGATATCAGCTAACTACTTTTCTTCTCAAAGGGTGACACTGTTAACATAAATACCCCATAGGCGGGCCGCGAGTTGAGAATCTCTGCCTTACAGCCGATTGGTAAATCCATGTACCACCTGATTTAACAATATACAATCATACATTGCCTACAGTGTGTATTTATGGGTGTCGTATGATTATGTTGGAATAAACAGTAATTATTTCCTCAAACAGAATTCACCATCTGATCTTTGAAATGGAGGCGTATTGTTTCCTCGGAGGTAAGAAATATTTTTTTAATTTTATTTAGATAAGCTTTGGCTTCAAGAGCAGTCAGTATGTATCTAGAATGTCCTCCGACCGGTCATATGGGTAGAATTTTTTATATCCCCTTTGTCTTTAAGAAAATGCTAAGATGGTTCACAAGTTCTAAGTTGCTAAGGCACGTTTCTCTTGCAACCCTCCCGATTTAAATTAATCAAAATTATCCCTTTGCTCTAGAGGGCACTAATTTATTTAACTTTCAAAATCATAATTTAAACATACATTAATCAAAAAATCGAAATTCCGCTGTCTTTGTCTCAAACTTTTACTACTTATCACTCTGTCTTCACTCTCGTTCTATCAGTACCAGAAGGACGAGCGGGTTTTGCCTCGGAACCTTTTCCCCTCCAGATATAAAATCTCACTCCTCCCCCATATTTTTTCCTTCCCTTCTGCTCTTCTACTATCCTTCCTAACGCTCTCTTTCGTCTTCAAATTCAGGTCTACATTTATTTTGTGGCACGCTCAAGGGCCGTCGTCTCGTTCCTAAAAAATTGAGACTGAAATTTCCCTCTGTGGAGAGCTTCAGACAGGTTACTGGCTGCGAGCAGTCTGCAGCAGGGGGAGGAATGACCCAGCCAAGGTCAGGCAGCACCAGGAACAACCAGCCGTCTGCGGGTATGACTTCCAAATTCAAGAGCACACGGGGCACGTGTAACGTACTGCTCGCGGGCAAAGTGCTGTCCGAGGTAGATATGTTACATCCAGAAATAGTTTCGATTCGTCTGCAACACTGAGGTCATGGTCGTAGCAGTCCGCTGTTCGGTCTGCGAATCTACAGAAAGTTTGTCATTTCTCGCTGAGATTCCATAATTTAATTTTACTTACAGAGATTTATTAAAGTTCTCACGGCTGCGAGTATGAAGATGGCTGTCTTGTGGTTTGTTGGGTTTTGTAGTCTATTAGAAAAGCTCTGATAATTGAGGCAGCATGACTACATAGCGCAAGAACTTGCTTATTTAAATAAATTTTAGGATTCCACTATAAAGATACAAACAAACATAACGAATAAACCTTTCCATAGCTCAGCTGATTTCTCAACACAGAGGCTCGGGTTCTCGTCCGGGTCAATTAATGTGGAATTTGTTGCTAAGTGGAACTGGGGCAGGTTTTTCTCCTGTCACTTCGGCTTCTCCCTGTCAGCATAATTCGACCATTGCTCCATATTCATGTGCAATGGGCCTGTCAGCGGTCCAATTCCACAGACAGACAGTCATATCCCATCGAAACACCATCAAAATGGCCTATAGGCACTCAAATAGTCGTGACCAAGTACGTTCCTTCTGGTATATGAGATGCATTATCAGGTTTCTCATTACATTCGTGTCAACTGTGTACCTTTGGCATATTTCATGAACCACAGTCCTTCTTGAGAAAACAGACTCTAAGTTGGTCAAGAAATTTCCCTCGTTGTATAGAACTGTTAAGGTGCATTACAGAACACAACGACACACCACTTACTATTTTAGAAACATTTTTAATATTGTCATCTCATCCACGCCTAGGACTCCCAAATGTATCATCCGTTGACGTAATCCGACAAAAAAAATTTGTATGCATTTCTCATCTCTACCATGCGTGTTGCATGCCACGCTTATCTACCTTGATCTGATCACCCAAATAATATAAGAATCATGCTGACCAGGCACAAAGAATAAATAGATGATAAATGAAATGTTTTTCAAGTAGGAAAGAGAAGGAAGACATTCAGACGTCCCAGAAGAAATTCGGACAACTAATATGGACATAGTAATGGGCGATATGTGGGTGATCTGAGAGAACGGTTGAGTCTGCACACGACAGTAGTAAGAACTATCTCATAAGAAGGTTTCCAACTGACTGAATGTTCCTTTGTTATATCTGATGTGCTCGTAGACCACTCAGGGGGAGGGTTACTCACGAAGGTCTTCCATTTATGTTTTTCCTGTTAAGTTCCTCGACAGACAGTTTTTATCATTCTTAGTATTAACAAAGTGTTCTACTTAGGTCTTGTTACAGCCGGCCTCTGGGCCTACTCAAATGCAGCATTCGGCGAAAATTTAAAGGAAAATAAACACCAAAGGTTACTGAAAGGCTGTTAGTACCAATAACGCGAGATTTGAGATTCTCACGGGCGGTGAGGGCGATAACGATGTTCTGCTTTGGGATGCCGTATAGACTCCCAGGTACATGACAACTTTCGGAGAAATGCCGTCTACTGGAAGGCACACTACGAAGGGTCCTCTGCTAGAATCCTTGCGTACTAACAGGGCTAAGCTACTGTGTTTCCTGCCTTTCCTTCATATTCAGATGTAGGGACTGGAGCATTGTTACACTTTTACCATCACAAAAATTAACTTTTTACCGCTGCGTAACGAAATAATCCCTTTTGTAAACAGAATCACACAAAACTCATACGTACGTCTACAAAACGGCGTCTTACTGGTTGTTAAAAGGTGGTTTGTATATATATATATATATATATATATATATATATATATATGTAAATATGTTGTTACCACTGGGCTTTGAAGAGTTACATTGAAGAGACTAGAGATAACAAAGGAAAGCTAAACATGAAAAACAAAGGCAGGCGGGGAGCACGAAACAAAGCGAAAACAATGGAATAAAGTGCCCGTTTCCTGAACAATTCCTTGAACATGGGGAAGTCTTGTTTCTAGAGGAATGCAACAAAGCAGACATTTTTTTTTTTGTGATGCGCATGTGCACTAATGAAATGGAATCTAGATCAGGTCTATTTCGTTCAAGACCCAACATTTATACAAATAACTTCGCCATAATGATTCTGAAACAACAAGAAATGCAATATGACAAAAATAATTCTGTAGAAAGAATCGGTTTCACAATTCCACAAGCAGATAGCATTTCAAAGTTTAATGTTAACTGGATGTTTACTCGAAAACCCAAGATCAAGACGCACAAAAGAAAAATTAAATGAATACAATAAGAACGCATAATTTCTTAATCTATTGACACAGATGTCACTGATTAAAAGAAATACCTAATCTTACTGATGTACTTCAATCTTAAGGTGATTTTAGAATTGAATAATCCACAGCCTGATAGGAAAAATTATTCACACGAGTTTGGCGTGAGGCATTCATTACAAACATAACCACAAATTATAAGTGGCATTATATTTGTCAGTCAACAATTACATAAAAGAGACTGACGCTGTGAATTAATATTCCAGATTAGGTCAGACAAAGTTAACGTAGGCAAATTCTATGCTTATATAAGAAGCTGTGTCAACATCTAAAATAGGATACAATACAATACAAGAACAGCAATAATTTCTGCAAAAGTAATTAGAGTTACATGCAATAATAAAACAATATGACCACGGAAGGATTCCATCTTATGGCAGATTACGCACTAAAACATCAGGATGTAAACATGTGACCTACATTTCATTACACTGTTTTGTTATGAACACGAAATACCTAAAAATACCATTAACAACATTAAATAAGTATGAACAGAAATCGGTATACTAGGAAATAAAACGTTATGAGTTCTGACCGGAAATCCTTGTTAGTTTAGAAAATCACACCTAGACAAACCAATATTGACGGTTGCAGCCTGAAGCTACAATCAGGATTTAGAGCCCATTTCTCGGGTGACGCCACGTAAACATCGTTGGCGGGGTTGGAATGCATTTCAATGAACTGAAGGGTTGTTCCGGTAGGTGGCTGCTGCGTGTTCCGGGTCACTACGGCAGGAAGTTAAGTTGCTGGACGCCAGACAGAAAACTTCCTCTTCAGATATAAAGCATGATAAACTATAAGCAGCACAGGCACCCGAGGCCTCATCCTACTGCCTTAATTTGAAGTCGCAAAAAAGCAAACCAACACTTTTTTATCATCATCGTCCACATCGTGGATCAAGTCCTTCGCATTCTAAAGCTACAAGGGTAAAAACTGTTTGTTTTCTTTCCGTGGACGTTGGCCTTCTGAAGATAGAAGTAGTGTGATCCCCCGAAACATTGATTTCTACCCACATGTCTTTGTAACCCGTCGTCCACAGCTCCGTAACAGTTAAGGATCGGACCTGTGTTCATACGACATTTTTGATTAGGAATGACTTAAAGAATAAGATCCTTAAGTTTTGGCATAGTCACCGGACATCCTGTGTATCCTAGGGTGAAGAGAAACTAAGGTTGTTGCAGAACAAAATGCTCAGGACACTTGCTTCTAACAATGAGGAAATGCGATGTGCCAGACACGTAGTACGGACGAGAGAGACGAGAAATGTAAACGTAATTTAGCCTGAAGGATAATATCACTTGTGAGACTTAAGTGTAGAATAAAGGATAATATTAAAATAGATCTTAAATAAATCGGGTATGAAGGTGTGGACTGGATTGAACTAACTCAGAAGAGGGTTCAAAGGAGGGCTTTTGTGAACATGGTAATGACCTTTCGGGTTTCATAAAAGCATTGACCGGCTAGTTCAAAACAAGTTTCGAGGAACAAACCATTAGTACAGGCCACAGCAAGCACTTGTCCTACGCCATACTTTCGTACCCTTGAACCTGTGAACACAGCGTGACAACAATGGTGCACTGCATATCGTCAGTTTCCGGGAACAGCGACTCCCTCCAATTTTAAACGTAACTTGTCAGTAATTGCTGCTTGTACAAACCTGTATATTCGTCACACAGGGGTTCTCAACCATTTCCAAACCTGTCCTTATCGATTCGCGGGCCGCAAGGTTATAAATGAGGTCAGTTACATGGAACATCACGGCAATTTATTAAAACGCTATTAAATTACGCCTTCTTCTGCAAGATTTCGGGTATTCTTGGCGATGAATATAAAGATGGCTGTCTTACTGTATGCTGCGCCGTGTAATCTGAGCGATATAACTCACTACACGGCGCAACAATCCAGAAGACAGCCAACTTCATTCTTGGGTACATTTGTGCGTAGCGTATTCAAACCCGATTCTGTTTGTCAGCCCGAATGTCCCAGTCTCAGAAGACGTCCACCTATCCTGAAGCATCTCATCTTGAAGATTCTAACGCCAAAAACAGAACAATTACTCGAAGAGGCCTGTGTGGAGGTAAGGAAGGAAGGAAGGAAGGAAGGAAGGAAGGAAGGAAGGAAGGAAGGAAGGAAGGAAGGAAGGAAGGAAGGAAGGAAGAGAGAAGGCAGAAGGCAGACTTCTATGCAGAACTAAAATTCAATCACGCAAATTAATAGATTTAAAATTTTCAACCATTTGAAGCACGGTAGCCATTATATGTACCGCTTCCTTTAACATTAAAAACCTCTACATTGTATCCACAGGCTGTGTTCGTATGATTCTCATAATAAAGAGCTCTTATTTCCTTGAAGAGAAATAACCAACTGGTCTTTATAACGGGACAGAGTTGTGATTTCTTTGATGTAAAAACCGAGTTTTCAGATATTATGTAGATTGATTTCTCGTACGCATTATCGAATTTAATGCAGGTGGGCTGTCAGTGTCTGTCCCGAGGGGGAAAGGACTTCGGTACCATTCCACAGGAGGCTGGGTGTTTCACAGAGGCGGTTGGGACACATGGGAAGGGAAATAATTCCGTGACTCTGTAGGGAATCGAGTCCAGGTCTTTCATCTTGTAACAATGGACTTTCATGTCTGAATTATCTCGGCGACATTGTTGCAAGTAACTAAAACGGAAAGTTCAATGTTGCGTCAGGTGTAACGAAGGAATCGACACACATTCGTGTACGCACGCCATTTAAAACGATCTAATCCACTGCCAGAATTATCAAGTACAGGAGCGAAGGTTATCTCTGCAGAAAACGTCTTACATTTCACACAGCAAATAGTCTTTCCTCAATACGCAACATCAGTTTGACACAAATAATTCGAGAAACACTCAGGCATTTACGGTACTGCCTATGAAACTATCGCGCCAATCAAAAAATTATAATATTCTTCAAGTTTGTCTCCTTCACTGCTACTTTAGCAGCTCTTGACGTCTTCAAATGCTGAAACTTGTCCATATCACTGTTTAATAAAAAATACCAATAATTTAATAGGCCTGTACGAGACACATTCATGTAAATTAATCAAATGAGTGGACACCTTAGTGACACTAAACTACGTATTACCTCCGTTACTGTTTGTATGGGACTAATAACTTCAGAAGGATTAGAACATCTTTGTAATATCTGTCAACTTCGTCTTGCAAAGACGCTAACAGCATTAGGAACTCACAGTGACATGAAAGACAAAGGAACAGGATAATATAACCAAGCTATAATTTACTTTCGTCCATCTTGCCACATACCCATAAAATGAAACCATGTTTACTGACATTTTATGATCGTTTGAATTTATTCAGGCATCCAAAATTTGCTCTCCTCTTGTGAATGCGGTATCGAGTCTTTTGTTTCCATAAAACGCGAAAGGTCGCTGGACTAGCTGAGCAACTATCAGCTTCTGAAGGCAAACTGTTCAATAGAGTTATTCAGATACCTGCTCAGAGACATAAACTGTTTGAAATTATTTAGGGTCGAAATCGAATTTTTGCTACCAACCACAACGATATTTTTAAAACCTATTTCTCATTTGTATTGTGCAAAATAAAAATAATTTATTCAAAAAAAATTGTCATGCGCTAATCTCGTACCTGTTACTACCTGCTTTCGCACAAAAATCACGCCGACTTTATTCGGTATGTCTGCTACTTTGTCCTACTCACTTAATTTTAAGATTACCTGAGGTCAGGCCAGTACTGAATATTGAAAAGGAGTCAATTTCTAAACAGTTATCGCAAGAGGTTACACGGCACGGTCGTTGGCTGATTAACAGACTTAATATTTTCTCTTTTTTAAACATAAGCCTATCTTACCGAGTTAACAGCTATCTCATTGCATGCCAACCTTACACTGGCCAGATAAAGGTAGATAAGAAATGTTTAAATGCGTATGTAGAGACAAACCAACAATAACATAAGGCCTACTACGAAAACAAATTAGGCAATATATGACGTATTTTTAGTGACTGGTTTTATATGGGAAGCTGTCTTAACCGCAGAACACAAAAATATCTTTATTATATTCATTGCTAACAGGTTAAAAGCAAAAACAACAATCACAAGACAAGACAACAGGACCAATATTCTCATTACTGCGCAACAATGACCCTGGTAATGCGGGTTGCCTACCACCTGGGAAAACTGCGACAGACGGACGTGGACGGATCCATAGGTTGTCATTCGCTCACGCCAGAGCGTGGACGTCATCTTAATATGATAATGATAATAACAGTAAGTTTACTGGATTCTGAAAAGGCTTTGGCTAACCATGTTTTAGTTTGGTGAGTAAGAATTTACGTAATTTTTCAAGCTCTGACGATTGCTATGATGACAATTCTACGGTTTCTATGGAAACACGAAAATTATGACGGCAATAATACTGACAATAACATTCCCATGTGCAGAAAAGTGAGCAATTTATGGTCACGCATTGCCAATTTCTGACATCTACTGTCCGTCGCTGACAGTACAATGCTAGTAATGTCACCCTGAAGAGACAGCAATGACGTGCGGCTACCAACCCGCAGGCTCGAGGTCATGAACCCGGAACACACTACTTCCTGCCTCTCCGATAATTTTGTCTCTACTGCGTTGATTAATTGTGTACAGGAGACAAAGTGCGTGTTACAATCTGAGGAATTTTAGGCCTCTGATTCACCTGAGTGCTCCAGTCAACCCCACTGTCTTCTGTAATGTTGCACAGTGTAACGTGGAGGAAACTGACCTACGTTTCAGAGGTGCTTATTGCCTCTGTCATCAGGGCGATCAACGTTTTGATGATGGAGGCAGTAAGTACCTCTAGGGCGTCTATAAACTTCTACCAGACTACTCGGCGCAACATCCCAGAAGACAGTCATCTTCATACACGCCGCTGTGAGAACCTGGAATATCCACCTCACCCATTTTTACTGAGATCGAGAAAAGATTTCTGAATAAGAGACAGAAATTTGTACACTGCACACCACAAGCAATGAGAACTCTCGTCATTATCTTATAGCATACTTTCTTACTCAGGAAATAACATAAGTTTATGTATCATGTCAGCGTGTAGGCTTATTTTAAACGAGCTGATGGATTTTAATGATATTTCATACAAACGTCATCCCATTAGAGTTAACTCCACACGACAATGCCAATGATGTCAATTATACCGATGATGACAGAATTCTAGAACAGAGAGAGAGGAAGTCTTACAGAGAGAGAGGAAGTTGGGAAATAAAAAGCTTATGCTGTGTGTGTAATGTCCACGAATGAATGAATGACCTAATAAGATAACAAAGGTCTAATTCCAAGACGATTTTAGATCTTCCTGGAAACGAGTGGTCTGGAAGTTAGTCTTTCACACAACACAAACGAAACTAGAACGTATTCCAGGAGAAGGAGCGGACTTCGTCTCAGCAAATATTGCATCAGATCATCCTGATGGATTCCTCTAACAATTCATTTGAAAATGTGACAAAATTAAAATATCTGGAAAAGATAGTAACATATAAGAATCATATCTACATAGGAGTTAAGAGCAGTTTAAATTCAGAGAATTCCACCATCTTATGCAGGAACATAAACTTAAAATACAGACGTACGAAGCTATAATTTAATTGCCCTCTTACATGAGCGTAAAATTTGATTTTTCACCTCAAGGGGAAAAAACATGTGTATACAGTCTGAAAACCGAAACCCTGAGGAAAACACTTGAGACGGAGAGGAGGACGTAACCGGAGAATGGAGATAAATGCATAACAAGGAGATTAATTATCTCTAGCCTTCGTCAAATATTATTAGGGTGATAAAACTAAGGAAAATTATATGGACAAGACACGAAGTACGAACGAGAAAGATGATAAATGAAAAATAAATATTAGAACAAAAGAGAAAAGCCACTGGGAAGGCCTCGATTTTGACTGCCGGATTATATTAATATGGATCTTAAGTATTAATACATTGGGTGTGGACTGAATTCAAATGGCTCAGGACGGGTTTTAATAGCGGGATCTTCAGACTACACGGAATAACATTTCAGAAAACAGTTCTTTTAATATTAGTCGCTATGAGAACCTGAAATCGCACAACAAATTTCTTGTTTATATTTCCAACACTGCCGTGTTACTCCCGAAACAAGGAGCCTAGTAGCTGAAGCAGAGGTGAATTTCATCCTGCGTCTAAACTCTTTGCCATGATGGCACGTGATGCTGCTAAGCTCCAAGCACTGTGGGCAGAAGAAACTGGTGCCATGTGACGTGGAGGCTATTACCTTATTACGCCTGTTAGTCTACACTGTGTTTCAACACAACACACCACAGTAGGAGAAGTTGCCGCAGTGTCATGGCGTCAAGTCCAGTGGCGTACCATGAGTTTTGCATGATAACCAGTGTAACCATTTAAACAGTACTAAGTAGCTGATATCTGTAACGCTGAAGTGTTTTCTTTGAGGTGCGGCCTACATTATTAAATAATATTTAGACAAGCTTCGGCTTCAAATGTTATCCAAACAACTAAATTTTCTGTCAATCCTCACGTAATCTAATCCACTGGATTTTTGGATGCGTACCAAAACAAAGCATGGTTTCCAAGAGAATAATAATGATGAAAATTTTAACAAATGAAAGTTGTATGCTTTGAAGATTTGTGCACATGTGACGACCAACACTTAGATATAACAAATAATACAAGCCTGAGTTTAGCCCCTTTCTTGTTCTTGGGTTACGCTGTTCTGATTCCGAATTAATTGCTGTTTTCACACACGTGGCAAGGCCCCTTCAACGTACCGTGAACCCATCACACGGCCTCTACCACTACATACATAGGGTAATAGGACAGACGTGGATGTTCCAGACAGCATTCAAACCTGCGAACCCATTAGGTTACAGGCTACGCGTTGTCGAAGTCCGCGCCATTTTAATCAGCGACTGGCTGGTTTTCTGTTTTACGGATTGGTAGAATCTGATTTTTGAAGCAATTTCTAGCCAATAATAAATCAGGAAGTGCAACTGAAATACTGCGCGTTTTACACTAGTTCGTTTTTCAAACCATGTTATAGAAATGCGTGTATGTCCGTGGGTCAGCCACCCAATTAAAATAAAATAATATATATAAAATTCGCTAACTGACCATTTACGTGAAATTCTGGATGGACATCTTGCAACGATACACATCTTTGTACATTTTAATTTTCTTCAAACAAAAGAAAATACGACTGCCGTGTAAACCTGCGACTTATCAGAAGCACTAGAGCTAGTGAACAAATTATATTTTTTATTACGACGTTCTTTTTAAAAGAATATAACTTCGGCGTTCGGAACTGTACAATGCACTATAGCAACTTCGAGTGTTTTCAGTACAGACGCGATTTAATGATCCCTACCACCCGACCAACCATTAGCTGTGTGTGACGTAACAGGTATGGACAGAAAATGCTTCCAAAGCTCCCACGCCTACCACCTCCCGGATCCCAGTCCTTTTTTTGCATCTGACGGACGTGGAACGCACAATTTCGTTCTCCTGTACCTGGCAAACATGTGACTGTCGCCTGACGCTGGTCCGAGGCGGACAGCAGCACACCATCAAATCGCGACTCTAGTATAATACCGCCCAGAGCATTTAACGCATGGGCGTCATGCAAGTGCTTTCTTTGTACTCTGCGATGGGCCTTGAGTTAGGGCAATGAAGGGAAGAGGAGATTTTCAACGAACGAACGAACTCGCCAAGATCAGCGAGACAGTGGCCTTGGAGAAGACGGAAAGGAAATGAAAAACTGCGCTTTCTGGTTTGTTGGACAACGGCGTCGTATTCGCACAACGACAAGTGAGGCGTCGGGGTCACTCCCACGCAGCATCTACACTTCATCGCGTTCCTATTCAAACAAAGAACAGAAAGGTTTTCTCTAGAGTGGATCAGGCCCACTCATAACCCTTCAAACGCGATCTTTGTGAATTTGTACACCCCACTGGCCTTGAAGTGTTCTTGCTGCATATATAAGTAACATGTACGACGGAAATCCTCTGTTACAACGCTAATTACGCAATATACTGTAGACAAATTACTTTTCCTTGTAGGTTGTTAAGAATTAAATATACTGAAAACGAGGTAACTGGAACAGAGTCCTTATTGAGAAGCTCAAATATGCCTACTGCTCGAAACTGTGACGTTAAGTCTGTCAATGTTCATGTAGTGGAAACACAGAACATGGGCTTATTAGTAAAAATTATGTAAAGCGTAATTAATAATTCTTAATTCACAATTCACAATTGCTTTTTCACCATACCTACTTACGAGTATTTTTACTTTTTAGATAAACATGGATAATGGACGCACTTAATTACTTAGCTGGTTCGGTTTTCCTATTCTATAACAGTGTAGTGTTGGAACTGTATTATAACTGAACGACTATATGAAATATCTGCATTAAGTCACTCGACGTTAAAGAGTCAGTTACAGCATTCTGCAGAGTCTGTGTATTGTACAGAAATTCTTTCACAGTTCTGCCTTCTAGAAAGACAGTTCTGATGATGGAAGAACGGGAACCGATACAAATCATTATTTTATTGCGAGGATACAGAGACAGGTAGATACGTAAGTAGTGGATGTAGTCAAATACAGATAGATAAAACAGACAGTGATAGGTAGTTACATGGACAGATAGTTAACACATGCGTACTTACAAATAACAAATAATAAATAATACGCGATTTGGTTCGCTCTTAGGAATGACAGCTGTTCTGTGGGCCAATAGTTCAGCCTGAAAGCCGTCAAATGAAATCTAACGACGAAGGGAAAAGAAAGACCAGTGTCTAGATACTATTACATCTGGGGAAAAAAAAACACATTTATTTGCCTCTCTGTCCTCAAAACTAACACAGACTGAGACGAACCGCATCGATGTAGACTATGACCAAGTTGCGTTCTTCATTCAGTCTACAATTCAATTGGATGGAAAGTTGCCAGTGGAATGATGCGGCGATTTCTTAATTTAAACATGCTGTCTGCTGTTTACAAACACCGCAGCCATGTTTATTTTTTCTTCAGATTTTTACAGAACAACAATTCCACCAGTTGTTTTGAGTGGGTACGAAAGGTAAAACCCTCCTGTGATGGAACACAAATTTCAAGTAATTGAAGACAAAGTGCTTTTGAAAATACGCGGACCCAAAACGTATTACGTATGTGACCAATTTAGAATATTATTACAAAGATTTTAGTGATTTATATACGTCACCTATTATTGTTAGGAAAGTGAAACGTTACTAGGAGGGGGGGGGGGGGGGTTAAGAGATTTGTAGGTCATAGATTTTTTATGGGGAAGCCTCTTTTTAAACGTCTAATTGGAATTTCAAGAAGGAAATAAGCTGTAAGATGATCTTGGTAAAACTGGTCGTGTTGCTGGGATCATTTCTATGGAATGCTTTGGTATCAGCGGTATTACAACTTCGAGCTATGATTCTATAGCGTTATTTAGCTATTAATTAGTGCATTTAACAACGTCGTGATAAGTACTACTGTGATAATGGTAAGAATAAGTCGTAACGTCTTGAAAGGTGCTATCTAGACATGCACCTGTATAAAATAAGAAAAAGAAATCGAAATAAGTCCGGACAATCAGTCAGTTATTCAGTCCGAATTCGAAACGCGGGGCCCACCTAGCACATTAAACCTCGACGTCACGTAATTCTGCAGTTTGTTTCTTACTTTATAGCACAGTCTGTACACCGTCAAATAGTTGGGAGATTATGAATTACAAACTTGAAACCATATGAATGGAGATGGTTCTGATCTAAAAGCAAACCTTATCATAAGAATTTGCTAAAAATACCGAGGAAAACAACAAAATATCTCGGGAATGACAGTGTTCTGTGGGCCAATGAAACCTAGGGCTTCAAGAAGAGCAAACATAAGTGATAACCAGTTAAACACGACATTCGGTGATAATACACTGACTTAGCATGAGCCGAGACAGAGTTGTAGCCTATTCGCAGCTGATGTATTAATTAGTGACGCCAACGAATGCGTCTGTATTAATAAATACTGAATCTAATTGATCGGAATGGAATCACGATTGAAGAACAAATTAAGAGGATCTGGCTCCGGTAAGGATGCAGTGCATATATAAACAGGATAGGAAATGTATTCAAAGAAAAGAATTCTCTTAGAAAGCCGTTCTCAGAACCACTTTGTCCACCACAAATCTCACACATGGTCTTCCGTGGAAGCTAACCGCCTGTGCTGTGGTACAGCCCTGTTAAACCCTTAAAAAAAGATAAACACACAAATAAAGGGTACGTTCAAAGGTCCACGAGTTTTAACATGACACGGCATAAGAATCCATTCTGATTAACTATCTCGAAAATCGTAAGACTTACGGAAAATTGTATTGAGCATAAAATATGTGTTTATTTTCGTCTGTAACATTTCTTTAAAATATTTATAGCTATATTAAATATTTAGACAGTTATGCACGACATACGGGCAAAAACGCGAGCAAGCCTTCACGAAATGCACGTTATTTTCTTCTATTTTAACCAAGATTTGAATTTGTCTACATATTTCAGTAAAATTCCTGAATATAACATTTAACAACGATGTATTCAATGATTTAGAACTGGCCGTTCAGACAGCGAATAGACAGATATAGCAAAAGGTGTAGATTGGATTCATATGGATTAGGACAAGATCCAGTGATGGTGGGCTCTTCGGCGGTATTTCTTAACCAACCGAGGTACTGTCAGCTTCTTATGGACGGTATTACGCGATGGAACTGATTATGAGTTTTATGACGAATACGGCCAGCGAACTACATCCTGGGTAAGACAGACGCTGTCCTTAGAGACACAAAGAATAAAAGCAAGAGGATTTTGCGATATTAAAAATACAATAAGAAACAGTCCGGTGTCGTGATGCTGCGTTGTAAAAGTGAGCGCTGCCCATGTAGGTCGCGAGATGAAAGTTGGGCGCCATCTGCATGCAATGTTGCGCTACGGCAATCGGGCTGGAAGACTCAAGAAAGTGTGACAGCGTTTCCTGTAGACGACATTAAAAAATAAATACAACTTTTCTTCTTCATGAAGTAAAAGTGTAACATTTTTAGACGCGATACAAAACCTAGCGAAATTTCTACGAACTAAGCGCCAATATAAAAGTGGTAGGACAGTTCACTCCTAAACCATTTAACAATTACCCAGAGTCCTGCTTCAAAAATCCATCTGAGATGATATGGCACTGTAATCTTAGGCCATGAGGTCATGAAGATGCCTGTCTTTTCATATGTTATGGTGTCCGGTCCCACAGAAATTGACCGATGTTTCAGAGGTTATTAGTCTCCTTAGAGAGGGCGATGATAAAGGCTGAAAGCACCTCTGGAACGCCAGCAAATTTCTATAAGACACCATCCCATCTGTAGACTCGCCTATTCACTCTACTGCCGACTATTTTGATTGAGATGTTCCATGTTTTCCCCCAGATACTCCAAAGGCAGAGACAGTTCAGATACATCCCTTAGTCGCCCGAAGCAGATGGATGCTGCGACACCAATTCTAATAGTCCAAGACACAGGTTTGTCGTCTCAAGATTTTAAATAAGGGTTGAAATAAAGTTTTAGTGGTGTCCTTTGGTAAGAAAAAAAAAAGGCATGTAAACGAAACCACTATAAAGCCATATTATCGGTACAAAATTTAAATTGATAGCCGGAAAACTGATTTTATATTAACTGCGTAATTTTCAAAATAATTTCCGGTAAGATTATTTTTGCACACAACAGCTTACTGCTTTTCACCACAAAATTCCACTTCACTTTTCGAAAGTAGCAAATGATGACTTCATTTGATGCTAATTCACTTTAATTATAACCTGTTAATTAACTTCATGGTGCAGAGTCTTTCTCGAAAGTATTCACGAAATTTTACCATTTCTACAGAACCTGAGCAGGACGGAGGATAGAATAAATGCATTCTGAACTTTAGTCGGAAAATTTCTTGGACAATGTTCACTCCGAAGACCAGCATATAGGAGAACTGTGAGGATAACATTAAGCTGGATCTTATGGTAAGGGGGACAGTTTATTAGGATCAGAGGTGGACAGAACTGATACAAGATCGTGTCCAATGGCGAACTTTATTATTAATGGTGCTGTCTTCGGGGCGTCAGCTACCGTTCTGTTTAAGGTTTTCAAACACTACCTGCGAAACATGAAAGTTTCTGAACTGAATGACAGCAAGCATCTGCTCTCAAGCAAGTCACGAATGTAATTCTGATTTGTCACTGTCTCTTAGATACATGAAGTCTGCTATATTTTCAAAATTACACTTATTTTTATGTTCTGGTTTTGTCCTGCATTCTGGTGACGAGACATGAACACAGGCCTATAGGCTTATTTAATTCACCACGCATTTATTTTTAAACCGCAATCCGTAAAGGCATGCAAACAAATTTCTGTGCTTTTCTTTGCAGTGTTTACATTTTCGTATTTAATTATATATAATTGTGAACAGATGAAAAGAAGGCTTTTGTAGTTTTGGTCATCTACAAGTGAAGCCCCCGCAACCGTCTGTTGCCATCTGGTAGCGAAGGGGCTGTACAGCAGCAAACTTGATCGTCTTCACCTCGGCTTCCCACCTTGAATAGGTCGAAGCTCTTCGCTTGGCCTTGGTTCGAGCAACGGCCTAAAGCAGGAGCGGGGACCGGGGTAAGGGGACCTCTTCCGGAAAAGTACGCGTTGGGCTTCCAACTTCGCCTTTCACCTATCGCAAAGGGACGCTTATCGATCTGAGTACAAACGCCATGCAAATGGGAAAAATACTGACAACGCATTATCAGTTACGGTGATCAAATCAGGAAGAATAAAATGGACGGGACATATGGAACGCATGTGCAAACAAGAACTGCAGAATAAACAGCTTCATAAAATGTACTTTACTGAGTATTGTTAAGAACATAAAATGAAGGATGGAATGGTTGGAACATGTAACTCGCATGGGGAATGAGAATCGAAACAATGTAGTTGAGGAACTTGAACTAAAAAGATGACTTAGAAGATTTAGGCGAATGGGAAGATATTACTAAGGGTATGGATTGGATTCCTCTGGTTCAGGACGGGTTCCAATGGTAGGTTCTTCTGAGAACGGTAATAAACTTTCGGGTGGTCTGGACCACGAGAAATCTCTTGACTGGCTTTACTCCATGAGTTAGCATACAGACGCAACATATAAAAACGAAAGTTTTCTTAAAAATCTTCAAGATGAGTGATCAGTTAGGAGATTTAAGCCGAGGACTAAATTAGTTCAATGACGAAGACTATAATTTGTTAAAATCATAGATGGCCAGGTCAACGACGCGCTTGCGCATATGGCTGAGGATTCCCCATGAAGTGGCAGGCGAAATGTTACCACTGTCACTCGAAAACTTGACACTTCGTTAAGTGCCACTAAATGTCACTCCCAACTAGAGAGTTCGCACAGCCACAATGTTGATATTATTGACGGAAGTAACCAACTAACCGACTGACTGGTGGTACCCAGTGGTCCAGGAAATTAGCTACAGATATGAAGTGACTTGTAGTTTCATGCAAATCCGTCAAATGGTTCAAAAGTTTTGAGAAGGGTTTCAAAACACGAACACTGATGCAATACACCGATTATAAAATATGGAAAGTGGACTGAAAAATAACGAGTCTTAATTAAAATACATTCGAGTTACACAGTTTTAAAACATTCAATAACTGTAAACGAAATCGTGTTCGGGATTAGGAAGGATACGATTGTGGCCTATTTACGTAGTAACATGAATTTCAAGTGGACAGAGAACGTCTGTCAGCACGAACTGCCTACAAGTAGGAGTTTAGAGTTGATGCGTTGTTCGGCGATTCCAAACATCACGCAGATAAGAAGTCAACTGTCAGCGTAACATGGGCACACACTACTACGTGATAACAGAAAGGGATGACCAAACCAGGCCACGTAAGTATTCATCTTTGGAACTGATGGTTTCTGAGAACATTATTTTCATTGTAAACATACAACTACTTATTTTCCAGAGCAAGGTTCTGAAGGCGGCGAAACGAAGATGATTACTGGGATGTTGCGCAGTGTAATCTTGTAGAAGCTGACAGACGTTTCAGAGGAGATTACTTATTACTGGAGGTGTTCACTCCATCTAAAACGTCGACCAATTTATACGAGATTAGACGGAGCAACATCCCTCAAGTCATCTTCAGCTCGTATTTTTTTGATCAGACTTGAAGAAAAAGTGATATAAACAATAAGAATATCAACAGATGAAGAAAACAGATCGCAATTTTAGTCATTACATGTCCTGGGTTCGGCGAATTTCACAACAGACCTGCTTCTATTCGAAGCCGACTGTGTACAGCGCCTTCAACAGACCCACATGATTATTAGTCGTCAAACTTAGCGCAGATCACAACTATAGGAACAATAATCACCATTTAATTTACTTATTCCATGGAGCCGAGTCCTTCATGAGAAGCCAACAGTCGCTCAGCAACTCAAAAAGTCCCAAAATTGTATTTATTTTAATTATTTTTATAAGAAAAAGCTTATCTATTGTACCACAATGTCCATGGACTTATTCCACTCTAACAAATTTCGACGGATTTTCATTAAATTTGATGCGAAGTTCATACCACCAAGGGCGACCATGACCTGGCACCGTCAGACTTCTGACTGCTTTCACAGAAGAAGGATAGAATTCTAGCGTTCTGCATCTAACAACCAATTGCAATTTATCAGCGGGAAAAGCATACCATTATCAGTTTTTAATGGGGTTTCCAAACCTGGATGCAAGGTAATAAATATGGTTACAAAGAGAGGAAGAAGATCTGAGTTGAAAAGTAACAAATATTTGCGCATCCCATGGTCCCAGCAACAAATTCGGAAGTAAAACCAAACCAACTTCTGCAATACACGTAATGTATTTTCGAAAGTCAAAGTAGGTTATAAAGTTGATACTCGCCAAAAAGGGTTTTAATTTGTGTGGGACTATTTCTTAAGCGTCTCTTACCGAGCACCGTTCGAGGCTGCGTTTACGATATGTAGCAAACAAGAGATTTTATGAGTATAAAATAAACCGATGTCCAGAAACCCGTTTTAGGAAGTTAAGATTGTTCTTGCAGTCCTCATATGCCACGATCTCACGCATCCGAACACTGAATGTGTGTATAAACAATAGAAATCTCTGCATGTCCAGAGGTAACGTGACAAGAATGACACGTGACGACGGGTCAAACACCTATCGTTGAACGTTATGATCGTCAGTTAACAGCAAGACAGGTAGCTGAAGAAAACTACATAATGAGGAACTTCATTAAGTATAAATACTTTTCATATATCATTTCGCTGATCAAATAAAGGATAGTGAAATGGATGGGACGTGTAGCACGCATGGGATACGTTAGAAACACAAAATTTTATTTGGAAAACGTTAAGAGATCTCCTAGGAACTCCGGTCATGTGTAGGATGATATTAAAATGGTTATTAAAGAAACAGGGTGGCTATGTACTAGATTACTGACTGCTCCGTGGAGTTTGTTACGGGAATCATATACTACGCACCCGATCGAAGACTTCCGTTTGACGGTTATTTGGTTAAAATATTTATCATGTCTCCTGCATTTTAAGAGAGAGAATTGCATCTGAAATGAGTCAGACTTCAATAAGTACTAATTAGAATACCTAACACAAATGCTATTAACAACAAAACGAAGAAGTTAAGTTTTATTGTTTAAAATTGTTTTTAGCATCCTGCAACTGGTAACCTGAAGACGTGTGTTTACTTCCTGTATTTTATAAGGAATGTCAGGTATGTGGTAACGCCAAACCACATCCATCACCTTCCCCTCGCTGGTTTGAAAACCCCTGGACTTCTACTACCACCCAGGCCCTACGAACACCTGGACTGCCCCCGAGGAGATTTGCTTGTTACAAAAAATTACATGCCAATTATTCTCGGGGAAAATAAATCAATCGTAAAATAGTGTTTGCTAGCACGTTCATTTTATTGAAAGTAAGTGTTGTGGACTCGTGTGGTTTTGCAAATGATCGATTCAATTGTTCCTCACGTCCCGTTCTATTCTCGGGCGAGGACAGTCCTGATCAGGGTATAGAGTTGTTTTCCTTTAGCATGTTACCAAGAAATCGATGGTCGCGGTCGACTGATTACCGCTAACTCTTCGTACTTCGGAGGTCCCGGGTTCAAATCTCGCCTCACAAATCAGACATTCTGAATGCGATTTTACGTGGTTTCATGTAGACTCTCCTGGAAAATGCCGGAACAGTACCTTGAATTAGGACACGGCCGCTTCCTTCCACATACTTTCCAATCCATTATTCGCTAATAATCCTTCTATTCCAGGGACCAGATTTTCAACGTGGGCTGCTCGAGATTCTCCCCATCTGTCTCCTTCACCAAAGCGAATATCGGAATATTAAGCCGAACAGGCTACGTTTCTCTTAATCCCACTCGACGTAAGTTCCTCGTAATTTTCACATCTATATTAGGCCTAATGCAACAGAAGCAGCTTCATGAACCATTCTCCAAAGTCAAGGCCAGGAACAAGTTGTGGAGTTAGCGACCGAATGCTTTATTCAAGGCCACAGCGATTTACTAGAGGTCATGGTTCAATCGACAAGCACTGCCATGTCTGACACGGTGACCTGACGTCATCTGCCTATTAAACCATGTATTAGAGCGCTCGCAGTGAGCGTTTCCCTTGCGTCACCATCTTGATTGGTTCGTGGGTTATCCAGCGACACACAGACCACAGAGCGACGAATGATAATATAATTTTGATGGATGAAAAGGAATGGAAGCGAAAGGAAGCCGCCAAGGCCCATTTCAAATTAGATCCTTAACCTCAGATAAGGCATCACTTGTATGGACCGAGATTCATGCAGGGATCTCCCTAATATAAGGCGCTCCACTGCCAGGTTAGGTGCTTGCCATCTCTTTCGGATTCATATTTACTACACCATTCTATTAAGAGATGATTATTTTACGTCGTCGTATCAATTACGAATATTTTATTATCGATGAGATTAGTGACGAAGATATAAAATAATAATATACAAATATACTGACGGAATGACTGAAAGGAAACGGGAGATATCCAAGAAAACCTCTTTTTAACACCATTCTGAGGCTGTGTGTGTGTATGTATATTCTTTGAAAGTTGTGAAGCTACTGCAGGCTCGTTCTGTATATAAATTTTCGTCAAGAGGTGGTTGAATGCAAGACTTTAACAGATGAAGCGTAAACGACAGGAACAGGATGTCATGGTAATTTTGGGAACTAAAAATTCTATCTTTGCACGAAAGCTCATCTTCCACCAAACCGGAAGGAGAAAGACAGATGAATTAGAAGTTGTATAAATTGTGAATTCAAGAGTTAAAGGGTCCCTTGTCATCGCGTTATCAGAGCGATCAGTTTAATCCGCCCTCGGATAATCGAGAGTATTTAGATAAACTTCGTGCTTCAAACGAACGAATTGCACGCCACTTTCCAACAAGGACTGTTCTTTTCCTTGAAAATATCTTTTACTATAGGAAGAAAGTTAATTAAAAGCAGCATTGGTGGAGTTAAATCAGTACATGGCTTGCTCTCACAGCTTAGAAACTGTAAAGGGCTTCTAAATAAATTAACGTGTATGAAAACTGGAAAGCTGTGGGGGACAGAATGAACTGATTGCTGACCATCACGACGAACACTGAGCTGTTATCAGACAGGACACACTAAAATACTGTGTCCAGCGTCACGATAGTTCATACATCATCTAACACTAAGGAACAACGTCCTTTGAGAACAAAGAAGTCGCTTAATTAGTCAAAAAATTCACTTCTTATATGGAATCAAGAGGTTCGTGATCGTATTCATTGGACCCTATTCTAAGTCAGTTTAATCCAGATTACCCTTTCATACCTCATTTCTATTAGATCCGTTTTAAAATAATCCACACATCTGCTAAGCAGATTCTTTCCGTCATATTTTTGATAATTTAGTATGGATTTATCCTTTACCCACGTGTAAGAACAGCTACATAAGACCATATTAAGAACAATGCTCATTTACAACGCGCATGACATGTGCCATAATGTATTAGAGGGCAAGTGAAATTATCATTGTTTACGGTGGGTGTAAAGCTTGGTCTCAGCCTGTGGGTAGAACACGGATTACGATTGCTTGAGAACTGAGTCCTTAAGATAATATTTAGACCCAAGATGAGTATGGAGAAAATTACATGATAATCCTTAACATGTATATTCTTCACCATATATTTTGAGACGATCAAATCAAGGAGAATGATGGATGGAGCATGTAACACGCACTGCCAATGAGTTTCAAGTTGTATAAAAATCATATTAATGCCACCATAAATTAAATGCGATTTTTAAAGCAAAATTCATTAACAAAAATTTCTGCCACTGTTAGCTGGCTGCGGACTGAACGACCTGGATTCGACTTCCGGCAGAGACATGACTTTCACTTCATCTTATCAGATACTCCAGGGCCCAGCAGGGTCTGAAGCAGCCTTTCTGTGTAACTTATCGCTCACGAAGACATTTACATAACCTGTATGAGGGTACAAGAGGGACAATAATGAACAATATTTTGAGAGAAAGCCAACCAGCCCAAAGAGTCGATAACTGTTGCTGACTGCAGAATCATCATTGTGACCTTCAGCTGACGGTACTTGGTGCATTGAGCAGTCACTCCTAGGCGCATCCGGCAGGCGCCTCTCGGTATGAGAGTCACGCACTACACAGTTACGGCTTTATCGTGACCGGACTGCCTGTTGGTTGGGTTGAGGACTCAACCGCCACAGTGTTTACTGTTAGGTAGCTATCTAACACTAATATCTGCATGGCACATTGTTTATTAGCAGGTAAGAATTTGACACTGATGTATGTATGGCACAGTCAGTGGCCATGTGCCAAATTGTTCACTGTCAGGCAGCGATCTAACACTGACATCTGCATAGCACAGTCAGAGATCATGTGCCACGGCGTTTGCTAACAATATCTGCACGACAGCCGCGGTAATGTGCCATAGAATAAGTACCACCTTTATATGTAAACACGAGTTCAAAAAAGAGTGCAACAGTCAGCAATGTAAAGTTTTGTGAATATACAAATGATCTCAAACGAAACACATTATCTGCATTAAAATAATCCCCAGTCGCAACAAATACTGTGCAACAGTTCGGAAAAAAGAGGGATACAATTTTTAATCCATGTAGAACAATACTGTACTGTGCAACAGTTCATTCTACTTAAACGTCGCGATTATTATAATCTCGTAAACCTTGCATGCATGACAATAAAAAACGGTTTGACGCCCTGTCAATGTAATTTGTCTGCATAAATTATTTTAATGGACTGGCAGTTGCTTTGTGCGAAAATTCATAAGGTGAAGGTAGAGTTACACATTTGACTAAGCATCACTTTATGGGAGTCGTGAAACGAGTCATCCATCCACTAGTGCGTTTGTTTAACCAGTGTCAAACAATGGAACAGACTCGCAACTCTGAACGCGACTCTCCTGAAGAAACTAGTAGTAATTTTATCAGTTTCTGGCATAAACTAGCCCCTCTATTCCTCAGCATGTCACAAAGACGTCTCACAATACTCAAATATAATATCGCTATGACATTACTTCATTAAATAGGACAAGAAACTTGAAAAATAACGGAATCTTTTCGTCTCAGCGTCCATTTCTGGAGAAACAGATCTACAACATAGCTAATAACACCTTAAAAGAAATTGGCGATCAATCGAACTGTTGAAATTATAGCACATCAAAATTATTTTCAGCCGTTTAATACCTTAAAACATGCTCTGAGACACTGGGACAGCTAAGTCAGCATAGCAGGCCCAGTTGGTTACGGTCTTGACTTCCGGGCAACTGTTCCCAGCACAGTCACGGGAGTTTCTTCGTCGCCGACAACATGGCCCGTCCGGCTTCATATCCGAAACGCATCAGGGACTCTTTCCCCAGAGGCAAAAACTTTGGAGTATAAACCTCATAGAATGCAACCATCTAGCGTCGACGTTGAAAAGACGTTCATGGAGCGATTCTTAAGTTGAGGAAAAACTTCTGTTTCAAACGAATTAATTTCAATAACAATTCTCAGCCTCTGCTAATTCGTGGGTCCATACGTAAAATGGCGGTGGATTTTTCCAAGACCAGAACCCTGTCCCACATTGTCCAGTACAAACAAGCTAATAGTCGAAGATTTCTATCTTCTGGGTTGTTGCGAAGCAACAACAACCAAGAAGACAGAAATCTTCATACTCACCGCTGTGAAAACCTCAAATCATACAAGCTAATAGTCTATAAATCTAATAATTATTATCACTAACACGTTCAAACATGTTTATTTGCAACAGAAATGTACGTGGTACTCAAAATGAAGCGATGTAATATC
This sequence comes from Zootermopsis nevadensis, assembly GCF_977971745.1. Taxonomy (NCBI): domain Eukaryota; kingdom Metazoa; phylum Arthropoda; class Insecta; order Blattodea; family Termopsidae; genus Zootermopsis; species Zootermopsis nevadensis. The sequence goes on from NW_028259142.1 coordinate 14,718,604, forward strand.
ACAAACATCAAAATTAAAAATTCTATAAAGAGACATGAAATTCACAGAATATTCAGTCGATATTTAACACGAAGAAAAGTAGGCTTACTCGCAAATGATTTACCGAGAGACACTCTCTGGAAAAGTGCTAATATTATTAGTATAATATACTATTTAGTCGCTGGAGGAAACAAAAGAAGGTTCTTGGACGTAAAATAGTACTTCTTTCCTGGTGTATTAAATACCAACTCGAGTTTACTGACCATGTTTAAGTAACCCTGGGTGCCTGCCTGCGTCAGCGTTCAGCAACTAGGAACTTCGCTCGACAGAATATTCACGCGCTGCGTTTGGTTCTCAGAACAGCGATCTCTTTTCTCCCAGAACTTCAGTAACGACGAGACATAGCGTCGTGGCCTCGTGGTTAGCACTTCGGTCTGGAGATCTCGAATTCAAATCTCGGTCCGAAGGCAGCAATCTCGATTCAGATTTTCTGTGGTTCGATGGTTCGCGGAGCTCTGCTCCCCGGGCTTTCTGTCTTGTGCCTAGCCCACTAGTGCTTTGATCACGATGAGCTGGACTTACACGTGTTCCCTCAGGCCTTTGCCCCTCCGGGCTGCTTCAGTAGCATCCATGTGGCCTTGTAATAGCTGTTTTGGACAATCCTGGGCCTCTAATATCCTCAGTTAGTTTATACAGGCCTAAGAACGATCTTGATTACCCCTGAGGGGTTTTGACACCCATAGGGCTACGTTACTTTTGCGAACTAATCCCCCTCCTGGATACTCCCAGGTAACGCCCCCAACGCCTACTCCAAATCTGGATTCTTGGGGCTCTACAACCCCCCAGGCCCTTCACCAGGATTCTTGCTTCGTTGGGGTCTGGCCTCATGGCCACCACTCCCCTGCCTTGGCCCCCAAGCCTGAACACCCCTGTGCTTCCACTATCTTAGTTGCAACATCACCGCAAGAACCTAGGGTCATTGTTGCAACGCACTGTTGCGCAACATTGACCTTGAAACGAATAAATGCAACAATGACCTATGTGATCTGAAGAACATGGAATGCCGGTATACTCTAGAGAGCACACTTTTCAATTTGTTAGAGGTAGAAACAGAGCTTACAAGTATTATTCAGAAGAGTTTCGGCTTCAAAGGTTAAAAACGTCCTCCCTTGTCAAATGTAATTACATGCCTTAAAAATGTTCAAAACTGAAAGATGTATCTGATGTCGGGTTGAGATATGACAGACGGACAGACAGTTTTTCAATCCCACCAGCCAGAAGGCGACCTAGCGAATATCCTGACTGCAAATTAATATAATTGCACATCAATTTCCAATTGATTACGACTGAATTTGACTGTTATAACGTCAAAGTTTCGCCCACTTTTATGTCTATTAATGTGAACAAAAACAAAATTATATTTGAAGATTTCTGTCTTCTGGGTTGTTTGGTTGTGTAGTCTGGTCGATGTTTACCAACGTTTCAGAGATCATACTGCCTACGTATGTTTATGACGCTTTCTTTGTTCAAATGGTTCACTGGTACAGCTGCAAAACCGAAAGCTAAATATAGGTTTCGAGTAGCAGCGGTGTTTTTGTTTTATATTTATAAACCCTAACAAAAGTGAAATATTATTCAATATGACAAAATAAGTAGGACGGTACACTTGGAGAGCGCACAATAAAGAATATACATTTAACAGTGCGACTGAAATGAACGGTTTTAATTAACGAATTAAAAATTTAAAAATACACCAAATTTAAACAAGGCAGGGATTTTAAAATATGAACAATCCAACATAAACAATCAGAGTACAGAATTTGTGAAAAAGTCAATAGAATTATTATAATCAATCATATCAACTATCTAAACAGCGCTATTTATGTATCATGACAAATTATTGCCGAAACATGCTAGATAAAATTTAAATATAACGTTTCATAAATGGTACTGAAGTAATAAATCATTAAATGTCTGAATACCTTCTTCAAATTTAATCTCAGGTTCCTTAAGTCGCTCCCAACTCATATGCCCACAGTCGCCAAGTTGATTTTTTCAAGGGAGGAAATTAAAAAGTATGACCTCTGGTGACATGACATTATTGCCAAACTTCATAAAAATCCGTCTGTTCTTTCAGGATGGAAACACATACGGACGGACCGAGACACTTAGACACGCATGCGACGTACCGCAAGTCTACATTTCCTTATTTTGTATTAAGTTGAAAATAGGCTAAAAATTAAGTTTTCTTTTTCCGCACATCTTCGTGCGGTGCAAATGGGGTAACGCGAGCCCCCCAGATCGCGAAGTTTGGTAGCAAAGGTTGGCCAAGGCTAGCGGCTGCATTCCTGCATCGTGTCAACGTCTCTGCCCAGGGTCACCACTGAGCACGCCGTCCGTTCTCTTGAACTAGGGTACTGTAACAGATGTGCATTCCCAGCGCAGACTATTATATGGCGGACAGAAGAAACTAAGAGTGATTTCACCTGACCGGCCATTCAAAACATTTAATTCTGCCATTTCCCACATTATCGAGAAAAAATAGGTGAGGCCACTGTCCAAAGTTCGAGATTCTAAAAGCCCAGAACGGTTATATCCCACTAGGTTCCTTACTAAGATCGCTATTCGTCTATATATTTCGCAGTCCACCATCAAGATAAACGCCCGTGCTTTTAAACCCAACTCTGCGGTCTAGCTGAGAAAGATGTTTAACTAATGGTCATTGAACACAAAATGGACGATGACAACAGCAGGAATTTGAAGTGACCACAGTGACATTAACACTAGAAGTCGCTTCCGACTTCCGAGGTATCCAGTCACATCAGTACCCTGATGATGGGGACAGAGTAGGTTCCTGAAACGTCGGTTTACTACGGTAACCAGTTGACGCGGTTGATTACCCGAGAAAATTTTATTGATTGTACTCGTCGCGAAAGTCTCAAATCCTATATCAAAGTACAGACAACTCTTGCTGAGTTTTAAAAGCATGGCCTTAACTCGAATAAGGGAAAAATAGGTAATTTTGGGGGCTGGCGAGCAGAAGTTTTACTTAGTAACAAACATTGGACGTTTTCTCATTTTCCTATCAATTTATGTTGATGTATTGGCAGTTGCTTTGCAGCGTTACAGAATAATAGTTTACATGACCTCCTGATGATAAACCCACCACTTACGCGTGTTATAGATCACTGATATTTTCAAATAAACAATGCGCCATGAAATATACCATGAGAGACATACTTGTGTACTATGCAAGACTGCCAACGAAAATAATAAAAAAAAATTAGTAGGCATACTTTCAGTAAAGTAGAATGTTAGGTTTAAATAGGTTCAAGACGGCTAAATGAAATTCCGATAATTTAATAAAAATACATATTTTGTTATTTGCAAATAATTGTCACTTCAGTTTCATGTCTGTACTTCTAAATGGTTTTTATTTGTAAGTAAAATATGATTTAATCAATGTTCACCAACAGAACTAGGTTCAGCTCTTTTTTTTTTAATCAGAACTTCCACACATGTTCAAAAATACCTCCTACTTCCATTACCAACCGTTAGTACACCTGGGTTTAAAAAAATTTCGATCCGAAAGGGTTCACCTCGTACGCACAGTAACTAATACGGTCTTCTTCTACATGCGTTGAAATGGCGAATAAGCGTTTAGTTCGATAAAGATGCATAACTTTTCTAGCCCTCTTATAAATGAATATTTCGTCATGAAAGCATGTCAAAGACACACAAAACTACTCACGTTGTGTGTTTCCACCGCGTGTGCTTACTCACCTGTAAAAGAAGAAACATTATTATTATTATTATTATTATTATTATTAATTGAATTGAATTATCCCATCTCTTCACTACTTTATGGGGTATGTACTTCTATGTACCCGAGACAGACCTTGTCCCTAAGGTACATAGGGCAGCAGCTATTTCCGGGATACATTTTGTTTTTAATATGTATTACATGTATTATATAAAGATTTCCGTCTTCTGGGTTGTTGCGCTGTGTAGTCTGGTCGATGTTAACCAACGTTTCAGAGGTCATACTGCCTCCATCATCAGGGCGATGAGTCTGAAGATTTCTGTCTTCTGGGTTGTTTCGCTGTGTAGTCTGGTCGATGTTAACCAACATTTCAGAGGTCATATTGCCTCCGTCATCAGGGCGATGAGTATGAAGATTTCTGTCTTCTGGGTTGTTGCGCTGTGTAGTCTGGTCGATGATTACCAACGTTTCGGAGGTCATACTGCCTCCGTCATCAGGGTGATGATCATATTCATCGCCCTGTGAGTATGACCTCTGAAACGTTGGTTAACATCGACCAGACTACACAGCGCAACAACCCAGAAGACAGAAATCTTCATACTCATCGCTGTGAAAACCTCAAGTCTTACATGTATTATATAATTTTATTTTACGACAGCGTCTTTCGAATGATTATTATTATTATTATTGCGAGTGGGCGAGATCAAGTCTCAATGAAACTGCGGTGGAATGACGATGGAAGGGGGAAAGCAAAAGAACTCGGAAAAAAACCTGTCGCAGTGTCACCCTGTCCACCGAAAATCCCACTTGGACTGACCTGGACGTAAACTCGGGCCGCCGCGGTGAGAAGCCAGCGACTGACGGCCTAAGTTATATCAACAAATAAGCTACATTTCATGACGTCTTCTCTGGCTTCTAGTAAAACTCAAGCCACATTGATTTTAGCCCCACTCAAATTTAAGGTGGCGTTTGAACAGAATTTGTCGGTTCCGTATTACACTGTAGGAGCTACAGAATTTGTTTGAGCGGATTATACTGCAGGAACCACCCACGAACATCCATAGTGCAATGGCGGTGAAACAGAACAGTGACACAGGCAACCACAGGGAGTGGCCGCTTGAAGCACGAATTATTAATTTTCTGGTTAATTTATGTTAATACACATAATAAGGAAGGAGGCAATTTCTTAGCATTAGTAGCAAGTATCTTCTGGGTGCATACTGACTACCAACCACTAGTTCGGCAAACAAAAGAATACAGAATTTCCCTGAGGCTTTCCTAACATGCTGTAAGTTCATTTATTAATACTTTTAATATATTACTTTAATATAATACAATTTATATGTCGGAATCCGAATATCGTATAAGTAGCATTTGGAATTTCAGTTCATATCTCATAAAAGGCACGAGGCGTCTCCAGTACAAAGCTCACTTGATTAATAATGTTCAGTGACATATACGATCGTACGAAACCTATAAATACATTCCGTGAGTAAAATTCAGAGTTAATGACAAATTGCAGAACATTTGGATATATTTAAACAATTAGGAGGAATAAGTCACGAATTAGGGGACAGAATAGATGAGACATGGAGGTAGAGAATGTAAAAATAATAATATATGTATGTATGTATGTATGAATGTATGAATGTATGTATGTATGTATGTATGTAAAAGTGGACAGAAGACCAGGGAGTCACCTCCGATACTCTGTGAACTGTAACCAACAGACTTAATCAATGTCAACGTCAGTATGACAAATATAAATTTCAGTTGCTGAATGTTTAAGAAGACGTCAATACCAATATATGTTAACAAATTTCCCGACGCAGATTTCGAATGACTGCGAAACGCTAACAAGGTTATGTTGAGAGCATTCGACGTATTACAAGGAAATGTTTAGCTGTGTAAAAATGTTTCCAGACGCTGTAGCACTGGTGCCGTGGCCCAGACACTGCTCTGCGCTCTCCTCCGACGAGGCGTGGTGCTCGTAGCAAGGCCATCTAGGTCGGGTCAGTGTCCATCCTTGGCATTTCCTCCCCGTCGTCCCGAGTGCGGCGTCGCGTCGCGTTGGATCACCATGGAAACGACAAACACAAACGCCTATCGTCGTCGCCGTCGTCGTTGTGCGTGGGTTTTCAAGCAGACTTGGTATCCTCGCACATGCGCATCACGCAAGGTCAGGTCACAACAGAATTTTTCTCCTTCCCTTTTATCATTTTCTGTATCTTTGTCCCTTAGAAACAAAACGTACTGCAGTCGATTTCTGTGTAACCTTCACCTGCGCTGGGGAATTGACTACATCAAACAAGGCGGTCCAGAAACTGACCGCGGGTCACAACATTCACTTCATAACTCTCGAACCTTTTAGCAGATTGCACACACAAAGCTTGGTCCACACATAGACATGAAACAAGATCATCTTACTCGTCAAGTCGGCTATGATGGAACGCATAATACAAATGGAAGAGATGCCAAATGATTACAAATTTTAGTCGGAGAACTTAAAGACCACTTGGAAGACCTAGGCGTAGATGCATGTGGACTGGATTCAACTGGCTCAGGATAGAGTCCAGTATCGGTCTGTTGTGAACACTATAATGAGGCTTTGGGTTCCACAAAAGGAAGATAATTTTATTGAGAGAGTCTCTGCCCCTTAGAGTTAAATTACAGGATTCACCCGATTCGAAGTGGATATTTTTGGACCAGACTAAGTCTAGTTGCAGGGAATAAATCAATGTTCGCCTTGCATGTTAGGCAACTTCTCCTACTCTGTTGTATTGCGTAGAGTCTAAGCATGCCGCTACTTAGAGAGTCAATTAGCAACAATTTTTTATACGAAACTAGTTCTGCTTCACCACAGTACACTAATCCCCGAGTTACAAACTGGCCCCTTTTCAAATTCCTTCGTCATTTATTCCGGGACTCAATTTCCGAAGGATTCAGTGTTATAAACGTCTGTCAGGTTCCTATACCAGCCCATAATGACCTATTTATATATTAGGCTTAATCAGAGTACAGCCAAATCCTGTACTCATTAATACATGCTAAATAAAAATTTACGTGTACAGAATGTTATATGTACCACCTGCTTTGACAATGTATAACTGTGCATTTTGACAAGTATATTTACAGGCTTCGTACGATTTTCAGAGTAAATAGATTAATTCCCTAACCAGCGTTAACCAACTGATTGATATCTGTAATAAAGACTCGTTGTGTTTTATTGGCAGTGGGAAATTAATATTTAAATATTATTTAGACGAGCATCGGCTGTAAAGGGTTAAATAATATCCATTGCAGAATTTTTGGCACATTTATGATCTATCACCATACACCGTTACACAAACATGGTTCCAATGATCCATTAGTTATCACCACCAAACCCAAAACGAAACAATAGATTTCGCATGGCCATCAGGTTATTACTTTAAAATCTAAGACAAACTCTACTTCGAAGATCTATCAAAGGGCATTTTAGAAACCTCCGCAATGTGGTGATAGTGTCGGTATAGCTGACGTTAGAAAAAAGTACAATGGTGGGGTGGCCTCTAGTAACATGAAGTTTGTACCAAGTTTCATGAAAACCAGTCAATTTTGTTCAAAAGTTACAAGAGGACAGACATGCGCCCACATCCTTCCTTACGTTTTTTAGAAAAACAGTGAAAACGTGTCTTCTCACTGCTCTGCAACGCACATCACATGCCATTTGCAAACAAATGTTCGGAACCGCCTACAAGTTAACATATTATCACAACACAGACCACCACAATCGACATTCATCCAGTCAGAATCCCAAATTACACATTTAAACTGCTACCAGCATTAAGGAAATCTGCTTGCTTTCTCTGATATTAGCAGGTTGCATGTACTTTGCGCTGAAAATGTCAACTTATCGGATAAATCCAGGCGGAGATAAAGAGTAATAAATGACGATGATCTGTTATGTAACAATCAATCACCGACCCCGTTCCAGAGACGACGTCAAAATGGTCGCCTGTCCTTGACGAACAATGGATGTTGTTGCTGAATTATTAGCGGAAATAAAACATCACTTTCATTTCAACAGGTTTTAAGGGGATTATCGTGGATTGTCTTTCCATGCATACAAATTAGCTCCGTGTGATGGAAAAATCTGACACGTCCAAACGAGCCGTCGTTTGATATGTCTGCTCACCATGACCTCAATGTCTTGCGGCCTGAGTACCACACTTCTTTCCTTTCATTTTCGTTTCTGTCTACTTGCATTGACTCAAGGATGGACTCACGATTCCCGGAGGAAAAACAGTACAGAATGAAACAAGCTCCTGCTTTTGAATTTGAGGAAAGTGAAAACAGAAGAAATGTAATGAAATGAAATCTTATTAAAACGCGTTAATTTCTTATCAATAATTACACTAAATAATGATAATTCGACAAACCAGGCCAATGAAAAAAAAATTCATATTGTAGTAAGCTGAATGTAAGAATATCTCTAGACTTGAAACACCACTTCAGTGGTATAATTCACATCGACCAAACTAAATCACAAAATTCGAATTACTTATATTGAAGCCAAAAAATACAAATTAATATTAGGCTATTTCAGATATTACTTCAATAACATTTCTATTATTAAAATATTGACTTTCTACTGAGATGTTTGGCGCGTTAAACGCGTATAACAAACTTGTTCATGTTTTAAATCGTCTTTTATTTTAACAGAACTGTAAACTTTACACTCTTTCGTAGACTTTATTTCATTCTGAGTTATATTCATATTTTAGAGCAAGGAATTGGCTTTTTTGCAATTAGATGTAACAAATTGGCCTGCGCCCTGTATAAACATCAATTTCCCGCTGATTTTAAAGGGCCCGTTCTAGGGTCACTATAAGAAATTCTCGTAACAGTGCTCTGCACATAAACAACACAACTTTCAGCTGTAACATTTACTAAAAACAGAGTTCATTCTTTCATTCGTCCGCGTGTTCACATCCCTTCCGCATCGAATAAACATGACTTTGTTAAAAAAAATCCGTTCAGCTGTTCTCGAGTTGTTACATTCGTATAGACAGGCGGACGGTCGTACGGAGCGACTTTTAATAGGCACTTGGAAGATTGGGATCCGCTGCACATTTCGCAATATATTTCATGTGCGCAATTTTAGCCAAGACGTGAAATCGAACTCAGAACTGTCACAAAAGATTTAGAACCAGTAGCATGTCTCTTTAACTGCAGCCTCTTAGGCGAAACTTCAAGCCGACATCCAGCAACTGTGCTGGACCCGTTATTTTAAAATGTTCCTTCCTTCACCACGTCCAAACATTCCGTCATAATGTCGGCATATGGATGACGTCACAGGACGCAAGAGAGAAACCATCCGGTAAATTGAAACAGCCAAGCAACTCTCGCGTCCTTAGTTCCAGAAGCACGGTCGGTTCCATTAGTAAATCAAAATTAATGTTTGGAGTCGTCATGTGCTTAGCAATGTTGAGGTCTGAAGGCAATTTAAAGGCCCACATAGCAGTGAACAAAGTAACCGGGTCTCCTGAAGACATCAACATCCCACGAGAATTGTCCCTGAATGCTTTTACTTATAAATCGTGCGAACTTCTTCAACGCTTATAACCATTGTTCACATAGTCCATTATTAGCGTCTTTTAGTTACTAATTAAATGTAAAATAATTAAGGATGCATATACAGAGTGTCCCAAAAAAGATGTATACACATTATATAAATTAAATAAAGACATTTAAGAAAAACTAAACGATTACATACGTCAGCACTGGTACTTGCTAATTAGCGAATCCAATGTAGGTGTTCAAAATGACCACCCTCCACGTCTTCCATAACACAACACACGTGGATCGATAACAAGGTTAATATTTTGTGTTATAATGGGTATACACCTTTTGGGACGCTATTATTATTGTTACAATACATTGTTAGAGTTAAACTTTCCAGAAAGAGAAATAAAATACATTCTATATACTGTCGTTGTGGTATTCGTGAAGTCGATTGGTTCTCCACATTAAAACAACCAATCAAATGCAGGTGAGATTTCAGGTATGAAGATGACTTGTCTTCTCAGATGCTGCGCCGTATAGTCTGGCAGAAACTGACCGACGTTTCAGAGGCGCTTATTTCCTGCATCATCGGGGGATACGTAAGCAGCGACGGGTTTCCTGTCGCAATAAAGGAGGCAAGAAATTCGTCCGAAACGTCGATAACATTAACAATTTAGAAACCAAGAATATTCTTCAATGACAGATATAGGATTTTGCAAGACAATTTGAGTTGAGGTGTCATGTATTCTAGCGTCATTTTAAGCCATCCGCCCCTACCAAAACAGTGCGTCAAGTCAACTCCCCCAGACAGGCACCTTTAAGAAATGGGGAATCCTGTTTGCGGTCGTGCTTGTAGCAAGTCCAGACGCATTATGAGGCAGAAAACACTTGTCACGTGCAGAAGGAATGCTGCTCCTTGCTTTCGACGACATCTGTGTCTACCAGGGAGGTTTCCTGCCACCTGACTAGCCAGGAGAGGGCATAGTTGTCGCCCTATATTTTAGTGCATATTTATTGTAGTGTTTTACTGTAATATTAGTGTAATGTTCAAACGTATAAGAAACGACCAGAGGAAGAGTAAATTACATAAAGAGAAACTTCATTATTTTCTTCTTAATTTAGTATTGATAACAATTAAATGGAAGATATAGGCCTATACTGCAATTAATTAAGTAACTATGTAACCAACCAACAGTGAGATACAAAATAGCCATCAGCAACAGTTCGAGTTAAAATATTTCCTGTAGGCTATTGCAAGTTTATCTCAGACAATGGGCAATATTGAAAATAAGTGCGATCAGACATTTCGTCAGACACAGATAAGCACACCGCACATCGATCTTAGTATAATCGATTTATTTTTCCAGAAAAACTTGAAGAAGAGTATAAACTACCAAGTTTGCATTTAAGTAGACCTTTCTACTTAGACCTTAAAACTTAATATTCCTGAAGAATCTATGGAATTTCGTTTGCACAAAACAGACGTTCTTCAAAGATTTCTGTCTAGTGTGGGCAAGGCGCTTTTGCGCGGTTCCGTCCGACACGAACTCCACCTATTCCCCTTTTCCAGTCTTGTTTGCGGTTAATGTCGCCGGATGAAAGGCGCGTCGAACAATTCCGACTTATGTGACACGTTTTGAGGATTCGCTCGACAAACAGCTGCAAGCAGAACCTAAACGTCTACTAATCCTCCAGCTTAACCCAATGAATTTGGTAGTTTCTTTGATGGTTACCGAAAGAAAATGGAGCTAAAACATAACTCAAAAAGTTAAAAAAATAAAATAAAATAAATTACAGCATGATGGCAAAACTACTTAGAGCTTTTTCAAGAATTCCAAGATTCGTGGGGGAAGCAGGTGCTTCCGCGGTAGCATCTGGTGCTTCAACGCATGTCAGATCATTTTTCACCGCTCCGGAAAGAAGGGTTTCCTACTCGAAGACGACGACAGGCAGGGAAAGCAAGTGCTGCATTATACTGCAATGGACCGTCACCACCAATTTATCTGTTGCGGCAAATACGAAATTAGAAACGTACCGTACATTCCAGTCTGAAGTATCAAGAATATTATTTTTGTAACGTATAACAAACTGCAACATTCTTTCAAAGTTTGAAAAGACTAGCACAATTGCGTTTTCATTTATTTTGTTGCGTTAAAACTTTCATTTTGCTCCGGACAGGGACCTGTAGCGGGCTCTCGTGAACACGCAAATGAAAAGTTGGATTCAATAAAAGGTAGCTGAGCGACTTCTGAAGAAGGAATCCATTCCATTGAATTGGTTAGACAGCCCTAGTTTATTTAACGACACTTATAATTGCCAAGACTGTATGACGTCGAGTGATAATGCGATTAGTGCATAATGAATTAGAAAATACGTGGAGGAAATGGGTCTTGACCGTGTGTCGGTATTTGTCTGGAGGGAAAGAGCTGCTTACTGCCTCCTCCTGATGATGATGACAGTAAGCAGCTCTGAAACGTCGGCAAACTTCTACCTGACTACAAAGCGCAATATCCCAAAAGACAATAATGTACTTAAATTTCTGTATCTTCAATAATATACTAAACAAAAAGTCAAACAGGGTGCACAAAATCACAAAGACCCACTTTCCTCGTTATTTGTAGGCTGCTCCTGTAGACCTATAAATCGAAATTATACGAAGTTTCCTGATAACTATAAAGACCCGTTTTCCTGGACTGTGGTCTCCTGGGTTATAGTCACCTGCAGTCTTGTAGGTGGTTACCAAAGTTTTGAAGAAAAAAAATTAGTAACCACCTACAAGACTACACAATTTCACAACCCTTCTGGAAGGTCAAAATCCACATTTTCACTGCCATGAAATCCTCAAATGTCACACTCGCTTGCTTTCCTGTCCAAACAACCCAGCGCCACCTAGACCTACAGACTCAACAAACTCATTAAAGTTGAACTTGTTGCTGGCCTTCTGTCGCCGTTAAAGAGTTAAGAACGGCAGTGATACACTCGGAAGCAGATGGTGCAAGATTTTACCAAATGTCAGAGATCTGTGTTCTCAGAACATTGCAGCAAAAAATCCCATGTTGCATACGAGTGTGAATAAATCATGAAGCAAACGGCCCTTTCAAAATGATTTAAGTTTCGTCACTGTATTTTTGTTCACGCCGCTTATGAGGAGACTTAACTTTACTCCCAAAGACAATGAATACAAATCTTTATTCTGCTCACTGCTGAGAGATTTAAAGCTAATGATTCGATTTAATTCTTTAATTTGACGAGATAACTCAATAGCTAAAGGAGCCAATTACAAAGACAGCAAGTGAAAACAAAACTAAATTATGTACTCGTACATAATTAGTCTAAAACACTCATTGTACAACAAATTGCACTCAAAATACATGTAACACGTATTAGAAACAAAATGTATTTCGGAAATAGCTGCTGCACTATGTACCTCAGACGCAAGGTTTGTCTCGGGTACATGAAAGTAAATACCCCATAAAGTGGTGAATAGATGGGATAATAATAATAATAATAACAACAACAATTTCAAAGACGTTGCGTGACGAATTAGTTCTTAATTTGGTGGGTATGAGTCGGCATAATGCTTCAAACCATGTGGGACAGTACGTATAAAATAAGAACGTTATTTCTACAAACATCAGGATATTATTTGAAACGGTTAATGTATTAATGAATTTAAACCACAGATATCTTAAAGTCACGCTTAATTTGCAAGTGCCACAAACTTTGTATGAGAAATCTCGATAGTAATTTCGAAAATATTGAAAAATGGCAGATAAATAAACAATTTAAAGTAAAAGTGACCAGAAAAAACTACACAAATGAGAACTTCATAACAGACTAATAGGCCTGTAAACATTTACAGTCTCACCACCTTCTGATGCACTTTGTACACTAATAAACCCGTATGTCTCCGCATAATTATTAATGTATTGGTGCCTCTAGCCTTAACACACAGCATGTTCTCACAACTTAATCGTAACAGTGAGGACGTTAAAACCAAGAAGCTTACCAATGCATTACCGCGGTACTGATTAACTTGATGACGACACACAACGATGATACAATAAACCATGGTTATCTCCCGTCCCAAGTAACTGTAATTATCCCTTAATAATCATCCTCATAAACGTACCAAATTTTATGAGATTTGTTGACATTTTCACGACTCTAAAGACATCTGGGTAGCAATGCCGTACAGACTTTCAGACAGAACCAACATTTCGGAGGAAAATATAGCTTTCATCTTCAGTGTTGAAGATAGAGGCAATGCGTTACTCCGAAATGTTGGTATGTACCTACAAGTCTACACGGCTTTACTACCCAGAATACCAACATGGACTTATCAATTTTTTTCCTTCTGTCTCTAGGACCAATTCCACAATCCACAGATGACACGAACTCTCGAATCCATTGCCCATGCGATCTAATAACAGCACATGCCTTAAAAATGGATGCCAGGAAGGTTCAGTCGTAATGTATAACAAAAACATGGCTACCCCAAATGTACATTTAGCTTTGATGGAGAGAACTAATGAGCTAAATGCGAAGTTTTATATGGAGGTAAAATAATCCTGTGTGAATCATTAACTGCATGTTGGCAGTTACAAACATGGCGATGACGCGACATTTTGAGGTCACATCTCACAAATTTAATGCCATGCGAGTCTGTACTTTTCCCCCAAAATTAAGCAAAGAAATGTAGCACGAAACTGTATAATTGATAAAACTAAAGTCCACACAGCTTTAGAGGTTGAAGCGTTTGATGGAAAATTTCTTTCTCAGCTGACATCGCATCGTGAAGCAGTGTTTATGGATGCCGCCAACTTTACAGGTGGCGGTTTGACGCAATGCCAGCGGGCAACCTCGCCCCACACAGCTCACAAACTCTCTCTTTCTCCATAAACAGCAATCACCGGGTATCAGCAGTGAGGTAACCGATGCGATGTGGAGCACGCGGTCAAGGACCACCGGAAGGGAAGTGTGTGACGTCACTTCCCCCCTTCTGGCAAGATGCCACAAACCGCGACTCTCTCTCCTACATTAAGTAAGTGCAGTTCCAGTTCTTTGTAAAGTACCACCAAATGACGAAACAGAACAACATTTAGCAATCCTTCGGTTGTTTCGGCCCAGAAACCAGGAACTTGTAACCTTCGATGTTTTGAAACGGGCAAACGGCATTGATGATATTTACATGCTGGATTTGACAAACTTATAGAATAAACTGAATTATAATAAATATTAAGTGACGTCATTACAATTAGCATAAATATCTGTTGTCGCTTTACGTAACGTGCAGGGCAGACTGTACAGCATCTACGTAATTTAATCTACTATCTCTGAAGAAAACCACGATAAACCGCAGTTCTCCGAGTCCAGATTTAAAACCGGGAACTCTCAAAATACGAAGCAGGAATGCTAACCACTCGGTCACAATGTTCAATCTTTATCTTTACGATGTACTTACATGTCTCATACATCAAATGAATCCTATCCAAATCATATATTAAACAATTTATATGCTAGAAAAGAGTCCTTATTGTTCAATACGAGAGCCATCAGGTGAAATGTTAAGTCCAGGCGTCGCAGAAAATCCTAATGCTGTACTTTACACAGCGTTTGGATTCGTTTTAAAAAAAGTTTGTGAATAACTTAGCAGTTGATACAAGGATCTCTTGTAAATTATAAAATACAACAGAGGTAGATGCAATGTATTATTAACAAAATTTTGAAACGAATAAGTTTTATTTATGTACATTTTGAAGCATTTATCTTTTTTTCGTAAACCTACATAATTGGTTGGTGTATGCATACGGCAGACGCTCAGAGCATCTAGTTAACAAGTGTCCTTTGTGATGATCGCGTCCTTGGCAGTTAAAATGAGGGGAGAAAGAATCTGGGTCAAACAGTACGTAATCGACACCATCTATCTACATTGTCATTTTCGCTTATGCGAATTCACTACAAAGCCAAGGATATTTTGCTGCTCGCTGCGTACAAAGTGCGGAAAAGTGATTGTATTACGTGACTTTATAAATATGAGATTCTTGGTAAAACCGCTGCACAAACGCTAAACTTTTCCTCGAATTATATAACACATCTAGGACGCTTATTAATATGCTGCGGTCGCGTGTCGTCAATCGGTGTGCTGGCCTGTTGCGATATTATCCGACTAATGTCGAGATTAGCCCGACAATGACGACAACAGCCAAGCTCTTTGGCTTATGTCAGTAGGATAGGGCTAAAATATGACCGCGGAGCGTTATTTCCACTGCTGCACACCTAACCTAACATAACCCGACTAGACCTTCAGCTTGGGTTGCATTTATTACGTTTACAGAAATAAGTTTGATCTTTCTTGGTTCGTGGGGTTACCCTTAATTATAACTTATCGCTCAATCGCAAGTGTCAGAACGGTACGACTTAACACGCACTCATCAAAATTTTAATTAAACTACTTAAAAACCTACAACCAAAACGAAACAACATCACTAGTCAAAATAAATTCAACGAAAGCCAGGGTAGAAAAAAAAAACAAGAAATAAAAAAGGTACGAAGTGAACTTACACAGGCTGAACATTATGCAGTCCCGCACAACAGCAGTTACACACTTGCTATTCCGTATTGTTGCAGCGTGCTGGGTGAGATCTAAAGATGGCTGTCTTGTGGGTTGTATCGCAGTTTATTCCGGTAGAAGGCAGCAAGATCCTCTGAAACGTCGGTAGACTTCTACCAGACTACACGGCGCTACAGCCCACAAGACATCCATCTTCATACTCGCCGCCATGAGAACTCCAGTGACATTTGTTTGTTTCCTTCTTTTTTAATTTTTTGTCAAGTAGCCTATTTGTCCACCGTCTCTTTGTGTTTACCACTTACGAGGTGCGATCGAAAGGTTTCAAGACTGCGCGTATAAAAACCCGTACACTTATCTCAGGTATTAAATTCATCCATCACCCTCGAAGTAGTTCCCCTGGGAGTGAACACAACGATCCCAGCGCCGCTGCCAAGCCTGGAAGCATCCCTGGAAATCTTTCTTTGTCAGCCTGTCAAGCACCATCTGCGATTCTGCCTGAATCTCTTCTATCGTCTCAAATCTCCTTCCCTTTAGCTGAATTTTCATCTTTGGGAAGAGGAAGAAGTCACACGGAGCTTAGAAAGGAAGTTGGGGTCGGTTCTTACAAGATCTTTGAGCTCCTGACAAACGAGAAGTCGATTCTGCTTCTGGTCCTCAGACAGGAGCCTTGGCACAAACTTGGCTGCGATGCGTCGCATGTGGAGTTCTTCCTTTAGAATCAGCTGACAGGTCCCATAGCCTATCCCAACAATGTTGCACAAGTCGTTGATGGTACGACGTCGATCTTCGTGAATGGCCTGCCGAATCTTCGTAACATTTTCGGGCGTTGTGCTCGAAGATGGTCGTCCAGAACGCTCGTCATCATCGACAGAGGTTCGGCCATTTTTAAAACGTAAATGCCACACAAAAGTTTGTGCACGACCCATTGCGGACTCCCCAAATGCTTGCTTTAGCATTTCATAGGTTTCCGTAGCCGTTTTGGCGAGTCTTTGGCAAAATTTTATGCACACGCCATTCCGAAATCGCAGGAGTGTCGGTGTAATGCACTACCAAAACGCCCGTAACTAAGAAACAAATGCTAATTCGATGATGCCGGCTGGCACACTGATTCACTATGAATGTAGGCCGCACCCCCTAGCGGTAGAAGCTCGTACTACATCCGGTTCGCCCTCTATTGACACAGTCTTGAAACTTTCCGATCGCACCTCGTACAGCAGGAAATGTCTTTCCTGAGGTAAATTCTAGGTAGAACAATATAAAACAAACTTTGGTCTATATGAACACAAAACAACACACAACACAACTATTTACTATTAAATATTTATTCCGAATGTTATTTTTAAACAGTTTAGGATTACCAGAAATGTTTTTGCACTAGTTTTCTTCTCCCCGATAGGGAAGTTTAGAACCCAGTCTCGAATAATACACACGACTTCTAGATACTTCCAGGAAGCTTGCCTTTGTCCAGGCATGTAAAACAGTGTTATCGGCAGAGCCATGCAATTACATGGTGCGTGGCCACTGTCATGCTCAAATAGCTGATTTACAGAGAGACACAAATTTCCACATTATCAGCCTGTTACTGGATGGAGGCGAGTTCTATAACCGGCGGCTCGGTTAGAATTCTGAAGGGAAAATAACATAAAGCCGACACGAACAACTTGTTAACAGACAAATGTTGGGCTAACGAACTAAAACCATACAGCAAAGTTCTTGAGAAGCTTATAATTGCGCAAATAGTTGGCCATGAAATTCTTCGCCTTTATGGAACCCATAGATTCATTACACCATATTCACAACTTTCCGCTAAATATCAGGTTATGGACCTATTATAAAAATATTAGGTGGCCTATTCAGTTTTCACAATGCACAAGAGTAAAAGAAAACAAACAAGTTAGAAAATATATGCATAAACAATTCTGGCGTGTTCGCTACAATTATGCTCCTGAGAATGGTGCTAGTGGCATTAGAGTTGTCAGGGTTCAATGATTTTAATCTCCACACTTTAGTACTACGGGGTTCGATCCCTGACGGGGGCAGAGGATTTCTCCTCTAGCCTCTGCGTCCAGACCAGCTATGGGGCCCATCCAGCCTCCTATCCAATGGGTACCGGGGTCCATTCCCGGGGGGTAGGGCGCGGCCGGAGCGTGACGCTGACCACTCACCTCCATCTAGTGCCAAGGTTAAGAACGAGTAGGAGCTATAATGCCTCTCCCCCCCAAGCGCCGACGTGGGGTGTAGCGGGACAGCTTTACTTTTAATTACCCTCGTATTCACGCCACTACCATCAGCTCCAAAGTCTGATTTTTCCATCAGATGAAACAGATTTACATATTTTATATTATTACAAGAGTTGTACGCAGTGGCACCTAAACTAATTATTCTTATTCACACTGCACGATTATAATTCAGGTAAAAGGCGAGAAAATTCTGCGTCCTTACACTACAACAATGTGATGCAAGGGCACCGTCGGTAAAATGAAGCGCCGTGTTACCGACGAATGTATTTCTTTATATGAGGAAACAGAGTCAGAAAGGTGTTAAGAGAACTGAAACAGGTACATAATTTTTCATAAATTTCTTCAATACCAAATTTCATCAAAGTCGGTTTGTCCATTCTCGAATGGATGGTACACAGAGTTACGAACGCGACTAAAGAGAGAGAAGAATAAAAGAAGAAAGGAATGATCTAAGGAAGAAATTACGAAAAGAAAATTCACTAACAGTGTAGTTAGCGTACTACATGATTACGCAGCACGAACTTCTGGTTAGTGACTGGATCATAAACAAATGGAATACGTACTGCGCAATATATTTAATCTACGCGTAAGACCGTGCTAAGGAAACCTGTCTTAAAGGAAGGTCGTTTGGGATTCCGTTATTAGCGGGTTTTGTTTTATGTAAATGAAACTGGGCAGGGAAGATACTGCCGCTGTATATTATCGCACTCTTATCTGAAGTTAACAAGTTAGTTTGGCGGGAATAATGGTACCCCTAGTAACCACGCAAAATTACCAACAAGTTGTTGGGATGTCGGAGATAATAGCGTCATTTGTATATCATTAACTGTATTTGTTAGAGAGAACGTTCAATATGGTACATACATTATGCTTAAATAAAAAGATTGTTTTGTTCTGTCTGTCGCTGTGAAAGTTAATGCGGCATCGCATTTGAAGGCATGGCCCAATCTACGTTTGCTTCCACACGTGAGTACGTCTAGGGCTTTCAATAATAAAAACACTGATACTGAAAATAAAATACAAGTCAAGATGGATAATCATTTAGGTAGGTTTAGGAGGACGAATGCGACAAACCACGCGCCAAGTACGGTCGACAAAAATGATGCAAAACACCTGAAGACATCAAATGCAATGTCTGCTGAAACGTCGGATAATTTTTAACATTCGACGCGGCTCATCCACAAAAGCCGAAGTTGTGCACAGAATATTTGGACATAAAACACGTGTTTGGTTTATCTACAAATGTTGCTCGAAACATGTTTCACTCCGATAAATATTTAACGAGTTATACTCGAGAAAGACTTGTCGGTGTTCGTTATTTTCGCCCGATTTTAAACACAAGTGGAATGAGTCAACACATTTCACTATAACTCCCCAGTATAAAATTTAATGAAAATCCATTCAGCCGTACACGAGTTATTACATGTGGACGGAAGGACGGACAGTCGTGGTGAAGCTAACAGGTGCGTATTTCGAGATTTTTCGTTGCGAACGCGCCAAAGAGCACTTACTTCCCCCAGGCTTCCACTTTTATAGCAGCTTCACGTCTAAACAAACCTCTTCCCGCCTTTCAACACTGATCGTAGTGAACGACTTTATAGAGATATTGTTTACATCATGTGCCCAAAAGACGAGAAATTCTAGCTACAGCCACCCAACTTGTTGACCCCAGGAACAGGTTAAGAGACAACATCTGCACAACAGCACGCAGGAGCATTAAGAAAGACCCTTCCCAGCAGCAGACTCCCTCACAGATATAAGTTGTTCCGAATAGTCTAATTTATTTAAACTTAGGCCTTAGCATGAAATCATGTGACGTGTATGCTACAACATGGACCGAAATAATTGGGATCTCTTCCTTTACGCCTGTATTATGTACTTGTGACGGAACGTAAAACTAACCCGAATATCCACTGTCGCCTTCAACAAAAGGCCGCCATTGGATCCAATCCGAAGCACACAAATCTAGTCATCCTCACAATATAATTTTTTAAGATACAGTTTAATATTATCCTTCCGTCTATGTCCTGATTTTGCAAATACTCTCTTCCCTTCAGAATTTCTCACCAAAAATTTTGAATGCCTTTCGCATCTGTCATGCGTACTTTTTACCCCGCCCAACTCTTTCGCAGGTTTATAACATTTTGTGAAAAACAAATTATGAAGAACCTCATTTAGAACTTATTTTTCAGGCTCTCGTTACTTCCTATCTCTTGGGTCTAAATATTGTCCTACGAACTCTATTCTGAAACACCCCAGAATCTACGTTTTTCCGTCTGTGGGATGTGTATCAGCAATTGGCCTATTATTATTCTAAAATTAAAAACCGAAACTAATAGTAAGTTACTTAGCAATGCCTTTGGGTTAGTTAGTAAAATAACCACGGTTGTGTATAGGTTTATTTATATTACACATGAACAAAGTGTCCTCAGTGTTACTGCGAGGAATTACTATATATGCTTACGTTTCTTGCCAATATTTATTTCTCCTAAAGCTTACCGTGCTTCTTTTCCAAAAACAGAAACAACCCTTACCGGGTTTCGAAACGACAATTTTATAAAGTTTTGCCTTTCTAAAATTTCTTCCTGGTTTCAAGAAATAAGCTTGCCAATTTTGTTACAAATCTACTTGTCCGTTCTTGAGCTAAAAGCGAACACATACAGACACACCCACAATTTCAATTTTTTTTATTATATATATATATATATATATATATATATATATATATAGTAAGATGATAAGATAGGGTGATTAGTTTCATATTTTACATAAACGATGTGGTGTCCGAACAGTGGTAAACAAAATGTATGTCCTTGCATCCAAAGGCCGCGCGTGCAGGATCATGACTCATGTGTCCTCATTTTTTCCTATAAAAACGATGTCGGCGTCAAGTTTACATTTTACACTTCATCCTTCTGAGATGCAGTGGGGTCGATTCCACCCCACATTACCTAGATAATCTATACATTATTAAACAGCGTTCTTACGAATATTACAGTTTGTGAATCATTTTGGAGCTTTTGGAGGTGGATTACTTTATGAAACGTCTTAATACTTACACATTTTGGGTCATATAATAAACTCTGTCTTTCAAAACGGCAAAAACATTTGAAGAAGAAGTCGTTTCATTTGTTTTAAATACTGACAGTGAGTCTGAGCGATATAATGTTAGACACGAATATAAGTTTGTTTCATTGTCCTCGATAAAGATAAATGTAAAACCACGAAAGGAGAAATGTGCCTTTCACCATTTG
This sequence comes from Zootermopsis nevadensis, assembly GCF_977971745.1. Classification (NCBI taxonomy): domain Eukaryota; kingdom Metazoa; phylum Arthropoda; class Insecta; order Blattodea; family Termopsidae; genus Zootermopsis; species Zootermopsis nevadensis. Next base: position 14,739,961 of record NW_028259142.1, read on the forward strand.
AATATCCCCATAAAATCAAAAGAAAAGAACAGATTTAAGGAAAGAATAAGGTATTTTCAATCTAAATAAAAAAAATAACATTACATACAAAAATATAAAGATAATTTTGAATGAATAAAGGATAATTTATACATTTTTCGACACGCGGCGTTTCGGAAGCTCGCTTTGCTTCGGTCACCGGGGGACTGTAATTAGCTTTATCTAATGAATCCAATAGATTAGTTTCTATACTTTCACCTGACGATAGACGCAGAGTCAGCTTCCGAAACGCTGTATGTTTTTTTTTAACTACCAGACGAAGGAAAGTGTTTAAGAATATGCATCAGTTTGTCGATAAAGAATGTTTATTTGGATGGAATGGTCGTCTTGGGAGAGCTGGCCTCACGCCCAACGAAATTGAACTTTTATTTGTAAATTGATTCAACTCAGATAAACTGAGTTGCATTGAACTGAGTTGACTTGAATGTGAGTGCATTTTTTTATTTATTATTAACTGCAAATGGGTTTTTACCCGGTGGCAGTGGTCCTACAATAAGACAGAATAAAACTCAAAATAAAACAACTCATAAGATTAAACACAACAGATAACTTAAAGTAGATAACTTAAAAATTAATACCAACTAGACATAAGACAGTAACAGTAATGAATTACATACGTCATGAACTGATGCACTCACATTTCATCAGGACCTTCTCTTCACTTCACTACACTTACGAAGCCTTCCCATCCTCACCCTAATTTACCTCCCTTCACTGCACCCACCCATGTATTCCCTTCACTTCACCTCATTTATCACTTTTCTAACCTTCTTCCTAAAAGAACTTGGTTTACAGGAGAGAGTCCCTAAAACCTCAGCGGGTAGCTGGTTCCAGAGTTGGATGGTCCTATTTACAAAGGAATATTTCCCGATATCTGTTCTTTGCTTTCTGCTCCTAATTTTCCGAATATGATCGACCCTGCTCAGATAGTATGGCCTTTGCAATCTGTCACCTATAGCTTTCCATGCTCGATCTCCCGTGTACGCTTTGAAGAAAGCACATATACGTGCTATCTTTCTACGTTGTGCCAGGGTTTCCCAGTTCGAATCGCTCCTGTGATATGCAAATTTACATGCTTTCTTTTGCACCCATTTTAACGCATTTATCTGCCCCTCCCTGTAAGGATCCCAGTACGCCGCCCCATATTCCAGAATCGGACGCACTAGTGATGTGTAGGCTAGACTTTTAGTGTTATTATTCCCCTTTTTGAGAACACGCATTGTAAAATGAAGTGCCTTCCAGGCTTTCTTCACCGTATAATTTACCTGATCAGCCCAGCTTAAATTGCTGCTTAAGAGTATTCCCAAGTATTTACAACTGCTCACTTCCGGAATTACTTCGTCCCGTAACAAATAGTTTATTGGTTCCTTCGCCCGACTTCTCGTGAAACTAACTGCTTTACTTTTACTTGGGTTAATTTTCATAACATTTTCAACCGCCCACTCCCCCAGACTGTTTAGATCCATCTGCATCTTTTCTATATCTTTACTATTTATAATTTTCCTATATATTATACAGTCATCTGCAAAAAGTCTAATAGTCGATTCAATGTTCCTCCAAATATCATTTACGTACACGAGGAACAAAAGTGGACCCAATACACTCCCTTGCGGTACACCTGATAATTGCCCTCCTACTCTAACTCTCTGCGTTCGGCCTAAAAGGAATTCCCTTACCCACACGACTACCCTCGAGTCCACGCCCGATGCCGCGATTTTCATAAGCAGCCGATCGTGAGGAACTAAATCGAAGGCCTTCGAAAAATCTATTATAATCACATCTAACCTTCCTCCGTTATCCAGTGTGTCTGCAATGTCCTGGCAAACCGTGATTACTTGACTTTAACACGAATATCCCGGCCTGAACCCATGTTGACCCTCGAATAACCAATTCTTTTCCTCCCAGTTTTTCCTCAGTTACGATGCTATAACGTGTTCCATTTGTTTGCAGACCACTGAGGTTAAACTGACCGGTCTGTAATTTGTGACCAATGATCGGTCACCTCCTTTGTAAATAGGAACCAATATGGTTTTTTTCCAGTCCCTTGGTATAGTGGCATTATTAATTTTTACGTCAAATAATCGCGCAAGGTATGGAATCATGGCTTCCCCACCCAGTTTTAGAACTTCCCCAGAAAAGCTGTCAGGCCCTACTGATTTCCTTTTTCCCATCCCTGCTAGCCTTTTCCAATGATTTTAGTACTAATGGCGAAGGGTTCGCCTGAGTTAGCGCATTGTATCTGCGGGATCCTACGCTCGCAGCTAAATACCGAAGAATAATAGAAATTAAGGGAGTTGGCCTTTTCTATCGAATCAGTAATGAGCCGTCCATTACCACCTTTGATCGCCGGAATACTTTCTCTGTTTCCCTTACGTCGTTTTACATACTTGTAGAAATCAGTCCAGCATTTACCTTCATTTATTAACATTTCCCTTAAAAATGTTTCCTGCGCATTTTGTTTAGCTAATAGCAACTGCTTTGATAGACGTTTCAATTCCTCTTGGTGCTATTGTCCTAATTTTCTTCTATTATATGCTTTTCTGACCTTTGACTTAAACCGTTTCACTTCCTTATTGTAGTATTCAGGGTCCGAGCGTTCAATGGTTTTAATTATATTTGACGATAAAATATTATACTTTGTTGAAACGCGAAAACATTGATAAGGAAACACTGTCGGTTGCAGGCACTGACAGGACAGAATCCTTTCGGCCAATGACCAACCGCAAAAACGTGGATCACGTACGGTCCACAGATCAGGAGAAAATCCCTGCTAGGAATTCGATATACGCGCATGCGCATGATTTCGCGGTGAGTGACGACCCATCCTAAAAGCATTCGTTCCACAACCACTGAACGAACAACAGACGACAGGCTTTCATGTGTTCTAATGGATACAGCTTTAAGATTACCTCACAGCGGCACAGTGATTTAATCTAGAATACTATCGCAACACCCACAGAACACATTACAAGTGCGCTCACTACACGCTACTCGTAACGGCTTGATGTTTTCAGTCTGTGTGTAGTAGCGTTAAACTCTGACGTATCACACTTCCCACCAATAGCAGCCCTCTAGTCCAGCTGATAAGTAACATTCCCCCCGCACCGCACCAGAAACGACTTCGCTAAGCAGGGTTTTTCTCGTCATCTGTGGACAGTACTTATCGAGATGCTACGAGAAAACGACGATTTTGAATTATAAGTTGTAGTATTAATTAATACGTTTTAATACAAAATTTAAATTAGGCATTTCACTAATTTTACTCGCATTACACAACTATCACGGCTGTTCATACAATTTCTGCCTTCGTAATCACCGAACAAAACGTCTCTCAACATTTTCGGTAAAGGACGAACTTCGGTTTTTTTCTCTCAGTATTTTCGAATAAATAGTGTAAGCACAAAGAAAGATGGCTGTCTTCTGGGTTGTTGCGCTGTGTAGTCTGCTAGAAGTTCACCAACGTTTAAGAGGTCCTTGCTGCCTCAATCATCAGGGCGACTGTAGTACCAAAAAAACCATGCGATACATCGACATGCCGAATCCACCGATATCGAATAAGTTTTCTATCTATCAGATCGTATCGATTATAGACTGTCGACAACCCTGTTAAATAAGGACGAACCTGCTGTTAAGATACTTACAGCGCGCGTGTCAGGGATTATTGGTTCAAGGCGAACTGCGTTCAAATGGGGAAGCCTGGGTTCAATGCCTAAACACGGGGGCTGGCAGCTTGAAATTGGAGTCGGGGCACAAAGCATCTCTCCCGGAAGCATGCCTAATGCCGCCAATAACTGTCATGTATTTACGTAATGAGAGATGACGGCTTCCTGCAGTAAGTTACAATGCTACAATTAAGTTTCATAGTTTCACGTCTCAGAAGATTATTCTCGGATGCTTGTGAAAAGTCATATCATATAGATTTTCCTGCGCAAACAATACCAGACACATTACGTGAGTGCCATGGGGGGGGGGGAGGGGGGGGGGAGAGAGAGAGGCGGTTCAATCAAGAACCAAGTGCGACTGGCCGTCGAACTCGCAGTTGCCTGGCAACGCTCCCAAGGCTAGCCAGCCCGGGTAAATATAGCGTCCGTGCTGACGTCAGAATGTTTCAGAGCTGCCACCCCATCACTTTTAAAACCAAACCATTAAGTTTTAATTAAATTTGGCAAATCAAAGAAACGAATCATGATAATTAAAACGTGTCTGAACAAAACCTTCAGCAAAGTCAATTTGCCAGATGCAATCCATATCCATAACAGCGTAAAACAAGGAGATGCTTTAACGCCACTGCTTTTAAGGTACCAAAAGACTAAGAGGGCACGAAATTGAATCGGACATTAGCCTGTGGTCTATGATATAATACTTGGGAGAAAGTGTAAATGACACACGGAAAAATAAACTGTATTAAATACTAGTATGGAGGTTGGCATACAATTAAACGTTAAAAAACTAGGTAGGCCTATATGTGCATGTATTGTCACCACAATAAATGGAAATCACAACAAGAAGATACTTACTAAATCCCTTGGAGACGTAGATATTTGGTAACGACAGTAAGAAAATTGCATTCACAGATTTTAATAATATACTAAATTCGGGATGTTTGCTATTACAAAGTTACGAATCTTTTGTTTTTCCGATACCAATCTTAAGACGAAACGCTTAAAACACACAAAGTATCACACCAAAACTGTCCATGAGACATGTCACAACTACTCAATGTCACCCGAATCCTCGTGCCTCTGACACGTGATCCATGTTTTTTTTCTTTTTTGCATTCTACTATCCCATATTTTACAATATGGAAATAATCCATTTGGCACCTTTCTGCGCAATGTTATATGATAGATACCTTCGAATTCACAGAGCCACAATCCAGAACATCGTCGTTATTTGTTTATGGTTAATTTATTTCTTCTAGTGAAAGAATTATGAGTCAGAAAGGATGCAAAGTAAGCGATCGTGACATAATTCAAGGGCAAATCCCGGTATTTGCCTAGAGGAGTTAAGGTAAACCAATAAAAACGTAAGGATAGCCGATCTTAGGGCCAGACTTTAACCCGGGAAAACTCGCATACAAAACAAGTTCGCTAACCACTCCACCGCCACGCTCAGTCATACACGTCGATGAGCAGAGATCTATTCTCCTACGAAGGTCTGTGGTTGGATTCATTCTTTGGTGTCAACGTCCCTCAAATATCTGCCACCAACATCAACCAACCATCTGACTTTCTCGATTAAACGGATGATTTACTACTGCAGCTTCAACGACTTTAGGCCTATATAATACCCGTATTACTTGACAAGATGATTGACCAAGCCTACATCTGCATGCTCAGGATGTATTTGACCACTTTGATTTCAACCTCTGAACGCAACATAAATGTTTTTATAATCTTCGCCATTTATAGATTTTCTTTGAGATTGTTTCGTGGTATATTATTATTTTATTTAGTGTTCTGTCTGGCGACAGGTCCATATGAACAGGATCCTTCCATCCTTTTCTCGGACTGGGACCTGTTCATATACGTTCTTGGCAGATGATCCAGATGTGGTTTGCCATTGCCTTCTTCTGTGTGTGAATGGAGTAATTGTTGGGGTGCCACGGAGAAACCGGGGAAGCCCCCGGAGGAAAACTCCATGTTGCCTAGACCACGGCCTTGCCCAACACAAGTTATAAATTCGGGCACCGCCGGGAATCGAACCGGAGACCCCAGGATTACAAGGCCAGCGTTCTAACCGCTAGACCACCGTATATTATATTATACCGCGTATTAACTTTGTAAAGTCAGCATCCATTTTATCAATCCTTCGTACTTTCAAATGTGTATTTTCTCATGTATGCCTTTGGCTTTAGCGCTATCTTATAGAACAAAGCACGATGACCTTGAAAAAAGCCAAGAAAGCTGTCTCCAGAGCCAAGGTTCTGTACTGAAAACTATTTACCCTGCACGCGTACAGTTTTGGCATGTGGTGCAACAAACGTTTGATTTCTACTGGCACAGAAACGAAGCCTGAGCATACAACACAAGTTCTTAAATAAAATAAACTGTAACACGACTTTCTACAGGTGTGTTCAACATAAATCTAATAGCACAACGAAATATCTACAAAGCTTCACGTACTCGCCATAGCAAACTCTGCGCACAACAATTTTGTAATGAATACTTCTTCCATATACTTGTCAAGTATGTCTATAAAACGCTCTGAATGCATAAGCTAGAAATTAAGCAAACATTAAAAAGAAATTGCGTATCTTGGAGCAGAGCTTGTGCCAAATAAATCTGCCGCGAAGCAGAACATACGAATGAAGCAGTTCCCACTAAACCGTATCTTCCACTCTTCCATCAACACTGCTGCTACATCGTCACTCTACTCTTAGCCACGGTTCTGTTAACATTGCTTAGCAGAATAGATGCCCAGAAAGCTCTAGTCCTTATTCCCTGTCGACGTGTGTGCTATTCCATGCCCAAAATGCGGAGTTGACACCTCTAGTGAGACTTAAAAGAAGATGAGTTGCCCCAAAACAATTTTAAAGCAGTATTTCACAACCCAAACTATACCGTGGTCCGATAAAATAACTAAATTTTCTACAGAGGACCGTTAAAATTATACAGTTAAAGAATGAACAGAATTAATTTCATATCACTAAAATGACAAACAAATGCACACTAAGAAATTATATTTGACGACAGAGACATTATTATAAGAACGTAGCAACTGAAGAAAATCACTGTGAGCGTAGTTTCTTCTCATATTTTTTAATAATTTGAAATGCCTTTTTCCAAAAGTTTTGAAAAAGAAAAGGCCTCTGGTAGTAAACGGTTTTCGGACTGGTAAAACCGCGGACCGATGCCGGTCAGCGGATCAGCGGTTGACAAACACTGTTTCCAGTTCGGGAACTAGATTATGTCCTTCTCTGTTTATTTCACTTTCCTACCCCTCCCAATAGCCTTTTCTTCGTGCAGTTCGTGGCAGATTTACCTGGTTCGCACGCGATACCTCAACTGTCCCTACAATGCAAAACATTACTCTGATAACAGCTGCATATTTTTCGAAGATGTATTGCCACTTAAAACTTCCAAGTCCCTACATTGTGAACATGGTGTTGCATTCTTCCCACAAAGTTGCAACGTCGCCATATTTGTTGGTTGACGACAACAAAACTTATGATAAAGAACAAAGCTGGGGTAAAACTACCTCAAGTTAGAGGTCTGCGCCGGGCTGGGCCTGGTTCATAGCAATTAAACGTTATAAAGAACATTTCTGCTTTCTTAGGCCACTCTTTTTCGCAAAGAATGAGTTATTCGTAATTTCGATCATCCTATGCTCGTGACACAGTCGGGCTCTGGAAACTAATTCCACCGACTTGATTTTCGTCGCTGTCCCGTCCCAGAAATAGTTCGACGAAACACCTCACAAACGTGGCATCCGATATCCTATCTTTGTACTGTTCCTCCATCGCCAAAATAACCTCAGATATTCTTAGAGCGTCGTTACATGATTCATTCTAGGATTACTAGCATTTATGCATTAGAGAACAAACATTTATGATACGACATTAAGTGCAGATTGCAATTGATGGGGCTTTCTTCGGGCTGGAATAAAAATTAGTCGGGATGAGGGGGGTTGCTGGTAAGATGTCTGAAGATAAACTTCGGGCTCTGGCTGGGTCTGGTCAAATGGTCCTCGGGACGGGTGTAACTCTAAAGTTTTGGCCTTTGCAGACCTCTGCCTCCAGTGTATGTTATTCTTATGATGTTTCACGATAATCGGTTACTTGATTAAAAATATTAGCTGGGGACAGACATGGGCAGTTACACGGCCATGATGTCACCATAAACTTACATTCGTAATAAAATAACTAATAGTAATTTTCAAACGGCTTCATACAACAGGAAATGGTTATGCTCGTGTAGAGGGCTTGTGTATAAGTTTTAACAAATTTTTCTGTACAGAATGTGCCATTGAAACAATTATAGACCTTATAAAAACTGGGGAATTTTTTCTTACTAAGGTGGTAGCAGTTCGGGTGTAAGCTCAACACAGTGACACTTCCCCTTCCTTCCAAATACGTCTGAAGCCTGGTCTTGCATTTGTTTGTTTTCCCTGCTACTTAGATACCGGATGATGCTATTTGTTGCATTTCATTCCATCCCACATCCAGAGTTCACAGCAAGTCATCACTTTATTATAGTTTGGACTACCAAGAGTTGGTCCTCTCGCCTCAGATCGCGACTTCCTTCGTCACTTATTACCGCGGCCATTTGTACTTCCAGCAACTCAACAGCGACACTGCGTAGTAACCTGTGGCCCGTTGGTCGCATTTGGATTTGGCCCACAAACCCCCATTTCGGATATTTTTAAAGGGCCTACCGTTCTGCTTCTGGCTTTATACTACAGTTCTGCGGAATGAAAATTCAGATCTCTCACCCGTCTTCTAAAATGTTACAAAAGCTGCCTTACGTGAAACAACGTTTTTCAGCTTTGCAGACAAACAAATGCACTTAAACCACTGTGTGAAGACACGCATTCTTGCGGGGTAATATTGAAAATAATTCAAAACTATATCTGGGGGGGGGGGGAGATATATTAAAAACATTTACAAATTTACTTTAGATCTCCTCTTGCAACATCGAAGCAACACACTTGTGACATACTGAAAGACTTTTAGTCACCACAGTGATACGCGAGTGATTAGGTTCAAAGTATCTTGTATATATAAAGTCGGGCAAATTAATTCTTATAATTAATTTAAATAACATACACTGGTAATTACAAAGAATCATCAGCATCACGAATTAGGCTATCGCCTTCTCCAGTTAAAAATATCAGAGCTAATTGTTCCTTCTGACATTTCCCTCCATGTCTCTGCAATAACAGACTAAGCGTAATTTACACTAATGGGTACCAAAGATACAATTTCGCCCACAATAAGCTTCGTATTTTGAAATGTGGCCCGCGGTCTGAAAAAGCTGCTATATCTGCTGTAGAAAGCGGACGCTTGGTTCAGAAAGTAGCCTATTTGTCGACTCTATATCAACTACGGAATATTAAATAGGATGATTAAGTATGGTGGACTGAAAGGGATTGTGATTTGTATATTCTTTTAAGGCAAAGTGAGCCTACTATAATGACGTTTACCTGGAGATAGTGACAAAAAGCACGGAAACCTCATGACGGTAACCCACCCTTGCATATAAGATTCCATTCAGACACTAGACTATTCCTTTTATTTGTCTATTATTGTTTCTGAAGTTTCGCTCTACGATCCCTCAACAATCTACTACCTACTTAGCCAATCAAATCTGTGATAAAAGATTCTTCAGAAATTAACAGTAACTCGGCTAGTCAAGAATAATTTTTGACAGAAGGGAAGGAAGACAAAATCGAGAGATAACCAGACAACAAATATTTTGTACGTGTTTGCTTAGTCTGTGTAAGTTTCATTTAAATTCGCGGACCTGTTCGTTTTTGCAATCTTTTTAAAATGCCACCAGGTATGTATATTTCTAAATGAATTGGCATATTATACTGTAAAAGGATTTGCGCATTATTTTCCACATATAATGAAAATCAGTAAATTGGTTCACGTTTTCCTGCTGGGAAGGATGAAAAGTCACATAAACACACGGGCATTCACCCACAAGATAAGCCTACTGCCTACTGTTCCTTTCAGAAAGCAGCTTGAAAATTAGAAGCTACGAGATATTTCGACATAGAACAGCACACAATACCCAGTTACGCGGGTCAGGCAGCGAAGAAAGTTATTTCCGTGCGTGATGGGTACATTTGCAACTTCCGCCAGTTAGCGACCACGTAGAACCTTTCCAAGCACACCGACAGATGGCACCACTCACTGCATCGCTATTACGTTCATGTGCAAAGATTTTTCGAGCCAAATGTTCTCCTGAACGAAAAATCCTCAAAGGAAGTAAATTATTACTACGTTTAGAACAAGTTTCACAAAAGATTGCTGGAATTGCTGTCCTTGTCTCAGGTATTTTAAACTCCGCACAAAAACATTTGAATTTAATAATATAATCGAAAAAACAAAAGAGGTATGTAGCTTTTATGCATTACGTCTTTTAAATGTGGCGTATATCTAACACAATGCAACAACAAACAGTTCTGCAAAGAATGCCTATCTTACTTCAAATTCTTAAACTGAATCTTTCGATTTGTGTGCAAAAGTTCCACTAATACGGCTTTCCATTCCGTTAAACGTGACAGATATGTCCCCAAAATTTCCCACCGTCGCCACATAAAAAATCGTGGTTTGCTTTTGCTTCCAATTCCAAAGTGTTAAGCTATCATCAGCTAAAACCAATTTTTCAGGACAAGTGACTTGAAAAATCGCGCTTGACAAGGACAAGAGATCTCTGAAAGAACTTTCTTTCGTAGCAGTTCGCTCTCTCGCCACCAAACACTCTCGGTAGATAGCGCCACGAGATACATCGAAACTAGGTGGATAGCGCCACGAGCCAGACAGTAGATCGCCTTCGATAGCTCGCTCAACCAACCACCGCCTTCTTTTAAAAATGCCAATATGGGTATAGTCACAGTACAGATAACCTGTAATAGAATATTAAATTTGTTTCCACAAACAGGGGCTAGATTTTGTTTCGAACAGGGGAGAAGAAATACTAACTTTTGTTATGAAGATATTCCAATAAGATGTAATGCTAGAAAGAGAAGCATTTCTCCATAACATTTTTTTTTCTACATTGCTACGTTGCATAATTAAAATTGTTGATAAGGATTGAACCTACAAACATCTCTGGTTCGAACCTTCCTGCATCACAACCTAGTAACTAAATTGCAATTGTCTTATGAAACTAAAAATAACTGGTAATCCATTTTAAGTATTATTCATTTACTTTTTTTACTTCACATTTCCTATAACGGATTTTGACTGTCTTAAGCTATTTTAACGGATAATTTACGTAACTTTCACTAAAGCCATCCCCTTTTTACAACTGGAAAGTAAGTCAAATCAAATAAACAGGTGAATTTAGTGACTACTGTAGCAAAGTGGTTAACACTCTTGTTACGTATTTGGAAGATCCAGTTTCAAATCTTAAACTCGCAAATGGCAATTCTGACTGTGATTTTCTGTGATTTCCCTTGGTACCTCGAGGAAAATGCTAGAACAATATCTAGAATCAGGCCATATCTCCGCAATTTATCATTCATTAATTAACCCATAATTTGACTCTATATTGACAGAATCATTAAATAGGCAACATCACTGTAACTTTTTTAGTACTGATAATGTTAAAAGTGAAATGCTGTAACTACTCACCCTAGGCAGAATTCCAACTCTTCAGGTTAGAAAAACATAATTTTCAACAACTTTTCCTCTACTTTTCTCCACATTTTGCCAAATAGCCAAATTCTCCCGTGGTCGAGGATTTCAGGGACATTCTGCATTTAGGCAGCAGGTGGCATCATGCTTACATAAATCATGTCTTTGCCATTAATTTCTGTACCCTGCTACAGAGTGCCAACCCTCATCTGAAAATTCAAGTTCCTACCTTTGCTGCTGTCTGGGGCGAGACACTCTGTCTTGATGGTGGTGCGTCCGCCATTGAATGGCGGCGTTGTGACTGCTGCAGGCGTAGCAGCCGAAGATGCCAGTGGTGGGGGCGCAGCAAGTTTCTCTGAAATGTTTAAATTTACGTGATGAGGCATGACTAAAGTTTGGAAAATGTCTTGTATTATCTCACTTGCCATTAATCTTAAAATTAAATGATTAAATGAATTAATTTCCTTGATGCCACTGATGATGACCTCTTGAGGTTTAAACGCGTATGGCACTAGTGTCTTTCTATAGTGTTAATAGTTGTTTGTTTACTTATTTTATATTCACTCGCCATTAGACACAAATTCTGACGTCTGTTTCACAAGAGCACGAATAAATTTCCTTTTTACTTATATTTTATAAGTGGTCTATTATTTTCTCTAATGATTTAAATAATCATGTACGCAAAATATAAATAAGTTACTTAAATTCATCACCATGTTAATTCAGCGCAGTGACCATATTACTCTGAAAATGAGACTGATGGAGAGGGAGAAAATGTCTAAAAAATGTGGAGAACTTAAAAGAATTAGAACACACTGAAGAATAATTTGTACCTAGTTCTTAATGAAGTGCATCACACCATGCAGACATATGGGGAAGTCAGGTTATAAGCTCCAAACGTCTTTAATATCTGCGCTATAAAGATTCATTATTATAATTTTCATCATTAAAAGATTACAGACCAGGCGGACAGATACTGGTTTTTCATCATGGAGATCCAGGTTCAATACCATGTGACTTTCGGTGAGATTCAAGATAGAGCTGACTTTTCTCCGAGTTATTTGGTTTCCCAACTCTAATCATCGGCATAGCTCTCAGGGTCATGGGGATACGCAAATTCCACCACCCACGTTAAGGTCCTGTACTCCCTAGGTGGAGGTGAAACCAACCCCTCTAGGGGAGTAAACCCCAAAATCAAATCTAGGAGGCTGGGAGCTAATTATCCCCAACTCTGAAATAAACTGATTCAGAAACCTAAATGTGATGGCCGGACGGATCCTGTAAGATGACCTGGCAAAAGAAGTTGGATTGTGTCGAGAAGGATTTGGAGGAGTTAGGAGTACGGAGATGGAGGAAGAGAGCTGAAGATAGGGGCAAATGGGCTATCATATTGAAGGAGGCACTGGCTAAACTTTGGGAGCTGTATGCCCAAGAAGAAGAAGAAGAATCATTACATCACTGCTCCAAACTCATCTACCACCGCCCCATGAGGAGTGTGATACTCCTCATAGGACGGCACAGAATCATACCCTTCGTCCTATGTCAAGGGCTTCATTCCTGACCCAGCACTTGCTTGGTCTCGGAGTAACGGTGGGGGAACAAAATGCTACTTACGCAAAGGTACATTTTCTTTTGAATACTTTTCAGAATTACATGACTACAAAACATCCATGTTCAGAGAATGATAAAATGAGAAGCTGGTGGTAGCATAGCTACTGGTGGGGTCTCCCTAGGGAGAGGTCAGACTAAGACAGGTACCCTGGTCCTCCAGGTTGGGGGTTGGTCGCAAGGCTAACAACCTTGCACCGTAAAAAGGAAGATGTTTCGAAACCTTAATCAAAGCCTCGGACACAGACCTAACAGAGGACCGAATGGAAGAGGAGAATTGAGGAGGCCATGGACCGAATATGGACCGGAGAGCCATAGAAGAAAAAGAAAAGTGATATCAGTGTTTAAACTGATATCACATATTAACTGAATACTCGGTTAACAAAGACGCCATCTAACCTGCGAGCAAAGGGTTGGCTGCTGCAATGGTGAACTTCTTGGTGCGGGAGTCTTGCAATGAAATGGCACTTTTCACAGGAGCAGTGCTGCTTGTGACGACATTTGACGCTGCTCCTCCTCCCCCTCCAGGTGACACCACGTTGTTGTTATTTTCCTCCTGCAAATTGACAACAGCACTGTTACAGACAGGAAGGGATGGCTCTGCGTGGCCAAGCAATATCAGTAATCCATCACAAACCAATTTCAAAAATGAAAACCAGTTTACTCAATGCCATCGTTTCTCGCAAAGTTAAATATTTGTTTGACGCACACTCAGTTTTCACAAAAGATGAATTTTAAAGAGACTTTAGGAATTTGAGGCCAAAATTGGTCAACAAGTGGCCTAACTCCTTGAGTACTTGTTGATAATGACTTCCAGTTATCAATGGCTTCAAAGATAGGGATTTATTATCCAAAATGATTTTTTAATTTTGATTCAAAATATCTGGAAACAGAAAAATCAAAGGGAACCTGAAGGGATCAAGACTCACCAAATTGCGGTGATTAAATGAGTTACCTATCAGAAATCAACAGCTATTTTTCTGTTCAAACTTCTTACGTTAACATAAAGTATGTTCACATCTACAGCACCGAGAGGATTGCGTGCCTTCAGTCCCCATATAGGTAGTAATTACCTTATCCTCAAAGTCGGTAAAGAAGTTATCCAGTTCGAATGTGGACTCCCCGAGTTGCTTAAACAGATCCTCCTCCGTGTCTTCGTCCAGGCTAGATACCAGGCCCGTGAGGTCCGACTGCGAGAGTTCACCCAGCCCCGGACCTCCCGTGTGTTGCTGCTGCTGAGCTCCGCTGGCTGCCTCCTGCTGTAAGAACACATTGCAGCTCAATTTAATCCACGACAAAGGATATTTTGACAGCGTGGTCAAATCTCTCCTGATGGGAAGTCCAGGTAATGAAATGATCTATTGCGGATGCAAATATAGTAAGAAATTATGCAAAGAACTTTTAACTAATTTTTAAAATGTTTCAATATTAATTTTTTTTGAGGAGCTATTATCACAAAATATTTCGGAACCCCACATTACATGCCACTAATGCACCTCACAAATTCATACCAACGACAAGCTGTTAATAATCAGTACAGATCTCTGCCCAGAGACTGGGTATCCTAACCGAGATCCTTCATATCCTTTCCACTTCATTATTCATTAATCAGCCATCTGATATGTTTAAGATACTAGAAGAAAATATAATCTGAAGATGGTGGCGACACGTTCCATCTACAAGTCACAAGGCTACACAGCGCTACAACCCCGAAAATCATGGAACTGTAAGATAACGTGTCTTACCAAACACTGCGTTAGGTCGACCATCTTGCCATCATTGTCGGGGCACCACAGCAGGTCGTCGTCGATGAAAGGCATGCTGCAGAAGGCTTGGCCGGCTTGAAGCACGGGCTGAGGCCTTACCAGCTGAGTGTGTGCCAGCGTGCCTGCCTGCCTATGCGTCCTCTAATCTACCTGACACTGCCCCTCTGCGGCTCTAAAAGCGACCTGAAACATCATGACAATTTCTGTGAACAACGAAATTTTTGTTAAATCGTTCAATATCGGGCAAAAAATCTTAATGAGAAACAAATTTAAGCTCTTAATCAATTAAAACCATTCACCTGACTTTGTAAAACCGATTCAAACTTACCTTGCAATATCACGGTGCTTCTGAAACTTGATCCAAAACATGAACAACGGCTCTTTGGGACTCCCTGAAAAGAAAAGAAAAAATAAAACGCATCAATCACAGATTCGAGCAGCAGCTAAAGAAACCTTATTTATGGTGTTGGAAAAAATACTTTTTTTTTTTTTTTTTTTTTTTTTTTTTTTTTTTTTTTGCTTGGAAGGCAATACAAATTTACGTGCATTGCTTCAGGTGGCTCAAGATAGGACCCCACAGCGGACTTAAAAACAGGAATAAAACATCTTATTCCATAAACGCAATGAATTTCTTGACCAACAGAGCAACCATCAGCTTCCAGAAGGAAGACTGTGGAGTTGGTCACGATCAGAACAGTGTACTGTCGTCTTATCCCGTACCTCTATTTCCTAGTCAGGATACGCATTGCTAAATGTTCCACCATGTTCTCAAATGGCGTGGACATCGGCCTAGCAACAAGGATGATCTCGGCTCGAGTGTCACGAGAGAATCTATTACATGCGGATGACCTAATTTTGATTTCCTTTTTGTACTGCAGTACGTGACTGCTGTTGGGTTTCGTTTTAAACGGTACGCCCTTTCGTTACTATCGGCTAGTCTTCATAAAACCGATCGATCATAAGGTCTATTAAGCATCCGTTCACTAAGACAAAATAAATCACTACATCACAAGAAGGAAAATGACATTTTTACACATGTTTCGAAGAAGACTGATATTGCGTCTGTAAAAAGTAGGCCACTGCTGGTTCGAACACGGATGCAGTGCAGTAGACATGTATCGAACGACACCTGCAATTAACTGCGTTAAACTACACATAGAGACGCAGAGGAAACTACAGGTAGCCCTCGATTTACGCCGGGGATGCGTTCCTGGACGAACCGGCGTAAACGGAATCGGCGTAAATTGAAACTCTTTTATAATGTAAATGAATGGGAAGTTAATGACATGCGTTCCCAGCAACCAAACATTGACGAGTAATACAGGGTGATTCAAAAAGGACTTTACAACTTTGAAAGTGTATAGAAATTTATTCAGAAGGCTTACAGAATCGGTTGAGGTGTCATTTTGTAGCAAAACAAATCAAGTTGTAAAGTCCTTTTTGAATCACCTGGTATAATGGCATTACATATAAAGCTCTGAAATAACGTAAATAAAATAAAGGGAATTTAAAAAATATATTTTATACACTTACAATCGGCAATTCGTTGGTCCCCGCGATTGACTGCGATTCTTTCATGTGATTGATGTGTACAGTCATCTCTGCTGTTATGCGATAGTTGCATTCATGTAAGACGCCGACCTATAGAATATCGCGTAATAAAAATATCCTCGGTACCTCCGCAGAGATTAAATTAGCCGTTTGAAAGTTTAAAGCGCCAGGAATGAAATTGCATAACAGCAAACTCGCATATGCAAAAGTTTGCATTTCACAAACACCTTTACCGATTCATCGATCTCATTGGAGCAAATTCGCGTTAACGAAACATACGTAATTGCAGAGCTGACTGTATTTATAATTTTTATTCAAAATCAGCGATGTAAGAATTACAATTTAGTATAAGAATCAGTACGAGAAACATTGTAAAACGTTATAAATAATAGTAAAATATTTTGTTTTCACTTTTTGACTTGTTTTTTTCAAAATCGGCGTTATTCTGAATCGGCGCAAATCGAGGGCTACCTGTAAGTGTATGTTCATGTCTCGCCACCAGATACAGGGCAAAATAATTACATTAAGGTAGCTAACAAATCCTTTGAAAATATAATGAAGTTCAACTACTTGGGAACAACGGTAACAAACATTTTATTCAAGAGCAAATGAAAGCAGTTTATATTCAAGGAATGCTTGCTACTATACAGTTCAGAATAGTTTGTACTCTCGTTTATCCAAGAACGTAAAAATAAAAAAAATCACATAATTATCATTTTAACTGATGTTTTGTAAGGGCGTGACAACTGGTTTCTTGTGGCGAGGGAAGAATACCAATTTGAAGGTATTAGAGAACAGGGTGCTTAGGAAAATATTTGGTCCTAAGAAATGTGGTGGAACAGGAAGGGGGAGAACAAAGCATAATGAGGAGCTCCATAATTTATACTCTTCACAAATTTTTTAGGATGATAAAATCAAGGATAATTAGATAGACGGGCAACGTAGCATGCAAGGGAGATAAGAAATGCATACAAAATTTTAATTGGCAAACCTGACCGGAAGAGAATACTCTGGAAAACTAGGCATAGATAGGAGAATAATATTAAAATTGATCTTAAGGAAACATGGATGAAGGTTGTGGATTAGATTCATCCGGCGCATAGCAAGGACCAGTGATGGGCTCTAGTGAAAACGGTATTGAAACTTCGGGTTCCGCAAGGAACGGAATAGTTGTGCGTACTATTAGCTTCTCGAGAAGGACTCTGCTCCATGGTTTTCAAGAAGCATTCAAACAAGGCATTATATTAATTGCATTCATTATATTTATTTATTACGCTCTGTGGCCTATCCCAGTTCGGAAGCTTCTGCAACTGCGAAACTTTCATACATTTGGTAGGACTTCTTGTAGAAATTAAGAGAGAAAATGGATTACTGAGAATGAGCTACAGAAGGAAGGAAGTAAAAAGGTGTGGTAGAAAAGGAACAATGATGATGATGACGACAATAATGACGCGTTGGATAGGGAACCTGCCCATCGCAAGGACAGCACAATACAGTAAAACGCGCCTTGTCTGGATTTGACGCCGCCAGCTCAGTGTCCTACTCAAACCGTCCACACATTACGACTAGGACTTATTTTCATGCAGACAGTCTAATTATCAGCATTCTGCAGTGGACTGCACGGTTTCACTTTTCGATACTAATGACCAACTTTCTTTGAACCCACTGGTGTGTTTACTCAAGAGAGAAAGTTCCGAAACACACACACACACACACACACTTACTACTAATTTCTTGTTATACCGAACGTTCTTTCAACAAATTTTGGGTTTAATAATAAAAAACAGTCCAAGCCGTGCTTATGTTACCAGCCCTGTTCACAATTCCTCCTATTGCTTACACTTTTAGTTTCCGTTGTGCTGGCCAGATTTGTTCATGCTATAAATATAATGTCCACCAACATCACTATAATAAACAGACATTTGAGTACTGTACTGTACAGCATATATTGTGTTAGGTCACTGTATCACAAATCTTCGCTTTTAAATTAATGGGGAAGTAATTTTCGCTGAACGAATTTCTGTTTAACAAACTACTTTCATAAAACATGGGGTTAACATCATATGGTCTGCCAATAATTTCGTAGGTTACGCTAAGCAGCTATCTGCCAGAATCCTCAAACGAAAAAAAAGTTGACTTGACATCTATCAACAACATCTGAAGTTATTTAGTTTCTATCATCGAATGTGAATTAGTTCATAAAAAATCTGGTTGCTTTCTTTAGCTTGGTGACTTATTTTTGAGGATGCGACATTTCAGGTTCTCACGGCGGCGATTATGAAGGTGGTGGTCTTCTGGGTTGCTGATCGCCCTGATGATGGAGACAGCAAGTGCCTCTAAAACGTCAAAAAACGTTTACAGGACTACATGGCCCAACAACCCAGAAGACAACCGTCCTCATATTTTTTTAGGATAATTGCCGCCAATACATGTTCCTAGTTCTTGAAATATTACGAGGTAACAAATAATTCGCACCGTCACCATATTTCAAATTTCTATCTAATCAGAAACTTTCAGACCATATTTGTACATATGTTTATCGCTCATTTGCATACAGCGTAGTATGTTTAACCGTAATTGTTTTCCACTCATCACTTGGGAGCAGAATGGTAAATAAAGAATTAGAGCAGCCACCATGTTGCCTTTAAAATTCTACACAAAGATTAAATACCTCAACAAAACCAGAACACTTAACAATTAACATTATGTATTTACGTGAATGGTCCCGCGCGGTCTGAGGCATCATGCTTCGGACCGGCGATACGGAATGCGCGCTGGTTCGAGTCTCGGGGAAAGAAATTTCTCATGAGCTTTCGACCAGTGTATGGGACCGGTGCCAACCCAGCATCGTGAGGAAATTGGGGAGCTACAATGGGTAGCGTAATCCGGTCATGAAAACTAGCAATGGCTGGGGATTCGTCGTGCTGACCACACGTCACTCTATATCTGGTTGGATGATCGTTCACCTCTGCTTAGGCATGTGAACACGAGGCCAGCAGTCAAGCTAGTCGGCTTTGCCTCTCAGAGGGCTGTTACGCCACGGATTTATTTATTTTATTTACGTGAATAATTTCCGCAATTCCCATTAGGTTACATTTGTCAGAAACAATCTCAAAGTTTTGCAAACTTGCCATAACCATGTCTGTAATCCCTAACATCTAAAATAATATATCATACAAAATTTGCATTATTGTGATATAGTATCTGGGTTCAAAATTTCACGTTCCTAGCTAAAATGGTTAATTGGTTCATTAGTTTTCGCCATGAAACCAAAGATTTCGCAACCTCATGTTTTATATCTCACATTTTGTTATCACCTCTAGTAGGATATTCAAAAGCACGATTTTGAAGTCATCTAGAATTACACAGACTCCACACAAAATTTCATCCCAATCTATTTAGTGGTTCTCAAGTATAATCAACTGGTCAGACGGACTACCAGTCCAAAAGGCGTTCTCCCTGTGCACTTCGTGCAAGGATCGCATAAGGAAAGTTGAATGAAAGATAATTTCGTCCTAAAATAATTTGTACGTTTGCGTTTGATAATATTTCCTCTTTTTTACCGTTGGTACCGCAGTACGACAGTTGGCGCCAAACAGCAAGCGGAGTATTCAGGAACTATGCTGCGGTAAATTTACGTATGTTGGTTACAATGTTGAGATCGATTCTTTCCTACATGGTTCGTAGTGTTCATTGGTATATCACGCACGTTGAAAACAAAAAAGCCATATTATGGGCGACAAAAGTGAGGAAGAAGAAGAATCGCTAGATTTTACGTCACCAAAATTTGATCCCCTGAAAGCTTTATATTCTAAAAATGTTCGTCTTCCGATTCCCAACGCACCAGTTCTTGATAATATACATAAATACCGCTCATCTTTAAACCCTCGTGAGAAAAAGCGATCAGAAAAGGTATGTAATAGAAGCTGGAGGTTAACGACTGATTGTGCAGGTGTTCTGAAGAAAATATTCATGGCACAAATGGTTAAAGAATTCTAATGTCGTTTCTTTGTATATATATTAATATGTGATATAAGCAGGGCACCGTTGCCATGAACTGAAGAATGAGCCAGACAGTAGCATTCGGATAACAATTTTCACAGTGTATGTGCAGTAGTGCCGTAGAATTTAAAGGTTAGGACTTATGTAGCGTGAAGGCAGTACGAAATAAAAATATGTAACCTGGAAAATTTAACCTAAAAGATGTCTGAAATATGTAATGGTATTGTGAATTTCAGCTTGGGATTGGGTTAAGGTTTTGTTTTTTACCACGTATATATAAATAACATTTCTGTTGTTGAAACAGAAATAATGCAGTTAATTGCAGACATGCAGCATTAGGATTCATATGTACAATTTCGAAGTTGTCATTGTTTAATATTATGCTGTTCATTGTACTTATGTTACTATAATATTAGATCATGACCTCTGTGCGTTTTTTCATCAATATATCTGTCTTATTACAACTTTTGTCTTTATTTTAAAATGGCTGAGAGTGGTGTTGTTTGTAATATAAATGTGTATTTGTCACAGTTAAGAAATATTTAGCAGAACTATAGCTATGAATTTGTGGTCAGTGCGATTAAGCACCACACCATGAAGATATTTGGGAAGTTGTAAAGCTCTGCACATTACAAACATCAGCAATGGATGGGAATGATCAGTTTCATGCTCTGGCTGCTTTATTCCCCAGGAGATATCCCCAGCTATCAATTATATGAAAGACTAATTTCTGTAATAAGATGCATTTTGTTAATTGTACAAATAAAAGGGGGTTATGACTTAAGCTTAGTTCTGATAGATGATATTGATTGTTTGGGGCAGTATAGTTTTCTGGTAAAGTTATCACTGTGTTTAATTAAACACAACAAGAGGACATGGGGGAGGAAAAGTGTGCATAGATGCATTCTTAAATATGACACTAGGTGGAGGTAAGTAAACAGTATCACACCTCAGCTTGTTTACCCCTGGGTAATGGTCCCTTGGTACCCATTGGATAAGAGACTAGACTTGCCCCAGAGCCATTCTGGTCATGATAACTCAGAGAGGAATACCTTCCTCTGGATAACCAGCTTGTAGCAGTCACTATACTGCCATAAAGAAAATGCAGAAGTTCTCTTACAGACCAGCAAAGAAATCCATGCAGATATAAATACAGTTAACAGCAAATACATGAACAAGACAACCAACAACAAATTATTATATGAAGATTTCCGTCTTCTGGGTTGTTGCGCTGTGTAGTCTGGTCGATGTTAACCAACATTTCAGAGGCCATACTGCCTCCGTCATCAGGGCGATGAATATTCAGGAGGCAGTATGACCTCTGAAACGTTGGTTAACATCGACCAGACTACACAGCGCAACAACCCAGAAGACGGAAATCTTTATACTCACCGCTATGAAAACCTCAAATCTTACAAATTATTATATCACATAATACTTTAATAGAAATAATGCAATAAAATAATGGATACACTAAACAGTGATTTGGGCAGTTTTTTTGTAAGAATATGAAATGTGACCTCTTAATTACTCTGAAGAAAGAATATGTAGTGTTTGAAAACCAAGTACTTAAGAAAGATGGAGTGAGAAATTTGGGTTTAACACATATTGAACAACTTTGTCAGATAAGTAATGTAATAATACTGTTAGGTGGTATGAAGGAATTGTTGACAATTGGCTACTCTGAAGATGGAGGAGATAAAGGATTGTGTTCCATGGCAGCAGGCTTTGGTAGTACTGGTTAACATTCTATGTTCTAGCATGGTAGTGTTGAATAGAGTTCTGTTCTGCCACCATACAAAGAAGAATTTTGCTGATGATTTCTGGTGTGAACTGCCTGAATAAGTGTTCAGAGTCAAAATGAACAGAGCACAGTTACATGAAATTAGGTTTTTATCATATGTTGTCATAAAAATAAAATGCTGGGATATTGGATATTGCATCTATCATTTGAATACTACATTCTAACATTACTCTCAGTGTTTGTCAAATTTATCACCAGAAAGGAAGCATATTCTTTCCAGTATCAGGTACACTTGTATAAAATGTCTGCAACATAATTACATTTACCTTTCTAATTTTATACCACAGTGAACTGCCCTATTGTATCATTCTTTATTTTCCAGTTGTTCTTCATTTGCTTTTAGTTCTGATATTGAATGCTGCCATTAATTATTGAAATCAGAAGGGTTCCATGACAAAGTTTGAGAAACACTGGATTAGTAAACAGGGCATTGCCAACCTTCTGTCATCCCATGGAAGTAGTTTGTACTTGAAGATCATTGTTTTCTAGGATGTTGCACCATGCAGTCCGATAGAAATTGACTGCCCTGATGTTGGAGGCAGTAAGCACCTCTCAAATGGCAATCAGTTCCTATGAGACCACATTGTTCAGTATCCTTGAAGACACATCATCGTCATACTTTGTGCTGTGAGAATCTGAAATGTCACATTCTGTACATTCAGTGGCACCATTGATAATGTAAGTGATGACCTCAACACTGCAGTTAGAACTTGGCTCGTCTCCACTCAATTTTTTTTAATTAGAAAATTATCTTAATGATCACATGCAAATGACATTTTCTTTTCTTGGTAATTCTCAAAGTGGCAAGTGGAAATGAATAATAATTGACACATACTTTTTAATTGTGTAGCACTTTAGCAAGTTTTGGCTTGGAGATGAAGAAGAAACTAGTGAAGTGTTACGTATGGAGTGTCGCGCTGTATGGAGCAGAGACTTGGACACTCAGGAAGAAGGAACAAAAATACCTGGAGTTTTGAAATGTGGTGTTGGAGAAGAATAGAGAAGATCAGGTGGACAGATCGAGTGACCAACGAAGAAGTATTGAGGCGAGTCAACGAGCAAAGAAACATTCTGCAGGAAAGCTAACTGGCTGGGACATATTATGAGAAGGAATGGGTTACTGAGTGATATCATCGAAGGCCAGGTTGAGGGAAAGCGAGGACTGGGAAGAAGACTGATACAGCTAACTGACGACCTTAAACAAGGAAAGAAGATGAAGTTTCAGGAATTGAAACGAGAAGCTGAGAATAGGGAAAACTGGCGAGCTCTTTTTGGGCAGAGCAATGGACCTGTCGTCAGACAGAACACTCAATAATAATAATAGCACAAAACACTATCATCTGGTACAAGAACATGATAAACACTGCACAAAGTTCATAATATTCATTATATTCAGTTTTTAACATAAATTTGTTTTTGGGTTGCTTTCATGGGCAGTGCAATGTTAGATTTGGCTGTAAAATTACCACAATGGAATGCTATAGAATGAATATCTTTTATGTAGGATGCAACTCTTCCTAATTTCAATACCTGTCAAAAACATGTAATTATTCATAGAATTACTTATTCCCACAGACTGTGAGGTCCAAGATGTGCAATACTATCTGCTTGGGTTGTGGATGGTTGCCCTGTTAGGTAGAGGCTTTGCACTAGTCTGATCCTCCATTCACTTGTTCCAGGAGGGATTAAAAACTCCTACATTAGTAAAGGCAAGGCTTAGATTTGGTTTTGTTACCAAGAAGTTCCTACTAGACAATGTACAAAGCAATCAAGCAAACCTGAAGCATCCCATGTAAGGTTAGATGCAAGTTCTACTGCAGCTGGAAGTTATCCCTGTCAAATTGAGCTCAAGCTATTAAAATATAATGTTGACATCACCTGTACATTCATGTGCATGTGATATGATATAAAATTTTTAATAACAGAAGGTTGGTCATGCATGATTTAGGCTTCAATTTTATTTTTAGGTTGATAAGGATAATGAACCAGGCCCATCTTCAGAAGAGCAACCAGAAAGGCGATTTCTTCCACATCAGGGTAAGTATCAGTACTTTCTAATGTAATGTATGTGACATTCTGCAAGAGGCATGCAGAGAATTACATTTCCACATCCTGATTATTGTATAACAATGATGTGAGACAAACTCCATGGAACAGACTCCGAGAAGGAAAACAAATAGTGTCAATTAGTTAACCCAAAGGACCATAATCATGTTCACAAGAGGTAAAAATGTAGAAGGTGGTGGTTTTGTATTGTGGAAGTACTAACTTAAAAAGTAAAGAATCAGGTTGCAGAAATGGTTAAGGGGACACAGTAATGAATACACCAGATGCAAACTAAATCCACATAGCAGACCCCTTGAGAAGCTAATAGTTGCTTAGCTGGTATTATTGGAACCTGCTCATTATCAAGTAAGAGCATATTAAAGAACCCTTCCATCAGCCAAATAAACTCCAGCCTTCACTCACACCATATAGGGTTTGGTTACATGCTTTTTCTCAAGGACTCAGCTTGATGGAATAAGAGATTAATTCTGTGATCTATGCTTAGGTACCTGAGTTCACAACTTCATGCATTACAGCAATTACGTAATACTGTGGTACTCCTCTTCCTTGATTTAAGCACGTAAGGTGATTTCCCATTTATATTCGTTATTTACTACTACACCGCACATGCTATATGTAAACGGTAGCTCGCGTGTAATTGCTGTTGCAACCAACAGATGGCACGGGAATGAAATTTTTGATGATATCCGAACCGATTATTTTAGTTTTCACATTGTATTTCCTGTTGGACTTGATTAATTGGGGTAAAGTAATGGTGATAATTATCCCACGCAACGGAATTCAAGAAGGAAACTCTTAGTTCTTCAGCACGGCGCAGAATCAAGTTGTGTATATAATTTGATTCAATCTTGGACATCGAGTATTCAGTCAGCGCTATTAGTGGTAGTTATTGTAACTACTTCCTTTGACGAATAGTACGCATCTGATTGATTATCTGTGATCGAATGTACTGGCGGGAAAACTAACACTAATAGATTTGCAGCAAAATAGATATTGCCTCGTGCACTTCAACCACATGGAAGTATTGGTCCGCTGTTATCATTATAGTAAGTTTGGTAGACATGCGCTACATTTTGAGTCATTTAAATTTTGATTTAGTTTAGTAAACCTCCTGAGTTCATTGACAAACTTTGATGAGACTTTGTTATCAAAGCCTTCGAATTTTCTTGTTATGACACAACAACCGTCATACACTTTTACTT
Source organism: Zootermopsis nevadensis (assembly GCF_977971745.1). NCBI lineage: Eukaryota > Metazoa > Arthropoda > Insecta > Blattodea > Termopsidae > Zootermopsis > Zootermopsis nevadensis. Next base: position 14,765,308 of record NW_028259142.1, read on the forward strand.
GAAAACGCCAGTCTTCATTTCGTGCTACAGCTTGTAGTATTTCTTCGTTCCTTTCGTCCTATGTCTTATTCTATTCCTTCGCTTCTGAACGTGACTGTACTCCATTAATATACTTTTTACAAAGGCTGTACACAATCAAACAAGCAACTGGCTCTTGATTGGTTAATGCACAGCATACATCGCGGTAGCGCTATATTTCCGTATCAAACGACTGCAAGACGAGCACAAGACATCCTAACAGGCTGTGCGGGATGCATATAAAAAATTCGAAGGCATTAGACAGTCACTCTGTATAGTACATACTTTTCCTGAGACCCATTAGAAGAGCTTGGACCCATTTTTGGCATATCTCAGTATGCACCTGAGAAAAGAAAGCATATTGAATAAAAGTTATAGGGATACCTTCCACTTTCAGAAACGCTGGCTTTGGACTGTACATAACAAGAATAACAATTTCAAAGCAGTTGTCTGATATTCGGTTCCGCGAATCGAATCTTTGGATCGGGTTTGCTTTTTACTCTTAGACTTTCTCCGTCCTGCATGTAAACAGATGTTCGCGACAGTCCCTTAATTCTTAGACTGTAGCTTTGTAACCATAAAACGGCCAGCTATAATCAGTACAAAGTTACATGAATTAAGATCCTGCAGTGGACGTGACAGAGAATGCAACAAATAGTTTGAAAACCTGTAGTAAATTTAAGATATCAGAAAAAATATTTCAGTCATTCTCAAAACCGTAGATCTCTCATAAGCTCCAAATAATAGCAAAAACATTTAAATTATATATTTTAACAGTTTTTTAATAAATCACAGAAACGTATCACGTTTCATCATTCTGTTTAAATGAAGTGCATAACATAAAAGCATAATGAGATCATGTCCTGTCGCGTGTACTACTCCAGGACTATTGAAAGTTTGTCTAGAGAATTTAGTTTTGGCCCATATCGGTCCAGTACGAAAACGTATACTTAGCACGAAACTTAAACAAAACTTTTGTAAGTGTTCTTAAAAATTACCCGCCATAGACAAAACGGTGGGCCTACATAACACGAAATATTGATCCGTTTATGCAGAGAATGTATTTGAAACATATTTCGGTATGGTACGTATTTATCGAAGTAGACTATTTTATTTATAACTGCGCAATTAATATGTAGTGTGATAAGGTTCTGTCTGAAATGTGTACTACAGACTCGACATGGAACACACTGTTCCACTCTGGATCGATATTTCTAAATTGTTTTCGATACATCGGAGCAATCTTAGCTGAATGAAAATCGATTGAAAAGTCGTTGCATTTGCTCTATATTTATGAACATTTCATAGAATAGAATATGATATTGAATTACATTGTACAACTCCTGTTTCATTATGCAATTAAACTGTATGTATAATAGTGCGTAGTTGTATGTGGTGGGGCATGTACCAAGGTAGAAACCGTCTGCACTACTTCAACGGGTGGTCATTCACCTCCCCAACCGCTCGCGGACTGGGCCCAACTCGTGAGATCCCGCAGTAGCGAGTTGCTTGCTGGTCATTCACCTTCCATTTGTACACACGCGGTTTATAACACTGTCATGTCCTCCGTGAAGCAGGGATTTCTATTATAGCCTCTCAAGTTCTATAAACTCTTCCTATTCTTTGGTAAACACTTCTTGTTATTGTACCTCTTAATTAATTTTTTAAATCACGGTTTCATCCTGAAATACTGTTTCTCGTTTGCTGTGATTCTCACAGTAATCTTGTCTGTTCTGTACCATTTGATTTGGAGCTTACTAATCCATTTCCGTGTTTTTAATTTCATATGAAAATGTATAGATTTATTAGTGCATCTTTCCCACTCCAAGTTACACGTCACATTTTATTATCGCCTGTTTCTAGCGTTATATAGATCCACTGTACATTATTTCAAGCACCGGTGTGGGTTACATTTGAATACGTATGTTTTTATTACGCGAACTGGCACAATAGTGTTAGATGCTGACAGACGAAGCACGAATGTAATCAGACTGCTCTGAGAGTGTGGATTTGAACATTTCTTTCCGTCATCTTGAACTGAGCCTACATCGGATGATATTTCAACCACAGTGAAAGTCGTCGACACTTTCTCGCAGACTTGGAGGCAGTTTTCTCCTTACAACTCGTATTTTTGTTGTTATGTTATATTACTTTCGCTGATTACAGCTTTCGTTTGCTAGGACTGTCACTTTCGATCGTAATATTACCCACTGGAAATAATGAAGTCTTACAGAAGATATCATCATCTTTAATATAGGGTACACGTAACAACAATATAGAGAAACAGGTTTCACTGCTGTTGGTACGTACTGTCTGGACATTACACTTCTCTTACGATATTGTTAAATGGACGCACGCAAAACAATGACAAGAACGTAAATTTCCTTGAAGTATTAAAAAAATTTACAACCTAGTAACTCATTAGTAAGTCATTTTTACAACATTTATTGGAAATTTTAGTCCAAAACCTGGAGGGAAAGATCGGTTTTGAATACCTAATCGCAAAATAGAGTGAATATTAAAACTGATTAGCAGAAATAAGTGTTTATTGTGTGATCAGGATTTAATTGGCTCAGGATAGGGTACAGTAGCGTGGTATTGTGAACATGGTAATGGACCTCCGGGCTCCATAAAAGACCGGTAATTTCATGAGAAGTAGAACGACTATGAGTTTATCAAGGAAACTTGCACTGTATGGAGTTAGAATATCTGCCAAAGTTATAATTGTCAGTAACTCAGCAGTTGTAGACCTACACTGCCATTTCCTAATGGTCCAACAGCTAACAAAACGTGGGTTGGTTCACTCATACCATCTTCTTTGGAAAATATTTCAGCGCACCAGAACTTGATTCAGGACCTTTAAAAGAAGTTAACTTATATTCTCTGTAATTGGGGCTAAAAAGTTTTTTGATACTAAAAGTAGCAGACTGGTGTTCTGAAGCGTGAAATGCTCCATTAAAACTGCATACTCGTACGCCTGCCTCTTTGTTAACGACGTGATGAGTAGCAGAACAGAATTACCCGTACATTTTGCCTTGAAGGCACACGCCTTGTAAACTGAGTGGGTCTCACCTGACGATGAAGATTGGACAGGAACTAACTGTATCAGGTTCTTCTTGATAAGCTTGTATCTGGTCCAAAAATTCCTTGTATTTCATGGAACACAGAGGTTAACTGAGCCGGTCATTTGCAGGTTCACACAGTCCAATTTTTTAGAGGACTTCGATACTGCTACCTTGGCAATCACTAGAACCACATCGGTCTAAGCCTTTACTGCCCATCCTTATCTATAGTCTGTTCCTAACAAAACGACACTAATCTTGGACTCGTGTTATTTTACTACAAGGATTTGATTTTGACCATAGGAAAACCACCGGAAACCTGCAGAGACTTAAATAGTTCACCCCAGCAGTGACAAGAGACAGGTTACCACAAGTCATGCGTTCAATATTAAGTAAAAACAACGTGAGTTCAAAACTAACTTTAGGTCATAACTCTGAATGCAAATGATTTTAGTGTACTAAAATCATAGAAATGCTTGCCAGTTACGTTGGGGGAAGATACAAAGCGTGAAATAAATAATATTTGCTAGTTTTTTATTTATCGAAACCGAGTTTTGTGGACTCATGCGGTTTTGAAATGACATATTCAGTTATTGTGTTCACAGCAGCCCACTACTTGATTCTAGCTTAAGCCACCTGAATTTAATTCACACCTTATTGTGTTGCATGAACACATCACGTAAAATAAGTTTGCTGAACGTTTTGCTTAAATTACCTGCTGTCATGTGTGGTCTAGGAGCGGTTAAAAGCTCTGAGTTTCAGAATTTATAAACTATTTATTACTCACGTTTCATTGTAGCTGTGTCCCTTAAGGCGCACAGCTACAGAACAAATTGTAAGGCAGACTTTTCGTTTAAATTCAATTCTACCAGTCTCTGTGATTCACGCGTTATCACCTATGAGAAATAGATATACAGTGTTTAGTCTCTTAATTAAATCCATTACATACCAAGCACGAGATATCTCGTTTAGAAACACTACCCATTTTTTATGTGGATACATTTTGTTTTCTGGGACATCTGTGAAACGCTTCGTGGCATGTTTAAAAGCTTTTTAAGAATAGAAACACGCCATTTAAATACCCCAATAACATGTTTCTTTAAAGAGAAACGGACTTGTTGAGAAAGATAATAGCTCTACCTCTTGTAGTTAGCAGTTTAGAAATATCAAAACTGTACTTGGCGTGGCAGTATAATGTGATTCTTGTGTTCCAGTGCCAATCCCAAACGTTCGCCCTCATCGAGACACGCGTAACGTGTTGTCGCGTATGAAGAACATGACTGGTCCTCTTTCCGTGCTCTGGGAGTGTATGGAGCGCCGTGTCAGAATCAAGGTGTGTGAATTAAGACTCGGCGTGTACAGACAGGCAACTCTACCGGCACTAGCGAACTCATGGAGTCCATGGTTCCGGTTGGCCACGCTGTTTGGACTCTGGCTCGTGAAACCGTCCACATTCACGGAACACGAGCCCGAACCCAAGCAGTCTGGACTCACCCTTAGAGTACCCATTGAAGAGTGTGCATGTGTCATGAGAGGGCTGTCTTGCACGGAAAGAACACATCATTAGGACTCACTGCTGTTGGAAATCGCACCGAGACCAGAAAGTAAACTGTTTGGTGCGTTTCGGCAGTGTGTGATTTCCCCTCAACGAGATAACACACGTTGGTGCCTACTTTATTTTAAAACTTTTTTTGCCGATTTAAGTACTCTAGGGCGTGGGCCATGCCACAAGGCCTGATCTGCAAAAGCTGGTGATAAAAAATAAGGCTATGCGCATGTGTGGCGTGACTAACAGGAACTATAAATTGATAATTATACAATTTAATGGTTCATTTATATGCGTTTCCACTAGCACAGTTTCAAAATGTGTTACACTTATATAACCTCAAAGTTTTCCACGTTTCTTATGGGTAATACATAAAAATGTGTTTCACACCATTTTGTCGGTCTTGTATGATCTCTGTGTAAAGTATCACGTGATAACTGTGTTGTATGTCTTTTAAAGGTTTGTTATCTTATTTCACATCATTTCAGGAGCCCACGAAAATAGTATTATCCTCCCGTCTTGCTAGTATCGTCCTGCCTCAAAAATTCAAACGGTCGCCATGTTTGTACTAGCATAATTTTAATACCAAGTTTCATGAAAGTCCATAAATAATTATTGGGGACATGGATGTATGATAATATATAAGTCTGTCTCTCCTTTTAACAATGAAATTTGGTCGAAAATTAGAAGGGAAGAGGAAACTCAAACAAAAAAATACGGAATTCACATACTTCGTGTACCTGATTCAATCGAGAGCAACTATTTTCTTTGTTGAAGGAAGTGTGTTAGTACAATAAACGTGACTGCTCTGACTGTGTGTAAATTGGCATTCCTTTTTGTTTAGAAACGCTACTTTGTTGCATTCATGCATGAACAGCGCCCTTCTTAACATCCCGTGATTCTGGACAACACGCTTACAGTTGTCGAATATTCCCATTAACTGTCTTGTGGAACTTGTTCGATGTACGTACGAACTACAACCAAGCAAATGAACTCACTCCGTCCCTCAGCTTAACTAATCACTTTTATCTTTGTAACACAAATTAGCATTCAACGCCTGTAGTAATGAAAGCTATATAACCAAGCGAGGTCGTGCTGGTTTTGGACCTTCATTTTAGCATAGACCTTGTACCTTTTAATATCGATACTTCGTTCTTTTATTATTACAAAACCGAATTTACCTAATGTCGTGATATAGGGATTGACCTTTCTGTGTGTTTGGGAGGTTACAGGTGGGCTGTAATGACCTTTATTTTTCGCAGTTTACCTCAGTCCCTTGCATGCAAATACCAATCAAATTTGTCACTCGACATTGTGTGACAAGAGCCTGCCACTGAGTTAGATTAACCAGAATACACCCGCGCATCGAATTCACTAAGACATATTTTAAAACCCTTCAAAGCCTTGTTCGTTCAAATATTTAAGAATCCAGTTCGTACCGCCTAGAAAACATAACTATTCATCACAAAGATCAACTCGTTAATGCTATTTGAGGAAATAATCATACAAAACATATAAGCACAAAATGAAAAGCTGCTGAATGTTAAAGGAGGTAGGACATATAATTACCACTAGGCTTTACAGGGTTAATTTTATCCTCACATCTACGTTTAGGTGTCTCAAGTGGTATATTCCCTTGAGGTATTCCAGACAAAAACTTTAAATGCATTTATCATCCCCGCAGTGCCATTTTGCCAACATCCCCCGTAACGGAAACCCATAAACGAATGTGAAGATGCTTTTCTTTTGAGATTCTTTAGAACTGTATATGGAGCGTCATGGTTTGTACAGATGTCCTTTAGGATTAGAATGGCTTGTAAGGCTGTCAGCAGTAATAGAAGGTGAATGTAAATTTGCTGCCATATGTTTCAAGATACTTGTTTTTCCTTGTGCAGATTAAAGGATCCGTGAGTTTACTAATTTACTTTTACTTTCCTCCGGTATTGACTACATTACAAAAAGTTTACATGGTATTGAACCCAGCCCTTCTAGTGAGTTCAGTATTGTCTGTTAGTCTGCTGTCGTCCTAAGGGAAAAGAACAGTTAAGTGCTGAGGAAGTAACAGGAGGTTGCAGAAAATTTTACAACGAGAAGGTTTATTATTTGTCTCCACCAAATAATCTATTATTAGGATGAAGAAATCAACGTGTGGTACTATTCCATCAGTTTCATGCAGAGGTTGAGTAAATCTACGAAACTCCTGAGGATAGCCGGTCTCCGGGCCGAGATTTGAAACATAGACCTTCCGAACACGAGGCAGAAATGCTTCTGACTCGGTCGTGACTTTCGGTGATCAAATCAAAGAGGATGAGATGGAAGTAGCACGCATGGGAAGCATAAGAAATGCATGCAAAATTTTCGTCATGAAAACCTGTAGGGGAGAAACTAATTGCGGGACCTAAAGGTCAATGACATTTATTTTTGAGCATATACTATGGTCATTTCCAACAATTGGCTATTAGTTTTCAAAAATAGTGCCAATAGGGGTTTCTTGGCTCTTGGGCGAAACGAGGGAAATATTTTTGGCCACTGGGAATAAAAATGTTGGACCACCCTGATATTCCTCATGAACACGGTGTTGGATCTTCGGGTTCTATAAAAGGCTGTATGTGAATCTCTTGACTAGCTAAGCGACTATCAGCCTCTCAAGAATATTTTTCCACGAAGACAAGTGTTCTAGTAACATTTGTTGCTCGTTACTTCCGCCTCGACGCTATTAGATTCCAAAACAGCACAAATTGGTGTATATTTTAATATTTATTTACATTGTCAAACGTGACGATAAAAAATGTTAAAGACCACAGCTTTTGACTGAGATGTAAAAACAGACCGCACTTTTATTTAAATTCACCCCAAATAACTTAGTGTCAGAAACGAAAAGAAAGAATTCTGAACTGCCGGGACATTTCTCTTCCCCTCTACTGTATCTGGACCGATTAAGCTGGCTGCCGACAAATCTAAAACCCGAGGCTTGGGCTATAGCGTTTAGTACAATCTCGGATCTTGATGATTCCCTGTCCCATACACTTCGCCAGTAAGGATTTTGAAGAATAACTTTGTTCGGCATTTTAATACACCGTCCTCCGTACAAGCCACCAAACCGCTTTAATTTTTACAACAGTGTGACTGAAAAATGACGGCTAGTAGCAGAAAGAAAGCCTGGCATAGCAGAGGGTAAACAGAATTTTCTAAAAAGGAGGGACGAAGTGAAATGACCACTCATAGTTCGCATGTTTTGCGGGGGTTTAGATCCGGTGTCCTCTGTACATAATCACGGTGTGCTTCCTCCGAACGCATCTTTGCTGTTTTGTTTTTAGGCGCAGGGTTTTTATAGTTGGAGTGAGAGGTCATTTATTGCATAAAAAGTCAGAAATCCTTAGCTTTATTTATTAATCTCAACTTTAGTCTCCAGTTGCAGTAATTCCTGTCTGCCGAAGGTCTCGTTTTGCCCCGCGCTGACCTTGTCATGCACGTAAACACTTCGGAGTTCACCTCGCGCATTCAAGGTGATTGTACTAACAGAGGTGTGTCATGTTTTAGTGTGTTTCTCCGCCCACTGACTGATGGAGTAGAAGAGCTTTCTACTTAACGCGATTTCTCTTCTCTTGACCTACTGAGTATGACGGAATCTGCCACAAGCCATTCCTCCCTTTGTAAATCAGAAAGATCCTCATTGAACTGCGGGAGTTCTCCATGTTGCAACCAGAAGTTCCAAATCCCCGTCTATTCTTGTGTGTTTGCCAAGGTTGTGTAGCTCGCCAGGTCTCATCCTAACGCCTTGTGCACAGTGTGTTCAATAATTCATTCAGACTGTATGCCATTTCTCATCCCAGATGAATGTGAATATTTATTTTCATGTACATTTACGTTGGCAGTTGGTCATTCTACAAGGCGAGAAACGTTTCCTCGGTTTAGAGGCAAACCAGACACCGAGGTTATCTGCAGGTGTATTTACCAGGGACGAAACGAACATGACAGGAATTTTCGGTCATGCTGTGTAACCTAGGACTAGAATTTTAGATTACGAAAATGGTTGTCTTTTGAGTAACTGCGCCGTGTAGTCTGGTAGAAGTTTTCCGACGTTTCAGAGCTGCTTGCTACCCCCATCACGATTATCGCCTGTTGCTTACTGGTAACAAAATATATTGGTACCTAAAACGTTCTTTTGAAACAGCCTAGATAAATGTTGAGATTTTTATTAAGGATAGAATCTACTGAAAGGAATATAAGCGTACAACACAAGTGTTTTATTGGCAGTTTATTTCAGTTCAAAAATTAAGTTAAAATCTTTTTGTGTTCATTTTTGCACAGGTTCTGAACTGTGTTCGTGCTGTGTGCACTGTTTTCTCTCCTTTAACGTGATGGGTGTTTAGTTCACATATACATAACAACATCAGCCATACATGAAAAGTGTTAATGATGACAAAATAACCGGAATTTAAATCCCTGATTTGCTTAGTTGAGCGGAAAATTGTGTTCAGGGTAACCTATAGTCTGTTACTGTAAAGGTTGCTGGATCAGATTCGAGGTTCTGTGGGAGGGAGACAAGGTAGCGTTTATGGAAACCTGCCAGCCTTGGTATTCGAACCAAGGGCATCCCGAATACAATGCATATTTTCATTTCACTGGGTGTCTGTGCTGAATGTAAAGTTATTTGGGTTCGTCGTCGCAGCTTCCAGTTGCAACCTAATGGAAAGAGTGGTTATGAATTATTATGGCTCTCACTTGCTACTACCTGAATATGCAGTACCATGACAGAAGTTTTATATAAATATTTATTCGTTCCTGACCTGTTCCTGGTACACGTGAGTTCGATGAAGCCCTTGACCGGAGAAGCTTTCCTTTAAGGCAGAAATTGGATTTCTGAAATTAAAACTGGTTTTTGCATAGTCTACTGAAGTATAAGACCAGACAATGGCTTACAAGGTACAGACTGGTGGTTGTTTATTGGTCGATACTCCTAAAAGTTACTTTTGTTGTTATTTGTTCTTGTGTTAATTTAATGACACTGTGTGAAATGCACAGGTTAGTCATATAAGTTGATATAGTGTTCGATGATAGGCGATGATTGTGAAAGAGATCTTTGCTTGTTTTAATTTACTATTGCAGAATTTGTTTAAAGACACTAAATAAAACAATGAAAAATCTCTTTAAAGTCAGCCTTCGATCGGACAATCAAACCCGAGACCTTTTGAATACAAATCACGAATAACCTCGAAAGACCTAAAACTACGTTAATGGAAATGGCTATGTCTACATCACATGAACAGGCGGAACTACTTTATGGATTGTGACGCAGTATATTATTGCGAAATGTTGATAACTACCTACAAGACTGCACTACACCATAACCAATATCGCCACATTCCACATTTTCGCCGCAATGAAAACCCCAAATCTCACTGAAGTGCTTTGTTTAGGGCCTGAACACTGCTTCGCTCAAGAATTGAACCTAAAAGTTATCAGACGAAATCGTGCAATTCCTTATAAACTAATTTTCATCTGATAATAAATAATAAATATTAGCTACACTTTACACATCCAAATAGCTTAATCAGTAGTACCTATTTGATCAATAGGAACAAAAAGTAACTTTTCTTCTAAAACTCCTGCCAGAGATCGAACCCCAGTCGCCCTGTCCGTCGTCAGACACCACGCTGGCTGAGCCACTCTCGTCGTGTCACGTAAACACCGTAGAATAAAAATAAGACTCACATCGCTTATCAATACACGAATATAATTATAATTAAAAATGGCCGTTTTCTGGAATGTTGCGCTGTGTAGTCTGGTAGATATTGACCGATGTTTCGGAGTAAGCAGAGTGGCGCAACATCCCAGAGACAGCTATCTTCATAATCGTCACTATGAGAACCCGAAATTTCACCATATAATTACAGGTGTTCACTCGGAACATGGCAGGAATGCGTGGCTACTGCGTCGCGTTCTTGGCGGCGTTCGACAAACACTGGAACCTAGCTCTGGAGGATGTGCGTGAAGTGTGGACCCGGAGGAAGAGGAACAAAGTGCCAGCCCTAGGTGAGACACCGATCACAACTGAAGGCAGGAGGGTAGGAAGATTTTCTGAAGAATACGACGTTCAGCGCAGCATTTAGACACAGACATTTCCTAACTTTGCAAATCAGAATTTTCTACCAACTCGAATTAAACCAAAGAAAATAAATCAGTTTACAAATGTAAATATTGTTATAAGCGCAGGAAAGTTGCAGGAATGGGCCTATTACTTCATCGTGTCTGTCAGTCTGTATGTGACCGCTGAATGATTTTTCATGAAGTTTGATTTTCATAAAATTTGTCGACACATTACTGTTTTGGTTAAAATCGGGCAACAATAACGGAAACTTTGCATGAATATCAGCCCGTGTTTCTGCGCGCGTATCTCGAGCCTAACTCGCTAAATATGCCTATCCATCGAATCGAGAACTATCGCGGAAAAACAGCTTTCGAGTATAAATTAAAAAAACGTTTCATGGTCATTTCACTTTCCGCGACTGTTAAACAGTTTTCGAGATGATTAAACAAGAGGAATATTGACATTACTTGTCATCTCATAACTCAAGAAACATTTTAACAAAATCATAAATTCAAAGTCCGTGCTCGCCTATTTGTAAAGATGCGTACTTGGGTTTGTACTCGCTTCCATCTTCAAGGCTGAGTACACTCCACTCTACTTCAACGCTGAAGATGCTGGCGATACGTTCCTCCGAAACATTTGAACGGTGTCATTACCCACAAAATCACAATTGACAGGAAACTGTATGTTCCATATTTATACTTTTTTCAGTGGCTCAGACTACACTGCCTGTAGAATACGCGCACATTCGTACATTCCCATGCAGTCTTGGCTGCAGTAACCACGTTCCTTACTGTTCATATCGGCCTGTAATATAAAACGCAGAAAGGCATAATGATGCTCAGTGGCGGACTGGTAAATCGCAAGCTTCGCCAGTAGTGCATGTCCCCTCACTTTTACTTAATTACGTCACTGTAAGCAGTGAGAGCATGCCGGGTTCGAATCCCGTGCTAACACTTCCTGGGTAACTGGCCGACCTTCCGACCGACACTCCTACGCATGTAACAGCAATTTTTGTTTTCCCTCGTACAGGCGTTTTCAAACTGTGGGCAGTAACGCGTTGTATGTTGACAGTGATTCTTTCAGAGATTCGATTCCTGTTTCTGTTGATGGTCTTCTGGGTTTCGGAGAAACATAATGTTTCCATTTTCAGGTCTCTTAAATATGCTTCTCCAAGACGCTGGTATCGTCGCAACCCAGAACAACACCGACATTTCCACCGCCTTGAGAACCTCAAATCCCACATACTTCGTTGTTTTTGTATGATTTGAGGTTTTCACAGCGGTGAGTATGAAGATTTCTGTCTTCTGGGTTGTTGCGCCTTGTAGTCTGGTAGAAGTTTACCGACGTTACAGAGGTCATACTGCCTCCGTCATCAGGGCGATTCTTAGTATGAAGATTTCTGTCTTCTGGGTTGTTGCGCCTTGTAGTCTGGTAGAAGTTTACCGACGTTACAGAGGTCATTCTGCCTCCGTCATCAGGGCGATTCTTAGTATGAAGATTTCTGTCTTCTGGGTTGTTGCGCTGTGTAGTCTGGTAGAAGTTTACCGACGTTACAGAGGTCATACTGCCTCCATCATCAGGGCGATGAAGATTTCTGTCTTCTGGGTTGTTGCGCCTTGTAGTCTGGTAGAAGTTTACCGACGTTACAGAGGTCATACTTCCTCCTTCATCAGGGCGATGAATATGAAGATTTCTGTCTTCTGGGTTGTTGCGCTGTGTAGTCTGGTCGATGTAAACCAACGTTTCAGAGGTCATACTGCCTCCATCATCAGGGCGATGAGTATGAAATTTCTGTCTCCTGGGTTGTTGCGCTGTGTAGTCTGGTCGATGTTTGCCAACGTTTCGGAGGTCATACTGCCTCCGTCATCAGGGCGATTCTTAGTATGAAGATTTCTGTCTCCTGGGTTGTTGCGTTGTGTAGTCTGGTCGATGTTTGCCAACGTTTCGGAGGTCATACTGCCTCCGTCATCAGGGCGATCATCAGAAGACAGAAATCTTCGTTTTTTTTGTATTTCTGCCCAGATGTAGTAAACCCCTGAAGGTGGTGTTTTTTTTAATTTAAGGTAGCTTTCTCAACTGAATAGATATATCTTTAGGAAGTTGGTGAGAAGTTAATTTAAGTAAAAGGTGATTTGTATTGACTCAAGCCAGCTTCGCCGAGCACCTTTCTGTTATAAGTAATAACGAATGAAGAAGCATGGTGTTAGTTATTTCTGTAAATTGCACGGTGTTATGACTCTTGCTTTCCCTGCCATCTTCTGTGGCCTGTCTTGTAGTGGGAGAAAGCAATGCCGTCTTCCGGATATAAATATGCGCGAGAAGTAGTTTTTATTTTGAAGTAATTTTACGTACTTTATCCGCTCTTTACGAGGGATGAAAATGTACGTTTCCTGTGTTATGCATTAAATGTGCTGTTCTAATATTTGTCACATTCAATTTATAGACTACTGCAAAGAGTAGAATGAGGATTTACACCAAATATTCCCCACTGTTATCGTGGAGTACATGTTATAAAAAGTCTGACCTGTGTAACGTTTACAGCTAAGTTAAGTAAAATAATTACATCTCTATCCCGTTTTACCAAGGAATGCCGATGGCGAACATCTGAAGCACTGCCTCGTTGTGACGTAAGCCATACAGCTATACAGCTATACAGTACAACACCGGACACGCAGCCTTGTCCCTTGTTTTCTTTGGTCCCGTCGACGACCTTTGTACGTCGTAAACATTCACGGACCCCCACCCGACGAAATCGACAGTCACTAGTCAGAACGGGTATATCTGCAGCCATGAGGAGCTTCCAGTTACGTGGCTAGTCCAGTAATTCCATACTTTTATGGAGGCCCACCATCGGATCCCATATCTTGAGCCAGCTGAATCCACCTCACACACGCCCTGTTTCCAACAGACTCATTTAAATACCATTTTCCCTGAGGTCTTCCAGAAGGTATCGTTTTAGGAGGCTTCCTAACTGATATTTAAAGTGTTTCTCATATTTACCACGCATGCTATCTTTCCCGGTCACCTCACCATCCTAGATGTGACCGCCCTGAGAAAAAAAAACTTGATTACAATTTACGATGCTCTGCGTATATTTCCACAGCGTCCTGTAATTTTCCTCTCTCTAAGTCTAAATATTTCCCCCAGCGCTTTGTTCTCAAACAGACTGTTTCTGTTGAAATATTATAATTGAATCCTACCCAAGTTCCCGTGGAAGTGCTTGGTCGTTAAGTGAAAAGTCTCGGTGTTGAGAGAATGCCAAGACGACGAACGAAGACGGCGACAGTAATACGAGCCGCCACTGCTCGGATCCCAAATCAGGAAGTTAACACAGACTCATCTGTCGAAGCGGTGTCATACACTGCTGTAGCTTCCAAGGTCACATGCGTTGCCTGACCGTCTGTCTCTGTCTAGCACATGGAGTAGGTCAGGGTCTGCGAGGCGGGTTGCGTGACTCCCCTGTGATGTCAATGTCATACAAACCCCGCAGCTCGGCATAAAACATTCCTGGACAGCGGTCTGCCACGTGTCCACCACCTACGTTGTCTTCTGAAGTCAATTGTAGGACTTCACAGACGGATCAACGTGCTTCAGCTACCTATAAGACTGACTGCATGGCATCACAACCCAGAAGGCAATAGTCCTAACGCGTGGTGATTATGTACGCACTGGGTGCGAACATCTTTCCACCTTATTCAAATGAAGGGTAGTAAAATGTTCTGTTTTTCTTGAAAATACAGATCTGAGTATTTTATTAGTTTCTGTTACTATCTTTCCAAGCTAGACACAGACTCCTTATCTCGTAATGGTAGGCTGATCGTTTTACAATGTGATGACATCTGTGAAAATGCATATTTTATCCAGCCAGTTGGCGATATATAGTCTGAGTTACTGAAAAAGCATCGTTAAATAAATTATAAACAAATAAATGAACAACTCCAGCAGGGATGAAGTCGGAAATAGTTGTTAAAAACATCTGCACTCTACTGCGTGTACACAGGTTGTGTTACTGGCGCTGAGTGAAATAACTCTACGGATTTTAATATCTCAACCCTCGTATACCTATATAATATTATTCTGTATCCTTAGTACAAAGTATTGCGTTGAAATGTAATTATTTTAAATGTATTGCTGATTTACTTACATTAGAACTAATGTACAAGTAACTAGAAGGTGCATTTCGTACGATATAGCATTGTAAGAATTTGTAGATAAAACATTTTTCTGCCATTTAAAATTTCAGTGTGTATGTGTGTGTCGGTATCAGCAGTAATTTTCCTTTCGACAGAAAAAGAGCCTTTGTATGGAGTGCTGATTGTTTTTCCTTAATCCTGTCAACCAGTCTGCTTCTATGCCGGCCTGTTTACTGCCATGTTTGTGACGTGTGTTCAATAGTGCCCGTCCATCAGCTGTACATAACATTTGTAGGCCTAACCCATCGAGTGAGAGTTCTCCATCAGAGGAGTACCCCGCAAAAACGTTAAAAAAAGAAAAAAGAAACAGACATTTGAGTTTCCCTATCTGTAGTTGCTTATTTCCCTTGCCGACATATGTTTTGACACAAGAATTGTGATAAGCATTGTTTTAAAGAACAAACAATTTATTTGCCCCTCCATTTCGGAGACTTTTTTTACAAAACAATCCTTTGTGACATTACCATTCATTAGGTGACAATTATCTTAAATCAGCAATACATAATAAATTTTTACACCGGAAATTGAATATATTTTTATAAATCAAGCTGTTAAACACATTTGTCTTTACGAAACAATCTGAAAGAACTAATAAAAATAAACAACAGAGATGAAATACTCTGTATTTTTCACGAAATATTAAAAAAAATCGGTGGAGACTTTTGTCCCACTACACTTCGTGAAGTAAAATCTCAAGAAGTTAATACGTATTTAAAATTTAAAATTCTCGTGATCAGGTGTTATTCTGCTTCTCTCATCCCTTTCTGGCCCAATATAATTTTTTTGTGGCGAGGAGACCATCGCCTGTCTTGGTATCCTAGATCCTCATTTTGAGAGAAGAATTGGGGGGGGGGGGGGAAATGTAAGGCTGAAAATTTTACTCTACTCTGAACCCTCTGTTAGAAACTGTACAGCAACAGATTGTGACGTTTTACATTCAGTCAACATTAATTAGAACCACTAATGAGGAGTCTGTTTTGTTTAAGTCGATATGCATGGTGAAGGACAAACGCATTAACTGCCATTCTGATACGAACTGATTTGTTCAAATTGCAATTTTTACATTACATTTTCTCGCGGACTTATTTCTCAGTCCCTTTGTGAATAAAAAGTAAAGACGGAACCGTTTTATTCTGGATAAATGACATATATAAAATGCAGATACATTAAAGCATAATTTCTGTTTAAACGTATTTATTATATTCAATATAAATGTGACAGACTTTCCTCGCAGCTGCAAAATCAATTTTGAGTGCCTGTATTTAACCCCGTTCATAGAATCTGAAGGGGTGTCCAGTTCCGATAATCAGGTTTTGCGTCATCACACAAGTACGATGCCAGTCTCCGGGTCACTTTCGGGTTTCTTTAAAGACCAATTTTAATACAATTCTCCAATTTACGCTTAGGGGTTTCAAGTGGCCCCTTCCCTTCGAGATTTCCGACAAAATATGTTTTTATTTCTCGTCTTTTCCATGGGTTTTGCATACACCGCCCACGTCATATGACTTCATCTTATCACCCTGCGGTGTTTCCGAGATACTTCTTGTTTTACATTCTAGAAAAGACTTAATAAAAATTGAACATTTGTCGAATATGGATATATCCATTTCATACAAGTCAGAACCCTACATTAATCGACGCTGATGGCGATTCTGTTTCAGATAATCACACTGCCGTCATGCTGGTATATTAACAGAAGGAAATAAAAAAAAATCATAGCTTGGATGGCCTATAGTGGAAGTTCTTTTCTCGTTCGACATCCGTCAGTTCAGATTCTATTAATGTGGAGAGACGAGGATATTTACTTGATACTGACATTGTAAAGATGGTAATGACTTCTTTATTTGAGATGCTGCAGATTCGGCGCCAGTTTTGTATGATTTGTAAATGTTAAATATATTGATCGTACATTGGACTGGAAACTAATTTTCTAAATGTTAGACCGAATCCGACACCCTTCCCTTCCCGAATATAATTATAAATCATCAATAATAATCAGGTCCACATTTATTTTCGTACTTATATGTCCGTGTGGTTTTTTTTGTTTCTTTCATTTTTCCTTGCATATTTTACTTCCTGTTGCAATTCTAATATTTCAGGACTGTTTCTGATATCGGTAGTGAAAGGGTTGCCACAACTTTATTAGTTTCGGTAATTTTCGTCATGATTGATAGTGACAACATGGCGGCCGCACGACTGACAATCTGTAATCTGTTCTTGCGCCCGCAGGTGAACCCAGTGCTGTGAACAAGAAGGAGCTACAGCCGCGTGTAGTTGTGCTCCGTACGGACCGCAAGAACGAAGTATGTGAACGGCACGTGAACCAACTTTTGTTACGTGGAGAACACGTGGCGCTTATCTCAGTGCTGGACTCCTGAGGGAACACAACTTCCATCGTTCCTCCCATGCAGATTTTTCAGAAAACTTTAATAATATGAAGTGATAATTTCTAAGCAGGCTTCATAACTCCATTCTCGTGAAACTGTTCGTTGAAGTTATGTAAGCTCTTAAAAATTATCACATATAAATACATTTATGAAAAGAAATAATAAACGATTTTTTCGATATTTATCGACGTATCTAGTATTTCGACACGGAATGTTTTCAAATTTAATACTATGGCTGAAGTTTGGCGAACTTCCAGCTGAGATTTCAGACTCATGGCGACGAGTATGAAGATGGTTGTCTTCTTGGATGCTGCGCGTGTAGTCTGGTAAAAGTTGTCCCTTAGGATGGAGGCCGTAATTATCTTTGAAACATCGGTGCACTTCCACCAGGCTATATGACGCAATAACCCAGGAGACGGCCATCTACCGATGGAATCTGTTGTCAGAAATGGAATTGTATACTGTTTTGTAATATATTTGCATCGGATTATTCTTTATTATCGGGGTACAGAAAGCAGATCTATACCTAGCAACATTCTGATATCTGTTTAATTTACAAAGTATTTTCATTGTATTAAAATAAATAAATTAGAATTTAAACTTGATCATGTAAAGTTTGTAGTCACCTTACAATATCAACGCATCTTTCCTGGCTGTATTGCTGTGTTCTTGTCTCAAAATTCACGAAATGAACGAACTCTGAGAAATAATTTTTATCCGCATATTTCATATCTGAAAAGTTTCAACGAATTTCGATTAAATTAGGCTTAAATGTTCATATCGACAAGAAACTGAAAACACTAAATCAGGAGTCATATTTGTTGCATGCTAATATAATTACAGAGAAAGCCATTCCTTACTAAAATATCGAATACAAATCGAAATAAAATTGTTCAGATGAAAGAGTAAAGTTCCGATGTTCGTTATAATAAACGGTGATTTAACTCCAAGCATACTTAAGCGATAATATCGTTGTTATTCCAGAACAGATTATCGGCAATACTTCACTAATTAAGCAAATGTCTGGATAGCATTTTTCTGTAATTAATTCAAGTTGAATTGATAAAGAAATGTTATATCCAAGCAGTAATTATGTCGGCCATATCAGTGAAGAAGTTCTTAACAGTTTCGACAGGCAGGTTATGCCTACATGAAACGTTCCTTAGTGTATCTAATTTCTGTAGACTATGGATGTTTTAAGTCATATCTTATACATCCTCGTTTGTTATCGAGTACTATCGAAGAGACAAACGACATTCATGGACACCAAATTCGATCGTAGACTTATTTCGCTGCTGAACACTCTTCAGTTTAATACGATGCATACAAAGGCAGTTTGGTCATGTGTATCGTATGATCCTCATCGAGACGTGATTTAACACTGTAAAGGACGGTGGTAACTATTTTACCACCTGCTACAATATCCAGGAACTCTGCATTTTGTCCCACAATGCATTTATGAGTTTCATATGACCCTCAAGCCTAACATCACAGGAAGTTCAAGAATAATAATAATAATTCCTATCTCAAAAATCGCACAATCTCCATTTCAATAATAAATTGGTTGATGCTGTTTAGGAAAATAATCGCTGATCGCTCGTTCGTATTTACTCCCACTATTTTAACACTAAAAGTATACAATTATTATTTTCCTGATAGGTTCTCGATGTTATAAAATAAAAACCATAAAACTTCTAGAACATTTATTCTCTATTATAGGACTGTACATGCTTTTTCTCCTCCATTCACAGATCTTCTGCAACTCCAGTTCTTAGTTATTTTGTCCTTAAATTCTCTATTCTAAAACACCTACTCTCATCGGATATCAGTGTTGAAAAGATCGCACCTAGCAACTCCTTATTTTTTACACGGCTTTTTGTGTGATGAGATTGTCGCTGTATGAAACTACCCTTCCAGGAAGGTGGAACAGAGAATATCGCTCGTTCATGCCACGGCGTGGGATTGGAAGGTGTGGCCGGGTGTCTGCACGTGTGAATCCAGATGATGTAATGACAAGTCTTCTAAACGTAGGTAAAAGTTGTTCCTAGAACGCATTAGTGTGACTTCTATACCTTTTGTCCACTGAGTTAGAAGGGGCAGAGTTGACATGAGCTCTTCTACATTAGGTTACGAAAACTGAACAACGCACTATGTCAAAGTAAGTAGAGGACATGTGAGGTTAAAAAATATGTCCTTACCAGAAATAGGGGATGGGCGGTTACATCAGTAAATACAGTCCCAAATAGTCCTTATTTCGTCTGTACAGTCCTTGAAAGACCTTGTGAGGTTTCTTAAGCTATTTAGACATTCTGTAGGACTCCTTGGACGAATGATCAGCCCATTTACCTACACACAGGGCAGCACAACACAGAAAACGCTGACAGACATCTATGTATTTAGTGGGATTAGAACCCACGATTCCATTGCCCCACACCGCGCAGCACTGTGACTGACCCAGTTTTGTCCTGCAATTCTTAAATATAACTGAGATGAATTTAGGCTTAAACGGGTTTACCGATGTAAATGAAAATTAAGTTCGTCTTACAAATTGTTTAGGCTCTGTATAGAATTCTGTAAGGTGGTCGAGCAATGAGGTGTCTGATCGCTCATTAGAAGGCTAACGTTACCCTGATGCCAGTGCGAGTGCTTCTAGTTGCTAATTAACCCTTTAAAGCCAAGTGGGAACTTGTACTCGTATATCACCTGCTTCAGTAACTGTGCATTTTGTATTTATTTGTTTTATATGATTCTAATCGTAAGCAGGAATTATTTCCTTAAATAGAATTAACAAACTGATCTTTGTAATGGTGAAATTTAGTGTTTTCTTTGAGGTACGGGCTGAATTCTTAAATGCTGTTTAGACGAGTTTTGGCTTCAAAGAATTAATGAAGATCCCGGGAACTCTGGCCTAATAGAATGCCATTTCGGTTCCAGTCAGGTTTCGAAAACACACGTGAGGTTCGTCCCTGGTCAAACTGTGAGGTAAAGTAAGGAACGGGCTTGGCGCCGGGAGCTGTCCGAACTACGTGATGTCCTTGAGTGCAATGCTGTACATCTAAAATGCCTAAGCAAGGTTACAGCAATTTTCTTTCTTCACCAGCCTCTCCTACTTGTATGTTTTTTCTGAGCTGGTGCGTTCAGTTCACTAAAGTCCAGTCCGTCAGATGAAACAATGTTACGAGTAAAAGCTCTTACACGATAGAAATACAATTAGGGATTTCAATGCACTATTGCAGTATTTATAAACAGGTGGCCTGCAGTACTTAGTGGTATTTTACATTTTACCACAACTAGAAAAATTACTATTTTACAAGCACCTTGGTGCCTTCGGAATTTTAGAATATTCACAAGAAATTTTCAAAGTAGAATATTTTAATTATACGAATATTTGATATTTGTCACACTTGCGTTATTCTCTCTTGAGCCAGTTGATATAGCAGCTACAAGAACACAATCGTAATAAAATTATTTAAATTAGCTTTTTAAGATTCCTACAGCGCCCTCTGTAAATTGTGAGCTCTTCCTAGTTGCCCGTCACCCAGAAGAGGATGGCGGCCTCCCTCTTAGACTTTAACATTAATTCGTTGTCACAGATCAGCGTAATGGGTATCGATTTAAATACCTCAAGCAAATTGAAGTGTTCTCAATATTTTATGATCCACGAACAAATAAAACAACGGCCGAATTTCCGAGGACAAATACCTGGTGTCTCACTCTACAGTGCAAACAGGTTACAAGGAATTATTACTTACGTGTAAACATGTTTATTTAAAATATAGAATTTAAGTATTGTATGTAGTATTAATATCGAAGAAACGTCATAATCACCTACAGTAAATATTCGCAGTTAAAAATTATGTCCAAGGACACATTAAAGGATTTAAGTCGTCAGACAGGCCTGTGTAAGTCTTTCAAGAGGCTGGGGAGAGTGGAAAAGTGGTAATGTACGACTCAAACTACTTAGTCGCAAATTAAAGGAGAAAAGAGCTCTCTCCTTGCAAAATAGAAAATTTTCAGATGTAGTAAAACATAGATATAAAACCAAATACCGCTGTCCGCGTACCACAGACTGAGTGACACTGCTGTCTATGATGAGTGCATCATAATGATATTATGTTGAAGTGTAGTGGGTAATCTGAGTGTGACATTTCACTTTTTCTCTAAGTGGAGAACCAGACGCGAGGGGGCAATAAATTTAAGTTTCCTCATCAGAAGAATGATCCTATGGCTAAAACTCATAGCATTCATTGAGATACACAAAAGAAGCCGAAAATCCAGGCTTGCACAGCAAATAGCCAGTTACACAACAGAATGGCACTCCGGAGTCTCTAGTTTGCATCATCAGCAGCAATAGCAGCTGATCAACTCCACACGGGCTGACAGAACTGACGAGACTTTCACTGCCAGTGAAAGTGAGACCCACTTCTTCCCAAGATTTCACCTGTAGGCCTACAGACTGGAAATTACGGAGAGATTCGCTTCAACTTACCATTCTTTTTCAAAGATGAAGCGATTAAATGCAGGAAGAGGTGTTGCAGGCTGCGTGACACAATGCAATTGACGTCAAAGATGTTGGATATTATATGATAAAAAAATTAAAGATTACAATCAACTACAAATGTTTACGTAGCGTCGAGCAATATGTATGAATAATACTGGTGCATTTAATAACACTCATCAACTGCAATGATAATAGAATCCATTTTGAAACGACATGATAATCACGAGTGATATAACTCATGCGGAAGTGGTAGAAATTCGGTAATATTTACTTCTCAGTACCGAAATCGTTTGTTGCTGTGCGTACTCTTCGTGATGCAATTTCAAGTAAGAAAATGTTAACACAGTATCGGTCCTATTTTTCAACTGTTGCTGAGTTATGGCGGTTTCCAGGTGAGCGCACAGAAAAAATGATAGTATTAATCGTATTAATTTATTATCACATTTTATGAGATACATATTATAAATGTTAAAAATGTTTGCCACTGTTTTCAAAGCACAGCCTAACTCATTAGACCTCACAAAATGAAAAAGAGCTAAGTTAGGCCCGGAGATCTTGGTGGCCAAGGTGTTAGACCATAACAACCAAGTTCATACAAACACACTCAGTTCACAATGATATATTATTGCCAATCCGTAAGATACTGAACTGTTATATTTTAGTGTGCTGCCACGTGGAAAAGGTTTGCAAACCCTACCCTCTAATGAACACTGAACAGACGCTGGTTCTCGGTCCACACATCGGATACAGATTCGTGATTGTTTTGAACAAAAACATATGCCACTATACTTTTTAAATGTTCCTTCTCTGAAACATGTATTACGCAATACAAACATATTATTAAGAAAAGACACGTTTAAAGCGTGTTATTCGTGTCTGCAAGTGTCTGTCTGTCTCTTTTAATAACGTTTTAACAAACGGGCAGATTTTCATGAACATCAGCCAACCCCTGCCATCAGAAATACTAATATGGCGGTTTTGCCAACGTATGGGGTGGAAACGACGTTTAACTTATGCTCTGAAATGTGTGGTAAAAGACCTTAAAAAATTGTAACCTTGACTAAAGTTATGTTTTATGGAACATGGCAACCGTGCGAAATATTTGTGTTGCCGATGAAAGGTAGATGATTAAAATCTGGTCGGGAGAGAAATAAACATGAGCAAGTTCTGAATGAAACATATTAATAATTATCATAAATTTAAGGCATGGCCATGGTGCGAATCGTTGAGGTTTACGAGTATTTCTGACAAATTTCGCGGTTATTCTTATCGACATAAAACAGACTTTCAGTCTGTAGAAGAGTTATCTGAATAAATGTAATGTTTCATGTAATTTTATATGCTTATGTAACTGTACAGAGTTGGTAACACGAGTTGAACTATTAGACTAAAAACAGATAAGATGATTAAATTGAACTTTGAACTGGTAAAAGAGATAAACGTTAAATCGGCATGCATTTTAAACGTCAGTGTTGTACGTATAGGTCTTCAGTACAGAAATGGGACTTATCAGACGAAATGCACTCGCACAGTAGCCACGGACGAATAAACTTAGACAGCTGTCGAGTACCTTTTAGTCTGCTTAAAACTATAGGGAAGTGAATTTTGATCAATGACTAGTATATTAAAGATTAATTTCTGTGACCGCTATTTATGTCTGGAGAGCCGTTGTGTCAAAAAGTTCGCGAAGCACTGCTCTGGTAGTTCAGCGCCAGAATGTCGATTCCACGGTCTCCCCTACACACACATAAGGCCAGGAGGCGTTATGTAGAGGTAGCCAGGACCTTGAACACTGATGCAAATTGCTTCATCCTTACTGCTACCCGCATTACTTAGACTAGCTGTATGAAACGACTGTTCTGAGGCATTTTATCCATTACGTACATAGCAGTACGATTTGTACTGGTTCTTCCAAACAACACGAACCTGATAATTACTTCACTGGTTCGGTAAACATATTATGATTTTATGGACCCTATCCTGAAACCACAAATTCAGGAAGATTTCACATTCTTGAATCAATTGAATTAGTCGATGTGTCCACTTTCCATTCAGTAACTCGTCTTTTTTATGTTGTTCCTTGCAATCTGTGGATAAAGCTGACAAGTCTTATACACACATTTGGTAGAAGCGGAATTTTATCAAAAGGCTTATGATTCCAGCAGTACCATATATTCGATGATTCTAGTAAACAGAGTGTGCCCAGTCAGTCCAATGCCGCAGTATTGCTAGACTTTTGTTTGTTCGAGGGTTACAAACGCGAGCAGATATAATTTGGAATCGGATGAAACAGATGACTTGGAGTGGTCTGGTGGTGACCTATTTTAAGGCATTATCCCTGAGTGGGAGGGCCAGGAAAAACCATAACAGCACTCCTCTCTAATATTGCTGTGGCAGCCTACGTTATAATGCGGCTATAAACAGAAAGGGTCTATGATAAGGTCGTGGTGAGGCCACGGCTTCATCATCTGTGAGATCACTCTCACGAAAGCACATTAAATAGACCTAGACTCAAACGGGCTCTACGTAATATGCAGACTGAGGTCACAGTATAACATTAGCAAACCAATATAGCTCATTAACATTTTACTAGTGGTTTATTTAAAGACGCTTTTTTCAACTGAAATCGTTATGCATCATTGAGTGAGCGACTAAAAATCTCACGCTATTGCTTTTGGATGCCGGGAAGGTATCAAGAGAAGAATTTGCTGTCTGCCGATCAACTTAAATCTGGACTCGCTCGAAGCAGATTTGGTATACAAATTTCCTGTATAATCCCGACAGTTAAGAATAGCAGAAATAAAAGTTTCTGTCACTGTTGTTTCTAGCAACAAAACACATGCAATGTCCGTCGTGAAATATCGTAATTTTACTCAAGTTAGCGGCAGCGTAGCAAGCTAGTAGGCATATATTCGAAGTTCATAGGATAAATTTTAGTGTACTCCAAATCACGCAAATCATATTTAAAGGAATTTAAGGGTATTTTGTTAGTGTAATAGGGAAATTCCAAATTTCTATGCTAAGCAGCAACAATTGACTCCTGTCACCCCCTAAAAGTCAGTCGTTTGAAGCAGTTTCTTCGTATTCATTAGCTTTTAGTCAATTGTTTGTATAATAAGCATCATGTTTTCAACAGTGTAGCGTGTTTATTGTTAAACATGTACGAAGCAGTTTAACAGATGAATCAGGCGCACTGTCTCAATGCTGCTGTAGCAAACATAGCAACCATTATTCGACTTGTTAATCGTTTTCGTTAAACTAGGTTCACGTACGATAAACGATATACCAAAAAACCATCTCTATGAAGAAATGGACACCTTCAACGTATGACGTAATTATTTAAATATAACTGCAATAAGTTCTTATCTAATATAATACATATAATAAACTTAACATCCAACTCTGGGTTGAGCGACTGTAAGGACGCACTGTAGTTTATATAATTATTTTCAATGCCTGTCAAAAATGCATGGGCGGTAAGCCCTGTGGAAAACTATAAATATTCAACAAAAGTATTTTCAACAACCGAATAAATAAATGCCTGCTTGTATTGATCAAAACATAGTTACTGGGAAATTATTTAAAAGTGTAAATGCTGATAAAGGACGTTTGGGGGGGGGGGTTTTAGCACCCCTGAAATCGTCCATTGGTTCCCGAGCTTCAGGTTACCCAAGCAGTCGACGTCCATGGTCCACGGTACCCAACACATTACAGACCATTCATATAAAAGATACAAAACAGGGGGAAAAGTTAAGTTTTATATGCCAACAAATATTCTAAGAAAACTGAAAAATTGTTTCCAATACCAACAGGAAGTGAGTGAGTTTAGTTTGCATTGAAATGGAATGATAAGTTAGTAGCGCAATGTCGGTGGTGCGGATGCAGAACCCAGCACACTGGTATTATGCAACGTGAATGAATCAATATTAATCCACTGGGTACACTTGATTCCGTCAGATATCCTCTGGAACTTCACAGCAGTCCATATGTCATAATAGCCTTCGGAATTTCTTATACCCGTCGCAAATACCGCCAGATGATATACATATGACAGCCCGACCCTGGAGTGTTATTTATATGGAGGATAGCTTGTCACCTCTGCCGCCATGGGACGAGCTGACATGTTGCAGTCAACTCACAGTATGGAAGCAGGCAACCACAGACAAAAACACTAAAGGTCTCTGAGTGGCTGTAGTAACTAGAATGTTAGTCTGAATGGAAACGTAGTTTAAGGAAATAGAGCCCTGTGTTGTTATTTAAAATTTAAATCACTGCACAGCATATTATAAGGCACAGACAAATTTTGTACCATGATTTGTAAACCAAACTGTACTGAAATAAGTGCTTATGTATAAAACAATTTATTTTATTGTAATTTAATTCACTTATCCATTCACTTATTATGATAGTTCTATAAATATGTATTCCCGTTTACCTTACTAAAAATTTAAGTAAATTGTCCTTTAGGATGGAAATTTTCGGGAAACAAACTGTTCTGGAATCTTGAAATTGCGTATTTAAAAAATAATAATATGGGTTGTGAGGGCCCAGAGCCGGTCTGGACGTTGTGGCGATCAAAACAAGGAACCCAAAACTGACTGCGAGTTATTTCATACTGATACCAAACGTGCATTAAATTATAAGGTAACCATAATGATTTCCAGGTACCTTTGATGGGCTAGCCTAGAAATAGAAACCAGGTTACTCACGTGGACAAGTTGAAAGTTACGGGTGTCAGAAGCTGAAACAAAGAAGCATCAATATTACAACGAGACAAACGAAGAGAAACTTTTCAGTTGCTGGCTTCTATATATAAATCAAATAAATGAAGGAAGAATAAAAAATAAAAATAAACTTACTGAAAGCAAGAAAATAAAATAAAAATACACTAAGTTTTTATTTAAATAAACTTTACTGACAATAAGTTGCTTATTTATTATGAAAATCTATTAATTCACGTATTAATATTGTTTCATGCATACATTCCATTTAATCAGTAATTCTTATCCAACAAAATGGCACCTAATAGAAACCGCTTTATGATTTTAAAGGTTTTCCAAGAACGAAACATCGAGAAACACAGATCGCTTTAGTGCTATAACGGTTTTATCTCCTAGCAATCTGACCAGAAGTGAAAACATTGAATGGTATTGCTTGAAGAACAATTGGCCTATATCAAGTCCTTTCCGCCGAACTAAACAAGTGTCTTTGCTTAAAACAGTCTAACTATATTGCGCAGACAGGCTTCAAATTCCTTTTTACCACCATCAGAAAGTAACTACATAAATCGTGTACGAGGTTCGCTGAAGTTGCATGTTTAAATCTGCCGTTGCCAAAAAATTCGTTAATCTGTAAATGTGTTTCTAGACCTGTGGCCCGCGGCCTAATTTATTCAGGTCTGCAATATTTAGTTAGATTCATATAGCCTAAGTGGTGTTCGATAAAACAGGCTTCAGTCTAAGTCAATAAGAATTAAGACGACTTAAGGCCTTCTGACAGAGCACAAAAGGTATTTCCATGGATGGATAGAGTAAAAATGTGAAACCAGCAACTTTCCTTCGTTTTACTTTCATTTCGTAAACGAAAATACGATACATCCTTTTTCCTAGAAACTTCGGTATGTTGCGGCCTTGCCCTCCGTTTCCGAGAGACATTCGTATCCCTGCGGGAAGCCTATTAAAAATGCTGTCTGTCTGTCTGTCCGTCCGTCCTTCCACCCACTCACATGAGACATCCTCGCAATGCCATTCGCAAAGGTCAAATTCTGGTGAACATGGCTGAATTTGTTACCCCATGTAAACATTTCCTAACTAATTATTTTAAGAAAATCACTACTATGCAAAATTAGAAGTGATTATGAATTCTGCATATTTACCAGGTTTTCCCAGTAGGAGACACGAGAGGCGTTACTTTTGAGTTTACGCTAATGTCCTGTCTAGAGTGCCTTGTTCAGAAGCCGGTTATCCTCCAAATAAATTCAACAAGTACTGGCCTTGGCTGCGATCCATACACGGGTATTGCAGGTACAGTGCCGAGAGAGAATCATGCATCAATTCATACAGTAAGACCTATATAAAAACAGAATCCTCCCTTTATTGGAAATCCGGTTCCAAGAATATAGTTATAAACCCAACATAACATTACGTCTAGTGAACGGAAGAAGTTCAAAGCGTTAACAGAAATGGGAGGCAACATTAATAAGAACCACGCGTTCCTACTGTACTTCTGGTTATTAATTATCGGACAGCATACCATGCAAGAAGCTTACAACGTCACTCAGCCAATGTTTTATCCTTCTAGTAAGCGTTATAGCGTAATTTTCGAATTGTTTACCACTGGTCTGAAGATGGCCCACTCAAATCTCGGCAAGGACCATATATCCTGACTGACGTCATTAGTTTGGTTTATTCCTTGAGGGCAATGACAAATCTTTAGATCGGTCAGGGCACTTTTTCAGGCTTATGGTAACATGATGTTGGCTTACGTTTTCACCACTGAAGGAATTCATGAAAATTAATACGCCTTTAGATGTCATCCTACCTTTGTCCTTTATTTTCCTGCTACAAACAATAACACAGGAACGTTACGAAGTTCCTGAGGTGGCAGTAATGTTAGTACCAGTTGATATAGGATGTTAAATGTTATGTGTTAATAGTCGGTAAATATGCAGCTGCTGCCAAGAAGGTTTTGTACGAATTACAATGGCACGGTGACATCTTGACATATAAAGCACACTTGGATTTTGAATGCGACAATTAGCGAACCGTGTGAAATCTGGTTTTATAAACATACGTACGAATTATGTATGAATCATTTCAAAATGCTAATAATTATAAATATGGTGACAACGCGAAATTTCGAAGTATGTCTGACAAATTTAATGCTGTCAGACTACTTGCTGGTGGAAACGATGGAAAAGAATGGTTCAATAAATTGTGTAATTATTATTTTATACTTCCTGTTAGCATCATTATGATAGAATGAAGCAATTGAAATAAGAGACACGTGAGGGGGAGAATTACAAGTTGCACGTGTTTTCACGACGGTGAAAATGTGTATTGTGATCTTCTGGGTTAAGGCACTGTGTAGTCTTATAGGTGATACCGAGGTTTCGGAGAAACAAATCGCCTTCATCTTCATGACGCTGAAGATGGAGGTGAAACGTTGGAAACCATCTACAAGACGACACGTAATCACAGCCCATAATATGACAATCTACAAGCTGCATACATCATCACGTACCGTAAACAAAGAATAGCTGATTATCGAAATTATATTCTGTACAAACGAAAATACGGGCCCACAAGAAATATTTTGAACCGTGGGTCGCCATCTGTCTTAAGCTAAGGAACTAACTAGGCCTAATTAATTACCTTAGGTCCAACATCACTAATACCAAAAAGACACGCCTTTGTAGGCTACAGAGTATTTGCCCTAGAATCAATAAATACACAAGGAAATAATTACGTAAATACACAAAATCCAATTTTTCAACTTTTCGAAACAGTGTTAAACGTTTGTCTCCTTTCTGGCATTAAACCTACCCTTCACATATCTGCACCCTTGAAGGGAAGACAAAATCATAGTCATAGTGACAATAAAACTGCTTTCACAATGACCTCCACTGAACGAGTAGGCTTAAAGCCACTCAATTTCTACGTAGTTCACTCGGTTCGGATTTCTTCCGTCAATTCGTGGCCTTTGTGTGGAGACCGAACCATGAAGGTATTTCCATACAGTGTCTAAAAACTTGCAGACCTTATCAACGCTCACAAATGGAAGTAAGTGGTAGTGTCAATAGTTGTAGGCCAAGTTTCGTCTATTTATGAGGCGCAGGAGACTTTGTCACGCAAAGTGGAAGGCTGTGGTTTTTTAACTTCTTTTATTTTGACCTGAGTCACTTACAGTCCTATTATTCATGGAGGCCACTGAATTTCAGTTATGTAGTAAGCCTGGCCGAGTCCAAATCACAAAATACAACCGACAGACGATGCGTGTATCCATTTGCTGGAAGTTGCTTGCAAGAGAGTTTGATTATGGAGAATTTAGCGTCGAGATTCTAGCGAGCATAGATACACTGCTCGTTGTAAACTGCTTATACATTGCGTCCACTTATGAAGTTAAACGCGACTGGCATTTCCCGGATCCCGGCAGGAACTGGATCATTCACTGCCAAGCCCTAGATTTTTCGGATAAGATTCAAGTATAATCCCATAAAACAATAAAATCAACATACCTGTGTTATAAGATGTGTTGAAAACGCTATCCCTAAACAAGTACACACATCCTGTACCGTTCAAACAGGTTAAGAGGAACTTGGTGGAATAAATCCCAGTATCAAGTATTTGGAGAGGGAACATGTCCATGCAAATGAAACCACACTTCATTGAAAGAAAAATGAAGGCCAACTTCAACACCATGAAGTGACTGCATAAACCAGTTCCAGATATGAGTCCTGCTAGTCGGGTTACGTGGTTGCAAAGCATGAACTATAGTCGTCTTGTACGGCCAAGTTAATCAACTTTGTCACTTTGGCTGCTGAAGATTTCGAGATGCCGGTCTCTGTGCATGGTGTCTCGGTGATTTCAGTGGTGTGTTCTAGCCTAGTTTTTATTCAGTAAGCACGCGGTGTATCCACTGATTTCTTGTCCGTAAGTAACCCACGTGGATCCAACTGGCTGGGACATACAAGAAGCAAAAGCTATAGAAGAGTAATTTTGTACAGTGCACTCTTCATCCATAAATCCCTTCTTATTTCGCGGGTTATGATTGCATATTCCAGCGGTAGCACGATTTTGGGCCAGTTACACACTGGTTCGAACCTCCGTGTGAGCATGAATGTTCTCACTTCTCGGTGTTGGTCACTGAAGTTAAGAGACCTCATGATGGAATGATTAAAAAATCTTAACGCCCGTTTGAACAAATCTAAAAAATATGGATTAAAAAAGTATCCAGGAACATACCTGAGCCTGAGAAGGTTAAAATGGGGAAGTGAGAAATTTAGAATACGTAGAAGGTTATCACTGCGGTGAATACGTAGGTGGCTGGCTGTCTTCTGGGTTGTAGCGCCGTGTTTACCAGCGTTTCAGAGTTCCTTGCTGCATCCATTATCAATATTATATATTTATACGCCAACAATTCGTAATATTAGAACAGTGAACGTTTGGGGCTACGATATGTTGGACATGTGAACGGTATGAAGGAAAAACAAATGCGTACAGGATTTTAATGGAAAACTTAATCGAAAACAGTCACTTGAGAGATTGATTAATATGAATCTTAGGAACCTTGAATGTGAGTATGGGAGGTGAATGACAATGGCTCAGTATCGTGTCCAAAGGCGGGATTTGGTATGGGTGGTGATGAACCTTGAACCTTCACGTTGTTCTCAGAATGTTAGTTGACAGTTCCTGAACACAAACTTCCCTTGGACTAGATTCAATCTCTTCATACGTCATCACAAGGTGCAATCTATTTGCTTCATTTATCCAAGTGCTGTAAGGTCAATACTGATCGACCAATTAGGCGCATTAACCTTGATGTCATGCCATGGACCATACAACATATAACCTTCGACACATCCACTAAATCTGAGGCAAGGCACGTTCAAAGCAAAATGATGTTTCGAATCTGCAATAAACAGCAGGGATAACTCAGGCAGTAGACTGGCTACTGGGTGAACGTCAGAATGGAATGGTTACTCAAAACAGATACAATTTTACGTTCATTGTTTATGCACACAATATAAATGGCTTCAAGAAGAACCGGGGAAACAAAACAGAACGGAGCAGAATGACGGATATACCAAGTCCCTTTCACAATTCTCTGGTTTTCCTAGAATACCATTTTCACAAATGACAGAAGTCCGAAAGGGACCACTGCACTGTGCCCAGACCTGTTGTGTAGTCCACCCAGCCTCGTGTCTAATGAGTACTATACCGGGAGTTCCTTTCTGGGAGGTGAAGCAACCACTGGTTAGGACTGTGTGAAGCTCTAACTCCACGTTTCCTATGCGTCCTTGTGTTAAGATGGAGGCTGATTTACATGCGCGTCGACCAGTGCTGTCTCCTTAAAACTGGTCGCCCGCTGGCTCTTGCGAATGTAGATTTAAGTCTTTTTGGTGCACATGCGTGTATTTTATTGTGCGTTTGAGATCTGACGGCATGGAATCGTAGAACTGCGGGAGTTTCTACAACATTCAAATATAGGCCTATTATACTTGACGATAAACATACCCGATCCTGAGCTACGTCACAGTACGATGGGATGAGAAGTTGGAAGTGATTGGTGGAGAGCAAGACGCCTTTATGCGCTATCACTTGGCTGTTCTCTCCCCACCCGCCGTACATCGACTGACTGGCCGGCAAGGTATGTATTTGTGGCTGCCAACGAAGCTCGGATATGTCTTGCTACAATAACACACATGAACGTAACGTTCACTACGACTCGCTACCTCCCCTGGACTTATTAGTGACGAATAAACCACGTGACTCTACTAGGAAATATTGTTGTATACAACGAAACGTAGCCACTAGCTAGTGTCACTCCAAGCATCAGCTCTGCTGATGGAGACAGATCCGGTCTTCTGGTCAATAATGACGCGGTTATTCACCCGCGAAGATCTTAGTCCGTTTATTCTCCGCAAAAGCTTCAAATGACATTTAAAACAACGATGAGGGCTTGTGGAAGCAATGGGCGTGAAAACACTACGACACTCTGTCAATAATACCAAGTCCTGCAGTCCGAATTCTTCAGTGGAACACTGCATGACGGTACGACAGGGCAATGGCCCTTAGCATCAGTTCTACGTCACTCGTTCAACGATCTCTCACTTTCTCACTGAGTCGACCGATAAGATGAGGTGTACACATACAGGGAAGGAAGTAGCTATCTCTCGCTGCTGAGTTCGCATGTGGCGTCCCAGTATTATAGAACAGATTACTGGCGTAATATAATTACAGGGGTTTGAAAAATATCTAGCATGAATGGTGCTGTTAACGTAGGTCTGTAAACCTATATTCGTGCAGTCGCGTTTATTGAATCCCGCATGCACTGTTTGGATACTGTATAAACAAATAAGATAAAGAAAGAGATATTTTTACAACTGAATATTCAGTTCGATGACTACAGCAGACGAAAAACTATACCTTGACGAAGATGGCTATCTTGTTGGTTGTAGCTTCGTGTAATCTGGTAGAAGTATACGTTCAATATCTTATACAGAAACAACTATTTCACTACTGAATATTTACTTCAAAATACGGCGTAATAATTTATATGAAAAACTAACCATAGACAAGGATACCATATTTTTGCAGCAGCAGAGTCGGTCACACAAGGCTGAACGCAATGAACCAAAAATCCAACCACAGGTATGTGCATTCCAGAGCCATAAATGTTCACAGATAACAAAACAAGAGCGAGGAGTCCTACGAAGTTATCATCAGCGTGGCTCTCAGAATTCCAATCCTTCTGCCTTCCTTGGGGTACTCGACAGTGGATAAACACTTCGTGTGGAACCATCGACATAAACGTGGCCTCTTCTGGTTGCAATGATTATAATCCCTCTGATTCTCGCCTTTGTCAGTTCAGCCCTGAAGACTGGGACAGTACGTTTCTCCGAAACGTCGGCATCTACCGAGCAGTCTACACGGCGGAAGACGCAGCAGAAGAAAGTCACCAATTAGAAATTTTTCTTCCACTTTTTATCCAACTTCCCATTCGAAGCATTCTTTCCAAAGTTTCTAGTAGTTTCTTTTGATATTCTTGCTTCTGTATCGATGTTTATTATTCCACGGTCCTCTCCAGTACCTGGACCATGTTTGAGACTATCTCGAAAATGGGGTCTAACAGATTAGTTTCTTGTCATCATTTTCACCTGATGACGGAAGAAGAATCACCTAGATGAAGGACAACGTCCCAAACCGCAATGTAACAAACCGGATTAAGAAAATCATTTTTCACTGCACCACCAAAATAATTACGCAACATGGTCTTGCAAAATGCGTAACTAGTCACTGAAAACTGTCATGGCTGCTGACACTTTACAGGATTCCAAAGGATCAGAACCTGTTCTACATATTAGATGAAATTAAAATGTAATAAATTAGCTGACTTAAAGGAATAGTGGAACAATCACATTACAACCAGAAGAAGGTAAAGCTGTTCCGTTATGCGTCATGGAGTGGCTCAGGGGGAGAGTTATCATTCTCACCCTCGGCACTAGATGGGGGTGAGTGGTCAGCCCCTGCATTACAACCAGATGTAAATGAAATAATACAGTTAGTAAGGGGAAGGGTTTAACCACAAGTCGAGTTAATGGGGACTTTGAAAATAGGCTACGTCACGCTGTCTAGTAAGACAGCAGAGTTAGAGAATACACTTATAAGGGGTCTGAGTACCGCAGTAATTCGGTATTTTTCGGACAAATTCATGCATAAAGAGAACAACATTTAGTTGTTATATTATTATCATCACTTATGTTCTGCGTCGTATAAAAGGTTTTGCAGTATTATTATTTTTAAAAATATATTACAATTTAAACAGTACTAGTGTTACTTCCGTTTCAAAAATTCGCAGCATCGCCATATTGAGATCATTTACGACAGAAAATTAAAACCTGACAAAGGAAAGTTGTTCTCCATTGGCATAATGCTCACACAAAATTTCGTGTAAATCCGCCAATTCAATAGTTACTAGGGATGGATAACCAAATGAGCTCATTATCATCTCTGGCAGAATTCTGCCAGACAACATGGCGCTGCAACTCAGAAGACAACCATCTTCATACTCTCCGCCTCAAATCCATGGTCATGATGATACCACAAACCTATCTTTCGTATACAACAAGAAAATTGAGTATGATTTGAGATTTTCACAGCGGTGAGTATGAAGATCTCTGTCTTCTGGGTTGTTGCGCTGTGTAGTCTGGTAGATCACCTGATCATAAGGGCGATGAATCGCCCTGATGACGGAGGCAGTATGACCACTGAAACGTTGGTTAACATCGACCAGATTACACAGCGCAAAAACCCAGAAGACAGAAATCTTCAGACTCATCGCCCTGATGATGGAGGCAGTATGACCTCCGAAACGTTGGTAATCATCGACCAGACTACACAGCGCAACAACCCAGAAGACAGAAATCTTCAGACTCATCGCTCTGATGATGGAGGCAGTATGACCTCCGAAACGTTGGTAATCATCGACCAGACTACACATCGCAACAATCCAGAAGACAGAAATCTGCATACTCATCGCCCTGATGACGGAGGCAGTATAACCTCTGAAACGTTGGTTAACATCAACCAGACTACACAGCGCAACAACCCAGAAGACAGAAATCTTCAGACTCATCGCCCTGATGATGGAGGCAGTATGACCTCCGAAACGTTGGTAATCATCGACCAGACTACACAGCGCAACAACCCAGAAGACAGAAATCTTCATACTCATCGCCCTGATGACGGAGGCAGTATGACCTCTGAAACGTTGGTTAAAATCGACCAGATTACACAGCGCAACAATCCAGAAGACAGAAATCTTCAAGAAAATTGAGGCGAGATATTACAACCTGTATGCATGGGGATCTTCGTACTGAAAATCTAGAAGCACTTGGAATATTTATAGATTCTACCCGAATTCCGCCTCGACATGCAGATGTAAGATCGAAGGATCAACATCCTCGTAGAACGCTGTCAATCTGTTCCACAGGTTGAGCTATAAAGCTCAGCTGCCCTGTTCTAGTGAAGAAACTGAACTGCAAAAAATCTCCTAGTTTGGCACACAATTCTTCTCAGTCGACATAAAATGAATAATCCTCAAAACAAACACGCGTCATTTGCGTGATCGGAGGATTAAAATGCAGTACACTTCTGCGATCAGATCCACTGTCTCGTCTCGGTGAATAAGCAATAGATAAGGACACTGTTTGGTACTAACACCATGTACTTGTTTCTCAAATAATATTCCAGACATTACAGCTACATATACAGGTCTATTCCTATATATTACCGAGTTTTCTTCAGTTATGTTTCACTTCCTTTCGTTGCCAGTAGTCCACGAAAGCACACAATGTCCATAAATTAGCGGACGATTTGAAGGACATGTAATTATTCATTTATACCAATAAAAAACTTAAGTGCTACAAAACAGTCACATAACATTCAAGTTTCTTTTTTCACACATGGTCAACAGAAGTTCATAAATAATTTTTTCGCATGTGTCATAAATAAATAATCACAAGCTCTTCAAATCGTACGCTAATTTATGAAAAGCCAGTATTCTGCACACCGGACACTTATGTCGATGGTCAGGATTAATTATATTACGTTTGTAAAAGGAATTCTTTATAAATTCAGAAAGCAACATTATATAT
Source organism: Zootermopsis nevadensis (assembly GCF_977971745.1). Lineage (NCBI taxonomy): Eukaryota > Metazoa > Arthropoda > Insecta > Blattodea > Termopsidae > Zootermopsis > Zootermopsis nevadensis. The sequence continues at coordinate 14,801,486 of NW_028259142.1, forward strand.
ATAAATGGACTGAAAATAAACTCTGGTGCAGACTAATTGTTGATATGCATTCCCCTTCTCCGTTATAAAACATCCGTCACAACAGAGACAATTTTGCATTACTTTTTATTCCACACTCCCAGAACCAGAGGAATTTTCGCAGTCGCCAGTTTAATCCAGGTTTCATTTTGAAACAGCTTTTGTTTTTCTGTAACAAATATATTAGTCTACTTTTGGTGAATAATGTTAATGTTTATAAAATATAACTAGAAACCTGTTTACAGGACCATTTGCTATTAAGATTAGATAGTTCGGCGAGACATGAGCTACGGCCTTGGATTGTGCAGGACTCACTTGGGTGTAAAACAACTGAAGGCGACAGCTCATGTCTAACCGGAATATCAGCAGTTTATCCCAATTTCTTTATTTTATAAAGACAGATAAGCTGTTATAAACTCGGTGATAAAACATTGGGTTTTATGAAAGTAGGTGTATTTCTTGACTGGATGAGCAACTATCAGTTCCTCAACAAGAATTCTGCTCCACAGAGGTAGTTATATCCGGTCACCTAAGTTCGCCTGGTCTATTCACAAGGTGTTTCAAATTCCTTCTAAAAGCTATATACGCCTATTGAGATCTTCAATCGATTTTGGCTTTAAGTGTTTCACGTATTTTATTAAATCTCGTACTGAATACCCAAGAAAAGCGTCTCATTAAATTTGTCATTTGTTCTATTCTATTTCCCCTTTGTCAACCACATATTCATGTTTACTAATATATGTTATTGCTGGTTAAGGAAATATTTTATATAATTTAAATATGAATTCTACTCCTAAACACTGATTATAAAAGTGTCTTAGTGAAAATGTGAAACTGATGAAATTATCGAAGTGAAAAGTTTTAGATACTAGTGCACAGGCACTGAGCATTAATTACATAATCTTTAATTTATAGTTCTTGTTACATTCAAAATAAAGTGTGAGGCATTTTAAGATAAACACGCTTAAAATATTCTTCGAAGGACTTCTTGTTTAGAATTCTAGACACTTACGTGCTTGAAATAGTAAGCCTTTGAAACCGAAGCTCTTCTAAACAATATTCAATAATTCAGTCTGTACGCCAAAGCACCGCGTTCCACCATTATAAAGAACAACTTAACGCAGTTTAAGGAAGTACACTGAGAATCATACGAAACACAAATAATACATGCAGACTTGTTGACTGTGGGACATACAGTTACAACTAGGCTTTAAAAGGTTGAGTTTCCCTGCCTGGAATTTAGTATACCTGGTTTTATGAGACAGCAAATAGTATCTGTGATCTCTTGAAATTCCGTGTCAGGTTCAAAACGCAGACAATGAGACCGCAACCATTTCCGTTTCTCGCATGCTGAATAACATCGTATATTGCATGTTAATACACGTGTGTCACAAGCGATTAGCTCAAGGTAACACATACAAACGAAAAATGCAAATATGGGTATATGATAAGGAGAAAAGCGTGGGAGAATTTTTCAAGTGGCAAGTTCGGCGCCCTTCTACATTTTTAAGTATTGTGTCTGTGTGCGCATGAGTGTAATTCAAGTAACGCATTGCATAATGCTCAAGTATAATATAAAAATACCTGGTCACTAAACTTTATAATTGTATCTCAAAAGTGTTCTTCTTCTTCTTCTTATAGCGTTATAACCCTGTGTGGGTCTTAGCTTGTTTGATGAATTTTTTCCATTCTGTTCTATCATTCACAATTCTTCTCCACCCCCTTACTCCCATCGTCCTCACATCCTCCTCCACGTCGTCTATCCATCGTTTCCTCCATCTCATCCTTCTTCCCATCGGTCTCCATTCCATCACTCTTCTAGTTACCCTGTTTCCTTCCATTCTTGCAACATGGCCAAGCCAGGCTAACCTTTTGCTTTTGATTAGCCTCACGATATCTGCTCCCTGTATGATACAATCTAGTTCATGATTCATCCTAATTCTCCGGGAGCCATCACTATTCTGTATTGGACCATAGATTTTTCGTAATATTTTGCTTTCAAATATTCTAAGTTGTTGCTCATCAAAGCTAGTTAATGTCCAGGCTTCACATCCATATGTGACTACTGGTCTTATCAGAACTTTATAGATTCTCAGTTTAAGTTCCCTCCCCAGTATTTTAGACTTCATTAAATTCTGATAGGCATAATAACATCTATTACCATTCACAATACGTGCTTTAATTTCATTAGTTACTGAATTTATAGTATTAATCTGTGAACCCAGGTAATTAAAATTCTGCACATGTTCAAAATTATAATGTCCTGTTCTCAATTTATTTGTGACATTTCTTGCTGCTCTTGTAACTTTCATATATTTTGTTTTCGATTCATTTATTTTTAGCCCCCTTAATTCTGTTTCTTCTATCAATTTTAATACTGTTTCTTCCAGTGCAGCTTTATTCCTGCTAATAATAGCTATATCATCTGCATATGCACTCACGTGTGTTGATTTTATGCCTATATGTCCTGAGATCTCAAGTTTCCGAATAGATGCTTCCAGCGTCAGGTTAAAGAGCATTGTTGAGAGAGCATCTCCTTGTCTAACTCCCATATTGACATTAAATGGTTTAGTTAGCTCACCATCTACTCTTACTACAGCCTTGGAGTCTTTCAACGTCGCTCTGATGAGCCTGACGTATTTAGATGGTATCCCTAATAGGAGAATATCATTTAACATTTGGTCCCTATTGAGACTATCAAATGCTTGTCTGAAGTCCACATATAAATGATTTAAGTCAATATCTCAAAAGTGTTGGAGTCTTAAAAAAATATATACGAGGCGCGTCCACAAAGTAAGTTTCCCACTCGTCCCACAGCTAGCAAACCTTATATTGCGCGAAGCGACTGTGCGTACGTGATAGAGCAATGACGTAGCATGGCGCATGCACTAACGGTACTTCCCGCGTTCTCACAGTAGCATCGTTGCAGCTGTTGAAGATGGAGGTTCTTATTCCAGCTCCCGCCGACTGTGAAGTGCGGTCAGTGATAACGCTAGGCCGCACACGGCTCGACGGACAGCAAGACTCCTGCAGGAGTTCAGCTGGGAGGTGTTTAATCATTCACCCTACAGCCCGGACCTCGCTCCCAGTGATTTCCATCTTTTCCTACACATCAAGAAATTCCTGTCTGGTCAGCGTCAGCGTTTTGAGAATGACAGAGGCGCGGAGATTGTTGTCACACAGTGGTTCCAATCCCAGGCGGCAGACTTCTACGACACAGGTATTCAAAAGTTGGTCCCACGGTATGACAAATGTCTCAATTCCGGTGGCGAATATGTTAAAAAATAGCTGGACACTTGCTGTATCTGTTGCAATAAATATTTCCATGAAATTGTGTTTTGTTTCTGTAAACGGCCCCAGGGAAACTTACTTTGTGGACGAGCCTCGTATTTCCGCATACTACAGAACTGTAATTTTTATATATTTTTCAGTCCCTGCTACCACATTTTCTGGCGCTGCCCAGAACCAAGAAATGAAGTACGTATTCAGAAATAAAAATGTTAATCATAATAAAATCTAATAATAACGTACTACCTAACATTTTTTGTCATCCATTTTATTTTACTTTTTATTTTTTCTGCAAACTGATATAATCCGGATGTCATGTCTGTTTGCATTTCCATTTCTAAAACTATAAGATATATTTCAATAAAATTTTATACTGGCCTAATTGTGAAAGAAATTTAATTTTAAGTGGTATCGGTCCAATGCCGGGTAATTCATGTTTATTTAAAATTTAAATATTCATTTTATGTCCTTAAAAATGACGCATCGTACAAAAATGTGGGACATCTCTTAAAATGTAGATTCTTTTAGGATCTGCGACATGTTCAAAATTGTGTTTCTTTACAATATTAGTCAGAAATAATTATGGCTCTATGCGTCATTGTTAATGCGGTTAGATTTGCAACAGTAGACCTGTATCCGCAATAAATGAGCATCAAGGCCAATGATGTGGAATTGTGCGAAACAGAAAAGAAAGCAAAGAATGCGTTAGGAAAATATATGCTACACATCTGTGTACATCAATTTACCATATTCAATTAATTTTTTATTTCTATTCGTAGAAACGTATAATGCTGTGTTTCTCATTCGCATGTCGCGACATTCTCGAATAAAATGTGTTTCTGCATATTTACTACAGTTTTAAAATCCTGTTCTGCCGTGTTGCGCCGTATAATTTATTTATGTTTTTCTTTAAATGAGATCACAAAACACGGCCAAACAAGATGCCAGTCCCTTTCCCAGCTTGCTCCGTTTTGATTTCTTAAATTATTCATCACTCGACATGTTTAATATGTCTTTATATTTTTTACAGCTAAGTTTCTTTTCACATCAGTCATTGTTTATATATAAATTATTTGTTACTTCTTTATTTATTATTTATTTCAAATTCCTTGTTAATGTGGTATTTGTTAAAACTACAATTCTTATTTAAAAAAATATAAATGGACACTACCAACTTATGTGGAAGAAAATAAAGGTAGTTTATAAAAATGCACATATACGAGGGTCGCTCATTAAGTAATGCCCCACATTTTTTTCCTCAGAACATATTTATTCAAGATGGCTCAAATTTAGTGACAATATAAATCAATGTTTCCTTTACACATACTATTTTTCCACATAGTCCCCATCAACTTGTACGGTTTTACGCCAGCGTGGAACAAGTGCATGCATGCCTTGCCGGTACCAGCTCTTGTCCTGTGCACGTAGCCATGTCCTCACTGCTTGAATCACGCTCTCGTCATCTTCAAATCTTGTTCCGCGGATAGCATCTTTAAGTGGCCCAAAGAGATGGAAGTCGGAGGGTGCCAGATCTGGACTGTAGGGTGGATGGGGTAGCACCGTCCAACCCAATTTGGTGATTTCTTCCCGGGTTCTCAGACTTGTGTGAGGGCGTGCATTGTCGTGCAGGAGCAAAATTTCTGCTGGATGCTTGTGAGGCCGAACTCGTCGAAAACGCTTCTTGAGGGTTTTCAGGGTCCTGATGTACGCGTCTGAATTGATGGTCGCACCTCTTGGCATCACATCCACAAGAATGACCCCATCACTGTCCCAAAAGACAGTCATCATGACTTTTCCGGCGGAGGGAGTTGTCTTGAATTTCTTCTTTCTCGGTGATAGAGGATGATGCCACTCCATTGACTGCCTTTTTGTCTCTGGCTCAAAGTGGTGTATCCAGGTTTCGTCACCTGTAATGATCCGGGACAGAAAGACCTCTCCCTCAGCATCAAAACGCTCCAACAATTCAGAAGAAATCGTTTTCCTTTGAATCCTGTGGTCTGCTGTGAGACTTCGTGGAACCCATCTTGCGCACACCTTCGAATATGCGAGAGCCTGGATAATTGCAATCACACTTCCATTGCTGACTGAAAGCTGTTGGGCCAATTGTCGAGTTGTGATGCGCCGATCCTCACGAATAATGGCATCCGCGCGGTTCAACATGTCTGGAGTGGTGGCTGTGGCAGGACGCCCAGAGCGCGGCAGATCACGGAGCTCGGTTTCTTCACTTCCTGAAGCTTTAACTCTCTTAGCCCAGCGACCAACGGTGCTCCTATCGACTGCACAGCTTCCATACACAGCACACAAACGTTTATGAATGTTCACCACCGTTTCTTTTTCAGCAACAAGGAATTCAATTACAGCTCGTTGCTTGTAACGAGAGTCGTTCACAGACGCCATTTTAACAGTTCACTACAGCTCCGCTATCGGTTGGAATCATTTGAAACTCCGTACACGAACGCGGGAAACATCAAATCTCAAGCATGTAAAAGTACACTTTTCTATCTTCATTATTGGCTGAGAAAAAAAATGTGGGGCATTACTTAATGAGCGACCCTCGTATATACATACGGACACCTAGGATCATAAGTACATTATATACACGTGAGCGGTCTGTTCCTTACATGATGAGACTTGAAGTGTGTCTGAATAACGCAGATTCTCACTTGTTTCCTTTTCATTTACTTCAAACGAACCACAGAATTCGTGAGAATTATTTTCTCTCAGTCTTTCCTTTGGCAGGCTAAAACAGACGATGATGACTAAATCAAATGAAACAAATTTTATTTCAGAGACCGCGGGCGGTTACGTTAGGGAGTACGAAGTTTCGATCTCGTATTGCGAAGCCATCACTTACGCGCAGATCATTAGCTGAGACTGACAATGGAAGTACAAGTACAACAAAAGTCTGGGTCTCCCACTTCATTTTGTTTATTTAGCGAATTTATTTATGTCATTATTGGCTTATTTATTTACTTACTTGGGCTATTTACGTATTAGTTCATTAACTAAAAAGTTTCCGTTTCATTCATGTGGCATCAGGATCAAATATCAAGAACAGACTGTATATTGTGACTGGAGGTTTCTCGGTTTTCCTCAGTTCCAATTTAAAGAGTAATTGGGCCATGGAGCGATCCAACAACTCTCATCATTACAATCTACAACATAATAAATTCAGGTTGTTGATGATGGTGATAATAATTATGTCGTATATTTACTGGTATAAAATTATCGAAATAATAAAAATAAAAACAACGAATGGAAGGAACTGAAAAAGGGAATTATATAAAGAAAAAGGGAAATTTAACTGCCCTTCTTGCGGATAAGATTGTGCTCCATTGCTATCTACCGTCTTCTTGACCCGTAGCTGTTACAGCTGCAGGCAGTCTGCAGTCTGTGTTACATCCAAGGTTGTTGTTAATTCACGGACAAAAGACTACACGTTTTTGGAGATGTGATCTTATTTGTTGCATCAGACTCGAACTGTTGTCCGCAGCTAGCCAACATTGTGTGTGTGTGTGTGTGTGTGTGTGTGTGTGAGAGAGAGAGAGAGAGAGCGACCCTGAGCCTCAATGCAAGCAAGTCTGACAGACAGACCGATAAAGCATCGAGGTCCAGCCCACATGATGATATTACGATTATTCGAACAAGAACTTGAAACCAAGAGCCGATGGAAACATTTTGACCCCGAGATAATATGACAGAATTTAGAATGTGTCTACACAGCTAGGAATTTTGTGATGTGCTAGTTGCGCCGTGTAGTCTGGTAGGAGTTTGCCGTCGTTTCAGAGGTGCTTACTGCCTCCATCATCAGGGCAGTAAGTACCTCTGAAATGTCGGTGAACTTCTCCCAGGGCACAAGGCGCAACATCCCAGAAGTTTTATTCATACACACCACCGTGGAAATCTGATATTTTATTCTTATAGTATTGGGCATTTGGGTCTCACATGAAGGGGTAAAAATTGACTAGATACACAGAACGAAAGAGGAGCGGAAGAAATGCTTCCTCTTGATATTTCTGTGGTTAAGCTTCTTGGAAATTTTCGGTACCAAAGCCTAAATTAGAAATAACTATAAAACTACATAAACTGGAGAAAAACAACCTAAGAAAAGAGGACAAGATACAATTATGTAGTCTACGGATGGTTAAGAATACGAACATCTCGCAGCCTTTTGTGTTTAGTGTATTGAACATCCAGATTAATTAGCTACTTCTGTGATGGGAAATTCCAAGGGTAAATTGGAAGTGCGTCATGATTACTCTCAATGCCAATTGGCCTCTCTGATATCAGTCTAGCTCAGAGATACAGGATCAAACACAGTATGAGGCGAAACACAGCTTACACGTACTATTTCACGACAGTGCGGAAGCAACTGGCATCTCCGCTTGCAACCAGGCCGGTAATATTGTTTGTTAATTTGTTACAAGTTACTACAAACTTATTTTATTTATTTATTTATTTATTTATTCCAAAGGATTAAAAAATCGTGATTCTTAATCTCATCACCTGCTTTACATACAAGTGCCACATATGCTACTGACTTTAAAATTCAACCGTAAAATTCAATTTTCCCAGGTAAAAATGGTGTCAGATAAAGGCTGTTGCAGAAAAAAACCAAAATATACAACTCTATAGTAATTTGTGCATATTTAATAAAATTTATATTTGATCACATATCATGGTAATTTGTCGTTTATAAACACATATTGTTAAAGAAAATGAAAGGTGGCTATTAGTTCTCAAATCAGAACCAGGAGGGTTTTCTTGGCCCTTGGGCCCAATGGGAAAACAGTTTGACCACTCTGTTACAGACTTCTGTCAACAGTATTTTTATTAAGTAAATTTCTAAATAATAATAATTGCAGCTGTCCCGCAATACGCCATGAAGGCGCTTGTGGGGAGACGAGGTATGGGTCCTCCGCTGTTTTGTTGCTTGTAAAGTCTTTAATGCATAATTTGATCAATATTAGGCACTACGGAGGTAAATAACAGAACTCTAATTAACAAAATATCAACATCATAATAAATACGCATTTTGATTATCCAGTACAGTTTACTGTAGGAGAAACCTGGTCGATCAACAAGCGATGCCGCTAAATTTATTTTAAACGTATGTATGATCACGTGATTTCCGTGATTGATATAATGCCCTATATAAAACGTACATTTTATTTTGCCGAAGTTTGAAGGACTCGCTGTGTTTGTTACTCGTTCGTTGCTGATGTATCTTACGTAAAATGGAACAGGCATATTCAGAGTCGTCCCGTCCTTGGGCTGCTTTAAAGATGATAAGGAACTGAAGTGATAGGAGAAGTGGCGATTCCTTCTTTCGTAAAGCATAAGAAGTACGACATTAAGTGTTGGACGGTTACAAGGAATTAACATTAAAATGGGTTCATTTATGCTTAGGAACCCAAATTAACAGGCCCTTTCATTTTGATATTTAATCGTCAACTATGAACGGAACGTAAATTAAACATCACTTCTATTTCACTTTAGTGTTGCAATCTAACTTGCTATTTGCAGTAATCTAACTTAACCTAGTTAACAGATATTTATATACCATATGGTCTACTGAAGCTGAAGTTGTGAATCTGCAAAAAGGCATTTTTTTTTCTTTTTCAAGAGAGGAATGAAACACCTTTGTTGTAGGATAAAATTAGTTGTTCTAAGGCAATTCCTGTCTAACTGTAAGTAGGATGTACTTACCGCTGGTTGAGCAAAAATTACCACAGAACAATTGGTTTTTATTTTGCAACAGAAGTGTTTAACGTCTCTTTAAAGACTGGCGACACTGAAATGGTCTGATGCTGGAGTGTAGCGTGGGGAAAACACAAAAGTTTACTTTTAACCAAGTAACTCCCTGGAGTAGCTACTTATTCGCTAAGCTAGTCAAAAAACGCCGAAACTTTCATGAAACTCACAGGATCATCACCATATAGGGCCCTGAAATTATGTACGCTAACAGATTATTAAAACATATGCAATTTTAGTGGGATATGTAAGATTTGAGGTTTTCACAGCGGTGAGTATGAAGATTCCCGTCTTCTGGGTCGTGATGAATATTCATCGCCCTGATGACGGAGGCAGTATGACCTCTGAAACGTTGGTTAACATCGACCAGACTACACAGCGCAACAACCCAGAAGACAGGAATCTTCTTAGTGGGATATCTTTACAAAATTCAAAACAACATGCCCGGCCATGGAACAAATTTCTTTTATTTTCAGAATGACAGCAGTAACTAATGGAGCACTGTAGATAGACAACACAACGTATATCACAAAGACCAGTTGGTTAATGCTGTACCTGAAAATAATAGCTGTTTATTCTTAGGATCATACAAAACCCATAAACAAACTCTGTGAACAAAATTAGGAGTTACTGAATGTTAAAGCAGATGGCACATAATATAGTTACCTCTGAGCTTTAAGATATTAAATAATGCTATTCCCAAATACCGTTATTCGCACTGGTGCAGCCTACTAGAAACGGCAAAGAACTGCTTTAACCTGATGAAAACTGCAGCCGGCCTCTCTGCAGGGCCAATCAGCTATGGGTGTTCTGACCTCGGAATAACCTCGCGTCTCGTCAAGTGAAGGATTATACGAGAACATGATTCAGATGTAAAACAACCAGCGAGAAATCATTACATTTCTAAACATGGCAAATCCCTCCTTCGAATACAATGCCATTTAAATAAATAATCGCCTGTTTCTCTTAACTACACGGTGACTCGTGAAGACTTTCTTGTTTCAGTCACGAACACCCGCCCGCGTTCTTCTTTTGTCATTTCAGCTTTACTGTCGGACATCTACAACTGCGCTATCACATACTCACTACTCATCGTTCTGAATCTTCGGTAAACTTTTATCAGACTACACGCCGCAACAACCCAGAAGTTAGCCATCTTCGTGCCATCACATACTTCGACTTAGCCAGCGAAAGCGCCCATTCTCAGTTCGGATTTTACTTCTGTATCTAACAATTATTCTTTGTCCTTTAACTTCTTAGCTGACACATCACATAGTTAAGGCTTTATGCACCGTGCATAGTGGTGTAGAAATCTTTACAGAGACAGAGAAACTGAGGAAGAAAACTGGAGAGACCAGAATATTTTGTATTACAGATTTACACTTCCTTTTATCGAGTTCAGACTATCACCGAACCCTTTCTACGTGTTAGACACATTCCGAATTACTTTCAGTTTATTGTATATAATTTTTCCAATGCGTCTAATTCTCGTTAAAGATTCATACTCATATACATTTCCCGTTCGCCTAGTCCTCCATATTCCTAATTTTCACTGTGTGGCTTAGAACCTATAGTAATCAATTGTGTGTTATTTGAACATCGATCGGATTTGTCTTCCATATTTCATGATATGTTTCAGTTGTATATTATTATTTTACACATTTTATTAACTGTAGATAGAAACCACCGTTTCGCAGGAACATACTATCACCTTCTTCAGGGCAAAATGCCAAGATCGGCATCTTTACTGCCGTAAGAACCTCAAATCATAATTCTACCAGATGTTCCGGGTATGAGAATGAGCTTTTGCTGGTAGACCAGGATGAGTGACTGGAAGAGAATTAATGATATCAGGCATGAAAGCTTACATCAGATACCGTATCTGATCAACTCGCAATGACGTTATTATGCAACAATCGTCCGCAAATTCAAGGTTCCTCTTTAATGTTAGCAGTCCGGACATCAAAGAAAAGTATGATATAATGTATATTAACTATTAAGTGTGATTCTGATCAGCTGCACGTAAAGTAACACGTATGTTTAGGTATAGCTTATACCCGTCCTCAATCGAGGGCTCGCTGCCCCTTGGGGACCAGCAAGTTATGCGAGTCGAGTGTATTCCACCGTTTTATTTTTTATGCTGTATTGCTAAACATTTTTAGCGTTTTTAGCGTTATCATATTTTTACTTTCAAATGAAAGTAAACGGCATGGCAAAAGAAAAGATACCTTCTATCTACAGGCCTATTGAAGTTCGTCTGTATTCTACTTCATCAAAATGTATGAGACAATTTTGGGGAGGGGTCCGCTGTACCAGAAATGTTGAGAAACATTGACCTGTACAGATTTGTCTGTTTTAAAACTCTTAATTTAAATAGTCCACCAGGCAAAAAGTTTGATTTTCTTTTGGCAAAGTTATAGCAACACAAAATCATGTTTAATATGACGCTGAGTGTATTAAAAAAAATCGCATTAGCTTTTCGTCCTCTAATAGTCGCCGCAAGAATCTCAAATCTCACGTTTTTATAATAAATAAGACTTTGGACTTCAGGTCGATTCATATTCACTGAAGTAATTTGGGTTCCGTGCAGTGCCACGTTGAAATGGTGAAAATTATTCGAGATAGAGGCTGAAAACAGAGAGGAACGACCTCTGAAAACTAGGTAATTACAATTTAGACACAATGCTATACCCAGAAGACCCGACACTTCCCCCCTCCCAAAACAAACATCTAATCCTTTAAATCTCACTGCAGCAAGTACATCGCCAGAGCAAGCACACATACTTAATTGCAGCTTTGTTCTGGGCCGAGGAGTCAGCTCATTTGCCTCCAGCTAGATACTTTGTACCGCTCTGTATCTGCAGGAAATCCGTCCTCCATGCACTGTACGTGACGAGCCATAACCCTGAGCTATACGAACTGCATGCATCCTCAAGGCTTGTGCCGACGTAAGGCATTTCTTACGCGAATATCACCCTATGAAGAAAAGTGTCCCTTACAAAAATTGTTCCCATTTATCAAAGGACCCATAAAATAAGTGGGATTTCCGAGGGCTAGTAGGCTAACGTATAGGGCATACGTCTCCCTATAATGTAAAGGTTAGTCTACATATCGAATTATTGCCACAAATTCCATGGAAATTAAAACAAGCTTATAGTCGCTCCGTTAGCTGAGAAATGCCCCGCCTTTTATGGAACTACTCACTGCCTTCATATGGCACCAGCTCACTAAAACCCTGCTCCAGACTCAAAGAACTCTTTCCAACTTCTCCTTGGCCTTCCTCCTAATTTTTCTTCCTGTAGGCTTTATACTTCCGGTCTCATTGTGCGACTTACATAGTTCAGGCATGAACCGTTTCGAAGTTGTCCACAGCATATTTTGTTATTGTTTTCTGACCTCGGAGAGTGAGGCAGAGAACTACCTCTTAATAGGATTAAAATCTAAATGTCTGCCAGGGTTAAGGGCGCGCTTAATTATGCCTAAGTCTGGGTCTTGTGTTCAGTGACACGCAGAAATCACTTTCTCCGCTACGTAGGCGGATGCTGGGTAATTCTGACCGTTTCTCCAGTCACTTTCACAAGCCAGAAACTTCCTTGCAGCTGAGATTTCTATAGTACCAACCGGCTGGACCAAACTGTAAAAATAAGTTCACTGAAGAACTTGCGATGATTTCAGATGCTTCTATCTAAAGCGAATTGTGAAGACAGCAAAATATAAATTAACAGTTGTAAGATTAGAGACCAGACTATTACTGTATTCTTCGTGCAATATCAATTACATATGCTTATGATCTTATATTTAAACAAATTTACATATCGATATGAATTCTAAAGCTAAATATACATTTCGCTCGACCGTCATATTATATTACAGGCCTGTGTTATATAAAAAATACATTAACACTTCGAAGCACGACGCTGATCTAAATGACGATTAAAAATTCAGTTCCTATCTAAAAGAAAACAAAGCGACAAAGATCAATTGGTTAATTCTGCTTCAGGAAATATGGCCATTTATTCTGAGAATCAAATAAAAACCCATATATACACTATATAAGCAAAATGCAGTGTTACTGAATGCTAAAGGAAGTGGTACATACAAGTTACCAATATGCTTTAGAGAGTTAACAAAAGACACGACTGCTCATTTCTCGAGTAACTTCTCCCCCCCCCCTCCCCAAATGTAAAGACCCAACATTATATGGCACTAGTATCCCTCTTACATTACAAGTTTGTGTGGCCGCCATGTTGGTGTTACTGGTGGCAGAAAATTAAGACGTACTAAAGCCGGGTGTCATCTACTAGCATGATGTTCATGTGAAGTTTCATTATGACCATGCCACGATGTGATATTCGTCGTACCCAAATACTTGAACTTCGTCAGTTTTGCGAAGGCTAAAGGCCTATAATATAATATAATTAGTCATATTTAGGCCTATATTAATATTCTGGCGACGATACAGTGCACTCAGTGTTATTATTTCCCATCTGATCTCCTACACGCCATACAATTTAAATTATAAAGCAGATTAAAAAATGTTATCGAGAAAATCACACATACATATTAACATTTTTCTATAAAATGGAAACGCAATTTTTGTTTCACTCTATACTTTGCTCAATCTTCTACTACCTTTTCTCAATAAATCTGCCCTAAAGAGAGACGTTACTGAGACTCCTTTGCCTGTTAGTTCATACAGAAATGGAACTACGAGCATACATAATTTGGTTAAATAATCTCGAACAGAGCACAGTATTAGTTGGGAGATAAAGGCAACTTGAGACCACTTAAGAGCCCTAGATGCTAAACTAACTAAAAGGATTAGAGACGCTAACAGTATGCCCAGCCAGCCAAGAAGTTGATGCAAATGGGAGAATACGAACAGGGAAGTACCTCAATGAAATAGGGTGTTACGTTGCGCGCCAAGTTCAACTGGCTCAGGAATGGTTCCAATGGAGGGCTTTGTGTAAGCGGTGCCTAACCTTTAGGTCCCACAAACGGAGGGGATTTCTGGACCAGCTGAACAAATATCATCTACTCGATAAGCCACTGCATCGTATGAGTACTCATATTAACATGTCGCAGCATTACAGTCTCAAATATGATTGTTTCTGTCTACTCATTAACGACATTCTGGCAACTGCAAAGGTTCTAATTCGTTAATAAATTGCGACGAGAGTGTGTTTGTTAAGAATGTTGGAGTAGTCGGTCGTGGCTTATTTTAGTGTTGCCCGAACACATCCTGTCTCCGTGCCTAAATTCCCTGTGGACCTCCAGATAATTTAGTAGAAGTTCTGATTTCTTCAATAAGACATTAATGCCATTTCAAAATATAATCGACGACAGACATGTAAAGCCAGTTCTAAACGATTGCAGATTCCAAACTTAATGAATCCTTGCTTTCTAAGGCCGAATGTCTCAAAAAGTAGACCACAACCGCTTCCTTTTAAATTTCGATGTCAAATCACCTACGTAAGTAGCTAAATAATCTACAAGCCTTCGCGAGGACGTCATTTAGTCGATCCAACGTTGCAACTCCTATCCAAAACAAAGGTTAAACTGCTAGCGTTTTTAAGCGAAATATAGTTCGTCGGAAGACGACCGAATTCTAGCAAAATATTTTTTTAAAGAACAAATAAAAGTGGTAGTACACACTTTAATTCCACGAATATGAATCCTAAATCAGAATCACGTTTGTTTGAAAGAGGTTTGCTAAATTAACTTGTACTTAAAAAGAAACACTAAGGAGCACGGTGTAATCGATTTATTTTTAGAATAAACAGTTAAAAGTGAATCCAGTTTTTTTTATACAATTATTGATGCAGCCTTCGAAGTTTTGATATTACACTTTTGGTTCCACAAAGTTCTTATATTAAACACAGGATTTATTAACATTTCGGTGTCAATGTTTGAAAAATAAAATGGTCGCTGACTCAACTGTCGGCGACTTAGCGCGATTCGGACGCAAAGTTAGCTTCTTCTTTAAACATTTACATTTTTTATAAGAAGTTCGTGCAGCTTCAGACGAATTCGATTTCTTTTCGAACGCCTGCAGTGTAACTTTAGCTTAAGGACAATTACATAAAATCGACCGCGACAGATATAGACCCCAGGAGGCCGCTTATAGGTAAGGAACATCAAGTTATGAGGACAAATATTTCGAATCGAAGTAAATGACATCGGCGACACACCGAAAAGACCGCGAGGAACTGAGATACGCTGAAACGTGTCGAGGAACGCGATCGGCTACCCATTTCAAGACTGATGTACCTATAGTAAATATAGACAACAAAGAAAGACTTTTCATTTTCAACACACACTACCCCCTTCCCCCTTCCAGTAGCAATTTGATTACTTTTCTTTCGTTCTCTTTCCTTCCTAGGTGCTTTCGCAACTAAAAGTTGACAAAACACACTCCAGGCTTCACAATCTATTCACCCGAATGTAACAACTCGAGAATAGTCGAACAGATTTTCAAAAAAATTGATTCTGAGAAATTCTAATGAAGTTTGTCGATACATAACAAGTCTGGTTAAAATCGGTCAACAATAACGGGCACGTTAAATGAAGATACGCATGCCTGTTTGTGGGAAAGTGACTTGTGGGGAATCCCCAGCCAGACGAGCTGGAATCCCCTGATGACGTCATTGCTGACACAGGCGCCAGGCATCCCGCCCACGCAAAGGTCACTGACCCCAGAAAACTCTGACGTTACTGGTACCACTCGCAAAGTTGGAAGTTCGCATTCTGATGACCAAGTCAGAACTGATTCGCCATGCTTGCATTTCATAACTTGTTTACTATGAATTTAGACCTGAACTAATACACACACAAACTGAAGGTTGGCTTCAATTTGGAATTTAATCACGACATATTTATCGACCTCTTGTGTTAATACTTCAAATTCTAAAAACGAGATACTATCACTTCCTGCTCAGTATATATTTAACGGTTACAGTTAAAGTCCGTATTCTCATCTGTACATATTGTAAAAGAAGTTCTGTGTGGCTTTCAATATATGGATCTTTTCAATGAAAATGAAAATTTTGTAACAAGTGGAACAACTTTTTCTTTATAAAACTCAGCATGAAATACATTAAATTAGCCGATACATGTTAATTACTCGTGAGATAATAAAATTATTAGTTCTTAACTGGCCAGAAGGAACTGCAAGATATAGTAGCCCGGAGGCACGCATTACCCGGTAGCAATAGTGTAGCTAAATCTCGCAGCTCCCTTGCTATTCAAAATTGAATAAACGAGTTCCTGAGATGATCAAACGATGTATAGTAAGTTCATGAACGTAGGGTTTATTAAGTGATTAATTCACAACGTTAGAGAAAAATGTATACTCCCAGGAAATTTAAACTTTTTAAGTCCAAATGTATCAAAGCCTGAAACAAAATATGAAATAAGAACAATAACATTCTTAGAGATGAAAGCAGAAAGGTTTACGTAGAATTTTCATTTCGGTTTCTAAAATGTTAAAAACCACCATGTAATGAGAACGTACCAGTTTCATACACGTACTTTTTTAACATTGTTCAAATACATAATCTACTTCGACAGCACTGCAAAAGCAGGAACATTAAACTAAGCCTTCCAAGAAAAAGCAGTTCGAAAGTAATACATTAACAAGATTAATTTGCTGTATATAAATATGATAACCAGGCTATAAGAGGTTCAGTTAAGGATTACAGAGATGCCGATAACTTTGTTGCCAGTTTATTTTCATCTTATAACGAAACATGAATGGTCACTGAGACACGGTATGAAGATAACTAGCCATTCTGCATGCATTATAGGTCAACTGTTAGATGTGATATGTTTTATCACCACAAAGACAGACTTGAGAGATATGAAATATACTTTTAAACTAGTTACTTATACTTTCGACGTAAATTCATATTCCACTGAGTGATTCCTAAATTTAGAAAAAGTTATGTGAAATTTTAGTCAGAGCCTGAGGTAACCTATCAATGTCACTTAACTATTTTAACGTCGCCGAATTTCTGGAATGCGTATCATAGTAACGTAAAACTTAGCCTTAAATGGTAGATAAGTAAAAACATTTCTCTCTCTACCAATAAAATCACAGTAATATTTAGTTTTTCAGCAGACGCGCGTTGGGTGTTTATGCCAACATCAGTATTCCCTACAGGCCCAAAAATTACTGTCGCTCATGATCTCGGGAATGTGCTGTGCAGTAAGCATTAGTTGAATAATCTAGCTTGATATCTAAGTGGTGTTCCGTTAGTTTACAAATGGTAATGCCAAGGGCCACTGCCTCAACAGGTGAACAAACTCACTGACCCGAACGAGAGACAACCTCTACCTGTTGCTCGCGATCTTGGCTGGGTTTGTGGTTCCTCTCCTGATGGCAGTAGTAACAGAACAATCACAGGCCATTAGAAAATAATAGCTCATTGCAGTGTAACGTTCCACGAGAACAGTGGACGAAGCATCTACACGTGTCTCCGACCTGTCAGACAACATGAAGCTACACCCAGCACAGCTCATCTCTTGCACTTTGTTTACGAAAAAATATATTTTTGGAACATGCTGAAAAGAAAGGTTATTGTAAACGGTATGTTTACATAACACGGTGACCACTTTCTTTAGTAAAGTTAGAATAGTCTGTTAGTGTTGGAGGGCTTAAATAAAACCAAAATCATTGATAAAAGTGTCGTAAAGGTTAAATAATTTGTAACATTTAGAATCTATAAAACTCGAACACACGTGGCCATCACTGAAATGTTACTTCCTGTAATTCATAATCAAGTGTTCGTCACGCAATTAATTTGGTTGAACTTACCATTTGGAAGCATTCAAAAGGTAATCCAAATAATATCCAAAAATGGAGGGGTAACACTAACCACCAATCCACAATATCCAAGAATTCTGCAAATAACCGAAAATAAAATTCATAAATCACGGAAGCACTGCACTGTATCACTGAACACAGCACACGCACAGTCACTCAACTTGCAATAATGGCGTCATTTCCTTCCTGCCGCAACACGATGTTCAAGTGTCAGTAACGAAATGGAAGGTTCACTTTCGCGTGCAACAACACAAGGCTGACAGAGTCTGTGGGAAGGGAGAAGGCCACCTGACCTCCCCTCCCTTGGCCTCATTCTCTCCAAGTGCAAGTCCCAAACAGTCCAGCACTACTACATAATGTGACGGAGTGAACGTAATTAATGTTATCGTATTAATAAAAACAAACACAACGCGTCTCTAACACACCTCGCTACAAGTATTCCGTATCAGCCTGTAAATTAACCACACCCAAAGAGTAGATTCCTTCTTGCGAAGCAGATAGTCTTTCAACTGATTAAGAAATGACCAGTCGTCTTTGGAAACCAAACGTTTTTACCGTGTCCACAAAAACCTGACAACCAGACAAATCCCGTCCGCACACACTCTTTAGACCAATTTGATTATTATCCTCTCATCTGCGCTTAGGTCTTCCAAGTGGACTGTTTCTATTTCCAACACCAATTTCGTATGTTATGGTATACATGTCCTGGCATCCAAAAATAAAATCATAGGATCTAAGAAAGTGCAAGAAAATGATTAGTCTCGTTATCAAAGTAACAGTAATGATAACGATTAAGATACGAAATCAGAAGGGCCCGCCATATGTCCATATGCTGAGCTAGATCAATCAAATCCTTACGACCGTCATCTGAAGTATCCTCAACCTCTTGCAAGCTTTACATTCGTACCCAACAGGCATATTATAGTTTTGTATACTTGAATCTTTACTTTTGTACAGGATGGGTGGGAAGTAAGTAGGCATTAAATAATCGCTATACATTGGAAATATAGAGGTTATAACCATTTCTCAATGCCTACTTACTTCCCAGCCATCCTGTAGATAGCAGAAGGAAAACAGATGATTCCGAACAGCGGTGTAGCAAGTCTGCCCCAAAATTACTCAACCATTTACTTTCATCGTAAACGAAATTTTGATTTGTAGCTGTCATTCCCAATACAACGTAATGGAACTGTCTTAAAAACTGTTATAATGCAAAACTATCAACATTTTTCCAGAATAAACTTTTTGGAAATAAACTTAAATTTCCATATCATTTTTCCCTTGGACGAAGCTTTTAGGAATTGCATAATATATATTGTGTATTTTATTTAGGCCTACATTAATTTAAGTTATAACTTATATAAGACGAACTAGTTTACTATGAATCAGAGAAACCAAATTAAAGTAAATTTAACAAACTTCGAAAGAAGGAGAGTGAAAGGATACGCAATAAGATCCCTGAAAGCAAATTACGGAACAGCAAATAGGACGCTGCGAAATGAAGACAGGTAGCATTGCTTAGCAAACAAAGTGATAAAATCTGTCAAGAAGCTACTCAGGCGTACAGCTTGACTACGAACTCTATAAAATTAAGAAGTTCGTGTAAACTACATATGATAAATATGAATTTTAGTACGTCTATCCGTCAGGCCATTCAGACTGAATTAAGTCTTGAACTCAGTACCTTTGCAAATGATCATAAGTCAGCCCCCCCCCCCAAAAAAAAAAACAATACAAATCCTTTAAAAATGGTACAGATTCAAACTCCGAGGAAATTCTTTGATCATTTTTAAATATGTCATATTTTCTAAAGGGCAACTCAGACAAAAACGACAAATAAGAAATGTCTGCGTTTAGCAGAGCATTTCCTGAAAGCAAATACGAGCAAACAAAATTTAAATTTTTAATGTTTCACAAACGCGCGCACATGAAATGAAATAAACTGCTAAATTGTAACGTAGCCGCAGGATATTTACAAATAAGCGAATATAATATTGGTATCTATCGGAGACAACAATATATTATATTGAGGAATGAATCGAATGTTCCAAAGTCAAACGCAGGGTGATTAAATTGGACTTGATTTAGATTTTACGTTTAATGCGCTCTGTGTACCACGAAAACAGAATTTCAGTTTAAAAAAGCAAAATTATTTACTTTTAGCAATGTCTAGAAAAAATAGAATGTGTAAATTATTCAACACACTAAAGAAACAAACAACAACAACAACAAATGCTGTTATGTGTACAAGTGAAAATTCAGAAAAAGAATCCGTTGAACCAGATTATGTTTCATTGCATTTATCTGGAAATTGATATTAAAACTAAGTAACTGATATTAGTGTGATATTACTAAAGAGAAAACTAAGGCCACCCAAAGTTCACTGAAAAAAATTCGTTGAGTCTTGTACTGGACTCTCTGGACGAAAACGTGTAACCCATGGAACTTAATAATAACTCTTTCGGATAGCACAAAATGGATGCACGGTTTCTTAAATTAAGAGTGCTGATACGACATCCAATAGAAATAAACTTACCACATGCCAAACAGACACAGACTGACCTACCCTTACCTGAAACAGAAAATAAACAGTCAGCCAGAATCCCAAACTAAATGTTCAACTGTTCGCAAGTATTTCTAATTTTATTTGCCACACCCACACAATTATAACAAAATGGGGGCCAGTATCGTCATAACAAGAAGCCCAGTTCTTCAGTCGATCTGTAGTATTCAGCCAGCAGTCTAGAAAGTCAAGAAGTTCTAGGAAGACCTTTCCATGGTTGTTCTTCAAATACTTAAAAACAATCTACAGAGCGAAGGCAGTATTTTTATTATTTAGTGTTCTGTCTGACGACAGGTCCATATGAACAGGATCCTTCCATCCTTTTCTCGGACTGGGACCTGTTCATATATGTTCTTGGCAGATGATCCAGAAGTGGTTCGCCATTGCCTTCTTCTGTGTGTGAATGGAGTAATTGTTGGGAAGCCACGGAGAAACCGGGGAAGCCCCGGGAGGAAAACTCCGTGTTGCCTAGACCACGGCCTTGCCAAGTTTCATAAAATTCAGTCAGTTGTTTCAAAATACATTAAGGGACCAGGCAGACGAGCACAAGAATAAGCCTGCAATAGGTTATCTTTTGTAACCGAGTAAGTAAAGTGGGCTAAGAAGGTTAGTTTTTTATCATACAACAAAACCTTGCTTTAATTCCAGATTAAATTATCAAATGTTTTTGATTGTTTCATCTCCCGTGAAAACAGACCCTTACTTTTCAAATAATGCCGGTACACTGTACGTTAATGTTTTTCATACCTCGCTGGCCTTCACGTTGATCTGTAAAAATGTCTGAAGCAAAAGTTACAGTCTATTAGGTCACAGAAAGAGATCTTTCGTCATTCGACAAGTGCATTATGCGTCATTTTCAGAAAATGAAAATCGCGGAGAAAATAATAAAATGAGAGTGAATCGTGTTCCAGACGTACACTGAAACAATTTCTATAACTTCCTGGACAACTCTGTTCGCCTAGCTGAAATAATAGCTTGCCTGCTTGTCCACTACGGAAACGCATGGCGAGACGACCATATTTGCATACTAATTTCACCTTGCTCGGATCCCTGATATGAAATTTATTTATTTAAAGAGGGTGAAAGGGGAAGGGTGCACTTGGTTCGGTGGGACATGAACTATGGCACTGAATTTTGCAGTACTCACTTGAATGCGGAAAGAAGAAAGGCAAGGAACCAAGAATAACATAAATAGAAAAATAGAGAATGGTAGAGTGAGTAAGCAGAAGAAAAATTGTTAAGCTTATGACTGTTGGAGTCTAGGAATCCACTGCCATGTGGTCCTGACCCACTTGCTGCCATGGACGGCCAAGCTGAGCCCGACCAAGGGCAAACCCGGAAGTAATGCTGGGCAGGCTACGATCCGGGTCATTGTGAACCAGTGATCATGAATAGGGAAGGGAAAAAAATTACATAAGATCTGTAGTTTGTTATGATAGCAAAACCCAAGGGCTCGTGGCAGGAAATCTGAATTTTGATTTCGGAAGAAATTAACACTGGCATCGCATGAACCGCATATAAGCAGCGTAAAGTTATACTAAAGTTTTGTGACTGTGATTATCATGTAATTACTTAATATTAACATGATATATTACAGACGTAATATGCTAGGAAGTAAAATGGACTGAACTTTCGTAGCGAGATGTTGGACCATCAGATCTCGCAACTCCTGCACTATGGAACAGGCAGCTAGAAATTTCGAGTCAACTCCACGATGTGAACTCCTCTTTATTTAGTGACAATGAAACATTTTAATTTATACAACGATCAATATGAGATGCCATGGGGATAAATACAAGAAAACTGATCAACAAGAATATGTATTTATACGATTATCACAATAAATAATTAAATTATTTCAGAGCAGTTTATTTTTAGAAAGACCCTGCAAGGTACCTTGACTTTCGCTGATAATAGGGCTGGAGAAGATGGTATGCTCTATTAAGAACAGAAAATCTGCCTTAATTTATTAGTCGTAAGCACTACGCCTCAAGGCGACAAGCCGTTCGCCCACGCCTGTTCAAGGCACGGTGCAGTAACACCATTAAACGACTTGCCTACAGCACTACTATGATGATACGATGATATCATGATCTAAAGTAAGCCAATGTCGACTATCACCATAGACAAACGACAGGCGGCCTCCTCACTGCTCTTGATACTAGGCCTCGGCTTCCTACAACCTTCACGATCCCCACTCCAGCAGAGCAGTCAGAAACGAATCGACCCTTTGACAAGCATTTCAATAACAAGAATTAAGGCTGTCTAGTGCTTCGGATCATAAAGTTAACGGTTCGAATTCGGAAGATCGGCACCACTGTCTTAGATGGATTTTCTCAGGTTATTTTTGCAAATATTATAATAATGCTTTTAAATATACCCCGTGTAGTGTAGTAGAAGTTACCGATGTTTCAAAGCTGGTTGCTGCCTCCACTGTCAGGGTCCGGTGATGATGCGGGCAGCAAGCACCTCTGAAACGTCGGCAATATCTACCAGATTACATGGAGCAACATTCCAGAAGGCAGTCATCTTCATGACATGCGTGATTTACAGCCAGTGACCTTGCTATTTTAACGTATCTGATTCCACGTAGTGTCCGAGGCAACATTAAGCTCTATTTACAATTTAGAAAATAAATTGTTCATTCTCTTCCTATTCTTCTCTCCTCCAGTCTTCCTTGTTTTATTTCTAATTCCATGGAAGAGGGTCTTTATTGAGTACATAACAGTCACTGAAGTCATCAAGAACACCGCCCCCTCCCCCCTGGTGTAAGTTGAAGGTTCGTTAGTCCACCGAAACTTCAGATGATACTTCCAATTGCGCCCGTATTATCCCCACCTCATAATTTCGCACTACGGCCATGTTAGTATTGTTGGCCACAGAACATTTGAGCTACAACTATACAGATCAATGCAAAGTAAAATTTTCGGGCCTCGTATTATTTGTCCGCTGGCAGGCAGTTGTTTTTGGACCACAGGTTGAGAACACCGATGTACGTACTTCGAGGATAATAAATATTGTGCAACTCTGTTATCGTCCGCGCAGTTGCAGAAACTCACAGTAGCAGGGGGAAGAACAGGGCTGCCCATTAATTATAGAATTGTGTTTGATTAAAATACGGAGATGATTAAGTTTTGTGAATAAAGATGTCAAGTTTTTTCCTTAGATCACGTCTTCTGCCAGTCATAAATAAGGAGGAAAAGCAACCCGCAAGCCTTGATTTCTTTGCTTCCGATTTCTCGGTTGGATGTTCGAAGAAAATAGTTCCATGAATCTATAACTCGAACGAAACACAGTCGTGAAATTGGCACGCCTTTCACTTTCCAGGAGTTTTTAACTTTATCTGGAACATTGTTCTGCTCATGTTCATAAATTGTTATAAGTACAAATACGATGTCGCCAGAAGAAAGCGCAGTGTACCCTCAATCTGTGTGTCACGTTCCGGGTGCTGGGTGTCTTTTATGGGGGACACTGCAACTGTTCGTAGCTAAGTAGCTGATTATAGTGGAAATGTTTCTCAGCCTTTCTGGTGCTACGGATTCCTGTCCCAAAATTATCTCACACATTTTAATTAAATAAAATATAGACTAAAAAGACATGAGATTTTTTCGCCGCGTTTTAACCCAATGTAAAAACAAAAAATTGATGAAAAAATCTTAAAACGTACACTAACACAGCTTCAAAAAATAAAAGAGTAGAATCTACTCTACTCGCCGACCCGTTGGGTGAGGTGTGATGACACAGAAGTTTGTTTACCTGTGTTCTGGGTTGTGGCATGTGCCTTTGACCTTCCTGGTCTTTGCCCGCGAGGCTATGCTCATGCACCGTGGTCCAAGGTACCATTTATAATCATACCTTATTTAGAGTAAATAACTACGCAGTCTCGAGTCCGGAATTCGAAACCTGGAAGCTGTCGCACGTCATCCTCGAGTCGTACGGAGTTGGAACCAGACCAGAAGATCGAGTTCTCAGTCGATTTCATGCAGTTTTGGCTTCACTTTCACAAGAAGCAAAAGTGTGTAAATCGAACGAAAGTAAACTGCACGCTTTATTAAATTACACAGAGAGTCAGAAGAAGGAGCTAATACCTAACAAATTAACCAAAAGTTTGTTTTCGCGTTCCACTCCTCAAGTTCGTAACTAACCAACCAAATAACTAGTTTCATGAAGATGACTTGTCTTCTGGGATCTTAGACCGTGCAGTCTGGTTGACGTTTACCGACCTTTCACAGGTACTTGCTGCTTTCATCATCATCAGGCCCTGATGATGGAGGTAGCAGGTGCATCTGGAACGTGTAAACGTCCACTAGATACACGGCGCTAAAGCCCAGAAGACCGCCATCTTCATATTCGCCGCCGTAAGAACTTGAAATGTCACGACTGTCATGGCTGAGGGACTCAACTGAATCATTCAGCTTGAAAATATGTAAATTGCTTTCTTTTAAGAAACCCGAAGGCTCGTTACCGTTATTAAAGAAGACCATCAACAACGTCTATCTCACTCAGTCCAATCCAGACTTAACTTCACGCGCTGGTTCTGAAAGATCTGTTTAATGCCCTTCAAACTATGACCATTTCTCCCAATTAGTCTCTACGCTTCAGATTCTCCGAGAGCACAACAATCAACCAAGAAAGGGCCCAGTTCCAGAATTATCCACCAAATTCCTGATTAGAGAAGAAACCGAACTGATAACACGAGCCGTGATATTGCGCAACTGGGCAATGCTCTGTGCATGTCTGAAAGGGAAATATATCCAATTTGGCTTCAGTTACAAGCAGGTTTTGCAGTAAATTGCTTTTCATGGTCTTGGCTTTGTCATTATGCTGATACAAAACATTGTCAAGAAGTTACGAAGTTTAGAAGCGCAGTTAGGGGAAGGAGTTGTAGCTGCGGTGGGTGGGGAAGGAGCGAGACGAGGAGTGGCCTTGGCGATGCAACTGCTGCAGTCTAACTGCATTTTATGGATGTCGTCATCACTTCCTGTTCCCGCGACTGAATAATGCGCCACTTACACATCAGTACCATCGCGTTATGTAATGCAAGGGTTCTCAGCCTGCGTAGCACGGCCTGCAGTGAGGCCGAGTATTTAAGGCCGACAGCTACAGCTGGTTTCTCTTCGTCATCCTTTAGCAAAATGGTGTTTATGGTGTCACCAGATTCGAGTGTCTACTCTGCTCAACCCCAATAAACTGTGATCCAAATGATGGATTTTCATTAAACCTGGCATGAACATAATGTATTTAGAGACGACTCAACGTATTTACCTTTTAATTTACCTTCATCAATAGTAATTATCAACATGACACATAGCAAACTTCACAAGTGGAAGCAACATTAGTTCAGCTTACATTTTTACCTTTTTAGTCTTGCCCCCGGTTTTGGGTCTGGATTTTTAAAATGTTTGCTATAGTAGGTCTGCTACTCTGATGATCAAATCGTCACATGGCAACGTCTCTGCCTTCATACTGAACAAACATATGAACCGAATTGGATTCGAACCCACGAGTCCAGTATTGAGAGGACTTATGAATTTTTATTTTTTCTCTCTACAGTTTTATTTATTGGATTTTGTTTTGGCATTTTCTGCTCTTTGAATTACAGAGACCACGACACTAATAAACTATACCGTTGATTCTCGCCATGGAAGCCGACTTTTCAGAATTTCAGGAGATATTCAATTTACATTATAGATCCTTCCGGCAGACAATCACACAGGATTCAAAACGCCACCAAAACCGCATCCCCTGAAATCGTTCATTGGGTGCCAGATCCTGGGACACCAAAGTAGTCGGCGCCCATGATTCTCACCATTTTACGACTTTATGCAAGTTTTTCACTCCAGTAGCTTCTGTAGGTGGCGTAACAAGTCGCAGTATGTGCGGTAGAGCGTTTTGCTGTCGTAAAATCTTCACTTCAGTATCAGATGGCCAAGTACACACCACAAAACAGCAAGGAACAACGTTACAGTGTAAGACAACTCGTAAACTTAGTCCGGCGGCGACAAGCTTGGAGGTGGTTGGCGTTAAGGTCTGATACGAGGACCATCAAATCCCGACGAGACTGCATAGCTACTTAAATTATTCTTGGTCATCTACATTTACTGGTCATAGTGGACATAAACCTGTCTTTGTCACGTTGTTCTAAAGGTTGCCGCTTGGTAATTTATTTTGGGTAGAGTTTGAGAGAAGACCGTGTATTACAAGTGCTTGAACACGAAATGTGACGAAGACAATATTTGGACCTATTAAGAAATTAATAAGTGAGCACTTTATGATATTACAAAATGAGGAACTTCGTGAATTATATACGTTGCCTAGCAATGTTAAGATATTGAAATCTAAGAAGATATAATAGGGCTTTCCCGTATCTACGACAGGGAGTCTAAGGAAACAAAAATATTTTTGACGGCAACCTCTTGCTAATAAAGGAGATGGGAGAACAACATTAAGATAGATCTTGAGGAAATAGGTTGTGAGGATTGGAGGTGCATGGAACTGCCTCAGGATCGTGTCCAATGGCGGGTTTTAGTACTGGCAGTTTTGAATCTTCGGGTTCTGCCGTCAGAGATTTTATTTTAAATTATTCGCCCTGTCTGATTCTTGTAATTTTCTTTTATGCGTAAGTGGTCCAGCGACCTCTGCTACAGGCTTGTTAATTTAAATATTATATATTTTGTGGTTTCTGTAAACATTTTGTGTTAGAGAAATTAGAGGAATTTCTTTGTTGGGACTGGAAACGGCAACGTGTTGTGTGTACTTTGATGTCAAAGATTTATTCTAAAGGCTTTTCAGTAATTAACACAACTGAAACTAGAATGGAAAAGCGTACTCCACTGGACTCCACGTATATTAAAAATGCATTCTTTGCTATTTACCAGACTTTATCGGCCTACATGTTTGTCGTCTATTACATAAGATAGATATCTGTAGTCTGACATATGTAGTATGATTACTTTTTAGGAACATGTTTAACTTCGGACAGACAATCTCTCATTACGCGTTCGTGTTATAGTTTACACTTCGTGCACAAACCACAAAATTTTTATACGTGTTGTCAGCGTCACTTTTCTTGGCGTCCGTACTCAGTAGTAATCATTTTGGCCCGACTCGTTACAAACGTAAGGGGACGGCAAAGCAGGTGGTACTTAACTTGCTCACTCACCGGCTAGAAAACATTCTGAGCGGCGCTGAGCGCTCCTCTGTTACTTGTATACATTGCTTAAAACTGCGCTTGCAATGAAAACATTCTGTTTCGGACGGAAGTACTGAGAAAAAACATGCGCAGAACGTGTTACACTAACCTTCCTCCCGCCAGGCACCCCTCCTGTGAGACGTCAAGGTAACTGACAAGGACAGTACAGTACGTATTAATTTTTCATAGAAATTCATCCTACTGTATATGCCAGGAAAGTTTAAGACGGGGGCTGGACTGTCTGGTTCCAAACCTCAGGGGTGTTGACAGGATAGTATGGAACATTATTCGAAATGCTTACTCACTCACTGTTCATCTTCGTAGTTCATTCGATACTGTCAAAATTCTGTCGTGAAATTGTATAATAAAATTACCCAAGAATCAACTAATGGAAATAAAAAATTGGAATACTGTTCAAACATACTGTAACTAATGCTTAAAAAATTGCAAATTGTTCTAAAGATACCGATACGGATGTTGGACACCCCTGTGCAATGCAGCTTAAGTTACTACACTTCAAGGTAAAATATTTTTACGGTGTTGGTTAAATGTATGCTGATGTCATCATTTCACATGTAATTGATGAGGACAGATATTAATTGCTTGGAAACATTTGTTTACTACTCCAGTCACTACTGCAGTTGCAAGTTAGTTTTTGTATGTATCTGACTTGCATATGACAGGAAGAGATTCTAAAATCGGGTAAAACCGGACGAAGGTCACTTTGTGTAAATGTCAGTATTGTAGGATATTTTAAAATACGACACGAATACTTCTTTGACATTTACCAAGGTCATTTGTTCATGAGTATCCCGACGTCTCAGAATTAAGCGTCTTCAAATATCCGAACTGGCGGCTAGCTTCAATCCATCCCCGTCCGCAACCAGCTTCCTGAATACGGTATTACGTCTAACCAGTAAACTTCAAGGGAATATTTCGAATGAGACACACTTTCTCCCCACTATCTACAAATAGGAGGAATGGCACTTCAATCTTAAAACACAGATCACTCCTACATTAACAAAATGTTTCGGAAGAAACGATTGCAAACATCAAAAGAATTTAATATTTCCTCACAAGAAATTTAGTAATTCTAATGAAAAAGCAATTTTAAAGTTTGTGAACAAAACTGTGAACTTTTGAATTTCTTTCTGAAGAACGTCCCTTTATCCTTTCCGCTCGTGAGTCTGGATATAGGGTTATTTACAAAGTACTCTTGTACCAGTAACCTATGAACTCGAGATTTTGGGGCCATAAACAAAATAGAAGTGGCCCACTACAAAATTAGAACGGCTGATCTGTGGCTCAGATGAATTCAACGAAAATACCACAAAGCTTTCATTATCTTTGGCTGTTGAAATTTTTCTGTTCATAAGACACACTATCGTGTATCCTAGAGAAACTCTGGTGGGTAACAATTCATTATATTATTGGGGTAACGTGATTAAACTTAGTAATAAAATATTTTGACTGAAAACGAGTTTCATTAAAAGTTCTTATACTTTTGTTGTTTTGTCTGAGAGAGGGCAGGAAGTTCACAGCCATGTGATGTCAGTACTAGACGTACCTGTTCATAATTTTTTTTCAAAATATATCCGTCATCTCTCACAATACCACATTTCACGCTCCTACGTACGAGGTGCGATCGGAAAGTTTCAAGACTGTGTCAATAGCGGGCGAACCGGATGTAGTACGAGCTTCTGCCTTTAGGAGGTGCGGCCTACATTCATAGTGAATCAGTGTGCCAGCCGGCATCATCGAATTAGCATTTGTTTATTAGTTACGGGCGTTTTGGTAGTGCATTACACCGACCCTCCTGCGATTTCGGAATGGCGTGTGCATCAAATTTTGCCAAAGACTCGCCAAAACGGCTACGGAAACCTATGAAATGCTTAAGCAAGCATTTGGGGAGTCCGCAATGGGTCGTGCACAAACTTTTGTGTGGCATTCACGTTTTAAAAATGGCCGAACCTCTGTCGATAATGACGAGCGTTCTGGACGACCATCTTCGAGCACAACGCCCGAAAATGTTACGAAGATTCGGCAGGCCATTCACGAAGATCGACGTCGTACCATCAACGACTTGTGCGACATTGTTGGGATAGGCTATGGGACCTGTCAGCTGATTCTAAAGGAAGAACTCCACATGCGACGCATCATGACAACGCGCCAGCGCACACCGCCCTCAAAGTTCGGCAGTTTTTGGCCTCAAACACCATGGCCGTCATCCCGCACCCTCCTTATTCGCCGTGTGACTTCTTCCTCTTCCCAAAGATGAAAATTCAGCTAAAGGGAAGAAGATTTGAGACGATAGAAGAGATTCAGGCAGAATCGCAGATGGTGCTTGACAGGCTGACAAAGAAAGATTTCCAGGGATGATTCCAGGCTTGGCAGCGGCGCTGGAATCGTTGTGTTCACTCCCAGGGGAACTACTTCGAGGGTGATGGATGAATTGAATACCTGAGATAAGTGTACGGGTTTATATAGGCGCAGTCTGGAAACCTTTCGATCGCACCTCGTACAACGATATTCACTTATGGTCGACAACAATGTATAAAAATTAGCCAGCGGGCATCCATGTAATTCCCGGGAGACAATCTTAAAAAGAAAACGAAAACGCACATTATATTAAAAGTAGACCGATGTCTAACCTACTACCCAGAATACTCTTCTTCTTAAGAAGCTGATGGTCGTTTAGCTGATTACAAAATTACATGCCTTTTATTTTACCCATAAACCGTATTTCTTTAAGATCTATTTTATTATCATGCTACTATATTCCGTAATGTCAGAGTTAGCTTAATTCATGCCACTACCTTAGTTTTGGTATTAAATACTATTTAAAATGACGAAGAAGACCCATCCTTCAAAACGCCGTGTTTTCCAAAATGATTAAAATTCCAGCTGACAATGGACAGGCCCAAGTCCAAAAGAAACTGGTAACCCAACGATGCAACAGTACAAGATTCGGACAGTCACTTCATAAACAAGCAGTACCGATCTTCTAGAACCGGAGCAAGGATACATTTTAGACTGGTTTTCGGTCATGATAACCAACTGGTGGAACGGATGAACCTTGCTCTAAGTGGCTTTGTAGAGGTCTCTGCCCCAGCCGTAGTTTCTTAGTCGCGGCGTCTTAAGAGAAAGTAACGGAATGAGGGTACAGGGCGAGAAAGTGGAGCAGTGTTTCCATCAGCCTGGAGATCATGTCAAAGGTCACCGGAGCAAGGCGAGGGTCACCAATGGCTTGATACATATCTGCTTAGTCTTCGAAATGATTTCGCCCACTGCTAAAATGCGACAAAGTTTTGTAGGAAAGTGAATGTGGGCCCAATTGCGTTATTACTGAGCGTCACACCCTTCTTCGTTCATTATATGACCTTCAGACGTATTTATTGCGGGATCTACAGTCACTTAATAACAAGCAGGTTGTGGCACAAATTCGAAAATTTATTTTGATCAAAAAACTAGAATGAAAGAGACTCCTTGTGAGACGTAGCAGTTGATTGTACTAAGAAATCATCTCTGGAGAGACATCGGAGAACATGAAAATCCTCATTGAGGATAGCCAAACTCCGGGTCGAGATTAAACCCTGGATCTGCCGAACAGAAAGCAGACTGTAAACGGCTTGATGATGACGTTCGATTATTGAAGTGTTATGACTCCAAAGGAGTGCTAACCAAATACAATATTTCTTTATATCGGCTCCAGGAAAAGAAGAAAAATAAGTTACTGGAAGTATGGAGTAGTAAAAGCACTCTGTACATATTAATTCATTAATCTGTACTTTTATAGTTTCGTATCATAAGAATATGTCCTAACTAGCTATCTACCATAAACAAGCTTTATATAAGAGTTTGTTCCCATATATTCATATTGCCAAACGTTCTCAATTAAATTCTTGCCAACAATTTTGTTAACATGTGTATTTACTGAGTTTTGCTGTATGTGACTGCCGGGGTGTATCCATGTCAGACACGTGAATTCCTCAAGGAACCAGAAGTCTTCCCTGGGCACCAAAACCTAGACAGTTCACATTCCCATAGACACTGCATGGCGCCCACAGTATCACGACGCCAAACCCAGGTTTGTGTTGAACATTGCAAGTCGATTAGCTCGGAGTACCTTCTGTTACCGAATTTATGTGCCATCCGAGTCTCTAAGGGTGTGTTGAGAAACTAGGTACTAAGTCTTAACCTATGTCCTAGCGGCGGTGAAAATATCGTTGTTGGTCTTCCGAGTGGTAACGCTATGTGCACTTGCAGGTAGATGCCAACGTATCAGTGGCGAACGTTCTTATGAAACATTTACAAATCCACAAGCTGTTACACCCTCGAAGACCGACATCAACAAGCATTAACCTGTTTTTATAATTTAAAAGACGACCAAACAAGGCTTATAGTAATGTCACGTGTCTCTCATATCACATTTTGAACCAGCGAGCAGATAATCATGAAACTTCGTATGAAAATTATATGACTACAGTCCACTCCACCATTGTAATAATCTCTTTATCATTTACATTTTTAGTATGGCGGCCATTCGAACACCCGAGGTGGGGACGGCACTAATACCACTATGTAAGATCATGAAGTGTGCAGCAATAGCTTAACGGCTAACGGCCTTGAAAATATGCAACATTTATTAAGATAATATTTTCATGCACATCAACATGAAGGCCGCAGAAACACTATATTTACTTTTCCCTTTGTCGATAACTAACGAACCGACGAGAATAGAAATGAGATATTTTGTATGGAGATATATAATGAACATAACCTACGAACTGTGCATAAAATATATTAAATAGCAAATAAAAACATGGTGAAAATGCGAAATTTTCAGGTTACATCTATCTAATTCAACGAAGAATGAATCTATACTAACATACATTTCGCATATAAATAGATAATTAATTTATTGTTTCTGTTAGCCATGCCATATTGATTGAAGCATTTGACGGAAAGTCGCCGTCATAACTTCTTCCCAGCACTTGGTGTTTTGCTTAAATCATGTTGTCTATCTGTCGTATTTATAAACTGTGTCAAAGTAAACCCATCTTGAGAAGTTTAATCTAAACTGGTCTCAGTACAACCTGGAATTAGATTCGTCGCGAAGTGTCTTCTTCTCGTAAACTATCTTCAGTTCATTTATATTTTATTAGTAGATTTGGCATTGAGAAATAAAGTTACAAGTGCGGAATGCCATATTATGGCATAACAACCTAAATTAACTCCACAGAGCCAAGTCCTTCTTCAGAAGCTGAAATTCCATTAGCTGCTCAACAAATTCATCGCCTTTTATGAAACCCGATGATTCAGTATTAAATGGTAAGAGCCCACGCTACAACAAACTACATTTTTAAGATCTATATCAATTTATTGTCCCATCTACGAATAGTTTTCTAATTGGCATCGTTCTTTCACGTTTCCTGCAAAAATGTTGTGTGCTTTTCTAATTTCGCTACATGCCACCCAAACCATTTCTCCTTGATCTGATGCCCCTAGTCATATTTAGCGAAGTTCCTCATTATGTAATTTTCTCCGATCTCTTCTTACGTTTGCCTTCAGTCCAAATACTCTCCTCAGCAGCCCATTCTGAAGCTGATGTAAGGGAATCTGTAAAATAAATGATATTCACGACTTTTGTTCCTGATCTCTGGAGTAAAAATTAATAAATACTTAAATCAGGTTTCGTACTTGTGAGGAAACTTACCTGTAATGTGTGAAATATACAGGTGTAATAACGCGGGCAATGAACCAAGCAACTTAGTTCGTGTTGCTTCACTGGTCAAGCCGAGCCGAGTATGAAGAAACGGGAGGAGATGTCGCGTGTCCTCAACCAGTGAGACCACTTTGGCTGATTGTGAGAGGAATTCTTTACAAACAATACGCGTGGAACTATTCTTATATATATGTGTATATTGTAGTCTATTTTGAATACCAAGTATGTGTAAGTTTCTTTGTGTTCATGGCAGAAGTAAATGCAGATGGAAATAAGCACATATTCATGACATTCCACCAAAAGTAGTAGCAGCAAGATGATATTTTAACTGATCCCTTATCCATGGCGCCAGTGACAGCGAAGACAGTCATTACAATAATAAATTCGAAACTATTTCAAAATTGTGTATCTGAATAGAACAACAGACTCCAATGGTTCAAGATGAAATTAGAATAATAAATTCTTAGAATTTTGTGATTATTCCATTTGATAACTGTAATCATCCCACTTAGTTTTCGAAACACAGAAGACAAGGGTATAGGCTGAAAAACAATTAATATTGATGTTCAATAAGAAGGGCTTCAGTCAATACAAACTACAGATGACTTAAGCCCTTGTTGCTTTTATGGGTGTGAAAGGCAGTGTTTTACTTTGAAGTCAGAGCATATATTCCAACTGTATCAAAACAAAGTGCTTGAGAAATTGGTTGCGTATAAGAAGAAAGGTGGCAAGCAATTATCGAGGAACTTGGTGATTTACACAAGTCATTAGCAATGGCGTACACTGCGCCGCCAGACTACTAAAACCGGAGAAATATACCACAATAGAAATGTTTCACTATATAAAAAACATAGGCTTATTACTATTGTTATTATTTAAATAACCTAGGCCTAGTATTGCAGTGCGATTGTTGGAGCAAAGTTTGTAGGTAGACTTCTTGGTTGGTGGCCACTTGCTGACAAGGGATTTTGCGGCTTATGAGATAATATTGATGACTATGTGTGTTTACTGTATTAGATTTTCTCGTCATTATTGAATGGTAATTTATTCGTTTAATAACATTGCATTTCTCACAGCCTGGCTTCTAGATCAGGATTTGCGACCGGTTGTTAGAATAGCGATCTGTTAGGTTACGCTGAGTCGGTTATTAAGCTCTCATAACGAGATCAAGAATGCATACAGAATTTTGTTAAATTCGAAAGATAATCACTGAACTGGCGCAACTAACACAAAATATCTGTAATAGTAAAATGCTAATTAACATAAATTATGGAGATAATATTTTGTGTATGTTCTAAGGTCTCAGAGAAATTATTTATGTGAGAAACTGAGGAATAAAACATGAAAAAATGGCAGTATTCTGGGTCGTTACGCCTTGTAGCCTGGTAAATGTTTACCGACGTTTCAGAGTTGCTTGTTGTTTCCATTATCAGAGCGATGAGTCCCTCAGGAACCTCTGAAACGTCGTTAAATTTCTGCCAGACTATACGGCGCAACAACCCAGTAAACAGCCATCTTCATATTCACCGCCGTGATAAATCAACTCTCACATTAATAACCATCAAAATCAGAATAAATTGTGACTCATGTTAAACTACAGACAATGCTGTGAACAAACAGCTGAAAAATAATTGCAGGAGACTTTGGACATTAACTTGCAATTCCGAAGCTTCTAAACTCGACTTTATTTTCTTTCACAAATGCACGTGTTAAATGGGTCCGTTGTCACTGCAGCATGGGGCATCCCCAGTTTGAGGACGGACGAGTTGGTCTTCAGGTGTGTGAATGTGACGAATTAGCAATCGCAAATAGACAAGGGGCAGTTCTTTAGTTTGCGGGGCTTGACGTCGCGCTAATAATACCCCGTCATATCTAAGTGTAACAAAGGACATGGCCCTTGGAAAGATTCTTTGTCACGACAATCAAAACTGACCTCTGTAATAAAATGATTCAGGACAAAGTAAAATGTGCACACTATCCTTAGCGCTGCCGGTCAAGATCTCTGAAATTCAACGCTAAGTGATTTTCTTCTTATCTTGTTCCTTTATTTTATTCGTTTGATATTTGTATCTCTTTCTTGCCTTATTTCGCATTCATTTTCCAACTAATGCAACTAAAAACAACGAATAACAGCGAAGACAGTAGACTACAATATTTCTTCAATATTTTCATCATCCATAATTAGAATGCTTCTAAAATCTGCTTAATAGTTTTAGCTCGTGTAAAATAGAGCAATCTGCTAACTGAACTGAAAATGTTTAGGTCTCTGTGAGTTCAATCAAATATGCATTTAAGCAAACAAATTTCCAGCTGGTTTCATGTAATATTGAGAGCCTCACTCATGTATATATATTTTTATTTATTTACTAATCTCATATTGATGGGATTTATATTAAACTTATTCGAAAGAATTTCATTTCAGTTCGTATCGGCCCGTACAACCCCTGCTATTGACTACGGTCAAATCTAATTTAATTGGTTTTAAAAATAAAAAAATGGTACACACAAAATCGTATTCAGATTAGGCCTGAATGCACTACGTCTCCACACTTTTGATCTGAAAGAAAATGGTTCGAAGCTTCCTAGACTGACTATTCTGTTTCTCCTGCGATCCCGTGTTCAAATGCAGAGGCCGCTGTAGGTTCTTCACCCCGCGGTTACTCGTAACGGGACCTACACTGTATGGCGCACCGGATACAAAGCGCGTGACCGATGTGCCCTTATCAGCAACACCTCAGCATCGAACTAGAACTCTATTGTTCTCACGTCATCACTATCAGAACGATTAATTAGTTCATTGGTTGACTATATAACTATTCATTGATGGCTAACCAGCCATCCGACTAACTATTATGATCGTCTGGTTTGTAGGTGGTTACCAAAGTTTCGGGTGAATGTATCGTCTCCATATTCTCTTTACGTCTTCTCTAAAACTCTGGTAAATACAGGCGTCACAATCCAAAAGACTAAAATCGATATCTTTACAGCATGAAAAGCTAAAATACCAGGAGATCAACTGGGTTAGCTCTTTGAACATGTAATAGTTATTCACCTGATCGGGAAAACTGGTGATATTTTGGAACCAAAGATTGATACTGGACTAACCACAGCAGCCATTAGAATCAAGTTCTTCTGAAGCAGAAGAAAATTTATGTACAGTTAAGTTGGGTTAGGTTAGGTTTAGTTAGGTTAGGTAAGGTAAGGATAGGCTATGTTGTTTTACGACGGGTTAGATTGTGTCCTGGAGAATTTCTAGCGTGTTCATCGTGTGCTCGTGGCGATGTCCTGGAGAATTTCTGGGGAATTCCTAGAGAAATCTTGGATAAGTCCTAGAGTATTGCCGGAGAAGTCCGATAAAGGTTATGCAAATGTTCTTGGAGAAGTGCTGGAGAAATCTTGGATAAGTCCAAGTGTATTACCGGAGAAGTCCTGGAAATGTTATGCGGAAGTTCGTTTGTCATGGAGGAGTGCTGGGGAAATCCTGGACGATTGCTGGTGTTGTCCTGGTAGGTTATGTAGTAGTCCTTAAGCGATGGTGTGTTTGATCTTATGCGGGTCGATTATTTTGAATTAGTTTAAGTTTGATTGGAATAAGATACATTGGATTAGGTTGCGTTGTTTTCGGTTAGGTTGGGTTGGGTTAGGTTAGGTTAGGTTAGGTTGGGTTAGGTTTAGTTAGGTAAGGTAAGGTTAGTTTGTTTTGGTTAGGTTAGAGAAGGTTGTGTTGTTTTACGATGGGTTAGATTGTGTCCTTGAGAATTTCTACATGTTGCATAATTCACATTATTCTTGGGTTAGAATGACGCAACGCCCGGTCCCCTAGGTCCTTGTCGGTTGCTCCCACTACTTCCTAGCGAGAACGCAGTATGGGCCTGTCGTGTCTGTCCCTCTGTCAGCCCCATCAATTCAATTCGAAAATCAATGGACGGACTTGGAAATAAAGCCCATGTATATATATATTTATGGATTTAGGCTTTATGAATTTAAGATGCATACAAGTCCATTGTGTTATTACGAAGGAAACGGTATTAACAGTTATTTGGAGCATGCTTAAAATGTGTAAATTTCATTATCACGAACTAATGAATATCCAAATTTAAACGTGCGGGACTGAGAGAATTGTGTTTTTAATGGTGGCGTTCTTGGCAGTCGGATGGTGCGACAATGGTAGCAACAACCTTTACAATATGAGATTTGAGTTTCTCATGGAAGTCAAGTTGTCCATTCTGGTCTTCTGTTTAGACATGTAGACAGTTATCAATGTTTCAGAGGAAAATACTACCTCCATCTCCAGGACTAAAATTAATAAAAACAGTTAACAGTTTGGAGACGTTTGGAGATGTCTTATTGAATATCCGTAACTCCATAACAGTCAGGGATGGGAAGCATGTTGATGTATTTCCCCTCAGAATCACTAACAACCTTCCGATGTTCGGTCCCCTCCTTCACATCGTCTATGTTACTGCGTCTGAGCCTCTGCTGGATACTTTCTTGTACAGTTTCTGAGGTAACCTCTTCTCAAGTATGTGTATGTGTTTGCCATTAATAGGTGAAAGTGGGAACTGCTTTTACTTTCTTGTGAACGATGTAACATTACAGAAAAAGGAGTAAGCATGCAAAGTGCATGCACATAATAACAGAGCTGCTTATAACAGCTTTCTCCAGTTCCAGCAATGGGAAGTAGCCAAAAGAAAGTCACCTCATACACAACGCATTATTTTGCTTCAAGGCTATTAGATACAATGCCACAACTCTTGTTTGTTTCGTGGATTATTTAACTATGCTATATCGAATGCTGAAATTATGTAACATGAAAGGGGGCAGATGTCATGAAATTCTGAAGAGCGTTTCGAGCAATATGAGGTTCGAAAATTCAAGTTATTTCTTTGTAAGGACCAAGGAAGACCTCAGTGACATAAGAGCAGCGCAGTACTGAACTATCCGCACACTCATTTCAGTGACGGGGCAATAAGTTGCATTACCCTTATTCCAAAATAAATAAATAAATAAATAAACAAACAAACAAATTTCTTTTGGGTTATTAGCGTCCTGGATTTCGGTGCGGTGGTGTAGAAATTTAGAAGCATCGATAACTGTATTCAAATTCGTTATAAATTATAAATTTTTTTGCTGCAATCTTTAAAATATCCTATTTGAGGCGATGTTTCCATTCCGCATTCCGTGGTAGTGATATATTAGAGATGCTCCGTTGTTTCTGATCGCACATTGTGTCTGCACTATGTTGTGTTGACAGACTACTGGTGAGAGGCAATGGAGAAAACGGACTGTACAGTGTGATTAGCATTGCACCAATTGATTTAAATCTGCAATAAATGAACATCAAAGTTAATGACTTACGAAACATTTGAAAGACTGTCTCACAAAGAGGAAGAAAAGATAACAGAGTCTGACCTGGCCGATGATTTTCCTAAGTAACGATGATTGTCACCGCCTCACATAAGCTCTCTGGTTCCGATATTTGCATGACTTGTGCTACGCGCCGTGCTGTTCAAGCAACCTGAATCACACATCTGTGTCAATGTGCAGTCTATATGCGAAGGCGCGACTGCCAACAGTTTGGTGACTTCGTTTTGTATACTGTTAACAGGTGGAGCTGCTGGCACTTGCTTGTCAGTAACAAAAAGGCCTACGTCAGGTTTCGTGGAAACAATGGGTCTATAAGAAACAAGCGAAGAATCTAATTTTAAAAGTAGATTACTTCAGTTCCCATCATTTTTATTTAATTCATATGTTTTAGAGAGCGCGTGAATTTTGACATAGGATCTGAAACTTGCAACACTAATTTTGATCAACTATATTCTTACACCGGTCGCAGTGTACCCATGTTTATCTTCACATACAAAATCATATTGCCCAATATCATACGTTTCTCTCCATCTAGATTGGTTACTCGGCGACAATAACAGGATTTTATTGTGCAAAAGATACGTGTGTTCACCGCTGTCATTTTTCTTGGCAAATGCTTAATTCGAAAAGAAATCACCACAGCTGTTCGTAATAGAACATCAGTTTACGGGAATGTAATATACTTAAAGACATTCTCTGAGATATTGGTATCTAGGTACACGTCTACACGACGTCACAACCCAAAACAACAAATCGTCATCCCCCAACTCCGTGAAGACGTATGGGGTATTGAAGATATAGCTCCACACATTCTTAACCTCGGAACCAGAAGGAAGGAAAATATCAAATTAACGGTCCAGCTACTTTGCTCTAGGGGAAGGTACATACGTTTGCAGTACTTAAATTTACGAAAATGAAGGCGATTCGGTTTAAAACTACTGAGCATTACAAAGCAGGAAATAAGTCTTCGTTTGAACTCGTCCGTATCGTGAATATGAGGTGCGTTTTAACTATCGCACGTGTGTGTAGAGTAGACGAATTGAACGATAAGCCTTGTTTAAAAAGCATCTTGATTCGACATAGGCGGACTCCTGAGGAAACTGACATCTGGATTCCTTGGCAAGGCTTTCCGACATCACGAGACAATTGTGTCATGCGTAGGTATATTTTGTATAAAGGAGTTGGTCCTACTCCGTCTTCATGGGATTGATTGTCATACGGACAGATTTGTTTGATTTAATTTGTAACATTAGTGGCAACGACTGCGATCGAAACTGGAACCTTCCGCATGCTTACATTAGGTCAACTAAGCAGTAAGTCAATTCCCGAAATTCTTGTACATTAAATACATCTCAGGCAAGGGATAATACGAGCTCATCAAATATTACAGCGACACATTCAACTATTGTCAGAGAATCATATATTTCACCCATCATACGCTGCTTACTTTCAAGGGTCTGAGTTCCTGACGCAATAAATAACTGACGTCATGCAACGTGGCACCTGATATTTGTACAGTCGTAATAAACTAGATTGCTCCACTGAGCAGAGTAATTCTCTGAAACTGATAGTATGCTCACATAGCCAAGAAATTCCCCGCCTTTTATGGCACTCGAAGGTCGATTACCTTTCTCACAAGAGCAAGCCACCAGTCACTATCACGAACCAGATGAATCTGAATCACATTCTCCCAAAACATTTCCTTCATGTTCATTTGAATATAACTCTCCCATCTAAGCCTAGATCTTCCGAGTGGTCTCTTCCCCTCGGGATTTCAAACCACATTTCTTTTACGCATTTCTCATGCGTTCTGCATGCCTCACCCATTCCCTCCTCCTTAATTTTATCATCCTAACAACTGGTTGTTGGAACGCTCAACCCCAAGACTAAGGAATTACCCCTTGTCCGCCGAGCACGACAGCTTATTCAATACAATCTCAGCTACCTTCTACATCTGGAGGTCGCAAAAACAAAATTTATATTAAGAAAGTGACTTAGTAGGATTTTTCTGATTTTCGCGGCTTTGAGACCAAAAATAGCTGCCTTCTTTGTTGTAGTGACGTGTAATCTGGTAGAAGTTTACCAACGTTTCAGAGGTCCTAGCGATCGCCCTCATGATGGAGGCAGCAGGGACCTCTGAAACTTCTACCAGACTACGCGGTGCTACAACTCAGAAGACAGCTATTTTCAACAAAGTGACTTGTTCAAATGAAACGTATAAATCAGACTTCCGTCAGGAACCAGAAATGGATGCGTTGGGTTTTCTTCGTAGCACGACTGCGTGAACTCTGCTGTAAGCTTACGTATGACACTGCTTTTCCTCAGGTCATTCGCCTCGACCGAGAGCGCGAACAGGCGTTATCAGCGCTGAGGTTTATTCGTACCGTTGCGTTGTAAATTGATTGGGCCACTTCCCATTCCGGTCGAGAAGAACCAAGACCCAATCAAAATAACTGAAATTAGACTGCGTGGGCTTACCACAGACATCGCAATCATCACAAGCTTCTTCTTGGTTATTGTTATTTACTTGTCAATTTTATGATACTGCTGATTTTTTAACGTTGAACAACTGAACTGAAGTTAATTATTAATTTCAGTTTTGTATTTTTTTCTGACTATCCAGAGCATGTACTACTACTGTTTCTCATGTTTTCGTTCAGACAAGAGGGAATTATGCTTC
This sequence comes from Zootermopsis nevadensis, assembly GCF_977971745.1. Lineage (NCBI taxonomy): Eukaryota > Metazoa > Arthropoda > Insecta > Blattodea > Termopsidae > Zootermopsis > Zootermopsis nevadensis. Next base: position 14,842,897 of record NW_028259142.1, read on the forward strand.
TTCGAAATGAATTTGAAATGTGTCTTGTTCAGCTTCTGGCTGTCATTACTGAACAAGGGTGACCCATGAGTAACGTACTGAAATTACTCACCGAGCGATAAGTCTCGAAACATAATTGTTTACAATGGAAAGCTAATAAAAGTGCAGCAGTCTTGAAACAGCGCCATGTTCTTAACCAACTCATTCACAGGCTGCAAAGTTATTTGTTTACTTTTGATTTCTGGACTGTCAGAACCGATTAGCAAAATCAATAATAAGAGGATGCCTTATTTGTTTTAATTTGCAGTCTTTTCTTTAAAAAAACACATCAAAGTGCATTATGGCGGAATTGAATAGCAGTCAACGTTTTTCTAATTGTTCCCGACTATAGAATGTATCTTTTAGCATACAGAATTTCAGGTTCTGACGGCGACGAGTATAAAAATGGCTGATCACCTGAGAGGTCATCGTAAAGAACGGTTAGACAAATGGTTAATCCTTACACTGAACAAGAAGAGTTTGGAATAGCAAACCGGCTACAAAATAAGACACTAAACACTCTTATTTCCGTCGTAGAAAAAGTTTTTATTGTATTTTATGCACTCTTCATTAAACAGCTTGGATATCAGGACATCACAACTCACTGAAACAAATGCCATGGTCACATGAAGGGCTACGGAGACCTGCCTGTTTGCTCAGGAAGTCTTTGTGAGCGAGTAAATAAATATTTTACGCTGTAGCGTGTGAACCGTGTGTTGTGACTTATCGCAACGAAGTTTACTGCTTAGCTCTACGAACCTGTTACTAGTCTCTTTGTGATAATTATGTGAGGGCGCTGAAGTTAAATAATGACAATTGCTTTGCGCAATTATTGATGATCATCCTAACAGAATGTGGTAAAGAGTGCATATTATTATGCCCATCGCTGTGTAAATATCATCATTATTCTGATACTTCGCTCTTAGGTTCAAATATTCGCCTCAATACTGCCATCCCATACATCAGATTTAATCAAAATTCGTTCGACAATTTCTGGGATAAAACACGAGTCGGTTGTAGAGACGATTTCTGCATTATGCATTAATTTTATTAAACTTACGCATAGCTAAAGTAAGTTACCTTACAAAACTCGCGTAATTATATTGCATATGTGCCGATACGTAATACTAAATCGACCAGTATCTGGCGATACATCATCGACTTAGATGCAGCATCCAGAGCTAAAGCCGTAAAAAAATAAATGGAAATACAAGTAGGCCGCTGGCTCGTGACGATGAACAGGAGAAAGTGTGTAGGAAGCGACAGGAAATAATCACACCTGCACGCACAGTAGAAAGAGGCTTTAATTAAATGCAAATTACAACTACACAGCTTTTAGTAATCAATACTTACGTCTCTATTTTTATCTTAGTTATTTGGAATGGTAATGCCTCGTATATTTTCATAACACACGTCAACGATTTATTTCCCTGATGACTTACGGGGACAGCAATTAGAATCATGAACTTGTAATGAATGATGAATCTGTTGCGATCTCTGTGTAAAACGTCTATAAGAAGAGTTCTTCGTCGGAATCCTTGTATCCATCTTAAGTACCTGTACGTCTGTCATGTGTCACCACTCTACTACTATTGAACTCACACACATCCACAGGCACGGCTGAAACTTAAACCCGGGAACTCGGAGTAGATAGGAGTACTTATAAGTTGGCCACGGGGTTCACTGACAGAATTTTAGAAATTGGAATAATAGCATTTGCACAAGATATAACTTGATACCCAGATTTTGGGACATTTATAGTGTGGTTCAAGCTAAAGGATTACGTAATAAGACACTGATATTTCACTACTTTAAAAAAACATTCCAGAGAAAGCGAACTTTATGGCCGTAAAAATAATTACATTCTATTTATCTAACACATCTGTCGCACCGTATGTCAATTGTAATAACAATTGGTGGAAGATTCGCACGCCATAATTAATTTAGACCCGTAAATAAGTCATAATGAATTAAAGTGAGATGAACTCATTGGTCTACTAAAAGTGTCAACAAATTCTTTCAAGATAATCAGAAGACATGCAGTTACTTCAGGAACTCAATTGAAATTGACCATAAAATAAAGTAAAATCAAACGGTTTCATATAATGAAGTGTTAACTCTATTCAAATAGGTTCTCCAGTACGAACGATGTTGCATGCAGATTAAAAAGGGAGGTATCTTCAAGTTACGTTAATTGAGATTTTGGTTATTTAGTGATGCTTTGCCAAATAATTTGCCACTGATGGAGAGATAAATGTTACAACAACCACATGGAACCACGTTACGAATTAGCATAACCGCGTCGTAAATTATTTTCCGTCTGTTCTGGCGAGAGAAATGTGGCCGCCAGACCACCACATCTTTGAAATATAAAAGATAAAAATGTTAACGGTCAAGCGGTGAAGTTACTGGTACATAAAACAAGTTCTAGTGTTTTGTGTGGATTCGATAAAAATTACGTTATATTAGAGCAATCGAAGAACCTTCTACGGCTTGAAGAGTATGGACAATATTTATGAAGTTGCAAATCTCTCGTAGTGAAATCCTGATAACAAATGAGCAGTTGTGCACCTCCAACAGATTAATGTCTTGTACACGGCTTCACAATCCGGAAAACCATAACCCACGGCCAATAATGAAGTAATAATGATAATTCAATTCAATTCAATTAATTTATTTACGTGTTTGCCAACAGCAAGAAGCCAATAACAGGCAAACACTGATAATATATACAATGATAGTGAAATAATAATGGATAATATTACACAAACGGATTAACTAAACTTATACATGTACAGTATTAAATATAACTGCCAAGTACAGGCAAACCCAAAATAGAAACAATATTAACACAGAGAATAATTATAATCTAATATTACAAAATATGTAAAAAAATCTAGAATTAAGGAAAATATATTATTATAAATCTAAGTCCAAGTAAAACTGCAGCTGCTATTGAGTATTCGGGAAAGGATGGGAGCTTATCACGGCGTTGTATGGTATCAGATAAGAGAGATGAGACCGGTCGGTTGCCACTCCGAAACCTCTGAGCGAGGTAATCGACCTGACACGTCACGCCCACACATTCTCCAAGGTCGGCTCCAAGCTAGGTGAACGACCTGACATTTATGTTTTCCGAATTGTCTTCACTCTGAGAGATGGGAGTTGCCACTCCGTGACCTCCAAGGTCGCGGAGTTAGGTCAATAACCTGGTGCCCCGACCTGCCTCAACGCACCTCCCAGCTTCTTTCCCTCTCGCCTAGGGTTAACGACCCAAGGCAGTTCATTGACTGCCCGAGGTGCAAAATCGATAACAGAATCAACCGACATTCATGCCTTGAGGCGTCGGGTCTTCAAATCAAAATCAAACTGACAGTGCGTGAGACGCACACACGTGCTAAAAGCTACGACTTATTCCGTACGAGAGTGAGAAGAAATTACAATTTCTAACAGGATAATATATTTTCGAAATATAATTAGGAACTTCCTCATTGGCATTCTTCAGGCATTATTATTAAAATTATAATATAAAGAAGGACAAGGACAAAGGAAATGAGAAATACATGCAAAATTTTAGTCGGAGAACATGAAGGAAACACTTCACTCGGAAGACTTTGGGCATCAATGGAGAAAAATATTAACACGAATATTAAAGAAACATCTTATGTGGGTGTCGACTGAATTCAACTGGCTCTCGGTAGGGTCCAGTGGAGGTTTTCTGCAAATGTGGCAAAACAAATTTGGATTCCCTATACGACGGAGATTTTATTGTCTACCTGAGCATCTACTTGCTTGAAGTTACTAATATTTTCACACTTTCATCCACCAAATAGTGAACAAATGTGATTCTCGTCATACGCACTTTCGCTATCCACTTGTTCTCATATTCGCTCTTTTATTTCAGTATCGTGAGGAGCGTCAATATCCTATACGTGGACAATTTTAAAGCCTATTGCCTGCGTCGAACATTCTCCGAGCTAATCAAGGAATGTGATACAGATGGTAAGCTTAATTTTGGAGCTAGTTTAACAACAAAACTGGGAGTGTTGTTAGTTTCCCGTTTTAAGCGTTCTCAGAGTACAATGCTATTCACAGGAACGCAACCCCCGTGTATAATAAGATTGACCTGCACACCTTCAACAACAAGCGAAAGAAACCCGAAGTTTTCAGTAATCTAGCAGACATAAAAAGTGAATTTCTGTCGAAAGCTATCAGATTAATGAGAGAGAACAGCTAATGTAGGAAACGTATCTGTTGCTCTCAGGCGATAAGCTTTAGTTTCTTAAAAATACAATACCATTAAAATCACAGTGGACTTTGAAACAATATTTATTAATTTGTTTAGTGATTCATGTGCTTTGCTCCGAGCCATTCCTAGGTCTGTTGTTCTCTGTTATGGACACAAACGAAACACAAAAGTTAAGGTTTACCTGCCATGTGCATGAACATGTTCTGTTTTTTTTGTTCTGCAGTGTATTTCTTTTGTTATTGATCATAGTATATCCGCAGTATCGTAAACTAGCAAGGATATATTTTTAAACAGTTTATAACATCCTTTTAACGAAGTTCCACTTACGAAAACAAAATGGCCAACAAAGTAACCAGTCCACCAAAACATTTTAATTTCAGTGCAGTAATATGGGCTCACTTCACTGCACTTGTCTCAAAAATTAAATCTTCGGAGTAGCTAATCGTCGTAAAGTTACTCAAGACATTCCCCGCCATACATGGAATCATAAGCCACGGTGGTCTAGCGGTTAGAACGCTAGCCTTGTAATCCTGGGGTCTCGGGTTCGATTACCGGCGGTACCCGAATTTATAACTTGTGTTGGGCAAGGCCGTGGTCTAGGCAACACGGAGTTTTCCTCCGGGGGCCTCCCCGGTTTCTCCGTAGCATCCCAACAATTACTCCATTCACACACAGAAGAAGGCAATGGCAAACCACTTCTGGATCATCTGCCAAGAACGTATATGAACAGGTCCCACTCCGAGAAAAGGATGGAAGGATCCTGTTCATATGGACCTGTCGTCAGACAGAACACTAAATAATAAATAAATAAATATGGAATCATAAGCCTCATTGCTGTATTTATCTTAAGCCAGCTCAATCTAGTCCACGCCCTTTCAGCTTAGTTCCTTATATTCATATTAATATTACACTCCTAAATATGCCAAGACCTTCCAAGTACTCTCTTCCCTTCAGAGCATGTGGTCAAAATTTGTCACGCATTTCTCATTTCTCACACACATGCTACACGTCCGGCCCACCTCATATTCCTTTATTTGATCGTCCTAACAATATTGGGTGACAAGTACAATTATGAAGCTCATAATTTCATACACTTGTATAATGACGGACTGACAGAAAGAGAAGTGACTTGTCATTTTTTTTTTAGAAAACTTATAGCGTATTCTACATAACCGCGTTCAATTTCATCTTTTAATCAATTCTGATGTTTTGTGCTGCGTTGAATTGAATCTAGAATTCAGTGACGATTTCGGGAAATGTTTCGCGTAATCTTTAAAATTTACGGGTTTCGAGTGGGACATGAGAAAAGGATAATTAGATTAAAACGTACTGGCGCCAAGCGAAACTCAGAAACTACAGTCTTCAGACTTTCACAACCGCACCTTGCACTTTGCACTTTGAGCTCCGTGATCCTTGTCTTATAATAGCAACAAGCCACTGTGAATTCGTAAATAACGAGTTTAACTTATTTGGCTCTTCAGATACTTGCTGGGATTAAACTTCTATAGTAAGGACAGGTTGTAGACTTAAGGTACTATAACGTTCTTTATCAGGCATGTTACGTTTCAAAGAATATTGGTACTGTGATAATTAACCACTCAGGAATGGACTTGTGATTAATTATTTCATTATAATGATTTGGTACAGTTGATGAAGCTCACAAAATCTACTTTCAACACTCCAACTATTCACTGTCCCATTTTTGTGCACAATTTTTAGTATCACAGATTCAGACTTTTAAATTTGTCAGGTATAAAATTTTCTCGCCGTACCCATATTTGCAACTGTTAACAAGGCTTCAAAACAAGACTTGTAGGTACGTTCATGACCAAAGTCCATAAAGTATTTTACTTGCTCAGGCTCCAACGGTTCATTAGTTATTGCCTTCAAATTAAAAGACTCATAGCCGTGATGATGGAGGCAGCAAGCACCTCAGAAATGTTGGTAAACTTGTATCAGACTACACGGTATAACAGCACAGACGACAGCCACCTTGAACGATATCATATTCAGAATTATGTAAAATGGATGTCTAATATCCATTCTTGTTCAACTTCGCTTAGCCATTAAGGAAGTCTAAGAAAATCAGGAAATATCTGGATATTAAGGGGGGCATATGTGTTTCTGACTTGTAATAATGGTGTTATTTCATTGGGTAAAAACATAAATTCCATAAATAAAAACACGAATTCAAAGCAAAGTATGCCAATTCCTGACTAAATGAGCTGAAGAAGACCACTGCTCCATGAAAATATTTAACATTTCATGAACTACTAGGACAAGAACAATATGGGTATTTGTGTTAGAGTGAGGCGAGGCAGTCTGCAGCACCCCGGACAGTAGGCTGTGTTCTGATCCTATTTGCATCGCTGAGGTAGTGACATAACAAGATTGTTAGAAACACGATGACTTTGTGTTGGCTTCACTTAAACTTCTGACCGTGACTCACAAGTTTACATTGATGTGTGCTCATAAGCCCACACTGCCAATTTAATTTATAATAATAATAATAATAATCCGTGGCGTAACAGCCCTCTGAGAGCCAAAGCCGACTAGCTGGCTGCTGGCCTCATGTTCACATGCCTAAGCAGAGGTGAACGATCATCTAACCAGATATAGAGTGACGTGTGGTCAGCACGACGAACCCTCAGCCATTGCTAGTTTTCATGACCGGATTACGCTACTTATTGTAGCTCCCCAATTTTCTCACGATGCTGGGTTGGCACCGGTCCCATACACTGGTCGAAAGCTCACGAGAAAATTTCTTCTCCCCCGAGACTCGAACCAGCGCGCATTCCGTATCACCGGTCCGAAGCATGATGCCTCAGACCGCGCGGCTACGGCTCGGAACAATTTAATCTATTCATAGCTAATATAGTAACTGGGAGGAAAAGGGGAACTATGAAGCACATTCTATGTTTCACGCGTTCTTTGCAGGATGTGTACAAAATGAATACATAATGATGAGATCCGGTTTTTCATGGAGTATGTTTAATCTCCGATACTACTTGACAGTTCTTAGTGTAATCTGATTTTGTTGGTATTCCACACCAAAGTTGTCAGACGAATTTAATTCTGGTAAATACGAATAATTAGACCCCTATTTTATATAAATATAATTCTAACTTAATTAATTTTCTAAAAAAATATTACCACAGTACCGAAAGCAAAACACAACATTAAACAAAATATAGTTCTTATCGATTTTAATAAGGGTCCCTCACTTTCGTTTGAAATTTTCTAATTTTATGGCAGATATTACATTAAATAAGTACAACTAAGCCCTAAAATTACTATCTACTCTGTGAAGTGTGGTAGCTGAAGTATAATTAATTTTGTAACAAAGGATATTATCTAGAATAAATGAACATGTAGTCTAATGGCGTATATTAAATCCCAAACAAAGCATGTTATTTACGTGTAGGCGTACTGCAATACATAATTCGTGCCCATTAATGGTCTGTATTTCAGTCCTTACAAGAAGAACTCCATTGTACAATCCAGAACTGATTGTGGATTGACATATCAGTTTTTTCGTCTGATGCGCCATTTTGAGGCATCCATGACTGCATCATACAGCAATGATTCATGTTCTATCCTGAGTCGCGGTCCGGTAAAGCAGCAATGGTTCGGTTCTCCGAGGACTGTGACCCTCTCTCACAACGTACAAATAAATCAACGCATCTGATTATTATTATGACCTTCGAAAATGTTTATTTGCAATATAAAAATCAACGGGCTTTATTTAGTATTACAATTAAAGAAACGTAATATCATCTATACTGGACTCTTACAACAGAAATTTATGCACAAGTAAAATAATTTAAGTGGCCTGCAATATCCCGTATTTATATAACGGAATGAAAAATATGGTAATATTAAAAGTGGTAATATTTAACATAAATTATTTGATCGCTAAAAGGAAACAAAAACATCAAGATAACTTCGGGTAATGTAACGTGTTTTTATAGGTGCAGTAAGCAATGACTAGAATCCGGAGACAAATGGTAGAAAAACGCTGGGCTCTATAATTTCACTGACTGATACTAATCTGCCGCCCATGAACCTTACAGCAACAATTAATTTTAATGCTGTGTTGTTAACATTCGGTTATTTTATTTCTACGATAGAATAAGCGTATAATATGCCACGTAGAAGCGATAATGTGAGTGGTAGATCCGACCGCGGACCAGCGAGCCTTCACCGTGACAATAATCACGACCACGAGGATGCCTGACACGATGTTTTTGTCATGGTTCGACCAACGATAGTCCTCATTCTGTTTTGTTCTCTGAAGAAGCAGAAATGCCAAATTAAATCCTCGATTCGACTAACAATTATCTTAAACTATTTACAGCATTTTACGAAACCGAAAAATGTAATTTACTGGCCTACCTTCTTGTGTAGTTGTTTATTTCACAGAGTTTAACTACAATGATTTGAAGGCGCTTCAAATTATTTTCATCCGAATAATACTTTCGAACTAATTAATTTTCCCGTGTATAAAATCAATTATCAGTGAAGCGTATTCTAAAGCATTAACCCAGTGGCATAGTATTAGAGATTATCTATTCAAGCGCTCATGTAAAGTTAATTTAAACAATTAAAAAAGGAATCAAAATTAAATCTGCTGTCCATGACGTTTTCTTGCTTGGCCAGGTTTCAGGGTCTTTAAAAATATCAGTGGGTCCAAGAACCTCTAAATATGAATTTTAATATTTGTTTTGTGAAACTGAAATAGATGTAGAACGTCTTTAGAAGTTCCCACTATACTTACCAAAATCTCGCCACGTTATGACGTCTGGTCTGAGACTCTGCCAACTTGCTATTTAATAATATATTTATTTCTTGTTATTTAAGTATATCTGTATAGAATAAACAGAAGCATCGAATACGAAAGTATCTTCGTGCCATATTTAATAGCAAAATGCCTTGGATTCTTATAACGTTGATCTCACTCATGGCCTGTAGCTAATATTAATAAGAGATTTAACTGAAATGTAACCAGAAAAATCACCAGAGTCTAGGATTCGGTTCTTGGCTTGCAAATTGGCTATCCCGACATACATTTCGGAGCAGTCTCTAAATGAAAGTGCTGAGATAATAGCTTAACACGAAACGTTTCCTTTGTTATCTCTCCCCATTCATCATTCAGAGTTATTTGCCTTTTGACTCTACATAACCTCTGCATCAAAGAAAGTGAAGTAGAAGAGATTATTTGCAAGTAGTTTGTTGTAAGGCGATAGCAACAGCGATAAACAAATTTACTTAAACACTCATCAATAGAAATGGTAATTAAAAACAAGCGCTAAAGAAAACAACGAACAAATTATAAAAATAGAACAACACAGAACATCTATAAATGGAATTACAGATAACACAAGAACAATGACCGATTGTACAGAGTAAGACCCGAAGATTGTGGACGCAAGAAACCAGAATTTGAAAATAAATACGGTATTCCTTTTGGAATTGAAATACACTCCTTACTGAAGAGGCTAATATTTCTGCAAATGTAACTGACTGACATAGTAATATTGATGTACAATAAATAAAAAAGTCTAATGATGCTGACGATAATGATATATCAGTCCAATTTCCGTGTTGAAATGTTTCGACCAACATGCTATTTTATACGTTAAAACTCAGAAGACAGACATCTTCGGATTCACCGCCGCGAAAACCTCAAATCTCACTCTTTAATGGTTTTAAAATCATTTCCGTTTCATGCCTTATAGTAATTTCATAACTGCAATTAGCACTCCGCCTCGCATTATATTAGACGTTAAATACCCTATGTTAGCACAAACTGCACAGTACAAATCAGAAAAGTCTCTTACAACAAATACAAATAAATTTCTGACAAACACGCATACAAAAAAGCGCAGGAATATAAAAAATATTGTCGGTTGTGAATAAAGATCTCCGCGGGACGTATTACAACTACTGGCAAGGAAAAGGTAATCATTCTGTGTACTAAATTTCATGTAGTAGCGACCTCAGGTAAGTAAACTGTATGATAATGAAGAAGATGATGATGATGATGATAATAATAATAATAACAAAAACGGAACTTGCCTCTTAATTGACATAGCAGTACCGACTGACATAAATGTGATTAAGAAGGAAGCAGAGAAGATATTGAAATACAAGGACCTTCTCATAGAAATACAGAGAATGTGGAAGGTTCAAGCAAAAATAATTCCAGTAGTTATAGGGGCAACAGGAACTGTCTCCAGGTCGCTCAGGAAATATTTGGCCAACATTCCGGGCGAACACGACGTCAGGGAACTTCAGAAAACTGCCACTTTGGGAACTTCATACATCATTCGAAAGACGCTGTCGTAAAATAAAATAATATAATACATGTAATACATATTTAAAACAAAATGTATCCCGGAAATAGCTGCTGCCCTATGTACCTTAGGGACAAGGTCTGTCTCGGATACATAGAAGTACATACCCCATAAAGTGGTGAAGAGATGGGATAATAATAATAATAATAAACAAGTCCAAACAGGTAGAACCACTCCAAATAACCAACCAGATATTATAATCAAACAAAAATGGAACTTGTCTCTTAATTGATATAGAAATACCAACTGAGAGAAATGTAATTAAGAAGGAAGCGGAGAAGATCTTAAAATAAAAGGACCTTCTCATTTAAATACATCGAATGTGGAAAATAAAAGCAAAAGTAATCCTAGTAATTATAGGAGCAACTGGAACCGGCTGCAAGTCACTCAAAACATATTTGCCCAACATCCCGGGCGAACACGACCTCAGGGAACTTCAGAAAAACGCCATTCTAGGTACATCATTCGAAAGACGCTCATGTAAAATATATAGTATATATAGTCATGCTTCAAAATAAATCTATATAATACATGTGAAACGTATTAAAAACGAAATGTATTTCAGAAATAGCTGCTGCACTATGTACCTCAAGGGCGAGGTTTGTCTCAGGTACATGAAAGTAAATACCTGTTAAATGGTGAATAGATGGAATATTAATAACAAATTCACTCTGGGAAATTAAGTAGGCAAGGAACGTTCGAGAGTTGTTGGGCCGCTTGCCCTGAAGCAAACGTCTCGAAGCAAGGGACTTGAACCTGCCCAACACAGATCATTTTTTATAAACGTTATCTGTGTACAGAATGACTCAACAATAAAGCCGTGTGACCTCGCAAACGACCGATAAGTTAGGAAAGCGTTATCCCGGAAATGTATCTGAGTGCGCAAGCACGAGATATGCTTTATTGTTACAACGAATACCTCTTTCAAGAAAGCAGTTACTAATTTATGTTTCGTGTAAATGGCTTCTTTATTATCGAAGCTGTTTTTATTGTAACATACTGATTTTATCCAAGATAGCTCGGTGACTTGCTCTGAGAGACGTATTCGTGAAGACTGGATTTGATCCAAGGTAACATTCATTCTGGCATTTCTACTTCCTTTCAGACAAACGCTAAACGCGCGGCCTTTAATTTGGAGATGCCGCGTACATTTTTCTGGCTAATTAATGGGTAATTAAGTTACTGATTAATTAACGGACAAAATAACGAACTCCATGGTACAGTATCTCCCTTCAAGATTTCATAACGCACTTATTTAGCTGGTCAAGAAATTTCCTGCTTTTCCGAAGGATCAATATCGTTCTCACAAGAGCCCGCCACAGCTATTAATTGAGGTTAATTTGAATATTATCCTCCCATCATTAATATTACCCTCCCCTACATACAGGCTTCTTGCCTCTCTTTTATGTGACAACCCTACTAATATTTGGCGAAAAGCACAAATTAAGAAGCTCCATAACAAATTCAGGAAAGTATATTTGTAATTGCCTTGCGCAAGCGGGCCATTGTTAAGGCGACAGTGACGTGTTAAAAAGTCAGGATGTAGGAAAGAAGATTACAGCTAAATACAATAAGCTGTTTTTATTTATTACTGTGTAAATATCGCGTTGCTTTGTCACATTTCGGCTCTTCTGGCACGGGTAAGATAGTACGAGCTACCGCCTACCAATTGTGCAGGTCAGTTGTAGTTTGTAGTTTGCAGACAGTTAGTTGTTCATGGCGGTTTCTTATAAGAAAATTGCTTTCTTATTTAGTGTTTTGTCTGACGACAGGTCCATATGAACAGGATCCTTCCATCCTTTTCTCGGACTGGGACCTGTTCATATACATTCTTGGCAGATGATCCAGAAGTGGTTTGCCATTGCCTTCTTCTGTGTGTGAATGGAGTAATTGTTGGGATGCCACGGATAAACCGGGAAAGCCCCCGGAGGAAAACTCCGTGTTGCCTAGACCACGGCCTTGCCCAACACAAGTTATAAATTCGGGCATCGCAGGGAATCGAAGAGCCAAACTTTGTTGTCACCTGATGTATTATTATTACAATTATATTACACTGTTATCTATGTTTCCTTTTGCCGACATCAGCTTTTATCTGGGAGGGGTAATTAGATTTCCTTTTGTTTGCGAAGGCATAACTGACTTGATATCCATTATCTGCTTTAGCTTCAAATACAAGGAACATTAAAGTGTGTACTCATCTGCTTTGCCCCCATGTCTAAACACTTTCATGACTTGGTCCTTTGTCTTGGGGAAAACTTCACCTTACAACAGAGTGGTGCTGTAAAATTGAAACGTAGGTTATCTGATTTTGAAAATGCTAGAAAACGTAATTCACGAAAGACATAGTCAAACACATTACAGCGGAAATGCCTAATTTTTCACAAGCCTGCACAGATGGGTACATCTGCTTGAAAGTCGAGTCAATTCTTAGCTCAGACAGAGATCATCAGGGCTTAAAAAATATGGCGTAATAGGAGGACGCAGAAAATTACAAGGTGAGGAGATTCGTGATGCGCACTCTTCCCTAAATGCTGTTACCGTGACCAAGAAAAGGATGGTGAGATTTCTGGACTTGGTGGAGACGAGAAATTCATGCAAAACATTATTCACAAACACAAAAGAAAGAATGTGCGTAGAAAAACTAGGTTTAATATAAAAATATAAAAATTAAAAACTAATCTTGGAGAAGTAAATTGTGAGGATGTGGACCTAGCTAGATATAGAGTCTAGTGGCTGATCTTCGCGAAGACATTCTGTTGCATGTACATGTTCATTTAATAATAAGAAGTCTACAGTATTTCTCTGAATACGATTTCTAACGCGTGAGAACTAACTGTAGTATTGAACTTGGTGGCCATTCGCCACAGCAAACAGAGCGTTGAAGAGCCTACTGAAGAAAGTGACAATCGAGGGTCTGAGACGAATCCGGCTTCAAATAGCGAGACTGGCTTTTATCTAGAGAAAGAAGCGCATGGTACACCGAATGATTGCTCGTTTAATTTGTAATAGTGAAATATCCGGTCCGGACTTAGAGAAAGTCACCTTGCAACCAACCAGTAACGTTGTAACTACGCATCTCCACGCAGAAAAGTAATCAATGAGAAGTTAACAATCGATGAGCTGGTCAAGAAATCCCACGCCTTTTATGGATCATTAACAGTACTAAGTGATAATCTTAATTCCTATTATAGCAAAAATTATGAACCTAGAATTTTTCACAAAGGCCCACCAAGGCCCCTACATTGAACTAAATGATTCAGTCTACACCCTTCTATATAACGTCCTAAAAATAAATTTTAATATTATCCTCTCATCCACGCCTTAGTTTCTCTCAGTGTTATCTTCGCTTCAGGTTTTCCGACAAGAAATTGGAATGAATTTTCATCTATCCAATGCACGCTACATGTACCGTCCATCTCAACATTCTTGATTTGAATTACCATAATTATATCTGCTATGAGTACAACACAACACAGAAATACGCAGGCGTACATACTCTTCCCTGTCAGATGTTAGATCATCTTATTTATCCACCATCAAAATGTTGTCTACCGTGCGATATTCATGTAGGATTGCAATAAAAATCCCAATATGACTCTGACAATAAAAGTGTTAAAATTGTTTGTTTTTCCTTAGCCAGAAAACTGTAGTTGCGTGCCAATAACACTGATCTGAGAATCTTTTCTTTTGCTGATCATAAAACTTCCGGTTACATGAGCAGGTTAGCCAACTGCTAGAGGGAGGATACATCAAGAGTCAGTGAACCCGTCTCATTACAGCATGCAATATTATTGTTATTGTGTGTTCATACTTAAAAAAACTCTGGCTCAGTGAAAGTGAAAGTTTCTCCAACAACTGCTGCACTTTCCATCTACATGAAACGCGGGGCTCACTATAACCAGAAACATGAGAACCATTAAAACATCGTGCTACTGAGGACGGAATAGCATTGCGCATGAGCACTGCAGCCTGTCTGACGTCACGGTTCAGTATGTGCCGGTTCCGACATGACCAATCACAATTTTCTTATCCTAGAAATCTTAAATTTCCTTTAAAATGGTACAAAATGGGTACAGGGAACAGGTTTCCATGGGTATGTTTCAACAAACATGCAACTTAAACTAGCATAAATAAAAATTACTTTAAATGAGCACTTGGTAAATGCCAGAAATTGAAGAACGCGATAGCCCGGTCGCCAGAGGCAGTTAAATGTCGTGACTTCTCAAGGAAAAATTCACATCAGCCACTTTTTTAGTACTTTTCCTGTAGAATGCGAGAATAAAAATAAATGACAAGCAGACTGGAAATTGAAATCTAATACACATCAAACTTTCTAGATGTAGCAGCAGTGAGGAGTGGGAACAAAAGGGCCTCACCGCTGGTCCACAGAGCAACGACAAAGGAGATTTTAACAATGTATTTTTCAGAGTATTCCTTTGTTATTATTTGTATTTGTCTTCGATTCCTGTACTACAAAATCTGTTTTGAAAACACAAATTTATTTTTTTCTTCTTCTTCCTTCTTTCCTTTTAGTTTCAAAACCTGTTCATTTTATTGTCTTCTCATCTTTTCTC
Organism: Zootermopsis nevadensis; assembly: GCF_977971745.1. Classification (NCBI taxonomy): domain Eukaryota; kingdom Metazoa; phylum Arthropoda; class Insecta; order Blattodea; family Termopsidae; genus Zootermopsis; species Zootermopsis nevadensis. Next base: position 14,858,094 of record NW_028259142.1, read on the forward strand.
AGGGCTGCCAACCAATACATGAATGGGTAGCTAAAACAAGAGGAGAATGGGATGCCCACATAGATCAAATGAAAGAGAACCATACCATTAGAACGGCTAGAGACCGAGAGACAAGAAATTTATTTTACAAAATTAATAATTTAGGCTTACATATTTTTCCAAAAATTCAGAATTACCAAATCTTAAAAATACATTTTCTCAGTCCTTTGTATTGCCAATGCTGAAAACCATTGTCACACTTTAAATTCGACAAATAACGTGTTAAACTTGACAATGATCGAATGTTGGTCTTCTGGGTAATACCGCCACGTGGACTAACAGATAGTTACAAACTTGGAAAGGATTAAACAGTTACGTATTCACAAATAAAGTACTTTCTTGTTGCCAGAAAATTCTTTATTTTTTTGGCAAATAGGAATTTGCATACTTAGGTTATTCAATTAGTATTATTATTATGCTGGTACTTGTGCGGATGCATAAAACAAGGTAGCTGATGTAACTGATTACGGACTGAACGGCAAAGATTTGTTCCCCTTCTGAAGCGCTGGCACTTTTTAGTTCAAGAACGACACCGAGTACCACAGCGATATGCCCTCTTCCACCAGCAACGGCTCGAATCAAAGTTCATTCTCTCTTGAGTTTTATTTTATGTTTTACCGTCGATTCCGAACGGTGATCTTGTTGCGAATTAAATGATAATCAAAGAACGAAACAGTGTTGGACATAGATCGCTTTTCAACAACAAACGTGTTAAGATCGCCTGTTAACCAGAACTACATTGTACTAAGGACTGTTCTGTATAGACAGACAATTGTAAAACGTCAAAATATGAGTATAATTAACTTCAGTAATCATACATTTACATCATGAAAAAATTTCGTGATAGTACAAATTCACTGAATTATTATAATAGGTTGGTCTTGATTGATTGATTGCTGTATCTTGTCGCCATTCGTACAATGCAACATTTATATCTTAACTAAATATTACACATTGCAAATGCACTGAATTATATTAATTTCCATTATCTTTTAAATTAAAATTAAATTATATAAACACTTCATAATAAGTGCGCCGTCAGTTTTCTTTTCTTGTACACTCGAATGCACTTTCCTTAGATTAGAAAGTTTCGCCATCACGACATTCAAAAGAATTCACCACATCTCGGCGATCTTCCAATATCCGGGTGCAACAACTGCAGTTCCGGTGCAGGATGCGACTGCTCCGTGCATTAAAACTATAGAATAATTTCAATGTCCACTAATTTTTGGTATGAAAAAGAGCAGAAATGCAGATGGATTGGGCGGGATTCTAACCCAAAACACAGGAAGTGAAGTCGGAAAAGGCCCTAGGAATATTGACCACCCACCTCACTACTTGACATCATACAGCAGCATTCTCCTTCAGAAACTGATAGTTGCTCATTTCTCAAAACAATCCTAAGGCTCGGCACTGTGTTCGCAGAAACGTTCAAGTCTGTGGCCCAGTGTAACATCTCAACTTCCTTACGATGATATGCTGTCAGGCCCCAGGAAAACCCCGACTCTAAAGAAAAACTCCTTGTAAACTGCCCGCAACTAATTCTTCAAGATATTGCACGGAATGTCATGGCCGAGTGATTAACAATAATTACTACTGCCTACTCGGAAAGTTCGCAGTTCAAATATCTGATCGGAGACCGGATATTTTAAATACAGTCTCCGTAGACAAATGCAGGGATAGAACCTCAAAGAAGGCAAGACCGTTTCGTTCGAAACCTTTCCAATTTATTATCTTAGCACAAAACGCTGTAAAGTCTGAGCTACTGACAAAGTCGTTAAATAAAATTTCAATAAATAAATTTATTTGCAGCTAACCTCCATATTGTAAGGCAGTTTGCTACATTAGCAACACTTCATGGGATTCATTTAACACGGTCGGCTAAATGATTCAATTACTTCAAAATCGAGAAGCAGGCCCAGGGAATGCCATTCCACGGCGTTCCCAAAGCGCATGAACGTCATGCCGAAGAATGCGATGTAAGCACTGAAAGTGCATAAAGAATTATCTTTGAGGGAAACTTCGCAATTAGTATCTCTGCTCACCAGCCGCCTTCGTTCGTGCCGGTAACTTTGCTTAACACCAATAATACTGGCCCTAATACATTTATTGCTGTTTATCATAAGACTTGTGTTGGGCAAGGCCGTGGTCTAGGCAACACGGAGTTTTCCTCCGGGGCTCCCCCGGTTTCTCCGTGGTATCCCAACAATTACTCCATTCACACACAGAAGAAGGCAATGGCAAACCACTTCTGGATCATCTGCCAAGAACGTATATGAACAGGTCCTATTCCGAGAAAAGGATGGAAGGATCCTGTTCATATGGACCTGTCGTCAGACAGAACACTAAATAATAATAATCATAAGACTCAGATAAATTCACACACCGCAAACTATGAATTCTGGGACTGTTGTCGAGTGGGCTATTTAACGAACGGAATTATGGCGGGTTATCAGATATCAGTCTTCGTTGTGATTTGCACGTACAGAAATATAATAAATAATCCAAATACAGAGATGCAAAACGAATGAAAAAATCAGTGGTTCTACTTACCTAATCAGGTTCCTCTCATGGAGTACAAGCAGAACCCAGGGCTGGTATCTGTAAATAAACACGCTATATTACTACGAGTAAGCACAGTTCACACATTAAGTCAGATGTCACAAAGTTTCACTCAAAATGGAGCAATTAGCAGCCAGCGCTCAGCTCTGTCCGCCTCGAAACAGATTTGTCCTGTGGTCACGTGTTTGCCTTTTTTTCGTGTGTTACTTGTAAGTCTTGTTCCACCGCCACCTTTTGAGTCTGCAATCCCAAGTATCGCCGTCTGATACTCAAAGCAATATTTGACAACCGTTACTAAAATTTACGCCCGCGCTGAAATCAGAGCCTTTAATGGAACGCGAAAGATCAACACAAAAGCCTGCCACTGGACACTTTCCTGAGCCCGTTGAATCCAGTCCCTCATGCCCTGTTTTCTTAAGATACGACCCATTATTATCCTCCAAAATACGTTTAGATCTCCCGAAAGAAGACCCTTCACCTTTTCCAACCAAATACACATGATAGAGGCTATTGGTCTAAATATCACATTATTAAACAAAATACCTACTAACAGAAACTCACGGAAAGGAAGAGACCATACATAGACGATAAAAGAGGTAAATAATATGGGACTTCAAAGTGAAAATCTAGTCATGACCATCAGCCGTATCGATAATAATTCTAACACTAGTGTATCATAAAATATGGGATAGTTCATTTTCATCCAGTACTGAAATAAAAGTTACACTAAACTAATAAATTAAGCTTAATATTTACAGAACTTCAAAAATAATTAGCCGGCGAAAATAAAGTATGATAAATATTCGTAAAGCTTATAAATAATAAAATGCTGAATAGCTTCCTAGTAGCAAAACAAATAAAAAAACTACAAAGATACAAAAATTGTCCTTGTATTTCGTTAAACAAATGGTATATTGAAATATAATTCAAATAATAGTTACAGTTTTAGATATTAAATATATTTTTTAATACAGTACTCTTTCTTTCGTGCAGTGACTTGTTTTGAAAAGTCTGACAAACTCTGATTTGCATTGTGGTTATACGAGATTTATAGAGAATAAAATGGAATTTAAACAACCTTCAATGTAGATCCTCCGGTATTAAATTTAATAAAGTTTACAAACAAATAGACGCACAGACAGACGTAGCCCCCTCTAGTAGCTTAGGTTAATTATTATACCATTGTTTTCCTGTAGGGCATGTGGAACTGAGCACGAGGCAGGCAGACAGACAGACACACATGCTGGTCATAGCTGGTGGATTAGCGAGAAACATCACTGCACATACAGCTACTTTCACTCGATTGCTTTCCCAGCTCGATATTCACGAACCTCGTGAACAGACAAGCCCACACACTGATTCATCTTTTGTACTCACGAGTAATTAAGTGGAAGGCGCTAGAGAAAGGCAGTTCCGACACCGTGCGGTAGTATTTCGAAGTAAATCCGAAATGACAAGTAAAGTTTGTTGAATTCCTGTCACTAGTACGACGAAACAAATACAGTTCATGAAATAATATCCAGAACTGGAAGACACTAGTATCACTGTTAATTAACTAACATAATTAACCACTCGACTAACTTCAGCAGTTTATATACAATTATAAGCCATATAAAAGAGCCTTATTTAACGTATGATGGAGCTTCTAAATCTTTGAAGGTATGAAGCACGTGCTACATTTTAGGGTTATCAAGTGCAGAATGGTCTAACTTTTTCTTCCCTTGGGCCAACAATAGGTTTCCCATTGAACCAATGATGCAGAGATGTTTGTTGCCACTGCCCTGATGGTGGAGGCAGCAAGCACCTCTGAAAATTCGGTAAACTTCTACCAGACTACATGGAGCTACAATCTAGAGAACAGACATCTTCATAATAGCCGCCGTGAGAAAATAAAATCTCACGTATCGTAAATTATTTCAAATTAAATTTGGCCAATTAATGTTATAAACATAATTAATAAGCATTATTTTGAGAACTTACTAAAGTCCCTCAAAATTGTACTCGGTCAACAGACCTCACAAAATATTTTCTCCTGTCCGTGTTAGACTTTCTTTAGGGCGTGAATATTGCTCTGTTCCCCTCGCTTACCTACCAAGGAAAATTCCATGCCTGAGTACATTAACAATTTCTATGCTATGCACGAGATATCTTGGTTAGGAACACTGACCATTCTGGTCTGAAGTTTCACAAGATCAGTGAAAACCTCTCCTCCATTTCTAAACAATTCAAGTCATTCTGTGGATCTGCGGTAATAGAGGATATACGCAGCCATGTACAGAAATTTTTAAAATTAAATTCAGAGTTAAAAATGTTAACTGAAGTAAGGTAAAGACATTTAAAAACCATAATGAGAGCAGATATGCATTTTATATTACTTACGCTATACTACATTATATCTAAAGCGAACTTATACTATGGTATAAAATACGCGTTATGAGAGATTGAAAAAAAAGGGAACAAAAATATTAAGATTTATTTAACTTTGAATTTAGAAGATGAAAATACAAAGTATAAACGATAAAGAATGGAAACCTATGAAAAACAGAAGACATCAAAAGTAATTGCTTAAATACAAGACGACGTGACGATATGAAAACAATGCAAAGATACAGGACCACTAAAATAACATTTACATACATCTACACGGTAAACAAGAAGTAGATGCAAAGACACTTCTGGACCTCAAAATAGGCTGACGTAATAATTATTTGTGGACGGGGAGGAAGAAAACATAAAGAGAGTTAGTAAATACTGCTCATAGGCAATGCATGTTTACTTTTTAAGACGACGGCAAAAGAAGAGAAACTGGCATCAATATTTGGATTTTAAGTTTGTTTTCCGGTAACATTGGTGTTATTAATAGAAACTAAAATTCTGGCACACATTATTTTAAACAGTGTTCGATAGTACATGATATTATACTCGCTTTAAAAGCTCTGTTTCCCAAACAACGATGTAATTAATAAACGTGGCGGTCTGATGGCTTCAGAATGATGTGGTCCTATTTGCGAGCAAGGACCAAGCTGCTAAAACGCTCATATTATCTGGACTGAAGAACTGTCTCTTCGGGATAGGGCGAGGAATGAGTTAGTCATTCATGATTCTTATTAACAGACAGACATATTCGGATTACAGAGAAACATTACTAGAACATACAGAAAGTAGAATAATTCTTGGAAAATATTTTCGATATCAGTCGGGAGAGGAAAAGAGCACTAATTCTTCTAGAAAGCAGAAGAGTTCTCAGCCACTCAAAGCAAAAGATACAGACTAAAAGATGACAAGTCTTCTGGGTTATTGCGCAATTACCTCTGAAATGTCGGCGAACTTCCACCAAACTACATGGTGCAACAACCCTAAATAAAAACATCTACATACTCGCATCCGTTGAGAACCAGAAGTCTCATTTGAAAGAAAAGGCTTCTTGCTTATTTTTGAAGGGTGTACGATTCGAAACTCGGCCAGGACACATGACATCACGAGATTCTTAGCAGTCTCTCGGTTCCTTCAGATGAATGCTACGACGGTACCCTGAAAGACGTCGACATGACCACTTCCACACCAGTTCGTTCGTTTCACCAAAGACGATCAACCTCTTGAGTGATTCGACAATACATAAACTGCAGATGATACATCATCCTTCAATAATCTTCGATCCTACTACAGACACAGGAAGAAATGTATACTCTATAAATAACGCTGTACGTTACTGCACGAAAGATAAAACCAGCTGTTGAAACAGATCGTCATCTGAACAAACTTTACACTTCTGAATGAGATGTTGTACTTGGCTGAGCCATTGTGTGTTAGAGAATATCTTCAAAATTTCTAGTTCCATCTCATATGAATTGCGTAATACAGAACGGCGCAAAATTCAGGACAAACTTGAGTTTGAAATGGAATATAAATATGTTTTCTCCATACGATTTTGAATTTAATTTGCTTATTTTTCATCTTCTCCGTTCCAAATATCTTAACAAGCACATAAATAAATTGCTTATACGTTCAGTATTCAAAATGACCGTCTTTCACGTTTATACAACTTTGTAGCCAGTGTCCTGAATTTTGAACCACATTGCACATCGTCGTACTATTATTGCGTTTTAGGGATCTTGTGGTTTAGGGAGGTTCAAGTCTCGTGGACAAGACTATTACTATCCAGAGAGGTTTTCCTGATTCTTACTTCCCTCGCATACGAGAAATTAAGCAATTTATACAGCCTATGTGGTGTATACAGTGACTCGAATCCCACGTTAAATTGTATGTGCCCTCTATAGGTCATTATATTCAATATCAGGAGAAAACCGGAAGTTACGTAAAATGGGAGATTGAATAAAAGACGAAGTTGTTTTAATTTCTCAAACCAGGAGGTCAGAAGCAGGATGGTCAAACGCCATACTTGGAGGCATATGCCACAGTCATTGCCAGCTAAATTTAGTGCTGACCGGAATGTCGGGGTGTCTATTATAGATAGGCTATGGTGTCGTTACGACGCTTTCTGAATACGAAGCAGGAGTGCTGAACACATTCATAATATTGGCTCTTATTATCAGCAGCTTAGAATACGGAAGTAAACAATACTGTTACAACCATTCTCAGATCTCCAGCGGAATGGTGTACACACAGTACTTGAAAGTCAGCAAAGAACAGTAACTAACACAATAAGTTGGCCAATAAATTCCCGTTTTTTGGGATTCAAATGTTCATTATCGTGGTCATATGGGCTAAACACACGAATTTCGTTCACATCCTATTTTTTATTAATCATATCTTTATATTATCTTATTATTATTAATTAATATTAATAATATTTATATTTGCTATCTTGCCTTATATGCCAAGGTCTCTTCCTTTCAAGTTTTCAGAGTAAATTTTTCTCATCTCTCGCATACAAGCAACATGCTCTGTTAATAAAATTCTAAATTTGAAAGCCGAAACAATATTCTATGAAAAGCACAAATTACGAAGCTCCTCATTATGAAATTTTCTCCGCACTCCTATTACTTTCTTTCTCTTCCACTCAATAAATGTTCTGTGGATCGGAATTCATTGTTCATCAGACAAGGAAGACCTACTTCGTGCCTCGTTTCTCTCAAACCAGTTCGGGCAAAGAAGCACAAGCCCAGCTGTCACTAACTTTGAGTCCTCAAAGTCCGTTCCTCTTTAGAATAAAAGACCAGTTTCATGTCTTAAAAGGGAAAGGAACCAATTAAGCATTCCTTTCTTCACAGCAACTCATTTTCTGTTTGAAGTAGTCGACTTGTTCCTTGGAATCTGGTGGTTTTATTTCTTCTGCCATGGATAAAAAAACTTCACATGTTAGGAATTTCCACAAACATCACTCCTATAACTTAATAATTAACTTACCAGCCGATCAGCTAACAAACCAACTAATCATCCAACACAAAAAATTATTTTGTGTGTGCGTATTTGTGGTTTATTAAACGACGCTGTCAGTAGTACAGGATGTATAGTATTGAGACAGTCATTAATGAATAATGGCTGTCTTCTGGGTTGTTGCGCTGTGTAGTCTGGTAGAAGTTAACCGACATTTCAGAGGTCCTTGCTGCCTCTGAAACGTCAGTAAACTTCTACCAGACAGCACGGCGCAACAACCCAGAAGACAGCCATCTTCAGATTCGCCGCCTTAAAAACCACAAATCTTATATACAATCTATTTGTTTATTTAACGATGCTTTCTCTGGCTACAAAGGTTATGACTTTGTAACGTCAAATAGTAGGATGACAGTGAATGATGGATGACGGTAGGATGTGGAAGCAAATGGTCGTAACCTATTTAAAGTCCACGGTCTTCTACACACATGGAGAACTGTGAAAAATCACTAAAGTCCTCAGTCATAAAAGCAGCATACGAAACAGGAATGTTAGTCATTCAGCCGCAATGTTGGCATAGAGAAGCAACTGACGATGATCATGGTGGTGATGAGACTGGTGATTATGATTTCTATTTTATTAGATGCGTCAGGGTTGAAGTGTTACATCAGATATGTATCTCATCACGTTTCCATTGCAACAGAATGTTAGGACAGTTTTATTAAATAGGTCATGTTCACATCCTTCAAATCATTAATCACTTCTGGCTAAATAAAGTTGAAAGATAATCAAACATGTTGGGACGTTTAAATGAAGGAAATCGAAAGGTCGCCTGATGATTTTTTTAAACGTGCTTTCTAGTAGTAACGCCAACTAAACACAGAAAGAAATTATCAGTGACTCAAGTGGTCGTATTTCATCAGAGAAAGTATTAGAAGCAAGAACAGAGGCGAGAAATAATGCCCATCATACAATAAGGTCTTCAAGTTAAACAACCGTGGATGATAGATAGAGAGAGAGAGAGAGAGAGAGAGAGAGAGAGAGATAGGGGAAGGAACGGAGAAGAGTATGAGTAAAACTTAGTGGCACAGAAGATTCTACAATATGTTAGATTCAATGAGAGATATGTGAAAAATGCAATGAATATAATCTGTAACAACGAAATGTAATGCTGTTAACATACACACGCGGAGTTGTCTGAACAACGAATAATATGCTCTTTAAGAACATGGATTGAATGCCTAACTAATTGACTCCACAGATGAAAGTCTTTGAGAAGTTAATAGTCGCACAGCTGCTCATAAAATGTCCTCACCTTTACTTAACCGGAAGGCCCGCTACCGTGTTCACCAGACCATGCATTTCTCGGCTTTATAGCGCGTGCTACATACTCCGTCCATCTCACTCTCCCGGATTTGATCAGCCTAATAATATTTGGGGAGGAATAAACACTATGATGCTCTTCATTGTGTATCCCCCCCCCCCCCAGTCTCCTGTTACTCCCTTGATCTTAGACCCAAATATTCTCAGCACCTTTTTCAAAAAACTGTCAATTTATGCATCTGAATTTTCCTTAGGATGTCAGCCCCATAAACATATCAGCCCCAACCACACACACGAAAAACTCAAAGGAACATTAGCAAGAACGTAAACACCTGTCTCTGTCCCTGCAGCAAAACACGATTTGAACCCGCCGAATTGAAAATTTGTTACTCAAGAAGGAAGCAGCTCTCAGATCGAATTCTGGGTCTGGATATCACGAACTTTATCAGATGTCATCAGATTTCCATATGAATTCTATGCCACGTGGGAACGAGTCGTCAAACTGAGGAGAAAACAAGCAGACACTCCTTACGAACGACAGAGGGCGCAATTCCGAGGTACAGCTCCTTACGAATTGACACTTTTCTCCGATTTTCCAAGCTATTACTGGAAGTTAATTCAAACTGGGTCAATTAGGTTCTGTTCTAATTTAACACCATTTCTCCTTCTGGTGGCTTCACAGAGACTACACAGCCATGGACAGGCTACTAACGCCCTTGCTCGGTGGTGACTTTGACTTACTTGCGTTTCGGCGGTTAATGTGGGTCACCTACATCTGATACTCGTGTCGTGACCCCCAGTGAGATTTGAAAGTTGGTTCCTTCCCCACAGTCAGCTCCTCCCCCACCCCATGATGACCTACTGTGACGGTCACCACAGCATCTCGCTCCGCTAGATGGCTCTGCTATGCTGACACACAGTTCAAAATTGTAACGAGTCATGTTAAAAATGGAAATTATTAAAACTGTCTCAGTTGCATCCAGTGAGACAAGAACTCAATACCGGAACAAGAGCTTCTGGGTTATGGAGGATTTGATTACGGGTGTTGTTATTTATTCTACAAATAAATGAGGTTGACAATTATTCCGCAATTGATATTACTCAAAGGAATTAGGGGGGACCTAAAAGTATATGGAAGGATTTAATTAGATAATTTAAAATAGTATTAAAAAAATTAATATCAAGATATATATTCTTTTCAAGAAGTACATGATATGAGAGAGTGGCCAGGATTAACGCAGCACCGAACAATTAACACGGCAATAAAGCATCTAGAAAAGGTGGTTAGTTCCTTGGTTAGCTGGGCGACTATTAGCATCTCAACGAGGATTCTGATCCATGCAATTAGAACTTAATGATAGTTCTGGGTATATAACTCCATGAAGCTGAGCCATTCTTGAAAAGCTGACACTCGTTCCAAAGAATCTGCCGAAATCCAAGGACCTGTGTAACATTTCACAATATCCTTTTTTTACTAAGTTATTAATTACCTTTTAAACCCTCGATTAAGGGGATCCACCGTTGTCATCTGCCCGCGATTACTAATTCAACATATTAGCAGCTTCCTTTCCATACGATGTTCTTAACTCACACTAGAATTTGAAGACTGTTTCGAGTTTGGAGTAGCCCTATTGTTTCTCAACAGAATAGAATATAAACCGTTAACCATTCGTTATTTTAGAACGAGCATAAACTTCAGATGTATTTCAAATTTCACTTTCGGGTGTGTGTGGAAACTTGCACTGGAGTGACATGTTATAATATATAATAGTTCGACGGCTACCGACCCACTGTTGGCATAACGCGTATCACTCATCGGCACAAGGCTCCACTTCAGTTGAGTGTGAACCCAAGGGGCATTTTTCCCGTATATGTTGTTCTTTACGTTCTCGGGAATATCATAACGGGTCACTACAACCATTCTTCACCAGAGATTCTCTTAAAATAAGCTGTACTGAAATAATGAAACTGCTTAGGACAGTGTATTATGACAACATACAGAGTGAGTTACAAATACGTAACTATTGAAAGAAATTATAACTCTAAAATTACCATAACTGCAAATATGGCAAACACGTTACATCGAAGCAAACTTCAGATTTTATCTAAACTTTATACCTTTATGAATCTTTAATATGACTGCAGCTGGTTCATTTCACAGTTATAATTTATATAAGTCGGACCTTAATTACTGTGACTCATCCTGTATATTTTACTTGACAACTTTTTAATATTTGTAGCCACGGCGTCACATAGTGATCGCTTTATGAATTAAAGGGTTGCCTAGCAACGAAACAACAGCAGACTTAGTGCGCTTTTACACTGTAAAACCGGCTACAAAAGTGGCGGAATTGAAGGTACAAAACGATTTAATATTTACCATATATAGTCCAGTCATAATAAAATATTCAACAAGTTATTTAATAGATGTAATTATTGCGAAGTAATATGAAACATGACGTTAGCTAGAACATACTTAATCACAGTCATTAGAGTGATTATGCTGTTATGTTGGTACGCATGTTTATTTTAATATTTCATACTCGAAAACTCAAAGTCACTGAAATAATTAGAAACAAAACAAGCATTAAATTTTAGAAAGCATGGTCAAATTTTCAGTAGGTGCTATACAATGGATTAAATAACGGGCGACTACGACCGTGTCCTACTGTAATTTCTGTTAATTTATGTAAATAAGTCTATACGTACCACAGACAGCATTATGCTTGTTAACTGCGCGAGTGTTTTATATACAAAGTACCTATGATCGTAGTTGCTGGATGTACCTTATTTCTTACGTCACAAATGTCGAGTCCGAGCAATCTGAGAGGAAGACACAAAAGTTCGCTATCTTATGACGGACCTTCCCATAAGCTCGTTAAGTAAATTGGGTCGTCCAGGGTTCGGCTAAACTGCAGCGCTGTCTGACCGCACTTATTTTGATGCAAATTATGCATCACCATACCATAATGAATTATAAATTATATGAGTCGCCAGAACAGCAACAAAACAGCCTTCTATCTTATCCGAAGGTTCGTTACTGCCCGCGACTGGATCCCCCCTTCTTGAGAACCCTCACAACCTAATCCTTTAATACCTGTTTTAATATTATCATGTCATCTATATATAGGTTTCCCTACTAGTATCCTCCCTACAGGTTTTTCAACACAAATTTTTCTATGCATTTCTTACCTCCCCATACACTCTACATATATACTCCTTCCACCACATTTCCTTTGATTCAGTAATTTTATTAATATTTAGTGAAGAGAGTAAACTATTAAGCTATTCGGTTTGTAATTTTCTCCATATTCCTGTTAGCTGTAATTAATACGAATCAAATATTTGCCGAACTTTGAGAACATCCTGTTTTCCACACGATCTAGCTTGCTGATAAAATGATGGAGAAATTGAGAAAAGCCGTTTCCGGTAGTCGAAGATGAACACAAAAGTGTGTCGATGGACTAATGAGTGCTAAAAACGGAGTCACTGATACAATAATAAATAATTCAGTATCTCAGCATTTTACCCAAAGAGGGTTATGAGTTTCGTATGACTCTCAGAATAAGCAGTGGTTGTTTCTTTAAACACCACTAACCAGACGATCTCTGCAATTGAGGAATGTTGCAGGAGCGGAATTTTTAAATATTATTTAAACTAGCTCTGGCTTCAAATGGTAGCTGAACTTATATTTTCTAAGGCACGTGTTTTCGCCTGGTTCATAGCAGCCTGCAACCTGTATTATGCTACTGGCGGTAACAGACATAATTCATCTGTTCGCAGCTCCAGCAGTCAAGACAATGCCGGTAAATACAAAATATGACCTTGATAACCTACGTCCATTTTACTTTGAGTCTAGAGTCCGTAAAGTTGGCAGCACTACGGTGTGACACGCTGGTCACTGATCTAACGAGCGGCTAACTATAACTCAGGATTGCCCACGTTCCCACTCACGAGGCTGCTAGACGCGATGACGTCACGCAGTGTTAACAGCGCCTCTACTAGGCGACGACCGCAACTGCGCTACGTCATGAGGTCGAGCAACATTTTTTAATAGAAATTGTTTTCGGAGGTAGAATCTGACATTGACGACCTCGCGTCTTGTTGTTCAAAATATTCGGGGTTTAACATTTTTGCAGGGGAAGAGGACGTTGTTTGACGTCTTCCGTTTCATTCGTCGAGTTCACATTTCCGTTTATTTTGTTGGACGGGGGTGTTTATTTGAACATAGCAACCCAATTCATCACTCTTCGTAATTTCAACTTCCGTACCTCGTGTCTACTTTTACCAGTGATGAGGCCGGCACGCGTGCTACTGTGTTGCGCTTGAAATAAACAAGATCGGGTGAATAAACAATAAGCTTTGTTCTTCAACTGTGGTCAAACAACTTTTTCAACTGAAAGACGAATTCCACCCGAAAGGTGGACAGCATTCACTTTAAGGTGAAGATTGGTCTGTACCGCATAATGCCTTCATGGTTTAGCATTAAACGTTTTCTTAAATAGAAATTGTTTCGAAATATGAAGTGCTAATTGTTACTTCCAGCGAAGAACCATAATCGACAACGCAGGTGACATAGTAAAAATGGCATGAACGAAAATGTCAAGGAGACAAGTCTTGCTGCAACGTAAAATAAGATAAACACCGCAAAAACGTATGACGTATGTCCAAGCCTTAAAATTAAGTTTATTTGTTCTGTCAAGAAATGTAATTAAATCGGAAAAATACTATAATGGAGGACCAAAACACAATTAACATTCGATGGTATTCTTCTGTATTCGGTGTAGATTCTTCGGTAGATGCCAATTTTTCGGAGAAACACAACGTCTCCATCTTCAAAGCTGAAGTCTCTACTTCGCCCCTGAAGACGGAGACAATATGCTTCTCCAAAACACGGCGCCGAAACCCACAATAAAAACATCATAATCCACTCCGCTGTGATAACCTCAAGTTTCACGAAATTTAAACACAATCGGTTAATAAACGCAAGACTATCGCAGAGCTCTGTGGGTACAGGAATATCCACCCGCGATGGCAGACCCGCTGCGGGAAACAGTAGCGAATTTCCATCTATTGTATGTTGGACAGGAGCGTTCCACTCCTCTGCCGCGGAGGCGTACTTAAAATAAGCAAAGCCACCCAAGTTAGCTGCTCTAAATCCTCATTTTTATGCGTTCCTTGCACTCTGAAGAAAGGCCATTTCCGTCTGTCCGCTTCGATGTGTTTCATTTCGATAACATTTGATACGGAGGTGTTCAGTAAATCATCATTTTCATTCATACCAGATTTTTATGGAGGTGTCAATTATTGGTAAAGCACTTAATTACTAGTAATGGTAATAAAAACTACCTACCGCATAATAAGCAAGTGCTGAAGTTTGGTTGGTTAATTTGCTGGTAATCACCTGCTCTTATAGAGCGTTATGACTATTTGAGCATTCATCCATGGCCTACTAAGTACATGTAATCTACTTCCACACAACGCAGCGCAGTTGTAAATAACCTCAATGTAAGATCACGTCTGAGACAGCACATTAAATCGCATGTACCCTTTGATAAAGCAAAGATAAGCAATGGTTGCTGTTGCTGCTGTTGTTATACGTATAAAAAATGTTTTCAATGTAAAATTTTTCCCGTCGTTTTTGACGGGTGAATTTCTAGTTTCAAATAAAAGGTGAAAATAACTGGTTGCGCCTTCGTATTTAGATACGTTCTAATACATTTGCATCGTTTGTATTCATCGCCATTATTATCAGGATGTTAAAAATAAATAATCACGGATGGACGGGGCGTGTAGCACGCACGGGAGAGATGGGAAGTACATACTAAAGATCTAGGCGTAAATGGGAAGATGATATTAAGATGAATATTTTATAAATCTGGTATGTATTGGATTAATTTCGCCTAGGATAGGGTGATCATTTATTGATCACGTCAGCGACTGTCTGTTCCATTGAGTTAGTTATAATGCACTTTTCTGCAGTTTAAAAATGTTTCAGAACCTAAGGTTCTAGTTAATGTACCCTGGGCATACAAGATTTAAAAATTTATCTGGGAAAAATGTTAGTATTACTGTCTGTAAAATAGTAAAGAATTAATTGCAACATGGGTGACATTTTCAATCTTATTTTCACATAACTTCGCTGCTTACAATATTATACTTCGATACACATTTTCTACCCTGACTTTCAATTTTATACTTCGTACATCGATTCTACATTTTTAAACAAATGAATACATTTTCTGAATGGCATTACATCGTCGCTTTAGGCTGTACACGATATCGTAAGCAGCATCTTTACTGAAACAGTGTCAAAGAAACATTTATTATTGTTAGGCTTTTAGCATCCTGCTAAATATAATGTAATGAGGGAACAATGGATATTAACTGAAGATTTCTAAACATTACATTTTATATTTGAATAATTATGCTGGCAGATATTTTCATTACCGAATACAATTTAACAAAAAGAAAAAAAGTTTTTTTCGCCGTAGATTAAAAAGTGTTTTTTCCTCAGTTTGTCTTAGCCAGAATGGAAATTTCAGATTTATGGGGCTACTCAAACAAGTTACACGTATTTGAAAGATGTACTCAGTATTTGGATACCCGTCATAGAGACTCTAAGCTTGTACGTAAATTTGTCGCTGTTTGCCACCCTATGTAGAAACCTTCTGTGGGGCTCACCCATCCTCTCTTCAATGGACTTTAGAGCGTACTTCTCACCATGAAACACGTTTCAATTTCAACGATTCTCAGGACAATATTTCATTCAAAATTGTAATTTCCCATAACAACCACGGACTCTAAGTATAACGTCTGTGAGTAAATGTGACGATACGCATACAAGAATATTAAAATTAAATTGCAGAACTGTTTCTCTTAAAATAATAAACAGACTCGCTTTCTGCCGGTCTACGCGGCACATTCCTGGGACAGCGGAAGTATATTCTGAATCGCGCGAAAGTAAACATCTGGGAATAGTACAAGATCGTGTGCCTCGAGTAAAATTCATTGCTGTGGCGAAGAAAATGACTGAATTATGGAACGTTCAGTTTATGCTGTCCAAAAGGATCAGTCGTTCGCGGGATCTCAGAATCCCACCTGTTACTTGCCAATTAATTTCAATACCAAATGTTATGGAAAACAAAGCTAGCCACCGAGTAAACTGCATTTATCTCAACCAACAAGTTATTTATTTATTTATTCGCTTGTGGCTTAGTCAACGATGATTTCAGTTGTCAGACTATAACAGTGCTGAATGATAGGATTATTAATGAATGGGGAAAGATTATAGAATGAAGCGTTTGTGGTCTAATTTAATTAGGCCCACTAAAAAAATTTCTTCTAGAAAATAAGAAAAACCACGAAACACCTCATCTCTGGACCGTTGTTTGAACCTGGATTCTCCTGAGTACGAAGCAGGAGTGCCAGTCACTCGAACGCGACGTTCGGTCAACAAACATGTTGGGACGAACTATAAGTAATGGGATGGTTCTACAGTGAACTTGCACAGATTTAGCACTAGAAATTGTGGAATACCAAAGAATTTGATTCCCTGTCGGAGTGAACAAATCAAACTTAACAGATCTTCTAAAAAGAACGGTTC
The DNA here is from genome assembly GCF_977971745.1 of Zootermopsis nevadensis. NCBI lineage: Eukaryota > Metazoa > Arthropoda > Insecta > Blattodea > Termopsidae > Zootermopsis > Zootermopsis nevadensis. The sequence continues at coordinate 14,874,958 of NW_028259142.1, forward strand.
ATTTGATATCCGTCGTCTGAACAATTTTAGCCCCTTCACACAAAATACGCACACACGGCGACGATGCGAAGTTGTGGTGGTAGATATATTCGCGCAATTTAATATAGGGTTAATGTCGTGAAGCCTTGCACAGGCTTATATATGAAAACTATGGTAGTTTAGCTGAATAATTTGTTTCAGAAACAGCAGAAAATAAAAACAGGGCAATATTGCGAAATATTTCTGTTAGATGGAATGTAAAATTTGTACTGCGACGTGAAGCATCTACAAATTCTGTACGAAATATTTTTATGTTTCTATGCCTGAGTGGATTCGGCCGATGACAAAAACTTTGGAAGCCGGCAACAGAAAAACAGACTTAACAACCTTTATATGTAGCAGCAAAATGCAAATTAATTTTGAATACAAAACTAAAATGTACATAAACAGGCCTATCCAAAGCGTTAAAACTGTTCCATTCGTAATATCAAACATCACCATGATGGACTTGTCTCAGAGCACGTATCGTAAGGAACACGCAATCTAAAAAGAAGAAACAAAGTCTCTTCCAAATTATTTTTTCAAAGTTAAAGCTCTCCATCTCCAAAGTAACGTAATTTGAAATTTTTAAATGAAAAGTCCAGAAAAATAAGTATTTCAACGTTAGAAAGCTTTAAAATTAAGATATTTTGCTACAAGACTGCAAGAATATGATGTAAGAATGTAATTCCTCACATTTTTCCTTATTTCTCTGTCACTGTTCCCATTTCTCCGCTCTCTTGTGACAATCACACGTATGAGAGACAATGCCCAAATTGGTTAAAATTTCCCCTAGAGTATCGATTTTCAACCCATGGTACGCGTACCACCGGTAGTACGCTTGCCAATGTTGAGTGGTACGCGAACTAAGTAAGAAAATCGAAAGATAATATTAACATAAATAAGTTTCCCTTGCACGCATTTGGTTAGTGGTACATTTGATGTGTTGAAATAGAATTACTGGTACGCCAGCGAAAAAGATTGAGAGCCCCTGCCCTAGAGTATAATGCAATATACTCAATATTTGATTATTTAACAACTCTTTTCAACTACATAGTTTGCGCAGGGTCCAGTGTTAGAATGATTGCGAGATTTTAAATGGATTGTATTTGGAAAGCGGCGGTCATGATCTGTCTCATGGCATTGCCCGAGACTCAAATCCGGGACCTTCCGAATAAGGAGAAGTACAAGCCTCATCATGTCCGGTATAGAAACAGTTTTCCTTCTGAAATGCAAATACAATTCTGCTGTGCTTTTAGCAAATAACACTCGTAAGCTAGCAGGCTATCTGCTTCTACTGCGCAGCCGGTGCAATGGCCCGCTTATCATCGCAACTTTCTCTGTGTCGATCCGAGGCAATGACCCTACAGCGTCACAACCATGACGTCGACAAATCTCTCAGATAATCTGGCTCGCTATATTAATGTGGTGGGGGGGGGGGGGCAATGGTGCGGTGTTAGCTATGTACAGTAAACTAATGACAAGAAACAAACCCGCTGAGTCACTTCACCCATGTATTGAGTCTCTAATGCAGAACAATGACGCTGGGTAATACACATTATGCGGAACGTTAATTCTAGGCTGGGAAAATAATGAAAAACACACACGAAATAACATTGATATTTAAATGTTCCTACGTTTTCAATACATTTTCCTATGGATGTTTAATATATTTGTATCATATGGATCTGAGAGAGTGAAATTAAGAAGTGAACGTAGGATATTTAAATAAAACGTGTTATTAGTCATATTATCAGGGCTACCAAATCAAGGAGGTTGGCAAGGGCGTGGCATTTAGCAGGCATGAGATGAGAAATGCACACACAATTTTAATCAGTAAACCTGGAGCGAAGAGACCACTTGTGATGTTTAGGTCCAGATGGGAGAGTAATAATAAAATTGGCGTTATGTAAAAAGGGATGAGAATGTGGACTGGATTTATCTGGCTTAGGATAAGGTTAACACAATAACGGACCTTTGGGCTTCATGTCGCACCATACAGGCCATTCATCTGAAATTATGGTCATTGTCAAACGAATTAATTCTGACGACGTCGAGGTAAATTAACAAATTGAAAAAAACACGAATTAAACCATTATAAAACGATTTGCGGCCCGATCCAATCTCCACCTCATACAAAAGATCTTCAAATGTTCATAAGAACATAATTGATTAATTACATACATTACGATAAAACCAAAATTGATGTTAGAGCCATCATAGCATGGTTAAAAAAATTACTCATTGTACATTGAGCCAATAATTGTCTTAATTAATTCCATGGAATAAAGGCATTCACGATAAGCTTATAGTTGATCAGCGGCTCAAGAAAATTTTCGTCTAGTATTAAATCCGAAAATCCTGCCAACAAAATTTTCCTGTACCAAATAAATCTAACCTACACAATCACATCCCATTTCCTTAAGATCCATATTAATATTATCCTCTCATCTGCTCCTATGTCTCCCAAGTGATCTCTTCCCTTCAGGTTTTCCGATAAAACGTACGACGCACTTTCCATCTTCACCATGCGTGCTTTATATCCCGCCCATCTCATCCTCATAGACTTGTTCACTTTAACAATAATTGGTGGATAATACAAACTGCGATACTCCTCATTATTCAGTCCTATTACTGGTTTATTTAATGACCCCATGTAAGATACAATGGTTCCATTGCATCAAATACGTTTAGGCTTATAAGATGTTAGCAAATAATGAATTCGGAACAGTACAGACGAATGCGGTTTAAAGTTTAAAGTAATATCACGATGTTTGCCTCAGGCCGATAGGTTTCCCGTCTAGATTCGAACCTAGCACCTCAAGAATACTACACCTCTGCGTTTTATATTCTGTGACTTGATATAAGGTCTCTACTTATGACCTAAATCTGAAAATAATAACTCATGTGAAGCGATGAGTGTTCAGAATTTGAAGGTATTCCACCTTTTCTCATACACAACCGTTACGTTAATATATGTAACGTCCTACCCTGAAAGCGTCGTTAAATAAATTGCAAATAAATAAATAAACTATGTGCAACGCCAGTGAAGCCAGCAGGGCCACTGGGCGTCACTGCAGAAACAATATTATTTTCAGTGTCTCTAATTTACAGTCGACGGACGGGTGTTTATTAACAGAAACATTGCCTGAGGGAAAGATTTAACGATTAGTGTATTGTGTGGAGCAGTGGTTACATCACGTACCGCCTACCTTTATAGCAAAACCTGATTACCAAGGGACATGAAATATTTTCCACTTGAAATAGAACTCTATTTAATACAGCACTTACTTACAGATAACAATAATGTACATTTGTCCTAAATTGTATGCCCAATGTAGTTTACGTGTTTATGATTCAAGTCTCAAGTCACAAATTCATGTTACTTCCCAATATCAGAGAGTACTACGCAGTGTTTCCAGTTTTATCAGCTCCTTCTCATTTATTATTACTTTTCCCCCATTCTCCCTATTTCATTGTTAGTTCGTTTCCTTCTTCCTCAGTCCACTTCTTTCTTTCATCACTCTTTAATTACAAATAGCTTTAATTATGAGTTATTAAGGAAACTGAGAGTCGTTCTTTATTTCAAGAGTAGTCTAAAGAAACGCTGGTAGTCGGAATTCCACATTCCTGTGTATTCTGCTCTTCGAAAATTTGTGCTACAAGATGAAGCTTGTGTGAGGCGTACAGACGTATTCTAAACGGTCACAAACATCACCAGATGTCGACAGCAAATAAGCACAGGAAAATTTCGTTCCATTTCTGTAATTTCACATTTCACTCTCTAATTAGTTTTTTTTCATTTTTCTTCTTGTTAGTCGAATTAACCCGAAGTTTCCCGAATACATCTCGAGGTCAACGAACCCGCCTTCGCCGTGTTTACAAGCATCGCGCGGTCAACTGTTGAAGTTACCTGATATCATACACAATGATATGTTTTGCATGACTGTTTGGCAGAAATTTTACTTTATAAAGCTGTGTAAAGTAGTGTTAACATTTATAAATGATTAAATAACGGCGAGAATGAGGAAGTGTAAAGGGTAGGAGACAGGCCAGATTTGAGGAGAAAACAAGCAGAGTTTGTCCACCACAATATAAACACCATAAGGGCGTACAGGGAGCATTTATGTACAAGGCTCTACGCACTCAGCCATCAAGTCACCTTTTCCTACGGACTGATCTACCTCAGGAATAGACAGCCCTCGGTACATGCTGGATGCAAGGATCCGTGGGTGTGAGAGACGGTCTGGATGTGGTGACTACGATCCAAGTCTCTGTCCCTACCGGAAATCGAATTCCAGCCGCCTGTGACTTTATATCCCGGACATCGGAGGAATTTCCACCAACCAAAAAACACTTCCTAGGCAATATCTGGGAACCAATACAGATTTAGTGGACGGTTTTTAACACGCACGATATTTACAAACATCCCGAAGATGTAAGTTGTGCAGAGGCGTCATTATCAGGCATAAGAACGAGGCCTGATAGCGAGGTGAAATATGGCGTTAGTTTTAATCTAACATCAGGATACAAGCTGAATTGAATATAACCAGTAGAGAAACTTAAAAAATGCAGCTACAGCATGGAATGACCCATAGAACTCGAATGGTAACTACATGTACTACCTACTTTAATAGTAATTAGAATTTCACCCACAGACTTGTATATATGTCCTTGTTCGTATACAAAAAATGTGGAAGGAAGCAGCCGTGGTTTAATTTAAAGTAATATCCCGGCATGTGACTGGAAGAAACGAGAAAACCACGTAAAACATCAGTTAATTTATATTAATCGATATAAGCCTTGTTTCTTTGTGGAATGACAGAAAAAAATGCATGTGATTACAAAACCAGGTCTATTCTTTTAAGCGTCATTTTTTATGGGTGGTTGTTTACTAGCTTTGTAATCAGGGCTATGGGCCTGACGATGGTGGCAGTAAGCACCTCTGAAACGCAAATAAACTTCTGCCCCTACACGGCTCAAACACCCAGAAGATAGCCATGGTCATACTCGCAGCCGCGAGAACCCGAAGTAATCGAAAAGATAACCAGCTTCAAACGCCAGATTCTTAGTTGTAACACGGATGTTTGCAGACTACTTCGTGTGACGCTGTAGACCCACATAAGGTGGAAACATCTTTGAAAAACAACGAATCAGAATGCAATTAAGGAATATATTATAAATATGTCTACATTACTACGTATTTCCGCCGACTTACACGGTTTAACGTGACCGGCCAAGCGACAAGGAAGAGACGGAGTTTTGTGGTCGGTTACTGAATCCCTCACAAATGGATAGGCGGAGACGTGCTACAAAACCCTGTTCCTTGATGACATATTCAGAAAATTTGTAATTATTTTACTCGACGCCAAAAATAATTTTAAATTGCTGACGTTCAGTGTGTGATGTATAATTTATGTTTAAATTCAATATCATAAAACGGTATAAATTGAGATTATACGCCAACTAATAAAATTGTAATTATTTTCTTTTGGTTAATAGCAACGACTGGGACAGAACCCGGACCCTAATACTAAGGCCTATTCTTGTGTGCTAACAAAAAATCGAGATTAAAGATATATTAGTACAATAACAACCAAACACCTGGAGATATAACAATTAATGAGCTTTCACTTTTAGCACCATTATAAAAGAAAACTGTAAGAAAGGATACCCAAAAATATCAAGAACGCTGAACCAAATATAGTGTGAAAGCATTTTACATGTAGATCTACCTTGTTAAGTCTGGCATATATTAAAAGCAGGGAAAAGACCAACGTGGTATTAGGCCTGTCTATTTACGTAAACATTTCATTCATGACTGAAAATACCACGCCTAAATGAGCACTCATGCATCATTTATTTTTCCTGTTTCTCTGTGCGATTTGCGGGCTTATACCAAATGAGAAATAACTTCAAATAAGCTATAGAACTCTCCGTCAGCCCTCGAATATTAGCTATATTAGTTACAACCCACACTGAACAGACTAAAAAATACAAAAATGTCGCTACACGCCTTAAACGTAAAAAACTCGTTTCGATGGTCATCTACCGTGTTGAGACTCTAATTGGGGTTTTTGTAGGGTCCAACGGACTGTTACACTTCAGTTCCTGGTCAAACGGGTCTTACCATGAGCAATGACAAGCTAGGAAATCAGAATGTTTTGTCATAACATTGTAATTGTACATTAGCTACATATCAGTAGTTAACAAAGAAAAAACAAAGTATAGCTCGATAATGTTCTTCTGGGTTGTGAAGCCGTCCGCTAGTCCTTGCTATCTATTCTGCGGCGTTATACTGTTTATCAACTAATGGTCAGAGGAAGCTGACGGCCCTAACATTTCATCAAAGTGGTGCTATTTCTACATATTTTCATTTAGAAAATATTGCTAATCCACATATAGCCGCAGTTTACACTTTCATTTTCCTTCTATCGACTAAATAGTTTGTATTTAATAACATTACTTTCTTGCACATATTCTCTTGTTATATAATATATTACGAATTAATTTCCTTTTCTAAAAATGAAAAGATTTATGTCAAATACTTTCAAACATCCTAAATCAAAATTTTTAAATGTAAACGTTCAAATTGGGTGATTATGACGTCTGATTATAATATTACATAAATAGAATAATTTAATTTTATATTTAAGAAATGAAAATATCTTTCTCCTGGTTTGTAGCGCCGTGTAGTCTGATAGAAGTTTACCAACGTTTCAGAGGTCCTTGCTGCCTCTATTATAATCCTCATGATTGAGGCAACAAGGATCTCTGAAAAGTTGGTAAACTTCTACTAGACTGCACTACGTTCAACCCACTCACCGTCATGAGAACGTCAAATCCTACTCATTAGAAATGCGTTTAGGCATGCCACTAAGAGGCCTACATCATAACTAACCTATTACGGATTAGGCATTATGATCTGTTCCAATTCAAAATTACTTCTAAAATTAAGAATCTGTATAGAGATTTGGCAGGACTCTCGGAGGGAAATCAGCCTGACACAAGGCCTTTTGAAGTCGACAATCGAATTGTTCTTTGTGAGATTTGAGGTTCTCAGGGCGGTCAAGATGACGATGTTCTTCCGCGTTTTGACGCTGTGAGTAGATAGCAACATTTCGGAGACAGTATTTTAATTCAAAACGCTGGGATCAACTTACGAGGACATACATAACAAGGATGCATAGTTAATTTGTGTAATAAGTGGGAACTCTGTAACACAGAGCTAATGACATCGTCGTTAAATAAACGGTAAATAAATGAATACGTAAAGCAGAGATCAGCACGTCACATTTCTTCATTGTGCATAATTTGGAATCGCGGGGCTCCCTCGATTAACAAAAGGTATTTTTTGTACGACTGGAGGTTGGGGAGGGGGTATTGAAAGAAGCATACACAACGACTAACATTTTCAAACAAAACTGCGCTATAGTATTACTAGTAAACTGTTTTTGCATAATTTGTTTCAAAATACCACTATCTGTACAACTTACAACAATCGTATGCAACTGTTTCCTCTTTATGTTAATGTAAACTTCCCAAATACCTTGTAATAATTTATACAATGTACTTTTACTCTTGAAGTGACGTATTTAAAAGTGGAAGGCGGGCGGTTTCGCGCTCATTTGTGATTTAAATAGTCCAATTCGCATTTAGATTTACCCCTATATCAGAACCCATGTGAACTGATTCAACAAGCTGTAAAATACACTCATTTCTGTGCCGAATTAAAACAACTATATTCAGGATCATGTGGTAACATAATGAAAACTGAAATTGAGTCGATGATCAAGAATTGATATTATTATCATAATCATTATGTTTGTCTCTGTATTAAATGAATCAAATGTACAAACACAAACACGCAAAGATCCTCTTGAAGAGAGTACACGATTTTTCCCGAATGTGAACTGAAATTAATGCAGTTCGGAGCTGATCTGAACACTATGCAGAGACGTGTGTTTGTCTGTGTGACTCTTGTCTGTCTAATCCCGTTACAGACACACATAATCACAAATGATACAAAACTTCTGCCCACTAAAGTCGCATGATTGCTTTATTTCTATGATGTCGGTTAATTGTCGACGTTTGTGGATCTCGTCCCACAGATTACTCCAAATCTAACCTAAAACTTGAACAACTTTGAAATACGCGGGCTTTCTTTACAGTCGCTTATCTACAACATAAAAATTCTAAACTAATTACGCCCTTAACCCGTCACCGAACTTGGGTTTTATTTACAGTTAATAGCAAAAACATAAAATATTTAAACTTTCCTGGGGTAAATAGTCAGTATTTTACGTTATATCCTAAAACTTTTGATATTATGACGCACGTGACTTACTCGTCATCGCCCCGATGATGGAGGCAGCAAGCATATCTGAAGCTTCTTTTACAAGACTACACGGCGCAACATCAAAGAAGACAGTCATCTACGGATTCTAATAAAATCTAAGTTAAACCTCAAACAGTAACATTCGCTGAAGGCTGAAGTCTTCCTGCTTTTAATTTCGGTATTAACTGATCCACTGAAGATACGTCTGTGCGTTGATTGATTTACTAATACGTAGAATCAAAAAAAAAAAAATCACTATTACTGCAAGTTTATTAAAGTATTGAATTACAGGCTACTATTGTCTTTTCATTTTGTACTTTGGCGAAAAGAATAGGACAACGTATGGCGTTTATGCCCATAAAAAATCTAATAAAATAAGGTAGCTAGGAATGAAAATTATCGTCACTACCTTAAAGTTATGTATTTAAGGTAAATTAATTCGCAACATGACACTTTCAGTTTTCCTTTTTCTGATAGCCTGTACGTCTACTTTTTCTTGCTTTTAAGATATTTTTAAAGATTTTCCATTTCTGGGTAAGTGCACGAACATGAAGAAGCCTCCCATTTTCTAAAGCAAAACGGCATAGATTAACAAACAAAACGGGTCGAGAAGGTTAACCCCCAGTCTCAAGCACCTATTACGCCACTGTTTTACACCACTGTAACTAACGGAACGCTTTCATATATACAGACGTTTCAACCAATATATTATAATTTACAAGCATGTAATAGTATACGAGAAGTAGTTTATAAGATAACACAAATACCACAGCAAGCAAAGTTCGCTGTTTTTTTGAGAGTTACGCTAACGAACTTTCAGTCATGCCAATAATGGTTGTATGTATAAAATCAAAGTTCATGTATTAAAAAGAAAAGTAATTTCAATATTTTCATACACATAGCAGGTTACGTGAGCCGTCTGCGCCCATTTGACAAGTGCCTAACACGGTTCACCTCAGCACCAAGGTCATTGACACCAAAACAACACACGACCGAACACACCATGTCTTATTACTTACTCTGATCCAGCTGCAGTCAAACGTAATGAAGCAAACCAAATTGAACTTTTTAATCAGAACGTTGTCACACTCCTTGTCAAATTGTCACACACTAAATTCTGGCACACAATTTCACTGAAAACCCCACACGACACACACAGGAAGAGGCATGCAAGATCACTGGCCGCTGTTCGTAGCCAATACATACTTGCATGGCGGAGCCGAGGTTTCCCGATCATTAACGAAGGGCAACTTATGGCGTAACAGTGACGTCACCGTCACCGGCTCCAAGAAACAAGCATAGAAATAAAATTTATTGCGGCGTTTATACTTTCCAGAACCTAAACGTTTGTAAAGATGGTGTGTTTAGACTATTACACTATGTCTTGTGGCATATGAAGGCAGAGTGTACTGTAGGGTTCTGAACGCGGCGCCAGTTTAGGAGGCGGTGCTCCGAGTCGTGACGTCACGCAACTCTGACATTACAGTCATTCACCTCTTGAGGGAGGAGAGGTTGCTAACAGCGTGCCTGCAGCTCAGCTGTTTTGGAAGTATGGTCTATCATCGATCGAGTGCAATGACTGATTTCGCCGATATGTGTATGAACAGATAACGATTCGATTCCTTTCTAAAGCGTCACATCATGGTGTGAAGGTGTGAATCACAAGACCCAAACTATTTCTGTTCATGCCCCTCCCCTCGTTCCAGTAGGGCGAGTTTTAAACCAGACTTGCTAAAGTCTATCTCCATCATTACCTTCACAAGGCAGCACATAAAACGGATTGAGGGACGGTTAGATTTTGCGTTTGGACGCAATTTGACTGTTTCCTTTTAGATCCTACAGAGTCAATAACAAAGTGAAATAAAGATACAAAATCCAGGCGAATTACGAATTATAACTCAGGAATCACTTCAAGTTATGAGAAACGTATCAGTTTATTCTGTGAAATGTTCAGGAACTGGTCCAGGATGCATTGGTTCAACATGTGAACGCAGTAAACGTATTCGGCAAACTGGCATAAAATATCCGCCCGTGTTATCGACGAAGCCTATGAAACAGAATACGGGTAACGACAATGTAACTGAATCGTGTATGCAGTATTAAGGGCGTGGAAGGAAGCTGTAATTGTTGAAATTTATGTAGAGATAATTAATAACAGTGAAATGATTAGAAGCCTATTTTAGTCCATTTCTCTTATAATGAGCAACATCTGTCTTTCACAATAGATTCAGTTTTTATTTCCCTTAGTATGTTTTCCCTTATCAGGCAAGGAAATAAGGGCTTACGGCATCGAATTTTCCCTGGTATTCTTAAAATATTATCTGCTAAGCGTCGACTTCTCACATTTAGTTTCCGCGTCTTATCTTTCTGTTGTTGTTGTTGTTGTTGCAATTTTAAATCCTATTTGTTAATACAATGTTATTTTATAAAATTTCAATGATAAAATACACTATTCTTTCCGCAAATGGAACAATTAAAAATAAAATAAATTCATCTTTTAAAATAGGCCCTTTTAATTACAACAAAAAATAAATTCCATAATGTGATATACACAGCAAGTTTATCGTAAAATAGTTCAGCAACGGAAGAGTTAGGCTATTTTCAATATTTAGGGTGGCGAATTAAGTTCTAGTTTGGCGAATACAACTTCGCAAAATTTTACACCTCCTGTGTGTGTGTATATATATATATATATATATATATATATATATATGCACACTTACGTGTATTTATTGGCCATGCTGGGAAGTATGGCGGCAATTCTTAGGCGAGATTATTTTTACTAATCGCCGTCAGCGTAAGCCACCCGAATAATACTGTGTCCTTCAGTCTGACTCGGCCCACAGTTAACACATTACTGTAAGCATAGTACACAGAGTACTTTAACGTAACCTCGTGGGATACGGCGGGACAGCTAAACCATCGCAATGAAGGGCAAAGGAACTAGATGACTGGGGTTCAATAACCGGCGAAGACACGATTTTTCCGTACCCCACTACCGGAACTAGAATCATACGTAGTTCCTATGCAAAGGTCAGTGGGGATAAACCGGCCAGAACTTGGCTCTGATCACTCGCTCACCGCACTTATAGTGCCGGGGTTTATAATGTGTAAAGCTATAGTATTTTCTCCAGTATTCATGATGTGGTACTTGATTTGAGACTCCTTTAAGGAGATGTTTCCGCAAAGCAATTCCAATATTGCAAGTATTTAGTGAATACGGCAAGACAAGATAAATTGTGATTTACAAATGACAATATTCATTTTCTTTATTTTGGATACATTATTTCAATATTATTGACCAAAGACCTTTGTCAAAAGTACTGTGTGACCTATCCTATGATTTTGACGTAAATATGTCTATACGGAAGGGTCATTTGGCAAAAACAGCGTTACGAAGATGTGTAAGATCCATACCAACAATATGGACCGACAATGGTCAGATTTTATATGAACTCCTGCGTGCATTACAATGCAAGAAAAAGGATTCGAATTTCTAACACACGCTTGCAACAATATTGGCCGAGCATGTCGTAAGGCTCTTTTCTCTTTTATTATGCATGCTGTATAATTGCCTGAATAAATCATATTGCAATCCTTTCCTATACCTAAGAAACTAATTGTCATGTCATCTGTTTATTCGGCATTGTTGTGTTTCATTACTGCCGTCAACAATCCGCTTTCGTTATTGTGGAAAGAGCCGAGCTGTGAATCGCTTGTAGAAGAAGTGCGTCGTAGAGCAGATAATTTTGTGCTGGTAAAAACGTTTTAGAATATCACAAGTACTTATCTTATATAACAATTATTAAGAAATCTGTGATACTGCCCTCCACTCTCTCCATTTTAGTTTTGATCAAATTGGTCATTGCGGGTGGACATCGTGGTCTCCAACAATTGAACAAAGTTTGAGGCAAGGTATTCCTATTTATTATTATTGTTCATCACATTTAATGTTTTCATCTGCATTTGTGAACTCGTGTAAGATAATTAGGCGTGTCTTCTTTTGACGTAAATACGTCTGTACGGAAGGGTCATTCGGCAAAAACAGCGTTGCTTACGAAGATGTGTAAGATCCAGCGCCGAGTCACATTTAAATGTTCATTCCTCAGGAATGGTAAGAGTAAGGGCAATGTAACCTATATGTAAAATGATCAGTAAATAAGGACCTTTAAGAATCTGTAATGTATTTTATTGTAATTATAATTGTTTATACATTTATTGTAATTTTAATGAACCAATGTGTACAATTTTCAATGCATCTGGCGCGTTAAGCACCCGCCTCTCGAAACCGTAAGAGCAGACCGTATGCCAAGTCCAATAAAAATTCACAAATTCCAAGGTTACAACAAATTTATAACTGTTTGTTACTCAGTAGAAAAACTTTGATCTTGGCAGTGTGCACCCACACGGAAAACCGATGGCGGTAAATCTGTGGGTAGAAATTCATGAGCTGAGATATATTTTTCGAAAACTAAACTATGTAGAGTAAGAGCCTTTTATTTTTGATAGGGTTCATATCCCCCCCCCCCCCGCAAAATGTTAATTCACAATGCAGACATCACAGCTATTCTCTCTGAGTAATAGAAAGTACGTGAGTGTGTGTGTCGATTAAAATGTATTTAAAATATTTCAAGTATGTTCTTAATGTTAATACGGAACAAAGGAATACTTCACTGTAAAATTTTCAGCATTTAACCCATAATTCTTATATTAATCAATGTCCATGTCATAAATCGTTGAAGTTTCTCTTCACGTTCAGTAAAACCACTCCTAAAGGTGAAAGTGGTTTGTTTTTTTGTCATTGGCAGTATTTTATGTCCAGAAGGTCAGACAGGCCTACCATATTTGCTCTAATATTAGCACACATCTCGAATTTGTATCACTTTATTGATATTATTTCCGCGTCATTTGTATACATTGGTTTTTTCAGATTTAGAAAATTTTAACATTAATATTTTTATTGTGTAGCCCTATATTACTACAAAACCTGTAGGAAAGTAAAACAAATACATTATATGTATTTTAAAAAATATTTTGAACAAGTATAATATAAACAGGCACACATAACAGAACCCTCAAGCGAAAACAGTTAAAACATTGACAGAACCTGAGGAAGAAATGGCAGTCTTTGCCTCCCTTTTCATCCCCTTAACACCAGACATGACTGGAGCGCCCCATTCTGAAAACAAAATTTAAACTGTCCTTCATCCTTTTCTCTCACCCTTCCTCAGATTTCCTCTTCTCAAATGCCCTCTTTTACTTAACAATATTGGGTCTTTCTTGAAAAGTTTCTCCCATGTTTTTAGTTGAAGGCTCTTTCACAGAACTATTGAAACTAAGAAACATTAAAAAAAAGAGGAACATACATTTGATGATCACTTCTGTAAGACTGTGAAGTGTGTTCTTTTGATGTATTAGACCATTATGTTTAAAGCCGGTTCAAGACCGGTCAATAGCAGACTGTAAAGGCATCGTACCAGAGCCCTTATCGGTTGAAGCAACATCGCCGTCCTTCCGCGGCAACTTCTCTGTCATTCCTGTATTGCATGAGCACACATCATCAGGCGCTGGTACCCAGCTCCGAATAAATAATCTGATCAATGAGAACAATGGTCTCATTATAATAGAAGCATGGGTGACGTGACGTCACAGCAAGTTTGACGCTGCCTCTGCTTACACACACATAACCTGAGCTAAAACTATTTACCATTTACCTGTAGCTCATATTCACTGTTCTGCAATTCGACTGTCACATGATTCTCCATCAGCGTCAGAATTGAGGGCATCATGCTGGATGCATAGTCATAAACAAGAAAAAGTTGTAGACGAAATGCATGTTTTGAGCTGATGCTGTGACGTACGCTCTTTGATTCTCTATAGAAGTTTATATTTTGTTAAACCTTTAAAGCAACGGCTTACATCGCTTAACCACGGGGGTTCAATAAATACAATAGATTGGGTACTCAAGTTAGGACTTGAAATAAAAAACATTATTTGTAAACAACATACGAACTTAACAAGATTGGAAAGGTATCCTCTTGGGAGCACACAAATTCCAAATGTGTTCATTACGCCAAATTCTGTGCACACACCGGTAACATCATTTGGGGCCATTGCATCACGAATGCACAGATCATAAGTAATGGAGTACTATCTCACGAATTTGAGAATACGACAGTTTCGTATTGTTAATTCGACCCTCAAATGGCATTCATTCGATACCAAATTTCATGAAAAGCCATCTAGCCATTCTGGCAGAGGACCTTCAAGAGCAATGATGTCATCAAGCACGCGCAGATGATTATGGGTAATGGCGTCATGTTCACAGCAAGACTTTGAGCATCCGCCACGTTCGCATTACGAAAGTGTACAAAATGAAAAAAGTGCTATTGCGGACTTAGCTCTAATGGCAATCTCCGTACCAAATTTCATGAAAATTCATTACCCGTTTCCGACGTTTACATTGCTGAAACTGTAGTTCATAAGGCCACCGATAGATTGAAGCATGACCTTTCGGTTGAAACACGAGACAGAAATAAATGAGCCCACAACGTGTTACTCACTTAAACTGAAGCGTGCAGAATATCTGAAAGCGAAGAAGTAACAGTGAAGGTAATTTCTGTATTATGTGAAATATTCCATGTAAGAATATTCTCCTCATGAAGGACAATTTTCTAGGAATGAATTGAAGAATGCTGTTGGCAATCCTGCAACATCGATGTCTCGAAAGTCACGAATGTGTAACATATTTTGAGATGTGTTGTCAATATTCAGCTCTATGTTCGCAAGAGGAATAAAAGGAATTAACTAAGAATTAACTATTATCAATATCGCTAACCGTAGGTAATATTTGAATTCCATATAATATTACATACACTTATAATGTAGGTAAAGATTTTTCGTAGGAAATTTGGGTGTGCCAGTTTCTGTATATCCCTGTATGGTGGTGTTTTGAGAACATCGCCCACACTGCACTGGAACCGTGTCATTGGTTTTTATTTGATATTGGATTGTACCTCAAAGGTTTGATGTCGTAATCGGGTTCATTTGTGGCATACAGCATACCACAAATAATTTGCATTGGAAGTTATTATAAAGTATATATATGTAACAAGCGGATGTGATATATAATATAGTCATATTCATTTCAAAGTTTGTGGCTGGTAATCAAATTATTATATACAATTAACAAGTAAGTATACTGATGAGCGGGGTTTAAATGAGGCGTTTCATGTGGGGGAAGATTTAGAAATCGATACCAGTTGAGACCTATCAAGCGCTAAAATTTGTGTGTGTATAATGAGTTTTACATTATAATAAAATAGACTAGTACAGAAATACTAACTAATTTTATAAAGCTGTCCTGGACAAGATTTAATCAGTGAGTTCATGAGATTTGCATGAGCAACCAATAAATAACAAGGGCAATGAGTGCAAAATCACAAAGAACAAATTTAGAAAATACGTGTTTTCTAAACCGTGGTATACTTTTAACTCCTGTTCATTTTTGACATGAACCATATTATTACTGATTTTTAGACATCAGCATGGCATCACTAGAACAGACAATTCAACAGAGTGTGCTGAAGACAGCACAAACAGTGGAACAACAGCTGGATGCTGAACTGGAGAGACTAGAAAATTTGGATTCAGATGACCTGAGCACACTCAGGCAACACAGGTTGAAGGACATGAAGAAACAAGCACAACAGCAACAGGAATGGCGAGTCTTGGTGAGATTCATGATAAAATTATGCAGCTTCTCATACATACATCCTGTGTTATATAATAGTAAGTCTGTCAGCAGAAGCATGGCCAGTAAGACAAAACATTCTTTGACTCAGTTTGACCCTTTTTTTCTTCTTTAATTTGACTCCATTTGAGTTATTTTAGATTCAAATTTATTGAATTCATAACATATAGCTGTAGGATGCATGAATCCCAAGTGTTCCAGACATTTTCTTGTACCTAAAATTGTAATACTCAAGTCTGTATATCTGTGTTCAATTACCATGAGAATTGTAATTTCTGTTTTTTCAGGGACATGGAGAATATACTGAAATTCCTGAAGAGAAAGAATTTTTTGGAGTAACAAAGAAATCGAAACACGTTGTTTGCCATTTTTATAAAAGTGGTTCACCTCGATGTGAAATTGTTGACCACCATTTAAAAATTCTCTGCATCTCTCACCTAGAAGCCAGATTTTGCAAGATTGACGTGGAACGATGCCCATTTCTAACACGTGAGTAAATAAGATTTGTATTCTAGAAGTAAAAGAATGTCTGAATTTTCTGACATATGTACTGCATTTAACATATACTCATCTGATTTATGAGAAGGAAAACAGATTTTTTGCACCATATAATTGCCCCTACTTCGGCATGATGGTTACACTGCATTCTCCTTCCATAGACTGATAAATGAATGTGGTTCTTTACTAAAAACTGCCTTTGCATTTCTGTTTGACAATTTTATGGCTATTGGAATCACCGACATTATTCAAATAAATGTATTTAATGATACATTTTTACACAACAGAGTTTAAACTGTGACTTATATACTTTTTGGCAAAAGAATGTAAGAATGAAACTAAATATAAAATATATAAATTAAGCATCTCACTTGATCATTCAAACTCTGTTTTAATCAGTATTAGAAGACTACTTAATTGGCTTAAAACACTTCAGATGGATGACAATTTTTTTTTAATTACTTGAAATTAAATATTATGGATATGTTATGCTATATCCAACTCAGTGAGGCATGGAACTTAGAAAGATGTTTCCTTATTATTACAGAACGCCTTCGCATAAAGGTCATCCCCACAATTGTACTGATAGAAGACAGCAAAGCCAAAGACTACATTGTTGGATTCACAGAACTTGGAAACTGTGACGATTTCTCAACAGAGATGATGGAATGGCGGATAGCTAAGTCCGGATGTATAAATTACAATGGGAGTCTCCTGGAGCCTCCAACTGAGGGCAAACGAACCAACAAGTTTGTTTTAGGTGCTGTTGGAAAGAAGCGTATGATTCGTGGCAGGGATGACGACTCGGATGATGATGATTTCTGAAATTTGCTTTTGGTCTTGATAATGAAATTGCAGTTATTTCAAACTTTTAAGGGAAAACAGTGAATCTAACATAAGGGTTTTGTTATTAAAAATCTATCAAATTTAATAATGTTAATTTCTATAATTGTCTGCTTCTGTATATTTTGATCATTCTGCCTTGTCCTTGTATTTTATGAAAACAATGAATTACTAGTAAGTTGTATACTTACAGTCACATCTTAGTATTTCTGTCAACATTCTACTTCTTAATTAATTTAAGCATTCTGTTCATTTAAGATTTTTATATAAATATAATAATAAAAATTACATGGTATGAAATCATATAAATATTATAAAATCAATGCTGGAGAGTTAAGATATTGGCACTTCCAAGACCAGCCAAGTGCCATACCAGAGATGAAGCACCAAGAATGAGGTATAATATACTAGCTAGAATATCCCATAGCATACCTTGGGTGGTACAAGTGAAGGAGTGATAATTGGCAGGAGAAAATAAAAAGTATGTCTAAAAAAAGCTATCCTATTGTCATTTTGTTATATGAAGTGCCTGGGTTTGTTCCCAGTAGTTAATATGTTTAGTGTATTACTGCTAGTAATTACTGATAGCTGTATATAAGTAGTGGCTCTTTACTCCAACAGCTGCAGTGTTAAAATGGCGTTGCTGAAGTTGCAAACTAAGAAAGGCAAATTGGCTTAATTAAGTTCTTCCAAGTATTTCTTATTTGCAAGAGTTTCTAAACCCCTTTCATCTCTGTGACAATGATGCACTTTATATTCAGATAACTTAAAGAAGCAGTATTTCTGTTTCCCTGGTCCTAGAAGGAACTTCTTTTAGCTTCTGATGCTTGCATTTTACATGAGTACATATAATCATCCATCTTATGGATAATCTCTTTGGACCTATGATTACATGTTACATGAGCATGTATAATTGCTCCTTATTTCATACTTAATCCTTTGTAAGCTATGAATGAGATGGATTGTGTGAAACATACCTCTAGCTCTGACTGGCTTCAATGTATAATGGTACAAAGGAGCATTTCCATCTCTTGACAGTTCAAAGCAATGGACACTTACCTATAAAAGAATTCTAAAACAAAATAATCAGCATGGAAAGAGTTAAAATAATAAAATGTTACGGGTAAGTAGACCTGCATTATACTGCAAGTATGGTAACACTTGTCTGTGGCCCTTGATTCAGCTGTGGGGGCACCAGGAAATGTGACGTATGACTGGCTGCAGCATACGCAGGTGGCCGTTCATCCAGTATTGGCTCTGGTACAAAACTCACGGTGTAATGCGGACTGTTTGCTTTCTCCAGTTCCAGCAGCACCAATTCATTGAGAGCTGGGTATGGCTTTAAATGGCAACCTGGGACATACAATGTCACCTGGGGTCCAAGAATTGGCCAGTATCGTCCTATGTTGAAACCATTGATGAAAGCCACTCCCTATGAGAAAACAAGAGACTCATAAAAATCATAGCATAAACATAAAAGGAATTCTACTAAATGAATGTGAAAACATGACTACATGTATATTTTGGAGATCTTAGTATTTTTCCTTGTGATGATACTAGAAATTTATTTTTTGAGGAATGTACCAGAATTTATTCTTGTGTTTTAATTTCTTTCAATATAATTGTATAAATCCTGAATGCACTCAAGGAAGAACCACAATGAGGACAACACAATATTTTTTAAATCAGTTTATTTTATGTCATGACAAAAACTGAATTTTAAGAAACAGAATATTTGGTAATGAAAGACAAAGAATTACCACAGCAAATATTTAACTCCACAAGTTTGAACATTCAAGAATAATACACAACTTTCACGATGGATGCCACAGTGTACTTGCAACAGCCATCAAAATGAAACAGTATATTGAGGATTTATTTTATTCTCGACACATTCCAGGCCATCATTAAGGGTTTTATTTTACTTCTTATGAAATGTACTGCTTATTAATGTAATAATAATAAAATATGGCAAAATTATGAAGACAACCTTAGTCTTGGAGAACTATTATGGATTATCCAAATAACAGAAAACATTGAAGATATGTAGGTCAGAATGAGAATATGTTTAACAAATGGATGACATACTCAATGGAAGAAGAGATGTCTAGAAACAATTATCAAAAAAAAAAAAAAATTCTGTCCCCTGTCTGTATAAGTCAGTGTCCTGCAGTTCTATCATCATAACCAGTTTTAAATCTGTGGCCTCCCACATGTTGCTAGAGCACTAGAAACAGATGAGACATCTAGAAGGCCAAAACGGATACCCATATGGAAACGGTGGTGTGACACCTGAAAGAACAGGACATTGGTTTTTGCAGACAGGAGACAGAAGTTTATCCTGCTGTGATATGTCTTAGTGACAGACAGTTTTTGTTTTATATGATTTCATTATATTCTTATCCATATCAAATATTTAGCAAAATAACATCACGATATATGCCTCTTGTACTATATGTATTTGTAGTTATATTATAAACATTTTATGAATGAAATGCATCACCTTTCCCCATCCTCTTGGATCTAGAAATGTATCAAGTGGCTCAGAATAAGACTCTGGGAGTTCAAATGTTCCACGGAAGAACGCCGGACATGAGAAGGTATAATTGTAAGTACTGTTGACACCAAGACTTGAAATGTCATGCAGAGGAAAGCCAGTAATTATCCAGTCTTCCAGCACATCTCCTCCAAGTGTTGCATTGGAGAGAAGCCCCTAAAAAAATTGTTATTGCTCTTTAAATTTACCAACTGAAAAACAGTATTAGTGTAGTTTGTAAATATTCAGCCCACTTCATGATGCAGGGTCATTTACTAAAAGCTGATAGTTCCTCAGTCCAGAAACTGTAATGCTTTTAATAGAACCTAAAAGTTCATTTTGTATTTGCAAAAACATGCTACTTCACTCTATCCTCAGACAGCTGAATTCAGTCATCCTATTTCTGTGTATGGTAATGAACCTGTGGGTTCCATAAGAAACATGGAATTTCTTAATCAGTTAAGTAACCATCAGCTTCTCATGGAGGACTTGCACTGTGGAGGCACAGAACCATTTCTAACATAGCACTGTAAACTCACCTTGAAGTCATTTATCAAGGAACCATAGTTGATACGTCCTTGATTTTCCACTAGAACCTGGATTTTGGTGCCTTCAGAAAGTGACAGGGGCATTGATGTAATTTTCTCACTGCGACTCAAAATTCCTTTGGGTACCTAGTTAACATTATTTCTTTTGTTACTGTTTTGTCTATGGTTCAGTTATAAGTTGTCTCTGTTCACTTGCATAATAATTCTATAACAATATCATTTTACATATGAAGTCTTCAAACCAGTCAAGATATAAGAAAATAAATAAATACAGTATGTCGAGGTATGTGCGTATACAGCAATTCTGAATGACATTCAATAAATACAGGATCATCTATTCCTGAAATTAAGCCACAAAGTTCCTATCACCATATGGTCCCAATTGCTTCACTATATTATGAAGCATCAGTTTACAATTAATGTTTCAGCAGGAATAACTGCCAGTCTCACAACAGGGCCTTCCAAGCTGTTGCCTTAACTCTTCAACTACTCGTGATGAACGATCGACAATAAAACAAACTGTAGTTTATGCACGATGGAGATCCTATTCATTTTACCTGCAATGTATAGTAACTTTTTGGATTCCCACTGACCAGGCTGACAAGACAAAACAGACTGGTTTGCTGCTGACTAAAAGACAGTTTGCTCAAGAAGTGTAAACACATAGGATGAGCTTTAGTGTTTGATTGAAAAAACACACCACATGCCTAATACTTTTTAGTGTATCGGGAATTCTTGGTGTCACAGGGCCCACTCATGCATTCAAACCAACAGAGAGCATTTTCAGCAACTATAGTAAACATTTTTTTTTCGTATCCAGTACACACCATTCAGCATGGTGTGCATTGGTGGTTAGCAGGATTCACGACCCATCAATACACGGGTTCAACCGGGACCGCAACATTTAACGCTCCTGCTGTGGCCCCCTTTTTGCGAAATGATGAAAGTGGAGCAATTGTTCGGATGCCACGGAGAAACCGGGAAAACTCCATGTTGCCTGGACCACGGCCTTGCCCAACACAAGTTGTAGATCTGAGCACCACCGGGAATCGAACCCGGGACCCCAGTATTACAAGCCCAGCATTCTAACCACCGTGGCAGTTATAGTAAACATTAAAACACTGTTATGCTGAAATATAACAAATAAATGCACTCATAAAATTCAGTGTTACTTGTCTCATTTGATTTCCTAATGCTTCCCTTTACCACTAACAAAGTGGCTGCAGCTATATGTTTATAAGAACACTGGGGCTTGACTTTAGCAGTAGAATATGATCCTTAAATTTAACACGTGCATGTGTATGTTTATAAGGAAGTAAATGGAGCATAACAAGTAATGTAGATTTTGAAACTTACATCATCCAGTAGCACAACTGCCCTGTCTCTGAGACCTGGGATGTTGAACAGTGCTGGATCTGGCACAGAGCGTGCCAGAGTAGTCTCATACAACACAAAACCATAGTGCTGACCGAGGTCCTCAAATGTAAGGGGGAATTTGCTTCTGAGTGGCTCTTTGCCCAATGCTTGCCTGATACTTTGGTCCAATAGTGAAGCAATGGGGTTTAATATTATTGTGTTGTAACTACCCTTAGGTGCAGGTATGGGTGCAGTATTATTTAGCAGTGGTAGATACTACAGCAAAAAAGCATAAAGCATTAGTATAATAAATGAATTAAATTGAAACGTAGTCGAATTTCATAACTCTATATGACATGATTCAAAGCTAAATAATCGTAGCTGCTGATTCAATATAACTAAATGATCTACAAATCTATGATCTATAAATGAACTATCCTAATATACTGACAGAAATTTCCACTTTCAATTTCCATTTCCACATTGTACTGGGTAAGAACCATCTTCCCACTTCAAGTACCATGTTACTTACCCTACCAATGACCTCTCTTATGGCAAAGTATTTACTAGTAGGATCCCCTGCCTCTGTGATAGGGGCATCATAGTCATAAGAAGTAAGCTGGGGTTGGTAGTTGTCTCCAAAATTGGCACCTGTAACAATTGGCACGTGGTTCTAAATTCATTACTATTTAGGTAATAGTACTTCTCTGTTTCATAACAATTTATATTGTCAATATTGGTCTTCTGGGCTGTAATACCATGAAGACAGGAGCAATATATTCCTCCAGAACGTTATCATCTACCTACAAGTCCATGCAACATAACCCAGAAGGCCAACATCAATAATGCAGTAAAAAGCTCAAAACTAAACTACAATAAAATGTAGTATGTCCCATATCTAATTTCACAACTCATTCACTTCATCGAACAAGGTCCTTGAGAAGACTCATCTGATAAAGAAATTCCCTGCCTCTTATGTAACCTAATGGTGCATTACCATGTTCATAACAGACCACCAATGGACTGAGCCATCTGAATCCAGTCCACACCCTCATGATCTCTTTCAACATTGGCTTCTCATCTATTTTTGGATCTCCAAATTGGCCTCTTTACCTCAATGTCCTGCTTACAGTTTTTCACGAATTTTTCATCTTTCACATGCACGCTAATGTCCCATCTGTCTCACCCTCCTTGATTTTTTCACCCCAGTAATAATTTTAGTAAAGAATACAGATTATGAAGCTCCTCATCAATTTTAAATTGGACATGGTAGTCCACAAATAAAATAAATACTGAGAAAACAGCTGGACATGAAAGGGTAATAAAATTCAATACATGAGAGGAGCAAAGACAATTTACGTGAAGCCAACTCTGAGTTACAGGACTCCTACATCTGTCCTGAGGATATCACCTGCCAAGAATCCAAAGTTGGTGCCTCCGTGAAACATGAAGAAATTAACAGAAGCATTGCGAGCCAGTATCTCGTCTAGAGTATTCACTATTGTCTCAGTGCCGACACTCTGGAATGGCTCTCCCCAATGGGTCAGCCAGCCTGTATAGAACTCTGAGTTTACAAGCGGACCATGGGGTTCATATATCCGCTGGGCTAAAAATGCTGTATCCACATTTGTATCTATAAGAAAACAATGTAAAAATGCCAGTACCAGAAATCATCTTCAATTATGTAGTACTGTTAGAAATTGAGAGAAGGTTTTCATTCAGCCAAGCAAGTGAAGATCAAGTCAACCATTTGAGGATATTCCAGAAACTTTAAGGTTAAATTTCATGCTACAGTTGCCGGTACTAATCCTTCGGATTTGGAAGGTACGTTACTTTCGACAGCTGTGAGACATCACCATCTAACTGTTGAAATAGTTTCACATATTGGACAACGCAACCCACGTCAAGAGGATGAGTTTTAAAAACAAGCACATGAAAAAATGTTGATGAAATGGAGTATAAAAGAACATGAAAACAGCTGATTACCTGCTCCAAAGTCTACTGTTGCATAAACACCTTCAATTTTCCCACATCTAAGAAATGACAATCCCGCTCCATCTGTAGAGTATAACACAGCAGCATCACCCACTTTACTTTTAACAATATCCCGCAGTTGAGTCATGTAGCTTGAGTCACATGCCTGGTAACTGCCATATTCATTTTCAATCTGGTAAAAGCATTCAGAAAAAAAAATGTTTACTTTGCTGTTGGTACCGGTCACCACAAACAATTAATAAAGTAACTTTAAACAGTTTGCTGCTATACTGAACAAATTTTTAAAAAGCTGTATTTAATTTAATAAAACATTTCACAATGTGTTATTTATACATTTTCATTACTCAAGTCTGTAAGATATTCATTTCAGATATGTAGCCGCACAGATGTTTAATGGGACGGCATAACTAATGATTCTTCGGATATGTTTTTACATTGCACTTGTCGCCATTGTACCGAGCGCCGTCCGCTGGAAGAGCGATTGTGAGCAGTATACCTTCAGAAGGAATGGGAGTATAAAATAAGATTTAATTGTCTACATAGGAGATCATTTTCATGCCATACCGGCGGTGACCAATCGCTGCTACTGCCATACTGAACCGTCGGATCACCGAAGACTCATCTTTTGTAGTTCTAAGTTTAAATTATTTTGGTACTCCTGTACTGTGCCATTATCTTCTAATTTCTCTACATTCCATCTTTTAGTTCTTTCCATCTTCCCTTTCATAACCATGGATATTTTTGGCTTCATTCTAATCCCAATTAAATAATGGTCCGAATCAGAATTTTCCCCTCGGAATGTGAGCACATTTTCCACATCTGTCATAAATTAATCTACCCTGTGTTTTGTTACATACACTTTTCTTTCCTACTTTAAGCACTGTCTGAAGTTACACATTTGGTTTCTACTACCAGCAATGAAGGACAGAGTTTGCATTGTCTTTGCTTAGACAAAGTAATTCTCTAATGGAATACAATAGGAATAATGTTTTTTTAATAGCAAGAAGTAGGAAATCAGATAACTGGGGTAAATTTTGCAACTAGGACGATTCGACTGGCTGGATGAAGGAGCATTGATGTCGAGTATAATTCACGTAAATCAGAAAATGAAGGAAAATGAGAGACAATCAAATCAGTTCTTCCATTACCTGCACCATGATGATTGGTCCACCATTTCCATACAAATAGACTTGTACACTGGTCAACACGTAATTCAGGTACCTCTCTACATACTCCATGTAGGCTGTGGAATAAAAAAAAGTCATGGCAATGCTAACTGTACCTTCTTACTGATGAGTAAACCCTTGATAAAACAGTTTAAATCTTTTCCTGTAAATTATGACATGTTTAACCTAACCAGCTTAGTTAGCTTAAGATAACTGAAGCTACTGTAATTAGCACTGTTTTTTCTGAATAAAACATTTCATAACAGATAAACAATTTAATTGGGGGGGGGGGGGGAAGAAACAGTGCTGAATCAACTTGGGGAACCTTCTATACTAAACTCCAACAGTTTTACCATGGTTACATATTATTAACCTTTATTGATTGTTCACAGTAGCTTATACACAGTCCAGCCGGCCACGCATCACTCTGTATTTCATTTCAATTTCAAAATTGGCAGACTTTGTCTGCCATGAACCAAAACATGATTTTCCAAATGATGGACAAATCTAAACAGGCAGTTTCCCTTCAAGATAAATGTATTTGAACATATGAAAAAGCAACACTAAACTTTGTTTAATTTTAACATCGTATGGGTCATCTGACTGTGACCGACACTGGAATATGTTATTCTGAATGTAGCTCTGAGCCTGACAGAGTTAGAATATACACAAAAAATATTTATGAGAATTTTTAAAACTATAATTTTCACAAATTCTAATTATATTTCTTTTCTGTAAGGAATGACTATGACGAGTTTCTCTTTTGACATTTTACATCAATTTAAAATATGAGCCGGGATAGCTCAGTCAGTATAGTGACTAGCTACAGGCTGGACGACCGGGGTTCAATCCCCGACGGGGGCCAAGAATTTTTACTCTAGCTTCTGCATCCAGACCAGCTCTGGGGCCCACCCAGCCGCCTCTACAATGGGTACCGGGGTCCTTTCCCGGGGGTAAAGCCGGCCGGGGCGTGATGCTGACCACTCACCCCCATCTAGTGCCAAGGTCAGGAATGAGTAGGAGCTATACCTCCACTCCCCCCCAGCGCCTGTATGGCATGTAGCGGGACAAACTTTACTTTACTTTACATCAATTTAAAACACTACTAAAAAACTGCATACTTACTTGTATCATTGGTGCGAAGATAAATGTCTGGTTTTACTGTTAGCAGCCAGGGTGGAAGGCCTCCCTGTAAAGGGAGGGGGGGGGGGGGTGAGAAAGAGAAAGAAAGAAACACCACTTTAGGATAAAAATACTCAAGCAAGAATGCACATGTCTTAAATTTGTATGAGCTTTATGATAAAATGTAGACACTTATGACAATATACTATTCTCTTGGTATGAAGTTTCAAGTTCCATTAGTATACCAAAGTCTTAATGCTTGTATCATAAGCACATTCCATTTTTTCATTAGAATAGCCATCTGTCCCTCTATAGTCATTAAGTGAAAGTCAATATTTCCATTCCCATGGACCTATAATAACAGTTCATACCACGCTGTTTTTAGAACCTATAATGGTAGCAATTCATACCATATCCCTCTCAGCACATATGTAAGGACCAGGTCGAAGGAGGACTAGAAGGTCCTCTTCTTGTGCCAAACGAATGAAGTACTGGAGATCAAGCTCTCCAGAGAATTCAAAGCGGCCTGGTGAAGGTTCATGTTGGCTCCACTCTACATACCTATCCATAAATAATACATGATGTACAAGATAAATGTTCGGTGCCTTCAAATTTTTTGTTATACAATCCCAGACAACCTATTAAATTCTTGTGCTGATCTTCCTTTAAGAACTTGGTATGGAAATACAGTGCTACTTAAATGAATACTGTGAATTAAGCAACAAAGAGCTAGATGCTGGGTTGACTGTATACAACCCTTGTAAAAACATTTTAATGGAGTACAGTCACATTCAGAAATGGAGGTATGGAACATTTCAGCTTACGTGGAAACAGCATTAAGTCCTGCAGCTCTCAGTTTGCGCAAGCGATCTCGCCAGTAAGCTCGAGGAACCCGAAAATAATGCAGTGATCCAGACACATACCGGAATGGACTTCCATTCAGAAGGAACTGGTCATTTTCGTAATCAATACTGAAGAAGCGTGGTAATTCAACTGTAGTTGGTTCATACTGCAACTGAGAGGGATACAAGTTAGAACTGAATAAGACAGCTGTAAATAGTTGATTTACATTTTCTGGGTTGCCTCAACCAAATATTCCTTCATTAGCAGATACTTAATGCATTCTCATGTTGTGGTAGGGACGACAGACGTCGCACCGTTCCGTGTCAATTTGTCGGCGTCGTGTTATGACATCCTGAGGCTGGTCCTCGCTTTATTCGGAGTCTTGTGCCGGCGTCGAGAAGCGTGGCATTGGTCTGTCACGGTCATCTCGAATGGCACCTTCCCTTTATTCGGAACCTAGTGTCGTCCTCGGTTGCGTTAGTTTTGTGTTGGTTTTGTTAGGTTAGGCTTGGTTAATGACAGACCCACATGAAATGTAGTCTAGCCTTTCACCAGGGCCGTCTGTACTCGAGGCAGAGCAGACGTGGACGGCGTCCCTCTGCACTTCCTCTAAAGATACTAATAAAAAATATGTGTGGTAGCCTAAGGTCAAGGGTGGTTGTGAACCTTCCATATCAAATATAATGTACACGTTCGAAATATTATGAAATACCAAAGTTAGCATACAAAAGTAACTATTTTCTCGAGTACGTATTAAAATTTTCCGAATTATAGAATTTGTGCGCTTGTTTGTTGTGGGTTGTTTACTGTTTAATTTTGCGTTTTAAATTTTTAAAATTATTAACGAGGACGGCCTCATATCATTCATGCAAATTTATTTCAATCTGGAACTGCGTGCCAGGCTGCCACGGCACTTTATGTTTTGAAACATCTGCATTTCACAGAACGCGGAACCGATTGATGGTCTCAGATTTCAGTGTTATTTCGCATTCTCATAAGTAAAATGATGAACTGCGTCATCACATTAACCTTGTACACAAGGACGAATATCTGATGTGTAGCAATACACATATGATAAAGTCAGTTACCAAAGACGTACAAAGAAGCGATTAAAACTGCAGTTAGCCTTCATATGCCGATACGGTTTAAACTAGGGATACACAGCTCAGTGACAGTAGAAAGAAAGACCTGCCACTTACCCAGATTTAAGCACGTATTTAAAAGTCCTGCCTGCATCCATAACAAATAGCAAGCCTATTTCTGGGTGCAGAAAATACGTCTTCATGAGGTGTAATTTCAATAAAATTGTATTAAGTCTAGTTAAAAAAATTAGGTTCCTTTTAAGGGATTTTTTTCCACCCCAAATATTTTTTTAGTGGTACTGCCTCCAAACTGCAGTACGCAATATCGATTGCAAAAACTTAAGTTTACAGTAATACTAACTACTGTGCTCTCATGCAAAAAGAAGTTGAATACACTGTGTGTACGCATACGTGTTTATGTAACTGTACATTTATGCATTTGTACGCGTGTTTGGTTATTCGTGGCAATATATTAAAATTATAAATTTATCTGGAAAAAAATAATATGCAGGTAGACTCATGTACAAGTACAACAACTATGACATACATCGAGGCAGCAACATCTTAACAAAGAAACATCAGCACAGATGACAAAAAATTGTTGAACAAGATCTCATTACTATTAATGTAAAGAGACCGTCACTAAACAAAACTTTCAGTCTACAAGGGTTAACACGATTTGCGAACCATCGTTAACTTTGTACACATATATTTTCATTTAAACTGTGGTGCACTAGTTGATAAACAATGGTTCAATAGCAAACGCGGCGGGGGTGGATGAAGTGGGCAACGGTACAGGGCTCATTACATCCTACCTGTACTTGCATGCATCAGAACAGCCTTTTATCCTCATACTGTAGCTGTTGTTTGCCTTATACAGGTACTTTTATCTGAAGCCGACAACAATGAAGAAGGATTTGAGGAAGTTTTTTTATAAAAGCCTGTGGAGAGTAAACAATTTTTAAACGCCTGCCATTAAATGCTATTGTTTATGGCAGACTTACTGTGTACTGTTCAGTCACATTATCACTATTAAAATATGTCGTTAATGCATGAATCGGGTGAATCAGTTCTTGAGAGGCAGTTTTTAATCCGTTAAAAAGATAATAATTGAAACCACTTAATTCCCGCCTCCGCCTTAAAGGTTTATTTCCAGCATGCAATTTTACCACTCTTCCTGTCGCATCGGCAAATTAGTGTCATAAAATACACAAAATCAGACTTGTCCATTTGAACTGTAAAGGCAGTGACATGATTTTACCTAACGCTAAATTGCTGAACTTACTGCAACGTGTACGAAAGAGAACAGGAGCAGCGTCCACCTGCAGACGGTCTGTCTTCCACCCATCTTGCTGCAGTCCAAACCGCTACCTACTGCTAGACCAAGATGTCCTGCTCAGCATCGCATTCCAAGCTCATCAGCGTAACCTCAGCGAACTGACCATTGCCCCCAACTAGCAAGGACAAGTTAGTTGTATTAGTTGCTAACAGAGGGCAATGGGGGTGCGAGCGAAATCCCTAGCGGAAAAGTCTCGCGAGATGTTGGGGTTATTATGAATTAAAATGTTATCAAGGTTATACAACTTGATATATGAGTCGGCAACTTTTGTTACCGCGGGCCGCATTGGCTATTCACATATCTTTGACGAGTCGCAAAAAAATTGTCGTGGAAAGTACGCGCATAGATGGTATTCATGGATAATGCTTGTATTTCTCCACAAAAAGGTGTTTTCTCCCATCTCTCAAGGGTTTCTAATGCACTATTTTTTTAAAAGAAAATAATATACTCGAGAAAGAAGGTTCAAATGTTATGCAAACTTATAAAAAAGAGCATTAGACTTCCAAATAATTTCCTAAAAGTCAATATTTCTGTAAAAATATTAAAGTGCATTAAATCATATTAAATACGTAATTCTCTAAACAATGAAATATTTCAATACAAATGGTTGAATACCTCACTCAAAACAATATTAACCTGGGTATGAAAATCATGTACATTGGATATCAATATGTATAATATATTTTGATGAAGACTCAAATATGTCATGATGTTTATGGAAATGTGAATTCAAGTAGTCATATGCCTATATAACAGTCTTCCACATATTAGGTCCAGTGGCCTGTTAGTCTCATGCCAGCATTTGTTGAGTCTCCCCAAAGATCTTTGTTCATTCAGTTCTTATAATGGAAGATTTTGAATGTTCTTGAGTGGATATTCAAACAACCTGATTTAGCCAGTTGCCTGTATACTGACATCATAATACACTCTTTTTTACATGGGTTATTCTGTTAGTCTCACATCTGTCACTAGAAACTCCTTAAGGGTAGAATCTAGATTTAGAGTGTTAGGGAAAAGTGTGCTGAAGAGAATATTTGGACACATGAAGGAGCAAGTAACAGGAGGCCAGACAAAACTGCATAATGAGCTTCATAATTTTTATTATTCACCAAATATTATTAGGATGATTAAACCAAAGGGGATGACAGCATATAAATGTATGGAAGAGACAAATGTATAGTTTTAATCAAAGAAAATTAAACAAAGAGACAACATGGATGATGTACAAATTGAAAGAATAATATTAAACTGGTTCATTGCAACACAAGGAATAAAGCTATGGACTGGATTCATAAGGCTTTGGATAAGGACAAGTGGAAGGTTCATATGAATATAGTAATGAACCTTCAGTTCCATAAAAGGACCAATTTCTTGACAAACTGAGTGACCACCAGTTTCTCAGAAGGGTCACTACTCCATGGGGTCAGTTCCCTTATCCTTCACCATTTCTATGATTTTATCCTTATTAAGTCAAGAAGTATCAAAGTAAGTTTTCCTATATCATGAAAAATTGGATTATTCATTCTTCTTTTATTTAATGACAGTCTTCAATTGCCTGAGTTTTTCAGCATTAAACCAATTATTGGAAATGTTCAAAACTTCAAATGCATCAAGTAACAACTACTTTTAAATTCTCCTACTATCCAATAGACTTCTCACATATGGAATAAAGAATATTGTTTTAATGCTAAATAAATAATGTCCAACATGTCATGTAAGTTCTTTGAAGTGTTATCAAATGTTAATACTGAAAAAAAGAAGAAAAGAACAGCCATGTTCCTTCTTCTACATACAATTTCAAAGCCTAAACACAGAGACATGCACTGGTAAACTATTAGTCTTCCACAACATGAAACTCACAATTACTATGCTTGCTAAAAACACTGATACCAGTCTTGTGGTGTTTCCATGCTGTCCAACTTTTTGGTCAACAGTAGTGCCAGCAACTCTCAACTAAAATAAAACAAAATACATAACCTCATAAATAAAACCATGCAGATTTGCTGCACTGTTTGACTGCTGAAAATAAGGAAAAGTAACAAAGTACAGAATCAATGAATCAGTCAGTGAATATATAGGACAGGTCACCTTCAAGCATTCCATCTCTTTGCAAGCACACTCAGCCTGCGATGCCGCCATAGCAGCACAGGCCAGTAATGCCATACTACAGGACCACTTCTTATCCAGGAACCCAACTACCACTGGAGACCTTCTTCCATGAGTGCGCTGCTGGCTTCTTACATACTTCACCACTCCATACAATAGTTCCAAATGCTGGCTGCTGTTTGCCACTATTGTCAGGCCATCCTTCCAGCTGAAGCAACAAATTCAGCTGCTACACATGAACATTTACATTTACAGTGCTATGGAAGAGCAACATCCTCTTAACTATTCTAACTCTATGGAGAAGGCTCTTTCTTGAGAAGCTGATAGTCATTCAGTTACCCAAAATATTCCCTGCCTTTCATAGAACCTGAAGGTTCATTATCATCTTCTCAACAGATCTTCACTAAACTCTATTCTGAGTTACATGATTCACATTATTTCTTTAAGATCTATCTTAATATTATTCTCCCATCTACATGTCTCCTTCCACATTTTCTGACTATACTGGAGAGAACTATATAAGCGTGATTCTGCGGTAGAATATGTTTGGTGAAATTATCACTGCTGTTATTTTTATTATTGAACAATAATTTATGTAGAAAACACTTACTTCACACCTCATGTGTCTAAATATTTTCTGAGCACTCTGTTTTCAAACACTTCAAACTTACATTCTTCCCTCGCAGAAAAAAAATCATGTTTCACATCTCCACAGAGCAACTAGCAAATTACATAACCTAATTAATTTTCAATAAACATAAGGAATATGTATATTTTGAATAACACTGCTTTGTATTTCCTAAAAGATATGGCGAGCTACCTTAAAGGCCCAAGTCTTGTTACATCTTGCTTTTGTTTAGTGCCTCCTGACCGCAAGTTACATACGACTTTCATTATTGCTTCTCTCTTTGCACGGTCCTTAATACCAATCTCAATTAGATCATACTCTGACAATAATACAAATGTCTCCAAGCCAATATTTTCTTGTTTAAAACGTTGTATCTCCTCTTCGTCTAAGTTCAAGCCAGACAACAGCGTCACCAAGGATGTTCTGTAATGAAATAATACGTTATATTTTTCCTATCATTCTTTAATCTCAATTATTTAAATCTTGTATAGGATATTTATCTGAATTATGAACTAATTTATTTTAATATTCTTCTCCAAGTATGTTTCAGTTACTATGACCTATTGCCATTCATATGAATGAATATTACATAAACATTTATTCACATTACCTTTCAATATTTCTTCCAATAATTTATCATATTTTTATCACAATCTTTCTTCCATGATTTTTTTAACAAGAGAGAGAGAGAGAAGAGTAAATAAATACCAACTGTCAATTCTGCTATGTTGTTAATACAAATCCATTATTGGAACGCTATTCATATTACAGAGTCAGAAATTATTTGTCCTTGTAATCATTAAGTATTCAAAGTTCAAAAGAAAGCTCTAGATCTTAATGTGACTGTCACATACAAATTCTTTGTATGATCAACTTTTTTTGAGAAAATCAATATTTATTTTGAACCTCCACAAGCATTTGATTGATGCAAACCAAAATGAAACTTTCCAAATAAAAAATGCAAGCAAGCCATTTTCCATTAAATATTTTTCCATTAACAGTTTCTATTTAGTAGAGGTAATTCTACATTACTTCACACCCTGCAACATGAAATTGGAGAAATGTTCCAATAAAAGCAAGTTTTTGTTTAATACAAAACACAATAATACAGTACAGAAACTGTACTGTACTGTACTAGAAGTATTTTAAACTTGGGGTTGGTGATTTTTAAACAACCATAAATATATGAACTATCTCATATACTTATTAAAGTTAAAGTAAAAGGTATTATAAATACAATAAACAGACCTTTCACTTTCCTGCTCCATTGTCTTGTAGGATACTTCCAACACACACAAAACCTGTAAAGCACCCTTCTAGAACAAATGGAATATATTTATGAACTACAGAACCAACTCTGCAACAGTGTCATTTGCTAAATAACTGCAAATCCAATGTAGATATGAAGAGAGAAGTTACATTTCATGTAGACACACATTACACAAATTCTGCATATAAAAAAGTCCCATTAATACCAGCCAACAAAATATGTGCATATATGTATATGCAGGTATTCCAGAAGGAAATGGCTACAATATAAGAGGTTGTTATT
Source organism: Zootermopsis nevadensis (assembly GCF_977971745.1). NCBI lineage: Eukaryota > Metazoa > Arthropoda > Insecta > Blattodea > Termopsidae > Zootermopsis > Zootermopsis nevadensis. The sequence continues at coordinate 14,908,681 of NW_028259142.1, forward strand.
TTGAGCAAGAAATACTTCAATATGTATACCATTTATGATGGACATGGAATTACAGCTATTTAAAGTTAAGTTAACATGAGTAATGGGGAGAAATGTTTACTGTACAACTACTGTAATACCTTACTGTGCTGTAAAACCACTGCAAGTTACATCAAAGTATCAAAGCATAAGATTGTCATACTTCATACTAACTCCATATAACATTACTATTTACGTGCAACGAATTTTTCTGACTTTGAACATCCATAACTCTGGAACCATCATAAAGGACACAAATTTTACTAATATATATTACCCCCTCCCAAACTTTGTTCACTTCTCCTGACACGGACTGTACACATAAGAATGAACTTTGCATTTAGATTTTCTTATCATATTGTACTGAAACCCAAATGCATTACAAATATAAGTAAATATACTGTATCTTCTTACATTTATGAAGAAGATTAACAACCTTAACCTAAACTGAATAATGCCAAAATTACGGACTGTACAAAATACGCATGCTTCCTTTGGATGATTACAAGATATGCATGCCATTTACACTACCTCCACAAGTTGTTCGCTAAAATGTAATATATGACTGGAAAATCTGACGTTCGAGCAGTGACTTTGTTTTCAGCACGAAAAGTAAAGTACCTCGTAAGTTTTCTGTGATGGGATCACGAATCAAGAACTAAGCAACTATAAATTTCTTATTGATCACTGTGATCCTTTGCTATATGTGAAGCTACTTACTTCTGCTAATAGCCCACACAGACTACGAAAGATAGCATTTCAAGACTGTGCCCAGTTAAGTCAAGATTGAAGATGACAACATTTTATGAAGAGTACAGGAGCCACACTGAAAACCGAAGATAAATGTCTTCTAGGATGTTGCGACATGTAGATTACCCCTGAAATGTTGATAAACGTCTGTTGGATTTATCTGTGCTTCTACGAGGCTACACGGCGCTAAAACGCAAAAGGCTCTTATTTTTCATACTCGCCTCAATGACAACCAGAAATCTAAAAATTATTAATAAGCGGAAGTCCTGGCTAGTTAACAAAATTATCATTGAAAGGTAACAGTCTAATCGATCCTGGGTAGTGGTCCGGTGACGATATAGCCTAAGGCAAGAGTGTAAGTCCACACCTAAGATATGCAATACGCCCTTAAAGAAAATATATATTAATTTCCAATCTTGGTGGCAATCATTTGTTTCTCTACCAGTCATGATTCATTATCACTTCTTTCAACATAAAACTATGTGCCACACCATCCTGGTCCTTTTAATTATTGTCCTTGAAGCCAATCATAAGGAAACACAAAAGTAGACATCACTTGTGTATTATTAATTGATGCTATCACATTTTCAAATATAGGCCAGGCCTGGAAAATCTACAAATTATAAAACTATCTGTTAATTCAAAGGTATTTCTCTGTCTTTAAGTGATTACCACAGCAAAGTAGTAAGCATCTCAGAGCAACTCTTACAAATATAGAAAACTATAATATGACCAGTTGTTTTGGAAGGGTGTGAAACTTCAGCTCTAACCCTTGGTGAAGAAAACATTATGGCTGTCTAAGTACAAAGTGCTGAGGAAGGAGAATATTTAAACCTACACAAGAGAATGGAGAAAACCACAGCTTAAAAATTTGCACTTCCAATATAAGGGGTGATTCAATAAAGGAGGATGAGATGGGGTGGGACATATAATACAGGTGGGAGAGATGAGAAAAGCATAACATTTTAGCTGAAGAAGAACTAGGTACAAAGGCAAAATGTTGATATTCTTATTCCAAGATGCTTCAATCTTATTTTAAAATGGATCTAATGGAAATTGGTTTCAGGGTGTGGAATAGATTAAACTGATTCAAGATATGGTACAGAGATAGACTCTTGTAAACATGATGGATTCCGATTGCAGTCTTCTGGGTTGTGACACCATGTGGTCTTGTATGTGGTTACTGATTCAGGGTGTGGAATAGATTAAACTGATTCAAGATATGGTACAGAGATAGACTCTTGTAAACATGATGGATTCCGATTGCGGTCTTCTGGGTTGTGACACCATGTGGTCTTGTATGTGGTTACTGATTCAGGGGAACATTCTGCCTCTATATTCAGGGTATAATATGGTACAAACATTTGGCAACCACACACCAAGACAACACAATATCACAATCCAGAAGACAAAATTCACATTTTCATTACAGTGAAAATCTCAATCCTCATATAAAGTAAGTATATTTGTACATTCTTTACATTCAATGCATAAAATTAGAAATACATCACTACTAAAAAAAAGTTAATATACCTGTATCATCATCAACATTAATCTAAAGGATATTTGACCTAATAATGTTCTACCAAAATGTTGGTAACCATGTACAAATTGCACAGAATCATAAACCAGAATACCTCAGTTGCATAAAAGTTAACAGATGTAATCAAAGCAAGATGCAAAACAGAAAAGCACATATGAAAATGGCAATGAACTTTTCATTATGCATGGCAAAGAATACTTAAGATTACAACCATCTTTACATTATTCTGGATTCTCTTAACATACAAAGGTCTCACTGGTGGATCTCTGTAACTTCATACAGAAATTCACCTGTTCTATGTAGAACATAGTCCTGAGGAATGTAAAAATCATGCCTGTCATCTTTCTTCATCGTGATATCTGATAGGGAAGTTATTTTATCACTCTTGTACCTTTGCAGATGAGTTACAGCTATTGTAATTAATCCGCAGGCAACACTCCAAATGAACAAAATTATTATAAGTAACTTCGGCTTTATGGGATAGGCCGCATCAAATACTGATAATTATCCATCATTTTGGCAAACATTGCAAATGCCACCTTCAGTGTGAATGCTTAGAGGCTGGGCATTTATGAAAGGAAGGAAGTTACATACTGAAATCAGGCATGAAAACAAAAGGACAAAAATTACTATAAATATGGCTGTCTTCTGGGATGTTGTGCCATGTGGTCTGGTAGGTACTGACCAATGTTTAGATCTGCTTACCACCTCTATCATTAGGATGCATGGAAAATGGAGGCTGTATGTTCCTTTTAAATGTCAGTCAATATCAACCACACTACATCTTCATACTCAATGTTGCAAGTACCTGAAATCTCACAAAATTATTATAAAATGCATCTGACCATACACAATTCTGGTGTGACTGTGTTTATCATTTGCTAATGATTGGGCTAATCGGTAATTACTACTCTTCATAATGTATCATAACATTATAAAAGCATAAGATATTTTCCCTTCCTTTCTCCAGAATATGAAAGAATAGATTCATCTGTTTACCCAGCAGGCCATCAGTTGAGATGATACTGGATTATGTAACAGGAATCTGATGGGTAGGAAGGAACATACATTTATATTACCAAAACATAAAAAAGCCTCTGCATAATAAATGCTGAGAAAAATAATAAAATTATTCACCTGAAGAATATTCAATTCCTCACATTCAAAAAAATATTATAATAATATTTACTAAACATGAACAGAGAGAGAGTGAGAGAATTTCTTAGTTTAAAAACATCACTCAAATTCAACTAACTGCATATACAAGGACAATACTACAATAATAAATAAACAGCAGTGTGCTGTAACACTGATTCTGTGCATAGCACTATCTCAGTTTAACTATTATTTATGACATTATATAATACTTTATTTTTGTTCATGAATATGGGTAATTAATATTAAACCTTTGCAGCACTCTAAATTACAAATGGACCACAAAGGATTAAGAAGTGCATTGTAAAAACACATTTCTAAAAATCAGCTGGAGAAGAAAAAGCTGCACATAAACAGTTTAAGAAATTCTCTCAGTAAATAAATACAGTCTCATATATTTTGGTTCAAGAAGGCAGATGTGAACTGTTAACTACAGCACAGCAGTGCTCTACTGCAACAGAAACCTCATCAGAGAGCAGTTGGCTAGATCAGCAGCTGGCTGTCATAAACATTTTTACTAATATTTTTGGATACTCAATATGATTTCAACTCCTACATTAAATAGTTGTAGAAACTTCAGAGATGACAAATATTTTCAAAATACTGTCACATAATACCAAACATTCATACTGATCCTAACATGTTAAGTGTTTCAAACTGCTGCTTCAATTGCCTGCCAGGGGCTCGTCTTCTTCATCATCACTAACATATTTCCTGACAGATCTTTTGCGGCGACCACTGCCTCGAGATTCTACCTTGCGCCCTTTCAGTTTGATTTTCATCTTAACAGAAGAATCTACATCAGATGTAATGTCTTCTTCTGCACCATCACCTACAGAAAAGCAGTCCCCAAATTACAGACACATACTGTTATTATAATAGTGAATTTCTCAAAATCCATCAGTTTTATACAAATATTTTATGAGACATCACACATGTACTTTAAGGATCCTTTATGTTACATTCAAGACATTTTTTTGTCATTAATATAAGGCAAGAAACATAAGAAAATGTGATTAGACCCTTAAATAGTAGTATAATTAACTCCTGTAAGACTATAGGATAAAATATGTGGTAGAGTCAAAGAGTTTGTGAATCTGTGTCTGAGTGAGCTTTTGTGTCATCATGGCAGTCTTTACTGTATGCCACTTTCAAAAGGGTTCCCTTCTGCTGTCATGCAGTTCTATCTTAAGCCTCAACACTGCTGGAAGCACTCCTGCAGGCCTTTCCCCATGATATCATGTGCTACCTTTACAGTTTTCACCTCCTCTTCTAACAGGACCTACATTCCTTCAAGAGGGCTCTCACTGTTAGGTAGAGAAGCTATATCTGGGGAGCAAGAAGGATTTGGAAGCATAATGATGCAATTCTTGGTCCGATAATCTTGTACCAAGAGACCAATGAGCTGGTGCATTGACATGGTGAAGTAGCCAGATTGCAGATTTCCAAACCTAATGGCACTTAGGACAAACAGCTTCTCACAGACAGTGAAGAATGTCTCTTTGTACACAGCTCTGACATTGTGCTTTCCATGAAGGAACTTGTGGTAAATGAGCCCTAGTTATGAAAAAACATCTACAGCATCAACTTCCTCTTTGAGTGGCATGTACCAAACATCCGCTTCCTGGGTGGGGAGGATGATAAGGTTTTACATTAGGATTAGGACTGGGAAGGTAGCACAATGCATCATTGTGATAATCCCACTCTCCATACACAGTTCCTGTGAACTACAAACTGTTCCCAAGAAGAAAAACCCTCTAAAAAGACCTTTGGTTCCAGTCAGTAGAATAGGTGAAACAGGTATGACAGTGACACTTGGAGTGCTTCATGCATTGATACGGCTGCTGGCTGCAACATGCAACAGTGGAAAGGAACATGGTATGCAGAGAGAGAATAATTTACATATTTTTTATTCTCCTGGATACATTACTCAATTTATGTGTTTGCAATACTCACCACGTGACTTATCGTCATCATCTGATTCTCCTTCTTGCTCAAGACGCTGTCTAGCATTGGTAAATACTGACTGGAGAACAATGGAATCCTCATGTATCAGAGATGCTTCTTCATTGTATGTCTGTGCATTCTTACATAGTTGCATGAAGTCACGCTCCAGATCATCAAAATCACTGAACTGAAAACATTTGAACTTCATAACTTTCAAATGATCCGAATTCTCATACACCTATTCTGTAGCTGTTACTCAGTGCAGTGTTCACATATGCTATGCTTACTATTATTTGCTCATAGATATTTAATGATATAGTAATGTCAATATCTTTGGGTAATTTCTCAAGTATCTGAGCATACTATCAGCTTCTCAAGAATGACTGTTCCATGAAGTTATCATTTATATTCATATTTATCAACAGAAAATTCTGCTGATTTAATTCAAAGCTCAATGTGTATGGTACAATAATCTATAACAAGAAAGAAATGCAGAATGCTGAGCATGCTTAAAAGAATAACACAATATCCTGAAACAAGAAAACCAGATAATACAATAACACATACATGTAAGAAAATGCTTAAAATTTAATTCCTTCAGACAAACATTATTCATCGACTACCTTATAAAAATGCACTATAATAATGAAATGTCACCCTCAGTGGACTAGTGGTTAGCATGCTCACCACTGGAAAAAAAGTTTCGTGGGTTCAAACCCAGCTGAGGTTGATGGATTTTTAAGGGTGATAAATATCCGTAGCTCAACTTCCTTCGGAGGGAAAGTAAAACTGGCGGTCCCATGTCATAGATTTACAGCATGTAAAAGAACCTTACAAGCATGAAGAAGATGATCTGTAAGTAAAATTCAGCGATCATTTCTCACCCAAGTCTCCAGATTGACTGCTAAATGACTCAGGCCGTCAAAATTGGGATTGAGTAGAAATTGTGCAGAGGCAGTGGGCTGGTCACTTACTACACACAAATGCACACTTCTAAGACTGAGAAACCTCCGTAGAGGTGGCCAAGACCCACACCGAGTTGTAGAGCCACTGATGATGATGATGATAATAATGACATAAAGTAAATAAAAAAGCACAATTTGTTAGTGATTATGTAGGATTTCAGGTTCTCACCACTGTGAACACGAAGATGGTTGTCTTCTATGTTATAGTGTCATGTAGTCTGGCAGAACTTTACCTAGACTACACATCACCAACCCAGAAGATTATGCTGTGGTAAAACAGGAGGAAAGTAGAGCCAGAACCAGAAATTTAAAAAGCACTATTACAGTTGCATGTACGAAACACTGTACACAGGAAATAACGGCATTATATTTTAATCGGCTCTTTTCCTGTAAAACTGTTTGTGACTAACCAACTACGGATTTTTTACTAAGCCATATGTATTATGGAGTTGGTGATAAAGAATACCCTTTTATTGGTAGTCTTCATTGGTATACGTCTTTTCTTTTGTATAGTATATGTACCTTTCCCTCGTCAATTCGTTGCAGGATCTTCTTAATATCAAGAGGTTTCTTGATGATTTCATAGTAGTCTGGTAGTTCACGACGGGAAGGGAGTTTCATGAATGGCTCACTCAGCACTCGCCCATCACTATGAACAAGAAGTCATGCGAATAAGTCTTGGGATTCATATAAGTACAATGTGGTGAATATGCTGAACAGCAGATGACAAACAAAAATAAAATACTGAGGACATTCTGCATGACCAGTTTCATGAAACAAAAGTGGAAAACTGAGTAAATATGTAGTATAGTATTTGTTACCAAAAACAATATCTGATCAGACATTTCACAGATTTTTCCTTGCATATGTAAAAAGTAAAAAAAAATTTTCTTCATGAGAACCGAGGAAACTATACCACTGCTATGACATTACACTGATGTGTTCTTCCATCACAGATACAATGCAGGTGATTTATATTGCAATGGGAGGATCATACAGCATGCATGGAACATGAAAAATACATACAAAATTTTGTTTAGGAAATCTGAAAGCAAGAGACCACTTGGAAGATCTAGGCACAAACAGGAGGATAATACTACAATGGATCATAGAGAAACAGAGTGTGAGGGTGTGAAATTAATTCATCTGCTTTAAAACAAGATCCAGCAGTCAATTACAGAGAATGAAACAACAAACTTTTAAGTTCCTTAAAAGGCAGGGGAGTCCTTGACTGAGTGACTATTAATTTCTCAAACTACAATACTCAGCTCAATGTAGTTAGTTAGCTCTCTCTACAAAACTCTTTATAAACTAGTGATCACTTCTGCATAGTTTCATTATCTGTAACGATCTATATGTTGAGTCAGTAGCTACCTGTCAGTATATTTGATGACAATGTTCATCAACTTTCTCATCTTTCGTTTCAGTCTTGGGTCAACTGATGTGGTCACATTAGTTGCAGCAGCTGCAGTATTTCTGCGCTTCTTGATTTGTGTTGATTCTTCTTCTTCATCGTCTTCACCCTTTTTGCGCCGCTTTCGTGTTTTCTTGCGTAGCTTTTTCTCTTCTTCTTCCTCCTCTTCCTCATAGTCCTCCCCAGCTTCATCTATTGCCTAGAACAGAGAATCAGAGTCAATTACTTACTGGAAACAACAAACAACAGGCAACTTAGACTATTCATTAACTACTGAACAATAATGTTCAACTGTGTATCCAGTCTCAATATGTAAGATATGGATATAATATTACACAACAAATACATTTTTCTTAACTAATTTCTGAAACAAATGTGACCATTCTTTCCAGGAACAGAAAATGTTAATACACATGGTAAAGGAAAGTTAAACTGTGAGGAAAGTTGGTCAGTATTGCTTAGTACAATAATACTGTGTTTACAATGAACAGGGTTTGAAAAATATGGCCACTTCTTCACCTGTGGCGAGGAAATTTTGTAAGCACGAGAGGAGACATTCACAAGAGTAATTTATATTGAATATATAAACACAACTTTTCTTTGTCAGATGCCAGGCTGTCTGTGAGAAACCAAATACATCTGATAACAAAAAGTATAAATGCATACTTCACTGTAAATATTGATCATTTAGTTTCTGGTTTATAAGGTTCAGTGGAAGCTATAAGTCCCACCAACTTTTCAGTTTCATGGGAGGAGACGAAGAAAAAACTATGTAAATCCGGAGCACTACAGTGCTATTATCTATCCTTTGCATTAGTTCCATTTCAGTAAATTTAAATCATTAGTGCAAATAATAGCATTAGTTACTTTGGTATGACAAAAGTAAATTTTAACTTAACAAGTGAGACTAGGTTAGTATTACAACAAAAGACTTGTTAATGTGAAAAACAAATGCTTCTGTTGAACATTTGCCAAAAACTGATACCATCTGATCCCTCAAAGAGTGAAGTACATGATGAAATCTAAATAAAGCTATGAAGTCAAATCCTTCCTGAGAGGCCAACAGTTGCTCAGCTAGATAGATTCCTTAGATCTATGCAATTTTCTCAATCATCCTATTACATCCTCCTGCTCAGTTCCAAATATTCTTATCAGCACTTTTTTTCCCCAAACACCCCAATCTCTGTTCTTCCCTTAGAATATTTAGATAATTAATACCTATTGCAGAGCAAATTAAATGTTTCTATAACCAGCTAAAATGTCACGAGGCAGAATCATAACTGGAAATGGGAGTAGCTTGCATGTGCTTAAACCAATGCTGTGGAAAATGAATTAGTTAAGTACATAGCATTTCTGTTCTAGTCATATACAGAACTTGATTTCTGAACTAACCTTAAGCCATTCCTTTTCTGTTAGGCTGTCACTGTAGTCCACTTCCTTCCTCTGCCTGGATCCTCGCCCAAGGTAGTTTTCCTCCTCCTCTTCAAACGTCCATCGCTCAACCTTATAAAAACATCTCAAAATATGTCAAAACTCATTCAAGTTGGAACTCTCAGTTATTCTGATGTAAATTTGTGGTAGTAATGGCCTCACAGAAGCTTTAACTGCCTGAATTACTTTGTTTATTTATAGCTAGACACACTATATTTATTCTAAAAACTCAATCCAAAAATAGGCATGAGACCTACACACGTCTCATGTCTAAATATGGTATATATAACTAAAAACTACCTTTACTCTGGGATAAGCCAGTTGCCAGATCAGACAGACATAGTACTCAGCCAGCATTATTAAAATGGCTTAAGACACAATGAGACTACTTACTTCCTCATCATCTTTAACAAGCCAATCGGGCAATTCTCCTTCTTCTATCAGTCGTGATTTACGATTTGGGCCAAGCTTTGCCTCTTCACGTCGACGTTCCAGATCCATACGTGAAAAGAGTTCTAACTCACACTCATTACGAGCAATCATGCGGTTTACTGTGTCATCTTCGGGTACTTCATTCTCCTCCTATAACAAATATAGGCAAGCAAAAATTAAATGCATCTGTCTTATAGCATGATCAAATAACTGTTTCAGCACAAACTGACATGACAATTTCCAAATGGATGACTGCCATTTACTTTGGGGTATGTACAGGCAATATCAGTTGATGTTATCTGTTTAAATTTTACTCTACTGCTGTTGTAAATAATATCAACACAATTGTTGTGTGACCTTTTAAAGTGAGACTGACACCAACACCACTTAATGTATGGCTCTGAAATTTTTTTGTGGTAACAGACCTTCAAAAAATATTTAACTTCTGTTCAGGCAATTCTTTGTAGAATGTAAAACAATAACATGCATTTAGCTTTCAGTCTGGCAGCAATAACTAGTGAACCACTGGAACTAGGAAAGGGAAATTTGCTAAAGAGATAGACCACATATGAAACATCATTTATATGCCAACAATTACAAACACAGAATGTTGCAAAAAATCTTGAGGTACTTGTAGAAATTACACACAGAAGTAGGTCACTAAATTGTGAAGAACAACTTTGAACATTTTGCATACTCTGCAGAGTATACCTTTAAAATCTAGTTATTTTATTTTATGTATAAAACAAATTAGTAAGTGTACTCGTGAAGTAAGCCAGAGGGTTACCTCCTCTTCTGCATCATCCTGATGTAAAATACTTTGAAGAAACTGCTGTCTTTCTGAGCCTGTGGACTTCTGGTCAAACATGCCTGCTTGGATAACCTTCTCATCCATGTTAAGTTTATAGCGGGCGGCAGCTAGGATCCTCTCCTCTACGGAGTTGACTGTCATCAGTCGGAGCACACGAACCTCATTCTGTTGTCCTATACGATGGGCTCGGTCCTGTGCTTGTAGGTCCTGAGACAAGAGAAATGTAATGCTCTCAATATATGTGTACAAAGGAATGAAGAACAACAAATTTCATCCCTTAAATAATTTAAGTATTATTCACAGTATCAACTCATTCAAAAATTCTGAGACTTCTGACCCACAAACCAGTAAGCCACAGAGTTTCACCAATGACCAGTATACTAAGTGTCTTACAATGAACACTGCAAGTTACAGAATACAAATAAAATTTTACCAAGAAAATCCAAATATGTTTATTTACAATACAAAACTTACTATGTAGTAATATAATAGCTGAAGACATCATAAATTAACTCCAATGAACATCTGCAATTAGAAATTATGCATAAAGGCATATAAAATGATGTCAGACAAATCCATTTTCCAAGGATCCAGGGTTTGTGATGCAACTGGCAGTGGGACTGATACACACATTGTATCCACAAACTAATACATGCCTGGTGAGGATTCCAGTCTGAGTCAAATATGATGACAGTGTCAGCTGCCTGCAGGTTCAAGCCAAGTCCTCCAGCTCGTGTACTCAGAAGGAACAAGAAGTATTCCGAATCAGGACTGTTAAACTTGCGGAGGAGGTCACCACGATCCTCAGCCTTTGTTGTGCCATCCAGCCTCAGGTATGAAAATCCACGCCACCCTAAGTAGTCTTCCATGATGGTCATAAGCTGCGTCATCTGGCAGAAGAGGAGCACTCTGTGGCTGGTAGCCTTCAGCTTCGGTAGTATCCGATCCAACAGCTCAAATTTCCCAGATGCTCGATATAGATCAGGCCTAAATAGACAAAAGCTTCTTGCAAATGCATATTTTTGGTATAAGTTAAAACAGGAATTCCTGTGCTCTCAAACTACTTTCCTCAACCTCTGTAAAAGTATGAAGTGAGTTATAGCCTTTCTTCTTAATCCTGAGCAGGCATGTCAAACTCACTGTCAACCAAGGGCCACTTAAACAGAAATGGCTGATTTAATGGCCATGACTTGGGAGCGGGGAATCACAACTGCCTACTTTTATTATTTCCAAGCTTAAAAGAGGGTCACACATGCTCTGCAGGCCAAGAGTTTAACATGCCTACTGCAGAGCATGAAATGAAGAAATCAAATTTGATATATGAATGAATAAAAAGAAATTACACATAATAAAACTTTTTTTAAAATTATATTTATAACCCAAATTTTGAGTGGCAGTAGTAGAAAAATGTTTCCTCTCAAAGCACGACATTTGGGACAGTCAACATTTTGTAACACACTAGATTTCATGATGAGGGGTTATTAAGATGTCTGTCCTACTTCAATCTGGAAAGCCACCCATGTCAGCTATCCATAACTGCTTATTAAATATGTTTACAACTACCCTTCACATCTAGGACCATCTTCTCTCAAGTGCAAACTGAGGGTATACCATGTAGTGGTGACAAGGGACCCTATTAACACTGCTTTATAAGTTGTGTAAAGAAATAAACTCACCCTGATACTACTCCTGTCTGGGAACCCACATGATCACAGTACTTTTCCTCAATATTCTGGAACATGAAGGGATGATTGCAGAGTTTTCGTAATTGCACAATGGTGTTCATTAATGCTTTAGCTCCACCCTTGCCTTGTTTCCCTTTTTCTGAACCATCTGTTAACAACACACCTTTACTCTGCATATGTCTGAAAACCAACATACAACATTCATCTTACAAATTAAGCATATGAGTTATTACATCATATCTAATTTTGGGAGGGGGCTTACAAGATGAATCTAGGCTATGATGTGATAGAAATGTTGGTAGGATGGACATGACAAGGATCTGGCAGGGAAACTTCTTGGGAGTCTAAAGAGGTGATGAGAGGACAGCATTCAGATGGACCTAGAGGAGATAGAGTATGAGGGGAAGAAGATACAGCTGGCTCAGTATCATGGACAATGATTGGCTTTGGTATTAAAGGCATTAAATCTTTGCATTCTGTGACCACAGAATTAGATGACCTTCACATGACCCTGTCAGATGCAAGACTGGCACATTCTACTTTTTAACATGAGTGCCTTCAACAGGATAGCTGTACAGTGATGTTTAACTCAATTAATTCTGTGTCATGGGCCTCTTAAATGATGTACTGGATTCAAAACTCAGTTTATCCAACTTTCTTAAAAAATCTGTTTTAGAGGATGACATAATAATTTAATTTTACATTACTCACCTATACAGAACCCTCTGAAGGCCTGACATGTCACACTTTACAATGTACTCAACCTTATCAGGCAACTGAGATTCCACCTCCTTCTTCAATCGTCGCAAAAGAAATGGCCTCAATACCTTATGAAGACGACGGATAATCAAAATAGTTTCCTCCTCATTCAGTTCAACCTGGAATATATAATAATTTACAAATAATCAAGAAGAAAGTAATTCTTGAATTTAAGCAGAAACAAATAAATGTGAGCTAAAGAACAGACAAAACTACATATAAAATCTATATAATGGTAACTGTAGTAAAAACGTCAAATTCAGGTAAACCAGAGAAAAATACTAGACGATACAATAATTAAGCAAATAAGTAAATCTGTTGTTAATCACCGTGTACTGTAGAAGGATTCATCGAGGTCTTCACCTACCATAGTCTGCACCTATTCTCAGAGACATAAATTAATTAATTTCTTTTGTATTGAGAGAAGACCAGTCTGCAGCACTCTAGCATGAGGCCTCTGTGTGCTGATAATAAAAAAGGGCTAAAAGAGGTCCTAACCATTTCCTGCCCAATCCTGACCCATGGAAACAATTACTACAAGCTTTGCATGAACAGGAAAGCAGCACACCATTACAGAAGGAACCAAACGAAGAAAATACTGTAGTGAACAGATTATGAAGGTTGTGGATGTAAACTTGCATGTTTCAATTCTGAAACCACTAAACAGATTTACATGAAATTTGGAGAGCTCTACACCAAAAGTTGCCAGGCAAATTTAATTTTGGTTTATACTGAACCAATATAGACTTCATCAATTTAAAAAATGATTCGTTAAACAAAAGAGCAACACATGATACAAAATATACAGTGCAAGAATAGGTTTATACGTGCAATACTGAAACAAGGAGATATTTAAAACTGGTAAAAACCACATTTTCAAAATACGCAAGTACACTCTTCCTTGTGTAAAACAACATGTAAAATTATAGATCTGTACATATAAAATTGTTATGGAAAAGATTTCAGAATATTTCATAACTACATTTTTATAAGAATAATGTTAAGTTATTCTCAGGAAAGTCTGTTTGCATACCTTTTCTCCAGTTGTTGCAAATGGAGCATTAAACCACTGCTCAAACGTGCTGCACGACTTGAAAATTGATGGAAGAAGAAAATTCAGAAGTGCCCAGAGTTCAGGCAGCTTATTTTGTAGTGGAGTACCTGTCAGCAAGAGCCTATGTGTGGCTAGGTAGTGTGTGTTAAGGACCTGAGTTAGTTTGCAGTGGTGGTTCTTCATTCGGTGGCCTTCATCTATTATCATATACTTCCAGTGCAACTGAAACAATCACATCACATTAAGTAATTCAAAGCATCTACAGGCATCTGTTTCTTTATCTATCCAACCTTCATCCATGATACAAAGCCTTGATTCAAAGAACTGTGGTGTGCTTAATTTGCAGTAAGAACAATGAGCATGTGAATTATTAAGGGGAAAATAATCTGGTGAGTTTTTGGTAATGTATCTGTTCACAAAGTATCTTGTCTGTATGCACTGATGCATCGTTCTTCAATTTCCACATTTTACTGTACTCTGCTTTTACTTGGGAATGACAGTAATAAATAAAAATTAGAGTCATGAATATATTAAGAGCAGAATACACTTGAGAACTGAACTGTTACCATTCAGTTCAGAATCTTTCATCAGTCAACACACATGGCACAAATTTTGCTGTGCCCCCTCTCATGTTTAGTTCTTCTGTAAAAATGCATTGGCAGGTTCCACAGAAGAGTTTCAGCTCATCTACCAAGTCATGGATGCCTGTTTTGGTAAATTAACTCATTCATTTGAGCAACATTCTTTGTTGTGTCTCTTGATATATACCCTGAATGTTCTGCATCTTCAACAGGTGTGTACATTTTTTAATTTTGCAAGCCACTTTGTGTTTGCATTCTGCCCATTGCTTGCATTCCAAATGCTGTCTTCAGCATGCTATTTCTTTCAGAAGCTGATTATCCAAGTCCATAATAAAACTTAATGCAAAGTCATTGCCCTTTCAAATACACCATCCTAATAAAAGACTGAAACCAAAAACACCACTCAAGTCTCACTAGAAGGCAGATAAAATCATAGTGAAGCAAGCTAGATGAGGAGACTGGTGTCACACAGCTGACAAAGTATACCCCAATGCCATCTATAAGAAAAACTCCATACCATCATTCCTGATGTGATAAGAAAAGGAGACTAGAAACTTTGGGATAGTCCTTCATATGAGTGAAAATGTTAAGATTAAGAAAAACAAGATTATAATTTTACCTCTCGTTTTGCATGAGTGTGAACCTTGGTCTCTCACCCTAAGGAAAGAAACGGGTGCTGAGGATTCCTATTGGAAATCAATAATTCATAATCAAAAATTAAGAGAGTTGTTACTCTGTGAAAATATTACTTAAGGACTGCCCCAATTTGCTATCAAATATTAAGTGTTACAATGCCAGGATACTAACAGCATTATCTATTTTTTTTCATATCCAGGACACACCATTCAGCATGGTGTGCATTGGTGGTTAGCAGGATTCACGACCCATCAGTACATGGGTTTGACCGGGACCGCGACATTTAACGCTCCTGCTGTGACCCCCTTTTTGCGAGATGATGATGAAAGTGGAGTAATTGTTAGGATGCCACAGAGAAACCGGGAAAAACCCGGGGGAAAACTCTGTGATGCCTGGACCACGGCCTTGCCCAACACAAGTTGTAAATTTGAGCACCGCTGGGAATTGAACCCGAGACCCTAGTATTACAATCCCAGTGTTCTAACCGCTAGACCACTGTGGCGGTTATTATCTAATCATGTAGGGAGAAAGATGGAAAGGAAGAAAAAATAAAAGATTAGGACACTTACTGTGACATTACCTTTATCACATTGGAATAGGAGAATTTAAACCACCTTATTATAGGGCTACCAGATAGACTTACAGAGTTTAATGGTTTAGATGATAAAGGTTAAGTGACACAGCACAGAACTAATGTGGGGTAACATTAATCGCAAATTCAATGTTCTGGCTACTGACTTCATCTGTTAATTTACTTTACACAATGTTATGCAAATGAATGAAAAATCAATGAATACCCTGATAAATAAACACACTAAAATGTAACGCCTAACAGAAGCGAGGATAGGACCGAATGGAGGGAGGAGAATTGAGGAGGCCATGGACCGAATACGGACTGGAGAGCCATAGAAGAAGAAGAAAAAGTAACGAGTATTTGATTACCTTGGCAAGCATGCCCTTATCCTTGATCACATATTCATAGGTTGTGAGGAGGACATTAAATTTTGTGGAGCGCATCTGACTCTGTATCTGCCGCCGCATGGCAGGTGACCCTTTATATGCAACTACCACCACTGAAGGCGCCCACTTATCAAACTCCAGAACCCAGTTAGACAGAGTGCTGCAAAAAAAAACATCTTTCTATAAATGAAGAACATAGCAAAACCCAAATGTCCAACTTCATTATTGCCAAAGCCTGTCACTGCATATAATCCTGAGCTAGTTCTACCCACCTATCCTCTCAACTTACTTCCTTAATATTACCCTCTTGTTTCCTTCTAGTCTTCCAAGTCATTTTCCCAGCAAAATTCTACACAAACTCCTTGTTTCCCCCATCCCAGCCACCATAAATTACACTACACTAACAACACAGGTAACCTACATACATATATCATGAAGTTTCTCACTGTGTAACACACCAACCTGCTCATTTACTTCATCATCCTTTATTTTTCATGCTGAAGCAACAACTTCAGTTTGTACAAAAGAGATAATATCTGTACAAAAAAAATGAGTAATTTTATTTTAATTTCTTCATGTAAGATCAAAATCTACCACCTAAAGCTAACAATAGGACCATGGATGCCTGATTCAAAATATAGCTGTGTATTAGCTGAGTACTTAATTTGTGACCTACTTGTTCCAAGGTTGCCTGCATTGTCACACGTTGAAAACTACTGGATGTTACCAATAATATATTGGTAACACCAGACAGACCAAAGTTCATGCTTTTCTTTCACTACAGAGTACATACGAAAGAGGCACAATGATGAGGAATGGTCCATTCACTTTCTTTTTCTCCATCAGGTATGTGATGAGGGCAATGGTCTGGATTGTTTTGCCAAGGCCCATCTCATCTGCTAGGATTCCATTTAGGTTATTGTTGAACAGCGAGACAAGCCATTCTAGGCCCTGTAACAATTTTATGAAAAGACTAATAACAAATGTCACAGTTAATATTCCTACCTCATATTTGGAATGTCCTAGGTTCAAATCTTGGCAATGAGCTTGGCTACCCTAAGATTTTCATCCAGATTCAAATTGGGATACCATATTAAGGCAGGCCAAAACTGCTTCCATGTTTTCCAAATACTCATTCACAATAATCCTACCACTTAATGCTTCTGTTGTGATTAATGTACAGTGCTGTTACAAGTGCATACAGAATGCAACAGACTGCTAAGTTTTTTTTCCCACTTTCAAACTTCTTAACAGAAAAGACAAAATAAATGCTAAAGATTGCATCATGTTCATTAAAAGCTGAATCAACAACAGTTACCAAAAGAAAAGCAATTGTGACAACATACTTCATATCGGTATTGAAACTGAGAGCATAAGCTACAAAATTATCATTAAATAGCAGCAATATAAATTAAGAGAAGAATTATTAATCCACTAATTTCTATAGCCAAATCCCCTATATATTTTTTCAGGGGTTTCCTGAGTCTTCAGAATTCTGGAAATCACTCAGTAGGATTCTGAAAGTGCTTAATTTATTAGCTTGTGGCAGAAGTAAAAAAATGGGACATTTTGGTGATGAGGATGATGATTTCACAAGCACACATCCCTCTATGCTCTGGGTGAGATCTGAACCTGCAATACTGGCATTCACTAAGTCCAAGATTGCGCGAGTGTAGCACATATGAGAGAGATGAGAAACACATACAACAATTTGATCAGGAAGCCATATGGGAAACCTAAGTATGGAAAGGGTAATAACAAATTGGATCTTAAAGAAACAGGGTATAGATCGGATACTCCTGGTTCAGGACAGGGTTTGGTGCTCCCATAAGCACAGCAATAAACCTTTGGATTCCATTAAAGATGAGGAACTTCAACTGTAACAAAAGACCTGGCTCTTCCTACCTTTATTTGGTACTCCTTCAAATTTCCATTCACTAGGATGGTGGACTGCTCTGTCACAATCTCATGAATTGTATGTGCAATACTATAAGAAAATACAATGAGAAATTACAAGCATAAAGAAAAATTTGTCTAACTATGATATTATCAGTGTCCAATCAGTCTATGTAACTTTTTTGTTTGTGTGCTATGGTTGCTTGTTTCACACTTCACAAATGTCTTTGAGACTTGAACATATGAGACTCTTAAATCACTCTCCCTTCTTGCAATCAGTTAATATCTGAATCTAACCCTTATAATGCAAACATCAATTGTTTGTATACAACAACACATTGTTATTGTTGCAATGGAGTGAGACCTTGTCTCTGGAACTGGCCTGCTAATGAGCCCATTATTCATCCCTCAGATGATATATGATTGAATATGAAGCAGCAGCAGAATGATACTGACAGTAAAGCTGAAGGACTCAACAAAAACCTGTCCCAGTGCCACTTTATCCACCAAAAATCTCATATGGACTGCGATGGGTGCAAATGCAGGCCTCCACAGTGAGAATCCAACATCACAAACACACACATGGTTATTGCAGTTATTAGAAAATTGCAACAGTGATAAACAGTCACAGAGCATCTAGAATAAAAATAAAAATTCGTGATTTGTAGTCTATCAAAAAATGACATCATAAAACAATGTTACGTTATATTTGTTTACTCGGAATTGTTGTACCAACACAACAATGCTGAGTAAACAAATAACTTGAAAAATGACTTGAGTAAGACACTAAACTAATCCCCCCGAAGGGGGGGTTAATTTCGTGTTACTCAAGATTTTAAAATGAAACGAAACCCCCCGAAGGGGGGTTGGTCAAGTGTTTTAACCCCCATTCGGGGGGTTGGTTGCGTTTTAGAAACTTGACCAACCCCCCGAGGAGCTCCGAAAGGAGTGCTCTGCTCTAGTCTAAAATAAAAATGTTAACACTAGATGGTGAAAGTGGAAAGCATAGTAAGGGATGCGACAGCTACGGAGAAACTTGTTCATATGGCTTTAGTCACTTTCAGTGGCTTTCTGGGATGTCACCCCTGTGGACTTACAGGCAGGTATCAACATATCAGACTCTGACATACTGGTACCCGCTACAGGTCCATGTGGCATCACATCCCAGAAGCCCACCTTCAATATCTTCATTGCTGTGACAAGTTCAAATCTCAATCTACTGTAACTGTATATTAACAAGTGCAACTAAATTAGATTTAGAAACACAATATGCACCTTTACTATGTCTTCTACAATACTATAATTATTATTCCACTCATAATGTACAATCTACTAACATCAACTTACTCAGGCTTTCTACTAATGTGAATAAAATATTTGGTAGTGTTATATCTGCATTTGGTACGGTTCTTGCTTTCTCATTTCTAACTCGTACCTGTAATATGTCTGCTCTTCAGTGGATGTCTTGTACTCATCATCTTCAACTTTTGCCTTTTTTATCATCTCTCTTGCTTTGTCTTCATCTGATGCACTTGAGCTGTTTGATGTGTTTGGTTTTGGAGCTGAAAAAAGAATGTTTTTCTTAACTTATGAAATAGATTCCATAAGTTATCATGTGTTGATTACTTCAAGCTCCAGTCATAAAAATGCTTTTTGTATGTTTATTGGGGTTTGCAGTGGCCGCGCGGTATGAGGCGTGGATCTTGTGCCGCTTGGACCGTGGGTTCGAATCCCACTCAAGCCATGGGTGTTTGTCTGCATTTTTCTGTGTTGTGCTGTCCTGTGTACAGGTAGCGGCCTTGCGACGGGCTGATCCCTTGTCCAAGGAGTCCTACCGAATGTCTATAGATCAAGTCAATGAAAAAGTTGGGACCCGCAGTGCTCGGGCACTTGAAGAACGGGTCGTTCCCAGTATGTTTATTACAAACACTATATTAAACATTCATTACACAAGAAAGTTTGATATGATGCTGATGTTGGTCTGCTGGTTGTAATGCTGTGAGGACTTGTAGGTAGATACCTACATTTCAGAGGAACGTGTTGCCTCCACATTCAGCCCATTACTTTCGCATATCACCATCCACAAACAGCTTGGGAAACAAAAATAGCTAGTACAGTCAGTGCAAAATGTTATGAAAAGTGTCACTACTAGTTAGAAATCACTTATTACGATTTTGATGTCAAAAAAATTTTCTCATTTTGTGCAACATCTTCCATACGAGGTGCGATCGGAAAGTTTCCAGACTGTGTCAATAGAGGGCGAACCGGATGTAGTACGAGCTTCTGCCGCTAGGGGGTGCGGCCTACATTCATAGTGAATCAGTGTGCCAGCCTGCATCATCGAATTAGCATTTGTTTCTTAGTTACGGGCGTTTTGGTAGTGCATTACACCGACCCTCCTGCGATTTCGGAATGGCGGATTTTCATGAACAAAGAGTGTGCATCAAATTTTGCCAAAGACTCGCCAAAACGGCTACGGAAACCTTCGAAATGCTAAAGCAAGCATTTGGGGAGTCCGCAATGGGTCGTGCACAAACGTTTGTGTGGCACTCACGTTTTAAAAATGGCCGAACCTCTGTCGATGATGACGAGCGTTCTGGACGACCATCTTTGAGCACAACGCCCGAAAATGTTACGAAGATTCGGCAGGCCATTCACGAAGATCGACGTTGTACCATCAACGACTTGTGCGACATTGTTGGGATAGGCTATGGGACCTGTCAGCTGATTCTAAAGGACGGAAGCGGCCGTCAAAGTGGCGCAACCACAACTGGCTGCTGCATCATGACAACGCGCCAGCGCACACCGCCTTCAAAGTTCGGCAGTTTTTGGCCTCAAACACCATGGCCGTCATCCCGCACCCTCCTTAGCTCCGTGTGACTTCTTCCTCTTCCCAAAGATGAAAATTCAGCTAAAGGGAAGGAGATTTGAGACGATAGAAGAGATTCAGGCAGAATCGCAGATGGTGCTTGACAGGCTGACAAAGAAAGATTTCCAGGGATGCTTCCAGGCTTGGCAGCGGCACTGGGATTGTTGTGTTCACTCCCAGGCGAACTACTTCGAGGGTGATGGATGAATTTAATACCTGAGATAAGTGTACGGGTTTTTATAGGCGCAGTCTTGAAACTTTCCGATCGCACCTCGTACATGTAACATTAACTACTTCATGGTGCTGATTAACTTTTTTACTATAACGAAGTTCTTGTAAATTGTACTCATTGTATTCCAGTAACACTGTAGAATGTTTAGCAAAAATAAAACAAAAAGTACTGTTACAGCAAACCAGAAATAAATACAATTTCTTAAATACACAACAACCACATGACAGGAAAATTGTTCAGTTAACAGTAGAATCACTCACTGGATGCAGAATCCTGCTCTTCTTCCTCAGAGTCGTCCTCTGAACCATCTTCTTCATCATCATCTTCATCCTCATCATCATCTTCCTCTTCATGTGCCTCCCAACCAGGATGGGCATCAAGCCAGGCCTGCAGCTGACTTGCCAATGGTGCTTCTTCACCAGTCAACAGTTTGCCTGCCAAATAATTAAACACAAGGTGTAATCAAAATATTCCAAAACTAGCAGCAAAATTATAATCAGTAGAGTTTCTGGCATTCTGATGGTAGAAAACAACATGCTGAAACATTTGCCATTCATTTCAAAGCTTTACGACAAGTCATTCAGAAATGATGCATTGTGAAGTAAAGTGATCTGTGAATTTTTTAAAAATGACTTTCAAAGTTTAAAGAGTGTGCTGAAGATAAACGTGCTAGTGGTTTTCAAATTTTAAAAGTGGACTAATTTGTATTGAAGATACTGAATGTTAAGGGCACTGATTTTTAACAATGATGAACTGTGCAACAAGAGTCTGTCCCACGGGGACAAAATATGAATTAACATTTCTTAAGAGATGTTTCATCCTGAGAGATTTATTTTTCCACCACAACAATATTTCTGCTCACTCTTGTTTGTGCAGAAATTTCTAGTCAGAATCTGTGTATTACCAAACAGGAAAATAATTCACTAAAGACAGAACCTGGCCTATCAGCACAGTTAATTGCCAGCTTCTCACCACAGAGGCTTTGCTCACAGGGTTTGCTGTGGATAACTTTGTATCTTTTGTGCCCTATTTTCTATGACAGACATAACTTATTTAGACACTTATAGTACAAAAGAATCCCCCTTCCGGCATGACAAAGAAATCTGGAAAACTAAACGATTAGTGTCAATTATTTTCAGGGTGCTGACTGGCTCTGTTAATTTTTAGTATTCTAGCTCCTCTCTCTCTCCATACCTTTGTCCCACAGGGTATTAAAGGCCAGACCTAAACATTGCAATGCTCTATACCAGTGGTATTCAACCTGGGGTACGCGAAGACATCTTAGGGGGTACGTGAAATTTAAAAAAGAGAGATAAACACTGAATAATTAGTAATGTAATTTATTTAATTTATTTTAGATGTAGATTATATACTATGTATAACTTGAATTATAAACCAGTAACTTTGGGGGTACAAAGTTGAAGAGAAATTATATCTGGGGGTACGTGAAGAAAAAAGGTTGAATACCACTGCTCTATACCATGTACTATTCAGGAGTTACAGAATATGGAATTTTAATAACAATACCAAAGTTTTTAAATACAAAAGTCAAATGAACTCTTACTGATAAAAGAGGCACTTGTGGTTTTAGTAATTTTCTTAAAACTCATAATAAGGTACATCACAATTTGTACTCTTTGTCAAATATTATTATAATGATCAAATTAAGGCAAATTAAACAGGTGGGACATAAACATGCTTGGGCAGTTGAGATACATACACAAAATTTTTATCAGAAACTCTGAAGGAAGACCTAGGCACAAATGGAAGAATAATATTAAGATGGATCATAATGAATGGGATGTGAAGGTGTGGAATGGAACAATATGCTTCAGGATAGAATCCAGTAGAGGACTTTGTGGGGGTCCCACAAACAGTAAAGAATTTCTTGACTGAATGACCATCAGCACCTCAAGAACACTCTGCACCATGGCATTTGTTCTATTTGTTCATGGGCCATACAGTGTAACAGTTACAGAAATGTTCTGTGTTAAGACAATAACCTTCTCACCACCATTTGAATTCATAACTTACCGGTAGATAGTTCAACAACAGCAACTCTTGGATCTACAGAGTGAGAGCTCTCTTCATCCCCTTCACCTCCTTCTCCACTGCCTTCACCTTCAGCCTTCTTCTTCTTCTTCTTCTGTAATACCAACATCGTATTCACCAATTTGTAGGTTCATTAATAACAACGGCAAAGGTTATGCAGCAACAACTGAGAAGGGAATAATTATGTACACCTGGGGGTACGCGAAGACATCTTCGGGGGTATGCGAAATTTAAAAAAAATAATTATTTTATGATAAACACTGAATAATCAGTAATGTAATTTATTTCATTTATTTTAGATGTAGATTATACTATGTATAATTTGAATTATACACCAGTAACTTGGAGGGTACAAAGTTGAAGAGAAATTATATCATGAACAAAAAAGGTTGAATACCACTGGTCTAGAAAACTATGGTTCCAACAGTTAAGAATTAGTTAATTAGCTAGTGAGGAATCAAAAGAAACAGACAGAACAACATATAATGATAAGTAATATAAGAAGTGTACTTACTTTCTTCTGTTTAAGTTCCTGCTGTTTGCGCTTCTGTTCTATTTTGTGCTGCTTTACCATTTCTGTGAGATTTCCAATATATTCATCTGTCTGTGACAGAAGGAATGCAAGACGTTTGTCCTTCTTTTGATCAATTAGTTTCCTGTAACACAACATTGATTGGTTCATCAGATTAACCTGCTTTATACTGTGACAGAACATGGGCAGATGATACCTACATAGAGGAACAGACTTCCTCCATCATCAGCCCTCTGGAGTTATCTGCAGACAGTTCAGTCAACAGGAGAATAAATAAAACTTTCATCATGAACATACCAAGTTTTACTTTTATAATCTGTGCATCAAGGGCAGTATTTTAGTAAAGGTGAGAGAGGATATAATCTATTTGTCTGTCTAGTTATGTGGCCTCAGATCATCTAAGGAAAAGAACCCCTGGTGTAAAGTATAACATTTGATAATATTGCTATCATCATATGTCGACTATCATCAAACAATTTTTAATTTAAAGCTGTGCTTGTTGAGGGAGCAAGAAATTTGTTGTGGAGAAAATGTTACTGCCACTTTGTATGAAAATATCACAGTTTTAAACAGCCTATATAAATAAACTCCATGAGACGGTCTTTCTTCACACACTAATAGGTGTTTAGCCAGTCAAGAAATTCCTGAACCACAATCCTTATATGAGAGAGAGAGAAGAAAAATGAAACTGTATTATCATTACCACCCTCACCAAGTCCACCTCCAGACCATATCCTCAGCCAGATGAATCCTGTCTTCTCCCTAACATTATTTCCTTGGGCTCCATCTCAATACTATCTTCATACCTATGTCTAGGTTTCCCAAACAGTGTCGAATATTCAAATGCTCAATGAAATCCTCATAACAAGCTTTGAAAATCCTAAAGGAGATGTTTAAATAAAATCAAAGTACAAAGGAACATGTTTCATGCACATACCTATACCCTTCTTCATCTTCTGCCATGAGGCGACGCATACGCTCCTTCTCAATCCGTTCCTGTTCTTTCTTCTGCTCACGCTCTGCATTTGCATGGTAATTCATGACAGCCTTGTTCAAGCGTGCCACTTTGCCTTGGTTGTTTCGGTGATATTCTTTGAAGTCCTTTCCATGTTGCAGAATTGATACCAAGAATTCCTGCAATAAAGGACTAACTACTTTCTGTTGTTCATGGAAATACACAGTTACTGATTCTGATAATTTAAGTTAGTTTACTGAAAAGATAATAAAAGCTAACATAATTCAATACATATAAAATATTCATTCAAGATTTAAAGGTAAACAAAGACCGTGGGAGTGCATAAATATTGTAAACATACTTAAAAAGTTAGGCCGATAGCTGCTTGCTACATGCATTCATTTTACCTGATGTTTCTGTCTCTTCTTCCTCTCTGCCTCCAGTTTCTGCTGTTTCTCCAATTTCTCGGTCGCTCTCGCCTCACGCAATCCTTGACGCTTCGTGCGTTTGTATGCTTTCACATTAATTGCTGTCTCAAGGGATGTATCCCTCCGTGTACAGGACAAAATCTGAAAATGTTATTTTTTTTTCAATTAAGAGATTATGATGGTGCAGTAGACATTGCTTTTCAAATAAAATTGAATGAACAGAACTCACTTCACATCTGAGCTGCCTCTGGAAATTAAGAACTCTGAGAGCTCTGAGTTCTATCTGAGCTTGAACACGAAGATCTTCTGGTATGGTGATCGGTAGGTTACTGAGCTGCTCAATGCGCTGAGCAATACGAGCTGCAACTCTGCAATGCACGGGATGAGGCAAAATTACTGATTTTTGAAAGAACCGAGTGATTTATAGGTTATTTAAATATAGAAGTTCATCAAATGGAACAAACATTCTGACAAAACAGATCAACTACTGATCACATATTCTGCATTTGCTCAATGCTGGAGAAGAAACTAGAGCATAATAGGACAGTGTATCAGAACTATGTCTTCTTCATTCAGCTAGTTAGTTTAAAGACAATTAGAGAGTTTGACAACATAAGCTCTAAAGCAAGAAAGGGCCGCTGATTATTACCTATTCTCTCTCTCCTGCAATATGAGAAGTGGATCCAAACCAAGTGGCTTACAAAGAGACGTGACTCGATTCTGTTTCTGCTGGGCTTGTGGTGTGCAGGGCTGCTGCACTGGAGGTGCTGACGGTCTGCTTGAGGGTACCATGGGTGGCATGCCTCCTGACATTGGACCAGGGCCAACTGCCTGCTGCTGATTCGGCATCTGTGGCATGGGACCTGGCCCTTGTGGCATCACTACAGGAGGTGGAGGCAGAGGCGGTTGCTGAACTAACGGCGGTGCAGGTATGATGGGCTGAGCAGACGGATGCTGAGGTAGTCGTGGAGACTGAACTAGTGGTGCAGGGGGCATGGGTAGTGGCTGTTGTGGCTGTTGCTGCTGCTGTTGTGGTTGGGGAGGAGGTGGGGCTGGTCCCATGGTGGGGGCCATCTGAGCCGTCATTGGAGACTGTGTGGGAGGCTGCCCACCAGGAGGACCTGGTGGTCGCATGGGGTGTTGCATCATGCCAGGTGGGGTAGATGAACCTGTGGAAACAACAATCATACAATTCTGCCAACAGTAACTGTGTGTTTATTATAAAGTTTAATAACACAGTGTTTCCTAAACAATCAACAGCTATTCAAGTGCACAGGAAACCCTTTCTTATTATAAAACCCAAAAGTTCATCTCTGTTACCATAAAATCCTGTTACTGACCTAGTTTGAGTCTTCACAACCTGTTTTACTAAGGCATATTTTAATAATATAATCTGATCTATGATATACAAAACAATAATTTTGCCTGTTGTTTTGTATGGGGGTAAAATGTGATTTCTTGCTTTGAAAGAATAATAACAATTCTATGTCAGTACTAACATAAAAAATGGGTGATCAGGTCTGAACAGTGCCACTTGTTAAAATTCCATCACTGTTTTAGCATTCACCCTCATGGTGGTAACTGTACTGTTTGAAGAAACATGCATTACTCAAGACTGAAAACCATTCTTATATAATAACTAATGGTAAAGGCCTGCTAAAATTCAATGAGAAATGAGTGCTCACTTGCATTCTTTTTTTCATTTATCACTTTTGTATCTTTATCTCCTTTCCCATCCCTTTCAAATTACAAAAACAGTAACAAATATCAGCCTTCTCATGTATTATGATATTTAAATGTTTTCATTACCCATACTAAAGTACATCTAAAAGTAGCCTAATGGTAGCAGCACTAGTAAAACAAAATTTGCCATGTTTGGGTCACGTCTGTGAACTTTTAGGCCTCTGTGAACAGAACTAATCATGCATCAAACAAGCAAATATCAAACTGGGTGTGAAATAATGCAGATTACAAGCACCACATGACAAAGTACTCAGGAAATATTCAGACCTCAGCAGAACACAGTAAGTGTGCAATTTAGTATATTACATAATGAGAAACTCTTTTCTCTGTCCTCGTGTGACTTCCTATCTCTTAGGTCTAAATATTCTCCTCAGTATCATATTTTCAAATTACACAATAACCATGCTGTAATACTCATAAATATTAAAAAAACTATAATGTTTACTATTGTAATAAAACAGCACAGAAACTTTCTCTGACTTGTGAAAGGCTTACGTGTATTTTCTTGTTCCTGTGTATACTTTAAGGGCCGCATACCAGAATCCGATTGCTGTTGACTGGTCCGTTGCTGCTGCTGTTGTTGTTGTTGTTGTTGCTGCTGCTGTTGTTGATAGGGTGGAGTAGGGCACTGGCTGGGGTGACTGAGTGGAGGCTCAACCCTCTTTCCCTGTACTGCCATTGCTAACTGCTGTGTCAGTGGTTGGTTCCGTGACAGCAGCCGATAGGCCATAATTTGCACTCGAAGTTGCTGCAGCTGGCTTGAACTGAAGGTATGTTTCAGTTGTGGGTCATTTGGGCCGCCAAATCCCTGAAACACAGCGTGTCTCTATACAGTTGAGGACAATCAACTGATCAACTGCAAATGTATTCTTTCTTTGTTGGATAATAATGTCATGTTTTACATTCAAGACAAAATGTACAATCTCAAAATTATGAAGAGACAGATGTGAAAGGGATCAGAAAGGAATATGGAAGGAGATAGATGTATGAAAGAGGTAAATGAAAGGAACAAAGACGGCAAAGGATAAAGATATGAAAAAGTCATTAATACATGTTGGAAATACACAGCATCAATCAACTGTGGGTATCCTAGCAATTCATTGTAACTTCCATTATAATGCTTTTTCAGGCACATTTGCAACCCTCCGTAGGAGCTGTTGAAACCTGTCTGCCTACATGTACACATGGGAAGGTTTATGAATGAAAAAAATCAACTCTGATTAAACTTGACATTGGAGAATTTTATGAAAAACTGTCAACCCACTTCAAATTAATTTAAAAAAGCTGTAAAAGCTTAAACATATTTCTGTCTTCAAAGTTATATTCTTCCATAAGAAGGAATAATCATACAATGGAAGCTTATGGGCTCTAACCTGTAAACATTTAATAAAACATTGATAAACAACTGTCCACTCTTCAAGATGACTAACAATGTCTGCATGTCTTATTCTGGGCATCTCAGTGTTGTTGCTGTCCAGGTCTGAGACTAGCTCAAACAGAAGGCCCAACATTTTGTCTTTCTATCTTTTCACCCTCTTATCTGAAGACAGAAGCAGAATCCAGCTTCCAAAATGTTGTAGTTCGATAATTTTATAATTTAGATGGACAAAGAAGAAGAATAACAAAAATAAATCTTCAAACTTATACTGCATTTTGACTGAAAGTCTATTTAAAACGAGTAAGCACTTTTATATAATGGTGTTCAGTTTCATACAGATCACAGTGCAAAGTAAAGCTGCCTGCACTCATTAAAGCCTTTATACAGATTTCATATAATTGAAAAACCAACTGAAAAACGAGCGTCAATATGTTTAAACAGTAAATGTGAAGTTGCCCCTGTACTTAAACACCACAACATAACATAAAGACATAAGAGCAAGTGGAGGTACAGTTCCAAGCATTATTAACCTCAATTGCGGGTTTCTACATTTCAAAGAAATGTTGGTAACCACCTACAAGACTACGTTGCATCACAACAGACACCTTCACCACCATAAGAATTTCAAATCTCATTATTAACCTTGGCACTAGAGTCAGCTTCAAGATCTGGCTGCTTTACTCTTTGAGAAGGAGACCCTGGTACCCACTGGTTAGAATTCGGCAGACCCCAGATCTGGTCTGGACACTGCGACAAACAGAAAAATCCCTGCTGGGAATATAACCCTGGTAATCTAGCTGCAAGTCACTTAACTAACAGAACTACTGCATTTAATAAGGTTAATGTTTTCAAATTTTCTGTTTTTCACATTATGTATATACTCAATATACAACTGCTTTTAGAATTCTTAATGGGGTGCAATAATAATGTGTGTGTAAATACATCAATAGTGATGGGTAAATGCTAATAAAAATATAATAATGAGAAATAGTTTGCCACGTCATGGTTTATAATCTGTGAAACTGGTCAGATATGTAGCATACATGGAGAAAATGAGAAATGCATACAAAATATGACTTGGAAGAAAAAGGGAAGAGATCACATGGAGATGAAGTAGATGGGTCTAAAAGAAATAGGTTATGGAATAGATTTAACTGTCTCAAAATATGGTTCAATGGTGGGCTCTTGTGAACACTGTGATAAACCTTTAGGTTACATAAAAAGTGATGAATTTCTTGACGATCTAAAAAAAACTATCACCTTCTCAAGAATGATAATGCACCAATGAGTTACTGAATCCATTATGATTATCTGATAGTATATATACAGTATAACTAATTCATTATGAATATATAACAATTGAGTTTGAAGCTTCCACAATCACAATGATGGTTTATGTAGAAATATTTGAAAGGTTAAATACATACAGTACTAAAATATTCATTGTGTTACAATGTGTGCATGTGATGACAAAAATATGACTAAACAAATACTTTAGAAATTCTTGAACTATCGATACATACAAACATTTTACAGCAAAGCAAGTGATGTGAAAATAGTTATAACAAAATATTTTACTGAAGATAATAATACTTGTATGAGTAATGAATGTCAAAAACCATTCACAGCTTCATTCTTCATTGACTTCCCAACCTGATGTTTATGTCTAATCAGTTTTATGAGAACCAATTTTGTAATCTTGTCATCAGAAAACCTTAGTTTAAAGAAGTGAGTGACAGCTAGTACCTTAAAAAATATCCACATGTTTTCACACTTTAAAGATTTCTAGAGGCAAGATTAACGTAAAGATGATATTCTAACTTGCTGTTCCCTTACTTCACATGAGATGCTCAAAAGTGAAGCATATGGAAAAGAAATGAAGTAAGAAACCTACACTGTTTTACTCCAATTTATTAAAACAAAACAAGTTTTGGATGCCACAGTTCTTTACATTACTACAAACAATATACTTTCAATCCAATTTGGAATATATCAGACCAAATTACAGAATTGAAACTATATAGGCCCAGGCACACAAACACACCTGCACTGAACGTGGGGGTTCCATTGTTCCTTGGCGAGCTCTGAGCGCCAGGAGCTGAGAGTAACGAGGGTCTTCCTGGAGTCCTTTCTCTTCCATTGAATCAATAGCTCTCTGAAGAGCATTCAGGTTATCCTGTGGCCCTCCCTTCAAGGAGAAAATATTACATTTAAATTTCTTCATAAATATATCAAAATAACTGAATTTTGATGCATGAATTTACGTGAAATGCACGGGAAGTTGTATCGCCTGAATACAAGGTTATTCAACTTTAAGACAGGCCAAAATTTCTGCCACTATAACTTAAATAGATAAATATAAAAGGGAAAATAACGTGACACCAAAACAATATTACATTAGGTTTCCTGAAGAATAAACAAAACTCAAAAACTTTTCTACCCTAATATGTATGTTGTAATAATTGAAACTTGCATGATCTGAACAGCAGACATAAATGAGCTGCACAAGTGTCCCAAAACAGACTGCTAGTCCACAAGACTGATATGAAAAAGAAAATTCCCCTATGGTACATGCTGCAGACTGATAAAAGAAAAATAATTCATAATCAGCACAAATAATTAACAAATCATAACAGAACACAAAGTTACCATATTCTGAAAACAAAGTTATCATATTATGCTTAACTTCTGAAGCCTTCAAAAATTTTAAACAAATGTTTGTGTTTTGCCAACAGGAAATGATGTTATTTAAAGGCCCATAATGTAATATTTAATAAGCACGTGTTTGAACGAAACATATATAAATACATAAATGCAGAAAATTCATAAAACCATGCTTTTGAAGTTACGAAAGCAACGATATAATTAAAATACAAGACTCTGGACAGTCTAAATGAAGTGTTAATAATTTTCCCACAATGAGTAAGAAACTCAGCATCTGATAAAGGAGTGCAAATAAAATTTAAAAAAAAAAAAACTGTGTTACAAACCCACGTCATTTTTCATTTTAACAACTATCAGTTCATAGTCTCTTACAATTTCAGTCAACATTATAACATCAAAAGAAGAAAAAACTCACGGTAAAAATGCACAGTTTCTTATATCCACATTCAGACACCTTGAATCAAATGTATCCATCATATGAAACTGACTAAAGCACATTAAAATCCACCTCGTACTTTTGTACATGAAATGTGACACATGTACCAATATTACGTGTATCTGAACAATTATCCTACAAGTTGCTATGCCGGCACTTTTCTTTATGGGTCATCTGAAATTCAAGATGAGTTCATATTTTCTATTTCAACACACATATTTATCCTCCCTCTAGAAGTATGATGATGACGAATGGATTATAGAAGCATTTTCGGGTATTTCTGTTGTGATCCAGTCTACTGTCCATCCCTAGGTGATACTTATGTGAATACTGTGCATCAGTGGAATGATGCATCAGTTTCTATGACTATTTGCGTCTATGTATATTTTGATGCTGTCAAAAAAAGTGTGGTTGACCTGCATGCATGTGCACGAAGCATTATACCAAACTATGATTAAATGTAACTAACCATCAGGGAAAGAAAGCAAGAATAGACACACAGAAGGCTGTATAGAGAGGCCTTGACAATGGGCTTCAGAATAAAAGAACACTGTTACCAAAACACTAAAAACTAAAACTCTACTCAAATGCAAAAACCCTATCCATTAGAGTGATGTGGAACGCCTTACTGCGGCCATAAATGACAAAATATTACAGACTCTAAACTCATCATCGCCAACCGTAGTGTTAAGTAGAGTTATTCTAAACAAATTCGACAGGTATTGGTTTTGAGACGCACTGCCCGTATCAGATTTTTGCGACACGGGATTGAAAGGTGACTAATATCAGCATGCAAGTGTTGCGTGATCTTCACAGCACTGCTTATGACAGCTTCAAGGAAAACATAAATCAGGTAAATTGATCACCCATCTCTCACGCTCCTTCGGACAGTTAGTCACGTGATTTGCTCTGAATAGATTATAGAATAAAATCAGCGAACAATCCACAATACATTTAATATAATCACATGAATGAAAGTACCAACAATCTTTAACTACTTAACAATCGGAAATTTCATAGGTCACACGTGAACAGATTACAAACTGGAAGCTGGGACTTTATTCTTAATCTAACGCTACTAATCTAATATGAGATACTGAAAAAAAATCGCTGGTTTAGAAACGAAGATTGCCGACTGGAGATTAAAATCCAAGGAACCAAACGTCCAGAGAATCAGTGTACCACAATATTCGCTGTGTATTTTGACTGCCTGCCATTCACACGATTCGGTGTGTTAACAATTACATGTCATTTAAATATTTTAATTCATAGATGAAAGGGGCCTTCAAATGAGCTATGATGAACATTTCGCTAACTACCCCGAAACTATTCGTGGATGTTTCACACACAGTTGTCAGGATCGCCCTTCAGATTAAGAGGAGAACAGACTGGAGGTGTTTGAGAACGTGGTGCTTAGGAAAATATTTGGACCTAAGACGAATGAACTGACAGGAGGCATAATCTGCACAATGAGGTGTTTCATATTTTCAAACATTCACCAAATATTAGAATGGTCAAATCAAAAATATATGTGCAGGGCATGTAGCGCGCATGGAGAAATAAGAAATGCGCACACAATTTTGGGAGTATAATATTAAAACCGACAAAAAAAGAAAATAAGGAGGGAGGGTGCAGCCAGGATTCACATGGTTCAAGATATGGCCAAAAGCGGGATCTTGTAAACACGGTAATGAGCCTTCGAGTACCATAAAAGATGAGTTTCTTCACTATCAGCTTCAAAAATGGTATGCGGATATTATTAAGTTACGCCAAATTGCCAGTTAAAATTTCTACTTAAAAAATGAAGGGTCATGCAAGATGTTTGTACATATATATTATATCTTGATTTTCTCAATCCGTAATTAAACTGAGGTTTACACAACGTCCTTGTGTGTGTCTGCCCCACATGAACAGCTTCTGAGCCAAAACGCGTGTTTTCAAAGCGTTCAGTATTACAATGACTTTCATTCCCTAATAATAATAATGCATATTTGGTAGCCGTGCCAACTTCTACAGCAGAAGAAACAACAGCGCTACAAAAAGTAAGGTTCTGAAACGTTGCGACATTGCACAATTTTGTCTCCGGATGAAATAAAAATAACGTGTCAAGATTGCCGGTGGAGTTGCTTTGTTAACATCGAAACTTTCCAAAACGTTGTTTGTGAGTGTTGACCTCAGTGTTCACACAGTGTTCACATGTTACACTGATCAGTAAATATTCCACTGCACCCCCTTGGGTGGAAGAGGGGTTGCCCAAACAGAAATCGCGGCCGCATTCGACACAAACCATAACACAAGAGGTGGCACGGACGTATGTCCATGTCTATTCGGCTTCCTCACCACCGAAACGATATAACATATCAATCGTCATGTTCACTCACTTACTTACTTGAAATTACTAACACATAAGTATCAGATTTTCTTATAACACACTACGCGACAAAGCAATTTTACAGAAACATGCAATAGCAATAACACGTAACAACTCTTGCAATCCCCAGCAGATATGAATCAAAACTATGAAGCAGCCATATTTCAAAAACAGACAAGATTTTGTGTAATATTTAAATTTACAATGCACCTTACTGCACCAACTGTAATTCCTTACTTATCGCCCTGACGACGGAAACAGTAAGCTCCTCTGAAACGTCGGTAAAACTTCTACCAGACTACAAGGCGTAACATTCATAATCTACTAAGTACTCCAGCAGTCAAACAGTAAAACGAAGATAATTCGAAGAAATAAAAAAATAGAAATAAGATGCCCACAGCTGAAAAAAAAAAGCCATTCCGCCTCTCTCCACATTCATTTCGACACAGACGTTTCTTACACGTTTTCCTTTGCCACCGAGACTAACCTAAAAATCGCATGCGATACAAGTTTATGGACACCTTTACATTTATTTGTTTACCAATTTAAGAATTAATATTTATTATTACCTCTCCATCAGCTTGATCCAAACATTACAGCAACCAAGTACGTCTAATCAAAAATTTCCACCAAGCACTTTGGTTCAGCTTCTTTCCGCAAGAGCTATCATGACAGTGTTTGTGGTGTCTATCGAATAGAATAGTACCCTGAAATGGGACATTTCCGGTCCCTTCTCAATTATCTCAAGTTTAGCAGTGAACGATCATGCAATTCGCCGCTAAATAAAACCTCTGTACTCGATTGACAGCCTAAAAACCAACATACACAATGTGAGAATGTCATGTTCTGAGCTTTGACGCCGTGCAGACTCGCAGGAAGAAACCAATGTTTCGGAGAAACATACTGTCTCAACATCAGTCCTAACGATGGATACAGTACTTTTCTGAATGCGTCAAACCCCAGAAGAACATCATCCATCATTCTAGAAATACCACTACAGACCTGAGCAGGATTCACTGTAGCAGAGACTGTCACCCCTAGTCTGTTACGTTCTGTTTCCATCTCAGTGGAAATATTCACGCTTTGAAGGATAGAGTGAAATTTACTGAACATAAACAGTCCTCCTCCAGATAAACTCATTTGTTTATACAGTGCTAATTAGGTTTCTGGACCATTCGTACCGTAAAATGTGAGGCAGACTGGGTGCCAATCCTAGAAAACACCAGACGAATTTAATTCCCCGCTGGGTTAATAAACAGAACCTACGTAAATAAAACTTGAAAATATGGTTCCTACTATGTACCTTGGTCGGTTAATGTTTGGTGAAACAGCTGCCGTGTATTATAACAGTCAAATTATGCCCATATTCCTGGGTAAAATGCCAACTAAAACGAACATTAAAGCAGTTGGTACATTCAACCACCATCGTCCTATAACGAGTAAAAAATCAACTAATGTCTAACAAACTGGAGGTTAATATACTAACTCTTTTGAGAATACGTGTCAAGACCGTACCAACACTTACGCTTACACTGTACCGGATTTTAGAAATCACAGAAAAAAATTTAAACGAAACTATAAAATACACTTTGTGGAAACACTGACCAACGTAATAGCTTTTGAATAATGTGGTAACTCTCATGGCCAAGAGTATATAAATGCCAGACTTTTGGATGTTGCGCTGTGTAGCTTGGTAGAGGCAGTAACAGCCTCTAAAATGTAGGTCAATATCTACCATATTACATGGCATAACATCCTTGACATAAACCAGAATTCTAGAGACACGTATAAAAGACATGAAACAAGTTATTTCCATTTGGTGCAACACTAGAAAGAAAGAAATATTCGTAACTCACACGGAATGTCCTTAAATTTCAACAGATTCCACGATTGTGAAATCAGGCATGTCAGTTGTTATCACAAAGTTTACTATTCTTAATGGGTTTTTTTACTATTCCGTGGTTAAGGAAATTGACAAGCATTGGGGTAATAAACGACAGAAGTCACTGGTGACCAGATTGGGACCGCCCCTACCGATTACCGCGAGAAAGGGGGAGGGGGGTTACACAGCAGATATGTAGCTGATCGCACGAGCTGGGGAATGCAGTCTTCAGGATCTAGGTTTGCGAGGCACATGGGAGAATGAAGCACGACGTCGACCAATACTTTGAGACAGTCCTGGGTATAACCCGCGACGCTGGAAAGGTGAGACTTCTGTCACTTTACACAATATGCTCGTATTTCCCAGCCGTCCTTGCCTCGCGTTTCAGGTACAGAACCAGTGATACGCCAAGTGAGCTATAGCTTATGTTTTAATATTTAATTTTCTACGCAACCATTAAGGTCAAAGTTCGGCCCGGTACAGAACACCAAATTTGCCCCTCTACCTACTTTACTGTTTATGGTTTGCTGCTCTCTCTTGATACCTTCAATGACATAAATAAACTGCATTTAGAAGCCCAAAACTGCTTGACCTATTTCGATCAAGATCTGTACACCACACATATAATTATTTTCGTTTAGTGTGTATTAAAGGTCCATAAATTTTACAAATATCTTCTTTCATGTTCTGATAAAATGTACAATATGTGTACTACCATCTGTAAGTTTAAAGAGCCACTTTACTAAAGGTCGTAATTCAACTTTAAAATATAAGATAAGTGTCTTTTCATTTACATTTCACTTCAATACATTTTAGGCCCTAAGTTGCTTACATATTGAGATAAATGTTTGGTCATACCTCGCAACAAATTAACATGGGAGAAAAATGTTATTTTATATTTGCAGTTTATTTAACCATGTTTTTTTCAGTAGCTCAGAAGTAGCGTTAAATGAGAAGATAATAGTGAACTGAAAGGATATTGAACGAAGTGGTAGCGGCCTAATTTAAGGTACTATCCCAGCATTTGACTGGAAGGACTGAGGAGAAAAATTCTATGAATTAAGATATACAGTAATCTGTAAGATACATGCACCATGTAAGATTCGAGGTTTGCATAAAGTTGATTTTGAGAAAATAATCCATTTATAATTATTAATTGTTGACAACTGAAAGTTTTGATCAATTTACTGCAATTGCCCTGCTCTATAGGTTATGCCTGCTTGATATAAAACACTGCAAAACAGACACATGTAATCAAAAGACATCTTTTTAATATCACCCCAGTAGTTCATTTGCCTCTTATTCTTATTGAAATTCATGATAAAATGGCCTTATGTTCATAAATTTGGCTCCCTCACCTGCAAAAATCCATACTTAATTGATTTGTTTAACAATAGGCAGCTTCAAGGAGTATAAGTTATTATATTACTGAAAATCATGAGATCTGTGGCTTAAAATACAAAGTTATACTTATGTGCATAGTCTCAGGGGAGAAGGAATTTTCTCATGAGCTTTCGACCAGTGTATGGGACCGGTACCAACCCAGCATCGTGAGGAAATTGGGGAGCTACAATGGATAGCGTAATCTGGTCATGGAAACTAGCAATGGCTGGGGGTTCGTCGTGCTGACCACACGTCACCCTGTATCTAGTTGGATGATCGTTCATCTCTGCTGAGGCATGTAAACGTGAGGCCAGCAGTCAAGCTAGTCCTCTTTATTACGCCACGGATTTAATTAATACTTATGTTCATAGCCCTACATTGCATTCAATAACAATAACTTCTGGGAAGGACTCAGGATGTCTTGAAAAGAAGCATTAGTTTGATAAGTAAGACTGCATAATAATTCAAGCCCTAACTATATTATTACATTTTCATCTGCAGATCATAAAGGAAGGAATTGCAAGGACTAAGAATGTTGACACAAAGTTGGGTTCATGGGATCTTGTGACACAGTATGACAGGAGGGTGGAGAATGTTCTTATGAAAGAAATTTCAAAAAAGTTCCCATCACACAAGTAAGTACTGCTTCGTACGATAAAACTTTCAATCGGCACAATAAATTCTCAAATTACTTCTCTTTATATATTAATATAACTGTTGTGCAATTCAACAAACCTCTCAATCAACAACAACCGCCAGGAAAAATAGCAAGTTTGATGTCACACGTTAACCAAATCCCAAGTGACAAAGATACAAACAAAGGTGTGAATTAATAGAACAGTAATTACACAGTAAACAACTGTGGCCAAAAGACCAAATATACATGAGAAATTATATAAATCTGGCACAAGAAATTAAAGGTATTGGTATATCAAGTGGTGATAATTAAGCAAACTACAATATCAACACAAAACAATCAAACATGCCTCTATACAAAATATGGTATTAGAATCTGAGAAAACGCTTCCTGCCATATAAAAATATGTTCTGCTTGAAACAAGCAACACAACAATGGTTTTTAACTCATAAATAAATTTTGTATTCCTTACAAAGTAGAGGATATATGTGCACTGAAATCCAGTGTAAAACTTTGAAAATAAAGACGAATGACAATAATACCACATAAATAAAAAACAGAATCAGACATGCTGAAGATGTAAACAACAGCAAGAAACAACAGATCATGTTACAGCTCGATGATAATCACTAACTGCCAGATAGTACACAAGCCAATAACAGATCCACCATAAGTAAGCACTAAAATACAAACTTCAGAGAGCTACTTGATGGAAATTTTTGTAACAAACAATCAACAACAAAATTACAAAGAAAATGCAAACATACATCTAGCAGAAAAAATAAAACAAATGAGACACCAGAATATAATTTACATAATTCCACCATAATCATTACAATCTCCAAATCAAACAACTCCAGCTACCAAAGAACATATACACAGAACTTAAAAAGTCTGTGAGCACACTCCACTCTTCACAGGCCACAAATTTTTAACCAATGGCATCCCATTACAATGAAGATAGTTGTATTTTACATAGAACAAATTCAACATATTTCATATATAATAACGACATACATTATTGCAAGACATTTGGTAGATAACATGTCTATCAATAAACTCCATTTGTGATCAGGAATAATTGTTATTATAAAGCAGTAGTAAATTTTTGTCTTTAAAAATGGAATCAGCTACTCTACCATTTTGGATTGTGTTAGCATACAGATACCTACAAGGATAATTACAGACTACTTTTAATTCCCGCCCTTACTTTGAGGTCAGTCCCTCTGCTAGATGTGGTTCTACAACTAATGTAATCTGCAGGAATGACATTTTCAAAAGAGATCATATTCTGCTCTTTTATCATACTCCAAACAACTTATCACTACACAGATACTGACTGCGATGCTATAATTCCTAACACAAAGTGATTAATAAACCATAATTCCTAACACAAACATTTTCAGATTCATTGCTGAGGAAACCAACGCTGAACAGAAGGCAACACCAGAACTGACAAATGCACCTACTTGGATCATTGACCCTATAGATGGAACAACAAATTTTGTACATGGTTTCCACCTCACATGCATCTCCATTGCTTTGAGCATAGAGAAGGAGGTAGTAATTGGTATAATATACAACCCAATACTGGATCAGTTGTTCACTGCAATCAAAGGTCAAGGTGCTCACCTCAATAACCAAAGAATAAATGCCTCACAAGTTGAAGGTAGGATGGAGTTACATCCACTGATCATTAATAGATACGTAAGCAATGTACGCTTTTTATAAGATGTAAGACAATGCAGTAATATATGTGTTTAAATGATTTTTCAATGTATTAGCAGTATTATAATATTATGTGATCAATTTATAGTATAGTGTCATAAGTTTCGACATGCAAATCTATAAGTAGCACGTGTACTGGATCATAACATTTTAAAGAACATAGTTTAAGGATCCTATTCTCTCATGGTTATCCTTCCAATTAAGAAAGTAAGCATTGCTAACTCATTGAACTTTACTGTTTCAGAACTGTGCAAATCAATGGTGTGCTTGGAGTCATCATTTGCATGCATCCCAAGTTTGAAGGATAGTATCATGAAAAGGACAGAAGCATGCGTCAAAGTGGCACATGGGTATGAAAATTTCACATTTTTTGACATTCATCTTGCTGCTGTTAATGTTTGCAAACATGACACAATTGGAAGATGGCTGTCCTTGCACGAGCCTCTGAAAGGTTGATAAACTTCTACCAGACTGCATGGCACAAAAGTCCAGAGTACAGCTATCTTCATGAGAGAACCTCAAATCTCACATAATGACAATAGTTTTACACAATCTGAGTTTTGAAATTTTAATTTTTACTGAAAAAAATCAAAATGGTTTCCACTATACCAGCAGGTTTTCTGAGGACTGGTACCTTATCTGTCTCACAATATAGTACAGATAAAGTCTATAAGTCTAATTATTTCTTGCATCTCCATGAGGGCATGTAAAATAATTTGTCTGAATATCATCATAATTGAGTTATCTAGTACTGGGATACTGGGAACGACCCGTTCTTCAAGTGCCTGAGCACTGCGGGTCCAACTTTTTCATTGGTTTTGATCTATAGACATTTGGTAGGACTCCTTGGACGAGGAATCAGCCCATTGCAAGGCCTCTACCTGTACACAGGACAGCACAACACAGAAAAACGCAAACATCCATAGCTTGAGTGGGATTCAAACCCACGGTCCCAGTGACCAAGCGGCAGAAGGCCCACACTTCAGACCGTGCGGCCACTACGGACCTGAGTTATCTAGTGACACTGAAAAAATGTAGTTAACATTCAATACAAAATTTTCAGATACTGAAAATAATAATAAAATCACTAGTTGCAAAAGAGTAACAATTATGACCAGAATTTGGATGGGTACTAATTAAGCTGCAGCGTGATAATAAACAGTGCACTACTGAATGTTGTGATGGATGTATGTTTCACAGCATTCGTGTCCTGGGATCAGCAGCCCTTGCCTTGTGTTATGTTGCAATGGGAGTGGCTGAAGCATACCACATAGATGGACTTCAATGTTGGGATGTAGCAGCTGGAGCTTTAATTGTCAGAGAAGCTGGAGGCATTGTCCTGGATTCAACAGGTATTTTCAAATGCATCTAATTTCCTTTTATAAGTGCAATGACAATTTAAATATGTGGGAACAAACAGTAACAAATAAAAGTAAAGTTCATGACAAAACATGTTAAAGTCCAAAGTACATAAAAATAATTTTGCATGTTTCATACAAATGTCAAACATGATGTCTTTGACAGAAGAACATAAAATGTGGGTTCATACTGCAACAAACTTCATAGCATACCATCAGCTGATCAATTGCCTAATCTTTGATACTTCCTACTGCCAACATGTTCATAAGCCTATAAATCTGACATAATAAATGTGCTAGGAACAAAATGCCATGAACAGCATGTTTTCAACTACATCCCCCAAAACAACAGAAAATAAAGTGTCAGATCATGTACCTGGCATCTCAAAATCCAGGAAAACCTAAAATCTGTATTTTTCCTGTCTTCAGGCAAGGTGTAATCACCTACAATTAGAAGATACAAGTTAAGAGTTTCTTTGGGAGTGTAAAATGATATTAAACTGGCAAGCATGAGAAAACAAGAATTTTTTTATATAATTAAGAAGATAAAGCATACCTCAACTCTAATTTTATTATTTATTTTGTCTATATTAAAAATCCTCTGCATAATGATCCAAAGCCAGGAAAAAAAACTCAGTTCCCAGGCTTTGAAGGGATCCAGTACTGCATGAAATATTAATTACAAATAAAATTAAGAAAAATATGTTCTTCTGTGTTAGGTGGGACATTTGACATGATGTCACACAGGATCCTGGCTTGTGGAACGAAGAAGTTAGCTGAGGAACTTGTCATCCTATTTAAGAAAGCTGATGCATCCATCATCAAAATCAATATTAACAATGGTTAGAGTAAGATTATCATCAGTGTTTGTTGTAAAATATTAACTATGTATTTTATTTATAAAATGTAGGATATATTCTTGCTGGTGGTTTGGCACATATTAAAACAATAATCTGTGCATCTTTTTAATATAAGCTACAAACAATAAAAATATTCATATTAACAAAATTTGTGTAATAAATAAAACAATGTTTTAGGTTACCTTAATTTCAACAATTATATGACATATGCAATTATATTTAGAATTTACTAGAAATGAACCATGAATGATAACATGTTGATCTTCCTCACTTCATCCCTGAAGATGAAGGCAGTATGTTTCTCCATAATATTGGTACACAGTCACAATACTACATGGAGAAACAGCTCTGTAAATTACTGTCTATTCTGAAATTACTGTGGAAATGTCAAATCCTACAGACATATATGCGGATAAACACTTTAAGGAATACAGCTTCAATGTTGCCAGCAATGTAAAAGGAATTAATTTAATGGTACAGGGTTGCTGTTGAGACACTGAATTATAAATTATCTACTTAAAATGCCCTACCTGAAGTCCAGGTTGAGGGTGTCCCACACCCATGGTGTGCTGCTGGAATGTTTGTGTTCCTGAAGTCATAGCATGTTGTGGTGGGCCTGATGGTCCATTCATATGCATCACTCCTGGAGGTGGGCCCTGGGTATACCCAGTTGGACTGTGTGGGTGATGATGTGGTGGGCCCATCGGTGATGGTGCTTGAGGTGGTGGTGCCATGCCTGATGGAGATGGCATGGGTGAAGGGGACTGCTGGGGAGGTCCCATTGGGGAAGGAGTCTGGGGAGGGGGCATAGGTGAAGACTGGGGTGAGGGACTTGTCATTCCTCCACGTTCCACTTCCAGTTTCTATTTCGCAGATCTGAAAAATAATCAATCAAACATAATAGTACAAAGAGATTATTTTGCAGCTGTGCTGCAGTATGGTCTTTGTGCCATGCATAATCACTGGGTTGGTTCCCGATTTTCTTACTTGGTGAACGTTAATAGTGAGTGAATGTCAACCTGATGAGTTAGCACCAATGATAAAAGGAAGTGGTCTCCTTGGTGACTTGCACGTGGCTCACTGTTGTCCAAGATTCCCTTTGTGTGGACATACATGAATTTACAATAAAGCGTCCAAATCCTAGGGGTTCAAAGTTCAGTTGGGAGCATCCATACGGGGCATTACCTGGGACTGTCTTCAGGAGGTGTAATCCCCTGAAGTAGCCCAGATCCTTGGGTGGCCAAGCACCTCAAGGGCACTCCTGCTGTTCACAGGGCCCAAGTGATATAACCAGAGGTAGTAGAAGCCCAGGGCTTTCCAAACCAATGTGGACAAGGTCCAGGGCAGCACAGCCACAGTGGACCTCATGGGCTAAGCCTCTGAGCAAGGCAAGCCAAAGGCTTGGAGAAAGAGCCCCATTCGAGCAAAATTTTGAGGAGGAAAGCCTGGGGTGCAACCCTGTGGCCCACCTTACACCATGGGAAAGCCCTGAGGGTTGACAAATTGGAAGAAATTAGAAAGTATATATTAGGAAATGGTCATGACTTAATTTAAGGTACTATCCAGACACAGGAAAACCACGAATAACTTCACTCAAGACAGCAAGTTCCTGGGACTGGGTTTGAACTTGGTACGTACCAAATACGAAAGTGGAGCATTAACCATTTGGCCACGATATTCTGTGGCTACTGTGCAAGATTGTAATACCACAATAATGGAGTCGTGTACCTATTTTAAATATCACAGACACAAATAACATTTGAGACTACTCTTTGTCATATTAAAATGGCAACTCAAGACCAGTGCTTAATGATCTCCCTTTGTTGTTGGGTTGAGATGAATTACTAACTGTTTGCTAATTGGACAAAGGAAGCAGAGAAATCAATCTGTACACTTATTTGATTCATTAATACTTCTTGTGTGTGTTTTAACCTATTTTTAACCAAATGCATCCCTATATTTCATACAAATAGTGTAAACCGGTAACTAGCTGCCTGAAAATGGCTACAAATTCTAAACCTATATGGGACACATCTCTCCCTTTACCTTCAATTAAAATGAATTCCAAGGAACAACTCGTTCATCTTCTCTCTAACAATATTTAGCGGTTTGAAGACTGTGCACCCAACAACGCTATATAATTTGAGTTCCACAACACGAAATTACAAAACACAAATCAATCACTTATACAAAATTCTCGTACCTTTCTGACAGAAGTTGATGCTCAATTATTGCCAATACTGCAAATACAAAATTCCTACCAAATGGTGACTTTAGTAATGCTTATCTGTTCTCGTGATTCTCTGCATACACTATATTATATTGACATAATTGGCATTAGAACGTTATCCCACTTTCTTTAACGCTTATATTTGTGATTATCGCTAACAGAGTCTGTAGATTTCATTTGGTTCTCAGTATAAAGGGAATGCGCCTATTTGCTTTACCCAGTCTGTTCGTATGTCTCTTTCTACAAGTAACATGAGAACTACAGAACGGATTTGCATGGAATTTTATATTGTAAAGTTTTCCTAAAGTGTATTAATAACTCCATTTTCGGTTAAAACTTGACAATAACTGCAGTTTACATTAGGACCGGCTTGCGTTTCTGGGCACAAAAGCGTGCAATATAGTTGCCACAGATAATACCAACATAGTTATTGAGATTATCTGGGGAATTCGAAGCCAGCAGCTCAACCACGTGTGGAACCCTTCCGTGATGACGTTATCACTTGGACATTCCGCACCACACTTAGGTCATTGGCCCAGGATGATCTGGGGTTATTCTCTACGGTCAAATTCTCAAACGCACAAAAACTATGCCATGCATACATTTTCTAACTTCTTAATTACAATTAGCTTTGTAAGCATCACAGACTTACACCATTAATGCTAATTGGTGATCAGACCTGACCCATCTGATTAGATCATGAACATATATACAGATATACTACACCACCCCAACAACAGTAATTCCTCACAGTATGACACAGT
Organism: Zootermopsis nevadensis; assembly: GCF_977971745.1. NCBI lineage: Eukaryota > Metazoa > Arthropoda > Insecta > Blattodea > Termopsidae > Zootermopsis > Zootermopsis nevadensis. Next base: position 14,953,220 of record NW_028259142.1, read on the forward strand.
AGTTTAGACCTAATCCCCTCCTCACTAGAGATGGCCATCCCACACTGGGCCCAGACAATGCAACTGCATAGGTGACACCAAATAACAAACAGAAAAAAACAAGAATGATCTGCCCCCTCTTGTGGTGCTTCATGCATATCACAAAGTAAACATGAACGGTTTTATTTTCATTGTAGAAATTTAATCTTTAAAATAATATAATTTAGATAAGTTTCAGGTTCAGAGTTAATCCCTTATTGTGATCATAACAGGAGTTAATTGTATTTTATGGCTCTCATGTTAGTGGAGTTTCACTGTATTTTGAGATACTGTTGACATATCTTACAATCCTCAATGAACCCTTCTACCAACTAGGTTCTTCCATGGATGATTTGAGGTTTTCACAATAGTGAATATTCTGGGTTGTTGCGCTGTGTAGTATGGTATCTACCAATGGTATGGTTTACCAATGTTTCGGAGGTCATACTGCCTCCATCATCAGGGTGATAAATGTGCCAAATGGGTGGAGGAGGCCAGGTTTATAGGAACAGGACAGTGAATGGAGTGGCCCGTCCCTAGGCACTGGGAGCAGGTGTCAAATCAGGCGCACAAATTTTGGTTTAAGTTTCATTCTCCTACTAGTATATAATACCAAAATCTCAAACCTCATAAAATTGTGGACCAAGAATAACCAACCATGCCCTTCAGACAAAAATGCCACCTTCAGGATCTATTTCATTAAGTGTGGTCTGAGAATCATTTAGTTCTCCTTCTGGTAATTAAGATTTTATTACCCTACTTACAGTATAATGTTACATTTCATTAAATATATCTATTTACTTCATCTTTCGGAGTCTCTGGAGATGATTCCGGAGAGCAATCTGGAAAAACAGATGGAGTTACAGAAATACTTTAACATGATTCATACTGATTTTATATTTTCAATTAATTAAATATTATGTTATGTTAACACCTTTAAATATAAATAATCACTACAGCATGGAGATACTTCTGAAAGCACTGCTCTTGCTTGAATATCACACATACCTTTCCTCAACTTAGGTTTTCAAAATCAGTGTGCATATCAATATCTGATGAGTGATGTCTTGAAAGCTGAATTTTATTTGGCCCAGAATGTAATGTTAAGACTGTAAATGCAAGCCACGTAATGTAATCTCTTTCTTATAACTCCTGGGTCTGATTAAATAACTTTTTATGATGAAGTATATTTGATTTTGAACACCATGTGTGCTTTCAAGAAATATTTATTACAGTTTTATGAAATAACCAAAAGTTACCACAACTGTATTTGATATAATCATGGCATTGCTTCCTCTTACCTGCTTTTCTTTGAAAGATCTCTTCAGTTTCCCTCGTGCTTTATGCTTCAACATCATATAGTTCTTTGTCTTCCTCTTCTCTCGATTAGTTTTGCTTGAATGTGGATTTAGTCGCCGATCTTGAAATCCAAATTTCTCACGGCCCTCCTGACCTCTCTGGAATTAAGACTGACTTTTAAAGATACTTCACCGTAAATAATAAGTTTCTATAGCATTTTACCCAACTGCATACTTAACTTAAAAGAAGACAGTTTTTATATACAAACTGAACTGGATGATGACAAGAAAATGCCATCAGCTTATTATCATTTCTGAATACACAGTACCACTTAACAACTACACACCTTCCATTGAAGATGAAATCATTTTACGTCTGTTTTGAAGAGGACTCAAACAAATAACAAGTCTACTAAGAGATTCATGAGTTCTAAACTGACTGACTGATCTGAGCAAACATATGGACAATTGTATAATGAATTTATTCACCTTTACACACTCCTGCCTCATTTGTTTGTCATGACGACGTTTCTTGTAGATGTTCTCAATATCAGCTAATGATACCATCTCTCCCCTGCAAATGTACAGGAAAAGCATACATTACAGTAATATGGCATGTAACTAGAAAAAACAGCAGTCAGAAACTTTACCACAATTTGTCATTTTAAGCAAAGTGGGTTCAATGGAGTGACCCACACAAGTTTCAAACATGACAGGAAAAAGATTAATTTGGTATTTATGGATTGACTGTATAAAATATGTGAACAGATATAACCAGCAGCTCATCAGTACTACAGGAAAATAATATCATTAGGATTTCATATTGTCTGGGACACTATACTGCCATTATATAACATGAATATAGATGAAAGATGAAAAAGAATCATACAAGAAAGAAACAACCCAATGACAAGCAGCCCCTCATTGTTCTGTCCACCAGAAATTCCACTTGGATAAAATACAATGATATTATGTGTGTTCTTTCATGTACCCAGTACAAAAACACTTGTAGCAAATGGTAATTTTATTCTCCTTAACTGGATATAAAAATGTAAGTCCTTGATCTGATTTTATTTTATTATAATGTGACATTTCTTCATATGACAAATTTTCATTTTATTAAGTTTGATTACAATAAAAAATCATATCAATGAATTTGGTTATCATGTAATTCAATAATAAATTTAGTAGGCATTGCCCTGTTGTTTTGGAACAAAAATCTTATTGGTATTAATTATGACCAGGGAAGGCAAGAAAGAGTATTTGTATTTCAATTACTTTGAGTGTGTTTCTTCTTCTGCTGGTCTCTTCTTGCCTCTTTTTAGAGCAGTAACCTCTTTGCTTAACTTTGCTGCATCTATCTTCCGAAAGTCTTCATCTGTTAGCAACCGCATCTGACTAGCTTGGGCTGCCTGCTGGATCTTGTCCAATGGTTCTCTTTCTTTTGCAGTTGTGGTTCCTTCCATCTATTATGTTTCACAATGGAAGAAAGAACATTTTTTCAGGAACTTGCAGGTACCTCTTATTTTGTTCATGTAGATACTTCTAAGTAGAATTGTGGGAGGAGAGCGTAAAATTACATAAATACAAATTCAATTAAAAGTTTGTGGTTGTTTTAAGTGTCAGTTTAGTTCTGTCAATGAAGACAGAATCTGCTGTTTAGAAAGGAGAAATGACACATTTTAATTCATCTAACTACTTAGATTTCTAAGCCTGCATTTTGCATGTTTCTAGACAGTGTTAAATCTCTTTCTCACTGACACAGGAGTTCCCTATAAGTATATCTACAATTACAGTTTCAAAATAGTTTAAAACTTATATGACATGTTACAAAGTCAATGCTTTCATACCTTACTGTATTTATTTTGTATGTATTAATACAAGGCTTGATCATTCTTGGAACTACTGGATGAATCAGCTCACTGTTCCTGACAAAATGGTCTTCTTAATGGGAAGTGATAAAAAAGGAAAATAGAAGAGGGTTATGGGCCTTTGATAAAGCACTGAAAAACTCTGGCTTAACATACAGAAACCTCAGTCCAAGTTGCTAAATTGCAAGTGCTAGCATAATAATGGCTTTAATGGGGGGAATATATACATTCTACAAGGATGAAAATTCACATAAGATAAATCATTTGTAATGGGTGTTTAAATGAAATTATAATTAAAGTGACCTTTGCTATTTTAGTGAGATTACCCTGTCACCATTTTCTTCTTCATTATCAATAATGATTCCCTCATCATGTTTCTGGTCAGCTTTATTCCTGCCACACATCTTATTTTGAATATCAACTTCCTCTTCAGCATCATCTTCAGAACTGTGTGAGATATCTATCCATTCACCATCACTACTGCAATCATCCTCACCATCCTTCACACAACCAGAAGTGCCCTGCGGAACAACGAGCTCTTTTCGTTACATAACACAAACACATTTTCACACATTAATTCACTGTTTCATAGTTAATCACACAGAAGACCTTCTACTCTCTCCCACTCTTCTGATCCATTCGCTACATTTAACAAATGTCAGTAAAGCACCTGATAATATTACTTGTATGCAAAGTTCTACTTAGAACTTCCTGACCAGCTTATTGACTAACCTCTCAATTACCATGGAGTTAGTCATTAAAATACTTTTTGGAATCTTGGAGCAGATCTTTCCCATCTCCTCACACAGATATTACTTAACTGAAGCATTTTTGTAGTTGTTTGTAAAACATATTTGCTCCAAAGGCTTTGCTGTACATCAAGCCTTACAAGGTATACAAATAAATTAAATGTAACACCTTATTACTGTATGCTCATGTATATGAAATGTAACAGACATGCAAAAAGTTAAATGAAATTCAAAGTATGTTACCAAAGTGAGACATCTGTTTTGTGCAAGTTTTTACCTCTGTGTCATTTTGAAGCAATACTTCTGCCCCAGGAATGTAGTCCCTAGCATCAACTTCTCCATATTTTTTTGATTTCAGCTCTATGGTGGCTTCTGTAGGACGACCCTGTGAGGAAAGAGATAATGAGAAATGCTTACCAGTCATGGACAATCTAATTTCCACATGTGAACCTGAATAAAATATTTTTCATAATGATATAAACCCTGTTTATGTCAGAATTAGTTTTTGGAATTTACTGCCTTACACAAGATTTGGTTAATGTAAGTAGAAAGGATTAACAGTTTCATTATATAACAACGAATTCTGGGCAGAACTCAAAAACGCTAAAGATAATTTAAATTGTGAGTGAAAGGAAGCACCTTTCTGGATGTGCAACCATTCATTCAAAAACTAACATCACCCTGACATCTGTAAAAAATAGAAATTCTGCAAGCAGACTTGCGAAAACTGTGAAATTATGCTATTTAAGGCTACCATTGTCTTTGACATGTATAAATCTGTTTTTCTCCACTTTGTACAAAATTATACTGCAGACAAATAATGAGTGTACGATTTTTTATTTCAATGTATTGTTTCTATTCTGTAAATGTTGAAATTTGGATGTAAATATGAACAGTTTGTGTGCATCATGGAATGTAAATTAGTTTAACCAACAGAATGATCCAAGTGGACACTTGATTTGTGTGTAATACAATGACAATGGAAATACATAAGCTTAAAAGTGCCGGAGTGTACATCTCAATGAAGTTCACAAGACATACATAACTAAATTGTATTTTTATATGCCTCCAGTAATTTCCAAATATGTTTGGGGGGAGACAAATTATAATAATATGTAGGTAGAGGGGAGCTGACTGTTAAAAAAGATTTCATTAATCAGAGTTAATATAAAACAAGTATCAGATACATTATAAGACCTTGTTCATCAAGTGAAGATTACTTAAGTACATACCCTGTCCTTCTTATGCAAAAGCTCCGGCATTGACGCTCTGTATAAATGGATGAGTGACCGTGCTGCCATCATGACACTACGTTCCTTGTAATTCTTATACTGAACAAGGTCCCTCAGTAGATCCTCATTCATTACCAGTGGACAACGACTGCAAATCTCTCTCACAGCATTTAGCCTGTAAGTACAGAAATTTGATCAAAATATTATACACCATTCAATAGCCACACTTCAAACATACCTCACAATGTCAGAACCCATATGCACAGCATATGGCCTTTTACATGATTTCTGTGACAAGTTTAATCTGCAGGTTATTTGATGAAGCTGCATCAACCACCACAGTTATGAGGTATTAAAGGATCAATTAATGCAATGGATGATCAGTTGTATGGGATTTTTAAGGAAGCAGTCATAGCCTATTTGAAGGCAGTATCCTTCTAGATCATTTCTTACATTTCTTACACTGTGAAGAGAGATCATCTTCTAGTTAGATAAATACAATATTTGTCAGTTGTAATGCTTACCCTATAGCAATGACATCAGCAGAGTTCCTTTCTGTAACAAAGTTGTTTACAAGTGTTTTCAAAACTGGTTCCAGCACCTGCATATAAAACCAAAGCAAAATGTTCTGTACCAAATAATACTTTTGCAAATTCGCACATTCGTCATCTTCCACATCTTCATTCCTCACCCTCCATCTTTCTTTTCTTTATCACTTTCATATTTCTAACCCCTTCCCTATTTTCACCCATATTCTTTATGCAATCCTTTAATGTGTTCACCTTCTTCAACTTTCTTCTGTTATCCCTTTCATACCCTTAGATCCTATTCCTTCTTCCATATTCCTCTCCATCACTTCCACATCTCAGCTTCCTCAGCCCTTTCACACTTCCTTGATACCACATCCCCTTGTTTAGTTCACACATCACATCACACTCTCTATTTGGATTTCTTAAAACATTCCATTAAAGGAGAACAATAAAAAATCAACCATGCTATATATTACAAAATTTCCATGTGATCCATGTCTAAATATATCTTTTACGAGTGCAAACAAATATATCCAAAAAACATTAAACTGTGTTTTATATAATACACACGGAGGCAAAGAAACAAACAAAAGAAAACCCGAGAACCTGAGCATTAGTAACAGCAAACAAACAATAATGACTTACTATCTTTGTTAAGGTAATTTAATCTTATAGAAACCAGCCACAGGATTTGGCCAAATTAAACAAAACTTGAAACTTACATCTGGTGGCACCAATTCATGAGATGCTTGGGCTGCAAACTGCAGAATTTTGGTTACCTCTGAAACATTACATATTCACTACATGAGTTATAATACTGCAAATACAGCACTGCACTAACAGGAAAGATGACAGAAAACACGTAACAAGAAAAATTCAACATTTCATTGAAATCATAAACATACTTGTTGTTTTGGAACTATGACGGCTTCTGCCTACAGGTGTGATGTTTACCTTCCTAGCCTGTGTCTATCACTGGCTAAGGTGAAGGCAGAAATCCACATTTTCATTTGAAAATACAATGGTCAGGGCTATTCCACTAGCCTCTGATGACAATAAAGATGACAGCCCTATTTAAACCAATCAATGATGTAATAATATTACATAAACAAACAGGTTTCAGACTTGGATAATAATGTATTTATCTATTTATTTATCTGTTGTTTACTTAATGATACTGTCAGTAGCTCAGGCAACACAGTACCAAAATATTCAATGATTAATGAATAATAAAGTTTGAAAAGGATAAGGAAGGAAGTGGGTGTAGCCTACTTATGGTACTATCCTTACATTTGCCTGGATGGACTGAGGAAATTCACAAAAAGCCTAGCCAAGATAAGATCTCCAAGCTGATTTGAACGTGGACCTCCTGAATATGAAGCACAAGTGTTAACTATTCAGTAGTCACATTAAATTTCCTTTGAAAGGAAAGCAGACTAAAAATGGAAGGTGTGTTTTTTAATCCGTCATACCAGAATTCTGCACAAATTGGATGAACACTATTCACACTAAAACTTTCAACTATACTGATGTAAAATACTAACAAAGGGAACATCAGGTCTGGCAATACGCTACCAATATGTTATAAACTTGCTCCACTCACCTCTCTGATGTGGCTGCATGAACCGCTGGATGTATGGGTAGTAGTTGAGTAGGAACAACTGGTGCAGGCCAATAAGTCGTGACACAACATCCAATACCATAATTTTCACCTCAAACCTCTCATTTGTCTTCTCCAGCTGCTGGAACAATTTCTCTGCTAAACCTGAAATAACCCCATTTTACTGCCTCCTTCCTGGCCTCTGCCTACCTGATGTGATATTTCCCACATTTTTAAAAGATCAGGATTTGAGAAGGCATATAAATATTCTGAAATGGACTGTCTTGAATTGGAGATCTATGAAAGTCAGTGCCAGGTCACCATGGTCAGCATATAAAAAAGTGTTTATCAATGAAATAATAATTATTTGTCTAAGTAACATTTAACACTGCCCACAGATGTGCAAACAAAATGCATAATTTCTTATATCCTGACTTTCAGGTGTTATCAATACACACAGAAAATGTATTTAGGCTTTCATAAAGTAGTATTAAAATATATTAAAATTGTCCGTCAATCACAATAAAGTAATATAAGATAATTAAATGGTTAAAATATTATCCTTTGTTCCATATCGAGTACCCGATTTACATATTTAATTATCTTATATTACTTTATTGTGATTGACGGACAATTTTAATATATTTTAATACTATTTTTAAATAAAATCACAATATGACGCACCTACAATATCTTATTTCATAAAGTAGTGTGAGTCTTAAATAGAAATCAAAAAGTAAAACATACATGGTAATACCCATATATTGAATGTAAAATCTGACAAAGAAATAAAAATACGTTCACATCACATACGAGGTGCGATCGGAAAGTTTCAAGACTGCGCATATAAAAACCCGTACACTTATCTCAGGTATTAAATTCATCCATCACCCTCGAAGTAGTTCCCCTGGGAGTGAACACAACGATCCCAGCGCCGCTGCCAAGCCTGGAAGCATCCCTGGAAATCTTTCTTTGTCAGCCTGTCAAGCACCATCTGCGATTCTGCCTGAATCTCTTCTATCGTCTCAAATCTCCTTCCCTTTAGCTGAATTTTCATCTTTGGGAAGAGGAAGAAGTCACATGGAGCTAAATCCGGCAAGATCTTTGAGCTCCTGACAAACGAGAAGTCGATTCTGCTTCTGGTCCTCAGACAGGAGCCTTGGCACAAACTTGGCTGTGATGCATCGCATGTGAAGTTCTTCCTTTAGAATCAGCTGACAGGTCCCATAGCCTATCCCAACAATGTCGCACAAGTCGTTGATGGTACGACATCGATCTTCGTGAATGGCCTGCCGAATCTTCGTAGCATTTTTGGGCGTTGTGCTCGAAGATGGTCGTCCAGAACGCTCGTCATCATCGACAGAGGTTCGGCCATTTTTAAAACGTGAATGCCACACAAAAGTTTGTGCACGACCCATTGCGGACTCCCCAAATGCTTGCTTTAGCATTTCATAGGTTTCCGTAGCCGTTTTGGCGAGTCTTTGGCAAAATTTGATGAACACTCTTTGTTCATGAAAATCCGCTATTCCAAAATCGCAGGAGGGTCGGTGTAATGCACTACCAAAATGCCCGTAACTAAGAAACAAATGCTAATTCGATGATGCCGGCTGGCACACTGATTCACTATGAATGTAGGCCGCACCGCCTAGCGGCAGAAGCTCGTACTACATCCAGTTCGCCCTCTATTGGCACAGTCTTGAAACTTTCCGATCGCACCTCGTATGAAAGTCTGAAGCAGTGGAATTATTTGTCAGTGGACATGTGTTAGATCAGTAAGTTGTATTAATTATAAATTTATAATCTATATTTTTACTATCACAAAGAAAGAAAAACATACCTTGAGGGTCATGAACCAAATGTAAAGCTGAAAAATTGAAAGCAGGAGCAGAACCTTTTTTCTTTTGCTTTTTCTGAAATAAAAAATTTTTTTAATAAAGCCTAATATTATGTTTCATTAATCCTCATTTTAATTTGATATTTAACTTGGGAACAGCAGAGGTAATAAAATGACAGTGATAAACATCCTCATACAAGGTAGTTAATATTAAAACTGCACATCAATTTCCACCAAATGTTTTCACTCTGTGTCAATGTTCTTCTAATTACCTACAACACAGATGTGTATACATAATGTATCCCCCTGGTGGGGAGTCTTAACAGCTTCTAATCAGATGATTCTTCAAACCATACTGAATTATTATTTCAGTCAATGTAAATTTACAACTTCATAAACTTAGCATTCATTACATGAAATGTTTCTTAAACTTTTGGGTCTCTTACTTTTACAAGCTGCTTCACTTTCTTCAGCTGTTTTTCTCTTTTACGTGTCTTCTTATTAACTCTGTTAGCCATTAGTACTTCCTTTGTTGACGGCTCATTCTTGGAAGAAAAACAGAAGCTTTATTAGGACACTGGAATAAAACATGGATTTACGAGATATTATCATTACACTGATATTATTTATTATTTAAGACATATATTACAGTCTTGTTTTCTCAAACATAACAGATCCCTGGACAGCAGGCCATCTGCCAAACTGCTTCAAAATGAATTCTGAGTTCAGTAAAGTGTTCGAAAATTATGGTGTTGCTTACCACACACAGTTACACTTGTGTACTTATTTTTCCTACAAATAATATCTTGCCAACTTTATCCTATTTCTATTTAATATTCTTTGGGTAAACTTTTTATAATGATGTAGATATTTACAGAATTTTGTTTAGTGCACTGAAGACAGAAACACTGGTTCCTGTGATCTGTGCGGCATGAAATGTCACTGTCCATCTCTCAGATAACACGTGAGTGGATATGAAGCAGCGGTGGAATTATACTAACACAGCAATACAGAAGGACTCTGCACCACAAATCCCACATGGACGGTCCTGGGAATAAACCCAGCAATCTGCACTGAGAAGCTAGCACTAACTACCTGTGCTGTGGCACACTTTAACTTCAATTAAAAAATTTGCTACTCAACACACTGTCAGGCAACTGGCATATGAACTGAAACTTAGGTATTAGTATGTTAAGAAATATACATCAGAGTCACTGTCATCAGAATTCTTCTCATTTTCAGGGTCAGATCCAAGGAAGAATTTCAGGGCTGCAACCATCACCTGCAAAATAAAACTATGTGTAAGGGGAAGAGAATAAAAGACCTGAATATTTTTGTCTTCTGGGTTGTTGCGCTGTGTAGTCTGGTCGATGTTTACCAACGTTTCAGAGGTCATACTACCTCCATCATCAGGGCGATGAATATGAATACACAGCGCAACAACCCAGAAGACAGAAATCTTCATACTCACTGCTGTGAAAACCTCAAATCTTACACAATAAAAGACCAGCCCATCATCACTTGTTATATTACCTAAGAAAGTGTAACTAACAATTTAATTTAATCATTATTTATGTTCATAAACTTCATTCTAAAATTGTGCAGAAATAAATAAAACTGTGCTCTATGAGTTTGGTACTTCATTGTTTGGTTTGGACGGACTTCGTTATAAAAGTATTTTGTTCAATGTACCAATTTGTCTAACTGGAAATTCACCATGAGGATTAAATTACCCCACCCCCTCAATGAAATGCCAAACATGATACACTCATTGTCTAATTTCTTCTCTTCACTCTTTAATTTGAATTAAAAGAGTCCATGAACTGACATATTGTACTGAGCTTTAATGTAAAGAAATATTATATAAAGTTACGTTCACCTCATCTCGGCATTTTTCATCTTTAGGCCAAATCCATGGGAAAGTTTGGGAGATACAAGAACCATCAGTCAGGAGAAAACCTATGTCTTCCCAGTCTTGGGCACAAGTAGTTCATCATTTCATGAGAAGTATTTTGCTCTTTACAATTTACTTTTTGTTCAATCAGCCATTTAGAAGACAAATGCATTACCAGTTTTGTCCCAGTGGCCTCTGTGATTGTAATATCATATTTACTTTATTTTAAGACACTTTATTTCGCATTTTAAAATTTCTGAAATTGGTGTGCATCTTACTTTTGATGGTGTCTATGAGTTGATGGTGGGAATAAAAAAAGTGATATTTTTGTTCCATTCGGTCTTTTTGAAGATGTACCATTCACAAGATACAGGGCATGATGGACAGAAAACCATTTTGGTGTTTTCAGATATCTTCAAATTGTTTTTCTCGACAGATATCAATTTGACTTTTACAAAACTAAGTTCATAACTGACCTTTGTAAATCTTGAAAAGCAGGCAGTGGCAATCACATTTACAGTTTTTGCATCATTCCAAATATTCTTTTTGTATAGCTCAATCATTATGGCCTGAAAAAACACAAACAAATCTAAAATAATCATTACAGTAATGTTATCAAATATCAATGGGGTCTGGGTATTAAACGAAGGCTTGTAAAATGTGTTACTGACAATTTGGAATGTAAATGCACTAAAAGATTGACATTTATCTCAGTGTGATACAAAGTATGTGGCAGTAAGAATACTTCTATCATGTGATTTAACTAACATCTACTTTTAAAACATAGTCTTGTGTGAGAAGTATTCAAATGTGACACAAATTTTGTAATATTACTGTAATCAATCAATACAATTGCAAGACTAAAAGTCATTTCTGAGGTACTCGCCCTCTATACTTGTTCAAAGGTTTCAGAAGAAATCTTTCAGTTCATGTCAACACAACTTCCAGACAGCATTTTTCACCCAGCCATTGAACATGATTTTTTTTGTGCCTACTAAGTGTTCTTCAAGCAACACAATCAGACAGAAATAACACAGCAACAATTTAGAATATAATGAGGATGGGACAGAATATCCTAATCCATTAATATCAGTACACACAATGTGAGAAAATACAACAGGAAACATGAATGCAATACTGAGAGATTAAAAACACTAGAATGATGGAGAAGATAAATAAATGAGGCATTGATATGTACCAAATCCATAATGGCCCAGAAATTTCACAGCAATAACTGGTTAGGTTGTTATTGCAAGAAGACAAATAATGTTAGACTCCAATTACTATCTGGTAGCACAACTCTGTGAAGGAGGCAAAGTAAAGAGGAAACAGAAGATTGGAGAGTAGCCCTAAAAGCCACATAAATGCAGAACAAAGCCTCTCCAGCACTACCACCTCCTTAGTCCACTGCTGAAATGTGTGGACTCGTCCAATGCAACAAAAACAGAAACTTGTTTATATGCCTGTGCAGTCACAAAGTAACTGCACTACAAAACATGCTAAAATGTTATGCAAATATAGGATTAAGACAATATAATGTACAAGATTTTGTTTATATTTTCCCCAATTTTCATTTTGGCAAGGGAATTCTATAGGAAAGATGAGACAATATATTACTATATCTTGCTTAGTGTGCAGTATAAACTTCACTGAATGTCACATTGATCCAATGTATTCTAACCCTTCAAACAAATGCCTCTGGTTCATGTCTGGAAATTAATCACTACACATTCATCATAAAACACTATTGGAACAGAGAATTAACACATGCAAATCTAAAGTGATTAAACAGACCCAATACTAAAAACTCATCACTAAAATTTTCACAACAGTATATTTTTATATCAACAAATACAAAAGCAAGAAACAACTGTATACATACAACAGACATTTTTGCTGCCTTGGAGTTGCTGTCTTTCAACATACTGAACATGAAATTCTGCAATGTCTGAAAATAAGAAAATTTTAAATTATCATCCAGTATACAGAGTTTTACAAAAATATGGGCTAAAATATATTGTGTTCTTGGCTTGACATATTCAATAACAGAGCAGCACCCAATGTACACTGGAATACTGGATAGTTCACTGGTTCACAAGTAAAATATTATTGTGCCTACACAATCTCTGCATGAAACTTTCCTTTAGATAAAATTTAATACAATTACAATATGTCTGGAATTCTAGTTTTTGAAGCCAAAATTTGTCTAAATAATATATAATGATTCAGTCTATACTCCAAAGAAAACACAACTTTTCTTTTCACCATTCTAACGACTGCTTGTTAAAGCTGTTTAACAAAGTAATCCCCAGTGAGAAACATAAAAAAACCGTAACACAAAATGAACAATTATTGATTGTTGAGGGTGTGACATGTAATTACCATTGGATTTTAAAGGTTTAAACTAAAGAACACTCTTACATTGGTATAACCATTCATAGCTTTTCTTGGCTCATATTTGTAGGTAACCTCTTCCATTCACAATCTCAAGATACACAACTGAGTGGTGACAATGGACCCGCTTAACATGGTATAATAAATTCCATGGTGTATCATTTAAAAAAAAGTACTATCGTACAAAAATTAAAGCAGGTAACAGACTCTACCAACCTCCCCTGTGACAGTCAAGTCAATGTCACCCTGGTAACTAGGCCACCAGTTGGACAGGTATGAACATATTGTATTCATGACCAGAATGTGTTTATTCTTGAACATCACTTTGCATCACAATCATTTGCTGCTGTTTACAAAACATTTAGCAATATGCATCCTTAATCAGATTACTCCTTTAGAATTAGAGATGTTTGAATTTTGTTATTTAAACAAATGCAATATCATTACCGTGTTCAAACGGGCATTCTTGTGCTTTGTATTCATGTTCTTAATATCAGTGATGATATGTGTCTCCAAGAACTTGCGCAATGCATTGTCCTGGCATCGAAGCAGATGAAAGAATAGTGATAACAGGTCTGTTGGTGTCAGCAGATTTTTGTTACGCAGCAATATCAAGGCTCGACACAGAGTCTGCAAAAGAGAAGGGCACTACTATCTTGCAGGTGAAATGTTAGAAACAATTTATAACAATAAACAATGATATAAATGCAGCACAGCTTATTACAAACTTATTGAAAAGATTGCTTACATATAATTTTAAGATTCAGCAATAGGCAGTATCATAAATTAACCATTAAAAAAGAGAGAAATGAAATAACTCACCATACGCATTGCACTGTCCAGTATGCAGTGATGCGTTTGTAAGATATCAATCAGCTGCTGAGGGTAGTTTGACAAAACATCTGGATAACAATGTGAAACCTGAAAATAATAATTATATCAACCTTTGGATCATGAAGGCATATATATCTTATATAACTCTAGGAACAAGTTATAGGAAATGAAGGTGTTCACCCCAACATAATAGTGAGGTGTCTGTGTTTAATTTGGTGACTTTCATATATTATGTTTAGATTCATCCGCATATAAGAATCTCTCTATCCAAATAAATCACATATGGATACCATGGTACATCACTACAATCATAAACTTCTATTTTAAATTTGTCCATGGTTTTGAGACATTTTTTAAATATGTCAGAACATAACCATATCTATCCAGCTGCCAGGTGATTTTAGTATACTTCATACCATGCCAATTGTTGACAGTTTTCATCAAGTAATTTGACTGTTGTAATTTATTATTTTGTTTTTCTCTTGTACTGCAGGCTGCAGCTACAACTGGCCCCCAGGCTGTTGATGCATCACATTAATAATAAAGAAATGAATCAAACCACTCAATATTCTCCATCCTACTGTTACTTCCTCTCTCTTATGTCTAAATAGTCTCAGTTCTGTGTTTTCAAACACATTCAATCTACATTCTTCCACTCAGGTAAAACACAATATTTCATGCCCATAGGAAACAACAGAAAAATTTTACTTCAATATATTTTAACAGCTATATATAAACAGACTAATAAAACTGTTCTCTAAGTTTCAATACCATGATGATAAACCTAACTTGTTAGTACAGATAGAGCCATTTTACTTCATCTCTTAAACTATTTGCTAAATGAACCCATCTATGCAGGTCAATGCAAGGCACATACTGAATAAAATGTTCTTACCTGAGCTATGAACATAACCAGATCATCAAGACTCTTGTTGAATTCACTAGGATGAAGGCGAAATACATCTAGTATGGACTGGTAATGTCGGTATTGCTGCAGGAACTGTCAAGCATGAAGAAATTAAGTCAATATGCTGTCTACAGTCACAAAGGTAGCATCAAGAATGACCTCAGTTTATAATGTCATCACCAGCAAAAATTCTGATGATCAGGTCCAAGGATATTCCATCTTACACAGTGTCAAGTTGAAACAAAACTTAAACTTTTATTACCACTACTCTAGGATTATAAACATGGTGAGTTGCTGTAGCAAGAACTGTTGCAACATACAAAACTTAAGGAAATGGAGTATAATAATGGCACAAACAATGCATCATCTGTAAGATTGTTGAAGGCTATGGTAGTTATGACAATAAATGGAAACTGGTAAGAAATAGAAAGTTTGCAGCCTCTTATAAGTCATCATGCAAGTATCTGCCAATAGAAACAAATAAAAATGTCTAAACTTTTGTATTGATAATGGCATCATAAAGAGAAAAAAAGTAAAATATTTCCTTTCAAGATTGTAGGGTTGCAGGCAAATTCTTGTGCGTATATATTGTAGTTAAATCATAGACTATCCCAAATGTACGAAAACAATTTTATCTTATATAGCTCAGGTTTCATACTATTGCTGTTTAAATGTACAGATATCTCACTTCTTCTTTGTATGAAGCAGGATCCCGCTTGATCAAATTCTGAAGCTGCGGCAAGTTATCTGGAAGTTGGTTGTTGTGACGCCCCATTATTCATTCATATATTATTACAAAATTCTTTGAGGCTGTTGTCTGTATAACAGGTTATTAAAAGGAAAACCACACACTTCAATGACCACACCTGAAAAATAAACTACATAACCTAAATAATACACCAAACCTGCAACGAACATGTGGACATTGATTACACATACATCTAATCTCAAACTCACTCTCTCACTCACACACACACGACTTTACTGCTCCGATCTGCAAATGGTATTGTATTTGTACGCACGAGGTCTCCACCTTCCACCAGCAAAAAGACCAACAAGTCTTCGACGGAAAACACTGTAAATGTCGGTCAAATGCTGCTAAATGAAATCCCTTATTACCATACATCCATACACCACGTCCAGGAAAGATAACTCGAAAATGGGCACCACGCATATTTTTGTGTAAGAAGTTTTATACTGTCGTATTTCTGTTTAATTTAATATCGAAAGAAAGAGAAACATGATTATTTCTAACATACTACGATTGTATCGGTCAGGAAACGTCAGTTGTGGCACTGAAATCGTCATACATTTCCGATTAGTTCTACGGCATATACAAAGATAACTAGTAAGGTTATTGAACAGATACTGGAGAGTTTGAAAACAAGAATAGAGAAGAATGGAAGAAAACATTAGGCACCGGAAGACCGAAGTAACGGTCAAGAAACGGAAGAAGAAGATGAAGAAAACAAGTTTATTAAAAGTGCCTAAGTGTCTTATTGTGTCTGCATTTTTCTATATTCCTATCACTACCTTATAAAAACATATGTAAGGGTAGCGCGCGTTTCTTATCTATGTCTGCTCATGCAAGCCATCCTGATAAAGAAATTTTAGGTCTGGTTGGTCAAAGTTTCATACATTTCTTCTGTACTTTAATTAACTGATAAATATGATTCGTTGTTCATGTGAAATGTATATTAACACTTAGGCTGAGGTGCTGAAAAGCAATCTAATGCGACATGCAACATTAGCTTTTTCTTAACATACTGGGGATACTACTAGGATACTGGGAACGAACCGTTCTTCAAGTGCCTGAGCACTGCGGGTCCCAACTTTTCGTTGGCTTGATCTATAGACATTCGGTATGACTCCTTGGACGAGGGATCGGCCCGTCGCAAGGCCTCTACCTGTACACAGGACAGCATAACAAAGAAAAACGCGGACAAACACCCACGGTGCCTGCGACCAAGCGGCACAAGGCCCACGCCTCAGACAGCGCGGCCACTGTGGACCATTTTCTTAGCATAAACAAATTATTTAAAATAACCATTAAAAATATATGCAAAATTAAGATTTTCATTATGGCACTGTCTACCACTGCGTATGAGAAAACCAATTGGGACCCATTGTATTTTTGGTTTTACGATCGTCATAAGAACTTGAGAATAGTAATTATAGTTTAGAACGTGTTGTCTGAATTTATTACCATATCTACAATATGAAGTATATTCAGCCAGTGCGAATTACTGGCAGTTTACATATTAAATTCTCGCGCGAGATTCTTCGGTCAGCGGTAACTTTCGAATTGATCGACCCTTAGTTAAACCTTTAAAACCCAGTGGTAACTAGAGGCGTATGCATTAGCTGCTTTATCAGCCAGCAATATTGCTTTTTCCTCACAAATTGTATTTATGGGTTTCTTATGATTCTCAGAATAAACAAGGATTATTTCCTGTGAACAATCTTAATAAATTGTTCTATGTAAATAAGTCGCGTTGTGTGTGTGTGTTTTTTTAAAGTATGATCTGAACTTTTAAACATTAAGTCAGGCTTTGGCTTCAAAGGGTTAAGATTATGAATGTTTACAGATTCTTAGTTTATTTAACGTCGCAGCTACAACTGAAGACAGTATTTATGATACGAGAATATGTAGCCTACAACAGAATTTGAAAGGAGACAATCTTGGTCTATTTCGAATACTTTCCCAGAAGAGGCCTGTCCACCATAACAGCTGATTAACAAGAATCTTGTGTTGATTTGTGTCGGACTTCTGAACACCGGCTTATCTTATGAAACTATTATATAACATATTATATCTTATTAAGATCTTTATATTTTATTTGAAACATGTTTAAATATGGTTATTACGCATATTTCTCAAAATGATATCAGAAGTTCTGTTAGATCTGTATATGCAATAAATGAGAATAAAAACCAATAACAAATTAATATATTACAATTAACATATTTTTAAGATATGTATACTCCAGATTGGACTGAAGGAGGCCTGCACCTATCCTCTAATCTCTGTTTTTGTTTCATTGTGTGTATGTGAGCCCTATATGACAACAGAATCTTATCTGGATTAATTGGATACTCCGTGTCAGTGAGACCACATTTAAAGTAGTTGTTAGGTCGACCTGGTTGATAACTGGATACTTGAGAGTTCGAAGTACAAAATAATCTGCGAAGAACATTTCAAGTGGTCACGACGTCTATAAGAAGGAGACCGATTTAGATCTACGTGTTACTGTAGTTTGTTTCATCAGGTAAGTGCAAATTTTCCCTCGATTTATTCAGCCTAAGGTGAAAACATGCATTTTTAAACACGGATGAAATTCGAGAGCTTTTAGAGGTTTCTTCCACAGCTAACACAATTTTACTGGAATCGTTATAATCTTTAAACACTTAAACGTCTTAGCCAAGTACTGCAGGATGTACATTTCTTCCATTACGTTACGTCGATTTGGCAACAAAGCAAGATAATCTATAGCCTCGACGTGTCCGTCCGTCTGTACGCACGAAATGACTACTCTCTGGAAGAGGCAAATTTATTTTTTGTTAAAAATTAATTAACAAAATATAGTTCTTGTCTTCACAGAACCTGCGACTTTATTTATTATATGCCTATGTAGATGCTTGTATCTATATTCCTGCACCTGATTCAATTAATAAGTTATTTAATGATTCAATGTAATTTAAATATTTGCTTGGGGTGATTAGCATCAGAGGTATTCAGAGTTTTACGTCGTACTGTCTTTTTCAAGTGTCAATATAATGTGTTGTTTCTCGCCAGTTGCCATGGTGACACTGAAGTTCTTATGCCTTCTGTTCGTGTCGGCTGGATTTGCCGACAGAGCCACCTACCACAACTATCAGGTGCACCGCGTGGTGCCTGAAAATCAGGAGCAACTGAAGGTTCTGAAGGAGCTGGAAGATGATCCAAATGGTGTATGTATGGAGGCTGTATTTTAATGAAATACCAGGATACTTATGGAACCAAAGTGTTTAGAAATAGAAGATACCCATCATTACACATTATTTTGTTCATTTGCACAGAACAATCTCCACTATTAGACATACAAGAGCACAGGGTGTTGGACGAATAAGAAATAAAACTAGCTGCTTTAAGAAAATAAATATTAGCTTAATCAGTCTACATGACACTATTGTAATGTAGTATACACAATTAGCCCCTTTAGTGCAACTGTTTTACCGAGTCAACTTATTTAAATTCACAGTCATAAATTGTCATCACCCGATAGCAGATGTAGGACACACCACACATCACAAATTTGAAAATGAACATCTGACTATGAACATTACGAAGACTGAAAAATCTACAAATGAAAATCTACAAAACAAAACAATAAATCAATAAATGGTTGCATTGAAATATGTAATAGTTTTAAAGATATAAATGACGATATAAACCTGAGGATGATGCAATAATAGCATCGAAACATGTCGTTAATAATAAGCGCCGAATAAATGTAACATCGTAATACGATGAAAAGCGCTATAAATTTTAACAACAACATTTTAAAGTTTGGTTTGTGTGTAGACAGGAGTAATAAATACATACTTAGTTCAACACAAACATGACGCATCTAAGCTACAAATTATTTAAATTCATTTCCCCTGTGGCTTATGTCACTAGATGTGGCCATGGGCTACGGGGATCTCCCTGCCCAAGAGGTGCTAAAGTAGTAATTCAAAGTTCAGACGGAAGCACCATGTGGCAGGATTTGCATTTCGTGCTCGATTGTAGTACAGATGAATGCCGGCAGTGGGGGACCTATAACTTAATTTGGAGATCCGAACCACGGTGAGGCTTATTCCAATGTTGTCAGAGGCAACGGAAGGGTAAAGAGATCATGTGCAATAAATCGAGGTGATCTCGAACCCGAGACCTCATACGTAGAATGCCAACGCCTAGATAGCTATATCTGTTATTTGGTTTCAATACGACATTTAGATACCGGTTCATGATCACGTTCCATCTTATTCGACGACACAACTCCTACAGTTAAAACAGCGTTAATAAATAAAATGGTAAATTAATTAAATATGAATAGTCTTGCTACCACATAATTACAAGAAAATGCCACGCCTAACCACTGTGTACCTTAAAAATTCAGCTGAGCTTTTGGGTTGGCCCAAGTCGAATTCAGAAGGCTGTGGACATCATGGTGCCGTCGCATATGCTACCTCGATTCAACGAAATTATAGCAAGCCTCAGCCTCAAATCCGAGGTCTACATCAGCAACGTTCAGCAGTAAGTAGAATGCAGAGAATGCTTCGGAACCCTACGTGTCACAAAATATTTTAACAGGGCCATAACTATTTTGTTGGTTCCTTCCTTGGTTCGCTGTATGCCTTTCCTACATGTTAGTCATTCATATAGATCAGGGTGGTCCAATTTTTTCCTCGCTCGGGACAGAACAGTTTTCCTGTTGGACCCCAAGGGCCAGTCATTATTTTTGCATTTAATAACACTTTTTCAGAAACGACAAATTACCATTGCATATGCTGAAATATAAATTATATTTAAATGTGCACAAACTACTATAGAGTTGTATGATGTTAAATTTGTTCCTGTAACAGCTTGTATCTCTCAAACTTACACAAATTATTTGAACGCCACTACTTTAACAGTTTGCATATGATACAATTACAATTTGAACCAGTAGAACGTACATCTTATGCTTTTAAAGTCAAAGGCTTTAGTGAGAGCACTGAGCAGAATGTTCTTTTACCAGTGACGGAATATCAACTTCTATTTTTGTTGTGATAAACGAAGGGTTGATCGTAACACATACTCAGATAACGCGTACCGACATGTGGCATTTGTACGTAAAGCAGCAGATTTTACAAAATTGGAGTAGATCTCTGAAAGTAGGAACCTAACACGGGCTTGTACGACTGAAAACAGTCATCACTTTATACTAATTTTCTCTATGGGGCAGGTAGACTTTGAATTTCACATACTTTTCCATGCTTAACTGAGAAGTACGACAGCTCTGACCAGCCAGTACTTTATTACAACCTCTGACCCGGCAAAGGATAAGAAACTAACTTAAACTAAATTTTAATATTCTTTTGTTCGTTTAGTCTCATCGATACGGAGCGTCCCAAGGTGAGGCCGAGGGCTGACTTTGGCTGGACAGACTACTACACGCTGGATGAAGTAAGTTCTGCCATGTAATCTGCACAAATTCCAAGTCCCCTTATCTCGTTAACACGTTAAACAAACCACAATCAATATCTGACAGACATTTCATACAAACTATGGTAACATTCGAGGAAGGACAGGTTCTACTTATATAAGCTACCCAAAATAAATTACAGGAGGAAAACTCCACTTCAAGGTATACTGTACACATGCAAATTATCAGAACAAATAGATAATTTAACTATTTTGATACTTATAATATCTGATATCACTGCGCTTTCGATGATCTTCCGCCATTACAGATATACGCCTGGTTGGATTCTCTGGTAGAAAAGTACCCTGGGGTCGTGACCCCAATTGTTGGAGGTGAATCCTACGAGGGCCGACAGATACGGGGTGTAAAAGTGTCCTACAAGACAGGAAATCCTGGTGTCGCTTTAGAAGGAGGTGTGTTTCTGTATCCGACAATATTATTAGGTTATATGCTTCGGAAAAGACAAAAGAATTAGAATAACATTTAGACAGACCTCTTTGCCAAGACAAGAAACAGTATTACACTACATTGTTGTATTATCGTTTAACATACTCAGAAATATACAACAGATTTCTAACCTGTAAATACCGATCAAGTTGGATCATGGCAGAAATTTGCTGGACATACCACAAAATAGACTACATCTTTTGCTTGGCAGAGGAAGGGTTAAAATATGTAACGGTAGCAAGGTTTCCGAATGTTGGGGATGCCTATGTAAAATGTAAATTTACTTCTTAGGTGGTGGGTGATGTTATCAAAATGATTCTGTTGTCCAGGAATTCACGCCCGAGAGTGGATTTCTTCTGCCACGGCGACGTACATCCTGAACAAGCTGCTGACAAGTGAGGATCCAGTGATTAAGGACCTAGCACAGTCTTTCGACTATTACGTCTTCCCTGTCACCAACCCAGACGGCTATGTGTACACTCACACAACGGTATGTGGCCGATCATTTATTTTCAAATGAAACTAAATCAGCGTTTTTACCACCAAGCGAACAGTTTACATACAAAATTGTCTATAATCGGTTATAAATCAGGGCAGAGGCTGGACGTTGTAAAACTGTAACTCGACACCGGAATAAATGTTTACCCTTTGCATGCTACGCACAAGAAATCTCGCGTAGAATCACCCGTTTTTGTAGACTGAATTTAGTTGATGTTAATAGAAGAATATACGTATCTGTGTAGTTAAACGTGATGTTTAAAGGCACATTGCAAAGGGAAGTATTCTAACAGAAACAGGTTCTCTCTCTCTCTCTGTCTCTTTCTTTCTTTTTTCCTCTTTTATTTATTTCTCTCGTTCTTCTTCCCATTATATATTTCACACTTTATTCCTTTCTTACCTTCCTTACGCCCCTCTTCCGTTTTTCTTGTCTTCCTGAATAAATCGATTAATCGTGTGTTACAGGATCGCACGTGGAGAAAGACCCGAAGTCAGTCAAACTCCGCTTGCTATGGTGCAGATCCGAATAGGAATTGGGACTTCCACTGGATGGGTAAACATAACATGGTCATGAAGGCCGAGATAATTTTTGATATTAGACACTGACTAAACCGAGAAAATTTATCCTTAGATCGGGCACCATGCTACTTCATATTATCTATACAGAACTACTGTTCTCAGATAACGAAAACTTAACCGTGATGTTGCTCTAACCTTAGTGTGAACGGTTGCTTTTCACATACCATGTGTTTCTGAACCAGAGGCTGGAGCCAGCAGCTCGCCATGTTCTGACTCGTACGCAGGAGCGTCTCCATTCTCCGAAATAGAAACAAGAACTCTGGCTAATTACTTGAGGAGCATCTCGGACACTCTCCTTGTATACTTGGATTTTCACAGTTACAGTCAGCTGCTCATGTTTCCCTATGGACACAGTCAAGATCACGTATCCAACTATGACGTGCTGGTGAGTTACGTTTTCTTGCCATCATCATTATTTACAAACAATTTATAAATGTATTATACAATGAGCTGTTTTAGGCTGTTTCGAAATCCTTCTAAAGTGTCTATTAAAATAGGCTAGTCTGTCTGTCCGTGCCCATTAAATAATCCCAGGAAGGATAAATTTTAGGAAACATCAGAGGGCCATTTCAATTTTAATTTAAGCGTAGATCCAACAGTTTTAACAAACACATTACACAAGACCATAAACAGGTTATTTTCTAGCTTATATGAACATGATTTCAGACATTTACCTTAACAAAATGCCACTAAGGATTACAGAACGTGTTAAATTGTCATGATTCACAAAATATTAGGCACAGGAAGTAAAAACATATTCGAATAAAGTAGTTCAAAATATAGTAAAAATTAACGTCGTCATTTTTCAACAGATGTATCAAGTTACCCAGCTACGTCATTTTAGGTTAGTCTTCCCTATGTAGCATGTTATTTGCAGAGTCTACATGTTTAACACATGGGAAATGTATGCTTCAGCCACATAAACAACATTTACATGAAGATATTTACATAATATTTGCCATTGTCGTCATACCTACCTCAAAACTATTTATACCAGTTTATAGAAGGTAAGAAATACGTTTTAACGTAATTTTTATGTTGAGTAAGATTATTTTATTTCCTTCAGACTCGATTCTGAAGTTTTGTGCTTCATGTATGAGTAACTCCTCCAGAAGTCGATATTTTCGAGTAGTCGGATAATGTGATTATTTTGGTTTCAGTATCCTCTCGGTTTAGAGGCAGCAGCAGCACTAGCTAAAAACAATGGAACTCGGTACGAAGTCGGCTCCATATATGACGCAATTTGTGAGTATCATCAAAGTAATCAGTTATTCAAGTTTAAGTTTCTTCCTCTGCCGAAGATACGTACTCAATTAATATTTGAAGTCTTCACAGCGATATGAATGAATACAAATAATCTGAAGGGTTGTTGCGCTGTGTTGTATTTTGACTATGTGCCAACGTTTCTATGAACATACTTTCTCATCCCATTGCTCTGATCCGCAAATCTTTGGCCTGATCCATCTCTCATCCCTAAATAAACCATTCACTTTCCAACACTTCTCAATTTAGTTATGATGATGGATGCAGTATGTTCCTCTAAAACATTGACACACAGCCAAAATATTAAAAGGCGCGACAACTAAAATCACCTTTAAAAGAGAAAAATATTTTATATAAAACATCTGAGCGTAAGTCATTTGAATACTGTCTTTGTCTAAGCTGTGGATAAACGTGTAGCTATCACTATCCAGAAAAATGGCGAAGTAACAGGAATTAGTGGTTTTCCTCAGTTCCTCCGGGATATTACCTTAAATTAGGCCACGACAGCTTCCTTCCTCATCCTTTCCAATTCACTATCATCCTCGTTCAATAAACTAATAAATAAATATTTAAAACCGCATGAAAAGTAAACGTAATGTTATGCTTATCCTAGAGCACACAAACAAACTGCATTGCAGAAATAACTTTCTACGGACGCAGTGGTATCCTTTCTCAGCGCATCTTTCACTCCCGGCATGAAATGTATTTGTTCTGTTAGTTTAACAAGATTGTTCCAACTGCAATGGTATCATAGCTTCAGATGAGACGGATACATGATCAGTCGTGGTAGAATATAGTGACCGTGGCCTAGTTTAAGGTACCATGTAATCGTCTTTTAGGGGCTTAGAAGAATCACGAGAAACATTCGACGGGGCAGGCGTCAAGTCGGCTGAGATCTGAACCTTGTACATTCCGAATACAAGTTCACACTAACCAGTTCGTTTCAGTGTCAGAGTAGCCGACTCTGTAGTAGGTCTACGTGAAAGAGAAAGTAAGAATGTTTAACAGGAAGTGTTCCGCGGGTTTGAACCTTGTTTGTTTACTTCTTCAGACCCTGCCAGTGGTGGAAGCATCGACTGGGTGCGTGGCGTTCTAGACACCCCTTACTCGTACGTGTGGGAGTTGAGGGACACTGGACGGTACGGCTTCTTGCTTCCTGCCAGTCAAATTATCGACACTGCCGAGGAGACCCTCAGTTCAGCAGTTGTCATCCTGTCACACGCGAAAAGCAATCTCCGTGTCAACAAGAAACAATGAAAGATCGATAAAGCCAACAGCACTAAATAACTACTTTATCCTAATTCTCATATCGAAATAATAATGGTGGCAACTGGTTTCAAGGTACATCGAGGGCATCATGCCAGAAAGTCGTATAAGCATATTTGCATAATCGGAGATATTTGGTCTGACAACACGAAATAGTAGGACGTATGTCGTGCCAGAAGGGTGAAACGTTGATACAGTTCTACACAGATATACAAACAGTTAAATTTTGGAGGATGAACACTAATAATGCATGTGTGTCTCCTGTAAATAAGTCATTCTGTTGACGCCCATCTGACATGATGCCTTCGATATAAGCTGAGAATGTATACGTTAAAAGCAAGTAGTGTGTGTGTCCGTCAAAATGGTGTGGTTGTGATCTGTAAAAATGCATAAATAATCTTCAATCACTCGGGGTAAAGTTCATGAACATCGTGCACTGATTGCTGAATACGTAATGCTTCATATTGCCAAACTGTATTGTACATTTACGCTTAAGCACTCAAATAAAATGTAGTACCCATTGGCTTAATTCTTGTTATTGTCATTATGCTATCTTACACTTTCTAAGATTTCTAAGAGCCATTCTAAGAATTTCGTCTCGATCTACACGTAAACATTAAAACATAAAAAAACTAAAATGTTAATCGTTGTGACGTGTAGTTATGAACCTTGACCTCTTATCCTAAATGCAAAATACAGGTCTACATTGAGAATGTTTGAGAATAAAGTGAGTACTGTGGAGAATATCTGCACCCAAGAATAAGGAAATTAGAAGTGTCTAGAGAAAACAACATAATGAATGTGTGGTTCACTGCTCACTAAATACAGCAAACCACGATTTACGGACTAATAGGGGACAGGGGCGTCGGTAATAGTGATTATCTGTTAAATTGAAGTTTTTTTAACGATGCCAGTAATGCATCCCTAGACCGTAATTTTCATTAGGAACACCATTAAACAGATTATGAATATGAACTGAACAATTGTAATGACACAACGTTAATTAAAATACTACAGTGTAAACAGATAATTAAGAGCAAAGATATCAAAGGGACATTAGCGGACATTTTAAGTTCTAACGGACAAAGTACAGAAACAAATTTGGTAATACCAGATGGTGTCCGATAAATCCGAAATCCGATAACTCGAGGGTTTACTCTAACAGACTATTCAACAAATCTAAACTTTGTTTCCGTGGTAAGTCTGGGTGTTTCTCAGACTCTTCCTGCAGAATAAGAAAAGTAAACCAAATTCTTCAATCACCTATCTTTTTTTAGAAATTGAATGTAGAACGTAATAATTTTTACCTCTGGACACTTCATTGTTAAGATTAATGACCTGTGAGTTAGAGAACATATGGATGGAAATGGTCGTATCCTAATTTGAGGCACCGTCCCCGAATCTACTTGGTGGGAATGAAAGAGACCACGAGAAACATCAGTCTTCGGGCCGAGGTCCGAACCTGGGAATTCTCGAATACGAAGCAGAAGTACTAACCACTAGATTGAAACGCTAGGTAATTCCTCTTATCAGTGACACAAAACATAAGAGTGCATATTTGCTGGTTCTCAGTTCAAAAAGTTTATCAGAGATAAGGCTTTCAATACAAATTCAAATGATACCGAAAGAAAACCACGAGGCACGCATTTAGAGCAGTGACACAGCATTTTTAGTCAATCATCAATCACCCACCGTTTCTGAATTAGTGGTTAAACTCATCGAGGCTCACACAGAACTGGGCTATAGAACTTCTTTTAACATAAATTTCTTACATTCACACTGGCGCCCTTTTACTTTCAATCATAGGAAAGTGAGTGATAAACATGACATCTCCACGAAGGGGAAACGGTATCAAAGCAGATGGGACCAAATATGACTACAGTTTATTAATGGACACATCAGGAAAGCCAAGGACATCACTCTATAAACGTAAATCGCGAATGATAATGTTCTTCTATGGTTTGGCACCGTGAAAACTGACCGATACACGCCACAGATTTGGAGAACATACTGCCTCTGTCTTTTGGGTTGAAGATAGAGACGGAGACAGAATGATTCTCCGAAACTTTGACCTCTACCGGCCAGTCTACACACGACACCAAGATCCAGAACATCATAATCTTCACTGCCATGAAAACCTCTAATCCCGTAAATCACGAATGTTCAAAATTGAAATGCAAGGAAATTCTAGACCAGCTGAGTAACTACCAGCATATAAAGGAAAACTATGTTCTTTCATAAAGTCAGCCACTAGCATTACCCCTATCCAAAAAGAATTCTTCCTGTTGACACAAACTCTTTTATTTAGAAGAGTAGTCACAGCAACGCGAAAAGCTCCCAAGCATTATACAAGGAAACAAGCCACACCATAACAAAATTTCAACAGATCGGTTACCGGAATTTTGTCATTTTAAGGCATTCTTTTTGTTTCTAATTTTTACCACTGTGTAAAGACCGGATGAGAGGCCCACTCAGCCTCATACAAGTAACAGAGCTTTTCTTGGGGACAAAGCGGCCAAATCTATCTCTATCGAGTTTTATAAAGCGTGTAGCTTTGCCTTCATACACTTACACCCCTCCATGAAGTGGTATTTACGTAATGGGACAACTTTACAGTAGTGAATTGGCGCCTACTGTCTTCAACATGTATGACTGCATGTCCACGTGGAACAAAAGCGTTTCAGATCAACAAATTTTAATAAAATTTATATTTAGGGTTGTTTATAAAATACATTGAATTATATAAACTTTGCTCATCACTGGGCAATATGGTCTACAAGCCTACATGGGAAAAGTTAATTCGTTTATTAAAAGTGTAGGTAGGTGTACGTATATATATATATATATATATATATATATATATATATAGGGAGAGAGAGAGAGAGAGCGACGGGTAACTTATTCACGTACGCGTAATAAATATTGCAAATCACAAAACTTTCCTGACTTCAGTAATTCTAATCGATAAGTTTCACTGTCAGTGATAAGGAGCCTTTCAAGTGCTTGTGCTGGACAGCCCCGGCTGTGACATTAGCATGCAGGTATAAAAAGATGGACATCTGTTTCAGCGCGTTACATCAGTGTGTTCTTTCAGGTAAGTCTGCCTTTTTATTTCTTGTACTGAAACTCCAAATTGGATCAAAGTTCTGTAGCCGAGCAAACCCCCCCCCCCCTTCTCTCTCTCTCCGTGTGTGTGTGTGTTTACGTCTTTAAAACAAAATACTGTTTGTGGCTATATATGCCTGTCATGCACGCGTGACCAAGTTTTACTAATTACGGTAAACTCAGAACGTTCTGTTTTACTAGTGTTGCTACTATTATGTAGCACTTAGAAGTACTTACGAAGTACACAAAGGCACGAAAGGGACTAAAAAAATTAGAGAAATGTTATAATAGATGAAGACGTGAAATAAACCATTTCCAGCTGAAATATGATGGGCTTATAAGCGTACTACTTGGCATATTAATTCAAATCTGTCCCACCACACATCATAAAGGCGTTTGGGGGGAGGTACAACTCCTACTCCTTCTTGACCTTGGCACAAGAAGAGTGAGAGTGGTCAGCGTCACATCCAGGTCAGAGCCAGTCTGAATGCAGGTTAGAATAAAAATCTTCTCCTACTGAGGAGCTAACTCCGGTTGTCCAGCCGGTTATCAGACACTTCTCTGACTGAATGACCCATTTACTAACGCCGATAATATGAAGCTCCTCCTCAAGTAGCCCTTACAGGTTTCTTCTCTGTTACATCCTATGTAGACGTCAGTTAATTAGTGCTATGTAACAAGACAGGCCTAATACATGCTTAGGTATTATTGATCTCATGATTCTGCAAAGATTTATCAAAATGGTTAATTAATTACAGGCCTATGATATTATGTCTGGCATTGTCCATTGTCTGAGGTATATTTGATGCAGATCTAAAATAAACGTGTTTCGGTAATGCATTCAGCTGTTTCATTCTGGTGGTCTAATGACAATGAACCGCTTAAAAATGGGTGTACAGCCTATTTTCGAAACATGATCCATATTCATCAGATAATGGAAAATGTCCAGCATAATGTATTCATGTAAAGTACGATCTCACAATCGACTTTAGAAGGTATCGACTGCAAAATCTGTTTCATCCATTAGACAGTATCTAAACTAGACTTGTCAATATCATAAGTGATTTTGGCACAGTTTAGGATATAATTAGACTTTGTGACCGCAGAAGCCGACTGACCACCTGCCCTTTATGGTAATGCGGAAGTTCCTGTACCTTCTGTTCGTGTCGGCTGTGTTTGCCGACAGAGCCACCTACCACAACTATCAAGTGCGCCGTGTGGTGCCTGAAAATCAGGAGCAACTGAAGGTTCTGAAGGAGCTGGAGAATGAACCAAATGGAGTGAGTTGGTTTAATTCTGTATTAAAATAAAACCACCAGAACTCATTTTAAAAATCTTAAAGTAAATTTCGTGTTTGTTTATATGTGCGTTATTCTTATTTCTGCTCGGCATGTAATTTTCTTATGAGTAACACGTCAGAGTCGTTACAAAATCGAAGTTTATTTCAAATAGGAGAGCGAGCAGATGAATTATTGAAGGCGACATTTAAAAAAGTCGGATTTACACAGTATGATGTCTTATATATGCCTATAATGTGTTATAAATTCAGGGGATATCAGATATTTGCCACAGCGACAGCAGCACAATGCCTTCGATAGCCCACACTTGATAGGTATACTTATCTCGCAAATGCATTTAGTCCCTTAAGTGATATTGGTCTTAAAACGATTTAAAGATAATGAAACTTACAAAAAAATAGGCCTGGTACACGTATAATGGAGTTGCTGTATATCGGGGCTCGCTTAAAATATGCCAACTCACGGACACACATACAAGTACAAGAATTCTCACAAATAAAGTGGACTTTAGATGAATTAAACGTGGACCACACACGGTAATAACCAAATAACAAAAGTACTATATATATCAACATGAAATTTTAAGTTCTCATGACAGTAAAGATGTCTATGTTGGCCATCTGAGTTGTAACGCCGGGCGGACTTGTAGGAACATATCATAGTTTCGGTGAAATATACTATCCCCATATTTTACCCTCAATACGGAGGCAGTATATTTCTCCTAATGTTATTATCTAAGTATATGTCCACGCTGTGCTTTTTCAAGTTTAATCGGAATCTGCTAAGTATTCAAACCATAAATGCAAAAGCTTAACTCTGAAGTGAATTAGCCCTAAAAACAAAACCAAATATAGTGTTAGTCTATCGCATCGAGAGATCGAAACCTGAGAGGTACTTTGGATTTTCCTACTAATGGGTGCAAGTTCGGAAGAACTTAAAACTAATGGGCGAATTTAGAAATGTTCGAAACTTATTCAAATAACTGGTAAGATTTTCCTTAAAAAACTCGTCTTACACTATGCCACACGTATGTCTTTGATTGCATTTACCGACTATTCAATTTCTAAGCACAAAAGCAAAGAGGTCCGAATATATAAATAAACCAGAGTACATTTGCATATTTTTGTAACGCTTCTAACAAGATAATTTAAAAAGGAAGTTATTTAAATCTGAATACTACCGCCCGTCTCATATCAAATTAATGCGTACCTTTCGATGTTCAGCTGAGCTTCTGGGTTGGCCCAAGTAGAATTCAGAAGGCTGTGGACATCATGGTGCCGCCCCATATGTTGCCTCAATTCAACGAAATTATAGAGAACCTCAACCTTAAATCTGAGGTTTACATCAGCAACGTGCAGCAGTGAGTATATTCAGTCCACACAGTGGCCAAATTCACGCCTTTCCCTTTCGTGTCTTTTGTTCTGTATACCCCTGTTCCATCATCAAGTTTTGAGTAGGCCATCCCAGTTTTTTGAAACGCCCCGTTTGCGACTTTATATATTCCAATGACCTTGAAGGCGACTTCCTGATGATTAAAATGTGGCAAGGGGTTAACTGACAGACTTATCTACTTCATGATATTCTCATCATTCTAACTGACATCTTACTCAGAATATCTCTAAAATAAGATAAACACATTTACTTCGCCTGTCTTCGATAGTTTTAGCCTCTGATTGCTACATCCTATCAACCTCATTGAATGTTATATGTATTTCACATTACATTGCATATAGGTCTGGTCAGAAATTATTGTCCCTTGTATTTTGTTAAATATTCACAGAATCAAAAAATATTTTAAATATAAAAGTTTCATTTTTAACGAGTTATATTTACGTTACGTTACAAATGTTTTGCACGATGTGCCGCTTTGAAAAAAATCCGTACGATATAAATTTCATGGATTACACTTGACTAATACAAACCAAAATTAAAACATCCCGATACCTGTAAACACCAATATAAATTTTAATAAAAATCCGTACAATAATTTCGGAGTAAAACATGCCGTTATGCAAACACTACCTCTCCAGCCTGCTATAAATTTTTAAACTATGTGCAAAGAACGCATAAGATATGATATGCCATTTCTGCTCTAAATTATATTTAATTTCGGAAGATAACCCAGAATAACTGTATTATAATGAATATACAAAGGTCTTTCTTCTTTTAATTTTAATGTCACAAATGTGCAGCTTCGTGACATACAATTATTTTAACACCAAAGTGTTTACTCGTAACTAAATTGGTATCGAGTGAGAATTTAAAAGATAAGACCCTACCCAAAAAATCACGTTGTTACAAGATCTGAGAAACGTAATATGACATGACTAACTGTTCTAATCCTTTAATCATTATATCAATAGAAATATTAACAATATTATCATAGAGTACTGTCGATAATATTATCAATGTAAATCGCTTCTTTGTAACGTGTGTAAACCGTATGAAGTGTCTTTAAGATGTTTCGAAAGATAAGATCACACTCAAGATATCCGTCCTGGGAAAAGCCGGCGAGAGGACTATTCGACACTCGAGTATCCTCTTTGAAATTATACTCTGATGAAATAACTGTATTAATATATTATCCATATATAGACTACTAGCAAAAATCCGTTCGTTCATTCGTCCCATTCTGTTTCTCCCAAATGCGTTGACATAAGAAAAAAATTATGAACGAAACAAAACGTTCCTCTTGAAGAGAAGACCCTGGTGAAAATATAGATTGTTTAATACTTCCAAAATTAGGCACAGAGGTATCAAAAAAATTACACAACAGGGTGTCATAGAAATATTACATACAAAATAATGTTCTTTTTGGAGAGAGAACCCCAGAAAATTGTTCCATTCCTAAGAATAGGTTCAGGCGTCCGTATCTAATTGACATAGAATGTAATAAAAAATGTTTCTTTTAATGAGTTAGTCCCTTGAACAAATAATTTCTTGTTTCAAAAATAAGGCACACGAACGTCGGAAAATTATTGCAGATGCATAAACTACCAAGTTCCTTACATACGGTGCATCGCAGAAAGAATATGGAAAATCCAAACAGGCATTGTTGGTAGCAGTTCGATCGTCACCACAAAACGTGTAACTGAAATGTTATGCAGAGTACTGTCCTCCCAATTCACACGTCTCTTTCAAACCAGAAAAAAAAAATATGACAAGCGGTGAAGCGACTAACGAACTAATAAACTTACGGACTAATTTAACTGAGTGTCTGAAATAAAATAAATAGAGGAAGAGAGAGGTGGAAGAATAATAATAAATAAGATATGTATTTAGTCAGTGGACACTCTAATGTTCAAAAATTCCTTGTTAAAATACCGGAGTGTTCATCAATACCACAATAAGACAACTTGTGGCCGTGGAGGTGGCAGTTTAGTCTACTACCTATTTTTAGTTTTATAATATCCTTCTGTGTTTCCCTTCCCCTGTGTCTTACGAAGTAAATGGGCCTGGAAGCTAAAATATCATTCCTCGTCTGATTTCCTTCCCGCCATGCCAGGATTTAAACCCATTTGCGTTTCAGTCTCATCGATACGGAGCGTCCCGAAGTGAGACCGACGGCTGACTTCGGTTGGACAGACTACTACACTCTGGATGAGGTAAGTAATATTAGTGACGTCAGAGAAACATCACAGCTCTTCACTGTAAATTACGTTTGTTATGAGCAACTGCAGTAGACTTAGGAAAACCTCACGGAAGTACACCACATGCAGTACGAGGTTTAGATATGATGTTCTGTTACTCATTAAATCATACGGAAGCCTGTAGTGAGGATTTGAAGTGGACTGAAATTACTCAGAACATCAAATAGTGAATTTCGGTTGCCCCTTATTGTTGAGGACCTTGCCGTCCCTGCAGAAAATCTCTGGTTAGGGTGTTATATGCATGAGTTTGAATTTGTAAAACCACCGCATCAAATTAACACGAAATATTTTTAAGTTCTCGTTGCTCGGATTTTGTCAGCAATATCAACAGAACATACAAGTTCGTTTTAATCGTTACTAGGAACGTTTGTAAGATATTCATTTTGTTAAAAATACGTTCAGTATTAATTAAAAGAACTTATTTTGTAGGTAAGGAAACATTTGACGGTATGTTAATAGAATTTGCGAAATTTTAGTTATTCCGATCTGCATTCTCTGTTATCGTTCCACAATGACTTTGTCTCAAGATATCTGTTAATTGTTTCATACAGGCTACCTGGAAAAATAATTCCAAGTTCCTGTATTTAGTCACGTAACTTTAAGCTCCTCCGAAACGTTGGTAACCACATAAAAGATTACACGGCGTCAAAACAAATTGACACCTTCACCACCATAAGAACTTCAAATCTCAAGGGCTGTTTCAATCTAATTGATCACTTCCACTTAATCAATCCTGTGATAAACTAAGAAATAAACTTCTCCTTCCAGATCTACGCCTGGCTTGACTCCCTGGTGGAAACTTACCCTGAGGTAGTGACTCCGATTGCTTTGGGCAGATCTTACGAGGGTCGACAGATAGCGGGGGTGAAAGTGTCCTTCAAGGAAGGAAATCGTGGAGTCATCTTGGAAGGAGGTCAGACAGAAATAAGTATAGTCTGCTAGCTTGAAGTACACTTCGCTTCCAGATGTGTTCAAAGCGACTTCTGCTTATCTCGTTGTCCTCTGTGACAAATTATGCCAGACACAAATTTATCGATGCAAAGCAAATAAACGGTAGAGATACTATAAATCTACAAAAATACGTGCAGTCATTAACCGTTCTTTTATTTCGAGAAACGAAACTTTTTTAAAAATAAAAGTTACAAATTTTAATGAAACCTATGTTTTGGATCTATGTTATACTGGAATATCAGTACTTGTGCTATACACGGTTTTTGAGAAAATGTAAATTTCAGTTTTAGTACCATGTAAGGGGGTTGTAATATTAGACAGATACGAAACAAATTTGCCAGCAGTAATACCAGATGCCTCAGAAATGTTTTTACTCACAGAGATGAACAAGAAAACAGACGAACTCCTCGATACGTGTTCTCATTATACAAGGCCTATAATTTTTGTTTTCGAAAAACACGTTAACCGGATAAGAAACTGACGGAAGCCATGTTCAATAACTCTTTATTTAAAGTACAAATTAGGCTTATATATTATAGCTATTCAAGAGCCTACAGTGTTTTGCACAAATTACATCTAGCAGGTTGATGGGAATACTTTAGACGTCTATTCGAAAGGTACCAGGTCGGCAAATCGACCGGGCTGAAGACTAACTTGAGCCAGTTATTTCGGCTTTCTTCAGTCTCTCTCTAAACCAATGCAGAAATATTACCTTTAAGTAAGCCAAGTAAGTAAAGCCGTTATCATTTACCAGTGCACAATTAATAACAATCATGTGACTGCGTTTATGGATACTTACCAGAATTTAACCCAATAACTTAAACATATAATGCGAAATAATGTAATAATTAACATTAATCCCAGAATTATTAAAAGTCGATTACATTGCATTTTAACCTCCGCTATTCAAACAAAGTCCTTAAATGACGAGAATAAATAAATCTACATATCTCAACAAAAGCACTTAAAGTCGAAGAAGTGATTCATTTAAAGTTTCAGTATGCATCCTAACACAACGAACCATGACATAAGTTTATCTCCGCTTCATAATCTGTTCTCTTATAAGTGTATAAATTAATATGAGAGACGATAGGAACTGTTCTATGTTATATTCTATGTAAATGTGTTCTCTGCGCAGGAATTCACGCCCGAGAGTGGATTTCTTCTGCCACGGTGACGTACATCCTGAACAAGCTGCTGACAAGTGAGGACCCAGTGATTAAGGACCTAGCACAGTCTTTCGACTATTACGTCTTCCCTAGCGTCAACCCGGATGGCTACGTGTACACTCACACAACGGTACGTTTCTTATGTAACGACACTGTATCAAGTACAGGTTCAGCTAAGAAAGAAAGTTATCCGGGCATTTATCTGGAACGAACCATTCACCTCCTGAATGCTAAATCAAAGATGATGCTGTTTGAGCTAACTTGCTCGGAGTAATATTACCAGGAATTCGGTTAGGGAATGCTCAACGAAATTTTTATATAGCAAGTGAATACATGGTAAGCAGCCTTTACGTACGAGCCCTGAAGGGTTTTTGGTTCTCACAGCCATGCAAGTGGAGATGGTGGTCTTCTGGGTTGTTGCACAATGTAGTCTTTTCGTTGTATACCGACATTTTGGAGATTCTACAGTGAAACTTTTGTATTTAAGTTGAAAAACACGGCAAAGGCACGAACTACTGAGTCAATATATTGATTACTTTCAGGCACTAAAAATCTGTAGGCTGCTACATTAAATTTACATAAAGGCAGATCAGATCGTGTTTCTTATTAAGATAATGACATTGATATCGTATTAATTTTCTTTGCTGTAGGAACGCATGTGGAGAAAAACTCGAAGTCAAGGTGGAAACCGCTGTTTTGGTGCTGACGCTAACAGGAACTTCGACTTCCATTGGCTGGGTAAATAAATAAATACAAAAATATGCAAATTGTGACTATAACGCGCATCACAATTTTATAAGATTAAATTTATCATTAATACAAACACATCAGTAGTAAAATTATAATAAAAAACTACCGAATATGAGAAAATTTTTTGCATGTTAAGAATTAAACTAATTTCATTCACGATTATAGCTTCCAGTAAAAAATGTAACAGAAATAAATGTGTCTAATTATGATGCGCATATACAAATTACGGGAGGTATTTGGAGGAAAAAAATACATTGTGTTTGGATATTAACGAATACAGTGAGCTGTTAGTAGGCATATAATAAGAACTGGCTATGCACTTTTGTGTCATTCGAAACTCTTCTCCTCATTACTCTTGACAGTTGTTTATACCACAAACAATTGTACCACAACTACAGCGAGGACTATCCATTGCTTACAGTCCTGAAGTACTTCGCTGGAGAAATAATTCGCACGATACAACACTCCACTGGAGTACACCTCTCCAATCTTGTCGACCGATGTATTTGTTGAACATTACTAACCTAGACATGGATAATTTATCTGATTAATTTGCTAAAATACCTTAAATATTCTAACCTTTCAGACTTATAACGAAATTCTGGCCTTTATTATAGTGACAGATGCTTGAAATACTAACATTTAAAAACAAAGTCCAGTCTTCTGGCTCTCGATATGTTCAAATGCATTTTCATGTACTCAGAATGAATTTTTAACTTCGATAAATAAGAGCGCCTACAGGACTTCTGAAACTTCCCATTATTTAAGTAAAGAAAAATGGAAATGCATTTGACTACTGTTTTTCCTCAAAATCACGTAGGTACTTCGGAAATAACCTCGAAGTGCTTGAAACTGTCTACGGAAAATGTGCTCCATATAAATGGTTTATGCACTTCTTAGAAGGACTAACAAATACGTAAATAAATAAGAGACTGGTTAGAGGCTGGTCACAATAAATAAGTAATTGATTTTATTTTGCCTATTGTTTTGATGGAATTTAGGCTCTGTTGCAAACGTTTCAGGTGCCATGGAGACCGAAAATTATGCAGGTCTGCTTCCCTCGATAACACTTCGTGAATGTTTAGTGTTTCTAGACAGGCTGTAAGTCATGACTCTTTACAGAGATCGGTGCCAGCAGCTCGCCGTGTTCCGAGACGTATGCAGGATCCGCTCCGTTCTCTGAAATCGAAACCCGAGTTCTGTCCAACTACCTGAGAAGCATACAGGACCAGTTTGACGTGTACCTCGCTTTCCACAGCTACAGCCAGCTGCTGCTGTTTCCCTACGGACACAACAACGCCCACTTATCCAACTATGACGAACTGGTAAGACACGACAGGTCTAATGGAAATACGTATTCTAGAAATAACAACTAACAACAACGTATATTGAATTCCAAGGGATATAGAAGGAAGCGGTCTTGGATCTTAGCGTGCTACATGTCACGACCGTTATATCCTCCTCGAATTGATCGTCCTAACAGGCAAATATTAGGTCTACAGATTACGAGATTCCTAATTAGTAACCTAGTCTAAATAATATTTAAAAGTTCAGTATGTACCGGGAAGAAAACACAACGTTTCTAAATTACAACAATTCGGCTGATTCTGCTAAGGAAATAACAGCTATTTACAATGAAAATCATACGA
Source organism: Zootermopsis nevadensis (assembly GCF_977971745.1). Classification (NCBI taxonomy): domain Eukaryota; kingdom Metazoa; phylum Arthropoda; class Insecta; order Blattodea; family Termopsidae; genus Zootermopsis; species Zootermopsis nevadensis. The sequence goes on from NW_028259142.1 coordinate 14,991,215, forward strand.
AACCCATAAATATAAAACGCATAGTCACTGACTGTTAAAGCAGCTGGTACACGTATTTACCACTCTGCCCTGAAGGATTAAGAAACTTGTATAGCAGATTTACCTGCGTATTCTTCCGTTGTTGGTTACAATACAATGAACATAACATTCAAATCGCTCATGTTCTAGCTCGTTGTCGGTCAGGCTGCTGCTACTGCTCTGGCCAAGAACAATGGCACGCGGTATACTGTGGGCAACATCTACGACACGATCTGTAAGTATCAGCTTCAGCTGCAGTCACGACAGAAACGGAAATTACGAAGTGAGAAATTCAGTTCACTTACAAAGGACACATGATACTATAATGGAAAACATAGCTCGCTAGAGGATTACCCGTCTCGAACATTATACAGTATTTGAACGGGGCTTTAAAAAGCGATGAATTTAATTTATTTGAACTGAAATAGATGCGTGCATAAGCAAGGCAAGTCGCCTCAAACATCCAAAGTTAACTGGACTCGTGTCAAAATGACCCACATCTCAAGTATAAGCGAAGTTTGTAACTTTACTTTAGTTGCCTACGGAATACAGGACATTCAACACAAACAATTTCGACCCACACTCAATATAAATAAGATGGTAAAGGTGTACGCCAGTCTGGAGAACACGTACTTTCAAAATATTTCTTTGCGATTTTACACACTTCATTTGTTTTGCTGATTATATATTGCACATGCAACTGCTGTACTCTCGTGCAATTAACAGATATTTAGGCTACTCGTCCAATGCTAATATTATAATTAAACGTGCTTCAACATCAATCGCTATCTGCGTATTTCAAAGAACTCATTTATCACGTCTGTCATAATACTTGTTATTTTTCAACTCTGGGTACACGGCTACGATTGGGAAGACAAGAATTGCATACCAAATTTTGGCAAGGAAATGCCTTGTAAAACGTCGATATACACGACTGAGAAACAGACACAGGATCTCAAATAACGGTAGATAGGCTGTGAATCTAAATTTGGATGGGACTGCCTCAGGATCGTGTCCAGTGGCTGCCTTTGTTATTGGTGGTGTTTGAAACTTCTGGCTTTGCTGTTATAGTGTTATTATTCGCCAACAGAATGCCTGCAGGCACCAGCGTGACAAAGACGTTCTTCCGGGTGCTTGAGAGAATTTTTACTTAAGCAGCTGAGGGAGATAAAATTCGATCATTGCTTACGGCTCACTGTCTTATATTGGAAAAGGGTTAGAAAACATGGCAAAATGCTTACGTCATATATAAATTGACCCATAATCGTAAACGCGCATAGAAATCTTTGTCCTCTAGTAGCATCCTTTCCATCTGTAATATTGATGCAGTCTAAGTAAAACAGGTGTTGTTGTTTTTTGTTGCTATGAAACATTGTTCCTCACTTTGAGAAAGCAAAGAGTCAACGACTTGGTTTTGTGTATGCAGACCCAACTAGCGGTGTGAGCATGGACTGGGTTAGAGGTGTTTTCAACAAACCCTACACCTACACCTGGGAACTCAGAGACACGGGCAACTACGGGTTCCTGCTACCCGCGAGTCAAATTATCGACACCGCTGAAGAGACCATAAACTCCGCGGTTGTTATCCTGCAACACGCTAAGGAGAACCTGCGACGTAACTAACATACTTTTGCATTGTTTGGGTGCAGAGCATAAACACACAAACTAAACACGGAAAACATCCGAGACTCTACATAACTGCCTTTAAGTTTTCGAGTACCCAAACAAAATAACGGCATAACAATTGAAACCTATGTATGATGTTTTATTTTAAATTAGTCTAATTGGACTCAATATTGAGAATTACAAGGAATAAAGTGTTGTTCTGTCAAGATTTTGTCTCGTTATTCAATACAAATAGAAAATATGGTTTCCTTACATCGCCTATGTTCACCATTGGTTAAGACGAAAATAGTGATCTACTAGCGGATTGCCACAGTATTTTGAATATGTGGAAAAATTAATATTACCAGATATTGAATGTAAGCCTACGTGGAGTGAACAAAGTTACACTGTAAATACATGTGGCTAAGTCATTAACAAGAGAATCTAGTTTTTCTGAGGTTGAAATTCTATTGAAAAGTTTAAAGTTTATGAATCGTTTGGTACTGATCAAATTCCATATTGGGAATAATAATTCATGTTCTGATATTCAGTAACGAATTAATTTGTAATAAGAATGAATTTCCAGAGCAGTAGAAGAAATTTAATACTGTATTTATGATTAATTATTTATCGAAGAATATTGCTGTTATCAAGTAAATAATAATAAATCAACATTCTTCTGTCAAGATTAAATCTATATGTAGACTAAATTATTGTAGAGCATCAGTATGGATTTTTATGTAATCGATCAGTTACTGATTATTCTGCCTTCGTAAGTTACTGAAGAAGGCAACTGTGAACAAGCAGCACATTATCATACCCTCGGTCATCTATGGCTCAGAACTTGGCTGGTCTCAGAGTAAAGGTAATTACATATCACAAATGTTTTATTTACAGAACATACTGCTTTAGAGATAATGATATGGAGTTCTAAAATTAATACAAAACTACGTGATCTTTATGCAAGTCTGCCAGACCTACAATAAACTCAACATGTTTTGCATATTCTGGTCACAATCCCTTCATCTTTACAAGAGACTGGAGCACGATAGAGCACACATCGCCAATACACCGGCGAAACTTTGGCCTTATAAAAATCTATAAGAGCTGAAAATTTAATATCACTTGTGCTATGGTTTTATACAGCTAACACATATAAGAACCATAACCACAAAACTCTACAGTTTGTAATTTATTCTGAATGCCTAATCCCTACAATATGAAGGCAGATTTTGAATTGGGGCCTTCGAAATTCTAAACACAACATAAACAAGTGTTAGTATCTCTCTAACTTGTTGACAAAAACAACTAAAACTACAAAAATCATTAGGCCCTAAATCTGACAAAGATTTATAAAGTACATAGAGAGATAAAGAAAGATTGTAGTGAATATGACATTTAGTTTTTACTCTTATAAAATGCGAGCATGTGCCACTTAAAATCAGAACTCTCAAGATATAATTGAACTTAACCTGTGACAGAATCTTGTTATTATTCAGCAGAAATTTGAGTGCTATTGTATCTAGAAGATAAGGGCCTAATCTAATTGGAACACACGGGTAAATGAAGTTTATAAGAGAGTGTGGTTTCAAACTGTTGGTGTCGATGTTACGAAATTATTTCGAGGTAAGTAACGTTCTGAAAATCTCCGATAATTTTCATTATGCGTAAGTCTGCAGTTTGTACGTCTCGTAAATTACTGTCCATGTTTCATCGTCCGGCCTTCAAATTGTGATGTACCTGGTTGATATCTGTTCATGTTTCGAATCAGAAGTTAACATTTAATTGCACAGAAGTAGAGTTACAGCTATAATTATGAATTGTGTTACACTGGTGCACAATAGCGTCGTAAATGTTTAAATTAATTTCATTTATCTGACCAATAACTTCAGTACCGCAGTCATAAATTTTAATCAAGTCTATTCAGTAGCTTTGGGACTAGATGTGTAATAAAATAGGCCTAATTATGTATAACACAATTGTTTGCGTTATTTGCAAAATGTGCATAAAATGAAGACATAATGAGAATGTCGTGTACGTTGGTCCACAAGCCTTCTCTAAAACTACTGAACGAATTTCGACTAAACTTTCAGGATAAAATATGATGGTGATGAAATGGTGGTTGTGCCTGCTGTTGGCTGTGCTAGTGTCTGCCAAGGTGCGCTACGACAGACACCAGGTGTTCCGACTGGTGCCTGAAGATAAACACCAGCTGCAGGCCCTCAGAGATCTGGAAGAACAGGCTCAGGAGGTAAGTTAAGCCCGACCTAACATTATTAATGAAAATACATCTATTGAATTCCTACAAAGAACATCTGGGTCAATAAGACGTGGGAGCTATCTCCATGCAAGTTCTTTATAACATATTTGAACCATGCTGTAATTATTGAGATAAAACAGACACGCGGAATTGTTTGCAAAAGACATTACCTCCGCTCATACTCACTATTACCCGTCAAAAATGACGGGAAAAACTAAAGCAGAACTTAAAAACACATTTTCAATAAACAGTCCAACAAAACAATATATAAAAATTAAAATCATCACCTTTGCTTAATTAAAGAATTGAGTAAGATTTAATATAATGAAAATAGTGATGTTGCCATGGTAACATCAGAAGGGAGCATATACAACAGATTATTGCATTTCCACGAATACGTGTGCGTTCGCGCGCGTGTGTGTGTATATATATATATATATATATATATATATATATATATATATATCAGTACCACAAAATGATCAACCAGTCAGAACTTGGTCTATTATGTAGATAGATTAATTGTACTGATATATGTGTTGGAAGCTGGATTTCTGGACCAGTCCCAGGGGGCTGAATACGTCTGTTGACATCATGGTACCTCCACACTTGTTGAGAGATTTCTATAACATGGTCCGGAAGAACAACTTGAAGACTAAAATCTTTATCAAAGACGTACAGAAGTAAGTATGCTAATTCTCTTGAGACTCGCTGAACCATCATCCAGGGAACTCTATTCAGAGTCTATAACACTGACAATTATCAGTGTTATAGACGCATTATAATGAGTCGGGCCAGGTTATGATGCCTAATCCGTAAAATAAGGAGCTATTATTTTATCTACCAATTCTTTATAGAAGGGTATTTTTTTGTATCAAGCTGTTCGCATGCAGTACACTATCCAAGCGATACAGAATTTTCCACAGAAAACCTTGGTATGCCATTGTATCATACACTGGGCCTATAATTTGCAGTCAACATTCACACCCTAAAATAATATCAATGTACGCACCTACCTGATGTTCATACATCCACGTCTCCCTCATTACAGAGCCATTGACAACGAGAAACCTGCTCAGAATGTGAGGGCAGGTTATGGTTGGACTGACTACTATGATCTGGATGAAGTAAGTTGAAAATCCATAAGGAATCGGACCTAATATATGTACAACGAATTCAATGATAAAATATTATTCTCATACTTCCTACAGAAAACATATAGAAAATTTGTTAACAGTCATGGTACCCATTCATTGTTTCCACAGACCAATGACTACCTACGTTCTCTGGCCGAGGACTACCCAGATATCGTGCAGCTGTACGTAGGTGGCAGTTCTTACGAAGGACGGGATATTCTTGGAGTTAAACTCTCCTACAAAGACGGGAATCCTAAGATCTTCATTGAATCAGGCAAGTTACTTATTGAGATGCATACATAAATCAGCCTGAACAATTCATGCTTGATTAATTATTGTTCTGGGTTGTCATGCTGTGTGGTGTCGCATATAAATACCAATAATTCGTATGCACACAATGTCTCCATCTTCAGTCCTGAAGATGGAGACAATATATCTCCTATACGACGAGTCCACACGGCATGACAATCCAGAAGAACAAAGACGGCATTTTCACTGCCATGAAAACCTCAGACCTCACATTTTAATAACCTAAACACTTTCCGTTATATACATTTTTTCATTGTGTATTTTATGCTATAATGATCCCCATATACTAAATCTCCCTGTATGTTTCCAATAATACGAGACCCAGCTGGTCTAAGTTAATAAACATAATGGATTCCAGGAATCCACGCACGTGAATGGATTTGCCCGTCCCTATCCACATGGATCCTAAACCAGCTGCTTACGAGTGAAGATCCTGACGTGAGGTCCATCGCAGAAAACTTTGATTGGTACGTGTTCCCCAGCGTGAACCCGGACGGCTATCAATATTCTCACACCACGGTAAGAATTCAGTAGCTACACTATATGTAGGCCTACATCAAGACAAAATGATAGAACCAGAAACTCGAAGAATTAAAAGAATGTATCACAGCAGCAACTTTGGTGGCTGCTTGACAGTCAACTGCGCCACGAAGCTAAGGGTGGTCATTTTGAACACCTACTAGAATCGCTAATTCACGAAGTGCCAATACTGACCTAAGTAATGGTTTAGTTGATTAAAATGCCCTATCTCATTAATTGAATGTTTTAATACATATTTTTGGGGCGCTCTGTATATGCACTCCGTTAATGAATACCTTCTCTCTCGTGCTGCAGTCTTTAGAAAGCTAAACAGACTACTGACTGTTGTACCTGTCATTCCAGAACCGGATGTGGCGCAAGACTCTAACCCCTGGCACAGTATGCAACGGTGTGGATCCTAATAGGAACTGGGATGACCACTGGAATGGTAGGTACTTCGCAACATTGCCCTGCCTCCAGCGCAAAACATGTTTAAATAAGATAAATCCCTGTGCTGTAATCAATTAAAACTTAATATTCTGACAACTAGACTGTTTTAAAACCGATTAACCTCGTTTTTACTCGCAACTATCAACGCGTGGAATAAAAAAACACAAATTTAAAATCTTAGCTTATTTAGAGTTAAATATCTTCCATACGATATGCGATTATTATCCTGTCATGTCTCGGTCACCAGAACCCTGATTATGAAAGCAACGTGTACCACATGCAGGCAATGTTGACTTCCTACGAAGTGAAAAATATTATCCTGCCAGAATTCTGGTCGGTTCGTGCTACTGTGAGCTGGGTCTAAATAAAATGTTATATTTCTTTAAATATTTAAGAAATGCCCTTCAGATCTTAAATTCTTTTTGGCGCACTGAATGCGTCTTAAAGAATTTGATTTAACAATACCTCGCGGATCTGAATTGAGTTTTCTGCTGCGAAACAATTCAGAAAATAAGATCGGGAGGTATTTTTGCTGGTTCGGTTCGATGTAGTGTACGCCATTGCTTCAGACGATCACAATACGTCGCGATAGCGGTAAATGATAAATTACAGTATCTGAGTAAGAAAACCCAATGCGGAAAACAGACTTTGTCTTTAGTTGTGTACTGATCTGTGACTGGGATATTTGGAGGGACTCGGAAAGAATCTTCTTCGTCTTCGAATGCGTTCTTCCGACTAACGTTTTTTTTATTTAATGAATGCCAAGCTCGCTTTCACACGCCCCATCACAAACGGGGTTCTAGAGACCTCATAACGGCAACATAACCAGTAGGATCTGGCACTGAGGAAATATTATAGACCAGGCTAAACTGCATTATAAAAATTCTCATATCCGTTAATCTACTGCCCAATGAGTTAACTTATTTTTCTTTCAACCGGTGAATTTTCTAAGCCGCAGAAGTGAGTTAGCACTGTCCTACCAAGCGAAATCCTACAGCCATCGAAGTATGCAAATGTATTAACCACAAACAAAAACAATTTTCTTGTTGGAGGTGCAGTATTGCCAATTACGCATTATGTATGTTTCGTAGAGGGCGGAGCTAGCAGCAACGAGTGTTCTGAGATATACGCAGGGACGGGCCCTTTCTCCACAGTGGAGACGGCCAGCCTGGCAGAGACCATCAAAGAGCTGAACCCCACCGTGTACTTCTCCTTCCACAGCTACAGCCAGCTGCTCATGGTCCCGTTCGGACATCGCCACGAGACGGCAGACAACTACTATAAACTTGTACGTCCATGAAACTCCGAAACTGTTTTTGACATGTATGTCGATGTCTGCAGAACTTCCAAGTTTACTTAATTTTTCAGCTATTATTTGCTTGCAACAAACGGTCACGGCAGAGATTAGATTTATGGATTAGTTTATTTAATGACACTTTCAGTAACTCAGACTTTATAGCTTCGAAATATATGACGATTAATAAATAATTAATAGGAAAAGATATGTAAGAAAGCGGTTGAGGCCTACTTAAAACTATTCCGGAATTTGTCAACAGTCTGAGTAAAACAATAAAAAGTTTCAGTCAGGATAGCCGGTCTCCCGGCCACGGTTTGAACCCGGGGCATCCCAAATACAAAGCAATCCACAATAATACACCTAGGAGTCCAATGTGATCTCTCCTCGCGGTTATGAGAAATAAAAATCTAAAATAGGGAGCTATTTACCAGACGCACTATATTTCAAATTTTTACAGACAGGTGGTAATTTACTTATATCACCAGGTTTAACGTTCAGTAACCGCGTTTAACCCATGCGGTGTATTTGAGAGTAACGTCTGCTTCTCTCACATAGTAATTGTTTCCTTAAACATTAACTTACCAATCTTTGTAACTTAGAAGCGACAAATTCTTAATGGGAGGTAGGAACTGATTTTTTAAAATATTATTTATAAGTTTTATCTACCCACAGTTGGAGATCGGAAGCAAAGCGGCCCACTCACTGTCTCAGAGATACGGAACCCAGTACGTTGTTGGCTCCATCATTAATGCTATCTGTAAGTTTACTTATGTTAAAGCTACTCGAATTTAACTTTTAGATCCTAAATATATAAGGCATATACTTTGTATTTACGGTAAACTTTTTTTTTTAGAAAATTCTTAGGGTTCGATGTCGGCTTCTATAAATTATGGACTTTATAAGACCGACACGACACGGCACAAAATTCGTCCCACGAATTTATGTAAACAGAACCGGAATTTGTTTTAGGCTTTGAGAGTCAAGTATTTAGACACGTGACCTCTCCATTATCACGTGGCAGAGCAAACAAATCTTGACAAGTTTAACTGCCTTGCTGCCATCTACCAGACGAGCGGGATATTACAGCGGTCAACAAAATAACCACAAAAGTTTACAGAAAGACAAACATCCATTCCTTGACACGATTTTATATTTCTAGCACATACATACGCGTTAATTTCGAAGAAATTAAATATTTCCCATGACAGCCGCTATTACACATTAATCTACATCAGTGGTCCCCAACATTTTGTGCTCACGGGCACATTTGAGAGTTTATGAGATCGTGGCGGGCACCAACCAATCAACAAAGCCAAATTTTCTTTTCTCTGGACAAATAAGATATGGACACCAAATAATACACAAAACAACACGACGTTTAGTGATACAAGAAACTATGCAATCAAAAATATGTACTTTTATAAGTACAATTATTATTACTCAAGTGGGAAGTTTGGCACTGCATTTCATCGGCCAGTTTTTCAAACGATCGTCAAGATGGACGTCAGTAAGTCGAGATCTGTGCTTTGATTTAATAATGTTCATGGTTGAACGGCCTTCATTATTCAGTATAACCTCTTTCCGTATCAACGCGGGCACCCAAAAAGAAAGCCTTGGCGGGCACTGCATTGGGGTACCACTGATCTACTGGGATTCATCTATCAAAAATGTACGTACTTACATACAAGTAGGGCCTAATTGTTTTACATCATCAAACCCCCAAAATTCCTTAAGTTACTTTTTGGAATTTTCCAACTAAAAAGATCACAATGAGTCGAAAAGAAAAATAATTCTAAATAATGAACTTGGAAGGACCTGCAAGGAGGAGGTCGTATTATGGAACAATCCGAATTTGTCTTGTTAGTATTACGAAAACCGAAATCCCGAAGTTGGGGCAACCGTTCTCCGCGATGTCACTAAACCCTCAACCAACAAAATGGGACGCAGGCATTTGGCAAGCAGGAAGAGAGATTGAATCAACTCCGTGAATAATTAATGCAGCACTTTGGCCCAACTGTTGTCATATGGAACCGTCAATTCAGCGTATGCTTGCATCTGCCAGTCTTTCATCTCCAAGATAATTAAATGAATTCCGCTTAAATTTCATATTGAAGTACCACAGTAAAACGTGTAGCGCAAATTTAATTTGTATCCATTCAGTATCTGTAAATTGTATTTTAAACATTTCTGTGCGTGCTGAATATTTTACGAAGTAGGCTACGTGAAACTGTTTGGTTGCAGTGCGTAGCCGCTGTGTGTTAGATGTCAAGGCCAATGATACTGCTCAATTCGCCAAACACTTTCAGTTAACTTGTTCATTGCAGACGAGGCCACTGGTGGCAGCATGGATTGGGCGAAGAGCAAGCTGAATGTGCCGTACACTTTCGAATGGGAACTGCGTGACGAGGGACAATACGGCTTCCTACTGCCCGCGGAACAGATCATACCCACAGCCCTAGAAACTTTCGACTCCATAATAACCATCCTGAAAGAAGTCTCTGCAGCAGTAAAGAATTAAAGCCAGAGTTTTTAAAACGTAATAAAATGTATTCGTGGGCATTTTATAACCTCAAATAAAATTCAAAACATACAGACGAATGAATTCAAATTGCATAATTACTGCATTTTTAGCTAGTAATTCTTGGAACAAATTTCACTCAAATGCTTCAATATTTACGGGCAAGTAAGCAGAAACTGTAAATTACTATTTATAAACACAGACATTTATGTACACAATATTCACTACTACAAATTCTTACAACAAATTTGATATATCCTCAAAGTCTGTATCATCAACTGCTCGTAATTTGTCCCACACAAAATTATCTTTACTGCAGAATTTTTACCTGTGTTTACAAAGTCTCCATACAAAAATTTCGCATTCCTAAATCAAACGGTTTACTAGCTATTGCAGCGAAAAGGAAAACTAATACGCTTGGCAGCCACATTGTTTAATATTATAAAAAAAATCGTAATTTGTCGACATATCTTACCATACATAGAAAACAGGCCCATGCAAAATGTCACATAAATATCAATTTCACCTCAAGTTGGTACTACTGCCGTATTATTTGTGGTAATTAATAAGGCCCTAACGACATAGGATTTGAATCACGAAAATCCGTCCGTTGGCTCAAATGGGACATATACAAAAGCATATTTTGTAATAATGTATTTTCAAAATTGGAGTTTATCCGAACTCCTTGTTATCAAAGGGGCCTCTAGAAACTTGAAACGCACGCATACACACGCTCGTTTTGTGGTCAGAACTAATTTTATTTCCCAAAATCATTATACGTATGTACAAGAAGACTACATACTTTCGAAGAAAATTAATCACTTCAGTCATTGCTCACTAACCACCGCAAGCAGTACCACAATTATATGAAATACAGTGTAAGACTGTAATCTTGAGACTTGCGGGATGAAGGAGGAAAGATAGAGTCAGTCTATAACGCTTCGGACTTCCTGCATTCCTTGCAAGTCTCAAGATTACAGTCGGGTACTATATAGGGAACATGATGGTTTACATACAGAAATCACCAAAATACACGTTTTTCACACAATGTATTTCCATTCAGAACATAATAGGCTCTGATATTACTTTATGCGCCTAAAAAAATACAGACGTCTATATAACACGATAATACACAAATTATTGCAGTGGTTTAATAAACTGGTAAACATTTACGTCTGCATGAGACGAGCAAGTCAGGTGTTGCGTCCATAACCGTAGCGAATGTGGCGCTCTCCTGTTATGACATCGGCAAACTACTTCAACACCTTAACGGTGGTATTAAAAGACGCGGTTCGTTCACGACAATGCCCTTTGCTATCTAGGTATAGACGCTTTCTTGGTTAATTGTTATTGTCAAGTTGGAAGTTAGAAGCAAAGCAATACAATAGAAAGTGCCCTCTGCTATTTTAAGAAGCAAATGCATTAAGCGTATCTGTTCGATATAAGTTCCTTGGAGAGTGTAGGTTCACTTCCCGAAATCTAGAAAGTGTTTACAGGTTGTCGAATTCGGGATTGGCCCCTGAGTAACCCTTCAGGAATTTGACATGCGTCTCTAGGCTCGTGATGGTATCACGCACAGCGTTCACATCTTTCATCGCGTCTCTCCAGGCAACCTGAACACACACACACACCAGTCAGTCAATCTACACTCATTTCCTAATAGCAAAAACGCTCATTTTTCATCCAGGTTTTTCTTAAAATAAACCGTACTGAGACAAGACAGGAAGACCGAAATCTGTGCACATTACAAAGTTTAAGCACCCGTTATTTGCAGCTTAACATTATGAGTGCTCCTAGCTGTTCCAACCAGTTTCGATAAAGATAATAACGTATTTTAAAAAACTGATTTTTAATACGAGACCATACTTATGATTGATTATCATGTACAAGTGAAGTACTGAGCCTCAGTGGCGAATCTTATATTGATTTAACTTTGATATCAATGTTGATATTTTGGGTAGTGAAACTGTTCTAGACTTGAAAGTAAACACCAAAGTTGAAGATGAACATATTGCCTCCACATTCAGGACTTAAGATTGAGACAGCATGTTCTTCAGCCCTGAAAGTGAAAGCAGTATGTTCCTCCTAAATGTCAACATGATGTTATTATGGGGAGACGAAAATCGACATATTCACTGCCGCGAGAACTCCAAATCTCGTCAATGTGCACTTACCAACGTTGGAAACTTCTCTTTCTGGAAATGGAATTCCTTATCCTGCAGGGCACTTGGAACTTTGGAACGTTCGCTCCAGGGCCACATTATGTAGTCCAGCATTCCCGGATTATCACCTGCATAAAATTACGTAAGATTTCCTTGTAATCTAAAAAATCTGAAGACTATAAACAATTCATCTTAGAAGTGAACTAGATTAATTTGATCTATGAAAATTAACCTATAAATACAGCAAATATACTTATTAAGAGGAGCGTATATTCTGTCATACAAATGTACTTCTATACCACTTTCTTTATTGTCAATTGGTCTCACGCTCTACGAGAAAACAGACTGGCTGAAGAAAGTGATGGAGGAACTAGCGGGTTGATGTGTATATACTCTTCACCAAACGTAAAAGGAAGACATCACCAGGGAGACGAAGGCATAGATGGGAGAATATTAATAAAACGGACCTAAATAAATAGGGTGTGAGGATGTAGACTGCATTCAAGTGACTCAGGACAGTCCAATTACTTTTGTATGACCCGGATTATTCTTTCCTCCTTTCTTTAAATAACACCTATAAATACAGTGAGGTAAGCACTGTATAACGCGCACTTCATTCCATCAGACAAGGGTCTTCTCCGCAGTGTCAAAATCAGCTCTTGGAAGCATCCAGTCACCCATACAATTACAGGGGAAAAGCGGACGACACGTGACGATAATCGGCATCTAATGCCGAGGTTAATAATAAGTGTAGTTTTACCCACACGTATATGACATCAAAATGCAGTATTCAGGTACAGGAAGGAATTAAGTTCAGTTCGTTACGTGTGCATTCAATTGAACTAACATTTCTTAAATTAATTAATATTAAAAAATTAAAAGCCAGGCAAACCAGTCTAAAAATCACATGTCAAAACAAATGTACTGGAATTGTTCGTTATTGGTGTCACTATCGAGTCTACTGGCAACTACACGCATACTAAAAATCAATAAACTTATTATTTTATCCTCTTACTATCTCTTACTGACAGTACTTGGTTTCAGCAGATTTATTAGATCTCAATTAGTTGACATATGGTGGTACCTTTAAATAGGTCCTTACCATTTCTACGTTCTTTTCAATTCATCAAAAACAATCGACTTCTGATAAAGTCAACAGTCGAGTGAGCTTGACTGAAGAAGCCAAGAAACGACGTTATTCTCCGACCGCTGGCCAGAACTGAAGCTTACCTCCGAAGAAAGTGGTCCCTCGGTTTGTCAGTTCCGCTTCGAATTCTTCCAGAGGTTCCAAGATATCTTTAAGGTACTCTTCTACCGGCAAGTTATCCGTATTGTGAAGAGCCCTCGATGTTGCGCCAACGACCTACGAGGAAAAGGAGAAGCCTGAAATCTGGAACTACACTGCTTCTATCACGGAAACCAGTGTCAAGCTTTAAAAATCCTGCTAAAAATACGCGCTAATTTTCTCAAGGGACTAATGAATTAGTTTTACTTCAAGAGACCGCCTTGTAAGAGCGACGACCATTCCGACACAGATGTAATGCATTTGCTCTAAACACACATCTGCAGGCGCAGACCACTTAATTATTAATCGATTACAGCACAGAAGAGTGAAAGCAAGAGTTCTAAATTAAATATTACAGCGCCTCGTAATTCCAAGCGGCAGAGAATTTTCTCAACTTCCCATTGCACTAACATACTTTCTAGGAGTAGCATACTTCAAGCTCCAGGGTGGACAAATAACACCATACGGGTCCCGTAGGGTGTCTGTTCATCGCGGCTTTTCTAGCAATCAGGCAACTCACGAGACCCAGTTCACTGTTGAAAAACGCTAAAATGGGAATCTAGACCACAGTAGGAACACATTTGCAACAAGGAGAATATATACATAGTTTGGGCGCATTATTACAGCAATAACCAAGGTCATTGCCCACAACAGTGACATCGGGTTACATTATCGCAATAATTTCATTTGATACTACTGCTGCATTTTTTGTTGTTCCTTTCAAGTAAGAGTAATATAAAAGTCCACCGTGCCTCTGAGCAGTAGCATACTTATCAATTAAGCAACATGCTGACGTCACCTTCACTGTATCGAAACAGGTTGTCATAATATTTACTACGCATATTAATACTTATTTAAATTCCGCAGTTAGCTACGACGCGAGTCTTAATTATGAAACTAAAGTTCAGACCTTGCCAAATTTCTTAATGAATTCCTTATCTCGGCTCTTCAGTTCCGGGTCATTGGGATAGAGGGGAGGGTCGGGGAACTTCTCGTCCAGGAAGTCAGCGATGTCCAGGGACTCCAACACCACTTCGTTGCCCGTGTCCAGCGCAGGAACTTTCCCGTCAGGATGAATTTTGAAGTACCACTCGGGCTGGTTTTTAAGGTTGATGTTCACAACATTGTGTGGGATGTTCTTGGCGTTCAGCACAATACGGACCCTCTGGGTGAACGGGCAGAACCTCATCCCGTACAGACGCACTTCTCCGTCCTTCATCGGTGGGCAGGCTGAATCTAGAATCGATTTGTCACAATTTACCTACCAAATTATTGATTGCGGTGTCATGGCAACGAAAATAAAATGTCGACACTGGGAACGATGAACAGGAAAACAGACCAGCATGTGAAATGAACAAGAACAATGCTGTCATCACAACGACAATTTGTGTTCAATGCTTCTGCCAGCAAAGCAATGGTTTCCAATCGGCGTTCAGGTGGCCGGTTTCGACACACACCTGCCTAAAACATAAGCACTCTAATACTAAATAATAAAACGAGAAAGCAGTGCCAAGAATAAGATGACTAAGTTGTGTGTACACTGATAAGAATACATTGTACTTTATAATATGAAATGCAGACGTATATAAGTATTAAGTGTTTGTGTGACTTTCACCTTCACATTCATATTGCTGTTAGTCATTCACTTTCTACTCTCTTTTAAGCTAGTGAGAATACATACAAAATTGCGTCATGATCACGTATAGTTTGACCCCACTGAAGCAATGCGACAACTATTTTATACAATTAAGACAAAAAGTGTACTCTTAATATCTGGGTCACTGACGTTCACATCGTGACTACGCAAAATTTTTTTTTGCGGAAAACACTTCCTGTCGAGCGACCAATCCAGAGCAAACATTCCAGACATTCTGGGTTACATACCCAAGCCCTTCAAAATATACTCATAAATTTATGGAATCGATTTGTTAATCGCTCTATACGTTGGGGCGATAGAATGAAGGGGTTGGTTGGTTCTGCTTCACAAAACGAGCAGAGTGATAAGGTGGTAATGTGTCTCATTTGTATCAGATCCCGATGTAAATTCGGCGTTGTACCTCTTATATCCACGAAGATTACGATGATTTTCCCTGGTCTCCCAATAAATTTAATGATATTAACTTTATTAAACTTTATTAAATAATCCACGATATTTTCCTACCCAGACCCTTTCCTTTTATCATACAGTCAACTGGTTCTTAATGCAGAATGAGAGAACAATTAGACGGCACATCGGATCAGACCGTGCGATATCATGATGGCTTTTATAAATAAATAACATTATAAATTCAGCAATAACATTACCGGATGGTTGGTTCTCTAATTGCCTCAAATATACTTTTAGATAGCTTGTATAGTTTATTTATCTTATTTCTGCAATATTACCTAAGTCTGTGTCTGGACCTAAACTGGTATCACGCAGGTTAGTATACCCTTAACTGTGTTATCTATAGTTCCACCAGCTTTGCAACAACAGAATTCTTTCATTAATAAATGAACGTCAAAGTAGTGCTTTAGTACTATTACTTCTTGTTATTACTTCTGTTTATTAGAACCAACACTTCATTTACTTTGTGGCTCTACAGTCCTTGAAGGACCTTGTCGACATCACATAGGGGAGGTTTCTTAATCTGTTTAGACATTGGTAGGGCTCCTTGGACGGGTAAAAAGCCGACACAAGACTTCGACCTACACAGGACAGCACAACACAGAAAAGCGTAAACATCCATGCCCTAAGTTGGATTCCCAGCGACCGCGCGTCCAAATTATTTTAGGACCAACATTTCGTTAAAATTTAGAATCTACAGTTTGTAAATACAATATTTCACATTATGTCCTGGATGTTTGCTTCTTGAGATGAGTCACGCAGACGGCATGTGCTGTCCAGATGCCCGATAAATAGAGCGAAATGCAATGACAAGAACAGGGTGGGAACTGCATCCACTAGGAATCAGTGCCAGGATTCTGCTACGTATAAACATCACCAGTCGGTAAGTAAGCTTTCGCCACTTGGCATTAACTTATGTGTGTGCATACCATTCACCGGGCACAACGTATGCCAATATAAATTCAATTTATTTGTTAGCATGTTTGCTAACAGCAAAGCCTACAAAAGTCAAATATTAATAAAAATAAACTAAAAATAAAACAGATTACGGAAAAAAAATCAGTGTAAGCACTTTCCCGCAATGAGAAACTGTCATAAAAACATACACGTTTTTGCGAAGTATGTAAAAACAATTTGCGTATGTTATTTGTAACATTGGTGCACCCATGCTAAGGAATGAATCTTGTTTTATTTGCATTTCAGACACAAATACCAACAGTATCCGTGATATAATGGCAATTTACTTTGCGCCTACAAACATTAATTAGAAATAACTCTTCGAGATATCATCCTCTGGAATAAAGTGTTCTAAAGTTTAAACAATTTAAAATATAATTAGATAAAATGTAAAAAAAAACTTTGACACAAACTGACAAATTTTATTTGAATACTTTTAAACGTATCAATCAGTCGACGTAAGATTGTTCCCCTCCTCCAGGTTTGAACTAAAGCATTACATAAAACAAGAATTTTTAAAGAAGACACATTATATGTAATACAGATAATAATCCCTAATGTTCTTAATGCCTCATACCATGTATTTAGAATTTATGTCTTCAAGGAGGTAAAAAATCTCGTTGTT
Source organism: Zootermopsis nevadensis (assembly GCF_977971745.1). NCBI lineage: Eukaryota > Metazoa > Arthropoda > Insecta > Blattodea > Termopsidae > Zootermopsis > Zootermopsis nevadensis. Next base: position 15,008,463 of record NW_028259142.1, read on the forward strand.
GTTGTTCCGAGTTGTGACAACGTGCAAATTTGCAGGTAGGTACGAAAGTTTCGGAGAAGTATACTGCCACCACCTTCAGGAGTGAATATGAAGGTAGTATGCTCCTCCGAAATGTTGGTATCTACCTGTAAGTCCACGCGGCTCCATAACCCAGAAAAGAAATATAGGTATAAAACAAACAATAATCACGTACAACCATATAACGAATTGATTAAGAAAGGCCAGACTTAGTGACGTACCTTCCCTTTCTCTTGTGAACATGACCTCTAAGATTCAGTCTGTCGCCATTTTGACACGTATCTCCCCTTAGTTTCTGGTTTCAGAAATTTCAGGAAAAACGTTACATTATTTATTCAGTTTTTATTTATATCTACCATTAATTTAATTTAATTTTAGGGAGCTGTACTTATATTAATTAAATTTAACTGTATTTTACATTATGTATATTTTAATTACATTATGTTATTGTATTGTAATTTTATTTTTATTATATTTAATTTTTCCTCAATGTGAGTACAATTTAGAAAGACCTCATAATAAAACTATAAATTTTGACGTACGTCAGTTTGTGCTTCTTTCCTTCTATTTGAAATTCAGGAAGTGCATACTGTAAATCACTAGAAATCCTCCTCTCTCCCCCCCCCCCCCCCCCCCAAGTTTACTTCAATGACATTCACAGCTTGTTACCCATATTCGTCCCCAAATTGATATCGCATACACTACACAAAGGTATACTATAAATAAGAAAGGAGATCGATGCGTGTTCTTCAACATTTCATTTCGTGCGATAATTTAAAATTTTAAGCTAACAAAGACAAGTTTCGAAGAGTGACAGAGCTTCTTAATAAATACAGAACGTATTTTCGTCTCTCCATTGCGTCAATTCGGAACAAATGCTTGTCAACTGCACTGGCAGAAATGGACAGTCTTCCAGCAACCCGATGACGTACAGAACTAATGGCTGATTCCTAGAAATCGCATGGCATTTATAGCCAGAAACGACAGAGAAGGCTACGCCCGCGGAAGAGTTGACAGCATTTTTAATTGCGCCATTGACGATCAGTTATGGTGAGCAGCTAAAATGAGCAATGCGACGGTTGCACACACACGTGGTAAATAAACTGTTTTATCTTCAGTCATAGATTCAGAGTAACCTGAAAAATGTGCTGGATGTTGCAGCTAATTGCAGATGGGATAAGCAAAATGGCTCGTTTTTGACGTTTGGTTTTGCGCTGCTTCAACCAAGAAAATGAAAGAGGAAATGCATTTTTTTGGTGCAAAAGTTGGTGATTAAAAGGATACTATACTATTGATGTAAACTTTCCCAATAGACTTATTTAAACAACAAAATATGATTTCCAAAATTACTTACGAATGGATTACGAAACTTTAAATTTACTTCTGAGCAAAATTTGACCCTTGATTCACACGAGAAATATGGATATGAGAAAGCTATTTCGTCACAACGAAGTCCTATTGTCACACTTCCATACTGCGAATTTTTCTGAGAAAATTATGGCAGTTTTACCCAGTTCAAGTAATCGGCCTATTAAATGCATGAACTATTAACTTTTTTACCACTATTATATCACACAATTCATTTCTGCTTTTTAACTGATCGTGTATGGGGCCCTTAATACAGACTGCTGGAACAACATTCATTACGTAAATAAAATTCCATAAAAGGGCTGGAATCAAATAAATAGTAGTGTCAGACACGAAAAAGGAAATCAGACGGTTGGCAACAGAAATTCTCTCAATCCAAGTATGCTTACAGGAAGCAATTACCAGAGCAGTTTGACTTGTTCTTTGGCTCGGCTCAAACCTTGGGTCGCTATTGTATAAATTACCGGAGAGGCCAGCTCCAGCAAGAGAAGGCCAAGATTAAGAAACGTTAAATGTTTACTCTCCGAAATAAACTCCACCAGACTTTTAGATTCTTATGTCAACGCAATGATGGAAATGGGCGATGTATTTCAGTATTTAATATATTGCTACATAAGACGTCATCCCACTACATGCAACATGTCCATTGAATTCAGGCATAAACATTCTAATTAAATATGACCATTTGTTTTACAAACCAGCGAACTCAACCATGAAAGGCACCTTCCCTTGCCAGTTGGTAGTTACAAATTGAAGAAATTTAAAACAACAGAGTTCAATTACACTTAACGACAAAACTTAGATTCATTTAGGCTGTGAGGAAGCAGTTCCTGGGGCAGAAATGTTATAAAAGGTGGAACAGACATCTTCCTTAGAGCTTTGTTTTCGTATTCTTTTAATTGTGTTGTTCTCCCTCAGAGTGAGTAACCAAGCGTGTCGCCAGAAAAGAAAGCCAGGCAAACCCGCAATTTCATAGAAAACGTGGTAAATTATAATATGATTTTGTAAAACGAAGATAGAAATATAATAAACGTGCAATTAGCACAACTGCAACTTTGCTAAAACATAATTGCAGTAGCTGTGTGGTCTTACCTACAGCAAGATGTTCTTCACTCATGGTGCAGGATCCGTAACAAAATTTAAATTAAATTAAAACAAACAAGACCAATATGGACACAACAAACAATAACAACTGACTGTCTTGAAGCAACGATATAGGCAGCTGAAAGTCAGTCTGAAGAGCGCAGCCTAGTACAGACTTGACACCGGCTTACAAAATCTGACATCTGATATCGACCTTGCGACTGGAACGACACCCGATACTCTACGGACAACACAGAAAGTAAGTTTCCTACACGGTGCAGTAACGAGTGCCTAGTCGAAAACATTGCATCCTTCATAATCGACACCTTACAGAATAGAAGAGAATATTCTCAATTAAGACTCTCCAGAGTCCAGAAATACTTGCAGTTATTTACATAAAGTGCCCATTATTGTCATCTGATTTTAAAAAAAATTGGAAAGTGTTGACAAATATTAGTAAAACTCCCCAATAAAATTTCATACAAGTATGTTTAGCTATTCTCAAGTTGTTTACTTTGCATGAGAATTGACATTTATAAAATATACTTGTACTTGTCGTAATATATATTTCATTATCAAAAACAAAACAATTAATATAGGATGAATCACATGAAAGTAAGCAGTATCTGAGGTTCTCATGGTGGCGAGTTCTGGGTTATATGACACTAAACATACAATGAAGATAAGCCCTGAGAGTTAATTATCTTCAACAGACATGTCTTTTGCTGATTCACTGTTATTGAAGCAAAAGCAAGGCTGGCTATTAATAGCTAAAAAAAAATGTAATACTGTGCAAAGTTGCTTTTGATATCTGCTTTGCGTCTAGTGCCAGTTGCATCCTCTGAGTAAATGGACAGAAACTCATGAGTTCCCCTTTAGACAAGGGAGGATTTGTGGACCTTGGAAAATGACCAGGCTGTTGATGTTAATTGCATTTCTCTGCATGTGTTAGAAATGTGTAGCATTTTGAAATTAAAAAAGTACAAAAGGTGAAAGTACAACAGGCTGTATTGTAGCAGTTTTCAGATTATGGTTCTCTAATTTAAATTCAAAAGCTTAAAAACTGACGAGTCTGTCGAAAAAATAGTCGGTTTCACGTATGATATTTTGACCGGACACTATTTTTGTTATGTGCATAGCATGTATGTGTTCCTGTATAAAATTGCAAGTTATGCCGATGCAGACTCTACTAAAACCTAACAGAAAGAAAAGAAAACTTCTACGCACAGAATGTAATCTTAAAAAGAATTTCCTAGACATGATTGTATTTCATTACATGCTATTATTAACTATTTGTATAAAATAGTATCATCTCAATACTGGAAATATGTGCCTGAAAAACAGGATTTATAGTGTATATTTAATTTAAATGGATTTAGCTGTCTAGAAACGAATACTAGTACCATAATTTTGTCTGTGTGCATGTTTGTTACTCATAAAGCCTATTAATTAAATACTGGAACAAAAAGTGGGTTGGTCTGTTAAAATCGAAGATCAATCATAATCACTCAAGTAAACATTAAAGATTACGCACAAGGGCAAACAAAATAGTTAAAAGCGTCTTCCAAGAATATGGGAAATGTTACAAGGCCTAGCCTCCCCATTTCAGATAGTTGCAGAGACTTAAAAATCCATGTCCCCTTTCTCGTCATTATTCGGAGAAAAACGGAGCGAGGATGAGTAGGAACGCTAATATAAACTATTTAGTCGCTAAGATAAAAGAGAGACCGAATTCAAGTCGCCACTTACACAGTAATTTTCCCATCTATGGTAAAATAAACATAGGTCCTAATATAATACTAATTAGATTTTTTCGAACCTACAGTGTTCTGCGGACAACTGGTTAAGGAATACAAATTTTCGTACCTTTACTCACATTTGTTCTAAAACTAAATATTACCGCTGAAAGGTGTCCTGTACTTTGTAACACATACATCAGTTTTGTTATGTTTTTCGCTTTTTCACAATTACATAGCATATATGAAAGGTTATGCTTGCATGGCAATATGTCACAGATAAGGAAGATAAAGTCTGTTCTTAAAGTATTAAAGAAAGACAGATATTGCGCAACAGTTAACCAACTTCATGACGCAGAGTTACTGAATATCTATTAGTCGCTCAGGTATTCAATAAATTACCTGATTTCATTGATCTCAGATGTCCGTTACCGTGTTCACAAGAATTCGCCACTCAGCCCAACCCAATCCATAAATTCACACATCTCCTTAAGATACATTTCAGCATTATCCGCCTATACGCCCGTGTTACAAGTGATCTCTTCCCTTCGGGTTTTCCAACCAAAGCTACCCCATCCACCGCATCTTATTGTGGACCAATATGAATAAAAATCAAATTACCCCGAATTCCTAACATCAACCTCGGGAATGCTTTAACTTATTTTGGGACTTATAGATAATGGGATCTGGTAGCCAAAAAAGACCACATTTTATTTATTATTATGCAGCCTATTATTTGTCTACATAAAGTAACTTATTCTGCATCAAGGCCACAGCAAACAAACAACCAACTTTCATGGCTTGCAGTTTACTTACACTATCTTATTTTGTAGAAGCACTGGTGGAAATGCGGGACTAGAGGACAGGGACTACTAGTTCATACATTCAGATACACGGTACATCATGACTTCTTTTCTGTTTTCTGACATATTTACCTACAGACGTCTTATGGGCTGGACGACTGAGGTTCCATTCCCGGCAGGGACATAATTTTTTTTATCTCTGCTACCACTTTGTCCACACCGGCTGAGAGTCCCACCTAGCACCTTTTATTATGGGTACTGAGTACTGTTTCCTAGGGGACAGAGTAGGCTGAGCGTCTATTGTCACGTCGAAAGGGTAAAGTTACATCCTAGACGAAGATTACAGAACAGGGTAGTTGGATTTTTGGGTGAAGACTACAGACCAGAAAAGTTCACGTTCGGATTATAATAGTTATTTTATTTTTGTGCTTTTGAGAGGGATTGTACAGCTATTACAGACTTTCAAATCCCGTTACCAAGGTCGTTTCAAGCAGGCCCTGATCTACGATCATCATGGAATGTCTCGTAATTCTAGGGGAGAGGCGTACAACCCAGATCAAATGTTGAGATTTCGGTGATTTTACGTTCCTGCTTAAAACGATGCATTTATGATGGGCTCCACATCATTATATAACAATCAGTATCTGGATATAATGTAATAGTTATCAGGGCGTAACCTTGAAAAACTAACACGTCAGAGCAAAGAGACGCCAGTTATATAAAACCATTATATGACCTCCACTGGCAGTCTTGCTTGTACGAACGTTCAAGTAGTTTTGTTCCAGCATGAACGAAAAGCATTTGGGTAAAGGTAAGTATCATTTTCGTCTTACATTTTCTTTGTAGTACCTATATAAGTTTGTCATCATTGATTAAAGCAGACGAGTTATTTAAACTTAGCCAGTGTCCATGTAAATACATGTTATCAGAAAACAGGAACAGGGAGCTTAGCTTCAGAACTTCCAAGCACTTTGGTTCTGTTGTATAGCATCCTGGCATATTCTCGGATTTTATTTTTGTGTCGAAGCACCGACACATTTACTCACCTTATTTTCCACATACTTATACGCTGCTGTGAGATCTCTGTTTTGTTGTTATAACACATATTCGACTAATACTTTACTCATAATTTTTTCGTAAATGTATGTAATTACGTTATTTCTTTAGTTTGAGGCAATGATTTTTTTTTATTAAAATCTTTAAATACTATAAAAACTTTAATTTTGTACACAGTTTCGTTTTGGACGAGCAGTCTGAAATTTTGTATTGTGTATCATACGAATTCTATGTAATGAGCTCGAATTTTATATGGATATAAATATTAAAATAGGAAAGTTAGAAAATATTTAGTTGGCCTTCCTATACTATGTTAAAAGCAACTTTGGCCTCTAAATAGTGCCATAAAACATATTTTAATTTCTGTTTCTAATGTCGGCGTGACGTAGTAAATATGGCCAAAGCGTGAAGATGACCTGCCACTTGCATACAGTGAATCGGTCAACGAGCCAGTTCAATACAATTCATATAATGACGTGTTTCATAAAAAGCAACTGTAATATTATATGTCATACACCTTTTGCTTACTCGCATTCTACGTTACCCATCAAAATTCTGTGAGAATTTCTTGCTTTCTTCATTCTACCTATCAAACCCATCACAACTGCTTGACATTATTACCGTTATTCTTGTTGTTGTTGCTGCTGCTGCTACTGTTATTACTATTACAACAACAGCAAGCTAGAAAGACTTGATTGGCAGTATTTTATATTCGGTCAAGGCAAAAAAAAAAATGTTTTTCACAGCTGGGGGTCCAGAACTCAAATACTGATTAAATGTGTGTCTCATATTGTAATTGGATTTTTCCCCCCACAGGCTCCACAAATCCTCCCTTATCAAAAGGGAAGTTAAGGTTGTACAGTATGAGGTTCTGCCCTTATGCTCAAAGAGCACATTTGGTGCTTGATGCAAAGAAGATACCGTAAGTAACAAAGAAAAATATTATGTCCTGAGTTGCTTGCATAAACAGAAAGATGCTCATCCATATGCATGTATCATCCCTAAAACTGTGGTATGGATTTAATCTCAGTCCAAATCTAGCCATACAAAACTGCTTTACATGATGCTCATGTCAGAATCTATTGTTTTTCTTAAAAATTGCTTATCATACAACAAACCAGTAAACAACATAAAATATCAATCTTCCTACAATCTGCAATTTCCATTTGAAACATTCTTTTCCTTAAGATGCATATTTAGTGAAATAAAAGAGAAAATATATTTAATGGTTATGATGTGTGGTATATTTGGTGTGTGCCAATGAGTCTGCCCCAATAAATTAAACATCAAGTCAAATGAGGTAAGCAGAATCACGGTTAACAAATTTGGAAGACGTGTAATCAAATTTGGATCCCTATTAAGTACAGTGATTAACATTTTTATGGGACCGGTGCCAACCCAGCATTGTGAGGAAATTGGGGAGCTACAATGAGTAGCGTAATCCAGTCATGGAAACTAGCAATGGCTGGGGGTTCGTTGTGCTGACCACACGTCACCCTATATCTGGTTGGATGATCGTTCACCTCTGCTTAGGCATGTGAACGCGAGGCCAGCAGTCAAGCTAGTCGGCTTTGGCTCTCAGAGGGCTCTTATGGCACAGATTATCATTATTATGAAATTTGTGGAACATTATCACTACCCAGCATACTTAAATAATAATAAAAAGATAAGATTCTGAAACTCTATGAACATGACATGCACACGATATTAATATTATACCGAAAAAGCAATAAATTAATGCATTAGTGATATGAAAACAAATTACACAGAGGCAAAAGTAGAGCCAGTTCAAGAAACAGTGTACATATTTAATACAAAGAGATAATTCAGTTTAATAGGGTATCTTTATAAGCTGTCTTTCAAATAAAGACCTAATAAAGCTGATAATTTACTTTTCAGCCACGATGTTGTAAACATTAAACTGTCAGACAAACCAGACTGGTATTTTGAAAGGAATCCACTGGGAAAAGTTCCAGCTATAGAAATGGAATCAGGAGACTGTATCTACGAGAGTCTGATAATTGCAGACTACCTTGATGAGAAATACCCACAAAGACTATTGCATCCTAAAGATCCTATACAGAAAGCAAAAGACAGAATCTTGGTGGAACACTTCAGTAAAGTGGGTATTGTTGTTGTTTTGTTTTGTTCCTGCTGTTGTTGTTAATGTCACCTGTAGAAATAATTTCCCTAATGCAAGTATTGTGCCTGTAGGATATAATCAAGTCATACTTACTTGAGCGACCCATTATTCAGTGCCTTGAGCACCTGCGGGTCCCAACTTTCGTTGGCTTTGATCTATTAGACAATAGATAGGACTCCTTGGATGAATGAGGCGTCTACCTGTACATGGGACAGAAAAACACAGAAAGACGCGGACAAACATCTATGCCTTGAGTCGGATTCAAACCCATGGTCCCAGTGACCAAGCGGCACAAGGCCCACGCCTCAGACCATGTGGCCACTGTGATGGCATAATCAAGTCATACATGCTGTTAAGTAATGCATGATAAAACTTGTTCATAATAGGTAAACAGAGTCAGAAGTGACATTAATACTGACATCAATAATAGCTTTAACATCCCATTAAATGGTTACATTTATGCATGTTGCCATATTTTCTTAAAAGCGAGACTGAAAAGGACTGTGTCATATTAGCTAACAAAAGATAAGATAAAGGTTTTATAATCCAATGTTCAAGTAGGATTTAAACAAAGTAAACAGTGTATACTCATTTTGCTTTAAACCACCTAAGTAAGGTTTGTCTTTGTTACTGAAACAAATGATGTGACATTTTGCATGAAGTGACGGGTCTAAAGATTGAAGACATTTAGCTAGTAGACTTAAAATTTTTAAAAGACTGACTTTTACATAGGTAAGAATTCTGAAAGAGAGCTAATGAAGAGCAAAACATGACCCACAGTAGACCATTTATTGGAACAGTACACAGAATTGTCATGTTTTTCTTTTCATGCTGTCACAAAGCCATGTCTTACACTCTCTTTAAGAGCATATAGTTCTTTCACTAATCCATGCCCAATTTGTAAGGATACTGTTCTTGTTGTTTCTGCCTTATAAATTTACAACCATTTAACCAGTTTTCAGGAAATATGGTATTATGAATATCATACCATCTGAGACCACTTCACCATTTTACTTTTTAATTTTCTAACAGTAACATCAAAAACATGATACCCACGCAAGAAGCTCCATTACATACTGCCACTGACATATAAATTTGACATGTTTTGTAAAACAGCTTTCAAAATTCTAGCTTAAGGTTTTGATTTCATGAGAGTAATTAGAAAATATTCTGAAACAATTTTTGTATATCCTGCATATGGAAAATTGTATGGTCTGGATATAATAATATCAATTTTTATTTCATTACATAGATACCTACAAACGTATACAAACTTTTCCATGGTTCAGACATAGATCCCTTGGATGATATTCTGACAGACCTGGATTTATTTGAGAAGGAGTTAACACTGAGAGCCACACGTTTCTTTGGAGGTAAGGATGTCACTGGATAAATGTGGGGATTCCCAGGGATTCAGAACAGTGAAGATGCGTATTCCAAAATTTCAAATGCAGACTGAAATCTATAGTAGCTAAGCAAATGAAGAATGAGACTGTAATAATAGTGATGAATCCTCCTATGCTAATTATGTTAATTTATTATTTAAAAATATAAATAATATAAAGAAAAATACACAAGATTTATTGCACACTAGTAAGGAGTTTGCTCTAGAAGTAAATGCAGAGCAATAGTAAGTTCTTTATATAGTCATGTCTTGCCAGACTACTGGACAAAATCATAATATAAGGTAGCAAATAAACACTAAAAATGTGGGAAATTTAAAATATTTGGAAAAGATAAAACAAATTACATTTACATTCACAAGGAAATTCATATCAGATTAAATGTGGAGAGTGCTGCCTACCATTCAGTTCAGAATCTTTCATCTTCCTATCTTAATATAAAACAATAAAGATTAAACAGAACCATAATTCTACCTATTGTTTTGTGCTGGTGTGAAACTCAGTCTCTCAAAGTATGGAAAAAACATAGATTGAGAGTATGGATTGTGGTCTTCAGAGTACCACCAATGGAAACAGTATGTTGCTCCAAAACATTGGTAGCCACCTATAATAACTACATTGTATCACAACCAAGCAAACCACACAACTGACATATCCACCAGCACGGAAACCTCAAATCTCAGAGACTGAGGCTGTTTGAAAACAAGGTGCTAAAGAGAATATTTAGACCTAAAATAAAGGGATGGATAGAAGGATAGAAAAAGATTCATAATGTGAGCTTTATAATTTGAACTTTCACCAAATAATATTAACTAACTAGATGGTTTACGGAACCCAAAGATTCATCACTGAATTAACTAAAGCCCTACACTGGACCCTGTTCTGGGCCAACAAAATCCAGTCTCCTTCAACTCCTGTCTCCAACAGATCCCGCCTGAGATTATGCTGTCCCTAACAGATGATTGTCATTCCACCTTCCATAGAAAAATGTGAAATTTTCCAATGGGATCACTCCCTCCCCTTCCCATCGCATCTCCTGCACTGCCACTAAATACAGCTTATAATTCTCTAATTCCCTACTCACTGATTTCAGTGCCCCAGCCATATAGAGACTCCAAACATTCCACATTCCAAATCTCATACCCTTTTATGATTGCCATGGTCGTGCCAAAGAGTCTGTCCTGGTCTGAGGCTTAGTTAATTTGTTTGTAATGATGCTGTTTTTTATGGTGAAAGGTTGTTAGCCTCACACCCAACCTCCAAGCTGGAGGGCCACTCCTGCGGGCTGTCGACAACTGCTTATTCAATATATTCACAGCTAACCTCCATAACTGGAGGCTGTTCCTCTATCCACCAAATATTATTAGGAAGATTAAGTCAAGGAGGATAAGATTGGCAGAATTTATTGCACACATGGAAGAGATCAGAAATGTGTGCAGAATCTCATCAGAAAATCTAAAGAAGGAAGACCATTTGAAGACATAAGCATGAATGTAATGATAATATTAAAATGTATCTTAAAAGAAATAGGATGAAAGGGTGTGGACTAAATTCATGTGGCTCAGGGCAGGAACCAATGGCAGCTCTTGGGTTCCATACAAAACAGGGAATTTCTTAACTTTCTAAGAAACTATTATCTTCTCAGGAAGGCTGTCCCATGGAGTTAGTGAAGAACCTTTGCCTTTCATAGTAGGGAATTTCATGAATAGTTTAGTATCTCTTAGATGCTTATGGAATACATCATAACTTTGGCCTGTAAATTCCAGTTTGCTGTGCAATAATGTCACCACTATATAAGTACAGTGATAGTTATTCAGGCTGCTGCTTCTCAGGTCAAATATTTCCATAACAGGAATGTTCTGTTTACAATTGCAGGTGATGTACCAGGAATGCTAGATTATGTGATATGGCCATGGTTTGAGAGAATCGATGCTTTCAAAATTGTGGCACCAGAGAAATTTGTTATACCCAGTGAGCGGTACAAGAAACTGGTAATTTAATCCTTTCTCTCTCATTCATTTCCATGTTACCTAAAATCTGACACAAACTTCATTTGCAACAATGCCATTAATGATTTATTAGATTTGTTACTCTGTGTGAATGCTCAATACGTTTGGGAAAAATTCCCACAATTTAGGAAAATTAAAACTACAATATCAATGACTCATTTAATGTCCAGACAAATGTGGCAGTATCTGAAACTGGATGACTGCTTCCTAGCATATTAATTCCAACTCATCATTCACAACAGACCTGCTGTTCAATGCCCTAAAATCTATACAGTTGAAAAAAATGTTAAATAATCCAAAAATGATTTGTTGTTCAAACTGATTATCATTGGCCATTGGTTTTTGTTTCAGAAAGAATGGAAAGAAACAATGAAGGAAGATGATGCAGTGAAAGTCACTTATATTAAACCAGAAATCCATGTCCAGTTTTTCAACAGTTACAAATCTGGCAATGCCAACTATGACATACTGGTGAAGTAATCAGTCATTATTTCTTTCAAGCCTCAGAATCATAATAAATGAAGCAGAGGGCCATGAAGAAACTTGATATGGGCTGTATTGAAATTGATGACATTTTAAAATAAAAAGATGAAAACACTAGGCATGGAAGAAGAGAATTGCTTGTTTGAGTTTATATTCGTCAGAGAATGCACACATTATTGGAATTGGCACAAAATATGACAGCTTTAAAGTTTCTGTTTCATAGTAAATTGATCACAGAGAGGAATGTGAGATTCTTTCTTAAGATGATATCTTAAGAGGAAAAAAATATACATTGGTATCAAAACAAAACTGCAATCAGGCGGTACATAGGAAATGTATGAATAATAAAAATGTATCCAACCCAAAATATTTTGAATGTACTAATGAATTTAAACAAAACTTGTTTCTAGTGTTTATTCATTTTTAGACTCTTAAAGAACACCATTGCAAACCATATCTCTTGATATATGTATAACTGAATGAAAAATTGTTGATTAATACAGTTAGTAACTGTATTCAAAAACATGTTCATTACTCATAAATATATGAAGGAAACATAATGCAGGAAATGTATGTGCATTTACAAAGATCTGCCCTTTTTTAATGGCATCAGTGAGATCAGATGTCGAGAGTCTCAAAACTGCGTGGGTGCCTGTCTGGTTACGAGATGTTATATAGGGATTCCCCTGAGAAGAACTAGAAGGTGTAAAAGTATGCTTCACCATGTAACACCTCAATTTTCATGAAGTCTGATACTGAGATTTTTACTAAAAGTTTTCAAAATATTCCAGTTTTAAATAAAACAATGATAACAGGAACTTTACATGAAGACACATGCATTTATGCATTAAGTGACCTAGTAGAGAATTTCTCAGACAGATGTACCCAGGCAACTCTATAGAGAAATTCACCATGATGACCATCACCAAGCCAGACAGTCACCCACACAATTCCATTGAGGATCCCTGACAGATGCCACTGGCACCATTTGCAAATTGTCAAATCCTTGATAATCTGCCTATATTTTGCTACAAGAGAATTTATTACCTTTCGTGGACCAGGAGTAACAAGGAGACGGCGCAGTGGCGACACTGTCTGAGGCATGGTCCTCGTGCGTCTGGCCGCTGCGACCGTGGGTTCGAGTCCCACTGAAGGCATGGATGTTTGTTCGCGTCTCCTCTTCCAGTCTGGTGGGTAAGACTGGCCACGGAAGGCAAGGCGAAACCACCATGGTACTTTCGCAAGAAAACCGCGAAAGGGGTCACAACGGTCAAGCTGACCATAGACGATGAAAAAAAAAGTCACAAGGGCAAATGTGGCCTTAGGTCTGGAAAAGGTTGACAATGCCGTGACTAGAATCGCATCAGTAAACTAACTCCATGGTGTAGAGAGGTTAAACTGTTGCTCAGATAGCAGAGTCCCTGCTTTTATGGACAATTTCATAACTGTGTTCTCAAGAGCCTACTACTGGACCAGATGGTGAACCGGATAAATCCGGCCTGCATCCTTTCACCCCTCATCCAATTTCTTCCACATTTCACATTATTAAACATAATTGAAACAAAAATCTTGTCAACGATTGCACAAGAAACCGAATTGGTTGATTAGCAACTGTTTTACCGACTCTGCCACCAGCAGGTCGACTCAGTCGTGTTGTTTCTAGACGATCGATAGATGGGAGAACAATCACCCTGACTTGTCAATACGCGTTTAGAAGACAACACGCCAAGAATACCTTGATCTTAATATTCCTCGTCATTTGAATATCAAATTTCACAATACACACGATACCAATTTGTAATACAGTCACACGTTTGTATGCTCGAAATCTACGGTTTGGTAGGTAATCTATGATAGTTAGGTGCATAAGCTATTGGAGCTAATTTCATAAACGTTGTCCTCACTTTTATTTTATGATTTGTCCTAGAGACTCTTTATTCCGAAAGTATTTATTAGCATTAGCCGTAGGTACCTAAATAGTGGACATATTATTTTTAAATGTTTTTTTTTCACACGATCTTATCAGTGTATTTATTTATCTCAGACATCTTGTCCACAGAGTGGAAATTGGTTTCAGGTCTGTGGTTGCCACTATGGTACATTTTCTGTACGGGAAAGGCTTGAATAATCTACATGATTTTCAATAACTGACAGATGTTCAGTTGTCAAAAAACATGTCGTCTCCGGCGCCTAAATCACCGGAGCAATCTGAAAAGAGCAAGAAATATGATAGACAGCTCAGGTTTGTGGCTCTCTTGTAATTTCTTGTATCTTAAAAAAAAGTTTTAAATCTGTAGTATAGTTGAAAATAATATATGTATATAACACGAAGACGTGTGAGGTTAGGTATGACAACTTGTCTTTTTTGTTATTAATGACTGTAATTATATTTTTCAGACTTTGGGGAGACAATGGACAATCTGCATTGGAGTCAGCACAAGTATGTCTTATCAACGCGACTGGTATAGGCACGGAAATCTTAAAGTCACTTGTGTTACCAGGAATTGGGGCCTTCACAGTTGTTGATGGGAAGAAAGTTACAGAGGAAGATATTGGATGCAAGTTAGTTGAAACAGCCATGCTGATTTCGTTTGACAGTTCCAACAGATGTAATAAGATTTTCTACAAAATTGGGACTGTAAAAATCCAATTTAATATGCATATCTGTGATATGATTATCAACACAAAGTAGAATAGATATACTGGAAGGCTTTGTATTGCTTTAATTCTCCCTTCCTTTCCTGATTATGCTGAAATAAGTGGTGCTACATGAGGTGGTAGAATACATCCTGTTTCTATTGGCCCCTCTGTATCTAATCCTATCATAATCGAAGATGATCTCTGACAAGTGGTCAGATATGTAATTTTTCAGCGTGAAAGTATACTTGATGACATAATGTACTTGTTTTTGTTATTGCCAGAGTTGCCAATATAACATCACCATGTCTTTGTTTCCTCACAGAGTTTATTCTTTATGCAGCCGTCAACATTCATATACATATTGGTGGTTCAGAAGTAAAGTAGACCAAGTCTCAAACATAACAGTTTTAGTTATATGCACATGAGTGTAGCAGAACTTCAAGTTTTATATTTGTTGCTCAAGTATTTCTTTTATATAATAGTATTACAAAATTATGATTTTTTAATAGAAAAGTTTGCTGGATTTCCAATATATGTAAAAACACTTGAATGACAAAGCAGGCTTCATAAGTCAGTTGGAGGGGCATTGGTTATACTAGGAACTTAGATATGTACTTGCACATGCTGAATATCATGTTAAAGCAGTTAAGATCAGTATATCTTCCTGAAGTTTGTCATTTGCATTGATGTGTAAAATCTCTCAGTAGGGTGTGCACAGGTCTGTTTATTGTAAAACTAAGGTAAATAATAGTTTACAAATTTTACCTGATATTAGATTAATATTTTCTTGTGATTTCCACACTTTTTTATCTGATTGACTGCCATTTTGTACTATTAAAGGCATTATGAACTGTGAATTTGAGGTAGCCATAAGTTCTCCTAATTCTGCACTATCTTGTTTCCATAATTCCCATTAATTTCAGTTTTACTGATTGTATTCCTCTTGTTCCTGACAGTTTCTTCTTGGATACAGAAAGCTGTGGCAAGTCTAGAGCTCAAGTTGCTACTCGGTTACTTTTGGAATTGAACCCTGATGTTCGAGGTGACTATGTGGATGAGAACATAGACCAGTTGCTGGAAAACAACCCTGACTTCTTCAACAACTTCTCAGTTGTCATTGGAACATCACTGACTGAAAGGTGAGTGCCTACTCTTGCATTGTAAATTTTTAGGCATCTTTCATTTCTTGTATTAGTTTCATGTCTGTTCATCTGCAACTAAGGTTGCCCAAACTACATAACCATTTAGTTGAAACTCTGTATGACAGACACACATTTTTTAATAATTGGTGGAACTGCTGTTTAATGGAATATTAGTGTTGGAAGATCAATAATAATGTTGTGGAAGTCTTTAATTTCATAACAGAAGTATGCATTGTGAACATTTTCATTCTGTGCAGCATGATAAGTGGACCATTATGCACTGCACATGGGAACAGGTAACTGACTTATATAAATTAATTTTTGTGACAACTGATCAGAACATTCACATCATGGAAGCATGCAGGCAAGAAGAGAAGATTGCCTATAGGCACAGACTCTCCAGAATTGCTCCATTTACTAATTTGTCTTTAGTACAGCTAAAGAAACACCTTCCCCAAGTAGTGAAACTGCTCAACGTGAAGGGCGGGTTCCCACTGAAATCCACATAGTGATGTTTTATACAGCTGTGAGTGGTGCAGCTCAGAAACTGTTCACCTCTCTGGCACTCTTTATGTTGATTTTTAATAGAACAGAAGTAAGTTGGTGTGGAAATACACAAGAACTGAACTTGTAGGTATTGAGATTTTTTTGGCAGTATTTGTTTAGATTGAGGTCTGTGTTTTTTCACCACATGAAGGAGGAGGCAGTAACGTTGCTATGGAACCAGAAGGCTACACAGTGCAACTACCCAGAAGATAGCAATTTGAAGACAAAGCTTTTCAATAAGCATGGTACTTTATATGAAAAGTTTAGAACCAAACTGGTTAAGGAGTAAAATAATATATTAACAAGCAGTATGTCTCTTCCTCAATGTGGGAGGAAATTTAAGATTTCCTATCTGTTAAAATATTATCATGTATTTATTACAGAACTTTGGTTCCTCTTTCCAAGAAGTTGTGGGATCTGGAAATCCCATTCATTGTGTGTCGCAGTTATGGCTTCATTGGTTACATCAGAGTGCAGGTGGTAGAGCATACAATAATTGAAACTCATCCGGATGATCAGATACCTGACTTGCGTCTTGATAAACCATTTCCAAGTCTCAAGAAGTATGTTAACTCCATAGACCTGGAAGCAATGGAGTACAAGGATCATGCTCATGTACCAAACCTCATAATTCTCTATAAATATTTGCAGCAGTGGAAAGTTGAACATGATGGGCAGCTTCCGAAAAATTACAAAGAAAAGGAAGTTTTCAGATCCATGATTCGAAAGGGTGCGTTTGCATATCGTATTATAACATGAGTGTGCCACTTTGAATGAACATCTGTAAATTTTGTATTTTACAAATATCTAATGAACCTTGTTTATACTATTTTCAAATTACCAAACAGGATTGGAAAAATGCATATTTGTATCATTCTTACAGACTTTACGATGTAAGTTCACAGTTCCTTTGAGCCATTATCATCAGTGAAACAACCTGCTAAAGTCACCATCCATGATGCGGGGTGTAGAATGCCTTTACAATTTGTGTACTCCAAAGAGTATAACTTTCAAATCTTGTAATATTACCCTCTCATCTGTGCCTAAGACTCACGTGGTTTCTTTCCTAAAGGTATTTTAACAAGATATATGCATTTTTTATTTCCTTCAGTCAAAGTTTAGAATACTGTTGGAGGATAACATCAAAGATAGATCTTAAGAAGGTGGGCCGTGAGGATGGCAAATGGACAGAGTTGACTCGGGATCATGGTCGGTGACGGGCTTTGATGTTGAACCTGCTGGTTCTGCTACCAGGGAATTAGTTAGTTTATAGGTTTTTCTTCGGTGTGAAATATTTGTGGTATAGTTTCTGGTATTTTAATGATATCTGAACATTTGTTCAATAGGTATATATGTTGATGAACATGGAAATCCAGAAGCTGAAGAAAATTTTGAAGAAGCAATAAAAGCAGTTACCAGTAGTGTAAAATCAACATTGGTACCATCACATGTGAGGGATATTCTGGAGGATGACAACTGTATCAATCTAACATCTAAGGTAAAAGTTATGCTTGCGCAGAGGTGGTCTCGACTGATTCATAAAATAATGTCAGACTCAAAGAAAATCTTCTAGTGGGTGTCCGACAGAGCCTCTCTCAGCTGTATGCCAATCATACTTTCACATGGTGTACCCCATTATCAAAATGAGGCCCTACTTACTGAGCCACGGCGGTATTAATTTTATATCTGATGTGAAGGAAATAAAATTGGGTTAGGTATATTTTTTAAGTTACTGAATTACATTTGTTGTTGGACATGTTAAATCCTTCATGATTTTCTTGGACCTACTTACGTGTATTCTTAAAAAAAAGGTTAAAAAGTAAAGACAAAGCATCTTGTTTAAGGCCATTCTGAATAGGAAATGCATCATACGAGGTGTGATCAGAAAGTTTCAAGACTGCGCCTATAAAAACCCGTACACTTATCTCAGGTATTAAATTCATCCATCACCCTCGAAGTTGTTCCCCTGGGAGTGAACACAACGATCCCAGCGCCGCTGCCAAGCCTGGAAGCATCCCTGGAAATCTTTCTTTGTCAGCCTGTCAAGCACCATCTGCGATTCTGCCTGAATCTCTTCTATCGTCTCAAATCTCCTTCCCTTTAGCTGAATTTTCATCTTTGGGAAGAGGAAGAAGTCACACGGCGAATAAGGAGGGTGCGGGATGACGGCCATGGTGTTTGAGGCCAACAACTGCCGAACTTTGAGGGCGGTGAGCGCTGGCGCGTTGTCATGATGCGTCGCATGTGGAGTTCTTCCTTTAGAATCAGCTGACAGGTCCCATAGCCTATCCCAACAATGTCGCACAAGTCGTTGATGGTACGACGTCGATCTTCGTGAATGGCCTGCCGAATCTTCGTAACATTTTCGGGCGTTGTGCTCGAAGATGGTCGTCCAGAACGCTCGTCATCATCGACAGAGGTTCGGCCATTTTTAAAACGTGAATGCCACACAAAAGTTTGTGCACACTCCCCAAATGCTTGCTTTAGCATTTCATAGGTTTCCGTAGCCGTTTTGGCGAGTCTTTGGCAAAATTTGATGCACACTCTTTGTTCATGAAAATCCGCCATTCCGAAATCGCAGGAGGGTCGGTGTAATGCACTACCAAAACGCCCGTAACTAAGAAACAAATGCTAATTCGATGATGCCAGCTGGCACACTGATTCACTATGAATGTAGGCCGCACCCCTTAGCGGCAGAAGCTCGTACTACATCCAGTTCGCCCTCTATTGACACAGTCTGGAAACTTTCCGATCGCACCTCGTATACTTACCTTTGCTGACTTTAATGTAGGTTTTTTTAACATTCTTTTAAGTTCATACATCATATGAAAATGCTTCATATGTTAAAAATTTCAAATGTTAGTGTTAATGATAAAAATTGTTTGAGGTTATATACGGCAACTGTCACAGACCGGGGGATGCACTGAAACAAGTTATTAATCTGTATGATTTTTGTATTCTGTTACCATCTGTATACAAATAAATGGAAAGTTTAAAGGAAACTAGGTTTGGAAGTTCTTTCAGAACATGTTTTTTTTAAGTATTTGTTTCCATATTTGTACAGAGCAAGCCCTTCTGGATATTGGCAAAAGCAGTGCGAGACTTTGTGGAAAATGAAGGTGACGGGTGTTTGCCACTCCGAGGCTCTATTCCTGATATGACTGCTGAAACAGAAAAGTACATTGCACTGCAGCAAGTGTAAGTACTGAAACCGTTCTCATCTGTTTATGGGAAAGAAAGAGAATCTATTCCTTCCACAAATCCATCTGTGTGCACGTGCACGGCCTTCTTAAGCAGCTGTTAAGTCACTCGATTTGTCAAATTCTGCACATTTTATGACATGTGAAAGTTCATTACCAGGTTCACAAGCGCTTGCTACCTGTCTTTGTCCTGGACCAAAATCCAGTCCACATCACCTTCCTTAAAGATCCATTATAATGTTACCCTTCCATCCTCACCTGTCTCTTTTCTGCATGTATTCTGATGAAAATTTTCCATGAATTTCTCATATTACCAGGCATGCTGCATGTCCCACCCAGCTTATCCTCCTTGATTTGATCACCCTAATATTTTATGAAGCTCCCCATTATGCCTTTCTCTCTGTGTTACTTATTCCATACATTATCTTAGGTCCAGGATGAGAGACCAAGTTTCACACCCACACAATTATAGTTCTGTATGTTTTAATATCATGAATAACAGTATAAATCACAATGTTGGTGTTCTGGGCTGTGACACTGTATGGACTTGTGGGTAGATATTGACACTCTGGTGCCTCCATCATTAGCCACGAGATTGGAGGCGTATGTCCCTCAGAAATGTCGACGAGGCATCACGGCTCGGAAGACCAACACTGAAATCTTCACCGTTGTGAGAACGATAAATATCGACCAACAAAATGACTGAATACTGAAATTCACGACAGATGCTTGCAGCATGGAATGTGGCAGGTCTCATCGTTTCATTCCAGGTACCATAACCAAGCAGCAAAGGACTCTGAGGTTGTGTTCAGGTGTGTACAGCAACTGCTGCACCAGCTGAACCAACCCCCTGACACCATCACAGAGAAGGATGTGAAGCTGTTCTGCAAACATGCCAGTAGCCTGCATCTCGTTAGGGGCACATCTATCGCAGATGAATATGACCCAAAAACATCCAACGCTCAAAGTATTGGTGGGTACTGAGCTATAGAAACGATAGGTTTAGGAGTCTGAGAATAAAGACAACATGTACATGTCTGAAACAGAAGCTAGTGGTAACATTTTTTAAATCTCATGTTATAGTAAAGAAATACAAACTTGTTTTGGGATCTGCAATGGGAACACCCTTCATAGAGTTTAGTAACAATAAGGGAAAATGTGGAAGCTTGAAACCAATAAAGGCAAACTCCAGTGTTTGAAAATTTGGGTCTTTTTAATATTCTGATATGTACAGAACTGAATCCTAAATGAGGTTCCACGAACACATTTAAAATAAAGTTTAATTTTTCATAGCTGGAAACTTGGAGAACCCCGAGAGCACAATGGTATATTATGTTATGCTTCGTGGAGTGGACAGATTTTACTCCGAATATAATACGTATCCTGGAGAGTTTGACGACCAGGTGGAACCTGACATCATGAAGCTGAAGGTAAGGCACTTCATCAGTCGTGAACATTTCTCATGGATTTATCACATTTGCTTATTCTGCACACATATTCATGCCATATAAATGATCATTGAAATTTGTCAATTTTAGAAGGTAGAACTAGTAAAGTGGAAACTGCTCTTGCAGCAAGTTAGGGTCTGGGATTTAAATCCCTGTCATGTCTGCTGCAGTCACCACCCAGTTCATTTTAAGCCTTCATTCAGATATTAATATGCATCAGCAGATATTTGAACATAAAATTGTATAATATTTCTGCAGGCCTGTATCTCTAAACTGTTGAGTGAATGGAGTTGTGGGCCCCTGGCAAAAGATGACTATGTCCATGAAATTTGTCGTTACGGCGGGGCAGAACTGCATTCTGTATCGTCATTCATAGGTAAGCATCTCGGTCAGAATTTCCCTCTTTTACGATGTGTTAGTTTTTAATAATTCTGTATAATATTTACTTAATAATCCCGGTGATTACTTTTAAACCGCTGCTACAAGTTGTGAGAAAGTGTAAGAAAAATGTATTACCAAGACTTGTAAGATTTGAGGTTTTCACAGTGGTGAGTATGAAGATTTCTGTCTTCTGGGTTGTTGCACTGTGTAGTCCGGTCGATGTAACCAACGTTTGAGAGATCATACTGCCTCCGTCATCCACTCTCCCCTTCTCAACAATAGTCAAAAGGGGGAGGAGGTGTTCAGTTCTATGTGTCAGAGGTTCGCTTGGCCTCTGAAAAGGGGGTACTCAAAACACATCAGAGTACAATTGAAAAATAAAATCCTTTATTGTCTTAAAACAATTTATCACACATGCACCTTATAAAGGGGTCATAGATTGCCCTGCTACAAACAAGATAATTAAGAAACGAACATATAACAACAGTATGACCTCTGAAACGTTGGTTAACATCGACCAAACTACACAGCGCAAAAACCCAGAAGACAGAAATCTTCATACTAAGACTTTTTTGTTTATAGGAGGCTGTGCAGCACAAGAAACCATAAAATTCATCACAGGCCAGTACAAGCCAGTTAACAACACATTAATTTATGATGCTATTACTTCAAACGTTGCAACTTTTGTCTTTTAAATAATAGATCTATCTTTTCAAAGTTATATCAACAGATTTCATGCCATCTGTACATGGGATATTGTATTCCATATCTTTACAGTTTAGATATTTGACTGCTGTATTACTGATATATAATAAAATGTATGACAATTGGTGGTTTTAATTTCCAACATGAGGAGTAAGACATTTTCTCCCAAGCTAATGTTCTCAGGTTCAAGACAAGTCAGGTCTAGTGTGGATATTTCACTTTTTTCTAACCAAATAGTGCTTAATACTATGGATGGCCACAGGTTAGGTGAACTTTCAGATGTTGCTTCAAACAACAGTACTAATAAAATTGCTTTTCTAACAAGGGAATGGTCCGGTTGGTCATGACGAAACCTCGCCTGAAATTTTGCTCGTCTACAGAGCCCATCTAGTGATGATTGTACACAAAATTTCAGCTGCTGTGCAAGGGTGCGAAAAAATTGCTCAAAGTTGGAATGTTCAGTTAAAATTGATTAGTCTCCGGGGAGCTAGAAGCTTAACTGTCGTTTGCGCATAGTAGAGGAGGTGATTTAGTGACATTGTGATGCCATGCAATACGCTGATCTGTGACCTCAAGCGTTTGTAACGCCAGTGCAGTTCTGTCTGCACAGAAGAAGCCAAGTTGCGAACTAGAGGAATGTGCAAATAAACATTTAATTCGATGTTCGTGGTGCATACTGAATATATGCTTCAAACATTCTATTGTTGCTTCACATTTCTGTCACAATTATAGTGCATATTTTTGTACATTATTTTTTCGTACGCATTCTGCGAGCTCTGCTTGATTCCTAATATAAAATATACTGGAGAAATACCCGTCAAAAATTCAATTCAATTAATTTATTTACGTGTTTGCCAACAGCAAGAAGCCAATAACAGGCAAACACTGATAATACATACAATAATAATGAAATAATAATGAAAAATAGTACACAAACAGATTAACTAAACTTATACACGTACAGTATTAAATATAACTGCCAAGTACAGGCAAACCCAAAATAGAAACAATATTAACACAGAGCAAAATAAATGAAGAAATATAAATAAAAACAAATAATCCACCTAGGGAACACTAATATAATTGTAAAACGTTAAAGAAACATAAAAAACAGATAATGAAGCTAGATCATCTATCAATACAACCTATCTAGATCATTTCCCTTGTTGAGAACGTGCGCTCAACAACAATAATCTTTT
Organism: Zootermopsis nevadensis; assembly: GCF_977971745.1. Classification (NCBI taxonomy): domain Eukaryota; kingdom Metazoa; phylum Arthropoda; class Insecta; order Blattodea; family Termopsidae; genus Zootermopsis; species Zootermopsis nevadensis. The sequence continues at coordinate 15,031,826 of NW_028259142.1, forward strand.
GAAACCCATTCCCAACGTATTTTGCCCTGGCTTCGTTCTTTTATCGCGGTTACGCTCCTATCAACAGAAACCATCCTTGTCATGACAGTTTATCAGTGTTGAGGTCTTTGTTTCTGTAATCTCCTCTTCCAAGTAAAAACTCTGATCCTGTCGCCGTTGTTGTATCTTGTTAGTTTCGGAGTTAAAGGAACCGCCCGTCGGAAATCGAACTCAGGACACTTTTCCCAGAGTTCTGACCTTCCAGTGTTCTCTCATTTGTCTTAAGGAGTAATTACGCCATGTTTCTTTTTCACGAGCCACAAGCGAACGAGTAAAGAAACATGCGAACCCTCAATTTCGAGTTTACATATGACAGTAGATTCTGCAGTATTTACTAAGGGGAAATACGACAGTTTCTTACAAATTCATCTTCTAGAACTCAGGACAGTTTTCGGGTTTGTGACCTTAGTTAATCAGATCCTTTCCCAGAGACAAACGAAATTTGCCTTAGCGTCATTCTTTCCTAGTGCTTACTATCCGGGAATCGAACGAAGGAAACATTTTTCTCTCACCCAGAGATGGACTCAACAGCGCCCGGGCAAGTATACTAAAACCGGATGTTATTTTTAAATAAGGGCAAATTAAATTCAAAAATTTTCTTCATGCCTCTTTCCATTACTTTTAAATTTATTTCATTCTTATAGAGAAAATATTTAATATTAATTTATGCTTTTTACAGTTAGGATGGAATGTAACCAAATTATATCTTTGTATAATTCTCTTTGTATTCTTTTTAACTAAAAATAATGTGTAAATATAGAACGACAATGGTTAGCTTTTATATGAACACCTGCGTGTACAACAATTTAATAAGAAGTATTGGAATACAAGCATGCCGTAAGGCTCATTTCTTATGCATGCAGTATAATAGACTGAATAAACCGTATTGCACTCCATTCCTTTACTAATTGGTACGTCATAGTTTCCTTCGTCATTGTCGCGTCAACAATCCGCTTTCGTCAGTGTGGAAAGAGCTGAGCTGTGAATCGCTTTAAGAGAAGTGTGTTATAGACGAAATACTTTTGTGCTTTTAAAAGTCTTTCACAATAACCAAAGTACTTATCTTCTGTGAATTACTAAGAAATTCTTGACACCGTCCTTCACTCTCTCAATTTTATTTTGTCGGTGGACATCGAGGTCTCTTCCTCTTGAAGAAAGAGTGCGGTAAGGGCATCCTATTTATTATTATTATTATTCCTTATAACATTTACAGGTTTTCATTTACATTTGTGAACTCTTGGAAGAGAATTAGGCTTGTCTTCTTTCTAACACAAATTCAATTTTTTATTCCATTGACTTCTGTTTGTTTACGGCATCATTTATAATAAAATAATTCCGTTAAACAGTGTGGGATTCGAATTTCTAAAGCAACAAAACATGTTAGTAGCCGAAATTCTTGATAAAACTGTTTAAACCCTTGAAAGCCTGGTGGCAAGTGTATATATACCACTTGCCTGCTTTAACAGTCAGTAGCTTTTCATTATGCATTTGTCGGATTCGTGTGATTCTCAGAGTAAAGAGTGATAATAGCCTTTATATGCATTAACCGGTTAATCTTTGTAATGGTGAAGTGTAGTGTTTTCTATGCGGTACGGACTGAATTTTTCCAATGATATTTAGACGAGCTTCGGCATCAAATGGTTAATAAATGGGGCCTGTTATGAAAGATAATTCACTTTAGATTTATTGATTCATGAACTTTGTTAGAGCTTTTGAGCGAGCTGCAAAGAATTCGTTTTATTTTTATTAATAATCTGTGTGCTATATAATTGTCTGAATAAACTGAAATGCACTCCATTCAGTAACCGTCCTCTGCTTAACTTCGAAGGTGCCGCTGGTTAACACCGCACAGCAACAGCCGTCCGGGGGTGGACGTGATGTTGGTGTTTGTAAAATGGAGAATGTTTTTAATTTGGGAGCATGCGTTTGATGTTGGGTATCCAACAATACCTCGCAGATCTGAATTGAGTTTTCCGTTGCGAAACATTTCAGAAAGTAAGATCGGGAAGTATTTTTGCTGGTTCGGTTCGCTTCGATGTAGTGTGCGCCGGCCTTACTTCCACCGCTTAGAAGCGGATGCCTACTTCCGGTCTAAACATTTGCTAAAATCCTTTAGGAATGACTGTGAAATAAAAATGTTAATAAATTGATATAAAAGGCTCATATCCTAATGAAGAATAAAGATTAAATTTACAAAATTAAGAAATCTAAACTAAAGTCAGATGCCTGGTTACAATTCCCTTATGGAGGAAACAATAATTTTACGTCATAATCACTAGTGCCTTTTTTTATAGTGTTAATAGTTTGTTTGTCATAGTTTTCGTCGCCATTGTTGTAATTTTTTCGTACCCTTGAACAGCGTATCTGCAGCTGAAATTTTGTGGGCAATCATTACCAGATGGGCTTTTTAGACGAGCAAAATTTCAGGTGAGATTTTGACATGACCATTCCCTTGCAGAGTATACTTTCATTCCCATTGTTTGAAAAAGCTACAACTGAATTTATTAATAAAAGTTTACAAAGAAGTCAAACAAATTATCAACGCAAGAAATATGTACAATACATCTTCAGAATGAGACATGCTCTGAAGTGGCTTTTTGACAGAATTTGTTCATATAAACACAAACTGAACTTATTCTTTAATTACTTACACATTCCTGGTTGTGCCATTTCTGTTTCTTGACCACATTTATCCCATACACTGGTTGGTGTCAAGTAGTGTTAACAGCTGACAGATCCCCACATCATCATTCTGAGCCATGACCATAAGAATGTTTCAGAACTATTCAGTGATATTACACAACTGCTGTCTGGTATTCTGCACTTGTGATCCAAGAAATCTAACTTCTCTTGTCAGTACCTGCCATAGCTGACTAACCCTTCTTTATAGGGCAATGGCAACTGTGTACCACCCACTTTTATAATCAGGAACTTGGCTCCCACACAGTCTATTTGGGGGTTTCATTTGTTTCCAAAAATAAACAGCAAATTTTTTTTAAATATTATTATAAGACTGAACTTCAACATGATGCAAAATCCACTTGTTTCATATGTTTTATCTTGTGCTGCCACAAACATCAAAACTTTGTTGACAATTAGAACAAAAGTAACCTAGTAGATAATTCATCTCATATTATAAAAGTGGATTAGTATGGTTTTAATATTTTATTTTGACATACATGCTTTTAAAGTCTTTGAGACTGTAATTTTGTTTGAGCCATATTGAAAGACCCAAGTCTTAATCACCAGTCACTATTTTTTTTATAAATATTTTTCCAACACTCTCTGGAAGGTCTGAGCAAATCTTTGTCATTTTTTGACAAGTAAACAAAACATGGTGCCAATAAATGTACTGCAACCACAGAACAAACAGAATCCCAATGACTGACGCAGAAGTCATGTCATTACACACGAAGACATTCAAACTCTTTTGAGTGTTGCTAGCTGCTGCATAAAAACATCCAGTCATTATGAAGTTAACACCCATTCCGCTGAATTAAATGCATTAAACCATCAGAAACCCATGGAGATATCTCATGCCCCTAATAGAAGTATTTAATCTACTGGTGTGCCAAAGGTTTACAGTAACCAGAAACTGTAAATGGCAGGAAGAACCCTGCATTCACTCTTCATTCATATAAGTATAATTTAAAAAATGCAATACAGCTGAGTTTAGTGGGGAAAGTCATCTAACACTACCACAACACCGTAGTGGTGGGACTGAGAGCAAGGAATATAAAGCTGGAGAAATGACTGAATCAACAATCCTAATCTTCTGATTTATTTACTTAATACCACTGTTTAACTACAACTAGAGAAGTATTACTCCTGTCAACATTAAATTATTAAAAAAACAGGTATTATATACTGAGACTGTACAAATAATAGAACAAGTTCACGATTCTAAATTAAATAATCAAAAGGAGAGACTGTGTCAAAAGTACTATCAAACACTCCAGAATGGTAGCACCAGGCTTGCTGTTTGGGACACTGCTCACACGGCTATACCAATGCATCCCTCCAGCACAACCCTAACTAATAAGCCATAGATGAGATTTACAACCTTTACAATGAAAACAAGAGATTACAAGGTGATGTCTGTTGACAGATTAAAACATATAGTATTCACCCTCTTCCCATTTGGTGTGGCCTACAATTCACAAAGGTTCTGGCAAAACTTTCTGGAATCCTTAATAACTATTCGTCTGTGAATTAAGGCATTGCATTGGAAAACGTTTAGTCTAATCAACTACCTGTTACATTCACAAATTGTATTACTAAAAGTGAATATTATTATACATGCTCTTAAGATTTTTATTACATATTTGGATGGTTACTTCCATGAAACACAGCCCCCCCCCCCCCCATCTCTCAATAAATTTTTGACAGCAACAACTTGGTTTGCTGGATACAGCTTCCTCACCCACATGACTTTGAAAATATTGTGTTCTAAGTAAAGCTGCACGCACCTCTAAAAATATATTCTGACTTCAGAAAACAAACTGTGCAATCAAAATGAACACAGCATCAACAAAGCACAGACTCTCAACTGCTGTTTGCTGAACACAGTGCTGAAGATTATTCCAGTTTTATCAGTTTTATTTCATACAGTATCTGTATTAACAAAATTATGAAACTATAATGTCATGCTAAATCCAAATATAAGACATTTGCTGGATCAGAATTTAAAAAAAACCTCTTATGAGAAGGCCATAAAACTCGTTGCTTTTATCTGCCACTTCTGGACCACCAAATGTCATATTTCAGGTTTAACTGTACAGGAATTCAACTTACGTAAAAACGAACACCAACTTCAAATACAGTGAAGGTATGAATCCATCCCAGAGTAGTTTCATAAAATGTCAGTCTCTTTACAATTAACAATTATGTAGAAATTGGGAATACTAATACATATGTAGGGGGGAAAAAATATACAGGAAAGAACAAGCAATTGGGTGGTGTAATCTTGCTGCCAGGAAAAGCTTATTCTACATATGAACAATCTAATTTGCTTCACACAGCCCATCTAGCAAATGTTAAATTAAAGGTGCACTTCCCTCATAATTCAACTTCAAACAGTGCTACCTTGCTGTTGAATTTTGCCCTATATAACACATTATGTACAAACAATGGTAAGCCATTCAATGTGAGTCGCCCACACAAAATTAACAAAGTCAAAAGTTTGGGGACACCTTTGAATGGTGAAGTGTCTTGGCTTGTAAACAATTATTAAAGATTTTCTCTCCAATCCCAGCTTCCTCTCTCCAGCACACATAAAATGAGGATTAAAAGCAAAAAGATGTACAGAAATCTAGAACAGATGTGTGGCAGGAGAATATGTCACAGTTACTCAAGGCAATTTTATAGGAAGGGAGGCATGTGACCTGAAAAATAATGAAGAAAATGAGAATGTAACATGGCATTGAGAGGAAGAGGGGTGGGTGAGTGGCACACGCAGACTGACTCACAAATTTTTTTTATAGTGCTGCTGCAGTTGAATATTCAGAGCAAGAATTTTCCGAGTATGATCCCAACCAGTCCCATGAAAAGGGCAAGCACTACATACATCATGGGAAGAGAGGCTGTAGTAACAGCAGTTCCAGATGCCAGGATGGGTGCAGTTGAGTCGAGTGCTGCCACAGCAGGTGAGCGGCGCAGTCTGAGGATCTCCTCCTAATACCAAAAACATTGATCAATTGACAACTTGCAGAATATGCTGATGATGAAGCACACCTCCAAAGTATTTTCACCAACATTCTAAGGGAAAAGCAGAATTCTTGTGCTTTGGAAGCAGTGTCTTCCTACCATTTAATGGGCACTTTGTATATTGGGTACAATAGGAAAGAAAAAAATACATACCATACTTATACTGCAAACATGCTTTACTTTAAGTTTAGGTTAGTTACATTTTATGTTATGGTTCATCTAAAATTGTAGTGACAGCTGGTTATAATACAGTTACAGGTGGAGTGTCAATTAAGTACTGAGGAAGGGAAATATTCCCTCCTTTGTTACCACTGATTTGGGGGGAGGGGGCCTAGCAACTGATCACTCTCTCATCTATACATAAATTTATGAAGATAGTAATTAATCATGTCAGTATTATGACTCAGTGAACATCTCATATTTAACACAATACCACATTATTCATATGGCAACTGTTTCCTTACCCACAAAAATCACAGAATGGTTGTCTGACAGCTGTATAAAGCCTCAATTCTGAAGATGACACATAAGCTTATCAATAGTTGGAGTAACCAGCTCTGGTCTATTTTAAGTACTATTCTAGCATTTGCCCATCTCAAAATAGCCAGCTGAGTACAAAGGCAGGAATTCCCAAACATGACACTAACCACTAACTTCAACATAAGATCAGTACCTTTAGTTGGAGATTCTCTTGCCTTAGTGAGCTCTCTTCTTCTCGTAAATGTTTCACTTCTGCAGCAGCCTTCAAGAGTTCACCCTCCACTGTGGAATTAGGCTGTAACAAAAGTACTCCTTGTGAGTGAAGTTCAGCAAATGTAAGCAACCATGCAGTCACAGTTGCACAACTGCTCAATACCTTAGGAGAAGCTTTAACACCGTCTCCAATCCTCTTTGCTTTTTCCTCATGTACAGCCGGTGAAACGTCTACATTGTTTTCTTGTGGCCCCGTTGTTGCCGGATCCACTGGCATTTCAAACACACATTTCAGTTTTGAATCCATCAGGTTGTCTGGATTTACATCTTTCCACTATAAATGAAACATGGCAGTACATTAGTTATTGGTCATCATTATATTCTTTTAATCACATTATAATTTTCCCATTTCATATAACCATAACCATTCTATAGATGAATCCAAAGGATAAGAAACACAAATATAGTCACTGCATGCATTTCTGGACCAGTTCCATCCACCATGTTAATTCTGTCCTTCTACCCTCTCCTCAGTCTTCCAGGTACCTGTTTTCCCAGAGGTTTCCCACCAAAATTCTGTAAGAATTCATCTTCCCCTCTTAATTTAATGACCCTAAGAAAACTAGGTGACTTACATTAACCACAGAACTTGTTATGTAACATTCAAAAATTTCCAACTAAATTCAGCCAGCTTGGACCTTAATCACTTTTCTTTGCATACACTTAGCTTTCTTAAAGGGTTGATGTACAGTGTTGTCCTACCCCAGCAAAGGCTGTTTTTGGGGGTCCTTTATATCTTTTGGGATACTGAAGTTTCAATGTTAACCTTAACTGTAAAGGCCTTTAGTCATGCACAAATATATACTGTTCTTTCTTCAAGTATATTTTTCATACAATAATTTCTTTCTGAAGGAAATAAGGAAGAGACATGACATATCTGCTTCAAAAAGGAAATGCATATGACACGTGTCAAGTTCAGCATCCTACATTTGAAGCAGTACTACTAACATAATACTTGCAATTTAGTCTAGAACATAATATGCGGTTATCAGTAATGAACATACCAGTGAATCCATACTTATTTCCCCATCCGGTGCGATCATCGTTTGAACCATGAATTTATGTTTGCTTTTTTCATTAGGATCAAAGTCAAATGGTTGTAGACTAACTGAAAACAAATTATAGGTGTAAATGATAAAACAATATATCATAACCATATTCTTAATCATGCAGAACAATAACACAGTATGTTGGGATTGGTAATAAAAATATCACTTTCCACTGCCTTAAACTGTCATGATCAGTCACTATGTGTACTCAGAATAATGTAAAAATATCACATTTACTCACATTTTAATAACATATTCATGTCTGGAATTTGTAGTGGATTAAATATGCAATACTATTCACACAGTATAATTTTACACATTATACTGCAGTCAGAAAACAAAAGTTATAGTGCTTTTCATTCCTTTCCTCACAATTTATAACCAATACTCTGAACCTGAAAGTGTCTGACACACATTAAAGCTGGTACTTATTACTCCTATTTTAACATAATACCATACAAACCCCTTATCTGTAATGGATACATTAAGAACCAATGCTTTAACGCCTTTAACAGGAGAGTCCTAATAATAAAAGATTATTTTTAAGGCAGCTTCCCTTCCTCTTCCTTTCAATTACGTATAAGTGAATCTGTGTTTATCAAGAAGAAAATCATCCACCTATACAAAAGACAACATCTATGAAGATCTATGAATAGATCAATTCCACCACATAAAAATTTTGTTAGATTTTAAAGCAAAGGCAGGGAGAGAAGATATTTTTGAACTGACAGTTGGTAACAAAAGCTTACATGAAACTAGCAATGATAATGGGGTTAGACTTGTAAACATTACCACATAAAATATGTCAAGAGTACAATGTTACCACATCACAAAATTCATTGACATACTTGGACTTCTAATGGACCACATCTTGGTGCAATGAAAACAACACACAAGTATATTTGATATCCAATCTTTCAAAGGCACTGACTGTGATACTGCCCACTAATGGACAGTAACAAAACTTAGGGAGAGACTACTGGTAGGTAAACAAGCAAACACAAAAGTTTGATATTTCATGTCAAGAAGTAAAATGATGATGTTACAGTACAGTATCAAATTAAAATCTCAAATAGGTATGCAGCTTCAGAAAACTTTGATGAAAATGTAAACAGCAATAAGGCCTGGTACAATATTACGGAAAATATAAAAAAATACTTCAGCCAAGACAGTCTAGGTGATCATGAGTTAAAGCAATGCAAACCATAATATGATAAAGAATGATCAAAATTATTAGATAAGTGGAAGTATGCTAAACTGCAGATTGTAGAATCAAAGTTTAAGAAATAATTTGAATGATACAAGATGTGAAAATGTAACACATTTAAAATATTTGGGTAACAAATAAAAATTATGTTCACAAAGAAATTAAGAGTAGGTTATATTTGGGAATGCTTGCCAATATGCTGTTCAGAACCTTTTGTCTTCCTGGCTGCTATATAAAAACACAAAGAGAAAAAAATTCAAAATAATGATTTTACCTATTCCTAAGTAAGAGTGTGAAAATGGTCTCTCACAATGAAGAAAAAAAAAGACTGAAGGTGTCTGATAACAATGTACTGAGGACAGATGAAGTGACATGAGGCAAGAGAAGACTGTATAATGAGGAGCTTCATAATTTGTATTCTTCACAAATTATTAAGTTTATCTAGCCAAGAGTATGAGATAGGTGGAGCATAGTATGCATGAAGGAAATAAAAAAAGGTATAAAAATTATGGTTGGAAAACCTGATGGGAAGAGACCACTCAGAACACATAGGTGTATATAGAATAATATTAAAATGGACCCATGGAATGTATGTAGGAGGGAATTGATTGGATTCATCACACACAAGACAGACCAGGGGCAGGTCCTTGTAAGCACAGTAATTAAACTTCAGGTATCATAAGACAGGAATTTTCTTCACTATGTGAATGACTGCCAGGTTCTCACAAAAGGACTCTGGATAATGGAGTAAATTAGATGTGAAGAGCAAATAAAACAGACTTCAATAAATATACTAACAACAAATTACACATTAATCTAAAAGTAGGTTATGATGATAAAACAACCAAAATAGGATTAAATAAATACATTGGCCTACTAAGTGATAAATGGAATATAAACCAAGTTCAGCATGATTTGCTATGAGGACAATCACAACACTCATGAAAATGAATACCATAAAATTAGTTGACTTTGCCTATTTCTCATCCTGAGGTTTCCTCAGTTGATCTTTAATACATACTTTTCCTTATTTCCATGCCATCATTTCCTACAGAGTAATCTTCTGGGAGAAACTTGACAATCAAAAAAATATTTAACATCCAACAGATCATATCAGAAATGCAGATATTTAATGAACAAGTGTCAACATAAAATTACACTAGAACATGTTTAATTTACAATTGGCTTATTTTATCACAAATTTTATAAACTGCTAAACGCAACAATGCTAAACGCAACAATGTCAATAAACAGTTCAACAATGCCAACCCCAACACATCACAATACGTTATAAAGCAAAGTAGCACAATGATAATATCAAACTAACAAACAAAACATATTTTTCTGCTTACCTGCAACATCAATTATTCCCTTTGCATCCAAAACTCCTGAATTTGGCCGTACACAGTATTTCTTTGGTGCTGTTGTTTTAATTTTAAAACAGACTTTCTTTTCAGACGGATTTGTTAATTTCATATAAGATGTAACAGGTGATGTAAATGGGCCTGAAATTTAAATGTAGGGAACTGTATCACATACATGACTTGTAAAACTACACACACTACATTTGTATCACAATATAAACGTGTTCTAACCACCAAAAGCTTCAATAAATTAAAACAACATTCAATACAGAATTGTTTATATTCTACAACAAAATGCTCCGATCTATTACAATCTGATGTGCAAGTCATGAAACGAGAAAGGAAATACCTACACAAATATAGCTAGGTTAGTGGCTCCAACATGCATCATTGGCCTGTCAACGTAAATCAGAGCTTGCGAACCGAGTATTGAGCCTACTTTATGAACACTAGCACATTATCTACTAATGTTGGTATAGAACTTCACACTTCGGGGTCTGTCTATACACTAGCCAAAGGCTTGGCCAACAGTCATATAGATATATCGGCAGCAGTATAATCCACGCGTTTCTAAGCTTACCTCGAAATTTTAGTTCATGCTGTGGCTCTATTATTAATACTTGTTCTTGTTTTGCCATAATTCTGTCCTATGAAAGATATATTGGAATATGAAAATCCCTCACAAATGGCTTCAATTCCAATCCCGGTACTGTCGACTCTCGTTTTCAGATAAATACGCATGCGTCACGACAGGAATATGGCTGCTTAACATGACGTCATAGTAATGAATCTAGTGAGTCAATGTAAATACATATTCATAGAGAACGATTTGTAACAACATTTTAAACGGCTGTATAGCATTCAAATGTTCTTAACACGGATTACTACAAACAACGTGTGATATTTTCAGTTGTAAATATTATCTGTGTTCGATTCAAGAAACATTTTAGGGAAAGATGCTTGTGACATTCTAATCTCAGTATTTCTTTTACTCATGTATCCGTGGTTTGTGTTGTACCACGGATCACATACGAGCGTTTGTATTTTTGCGACCTGTAGGTGAAACAGGTAAAAGAGCGAAATTAAATTTTCAAACACAGTAGTCATTGTCAAGTTCTGAGCAAAATTAAACTTCCAGTATGAGAGTGTTGATGGGAACGTACAAAGAATAAGATCTTGACGTTGAAGCAGGATAAAGAGTGAAGGCCAGAGACTATACCAAGATTTATAGATTATCAGTGTTTCATGTTTTCTCTTTTTATTTCACAAACATATGAAAAATATCTGTGTAAAGTCGCAGTGAAAATTTTTCTTGCTTGATAATACGCGGACGGAGACGTATAGGGTTCTGTAATTCTCAAGAGGCTGTGGAAGAGTAACGGTTATTGCGGAATCCCAAGTTTTGAAGAATCTGGACGGTTGAGATTGAATTCATTGCTGTGGTGTGGTGTACTTGTATTACTGGGAGTAACATAATAGGTTGACAGGATGTAGGTTGCATGTGATTAATGCCCATCGTATTTACAAATTGAATTTTGGTCTGAATTTTTGCCAACACAAAGTACATATGAACAGGCCACTTTCAGTAGTAATTCGACAAAGTAATTAAATAAAATGTCACTACGTTGGTTATATATAATAATCATTTGAGAGGTTCATTTTAATTACATGTTTTACACTACATACATATATTTTTATTATATTCCATGGATCTATAGGATAGTCAGATGACAATAGGATGTGGAAAAAGTAATAATAATAATAATACAAATACAATACATATTATAAAGTAATGTTAGGAACTTCTGCCAACATTCCAGCTGATTGCTGATTTCCATAGAAATTTTGTCACAAAATCTGCACAATTGTCAAAGCTTCAAGTGATGTGGTGGAGACAAGAAAATGTTTCTTTACTTTGAGTAAAATTTACAACATGAAGTTAGAGGGTTTTTGGGTATGGCAAGAGGATTGCTGCCAGAAGAGGGGGCACTTACGAATTGGACTAGGTGTGGGCACTACCAACATACTTCCAACTAGCAAGACACAATTTTTTTTAAATCAGTGACCAAGTTCAGTTTCTGCAGACTGTTACGTGGTACACAGCACACAGTTATCATATAAGACACATATGCTAGAGTTTGCTGGCATGTACAAATTTTTCATTTTGCACTGGTAGATGCCACCATAAGCCTGTGTCAGATTCCTCCATGAGGAGTGCCTTTTTCATAATTATACTTTTGTGGCTTCCTGCATTTCCACGTTACTTGATGTAAAGTGGTCCCAGATAAGTTCCATTCTGTATGTCAGTATTGGAGTACAGGTGTTACATTTACCTTGAGCAGAGTCGTGGCTGTTTCAAGTGACAGTTGCTTGTGATTGATGACACTCATGGTTCTAATGGTAATACTGCTCTTGTTCACATGGATATTGAAAACTGTTTCCAGTGTCTGAAGATAAACACGAGTTCACTGTGTGGAGTTCTACATTTTAACATGCCACATGATCATTTTTTATGATCCTGGCTTTCTTCTAATGGGGTTCTCCAGAAGACTTCATAATTGTGTCTTAGGGTAAAGAGTGGCAGCAAGTGATATGAAACTGATCACTTGTCTTCATGTAGTATTAGGGTTTAGAATTTATACACTATATATCAGTCATGGTTTTCCATCTCAAGAGTCAATCTTAATACGTCTTTTAATTTTGTATTGCTGTCCTGCTATGTTTGATAACTACCAAGGTTTATTTTAGTAAGAAATGTTATGCTATATTACAGGTAATGTTACATGCTAATATAAATTAATTTTTGCTTTCTTTATTATTTTTAGAACTTTCGCGTGTTGGAATGGCAGCAGGAACTACGTTACAGGTAACATTTTGTATCATTTTTAAGTAAAGGTTAAATAAAAGTCAGTATACACATTTATGAATGGAGTGAATGTACTTTGAATATGACTTTCATTTCACATTAATGTGGAACTATTCATTCTGTAGTGCAGGGGTTTTCATGAGGAACTGATGGGTACTTAGCTGGTAAATCATTCCCTATGCTTTGTGGAAAGCAAAGGTTCATTACCATTTTTATGCAAGCCTGCATTGGACCTTATCTGAAGCCAATTGAATGTAGTGGGATTTGAAGCACTTGATGACCACTTTATTATGAGCTTATTCAACTCATTTACAGCTATCCTCATAACCTTATTTACAGTGCTACCAATTTCCAGTTTGTTGTAACAGTTGTGTACTGCCAGTATAATGTATAAATAGTTGAAAGCCTTTATGAAGTGAGCTTTCAGGTTCTCATATAGTCTGGTTGAGACTAAAATATGTACATTCTGAATGTAATAAGTGTTAAGAGTAACCTCTATGGTGGTAAGTGTGAAAGTAACAGCCTTTATTAATTTATCAATTGATAAGTGATACTTCTTGATAGTTATAGAATTTATTGACCTTTTCCAAATAGTTTATATGTCTGTTTAGATATCAGCCTTTAATTGTGTTGGCTATCAATTCTTTGTAATAGTCTTTTGTTTGTATCAATCTGAACATCCTCTTCTGCTCTGGTACAAAACCTGTAATAGTGGAAACTACATGGCATATGATAAGTGCAAGTGGTATTTTCACTATGTCTATGAAAGTTAATTGACATAATTCTTTAATTAGGCAATATAACGCTTCTTTCATTGACTTACATTGACCATCAGGAACTGTGAATCGTGTAATAGTTGCTTGAGAACTGTGATCCATTTTGGAATTGGTTAACATATAATTTGCATTGAAAAGCTGCTTTAACTATTGAGAGGTGGCAGGAGAGGTTTCTTTCATGGATTTTTACAAAAACTAAATCAATTCAGAACAGATTGCTTAGTGTTTTTAAGTGAGGTTTCTGGTAAGAATAATAAGTTAAAGAAATGTGAAGGCAAACTAACAAATAACAGAATAATGGTATGGACATGTTTTAAGAGTGAACAAAGACAGAATTACAGTAAAGGTTATGAGCATGAGAGTGAAAAGAAATTGCCCAAGAGGGAGACCAAGTCCAAGTTGGGAACAACTGGTTAGGAAAGAGAGTAGGATGACCATGGGAAGAAATTAAGAATGAGTTGTAGGAAGACAGACAGATGGAGAAGTTTAGTTGTCAGATAACCCACCTAAAGTGGAAATGTCTTAGGAAGAAATACAAGATGTCTCACATGTAGCATTGGAAGGGTTAAATTAAGTTTGTAGTGGAAGTACAATTAGCTAGTTCATCTGACCTATTTTTTTTTATTTAGCCACTAGATGACAAACATGATAATAGGATCAGAACTGTCTTTAAAAAGTTAATTGTGTGTAAGAGGATGTATTTGATTAATTGCTGACAACTTTCAGTTGTTTTAGGCAAAAAGTATACTACTGTTTTAACTACAATCCAACTTGGTTAGATGTGGCAGTGTTGAAATTTTAATAGTGAAAGAACAAGAGTTTCAACCATATACTGTTTTAACTGAACTACCAAGCCACTTGTATATCTGATATGTTGAACTAACGCTGTAATAAAGCGGCATTGTATGTATAACTCTTGTTTACCTAAAAAGATATTCTCTCTTATATGTTAATACCTGTGAGTGGTTATTATTCATCATTGTCCAGTTTAGAAAATGTTTACCAGAGATTCTTTCTTTTTCTTTTTTCTGCAGAAAGCAATTGATCTTGTAACGAAGGCAACAGAGGAAGATACAAAGAAGAATTATGAAGAGGCATTAAGACTGTATGAACATGGTGTAGAATACTTTCTGCATGCAATGAAATGTATGTTGAGACAAATTTGCAGTTTATTAATATAAAGTTTTGAGACAGTCTTAAAATGTACAAGTATTTTTAAGATCCAAAAGAAATTTATGGGACTCAATGTAGATCAGAATTCTGAGATTGATCAGCAGTCAGATATGTGAGTAGAAATGTGTCCACTTTATGAGGCTTCATATTGAGTCCACTGGATGGGATTAATGGTAGCATACTGTAGGAATACCATAAATAGATCAAATGCTTATGCACCCAAGTCCTCCTCCCCCATCCTTTTATGTCTGCATATTTTATAGCCAGCTGAACTGGTTACACTTACTTTTTGGCCAAAGTGATTTCTATAACATCCAGAAAGATAGGTAGAAAAAAAGGCCATGTGATTAATGGATGTTTTAACTTTGGCTGTTCACTATGGTTCTTCTAGATTCCATAATGTTATTTTTTGTGAATCTTTTATCTCTCTAAATCTGCCCACGAAGTACTCTGTCCAGTGGATCCTGGAAGTAAAGTGGCTGCACCATGAAGCTGACTACTCACCACTGTTTACTGTTCAGGTCTAGACCTCCAAGGCCCTGTATGCTTGCATAACATGATGATTATGCACAGAGGCAACTTTAACTGTACTGTGGCATAGTGATTAGGGATTAGGAGGATTTTAAGGCAAAAATCAACCGATCCAAACAAAAATATGGAGGTGTCCTATGTAAATGTTGCAGATGAAGCTCAAGGGGAGAGAGCAAAGGAGAGCATCAGGACCAAGTGTAATCAGTATTTGGATAGAGCAGAGAAATTGAAGGCATACATAACAAAGGGTAAAGGGAAGAAACCACTGAAGGCTGGAGAAAGTGATTCAAAGTAAGTGAAACCTTTTGTTTTAATTATCAGTGTATTAATATTTCTGGATGAAACACTATAATATTTATGTATAAGTTTTGCAGTTGTGCGGGTATTTGGATCCTGGAACAGACAGTCTAACCTGGTCAGCAGAACACAAGATCCTCTGCACAAGTGTTTGTCACTGAAAAAAATTGTTTTTTCTCTCTTATAACTTATTGATTTTTTCCTCCAGGAATAATGACAAAAAGAGTGACAGTGACAGTGACTCTGATGATCCAGAGAAGAAAAAGTTACAGACTAAGCTGGAAGGAGCCATTGTTGTAGAAAAACCCTGCGTGAAGTGGGCGGATGTGGCAGGGCTAGAAGGAGCAAAGGAAGCTTTGAAGGAGGCTGTCATTTTACCCATAAAGTTTCCACACCTCTTCACCGGAAAACGAATACCTTGGAAAGGGATATTACTTTTCGGGGTAAGACTTTAAATATGCTGTCATGGCATGAGGACTTTGTTGTCACTTTTTTCACAACAAACCAGCCCCTGAATGAATACACAGAATCATATGCAGGAGGTACATTATGTAATGCTATCATTGGGTTGATTTGCTATAATCCTATAACATGATGGAGACCATTGAACTTACTCAAACAGTTGAATATCTCATCATGAAGAATTCATTATATACTGTACTTTTCATGAAGAACTCTTTCTACAAACAGCAGTAGAGAGTTGTTTCTTAATGTCATGTTAGCAGTGTTTTCATGGCATGACATATTGTGTACACTTTATTAGATAACACACTTAATGAAATATAACCATCTACTACAAATTTTGATACAAACATGAGTCTGCAGTAAATGAACTTTACAGCCAGTTATGTATGCAAAATAGCAAAGAATTAAATTGGAACATAAATGTTCTCCAGTATGGTATACAGTATTTTTGGTATTGTAGTTTGTTGGCTTTGCTACACATTCTGGCATATTTACATTTCAAATTGCCTGGTGGTGTTCATTGTAGTTTACAAATATCTTTTTTCAGCCCCCAGGAACAGGAAAGTCATTCTTGGCAAAGGCTGTTGCAACAGAGGCAAACAATTCCACATTTTTCTCAGTATCATCATCAGACCTGGTATCCAAGTGGCTTGGAGAATCTGAGAAACTTGTGAGAAACCTCTTTGAATTGGCGAGACAGCACAAACCTAGTATAATCTTCATTGATGAAGTGGATTCACTTTGTTCTTCGCGCTCTGACAATGAGTCTGAATCAGCTAGGAGAATAAAAACTGAGTTTCTGGTTCAGATGCAAGGTACAATATTTTAAATCAGTTGCTTGATATATATATTGTGCACATTCACTGCCCATGCCAGGTACTCTCTGGGCCACCTGTAATTTTGTTACCTAAATGTAAAATATTCTGTATTTGACATTTGAAAGGTTTTATTTAATTTCTTTCTTGATTAGATGTCAATAGCTGATGGCTATATAGAAAGCTGACATGACAAACAAAAATTAATTTAAACTTCAGCAGGATCAATAGAAAGGAAAATTTAAGAGACCAAAAGCTACTTCACTTTTCAGAACAGCATTATGATTAGGAGAGCAGGTGTCTTTACACAAGGGAAAGTGACACGTTTCAAAATGAGCGTTAACATTTTAAACAAATTCTTCTAGATAGATAGCACATGATGTTAATTTGAACAGTATGTGTTTAATACAGCAAAGTGGCTGGTTCAGGCAGGCACTGAACCACTGGGTTGTGAGAGTTTTTGGTAAAAGTGTAGACATCAGAAGGTGTTACTTTGTAAATAACAGATAATCCTTAGTTCTGCAGGTGATTGCATCAGTAAGTAATTCAGAGAAGCGAACTGTAGTAGATGCCACCAAATTGCATGCTTCAAAGTCACAGCAGTCATACAACATTTCAACACAGTGGAGCAAATAAAACAGCTTAGAACTTGCAGCATAGTGAAGCTAACAACACTGTACTGGTGACTTAGAGCCACACAGTGGAGGTGATGAAGTCCTTCAATGACCTTGAAGCATGCAGTTTGGTCATGCCTGCTGTATTACTCATATCATTGATGGGCTTTTATTGATTTATGAAGGGACTTCTTTGCTATTCCTCTCAGGTGTTGGCAATGACAATGATGGAATACTAGTTTTAGGAGCCACTAATATCCCTTGGGTATTAGATGCAGCTATTCGAAGAAGGTTTGAAAAGAGAATTTATATACCGCTTCCTGAAGAGCAAGCCAGACTGGAGATGTTCAAGTTACATTTGGGCAATACTTCACACACACTCACAGAAGATGATCTCAAAAAACTGGCCAAAAACACAGAAGGGTATGTATATTACTCGAGAATAAAGTAGTATAATTTGTACAAGTACCAAAGGCACATCAGAGAGAGTTGGCCTGTATTAATTTTCCATAACTCCTACTTGAAGCTCAAAATGAATTTCAGATTTCTCAAAAATAACTCATCATACAAAGAAATGGTACTTTATAAAGTATACCTCTAATTATAAAGTTACCTTAATTTGAAACAATTTTTGAATATGTACATTTGATGAAATTCAAGAAAAATTGTTTATGCCTCTTGGCATTGTAATGTACGAGGTGCGATCGCAAAGTTTCCAGACTGCGCATATAAAAACCCGTACACTTATCTCAGGTATTAAATTCATCCATCACCCTCGAAGTAGTTCCCCTGGGAGTGAACACAACGATCCCAGCGCCGCTGCCAAGCCTGGAAGCATCCCTGGAAATCTTTCTTTGTCAGCCTGTCAAGCACCATCTGCGATTCTGCCTGAATCTCTTCTATCGTCTCAAATCTCCTTCCCTTTAGCTGAATTTTCATCTTTGGGAAGAGGAAGAAGTCACACGGAGCTAAGGAGGGTGCGGGATGATGGCCATGGTGTTTGAGGCCAAAAACTGCCGAACTTTAAGGGTGGTGTGCGCTGGCGCGTTGTCATGATGCAGCAGCCAGTTATGGTTGCGCCACTTTGACGGCCGCTTCCGTCCTTTAGAATCAGCTGACAGGTCCCATAGCCTATCCAACAATGTCGCACAAGTCGTTGATGGTACGACGTCGATCTTCGTGAATGGCCTGCCGAATCTTCGTAACATTTTCAGGCGTTGTTGTTGAAGATGGTCGTCCAGAACACTCGTCATCATCGACAGAGGTTCGGCCATTTTTAAAACGTGAATGCCACACAAAAGTTTGTGCACGACCCATTTTGGACTCCCCAAATGCTTGCTTTAGCATTTCATAGGTTTCTGTAGCCGTTTTGGCGAGTCTTTGGCAAGAGATTCAGGCAGAATCGCAGATGGTGCTTGACAGGCTGACAAAGAAAGATTTCCAGGGATGCTTCCAGGCTTGGCAGCGGCGCTGGGATCGTTGTGTTCACTCCCAGGGGAACTACTTCGAGGGTGATGGAAGAATTTAATACCTGAGATAAGTGTACGGGTTTTTATACGCGCAGTCTGGAAACTTTCCGATTGCACCTCGTATGTAATGGACCATAATGAAGTTCGCCGATCAGCTATAAACCACCATACCATATTTAATAATAATTAACTTTGTTAGAAAATGAAACAAGGAGATGGACAGACATACTACTCTTTGTAACTTTCTGTGGAAGCAATTCCAGACCACTGTTCACTGAACATTTCTTACTCGGGTTTGATACTAAGCTCCCTTCTTGTGTGGCACTCCTAGACACAGGCTGTTTATTGAGGCTGTTCAAAGCAAGAGTTGAAATGCTGTGGGAATACAATGTTTATTTAATTCATTTTTAGAGAATTTTATGACCATTGAGGCATGGAAATTGCTTTTCTGGTTTGCCACCTTTTTGTTAGATGTAATAATTCTCATTTGTTTCAGTACAGACAAGTAACATAAATATTAGGGCCTGAAAGAATATTTTAGCAATTTCAATTGGTCCATTAGGTTCAGACACCCAATAGATTGTCTGGAAGAGGATGTAAGTCTGGGTGAAAGATAACATTTTTAATTAAATTAACTTCCCTGCATGCATGGCAATGCAATCTTACAACCTTTTCAAAGGCTTGCTGATAATTTCAAAAGAATGTGCAATATTGATCAGTGCATGAAATTCCTTGTGTTAAGCAGTTATTAAAACAAATTGATAACAAAATAACTTGGTAGTTAGTGCTTCAAAATCAATGCTGCTGTGAAATAGATAACTGAAAATTTGGTTTGTGGTCCATTTGTTACTGGATTTTATTTGCTGTGCTAACTGACCACTCTGTTCCATCTTCTACTAATGTCAGGGTCTGGAATGATTGGAGGTTTATGAGCTCAACTGAATGGTCAAGGTCAAATGAATCACTACACCAACAACAGGTTCTGTGCTTGTGGTTGTATGAGCTTTCAACATTAGGCAATTCATGAAGCAAACAAATACTCTCTAGGTATTGTTTGGCCACTGCCGTGATTTCAGAACCAGATATTTGTACCTGTTAGAAATCCACTGTACACACTTATATCTTTTTGTCACAGGTATTCTGGTGCTGATATCAGTATTGTTGTACGAGATGCGTTGATGCAGCCTGTAAGAAAAGTTCAAACAGCTACTCACTTTCGGTGTGTCAGGGGACCATCCCATGCAGATCCGAGTGTCACTGTGAATGACCTCCTTACACCATGCTCACCAGGATGCCCTGGGGCTATTGAAATGACATGGGTAAATGTGGAAGGTGATAAGCTGTTTGAGCCACCAGTCACAATGGTGAGTGTATCTGGTGTTTACAGCTTCAGTGTTGGAGTACTGGTAAATGACACAACAGATGTCAGGAGGGGAGGGGGATTGAAACTGAATGATTGCATCAGTTACTGATCTATGTTGATTTTAATTTAATAAAAAACTTAAATATGAAAATGTTATTAGAAGCTTGTAAAGAAACAAGCTAGAGACACCACCAGAAAATAGAACAAAATCATAATATAAAAATAGCTCATCACAGGAGCCAGTCACAACAAAAGTGGTACAAAACCTTGGAAATTCAAATGAAATTATATATTTTGTGTGAAATAAAACAATTGGAATGGTAGGGAAATTAACTGGGCTAAAAATAATCTTGAAGTCAAAAATGAATACAAAGTAGGATTTGAGGTTTTCACAGCAATGAGTTTGAAGATGGCTGTCTTCTGGGTTGCTGCGACATATAGTCTGGTAGAAGGTTACTGACATTTCAGTTGGTAAACTGCTACCGGACTATGTGGCGCAGCAACCCAGAAGACAGCCATCTTCATAAATACAAGACTTGATGTAACTGGAAATCCTGCTAACAAACTGAAGTAATATTCATGATGCTACAAAAGGCAAATTATTTACAGAAATGCTTGCTACTGTTCAGTATAGATTCAGTTATCTTCCCATTTTCCTTATAAAGATGTACCTAAAAGCATAATTTAACCTGTTTTTTTCATGTGTGAAACTTGGACTTACCGTATAATAAGAATATAGATTGAGTGTGGTTGAGAACGAAGTCCTGAGGATGTAATTTGGAGCTAGGAGAGATGAAGTGACAAAGGATTGGAGAAAAGTACATAATCAGAGATTCATACTTCATACTCTTCATGTACTGTTAAGGTTATTAAATTAAGAAATGCAAGGTGGTTGTCACATATAGCATGCATGAGGGGATTAAGAGAATTAGGGTGCGAGTGTATGGATTGGATTCAGGTGGCGCATTGCAGGATCCATTTATGGTCCTTGTAGCACAGTCCTTGAGAAGGTAATAAATAGTCTCTTAACTAGTCAAGAAGTTCCTCACAAGCTGGTATATGGAACTCACAAATTTATTACTATGTTCATAAGAGGTTGCCACTGGACTCTGAGTCAGTTGAATCCAGTTCAAATCCTCATATCCCATTTCATGAAGAGCCATATTAATATTGTCCTCCCATCTATCTGTATGCCTCCCAAATTCTCTTCCCTTCTAATTACCCTACCATCTCCTGTGTATGGTACATATCCTACCCATCTCATCCTCCTTGGTTTGATCACCCTAATAATACACAACAAAGAGTAATGTTGCACTGTTCCCATAAAAACAGTGGTATGTTCTGACTGTTGGACAGACCATAGCAAGTCCTATTACTATAGTGCTTCCCTAACATAGTTTTCCTTTGTTAACAGAGTGACATGATGCGGTCGCTTGTCACATCAAAACCTACAGTCAATGATGAAGACATGGCAAAACTAGACAAATTTACAAAAGATTTTGGTCAAGAGGGATGACTTCGATACAAGTACCATTTTCTCTTGTATGACACCCTAACTTTGAATAACACTCAGTTCCTTTCTGCAAACTTTCACATTGCTTCCAAGACAGTGGGGCTGATCCATGTGGCATGTGTTTAATTAGTGGATAATATGTGTATGCTGTTTTCTTCACATTATTGAATTAGAATGTGTGAAACATTATGATCAATTGCAAAAGAATGGAAACATGTAAATAATATTAATTGTTGACCACTTTCTTGTAATTTACCTAAATTTGTATTCCATTATGTTTCATTAATGCTGGGAAATTACAACAATTTCATACATAAGGTATACATATTACATAATACTTGGTAATGTAAAGACAGTGTTAGAAGATTGAGGTAGTAAAATTTCAATATATTATATACATATGAAGATTCTATTAAAATTTTTATTGTGACAACTTCTTGTTTGAGTGCTGTTTTATATATAGTACCGTGCCACAGATTATTGTTTGACTACAGATTACAGCTTAAATGGTATGGTAAACAAACATTATACAGGGCAAGTCTAAATGATGTTCCCGATTTGAAAGACATGCTACTCACATTTAATGAAATTCAGATGCACAAAATTGATGCCGATGGAAAGAGAGAAACTCCAAGTTTTGTTTCAGTACATCACAGGTGTTCAATATGAACCCCCTTGGTAACTCGGCACACATCCAGCCTGTAGTCGGAGTTCCTCTCAGACACGTTGCAGCATATCATGATCGATTGCTGCAATGGCTGCTGTGATATGCGCTCGCAGATCAAGCAAGGTCTGTGGTAAGGGTAGCACGAATACTCTATCTTTGACGAACCCCCACAGAAAAAAATCACAGGGCGTCAGGTCCGGTGAACGTGGAAATACAGGACACAATAGGCTCCCCTGTCTTCGATGGCAGCCATTTTCTCTCATATCGCCCCTGGCGGCGAAAATTGTTACTACGCGGCTGCGAAGTATACCAACATAAACTTGGAGAGTTTCTCTTTCCATCGGTACTAATTTTGTGCATCTGAATTTCATTAAATGTGAGTAACGTGTTTCAAATCGGGAACATCATTTAGACTTGCCCTGCAACCAGCTTGCTAGGAATTTCTCATGCATCAAGAAGAATGTTATTGTAACATTTTGCGAAACAGAATAGGTCAAAGTTTAGTGCAACATCATTTCCAGAAAAAATTAACACGAGTGCTTTACATTTGAATTAGTTATAAAACAGTCGACAATTAAAGGTCATGTATGTACAGTATTCTGTTTTTGTATATACAGTAAACAATAAAGAGTTTTGTCTTAGTGAAACAAAAGTGAAGTGGATGAACTCTGCTGTGATCCCTCACACCATATAATTACAGTGCAGTATGTCACTAATATTCCATGTTCTGTGATTTATAATTCTGAATGGGCTGAAGAGGATACTGTACTAGATACTATGTAAACTGATGTAGAGAAAATTGTGGTTGACCCTCGTGGCACTGATTTGTTGTAAATGAAGAAATAGTGCTGCTGGGAATGTTATATATAGCAATTACTGTTTTGCATTGATTGACAAGTAACAAGACACCTCCACTCCTTTTCCTGCTGCAAAAAGAGTGAAATTTTGAAGGTCAGGCTTCTTGCAGTGTGTAACAGTCAGTCACAGAATGTTGCCCAGTAGTCTACTGGTTAAGTTACTTGGTGTACCACTTCATGCTACCTATAGTGAATCCTTGAATATTGACACACATCTGGTTTATAAGCAGAAGTTTTAGAAGGTGCATAAGCTTAATATGATATTCAAGGTTCTAGAATTTAAATGTCATTAAGGTTCAACCATAGAGTGGGGATTGTACATCTTATCACTGCTATTCATAAAGAACATTCATTCTCTTCATTAAAGCTCTTACACTCAAGCAATTACAGAGTATTTTCAGGTCCAGAGACAAAGTGAGTACCTTGGAAAGAAGCTCAAAGACAGAAGTTACATATGTGTCCTTGTCTCCTGTCATATTCAGACCAGAAACACTGACCACAGTATGGTAATGACTGGTTATGTGGTTATTACTGTCTTGTAAATGAGACGTGGTGTGATATCCTACTTAATCTTTATTGTCCATGTGTCACAACATGCATAGTCCAGCTGGCTCTGTTGCATTAACACACCACTAAACCATTAACCAACAGGTTTAAATCTGACTGGCAGCCCTTTAGTACATGGTTTTTAAGCCCATATACTTGTATGATAAATTTTCAAACAAATTTTGGGGTTATTATTAACTTTTCCAGTTTCAACATACACATTTAATTTGTTTCTAGGCATTTCTAGTTCCATTGTGGTAGGCAGTGATACCAGCTGCTAAAGTGTTATGTGTACCAGAGTTGGTATGGAGTCTATAGGATTATAACAGGCAAAATGCTTGTTCATACTTACCTACATTCACATTACAGAAACAGCATTTTTGCAACTTTTTACTCTGAACACACCTAAAAATGGCAGTAAAACTAGTACTTATTGAGGAATCTTCCTCTTATCAGCTTCATACAAAATGAAATAAATGATCTTCTCCTAAGATTTAACTCTGTAATTACTGAATAGTTATATTTGATTTTGATGTAGTAGATCAACTGATCAGGCATTATGCAAGGTGGTGATAAAGATGATGGCCAGCTGGAGATGCCAGTTAACTCTGGCTCATGGTATAGGCACTGAATTTGTGGCTTTCTCTTAGGTAAAGACTGAAGACAACATAAACAGTATGTGTATTAGAATAATGATGCAATTTTTAAACTCCAAGAGCCAAAGTGGCCATCATTTTGTCACTAATTCAATTTTCAAAAATTATCAGAAGACATTATCTTAAAAACTATATTCACCCACATATGTACATCTGGAAAAGGTCACGACAAGGTATGTCATTTAAGAATTGAGAGGGAATAAGTTACTACAGTGTTATGTGTATGTACAATTACTATATTTACACTACCCAGCTCAAGCACTCATGGAGGGCAATGCCGTAAGTACTCTGAGTCAAAGTATACAACTGTAATAGTTATATCATCCCTGAATACTCTGACTAACTCCTGTGGTATCGACAACAAATGAGAAAGTTTTACATGATCAATACCATACTCAGTGCCACCCAAGGCATTCCTCATTAAGTGCGTTGCTGCATTCCTGTCAGTAGGTTTCATCTTCAGCCCCTCCTTACGCTGAAGCAGCATCTTATTGATGTCAGAAATGTGCATGCCCTTGCGAGGGAGTCTGAATGGGTTGAGTGTTACTTTACCACTCATATGTTCTCCTACCAGCCGTACCACTTGCAAGGGTGACACAAGGTCCCACAGCCCATCTGATGCTATCACTAAAAACTTGTCCCTAGGAGTAAGCCGATGGTATGTTACATCAGGACATGCTGTGAGGTATGGTGGTGTGTAGTAATTTGGAGGAATTACAGTCTCTCCATAATATGGGAGTACAGCATTGCTCAATGTGCTTTTGCTCCACTTGTATTTGACATCTCCAAGTGCTCTAAGAGGGGCCAACTGTCCCAGGAGTCGTTCCATTTTAATTATAGTGTCTCTTTCATTGTTTGGATGCTCTCTGAGAATTCTTTCAACTTCCTCATGATTGTCTGTATTGTGTTCTGTCGTCAGTTTCTTCGCAGTCCATGTGCTGACATCACTGAGCATTCCAAGCACACACTGACAGTCCCCTATGCTAGCTACATGCAAGTGGGGTCCATCAATATGTGCAACACATGCTACTGCACCTGACATGGCTATGGACAAGGTCTTCATATTTACTTTTCCATCATTCTTACATAAAGCCTCATTAGATATGTCGTCATCCAGCCGAAGAAATGCTTTTTCCATTGCTTCTTTCATATGGAAATCTCTTTGATTTCCCTTAATTTGAGACAATTCTTTAACAAATATTTTGAAACTTGCTTCATACAAAATCTTAAGTTCATCTACTAATTCTACCTTGTCATTATAAACATTAAGAAGTTCCATAGTCTCATTATTTTCCAAAGCATTGAGATATTTATGAAGAATATCTGGTGGAAGCAAACAGACAGTGATGTAGTGGAAAAGTCTCTTTGCAATTACTTGGGCACATGATGCCCCTCCATGTCCATCAAACACTCCCAGCAATAGGCCTGTTGACAAACAGAGGAGAGAATATTAATGTGGCCTTAGTTATAATCTGTATAGCATACCGGCATACAAAATGAAATGCTCTGTGACTGATAAAACCATCATCTATACAGTGACATGTTTCCTTCTCCATAGGCAATCAGATTATAGGTACAGTAATATATCCATGGATTATTAATGTGTCTGGGCACAACTTGTGTTGACCTCAGGTCAAGGACATGAGATAGGATCTTTGGACATTCATTCTGATGTCAAAGAATATTAACAAATGCTATAATTTGGCTGGTGTTTAATATTGGTATTCATATACACAAAATCCTTTCATACAGTAGTTGTAAGTATATGTGGTGATTATATTCTAAATCTTTCCAAAGGTTTAAAAAAACTGATGGCACTAATAAAATAATTACTTTATGATCCACATATTTGTTCTATACAACAAATATTTACAACAAACTACAAATCAATAAATATTATCTGCTGAAAGGAGATATCATATACTGTAGTGTGACACTGCTGACTTTAAATGAGCTTACCGTTCGTTAACAGACATTGTGCCTCAGTCCTTGTGTCTTCAATGGGGTTGTTGGATGAAAGTTGATTTGAATCATAGGACTTGACAGAGCCAGTTGTGGTAAACTCCTGTGTATGCTCATTGGCACGAAGAAAGCTGGTCACCTACCACATAAAAATACACATATTGGCAACTGACAACAAACTATAGGATTAATTATATTACCTCCATGGCACAGTGTCATTTAAAAGCTGATAGTCACTCAGCTAATATTCCCCACAGAATTATAATACTGTGTTTAAAACATGTCACTGGACATATCCTGAACTTGATGAATCTATTCTACATCCTCAGAACCATTTCTTTAAGATCTATTTTAATATTATCCACCCATCTATTCCTATGTCATCCAAGTGACTCTTCCCCTTCATATTTTCTGATTTAAATGTTCAGTGCACAGATTCAATTACAAATTTCAATATCATACAACATTTAATGTTTATGGGAATGAAACCAAATGGGAAACATACATAAATGGCAAAAAACAATTAAAATGAATACAAGAAAAATTAGGATGCAAATATGTTAATATCAGAGTGCCAAAACAACAAGGAAATGCTTGTTGAACCGAATAACTATAAAGAACTATAATGCATCATGGAGTTAGGTAAGTTACTGGGATTATGTAATATCTAAAGACTGATTGGTAGCATGATTAGTCTGCAAAACTGACATTGGAGGACAGTGTCACTGCCTTTTTATAGTTCCACATAACTTTGAAGGAGGAGATAGGGCAGCTCAGTCAGTATAGTGACTAGGTTATGGGATGCACATCTGGGATTTGAGTCCTAGCAGTCATTCTCAATGCCACAATGTCCAGACCAGCTAAAAGGCCCATCTAACCTCATATTCAATGGGAACTGGGCTTCTTTCTTCAGGGAGGTAAAGCAGATCACATTTGAAGCTAACTATTCACCTCCATCTAGAGCCAAAGTTAAGAATGAATGGAGTTGTAGCCCCACTCCCATATACATCTGTATATCACAGTACCAGGGACAACTTTACCTTTGCCTTACAACTTGAAGGGTCAGGGGAAACAAAATATGAGTCAGGTTGGCCAACATTCAACTGTATAAATGCTTTGTGATCTGATAGTTCTATATGAGGTTTATGATAGATAACATTGTGATCAAGCAAATTTCCTGGAATTTTCCTATTTTTTCATCACATCAATAATAAATCTAAACATTATTTACTCATGATAACCAGTACCATCAAAGCGTAATTGCAGCTGCTGCTACATCTTTAAATAATCTAGTACATGTATTAATTAACTGATGCATGGAGAACTACTCTTACCTCTTGGGGCGAAAGTCGGGGTGTGCCAGCCAAGTTCTTGGATGTGTACAATGTGCGGTAGTTTTGATGATACTGTTCATATATCCTTTGTTCTTTTTGTTGAATCACATTCTTGTTTAAAACGCAGATAGGCCTAGCTCTTTTATGATACTCTGCTGAACGCACAGTACATTTACCAAAGCATTTGTTCGCGACCAGCTGTTGGGCTCTGCAACCTATTGCCATTTCTTGCTGCAAGAGATCGGTCGAGACTATCAGCGGTATATGAACTTATTTAAGCTGATCTTTTAATTTTCGCCACTCAAGCGGACCAAGTATGAATAAATCAGTGCTAGGACTTGAACAGCAGTGTCCTCATGGCCCTTTAATCAAAGTCCACTTCGCACCGAAAACTCATCAATGTACAAGTGTAAGGGCTAAAGTAATACTTTTTTCGAGTATCTGTCTGTGCGAAATGCGGAATAAATGACCAATGTATTAGCCTATTCATATGATTTTAATACGATATGTATTTATTGCGCATTTGTGACATTCATTTTAAACAGGATAGCAACAGATGGCGCAAAATGTGGAAAATTCCAATGTTCCCGACTCCACACATTAACTCAAATTGATCGTGACGTTGTTATCTTCTGTGACCATGACCTACACTAAAATCATGGATACTGAAACCCTGAACCACCGAACCCTACATAGATATATCTTTATCTTGTGATTATCTGAGTTTATTTGAAAAGTGTCAATGTTGACCACTACAAATGATAATGATGAGAGAAAGAATTAATTGGCTAACGGAAAAATATTAAAGTTTAAAAAAATTTCCCTATATAAGGTTTTCCTTTTAGTGCCTGCCATTATTGTAATGATTTTCTTTCAGATGTAAAATGCTTTCTTGCTGTCTGTTGAGTTTTCCCAGAAAATAATTCCAATGGATTTGTGCCCTGGTTTCTGGATTCCGATCTTAAGATTTATTGGCCGAATCAATTTTTTTTAAATATATTTATGTTATATTTTTACAGGCCTTCATAGAGTTGCCTGAACAAGGTTATGTGTATTTCAGGTCATGTCTCCTGTTGCGGTCTTGAATGTTCGGTCTCATCATCGAACGTTCTGTTGTTCATATTCCCCTAGGTCGATAGATTTCTTGTTGTATATGATTCACGACTGAATAAATTTTAAGTTCTTTCATAATGTTCTCATGTTTATGATCCCATATTGTGTATCATATACATTTTCTGTAGGAGGGACATTTGAAACCTAGAAAATTTAAAAACGGTGTGGCCACCCTGAATATTGGTGTAGGTGTATAAGAGGAGGCACGTACAAAACATGATTAAGCATATACAAGTTCATGGAATAGAATTTCCAAAAATATAGTATAACAATATATTTCACACACATATAAGTATCTGAAATGTTCTGTGCCTCATGCCAGATAATTGTTGTGTTGTTAGTCGAAGCAGCGTGATGTCACAAATTTCACTTTTGGTTTCATTAGATTTGCTGTGTGTACAGAGTCGTTATTATCAGGGATAAAACACAGTTCATACAGTGAAATGCCTTTGCCTTGTTGTTAACAATCTGCTGACTAGTTCAATGGTTACATTCTGTTGTCAGTCTGTTCGATGGTAGTGTGTTCACAGAATTCATAATTGCATTTTGGGTCCGTCTTGTGGTAGCTTGTATGTGTCTCTCTGGAAACTGTGAACAGCAGAATGTGTGTAGGTGTGCTGAAGTTTGAAATATGGCCTTTTCTGTTCATCTGCTTGCATGACATTAAAACAGCAAAACTCTTCTAGGATGGCTATTGCACTTTTATTCCTCTCATGCAATACTGTCTGATATGTAATGGTTTCTGGGAAGCTCATTTTTGTCTTTAATGGAGAAACTGGTTCTGATAACAGGTTATGCTTGTCTGGTTGGTCTGTACTTTGAAGTAATAAATACTGTCTTTAGGACCCGAGTGTTTGTTCTCTCAAGCTTCTTCAGGTTATTTTCCATAAGTCACTTGCATCCCATAGGTTGCTGCAGGGAATATTGTAAAATTGAAAATGGCTGTTGCTGGGCAGTCATGATTTGTTTGAATTGCAATTGCAAATGTTCTGAATGTATGCTGAATGTTGAAATAGTTGTTTGTAACATCATTCCCAGGTAATTAAATGGACCAACAGTTTGCGGTTTGTTTTGCCTGCTGATGAAGTAATTGTGCCTTGCCAAATTGCCATCCTCTTTTGAATGTCATGTCTTGTTTTGTTCCCATTGCTAACCATGCAGTTTTCTGTTGTACATGCATTCTTGCTGTCAGAAACCACATGTAGGTCTGCAGGGTTTGATGTTTGTAGCACCATATTATCTGCCTACATCAGTATTGTCATATTCTGGACATTCATAGATCTTATCATGTCTGCCAACATTGGGTTGAATAGAAAGAGATTCAATGGGTGCTCTTGAGTACCCTGTTTTTTATATAATATTCTTAGTTATGGACAGGCCATCACTCATTCTGGTGTAATTATGGTCCAAGACATTCCTAATGAGGGCAACTATGGGATTGGATTTTTCCAGTGTTGATTTAAGTTTGTACAATAGCTTACTCTTATCTAAACTGAGAAAACTTTTGCATTATTGATGAGCAGTCCACACATGAAACTCTCAAGTCAGATGAGACCATTATATACTTCTGTTATCAGCTGCCTCAAATCTTAAAAAGTAGACTTTGCATGTTTTTTGTCCGGATTGCATTGTATAGTCTGCTTGATATGTGGTTGGGGAGTAATCTTGTTCTTTGAAGGAGGAACATGTACTTCTGTACAAATTTGGATCATCTTATTTGCCTTTCCCTTGCATAGTGCTAATGCTATCAAGTAGTAATGAACATTAAAAATATTCTCCAGACAGTTTGCTCATTTCCTCTTATTATTGTAATAAATCTAGGACTTTATAACTAGGAAAAACAGTTTATAGAAATTAGTGTAATGTGTCATATAATACACAGCTCATTAACATATTGTGCTTGTTTTCAGATCTGCAATGTCTAGTAAAATTCATTATCCAGTCGAGGGCCTACTCATAAATGCTGAACAGCCTTTGCAAGACTTGATTACTGAGCTTAAAGTGAGTCTTAACAGTTGTCAAACCTTGTTCAGGTTGTTGCATGTTGAAATTAGGTACTTAAACTCTGCCATGAAGATATGTTCTGAAAAAGGTGTGAGTAATGTCAGTGTGAAAAATGTGAAACAAATTTTTATAGACTAAAATACTAAAACAAAACTACTTATTTCTTCCATTCTGTTAGTACTAATGTTATCCTTAATGTGAACCGTTGAAATTTTTGGTAGCAGAGAATGACTATGCAGCCATCTAATTGTATATTAAAATGTTTTTGTACTGTAATACTCTACTGATATTTATAATGCATTCAGCCCATATGATCTATACCTATATTTCTGAGCCATCAGCAAATTTAAAAAACAGATCACTTCATTGCTCTTTTTCATTAATGCTGTATCTGTATTTAGTCTCATTGAATAAGTGCCAGAGTTACTTGTCTCTTGCTGTTGTACATGATAGCTTCAGGAAGTTCCAGAACAGGAGCCATGTCTCAAATCTGGTGGCATTAAGAATCCCATAAATGCAGTCACCTTCAAAATAGTCTTTCAGCAACTACATACACATGCTAGCATGAACAGGCTCCAGCTTACCTGTCACAGTGTTGCTGTATTTTCTTATATCCTGTCATTTTTGGAAGTTACTGTGTGTTTTTTCTTGCTTTGAGTTCTGTAATGTTTGGTTTTGGAATAAAGAGTTCCAGTGTGCATACTGCAGAGATATGGAAGATAACTATCACTGTTTTATGTAGCATGAATACACATTAAAAAGCATTTTTTTGGCCATTAAGTTTAGCTTGGCAGAAATGCATTTGACTCATATTCAGTTCGTACTGATTTTGAATTTTTGCCAGGGTGTCAGCTGTATGAACTGAAGTTTTTATGGTTTTATTCGTTCTTTCAAGAAACATGAGAATAGTACCTTGAAATAGGCTGTGACTACTTGGTTACTTTGTTATCTTTTCCTGTCTGCCATTGTAATTATCATGCCATTTTAGTCAACACTACAGAAGCTATGATACTGATACAGTATCAGTGATTTGTGTATATGTGTATTTTCTATTTCCTCTAAGGCTGATTGTACTGAATTATTGTTGCATTACTTTCAGAATTTGCTGTTGTATCTGCAGAGAATTGGAAAGGAAGACACTACTGAAGGGAAGCATTTTGATGAGTTTATCCCATTGCTACAAAATTTAGTGAATCCTGACTTCCTGTGTCATGAGGATCCACTTGTAAAGATGATAGTGGCTTGCTGCCTTGGACAACTGCTTGGATTTCTGCCTGTCAGGTCATTCCGATGGGATGATGAAGAGTTAGTGGTGAGCTGTCATATAGCATTTCTTGCTTTGTAGAATTTCAGGGCCAACTGAAATCAGCCACAAACATGTTTTTCTTAAATCTCATACTTTAACAGAGGTGAAGTTTTATGTCTCGAAGAACTTGAAATGTTAATATGTCTTGCCACTTCATACTGTTTGCTGTAGTGAAAACTTCATTAGTGTTTCTCCTCTAGATATTAAATTTCAATACGAAATTGATGACATTATAAACTGACTAATTCCACAGTGCCAAATTCTTTAGAATCTGAAATCTGTGCAACTGCTTAAGAAATTCCCTGCCTTTTATGGAACCTAAATGTTTATTACTGTGTTCTGCTACATAAATCCCAATTACACTGTATTTCTGAAATGTTTATTTCAATATTATCCTAGTAGTCCCAAGTATTATCTTTCCTTGCGAATTTATGACTAAAATTGTGTATACCTTTCTCATATCTCCCATAG
Source organism: Zootermopsis nevadensis (assembly GCF_977971745.1). Classification (NCBI taxonomy): domain Eukaryota; kingdom Metazoa; phylum Arthropoda; class Insecta; order Blattodea; family Termopsidae; genus Zootermopsis; species Zootermopsis nevadensis. The sequence goes on from NW_028259142.1 coordinate 15,064,742, forward strand.
TATAACCTGCATTGTATTGGTCTGTTTCCAGGTGCTTCTAGACTTCTTCATTAAGCAGCTAGAATGTTTTGGTACTTCAGATGGTATCATTCTTAAGTACTGTGTCATTCTCTTGAAAATTCTGAGTACAGCTGACTCATTTAGCAGACTGTTTGTGTGCCTGGAATATACTACAAATAAAGAAAATATTTATAATGCCTTTCTATTGACAGTCTGTATGGCTGCTCGGTAAGTTGATATAATGACTGAAAAATATGTTTTAGTAGAATAGAAAAATATGTTTTAAATTAAATTTAATTAAATAATTATCTATGACTTGTTTTTGTTCCACTGTAAATGTGAGTGTGTTTAGATAGTTTTTTTAATTTTCCCCATGGTTAACCAACACCATGGAATAGAGGCTTTGAGAAAGTAAGTTAAGAAAGTCCCACATTTTTGTGGATCCTGAAGTTTCAGTACTATATTTGTGATAGCCTGTCATTGGTCACTGTCATGAGTCTGCTGAATTCAATCCATATCCTCACATTCTGTTTATTTAAAATGCACCATATTTAGATGGCATCTGAAATACAAAAATTGCATAATTAAAATCAAAGCTATTATTCTGTCTCAAGATGAAGTAAATAGCTAATGCTGTTTGTTATTAATTAACTGTGGTAATAGTACTATGAAAGCACATGCTGGGCCTAGTAAGGGGAGAAATTTGTGTGTTAGTAGCATCATGACATGAAGAATGATTCTGATGATTTTTAAATAGCATACTAGAAGTTCCCTGGACATTATTTTTCACTCCACTGTTGTATCACTCATTTATATTGATTACTTTACAAATTGTGAGTTTTTTGGCCAGGATCAATAGTGGGGTGAAGAGCTAGGTATCCAATTGTCTGTGCATTTCTTTGATAAATTCAATGTTTTCCAGGAATATAAGCCTCATGTTTGGCAAAGATGAACTGTATTAATATTTATTCCCATCTTAAAATTCAATGATTTTTTATTTCAGGATCAAGAGAGATATTTCAATGATGGAAATGTATGTTGTGCTGCTTCTGAAGAATTTCATAAATAATACAAAGTATACTTCCAGTACAGGAATTGATATAATCCTCTGTAGTATTCTTCGAGAGAATATAGAAGATTATCCGACAATGTACCATGTAGCAGTAAAAGTTATAAGGAATTGCATTAGAGCATTGGATTTTCCCACCAAAATGGTATGTACAATGACATCTGTTGTTTGATGCTGTAATGTTGTTCTCCAACACTTGAGAGTGAGATTATTTTCCAGATGATGATCTTATTTAGGAAGGTTTATCTTAAGAGTATACTATATTTTACTATCACAATCTTTTAGTAAGTTTTATTATGACAAAGTGTATTGTTGCACTCCTTTTTCCATCCCTGGTCCTTGTAATCTAAGTGTAAGGCTCTGTACTGCTCTGACAGAAGTCTTGGGTTTGAGACTGGCTGGACCTATTGTGCATTTTATAACATATGTTTTTCTTCCCCAACCTCTTATAAGATAAAGTCAGAAGTTTGTAAATGTTTCATATACTTGGCCCTCTCTGTGGTTTTTACTATTGATGCTGAGGCAGGCAAAGGCCAGGAAGGTGTATTAGTTCATATACAGAGGCAATTATTTCTAAAATGCGACCTGGTATACTCAATTGTGTTGGTCACCTTGAACCATTTTGAATTCTATGTAATTTCACAACACATATATTTTGTGGCATCTTATAATTGTATAACTTTCTCATTGCAAGGAATTGTTTACTTCTCAAACTATTTTATGCAGAGTTTTATAGTATCTCATAATGAAACTGCCAACAGTATATTCTGAAAGTTCAATATTTCTAATAGCAAACTTTAATACTGGTCTGTGTCCTGAGACAGTTTACTCCAGTTCACCTTCTTACAACCTCTTTCTTCAAGAGCCATTCTAATCCTGTTCTCTCTTTGCCTTATTGGTCTTTCTTGTGGAACATTTTGAATAAATTTTCTTAGTAAAGTGTTTTTTCCATGTATCTTACTGTTGCACTATGTCATCAAATGACATTGTTGTGCAGCAGTGTGTCCAACAATGACCTCAACTCCTGCTGTTGTGCAATGTTGTTCTTAGATCATTGGACTAATGTGATCCAAGGTAATTTTTGACATGTTCCAACAATAGTACATTGGTTCCAGTTGTTGCACAACCTTTGATCATGTGGATTGCCTCCCTTCTAAGAAAAATGTGACAGACAGCGGCTGGTCCTTAAGGTGTTATTTGCTCATGCTAGAGTGTGAAGAACACCTAAAACTGTAAATTTGAAAAACAAGGGAGATATGTTTATGATAAGGGCTAACTCAACAAAGTAGATAATTTTTTAAAATGTGTGAACAAGATACACCACAACTCAGGAGTGAAGTTTGCCTCAGAGAGTCCTGGGGACAGAAGTGACATGACCTGTGAGGGTCAAGTGAATATGATAGGTGAATTAAGACATGACCATGATAAGCAGTATGCTCTATTCTGTCTTGTGCATAAACTCTTGAACAACGTGGTATGCAAACAATATCAATATTGACACTTTTTTGGGAATGTACAATGATTTATATCTTCACAAACCTAGGAATGCACTTTCTCAAAACTTGCTCTTTGCAGATTTTTCCTCAGATTTACTTTTTAAATCAGTCAAAAATCACTGTATTTCCTTCACTCTCATATAGTTACTGTTTCGAGGACTTCAGCAGGATCACCCACCTATCAAAACAAGAATTAGAGGACGTGAATTTGAAGTGATGTTTGAGCTACATCACATTTGTCCCACTATCCTTCTGGGCATTTGGAATCAGCTTGAGGTCTTCATGTTAGAGCATTCAGACAGTCCAAACAAGAAAATTACCCTCACACTCCTGGCACACATGTTTTCTGAAGTGGATTCTGACTTTGTTATTAAATATAGACGCCTCTGGAACAATTTTAAAAATTGGTATGTATCAGAATCAATTGTGATAGAATATGGTGCATAGTGGACTTATTATGGGGAGGGGAGTGCTGTTGCTTTTGTTATGAAGATATTTAGTCTGGTTGGCTTTAATGACATTCTGTCAACTTGAAAGGCTATTAATGTTGAAAGATATGAGGGGAAGGCTGTGTATAATGAACTGGAAAAGTACAGAGAAAATATTGGCTGTGACCTAAACTAGGAAAACAATTGTGGACAAAGATCTAGCAATTTGGAAGCTGTTTCTGATAGATACGCTTATAATACCTATCCAATTACCAAAATCAAGAAGCCAGGGCAAAACACATCCCAGACTGACATTATGTAAAAAAATAACTATTATCTGTTCCAAATATGTGATCATGGATGATGGCTTCAAGTAGTTGACAACTTATAGTCTCTGAATAATGCCTCTTAAGATGTTTTAACAATGTCTGTGTCTGTATTCATCTAGTGTGAATGAACCATCGTCATTTGGGCGATCATTAATAGTTAAGTGGGCACCAAAATTCCTGGTCAATCAGCCTGATTTGTGTGAAGATATAATCCACATCCTTCAGCGTCGATCATGTGACAATGAGACTACAATCAGGTTTGGTGTAGTGAAAGCTATAAACAAGGCTACAAAGAAAAACCTTGATATTCTGCACCATTCAGCTCTTCTTGATATTTTGAAGGATAGTTTTTGTGACAGAAGTGTAAGTTATCTTTATATCAACTATGTCTCTTTGCTTTAATCACTTTGCTTTTAGTTCAGTATGTTTTCTGTTGTATTGAAGTTAATGTAATGATTAAGAATCATGACTTTTCATGTGGTTGATAACTACATATTTACCTTGCTTGGAGACACTTAAATTATTGAAAATGAGTCAATATGCAGGTGTTGGTTTTCCATGTACTCTCATATTGTAACACTACATGTGTCCATCAAATAAATCTGCACAGCCTCTAAACACCATACTCAACAGTGGAACTGATGAGCCTTCTAATTTTATGACACACTATTTTAGGCCTATTTTAAAGAAATTACTTATCAAAAGTGAATATCAGTAAATGAATCAAGTAAATACACAGAGCAATGCTGACTTTAGTCCACAACATTATATAGCACAGTTTAAACTACAAGTTGTATAACTTACAAGATTCCATTATTCCTAGACTGTGTTTTTATTTGACCATTTAGTATTATAAAAAAACAGTGTGTAATTATCCCTCTCTTGTTTTAATCTGAAAACATTTTCCAATAAAGTGAAATAATTACATGAGTACTTACATTAAGTTAGAAAGGGTTTAATTTGTCAGCTGTATAAGAAAAACTATTCAATGGACTCTGGTGCCTGCTGTTTCATGAAGCATGCTTTGTCAAATTAAATGTTCTTTTGTTGTGTTGGTGAATAACTGACATTTATTTCAATTCATATATTAGTCTTCATAAGAACACTGCTTTCATAGCATGAATGCTTTCTGGGAACCTCACAGTGATATTTAATTTAAGGAAAACTTTCTCTGAAGGGTTTTGGAGGGTGCTCTGCCTCTGTCTCCCACTAAACACAGTTTTGGAGAATCATTTATATCTCCCTATATCAGGATGGAAGTTGTGCAACGAGAACAGTTATGCAAGTAAGGGTACAGCTGAAGTCTGTGTGTCTGAGCACCTTGCCATAAAGCTCTATAGGAATGAGGAAGAACAGGATGTGTGAGGGAATGTTAATTCTTTACAGGAAATTGTGCTCAAAGAAGCACTGATTACTTTGGGGCTGTTATATGGAAGGATTACTGATGGCAACTCTCCTGGCATGATGATGAAAGCCATATGGATTGCAAATACACTGATGCATCTGTACATTGCTCCATATGATCTGAATATTTACATGTAAGTTGCAAAATTGTGAATTGCTCCTCTTATTCATTACTGATCCTTCATTGTCATCTGACATACTAGTATACTAGTCATTTTTTCACATTAACTGTCATATATAATGTGCCTAGTACAGTGGTAAGATGTAGCTCATATTATGAATTGTTGTTGTTGGTGTAAATTAATTATTTTTGGTACAAAATCAAAGAGTAAATTATGGGATTTCAGTTCATATATGTGTAATTACACTTCAGTTTTTGAATTGCTGTGTTACATTACAGCCAAGGCTTGTCTCTCTTGTGAATGATTTCTGTGAACTAAATGTCTTTAGTGTCAATTTTTCAAACTCCTATATCTGTCGTATTGTATGTACGTTGAGAATGATGATCACGACACTTTGAGTTTACAGGTAGGCCTAGGACATGTCAATGTCACGACAATCTTGGTTCAACGACTTGTCGAATAGTGACATTTAAAATTTCAAGTTCATTTCAAAGGTCATATTTTCAAACGTTTATTTCTGCCGAATGACTTATTTGTGAAGGACCAAACTAATTTCATGTTGAGGGCACGTGTAGTTCAACGTCATGTCTATGCCACGACAATACCATCCCAGCAGTTTCCCGAATACAGAACTAAATGTTTTTGAAGTTACTTTCGAAGAAATTTATTCAGGCGCTTATTTACTGTAAAGAAAGTGCTTAAATGATGAAACTCAAGTCACGTGTTAGGTTATGTTGGGTTAGGTTAGGTTAGGCTCCGTTGAGGACGAGTAGGTTAGGTTAGGTTGTTTGTTTAGTGGATTTTGTTAGGTTACGTAAGGGTTTGAAATTTTTTGTGACGTTTTGACACTTATAACCACAATTCGTCACGCCGTTACAGTATGTCACGCGTAGTCACGCTTGGTCACACTTTATAAATCTTTGTCACGTTTGGAAACTTATGGTGATCCCTTGTCACGAGGTCAACGCAGGTCACGCTTTGTCAGGGTTTGTCACGCTTGGGCACGCGTGGTCTTTAAGTCACGCTTCAGTACGCTTACGTTATATTACGTTCGTCTCGGTTAATTTTTGATACTTTGCTATACGTTTGAGGAAGTTACAACAGGTTAGGTTAGGTAAGGATAGGTTAGGTTATGTTAGGTTAGGTTAGGTTGGGTTAGGTTTCATTAAATTAGGTTAATTTATGTTGGTTGAGTTGGGTTATTTTAGGTTGTGTTATATCTGGTTTCCTTTTGATTGTTTTGAGTTATATTTTGATGGATTATGTGTGGTATCAGACCAAGTGTTTGCTGCCTAGAGACCTTTAAACATTTCAAGATCATTTTTGTAGTCATTTTTAAACTCTTATACGCACCATCGTCACAAACTTTTAGTTTTGAGCGACAGGTATTATTTTTAGTCAGCTTTAATAGTAACACATAACATTCAAAGACTTCATACTGTGTACATTATTAATAAAATTTCAGTTTTATTAGATTCATTTTTTCCAGTTGGATTTGAGGTTGACATTTTGTTTTACCATAATCCCAGTCTCAAACAGCATGAACATGATATCATTTAGAGAGAAAATAAACTCAGCATTAGAAGGGATAAGCATTAAACATGGCAGAGTTTAACAGAATGATGTATTACATGCTGTTAAATGCTTTTAAAACAGTGAACTTCAAGTGATCTGCATTATGTGTGTCCTTATAGACCTCACATTGAGAAGGTGATTGTGAAGTGTCTGGTACCATGCAACCTGCCTCCAGACCAGAGGATGTGGAAACTTCTGCAGTTGTGGTGTCTGTTTGATGATGAATCTCGCACCAATTTTCATCACAGTCAAGAATTAAAGAGAAGGTCAGAGTAATATGGATCTTTTAATTTATATTTACTATCAGCAACCATTTGTCATCTTTGAGTTGTTCGAAAACCCGCTTCATATTTGAAACCCACGTGTTCATTTCTCAGTCCACAGGAAAGCTGTCAGTACTGAGTATTTGTAGTTTACCTCAGTTTTTTTAGGCAAGTGGGTTAATGCTTTAAATTAACTTTAATTGCAACTGATTGTGGACAAATATGATGTGCTTTTAGAGCTTATGGAACTACACTGCAGCTCCTCTCCTTGTACCAACAGCCTCCTGATGATAAACTGCCATATAAACAAGTAGAATGGCATAGAGAAATGTTAGCAGGGAAGCTCTCTCTGACTATGGGGAATCAGAGGGAAGCACATCATAGACTTTTGTTGCTAGTGAAGGAACTGGCAACAAACAGGAAACTGTTTGAATTCTTGCAGAACTATGTGAATGAGACTAACACCTGTGAGGACTATGAACGTCTGTGGGTGAGTGCTGTATTAGCTCCACCCGTGTATGATGAGACTGTGGACTTTAAATAATTTTACTCTTTTGTATCTAAGTTGATCACTGGCCTAATGTAACTGATTTTTTGACTGACTTAGACTATCAGCTATTTTTATTTTTGTTATTTGATTAAGTTCTTCTCCATAATAAGTTCATTTTCACTTTTTTGTTTATCAAATAAAATAAACTGTTCTTTTCTTTGAAATTACCTCCCTCTTTTTTAAACATACTTTGCATAATGAGAATGTCATTACTGTCCTGCATGTGTCATTGACAAAACTACTTGATGGATTTCACTGAAATTTGGAATTTAAGTTTACACTGTTGAACAAATTTAATTTTTATATGTCTTAGTTACAATCCTTACTTGACATGATGCCTGAATTGAAATGTATTGATATTTATGAAAATTAACTTGTAACAAATATTTTTCGGTCAATACTACATAAAATAGAGATATCGTTAAGGTCTAAAACATTTAGTTTAAACAATTATAAATATGGTGAATTTTTAATGAAATACAAGGACAATGATTTGTGTCTCTCGAGTGTGGCATGTATTACATGTCTGGCTGTGAAACTGTACATTTGCACCTACAATGAAGAAATATCAAGGCTAATGAGATACAAGAAACGAAGAATTTGTGTAATCAAATGTGGTACACCTTTCTCATCTTTCTTTACAAACTTCTATTAGCTTATATACTTTATGTAATTTAGGATTTTGTTAAAAATGTAGAGTTATAAAGTAGACATTTAGTTTCATTACCCAATGTAGCTGCTGCAAAAGTCATATGTTCCTGTTTCACAGATTGATTGGAGTCCCAGAAAATGATGTTTTTTACTGATAAGTTAAGAGAAGGGCCGGCCGCAGTGGCCACGCAGTCTGAGGCATGGACCTCGTGCGCCTGGCCGCTGGGACCATGGGTTTGAGTCCCACTCAAGGCATGGATGTTTGTCCGTGTCTTTCTGTGTTTGTATAGGTAGAGGCCTTGCGTCGGGCTGATCACTCATCCAAGGAGTCCTACCATTGTCCAAATAGATCAATCAAATAAATAAAAACCTCGACACCTAAGGGTAAAAGAGGGTGAGAGAAATAAAAGAAAGTTAAGAGAAGGGATGTATTCCAGTGGATTACACATATCTTTAATGTGCTTTCATTAGTATTTTACCTTCTTCATTGGTCTTTGATATTTATTTATTTATGATAAATATAGATGTTTGCAACTTAAACATACTGAATAGAATCAGTAATTATTTTCCATTTTATTTGTTAAATATTTGCCAAATTATAAAATGTTATCTTGGATCAGTATAGACCAAAATTAAATTTTCTGTTCAGTAGCTGGAAGCAGAATGCATGGGCACATAAGGGCAATAGAAAGATGGAAGTATAACTTATTGTGAGGGTACGAGGTTGCTGGCAGTGGCTGAAGATAATGTTCATTTGCATTTGATGGTATTAGTGTTTATGCATCTTCAGGTTCTACCTCTAGAGGATCTGTTATTTAAAGACTTATTAGACTGTACACTTTGCAATGAAAAGTCTATAAAATATATTTTGTTTAAATCAACTTTATTTTGCAGTCAGAAAATCAGGATGTACTTACATACACAAGTGAGAGTAAGAAGAGATCACTAACTTTAAAACGAAGTGTTCTCACAAAGGAATCAATAATCCTGATTGTGAAGAGTTTGTGTGCCAAAGTTGCTTGTTTCTTGGTTGATAAAGGGACTATTAAGGTATGATATGGTAAATGATGGGAAGATACAAAATGGCCAGGTTTCAAATTCTATCTTCACCACCATGTCCTAAACAATTTATTATAAAAAAATTCTATGCAAAATTTGTAAATTAAAGATAAAAATGTCTATGTGCATAAGCATTATATGATGAAGACACACAGGAGAGTGGACGTTAAACTCCATATATGCTTAACCTGATGGAAATGTGTGGTCAGATTCAAAATTTAGTCTCTTTAATCTTGGTGAAATAATTGTGAGTATCATTTAGATAGCGATAGCCATAACTGGTTTGGGTATGGTAGTGAAGAACAGAACCCTGCTAGAAATTGAACTGAACACTGGCAATGTAGCTTACAGACAGTCAGTCTACTGACTCATCTATCCAGGCTCATCATACAAAATTTGCAACTATATTTATGATCTATCTTTGTACTAATTTTCATATAATTAAGTAGTTGTTATAAAATGTAAAATTAAAATATCTTACTTTTCTATAATGGCTCCAGTGAATCCCAGGTCAGTGTTCAATGATATCACACCTTATTTGACAATTTGTAACTGCTGCAGTCAATACATCGTTACATAACCTTTGAACTCAGTTCCAACATGCACTTCTAATTGAGCTGTCATTCTGCTTCAGGAATTGCTGAAGTTGGTGATCAACTGTGTCACTAGTAGTGACATAGCAGAGGACCTTCACCTAGCTAGGACCACAGTGGGAAAACTAGCAGTTGAACTTCTGTATGTACGTTTTCTTTGCATATTTTGTTACATAACCCGCAAGAAGTGTGACTGGCTCCAAGGTTATTTCTTAGTATTGGTACACATTTTTTCTTTGCCACTATGTCTGTTACAGGTTTAAAATCGCTGGAACATGAAGCTGACTGCTTTGACATCTAGTGCCAAGATCTAGAACATGTTAAACTTTAAGCATGTATTTCTTTGCACACAAACAATTTATTGCATTACCAGTTTTGATACCACTATGTTATCCTCTGGCTATTCATATATTTTCTATTACATGTAGTTAATGTATCATCATTGTCTGTCATTATAAGTTATTTATTAATAATGGATCCATTAGTTATTACATCGATGTGGAACTGTGTATTTTAATGATTAATATCAGAGCATGGATAGTAAATATGAAGATAATATTGCAATAGTAATGTAAGCCAGTTGACCTTATTACTTTAAATTATGTGTGTGGAGTGGGCTTTGCTGAATAAACGAGATGTATGTAACATGTATTATTGAAGATTGTCTTTGGCTGCCCATTGATATTTAAGTAAGATACAAAATTAGTAAATGGTATGTGAGAAAATTATCTGTTATTATCATATTGTTTATTCTCTTTTAAGATGATGTTCACTGATAGTAAGTAAAACCAAATTGAAGTTCCTTGTTCAGGGTGTTTTCTGAGCAGTTGTAGATACTTTGATTTTTCAATAAATTCTCTACTGTTGCATAACTTAGAGGCTTCACATTATTACCTTAAATACTGACCATTGAAATTTACATTTATTTCACATTCCCAAAAATATTTCTTCTAATTTAATGTTAATGTTAATCTGCCAAGCAATATTTTATATGAAACAATTATATTTTTTATTTTGTGTTTGTTATCAGGAATATTTTTATTTAATGCCACATTTGGCATTTCAAGATGACTCCACAATGGACCAGCTGCTGTTTCTTCTCACAGTAGACAGTCACAAATACAGTCTTCCTGCAATGAAGATTTTCATCACTCTGTCTGCATATAAACCCTTGGGTAAGAAAATTGTCCTCCTTTAGTTCTAATTAATTTGATAGCATAGAATCTTTTTTGAGCAGATGATAATTATTCAGCTGGTCAATAAATTCCCTTATGCTTGAAATTGAGCAAATATGCATGCAGAAACAAGATTTTTTCTGTCACCCATTCTCACTGCCTATGTTGATAAGCAGAGGTATGTAAAACACCAAATCTGATGAATGTTCAGACTTAAATGGCTTTTAGTTAATACCATAACTTAGTGAATACACACAAGCAGAAACAAAAATAAACACTGAGTGTGCTGAGAGGTACAGATGTGTTTCGGTTTCAGCCACCATCACAACTGAGCAATGAGAAAGCTGAAACGAGACCTTTTCTACAGTGAACCAGACACCCCTCACTGTCACCACCTGTATTGAAGGGTGAAATATGGATTATTTAGAAGCAGTTTCAAATTTCCTGGAATATTTTGACCTTACTTTGTAATTACCTGAAGGTTTATTGCCATATCCGCAACCACTGAATCCTATCTTGAAGCAGTTTAATCCAATGTAAACCTTCACACCTTATTTCTGTATGAGTTCTTTTACTGTTAACCTCCTATCTACATTTAAGTCCATGCGGTGGTATCTTTTGTGAAATTTTCCTATCAAGTACATGAACTCATTTCTCATGATATATTTTTATTACAAAATTTAAGATTTTCTGAGCTGTAAGATCAGCTAGAAATATCAACAAAATGTGAATGCATTCCAAATTATAAGTAGAATATTACATAGTTTTGAATTTTTTTAAAAAAGGCTATATTTATTCCCAGTAATTTCCTTTTGAAATTTTATGCGTTAATCTACAACTACTGTATTTTAATGAGAGTGACAAATTATGTTTTCCTCAATAACAGTGGTTTCTCCTGCTCATTATTTTTATTCCTTTTATTTGGTGATTGTGCAATATTAAGTTAGTGACTTGTAATTAAGTGTGGAGTTTATGAATTTCCAAATGCATTCTTTGCATAGAACAAATTTTATTGTATTTTTTAAATATATTGTATCAAAAAGAGTTTCAGATAACAGTTGTAGATGTTAATTAAATGTGTATGTAATACATACATACATTTTTTTTACATTCCATGGATCCATAAGTTAGTCAGATGACATAGGATGTAGAATAAGTCATAATAATACAATACATGTTATACAAATAGAAGTCATACTATTATATAAATGTCACAAAATACAAACAAAGGGTTCACATAAAGTAGAGATAAGTTACAAATAAATCCACCCATTATATACAATAGATAAATTATGACTTACTTGTAAACATTAGAAATTCATCGACAGAGTAAAAGGCATGTGTAATTAAGTATATTTTTAATGCTAGTTTAAATTGTGCCTTTTTATTTACAAGACTTGTGAGATTTGATGGTAGACTGTTGAAAATTTTGATCCCTGCATAATGTGCACTCTTCTGAAAACATGAGAGGTTGGCAATTGATCTATGAAGCTGATTTTTATTCCTTGTGTTGACACTGTGTCTAGCAGAATTAGTTTGAAAATGTTCTTGGTTATTTACAATAAAGTTTATTAATGAGAATATGTATTCACATGGAAGAGCTAAGATTTCTAAATAATATCCTTATAATAAAATCCAGCCAGAAAAGGCATAGTTCTATACTGTTGGGATTATAGTGGATGCTTGCCTGACAACTTAATGTTGAATTCACAAAACATATTATGTTCAAATCTGTTTGTGATTCAGGATATGAAACATGTGGATGGACAGACATGAACTCCTAATAATGCATTTGCTTTCTGCACAGAGTATACTAAATATGTGGATGATAACTTGTGTTTTAGGTGAGGTATACCCTGCGATTGTGTCTGATCACCTTGTCCCAGTGTGGCATGCATTTGCCACATTTGGCACTCCAGCACAAGCCAAGTTAGCCATCCGTTGCCTGTGTAGCCATACTGTGGAGCCAGTCATCACCCACATCTTGGCGGTATGTAGCAGCAAATAACTGATTATTTATCTTGGTCTTTCAAGAGGTTTCCCTGCCAAAGTTCTGTGAATTTCTTGTCTTCTTCATCCTAGCTATATTTCCAGCCATTGTAGCCTCCTAGATTTCAGTATCCTCACAATATTAGGTAGCTTGTATTAATTACAGAGTTCCCCATGTAACATGCTAAGTTGCTCACTTACTTCAGCCCTTTTAGTTTCACACATTTACCTGAAATGCTTGTAATTTATGTTTTTCCTTCAAAGATAGAAACCATATTTCACACTGATATGAAACAGCTGGCAAAAGTGTTTATATATATAAAGCCTTTCTTAACATTTATTGTCTTGGAAAATATTAATGGCAAACTTATATGATTACATGTGAAGGATTTTATACTGAATCCATATTGTTGTTATAATAAGCTGATAGTGTAACACAAACCATTGCTGGATGTATATGTGTAGCAAACATACAATACACAATGGACACAGTCCAACATTATGCCATGATGAATTGTTATCACAAAGTGTTAGACAATCAGTAGTAATCTCCACTGTTCTCTCAATTTTTGTCAAAATGTCCTTGCTATTGGAATATCAACTATCATCAGAATGTTAGTTTGGAAAATGTACCTTCATCTGTTAACTAACAATTTTTAATAATCTCAGGTAAAATACTTTTATACAGTGTTCTCCATTTCTCTGTGTCTGTGAACTGGTTGCTAGTTAATCATATGCGGTTTTCATAGTGCAGATTTTATCTGTATCCACTATTGTTGTGTTGTTTGGCAGCTGTTAGTGGGGATATATATTTATAATACTGTCATAATAAATAAGCAATTTCATTATCTTAGTATTATTTGTTCTAAGAAACACCCACATAAAGAATGAGAACTTTCGATAACATCAGGTAACTTAGCTGCACTCTCTTACTTTAGAACTTCAATTATTGCTGACATTGTTGCAGGAATTTACGGGACTACTGGACATACACAGTAAACATTATTTGACTAGAGAAGTTGCTGTGAGCCACTTTGCCAGATACCTGCCCAACTACACTGATACAAGATGCATTACTTATGTCACAGAGATGTGTCATGAGGTAAGGGTATTTATTAACAGGAAACATCTTTTTATTTTAATTTCAAAAACAGCATATATATAAAACAGTTCTATATTGAAAATTTGAAAAGGTGTTTGTTGAAATGATACCAAGTGCCTTTAATACTCTCTTACTTTGTAGCTAGTAGAGACATTAATAATTCAAGATTCAGAAGATGAAAGTGCTGATGAAGCTGAGTGGTATGAAAAGGATTGCCTTCCATATGAAACAAAATGTAAGGTTAGTAGAAAATAGATATAAACTGAAACTTGCCAATCAGTAGTTCCAGTGATATATTATTCAGTTAGATGGGCAGACAGACAGACAGACAGACAGACAGACAGACACTCACACACACATACTGTCCACAGATGACGAGAAAAACCCTGCTGGGGGAAGTCATTTCTGGTGCGGTGCGGGGGGAATTTTACTTATCAGCTGGACTAGAGGGCTGATATTGGTGGGAAGTGTGATACATAAGAGTTTTACTCTACTGCACACAGACTGAAAACATCAAGCAGTTAAGAGTAGTGTGTAGTGAGCGCACTTGTAATGTGTTCTGTGGGTGTTGCAATAATATTCTAGATTAAATCACTGTGCCACTGTGAGGTAAACTTAAAGCTGTACCCATTTGAACACATGAAAGCCTGTCGTCTCTTGTTTGTTCAGTGGTTGTGGAACGAATGCTTTTAGGATCGGTTGTCACTCACCGCGAAATCTTGCGCTTGCGCATATATCGAATTCCTAGCAGGGATTTTCTCCTGATTTGTGAACTGTACACATACTCCTTCTCATGATGTGTTCTTCTTACATGCATCATGCAGAGCAATGTAATATCCAAATGCTTTTTTTTAATGTATGGCTTTTATTGTAGGTTGAGGCCCTCAAAGCACTGACTCGACTGACCATCAGATTGCGTGAGACACCATACACAGAGAGGACACTAACCATTCTTAGCAAGATTGTTGAAAATGGTGGTGCTTATGCCAGCACAAACAACCTCAGGTAATAAAACAATGATAAATCTTTTTTTGATTTATTCGTGTTCATTTAATATTTTCACTTACTCAGATTGTTTGGTGTCTAATGATAGGATGATTAGTGAACAATGACTTGGAATGGTTGTGGAAGGAAGTAGTCATGGTCTATTTAAGTTATTATTCCGGTATTTGACTGGAGGTACATGAAATATCTAAGTCATGATAGCCTGTCTATATATATATATATATATATATATATATATGAAAAAGGAAGAATATTTGACAATGATATTCAGTGAACTACAAATATGATTGATATCTACAACATTATATGAAACACTTTTATTTATATTTAATGATGTAAAGTATAGGTAAAGTTGTCCATTTGCTTAATTAAACATTATGCCATGAAGATAAATGGGAAATTGGCAGTATAGCACTACCCACACATTCTTAACCTCAGCACTAGGTGTATGTTAGTGGTCATTGTCACACTCTTGCTATACAAGATAAAATAATTTGTCTTCAGTAGGGTGACATATGGGTGAGATTTATTTATTAAATCAATGCATTTGGAGTATGTATGACCTTAAAGTTGACCTTTTCCCTCCTACAGTTGTTTCAGTTGTGATGGTTTTATGTTTGGTATATTGGGACGTTACTAACATTAGCCTATTTACTGATGTGCTTATATTTGTAATCCTCACTCACCTTTTTATTTATTTATCAGATTGTTTTTTGTATGTCTGTATTAATTTTGGTTTATATAATTAGAGGGTAAGCTTACTGTCATATTGGCCTTTGGACCATCTGTTTTTGTGTCTGTATACTTAATAGCTTCTGATTCAGTTAATGGGTTTTCATGAAACTTGGTATGAACATTATGCCACTACAAGTGGTGTCAGTAATACTGGTAAATGTGTACATACATCATACATACATCTTTATTACATTCCATGGATCCATAAGTTAGTCAGATGACAATAGGATATAGAATAAGTCATAATAATACAATACATGTTATACAAATACAAGTCATATAAATGTCACAAAAATACAAACAAAGGATACAATAGATAAATTACGACTTACTTGTAAACATTTGAAATTCATCGACAGAGTAAAAGGAGTGTGTAATAAAGTATCTTTTCAATGCTGGTTTAAATTGTGCCTTTTTATTTACAAGACTTGTGAGATTTGATGGTAGACTGTTGAAAATTTTGATCCCTGCATAATATGCACTCTTCTAAAAACATGAGAGGTTGGCAATTGGTCTATGAACTTGAGATGAGGGCAATAGTCAACCCACACAATGTAGGGCCTGAAATTTTTGTGTGGTAATAGATCTTCAAAAATTCACAATGTGTGTTGAGATAAATTTTGTAATATGTAAGAAATATACTGGCGATGCAAAATCTGTATTTATCTTTTGATTTGGTGGGAATCACTAATAGACCTTGGAGCTGGATATGACATTTTGTATGCAGACATGTCATAATAATACTTATAAATTTGATGTGAAATATTTTTGACGTATTAACAATTACAAACATGGTGGTGCAAAAGTTTAAGTTTATATTTATTAAATTTAATGTAGTCAGTATCTGTTAGTGTAAATTATGCACAGACATGTATCAGTAAATTGCATGAATACTGATTTATAGCTCCTGCTAGCCTTGCTATATAGATTGAAGTGTTTTATGTGATATAGGTGTCGTAAGTTGTTTTCAGGACTTTTTGTTACATATCCTGGGAGCAGTTCTCTTGCAGAATGCATATTTTGTGTTGTTCTTTCAATTGTAGCACTGCTACAAAGGCATGGCTCCGGCTGACAGCAGGATGTGCCTTCCTCAAGATATGTGATATTCCATGTATATATGCAAAGCAAGTTCAGAAGACATATTTCTTCAGGATGGCACTACTTATGAATGTAAGTTGGCAGGGTGGTGCAAGGAGCGTGATGCAGTCCAGAATTTATCTCTGTTTTGCTGGTGTTAAGGTTGTTATACGCTGGGAAACAAGGAATTTGTGCAGAAATTTGAAATGCACCTTGTGAAAGTGGTGTTGATAGATTTTAAAAGTTACAGCTCTACAGCTGTTGGTTATGCCTTGGCTAGGTCAGAAGTTTATGAGTTCTGTCATTACTCCCCGTTTAGAAAGTTTAATATACAGAGCAGTGTTTACAATATTTTAATGTAGTGGAGATGTCTCAGTCAATCAGATTTGATTTCCAGCAGGGACAGATATAGGGATCCACTTATAATTTGAGCCTAGCCTCACTATAAATATTTAAAGGGAATTATGATCAAGTGCTTCACAGAAACTTATATTCTTGTAGTTTTTCTACCTTCTGTGGTTAATAAAGGAAATCTTTCATTCCTTGCTCACCAGTACATTAGTCTGCAAACTAGTGGAAGGTGTGAGGAAGATGGGTCATGTGAAAGTTGTTTGTGTCATGTTATAAACTTGTTTAAACTCAATATAAATTAACATACTGGTAGTAAATGTGCTTTTGTAGGATGAATCAGAGTCTGTTCGACGTCTGTTTGTGGAGAAGCTGCGTGAGAGACTGATGCAGTGGGAACAGCAAAGATATGGTCTGCCCAGCATGTTCATATCTTACTTTGTACTGGCTGGTACTGAGGAGGCTGAGGATGTCAAGTCGTGTGTGTTAGACGCACTGAACCTATGTGTTCAGGACAAACGGCAACAAGTGTGGAGTCTTGTGTGTGTCACAAGATGTTAGTATCTAGCAGTTACATTACAGTGTAATTAGTGCCTATCTTGTAGCACTTACCAGAGATGTCCTTGGCATGGTTTCTTTTTTCAAAACCCTGTCATGATGTCCAGCTTAAATGATAGTATTTTCTATTTATTTAATTGCATTTCATAAATATAATCCATGCAAATGCAGAGTTCTTGGTTGTTAAATTAGATAATTTTGAAGGGTTTATAAGGCTTCACTATCTATTAATTTGGTATAAATTTTGTTTAGGAGTTGTACTGATAAAAATAAGATTTGTTTGAGACTGTTAACAGAGAAAAATGGAATAAACAATGGCTTTTGAACCAAGGACAAGGTGGAAAAGGAATATATACAAAAAAGATTAGTTAGATACTGGAGTCCCTATAGGAGGATAGGGAAGACTGGAGAAGGTTTTGTTATAATTTTGATCACTGTTATGTTATATTATCAAGTGATCCAGTGATTGTCTTTGTCTTCTTATGTTCCTTCCTCTGATTGTAGTGTTCAGGAATGTGTCCCACTTATTGACACGCTGTCAACAAGCTGTGCCAGAATTTTGTGTCCAAACAGCAATACAGATAGTGGCAAGATATGTATTTGATTTCACTGATGAAACCTCAGCTCACCGGGCTTATACATGCCTGTCATTCCTGTTGAATTCATTACTGAGCAGCAAGAATGGTAAATTTGGATTGCTGGCTACTGACTTCTATGTTAAATTATTTGCTCTTATGAGGTCCTGCAAGAATGCAGTTACTCTGGATGATGAAGAGCTTAATAAGGCAAGTCTCACAGGTTACTGGTTTCAGTTCAGATATATATTTGTTGTAATCTCTTATTACTTGATAGGGAGTAGGTATTCATTTCTATAGTTTGTTTGAAATATTTTTGTATTTTTTTGACTCATATCTGTGTTCTTTTCTATAGTTTGACTTAAACATTTTATATATTTATTGACTCTTATTTATATTATGTTTCAGAAAATTTGGGCTACTTGTGAAATTGGTGAATACCTTCTGTCTACGGTGAACCCAGGAGTGAATAATGATGCTGAAGCACCAGTGCCCATTCTTGATGAAACATTTCAGAAAATTGATCCCAACATTGACAACACAGAAATAAAGTACTTGACAAGAAACATGGTGAAGCTTCTAAATATGACAGTGGATTCACAGTTGGTGAGTTACATCATGATATCATCAACTATTGTTTCATTTTGAGCCACTGAGATTATCAGTTTGATTTTTGGCCAGTTTGTCTAATTTTGACTTATTCAGCATCAAAATTGTGAAGATCAGAATAAATTTATTTAAATTGATTCCTATTCTTTGTGGTTAGGAATCAGGTTCTGTTCATATTTAGGTGTGGGTGTGGAGCTTTATTTGCACAGATGTAGACCTTCAAGACTGTTACATAGACTTTACAAATTTCTTTGACCAAATGATTTTTTGTGTTCCTTCCTGCTCTCTTCCTGTGAGGCAACTGGCATTCTAATAGGCAATCTGCAGAATCCACTCTTACTGTGCCTGACCCTTTATTTCTACCTTGCACTCACAATCTAACATTTTTGGTAGCTGCTATCAGCCATGATTAACGTCGCTAGTCTGTATGGTCACAGGATAGGACAGAAAATGGGACTGCTGTGAAGCCTAACTTCTTGATTCCCTAAGGCCGACAAATTAACAATTCCACCAATTCTTAGTCTGCCAGTTTCTTATCTTTATTCTAGCTCAACCTCTTAACTTATCCATTTCCAATGAAAGTACCACTTATATTATTATAAGAAAAATACTGCATTCATATTAATCAAGAAATCCATCCTCATAGATAGACAATCAGTGTCTGATTAGTTCTAATTTTTCAGCCAATCCCTGCACTTTGGCTATTAAAGATCCTGCCCTGGGACCAGTTACAAATATTTAATCTGAGAGTACACCATTTTTGGGGTTCAGTGTCTGCGTCTCACTTGTTAACGACGCTCTGTAGCCAAAAACAAAATGCCTCACAGCAAAATAGACCTCTCATATTTTCTCTCAGTTTGCCTTGCATTATTTATTAATACTAGCATTACACATCAGCACAGATTGCAGTCTGCAGTTCGATTGTTTTGCCTGGATTTTACATCACTAATCTGTGCAGTTGTTGCATCCCCTGCTATACCGTTCTATTCTATGTTGAATCTTATGCTGTATCCCATTGACACACAACAGGAACATTAAGTTGTAGGTAGCTTCTCCCAGCCATTATTCTGCTCTGTAAATGCTTCCATATCATTGAATAGGCAGAGGCTGCATATGCCATGGGTACTTATAGTCCAAAATTTTGGCATCATTAATTTCAAAGTCTGCTGTTGAACACAATCCTGATCTAATTCTGTCCACCTCCTATCCTTGAATGTATCTGCCAAAGTTTACTTATAATACTGTATATCCTCGTATCTCATTCTCAGTATTTTCAGTGGTCACTTTCCCATAGGTTTCCTCGCTAATATACTGTGTGAATTACTTGTCTCCACCTTTGCATCTATATATCCTGCCTACCTTAGGCTTCTAGACTGTACTATCATAACAGTGCTAGGTGACATATATAAACTGCAAAGTTTTTTATTATATAATACCATAAAATTACTCACCTTTACTTAATCTGTTACTGAGCACTTTCCTTTCAGGCACTTCCCTTTAAGCAAGAGACTGATTATGTTTGATATCCATATAAAATAACTGGCAAAATTATTGTTTTGTTTTTCTTAAACTTCAGTATTTTTATACTACCTGTGATGTAACAATGTTGAAACAGAAGTATTCATGTTAAGACACTGTTCTGATATTTTTCTGTAGAGATATATCATGATACCAGTACTGCCAAGTGATAGCTAGAGGAAATCTTTTGAATGTTGTGATACTAAGACAGATTTTTTTTGTACAGGCCGGTAAATTTGAAGACGTAGAACTAGAGGCTGAGGGCGAGGAATGCACCTCTGATGATGAAGAGGTATATTACTGTTTATGATCTGAAGCTGTCACATTGAAAACGTATAATGAATTCTTCTTGGGCTACCAGCAGTGTCAGGTGGTTTAATGGAGAAAACAGCAACATTTCAAGCACCATTTTCATCCTAGTCCTCAGGGTACTGAAGTTCTTGAAATGTCTCCATTAAACCAGCTCGAGAAGAATTCGTTGTAGGTATATTACTGCATTCATTTGTATTGTTTAATTGAAATTTTTTATCACCTTTCCTCAACCATATGGTTGCTCCCTATTGGATAGCACCCCACTCTTCTGTTCATCCATTCCACAACCTTAACCTCACACTTGATGTCCATTGTCAGAACTGTATAAGGGCTTCCCAAATATGACAACTGCATTGTTTGTTAAAATGGAAAACCTTCAGCATTCAGTGCAGCTTATTGCCCTATACTGAAGTTATACACTAAATTGTAACTATGAAAACCTAAGGATGTAGATGTATGAACATCAAGTCATTAGAGACAATTCCATCTTTGTACTATTTAGTTTTCTACCATGATTAATACCAGCATGGCATCCATGCAAACTAGATTTTGAAATTCATGAATTTTTGTCAATTTTTGTTGGTAAAATATACAACAATAATGAGGTGGCCAAGTAAAATAAATTTATGTTTAGCTTTGTATTTGATGACAATAACTGTGTAACTAATCATTGTAGGATATGCAATTTTGTATGGAAATAGGTCATAAATATTCTAACAAATTTTTTGTGGAACATTTCTGACACACCATGTTGGTAAAATACAATAAGATATATCTAGCAAATGTTACTTAATCAGAATCTGTATTGGTCTAACTTGTTCACAGAAATGGTTTACTAAATTCAGTAATTATTAATTTATAGTTTATGATTTTATTTATTTACGTGTCCAGCAAAACCCATTCGGGTATTCCGGTCTGGTGAGAGTAGTGAGTGACCCCACTAACTCTGTACAATATATACTCAATCCTGATTTGACTGCCAGAGCCATCTAGCAGTGAAACAGAAAGATTTGGGTGAGAAATGATCGCTGAATTTTACTGACAAAACATCTTGTATCATGCTCGTAAGTTTATTTTACATGCCATAAATCTACGACATGGGACCACCGACTTTACTTCCCCTCTGAAGGAAGTTGTGCTACGGATTTTTATCACCCTTAAGAATCCATTGACCTTGGCTGGGTTTGAACCCGCGAACCTTGGGTCCAGTGGCGAACACGCTAACCACTAGTCCACCGAGGGTAACATAGTTTATGCTAGCCTCATCAGATAGATTGAAGCATTTCAAGGAAAGTAGACATCATGAGTTGTTCCCAGAACTTCTTATTATTCTAATGAACAGTTACTTATTATCAGTTTTCAATGTCTGCATGCAGCTGTGTTTGATGGTGGTTTGTCAACATTGCAAGCCATTCATTTATATGTTATAAAAAGAATCATAAAAATGTTACTTATTTTGGAATGTGATTAGAAATAGTTGAAAATGTTGAATTATACCCAGTAAATATACCATGCCATACTGTATTGGTGATGTTTCTTCTTTGCTGTTGGATGAATTTAATAGTTGAACTTTATTGTGTTTTACAGGTGGCTGTGTTTTATCCAAATAAAGGTGAATATGAGATTCAGTTGCAAGATAGACAGAGGACAGAATCAACACATATTACTTCAGGTAAAGGACTGATTTTAAGACCAGTTCATTTTGTGACTGTCTCTTTAGCTGGAGTAATTTGGTCATCACTAAATTGACAGTTTGAAAGAATGCATTTCAAAAATACTCTTTGTTACCTGCAAGACATATTCTGATGCTGTATGATTCTTCTCTGTAATGATTTTTCCGAGTACATTTAACTTCAATAAAATGTTTTATATTCATTTACTTACTCGCTTGCTCCTTTCCTGTCTGGTGTTGGAATATGTCAAGAGAATTTGTTGTACTGGCTTGGATTTGAGACCAAGCAGATTAAGTGGAAAATTTCCCCCATAACTTCTTTGTCCCCTGCCATTACATTGTTACAACAGTTGCCTTGGATTGCACTGTTACAGCAGTAGTGTTAGATAACATTGTTGTTACAATGGCCTTGAATGACATTTTACGATAACCTTGGATCATCCTTCAGCAGTGTCCTTACATACCATTTTGAAAGTTGCCTCATATTACATTGTTGCAACAGTGAACTTGGACACCATTGTTGACTTAAGTATTATTATTGCGTTTTTTATTCCCTTTTTTACCTTGCTGATGTTATCACCACAATGTGGGATCAAGACCACCTTTGGTATTCCAAAGAATACACATTTACAGTCTTGTTCTGTTTCAGATGATGAAGCATCTCCAAGATCCAGAATGCAACTGCAAATGTCCAGGATTCAGAATATGGCAAAGAAGAGAAGGAGTTCTACAAAATAAAAATGAGAGGATAAATGAGTTCAGTGATGGATCAAAATTGCAAGAAGAGCAGATTGTTAACAAACTCTGCCTTCAAACAGTTACCAGTTCAGAGTGTTATCATTGCTTTACAGTCCACACAGCTAATTTTGTTATTCCTACTTGCTCTTGATTTTGGAATAATTATTATAACTCTTTCATTGAATTATGGAAAGGTTGTTGTCCTTGAGTATACATATCAGTATTTGCAACGCTTTCAAGTTTTTTCTTCAATGTGGCCACTTCTAATAACCACTATTTGTAAAGATCTATTGTGCATAAGTATGTGGAAATGTACCAGAAAATATTTTAAAGTAACAAAGTGTACATGTTCTCTGAAGAAGTTAGGTGTTTTTTTATAACATTATAATATTTATGTCAAAGATAAAAATGTATTAATTGTCTTATAACAGAATATACTGAGTAGCTCTGGGGTCCATAGTGCTCTTTCCTCAGAGACTGAAATTTGAAGTTGCCATCTGTATTATTCAGAGGTTTATGTTAAGTTTTTCAATCACAACCACGTCATACCTTCATGCTGTGGTGCTTAGAAACAGGGATATCATTGCATTCACTTTATTGTCACATAAAGTAAATCAGTTTATTTTCTAAATGTTGGAGTGATTTATTTATATATGTTCTATTTCAAAGTTGCAATCTTATAGTGTTTTCATAATCTTAATTAAGCTAGTGTTTGCTTTTGTGAGACATTGAAATAAATATATGATCTTTGCCCAAATATAATGCATATTATTCTTCATAAAAATTCTCCCAGAAAAAATTATTCCACTTTGCATTTGCACATACTCATTTGTGTTGGGTACTTTAATTACCACAGAAACTATTATTTTGTATTGAAATTAGTTTATTTATTTAGTATAGAAGTGCTATAAAACATTATCCTTGAATTCCACATCCCATGGAACTAATTTGGCTGTTTAAAATGTGTTTAAATAAAATTTCCTCAATCATTAAATGAATGCTGGGACAGTGTCTTAATTGAGAGAGCAGCTGCTTTCTTCCACATTCCCTCCACTTCTTTATTCCTTAATCAAACCATCATTACATAAGTAGATAATATGTTAGTAAATTTATGCACGCGCGCTATCAACAGTCAGATTAAAACGATAATTTATTACCGACTGAGTCATCGTTATTTTCATACCCACAGACTTTGCTTCATCTGTTGCAAATGGATAGATAGCAGCACAGTAAATATTTAGATATGTTACATCGATTTGCAAATGTGTTGGCCGCGGTGATTGGGTTTTTCTTGGACATATTTAACATGTGTTTATAAACATGGAAGGAGATAATAATAAAGCTATTTACGATAACAGTTTGGATGAATCCGTTGTAGGAAATCGAACATTTGCTTCTACACCTTCATCTTCAACTTCTGGATGTGTTTCGGGCGATGATACGTCGGAAGGAAAAGCTGTCATTCCTGCTAGTCTAGTCACAGCAGAAAACTACCTAACCATTGCGGAGGTATGATCCTGAATAAGGGTAATTAATGTACCTTAGGTATTATGTCTTTGCCATTCATCATATTTTACTTCTTATTGTTTATCACATGATTGCATCTAACAACTTGAGAACAGCTGTACTTATTTAAATTAAATTTGATAATATGGAGTTGAACTAAATTTGTCAACACAGTTTTGGTTAAAATCAAATGACAGTAATTTGTACTTTACATAAAGACATCATACATGCATTTCTGAGGGTTAAACTGGCTGGGTTGTAAATCCCCATGCTACCTTAGTTCCCATAGGTGATACGATTACTATGGTTATCTTGGATTTCAGAGCCACCTGGACAACTGTGATGTCACTGGGACCATCCACTTAGGACAGATTTTGGCAGAAGTTGTGAATTACTGATGCTATGCACACATTTTCTAACTTGTTTAATTTATAGTTGCAGTGATGATTTTTAAGTTGTTGCTGCTTCTATAGCAAGAAGTTTGTGCCCAAGCTTGTGAAATAAATATATTATTTGTTTAAATACAGGAGGTCAAATTTGGTTACCTCATCTTCATACTGTTAGATATCCTATTGTCAGTAGTACCAACATGGCCCTGCTGCAACTACTAACAAAGACTTAATGACCACATATGATCCTTACTATGCAGGGATCAAAATCTTGCAGATGGCATTAAAAGTTTAAATCATGATTATTTAGGCCAGCACAGAAAGATTATGTTTTATCTCAGCCCTTCTACTCAAGAGAAGAATCTACTTCAATTAAAAATTATTAAATATTGTAAATATTTATTGAAAAAGCTATAATAAGTATGTAGTTATAATTTTGTTTTTGAATTTTGTTGTACTAAGTGTTCATACTCATATTATGACATGTTCCACAACCTTGGCTTGTGCTATGAAGGATTTATGGGATAACAATAAATTGTTTCTAATTTTATAGAACTACTGAACCATTACATGTGGTAAGTAGCATTTAGTGTTGAGATAAATCATGAAAATTACTAGGCATTATAATTTGTATGTAAAAACTGTGAACATGGCAACAGTATCAGACATTGTCTTCTTCTTAAACTGGTATTAATTAGGCTTATTAAGCCTGTGATTCTTCAGTGCTCTTTCAAGAACTGGTCTTTCCATCTTTTTTTGGGCTGAACTCTGTTTTGTTTTCCCCCTGGTTGGTATTTAAGTGCTGATTTTTGGTATTCTCTCAGCATGCATTATTTTGATGATATCTCTCTGATTATTCTGATGTATTTGAATTTATTCTACTTTAAGGTCACATATTATAACATTCAGACAGCAGAGCTGTGTACTAGTAGACTTTATATACAGGGATAAATCACCAAGCTATGTGTGTAATTTTAACTTATAATTCCTGCTGTACTCATTTTATTTGTGGACCTATATAAAGGAAAGCAGACATAAGTTTTTTCCAGAATACTTTACTTCATAAACTAATTAAACTTCACATTTTCTTCACAGGAAACCATAGCACTTTCTTCGATAGTTGATTTATCAAGAGCTGTTGAGCAATGTAAAGAAATGGTCCTAGAGAGCCCAGAGTGCTCTGAGGAACGCAAGTGGCTGGTTCGACGGCTCATTGAACTAAGGCTAAGGCTGCAGGAAGTGAAAGAACAGGAAAAGGATTGCCCTTCACCAAACTACAATGAAGTGAGAGTGGTACTTGGACATCACTTCATAATACAATCACAGCCTGCACCAACAACCAAGTATCATTGTGATCGTTGCTGTGGTGTGATATGGAGTGTGGTGCATTCATGGTACCAGTGTGTGGGTAAGATTGTACAACATATGACTAGTGTTCTATGCTGCTGAAATGTTAGGGTAGTTCCTCTCTGCCCAAGAGGTCCCTGGGAAGATGATGAACATGAAACTGACCTCTCTTCCATCTGTCACAGAGGTTCTCAATTTTTCAAGACATGGAGCTACATTTACCTTTCCTTACCTATCCACAGGTTCCAGGTTATTAATGAAGATGATTTATTGAATTTTCATGCCATTTACAGTCATTAATCTGACATTTGATACTGATTAAACTTTAAATATCATATTTAGTTTTTGTCTGAAATTTGCATGCATCCCTCCAAATGTGTATCAGTAAGACATGTCCTGGTTCTCGATTTGACATTTTTCATTAAGCCTAACAGTTACTCGGGGAAGCAGGTACTGTCAAGTACTGATGATAGTAAGAAAGCATGTTTTCAGGTATGAAGTAAATATATTTTATCATACAAGAGATAAATTTACAAATGTAGCACAAAATGCATCAGTGGGCCATGAGTTAAGGATCCCAGATCTAGCACCAAGGTTAAAAAAGAATTTGTTGAAATTCACATTTGTGTTCCCTTATGCCTCCATGGCATGGTGTTTGGATACAGGTATAGCTGTTTTTATCATTGTGTTACTTTTGTGCCACTTTAATGTGAAGCAGGATGCACAATTATAAGAATCCATCTAGCAAGTAGGAAGTACTCTGTGTGAATGCTGCCCAGGGACCAGCTCTTACAGTTTTTTATTGTTTTCATGAGTTACTCCATGCAGACTTTGACCATTTGAAACTGCTTCACCACTGCAGTTGTTAACTTCCTGTCATAAATTATACTTATAAAGCACTGGCTCAGATTCTCAGGTGGTAACAAAGCTAGGATCATTCAGAATAAAGCCCTGAAATCTACATAATAATGTGTGTTTAAAAATTTGCATATTTGCCATAATAATTTAAAATAAAGTCAGCCAGAACATATTTTTTTATTAGAACTGTTGATTTTATGTGGCAGTGCACTTGAGATTTATTTATATGAGGGTGTCCTGCATTGTAATAGCTATATCATTACTAATTACACATGAAATTTATTGTGGCAACAGATTATAAACATATGTACAACTTTTTTATGTATAAAAATAGCAGTGTTGTTATAAACTTGTCTTCAAATTTTTTATGTAGAAAAATAGCAATGTTATAATGATCTGAACTGCATTTGAGTATACATTTGGTTACTTTCACCTATTGGAAGTCTGTCAGTGGAAATTTTTTGCGAAGACTACTTGATTTTTAATTTATAAATATGGTTCCTTTAGGTTTTACGTGCTAGACTTCTTTTGGTGCAAATGATATTGGCATGTTCCATAAGCATCAGCCAATTCAAAAGTTACTTTTGGCGATGCAAATAAGATGCAAAAAGTATCCTAGGGACTGTAGAATAGGTGATGATTTCTGTACATGCTGATCTCTTCTGCTTATTTCCTTCCCAACTGAACTCTTGCATTCTTATGGCATTTCAGACTGTAAGTATAGCTGCCATGTGAAGTGCCTTGCACAGGTGTGTCGGCTGTGTGCTCACGTGAAAGCTTCTGAAAATCCGACATATATTATTGACATTTGCCCAGAGCTAGGTTTATCTGCCCAGGCATACCGTTGTGCAGAGTGCAAAGCACATATCACATTCAGTAAGTATTGTCAAACCTGTCTCTTTCTGAACAGGAATGAGTTATACTTCATTCTTGCTTCATTTACCACTTGTTTGTTTTAAACTACTGATATATCTGTTCTGTAATTTAATGTAAAAATTACATCTTTTTCCATAGCTTTCCCAAAAGGATTGTCATGTTTTGGACGGCCATTTACATCAGGTATAGCAAAATAATGGACATTATTTAAATGCAGTTTGCTTCTTTTTGGATATGGAAGCTTTGCATTAGGGAGTAGATTTAGTTGGTGAGATTACAGGTTCTCACAGTAATGAGTATGAGGATGACTGACTTCTGGATGTTTCAACATATAGTCTGGCAGTCACTTTGATGATGGAGGCTGTAAATACTTCTGAAACATTAGTCAATTTATGCCAGACTGCATGGTGCAACGTCACAAAAGACAACCATCTTATAAATTTAGTTGAATTGTGTTTTGTATTGTGCAGGTAATATGTCAGATGTTTTAAAACTTCAAATGTTCCAGCTCCCATGACGTTTTCATTACATTAAGACAATTCAGTAAGGTTAACCAAATGACTTAAAATGTCCAAATACACCTTCCTAACTCTAATTCTGGGGAGCAATGTTCTTGAGAAGTTGGAAGTCACTGAAATGTCAAGGAATTCCTTGCATTTTATAGAACCTGAAAGTTCATCACTGTGTTCTCAAGATTTCACCCTGAACCCTATCCTGAGTCACTTGAAACCCACACCAACATACACAAAATTAATTTATATATTTTTGTCCCATCTATGGCAAAATCTTCTAAGTTATCTCTTCCTTTAAGCCTTTCTCAACTAAAATTTAGTATGCATTTCTCATCTCCCCCATATTTGTTACATGTTCTAACCATCTAATCATTTTTATTGATTTGATTTTTGTAATAATATTTGCTACTTCTTTTGAAGCTTCTCTTTCTATAATTTTCTCAACCCTGTTCTTCCTGGGAAGCCAGTCATTGCTCTTTCTTTACAGTGGACTTGTCTGTGTTTCCTTCAGTTTTTCTGTTCTTGTTTAACCTGTTAATGGGACTAAAAACATTGGTACAGTGTCTTGTTTATGTACCAAAAGTATGTTTGATAAAATTGCTATAGCATAACATTAAGTTTTTATTTAAATTTGAGAAATATGTATTAACATTTACAGTACAAATTATAGCAAGTTTATGGAGAGGAAACAATAAGTAAAATGTGGGTTTTGTAAGGGTTAAGAAATTTTAAGACTTAAAGGGGAGGTGTTACAGTCAGTGAACAATACAGCCATCCAAGGACTAATGGCAATGTAAAAAGAGTGAATGCAGTGGTGAGAAAATATAATTTGATTTTTGAAGATGGCAGAAGAAATTAATGTGACTAGAGAAACTGGTGGATGATTTTGGCTATATGTTTTAACTTAAAGAAAATCTGTGCCAGAATAGTATTCAGCAGTAAGTAAAATAGGGGGAGAAAGACATTTTCTTAGACTTTTTCAACAGAACAGTTGTAACATAACAGATTGTTAAATGACACTGACCCATACATTTTACATTTAACAGAGAACAGCTGGATAGAACCACGTCTGTGTGACTATGATGGGCGATACTATTGCCCCACCTGCCATTGGAACTCAACAGCTGTTATCCCTTCAAGAGTTGTGCATAATTGGGATTTTGATGAACGGAGAGTGTGTCGAGCATCAAAACAGCTGCTTCGGCTCATGGAGAAGCGACCTGTGTTGAATCTGCAGCAACTTAACCCCAGACTGTTTGGCTTTGTAGAGGAACTTAGTGTAGTTAAGGTATGAAAGCCATTCCAACTTCATGGTTATCTTTCAGGTATCTGTATTCTTTTGGATTGTACAGAAGAGCAAATTATGGGATCAGTTGCATTAAGGTGATTAATAATTTTTATTTATGATTATCTATTTATTCATTTACTGAATAAATATTTTGCTCCTTCCATATGTCTTGTTATGTGGGTCAAATATTTGACTGTTTTGACTCGAAA
This sequence comes from Zootermopsis nevadensis, assembly GCF_977971745.1. Classification (NCBI taxonomy): domain Eukaryota; kingdom Metazoa; phylum Arthropoda; class Insecta; order Blattodea; family Termopsidae; genus Zootermopsis; species Zootermopsis nevadensis. The sequence continues at coordinate 15,094,679 of NW_028259142.1, forward strand.
GCAAATCACTTTTTAATCTACTTTTCTTTATTAAATAACAAAAATAGGCTTGTGAGATTATCATTCTCTGTTGGTGTATGTACCCTTTAACTACTTTTGAACCAACTGACCAGTATCCATGAAAACTGGTGCGAATATTATGCCTTTGGAAGCCACTGCAACCTCATATGTTTTAATTTCCTACTGTTGAAAATAAAAATATGGCGGACACACTACCTCATGGAGTGAGAGTAGCACCACTTACTAAATCTTCAAAATATTTGTTTCAGCTGTTAAGGTTGCGTCCTTAACTTATAAATAACTACATGAAATCTGTATTTGGCTTCAGTAAGATGATAGACACTAGGAATGTGAAATGTATATGGATTCATCTTTGGAATATTTATATGGAATTTCTTGTTTGTGCTTTTTCTGTTATACTTACTTATTGTGTTTATTTGTGCATTGACTTATTCCATATACAAATTAATGAAATACCAATTTTTTGTGCATATGATATCTGCATAAACCAGAGAAGTCTTAGGAAGAAGAGAATGGTATCCAGTGCTGTGTTTCTTCTATAGCTTAAATTTATCTGAATATATGATTTTTCTTGGTAACAGTTACCTGGCATATTCATTCACAATTTTTGGTGCAGGTTGGTGTACCAGTGACACTCTAGACTTGTTATTGATTGTTATCTGAGTGGATCTCAGCCAGGTTAATAGCTGTTCTGATTCAAGTGTTTATTGCTTTCCCCAGTCTGGCAAAGTGGTACTGAATAACAGGTGCCTGCTTCCAAATGCTTTTCTTCTCAATGATGACTATCATTCTTTCCATTTTGTTCAACAGTATTTAACCTTTTCTGTTGAAAATGCACCATTAAATAAATTAAGAATGAATGAATCACTAAAGTGTATTTATGAATATTGAATAGCAGAGAAAGAAATGAGCACTTAATGTTTCTGTGCTTTACTATTTCAGAAAATAAGAGAAGATATACTCATAATGAAGAAATATTTTGTGTCATGTAAGAGTGCCATTGAGAGTCGTCTCCTATGGCAACTTCAAGAACGGCAGCATTTTGTGGAAAATGTTGACTCATTCAGTCTGCAAGACCTCATTGATGTACACTCTGGTGAGCTCCTGCAGTATTTAGAAAAGGTGCAGGCTGTGTTTATCAAGCACATCAAAGAGGACTGCAGAGTAAGTGCAGGTCACACCTATTTTCTGCTATGTTTATACACACTCTTAGAAAACTTCAGTTTAACTTTGGCTTTGGGCTTGGACCTTTTTATTTATAAGTATGGTATGTTTCTTGCACATTGCAATGTGGGCTCAGCATGTTACTCAAAGTCATGTCTGTGTTTCTGCATTATCTGCTACATTGCATTCCAGATATGTGCTGTGGTTGAAAATGAAATGCAAGTTTCTGGGTTCCACTTTGCTGGTCTGGCAGTCATGCATAATATAATGTGTTATTGTCACTGTGATTTGTGCTGAAAGTGCTCATTTGTGGAGCTGACAGGTTCACTATGCCACCAGCAGTGTGGTGTATAAACAGTGAAGTTTAACGAAGACAAACTATACCTATTCTCGAAAAAAGGTATAATTTCATGCACAAATCATACATACATACATCTTTATTACATTCCATGGATCCATAATATAGTCAGATGACAATATGATATGGAAAAAGTCATAATAGTAATACAATACATATTATAAAGTACAATTCATACTGTTATATAAATTTCACATAATACAAACAAAGGGTTCACCTAAAGTATTGATAAGTTACAAAGAAATCTACCCAATACATACAGAAGATAAATGATCACTTATTTGTAAACAATAGAAATTCATCGAGTAAAAACAGTGTGTAATGAAGTATCTTTTTAATGCTGCATTAAATTGTGCCTTTGTATTTACAAGACTTATGAGACTTCATGTTAGACTGTTGAAAATTTTGATCCCTGCACAATATGAACTCTTCTGAAAACACGAGAGGTTGGCAACTGGTCTATGAAGCTGATTTTTATTCCTTGTGTTGTCACTGTACAGCAGAATTAGTTTGAAAAAGTTCTTGGTTATTTACAATAAAGTTCATTAATGTATTCACAAGGAAGAGCTAAGGTCTCTAATCTCTTAAATAGACTTCTACATGAATTTCAAGGTTTTACACCAGCCATTAATCTAACAACTTTCTTTTGTAAAGTGAATATTTTTTGGCTGTTTGATGAATTACCCCCCAAAATTATTCCATACTTCATAATTGTTTGTATGGATCAAAATAAAATTTGTTTTATAAAATTCACAAAAAATTGCCAAGTATTTCAAAAGTTATTGTGGGATATGGACATACATGAACATAAATGATGCCATAAGCCTGTGTTACTCTGTAGTTTTTCTCAGTTCTAACCTAATTTTTCTGTGTAAAAACTCTGTTCTTACTAGTTTAGGTGTGCACACAATAGTACCAAAGCTAATGCAATAAGTCTTAGGCTATTTGTATGTCTCTTTCTGTTGCAGTTATGTTATGGGAGAGGCTTTGTGTGTGAATTATGTGATGATGATGAAGTTATTTTCCCTTTTGACTCGGCTACAGCCATTTGTCAGAAGTGCTGTGCTGTGTTTCATCGAAATTGTTGGACTAAAAAGAATCATCATTGTCCAAGGTGCATTCGTATACAGAAACGAGCGTCTTTACGCAGGGACAGTACTTCAAATGAAGAAAATTTTTCAAGTTGAAGTTGCAATATTTTCCTGATAGCTGTGCACAAGTAAGAGTTGAGGATGAAGGAAGGTTATCTGTTTCTCACCCCATGAACACTAAAGTTTGGAACCGTATATTATTAGATTTGCTTTGATTCATATAAGACTTGGATTTGAAATCTTTCTTTTCAGTAATTTTGATCAGACATGTATGGAAGATGAGTGTCACAGATTTCCAGCTATTGTTAAGATTAAAAAACTAAGAATTTCTGCAATATTAAACATGTGAATATGAATTTAATGTGCATAAGAACTTCTGTAGTTACTGTTTATTTTCCATTTGTATATTACCAAAATTGTAGGATGTAAACTGTAGAAGTTTGTAAACAGATAATTTTATACAGTTTCTTGGCATGTGTGCATGCCAACACAGCCTTGCAAATGACATAAAGTCTAGGTTCTCTTTCCACATGTATTACAGCTTTTGTCATATTAATGTCTCATATAGAAATTGACATGAAATTGTTAATATAAACCAATACTTTGGTTACACTGTGGTCCTTATGACATTCAGTGCATCATCAAAGACTCTGAATTTAATATGTATGGTTGGTTTACTGCCTGACTTCTTATATATAACTTGTCTTCCTTGTATAATATGAGTACATCAGCATTCACAGTACATAATTCCTAAGTCATGCCGTATAAAGTTGTTGCTGTTTCTATATTGATATGTTGTAAAATCTTTTTTCCCCCTAATTTGTGTGATCTCTCTCACCTCATTGGCCCCTGTTGAAATTAACCCATGTCTGTGTTGTGAACACCTTTAGAATGATTCTTGGTTTTGTAATGACAATATTTCCATCAGTCTAAATTAAAAATCATAAAATGTTAGTATGATGAACTGTAAAAGATATGGAAGAAATTGGTTATGGTCTATTTTAAGGTACTGTCTTGGCACTTGCTTGGAGAGAGTGTGAAAAACCATGAAAAACCTGTCAGGATACCCATCCTTCTGGCAGAGATTTGAACCCAGGACCTCCTGAATACAAAGCAGAATTGCTTTAACATCAACATTTAGTAGCACATTTAGGGTAAGTTCCATTTACTCCACAATTAGGATGACATTGTAGGTGATAATCAGCATGTGGAGCCCTCAGCATAACATGGAGTTCTGGTTTCCAGCATTCACAGCTTTGTAGCCTAGTCAAATATGAGAAAGAAGGAGAAGGCATGGAAAAATAGCATCAAACCTAGAAGTTGTGTCATGAGAAGCCAATGCCTTACCTCCAGACCATTAATCTATAACTTTTGTTCTTCTTTATCTAAGCCATGTCTGTATTATACTGTGGCTGGCAATGGACTGATTATCCAGGGTTTGATTTATGGATTTTTGTCTTCATTGGAATATCCAGTTCCTAGGGTCCAAACACCCTTAATTCAGTATAGGTAAAGTGGATAAAGCACAGAACTCCTCTCCTCAGAGGAGATTTATCCTTGCATTTTTACATGAGTTTACTGTTCTGCTGAAATCTGAAACATCATTACATGATTTCCATTATCACTGTAGTGTATCACCATAACAGATTCCTTTGCACATGATCATTAAACCAGTAGTTAATATGTTGTTCTTGGCTGTGTGATGATCCCAAATTGGACAGTACTACTATTTTATTCCAGGTCAAAATACACCTGTTTCTGTATGTCAGGTTTTATCACATTTTATCACTGTATCTGCTGTACAACAATGGAATGGGACATAAATGAAACATTGAAATAACAAGTGCTTAAAGAGTTATAATGTTGTACCTGTACCTGGTGTCATGGCAGTTGTTCCTACTCACAACTCTTGCTCGGTGGTCTGGCAAACTTGTGCTAACAACACATTGTACAGGCTGTGAGAATTCCCATGTCTTGTGCTAGAGCACTTTTCATGATGTATGCCATCATTTCTGAGTACTTCAGAGTTGTTTGAATGTATCGTCTATATAGTAATGATTATTTCAGTAATTTTGTCATGCTTTCACATTGTTTTTGAACTCCCTTTCTAACAAGCTTGTAAATTCCTGTCAGATTCCATTATGGACGAAAGAAAGTATGTTCACAGTCTCTTTGACCACAAATAGATATTTTGTGTGAATTATACTCCAGCTGTTATCTTAGTAAAAATAGTGGTGAAGATTGTGGCAACAGTTCTATTGATAATTAAATTTATGTTGAAATAATTAAGAATGAAGTGAAATGTAACAAGTTAGGAAATGTACACATAGCAAACAGTTATGGTGTGTTCACCAGAATTTGACCATTGACTTTTGCAAATGATGCTAGTGATGTCATAGTAGTCGTGGGTCATCTGTCTGGCTGGGTGATGATTTCCTCTAAGTATCTCCAAATGTAGTTGTGTGGCCAGCTGGCTGGGCAATCCTCACTCATTATTTTCTACACACAGAAATGCATGTAGGTTTTCTTGTAAATTGCTTGTTGTTGCCTGATTATAACCAAAATTGAAAATATGTGAAGAACTTCAGTATAACTCCACAATATCACATTTAATGAAAATTCATTCAGTAGTTCTCAGACAGAAAGACATGGGAAAGCTATAAGTCACAATTTTTGCAAATTTTAGTTGTGAACATGCCTAAGAAAGGCCTTTGCAGCCAGGCATTTATGAATCAGCTCTGTAGATGGTTTCAGACAGATCGAAGCATGGTCTCAACTCTTTCCTCTTCCACTTCTTTCTCTCCACCTTCCTTCTAAACAATGGGGCCTTCCCCTCTCCTGTACTTTCCTTGTCACATAACACATCTTCCACCAAACTGCCAATTCCAGACCAATATAATGAGTCCCTTTTCCTTCCACAGACATTCACCCTGAAGATGGCAACTGCACTGGTTGCTGAAATGTTCAGAATGCCTTCAAAACTCGATGCAGTTAACTTGAAAGCTGAGGTGATACATTAGACTCTGGCTGTGAAAATCCAAGGAAAAATAACAGTAGGTATGTTTGTTGGTTATACCATAACATATAAGTATCATATTCCTGTGTTTGAAATGACTTTTCATATAGATTTATCTGATCAGTAGCTTATTTAGCTCTTATGATTATGATGATTTTATTATGTATCTGCTACAATTAATTAGAAAATACAACAGTTTTAATTGTGTGTGGTTGGGGGGGGGGGGGGGGGGGTGTCCAGCTTTGAGTGTTGAATAAGACGTCAGAATACTATCAGAGATGTGAGAATCCACTGCTGTAATTATTTGTCCAATATTATACGAAATGTTTTAACCCAACTGGCAGTCAGTTGTGACATAACATGAGAAACATGCCATATCCAGACTATGAAAGGGTTAAAAGTTGCAGACACCACATTTCTTTGTATGACCAATACAGCAGAATAACTGATTTGTTTCAAGTATTTATTTTATGGATCATTTGTGGAATAATGACTGGCAGAATAAAATTGAAAATTCTTGGAGAAAAGCGAACCCATGTGCCATTTTATCCGTATAAAGTTCACAAGACCACTCTGGGGTTGAACACAGGCCTCCATGGTGAGGAAGTAGTAAGGAGGCACTTAGCTATTGTAACGTGGGACGGTATACGACCTTGATTGTCAACCCTGATTTATTCACGTCAAATTAAATCAGTTACAGAGGTCTGCACATACAGTCAACTCTCTACAACAACAACACACTTTGTGTCTCTGTTCTCTGCACACACACACACTCTGTCCTCCGAGTCTGTCTGGTCCCTCGAGTTTGGCGCTCTTCACACTCTTCGCTTACACATCGGGCCGTAGCACCCCACTGGACACACGCTGGCTCCTCGGCCGCCACGGTACATGTACCCATTGCCTGCTCACGCAGCCGACCTGTCCATACTCAGCGTCGGCCCGTAGCACCCCACTGGACACACACTGGCTCCTCAGCCGCCACGGTCCACATACCCAGTGCCTCACACGTAGCCGACCCGTCCTTTCTCAGCGCCACACCAGACCTCTCGTTAGCTCCACTCTCTCGGCTCTCACGGCACACTTCTCTTACGCCCGATTCACAGCTCTGTTCTTTCCACACTTCCTTTCCAACAACTCTACTCTCAACACACTCTCTTTCCAACCACCCTTCAACACTCTCCCTTTCCAACCAACAATGTCAATAAAAAGACAACTAAACTGTTTATTGACATTGTTATGCTGCTCTCACGGCAACACGTCACACTATGTTACTTGTGGCTGTGGGAGGTTTTTCTTATGTCATTAACAAGACTTGATCATTAATGTGTTAATTATTATTGCATAAAATGCTCTTAGGCTGCATGTTCATTTCATATTACATTTTGTCAAATACACCATATTTATTTGATGTAAATGTATTGTAAAAAGTCTTCTTGCATGCACATTCAGTAATATGTTGGATAAGGATGGATGGATGGTGTTATTCAGGGTGGTAGGTCATAAATTCAGGTACTTCTGACTCTGAGCTTCAAGATGTTAAAATGTCTTTGATGGCAAGATATATTATGGGTGATTGTCCTGAAGATGGAGGCGGCAAAGACCTCTGAAATGTCGGTAAACTTCTACCAGACTACTTGGCGCAACAACCGAGCAGACAGTCTTTTCAGATACCACAGTGAAAACCTCAAGTCCTACCAGTATGGGTTTAGGCTGAGAGTTCACAGTAGATCATCAATATATATGAGGAAAAGCAGAGGAACAAATGCCTAACCTTGATGAGCTCGATGTTTTATGATGCCCCAATTTGATGATGTTGCATATATATTTTGGTGCATTATGCCATGGTACTGAATATTATGCTCCTGAAAGGCTGAGAGATAACCACTATTCATTTGCCAAGTGAGATATATTGCAACGATAAAGCTGTTAGCAATTAATAATAATAATAATATGAAATAATAGTATAACAACAAATAGTTATGAATCTATATTTTCACACATGACTGTGTTTGTGGCCAGTATAACTTGAATTCTTTGCCATAGCAAGCCCAGTAAATAAAATGGAAATGACGTGGTCTTCATTTGGTTTCGAAAGTGTCTTGCACGTCAGATTTTGTCAAAATCGGCTGAGCTGAAAAGGATGACAAGGCAGATTTTGTGTGTTTAAAAGACCTTATGTGGGGGGGCAAGGGGGAGAAAGTATGCCAATAATGTAATAATTTTTGTCATACACAAACAGGAACAGAACAATCACAGATATATCACAGCTCTCGGGGAGGATATCACTACATTATCGTTACTTGTAGGTAGTACAATTTACCAGTCATGCCAAACTTGGTCTCATATTAGAATCCCAACTATGTCTGATAAAGCAGAGATACTTAAAATCAAACAATTTGCGTCGTGGTTTGCGATAAAAAATTCGAGTTCAATTTTTCTCAAAGACATGGGTATTTAAGGAATTTCTCTTGTACGATTTTGTTGGCTCTGGTAAACTAAAGTGACAAGAACGATCAACTCTATTCATGTTTAAGATTACTGTGACAAGCATGACCTACTCTGAAGTAATAGTAGTGACTTGTTTATCGTTTGGCGAGGTCTTCGATACACAATCCCGGTTAACTAAGCGTTCCCAATGTTGCAAATCAACGTTTGTAAGCACTGTGAGTTTCAGCCGTTTATGGCGGCTGACGTGGAATGTGAAGTGCTTAAGATTAGGTTTTGCTATTATAATATTAAAGTAGTATGTTGTATGTAATTCATATGACGTTAACACATTTTTTCAATTATGTGTCCGGACGCTGGAATGTATTCATTAATAGACAAAGATTAAATGGCGTGAAGAGATTATTTGTTGATATTGTAAACATTACGCTATGCCACATTCAATTTTTAATTTACGTTAAGGGCAATGCACTGTGGGTAGGAATTGAGCTTGGCGCATGCGCAGTTCAGTTTACAGTTAGATCTCGTCAGAAAATGGCGTCGGCTAAGTTTTTGGAGGAAGCTCTCAGTACAGACGTCGATGAATCAGCAGTCAATGCAATAGTGGGATCGCTGGAGACACAGTTAGTTACCACGACACCTGCAGTTTCCAGCCAGCAAGGACCATCAGCTACAGTCAATCAAAATCATATGAACAGTGCAATAGCTAATGGGGGCACTGTCTCTACACAGAAACATGGTGTGACGAACGGTGGATCAGGATCTATGAATATTCTTTTAAACTCAGATACAAACAAAACCAATACTACAAGCACACTTCAGAGTGGTAATGTTGTACATTCAAATGTTGTGAATACAGTTGTAGCGTCGTTGCATGGTGGAGTTCCTGCTAGTGGATATATAAATCAAGTAACTTCAAGTGCAAGCCAATCAAATATCACAAATCTAACCAAGTCACATGAAGCTGTCAAAATAGTTTATCCCTCAGGCAGTCAGACTTTGACTACTACTGGTGGAGTAAATATAAACAGTAGAGTTGCCTTTCCAACTGGAGCACTCCCAAATGGCAATTTGGGCCTCGCTCCACTGTCTTCACATACTGTTTTAAATGCAGTAACCTCGAGTGTTCAAAGTGTAGTTTCTCAAACCCATTCCCAAGCTGGAAGTAATGTAACTAAACAGATTGGTGGTGTTATTGGTATTGAACATGGGAAACCAACTGGAACAGCTTTAGTAATAAAAACTTCAGTTGGTAATCCAAATGTTACCCAAGGGGCTCCTCTAGGTGCTGGTGTAGTGTCTGTTCCAATGACTGTAAATACCACAATGACCCTGACAGGAACACATGTGAACACAGCTGTTGGTACGACGACAACATCAGGAATGTCGGGAGTTGTAACATTAGCAAAACCCATTACGCATACTGTTGGGGCTTCTCAAACAATAGTAGGGAACCCCTCTACAACAATACTGCCAGCCAATGTGCAGATTGTTAATGTGAATGCTGTCAGACCAGCTACGCCTGGTCAACCAGGACAGAAGGGACTGCCTCCCAGAGTTGTAATTGGGGCTCCACATATGGTTGGTGCACGTCCTGGACAACCAGGAGTAAGTTTGCTTTGTGTCTTCTTGATTATTTGTGAGTTTTTAGTAAGTTTAAATGCGTTTTATCAGTAAAATTGTTGCTTGTGTGTCTGTAGGGTATGAATATTATAGTGATATAATAGTTAATATGTCACTGCAGCCATTTTTAGAAACTTTTGGAGTTTTATGGTTTCAGTCATCACTCTGTTTTTATAAAACATTAATCATTTTAAGAGTGGTAAATTATGCTGTTTTTCATTTCAAAGTTTATGACATAAGTTTACAGCTCTGTTTTAATATTTTATTTGTTTTTGTCTTATGTTGACATGGGTTTATACTACGAAGTATGTTAAGAAAATATTTTTGTAGTCAGTGTTGAAGAACCACATAATAGAAACAGTAACCTTGACACCATTTGTGTATGATCCTGTAGGATCAAAGTTTGAAGAACATTCACATAAAATATTATCCAATAATGATTTCTTAAATTGGATTATTTTACTATAAATCGTAATAGGTTAGGCCTGCATAAGTTTTTATATAAATTTTGGAGCCACCTCCAAAACTCGTAGCCAGAAGATATATGTGCATATTAGAAATTGAAATAACATTCACGTAAATTTATTTGCCAATACTGTTGTTGCCAACTATGATGGAATCGGATGTACATGGCACAAATTTTAAAATTTTACTTAATAGATGTGACGTGCTGCTTCTGGAGCAGTGATAATGTGACTGGCTTGGTAGTGAAGCGTTATTTGTTTACTCGGCATTGTTGTGGAACACAACAATGCTGAGTAAACAAATATCTGTTGAAATTGTTGATGACGTCATTTCTTGAAGACAACGAGGAATCACAAATTTCTATAGTAGATAATATAATCAATAGAATAATATGCAGAAAATTTTAGGTACTATCATGAAATCATGAACACTTTAGTCACTGTGGTACCCTGATGCCTGGGCTTTATTCTGGCCTGATGATATAGGCCACATTTAGTGGTCAGTTGCTTTTAGTAACATAGAAATACTTATGGCAACATTATACTACTATGTGAAGTCTATATCACTTGGTAACATTAAAATGACAGTTTAGTAAAATTATACAAAAAGGAAAATATTTGTGTTTAAAGTGTTTAACACTTCAACACTATTTGACATCTGTAGCTTGCCTAGTGAAGCTGTAACTTCCATGTAGTCTGTTATAGCCATATTTTTTTTATGTGTCGGTTATTTTGTAAGAGAAAATAACTAAAAATATTTAATTTTAAAACTTTGGAGTATTATATCAGTAGTACTTAATCTTTGAAGTTTGACTGTAATTCATTGCATTACTTTGCAGCCATAGGCTTCAGTCCTATGGGGATTATGATAACTATATATTGAAACAAGTTGTTAATGGTTTTGTTCATTTCTGAGAGGAATTTTACTGTGTAGTATTTATGGTTCAGAATGTGCTGTTTTTACAAGGATATTTGTGATTGTAACACATTGAGCTCTCATTTTAGTAGTTGATCTTGACTACAGGCATTGTTAAACAGAAATCTGATCTATATAGGAAAGAATAGCATTTCCATGTGAATGCCTTTACTGTTGTGAATGTACTTAGGACAGCCATCCCAACTGTAAAATAACACACAGTTACTCATTCAGAACTGTGGAAAGTGATCAGCTCTTCTGTCTGATGAGGAATTAGAAGGAAGTATAATAACAGTTGGTTCTAAGGGGCGTTAATTTAATTTGGATCCTATTTGAAAATTGATTTATAGTGTATTTAATGACAATCAGTAGCTCAGACTGTGTAGAGTCAAGTGATAGGATAATTGATGAATGAACAATGGAAAGCGTTGTGGAAGGACATGGTTGAGGCCAAATTTTAAGTCTCTAATATACCATCATTTGCTTGAATAAACTGAGGAAACTCATAAAAAGCTGCAGTCGGGATAGCTGGTCTTTGGAATGAGGTTTGAAACCAAAACCTCTCAGATATGAAGCAGGAGTGTCAACAACTCAGCTGGGATGTTTTGTGTTTTGAATTGATAAATTGATAATGTTTTTTTGTGATGCTGTTGTATTTTTGATAGTGGTCAGTATTTAATGTGGGAAGACATGTGATATTGCAGATATGTAATAGAAAATATAACAGGCAATTTTGGCTTCCATGATGTAACAAAATGGGTTTTGAAAGTACGAATTTGTAAGATTTGAAGTGTTCTCAGGATCTGAATGTAGTGAAGTCTTCTTCCTATGTGGTTATCCAGTTAAATATCTAATGTCTGTTTCTGCCTCTATTATCTAGGTGAATGTGATGGGAGACATAGCTGTTTGTTGTGTTTATACAGCCGTTAGCATTTGGAATCCAATATTCTTGTCCAAGAGAACACCAGTAAGGGAACAGTAGGTGGAGTCAGGTGGTCAGTTATTACAGCTTATGTTGCTTAACCTGTACAGTCCTGAATGTTGTCTCTTATTGCTTGTTAATGAAAGAGACTATTAAGATGTGGCTAGATCTCAGAAACCTCAACAATGCATAGGATTTGTTGTAAGTTGATCATGTAACCCTGATACCACCATACTGCATGAAGTAGGGTCTTCAGAAAACAACAGAAGGAAAGAGCAATGAAAGCTGGCATCTGGACTGTGCAGGTTAAGCAACATTGACTCTGTGTTGACTTACAGCATGACTCTGCCCACTCTTCCCTGTTGGTGTCTGTTGAAGAGACAGACATATATGCGGAGCAGTTTTATTGGGGATGCGGATGTTAAAAATTGATTATGTATTGAATGGGGAAACCGGTAACAAAGGGAGATGTGAAATATGTTATGTTGAACTTATTTACTCTTGTGGGAATCATTCAGAAACCTGTCATAAGGTCCTTATTCATTCACTACATAAATTATTTCTACACCAGGTTTGTACACAAGTAAGTTGGATCTAATTTCTATATTCTTGCCATTCTTGGGTGATGAAAGTATGGACTATCTGAGAGACTATCAAAACCAACATTTTTTGTGTTATACACCTTGTAAGAGGCTTAAAGATATTAACACATCTCTAATACTGGAAGGGATGTCTTTCTTTCAAACAATTCCTTCTCAACTCATCAGAATATTGAATAAAAGCTTTCAAAGTTTGTGATGCAACCATAGGATAGCCAGTGATATGAAAACAGGTGTGGCATAAGCAGTTGCAAAATTAATCTTTTAGACCCCACTGTTTAATCTTTTTTCTTTCTCTCTTTGCTTTTTAAGTTTTCCCATCTCTCTCTCAGCTTCTGAAATTACTGTGTCACTCTTCACCCATGAACATTCTTTTGTTCTTTTTTAAGATTTTTTATAAAATGAAGGAGTTTAAAAACAGAGTGCTGAGGAGATATTTTGGACCTAAGAGGGATTGTGTGACAGGAGGCTGAAGAAAATTGCATAATGAGTTGCTTCATAATTTTTATTCTTAGGCAAATATTCAAATCAAGGAGGATGAAACAGGTGAGCATATAGCATGTGTACAGGAAATGAGAAATGGTGAACAAAATTTTGGTTGGAACATTTGAAAGAAAGAGACCACTTATAAGACCTATGTATAGATTTGAAAATAATATTGAACTGGATCCTATTTTGAAATTGTACATCTAATTATAAACATGTTTGTGCTAATTTATTATGAGCCGGGATAGCTCAGTCAGTATAGTGACTAGCTACGGGCTGGACGACCGGGGTTCGATCCCCGACTGGGGCAGAGGATTTTTCCTCTAGCCTCTGCGTCCAGACCGGCTCTGGGGCCCACCCAGCCTCCTCTACAATGGGTACCGGGGTACTTTCCCGGGGGTAAAGCCGGCCGGGGCGTGATGCTGACCACTCACCCCCATCTAGTGCCGAGGTCAAGGAAGAGAGGAGCTATACCTCCACTCACCCCAAACGCCTACATGGCGTATAGTGGGACAAACTTTACTTTTACTTTTACTTTACTTTTTGTGCTAATTTATTAGTGGCTTTTCTGTATGTATACACCCCTATATCCACCTGATGATGATCATAAGTGTCACAGCATGTTGGTGTTTTGATAATATCTGCATTTTGTGTTGAGCAGTCTTTAATTTCATATAATGTACGCAACAGGGTATACAAACAAAGAAAGATTTGCCATTTGCATTGCTATGAAAGAATTGTATTTGTTATGTTTGCTTTATTTTAGCAAATAACGCTACAGACATTGCAAGGCCTTCAACCTGGAACCCAAGGCCACTTGCTGCTGAAGACTGAGAATGGTCAGTATCAGCTGTTACGTGTGGGACCGGCACCCACAACACCGGGTGCTGCCATTGCACCAAGCAGTGCAGCAGCATCTATACCTACTGGTGCAACATATCGGCTTCAGTCAGTTCCAGCTGTAAGTATGTTCTGAACAAAAGCTGGTTTTCAGGTTGCCTTGTGTGATGATTGTAGTGTCTAGTATTTGTATTAGTGCCATTCTGAAAATGTTATGTTTTCATGTATAAGAATTTTTTAATTTACTGTCATTTATTTCCCATTTCCAGGCAATTCACAGCTTCAGGCAATTACAGAAAAAAAGACTCCTTCATTTTTAAAGTATGTTGTGAGTTTAATAAATTCTTCTCAGGTTACCAGCCGTGTAAGGTGGCTTAAGAAAGCACTGTTTCAAGAACCATCCTCATCCTCAGGGTACCATCAAGTGTTTAATGCATCGAAACAGTGCTTTCTTCATTAAACCACTTTACACAGTTGGTAGCCTGAGAAGGAATTATTACTCTCTGTTGCTGTGAAAGCTTCAGTTCATACTTATGTCATGAGTTGTCTGAAAAATATGGAATATTGTGATTTGCTGAACTCATTGTTTGAAATTGATTATAACCAATCCACTCCTGCAGTAGATTGGCCCCTTGCATAGAGCATTTCACTTTATTGTTTTGGTGGTTATTTTGTCTTAATTCATTATAGTCTGTTTAATTGTTCTGTTTGAGAACATGATGATTTATTGTATAAACAGCTTGCTCCAAATACATGTGAACAATGCTTTGTACATTTGCTTTAGTCTATATCAAGGAATTAAATGCTGTTGAATTTCATCATATAAGACACTAGTAGATGGCTGTCTTTTGGGTTGTGTCATGTTGTCTGGTAGAGGTTTACCAGTGTTTTAGAGGTTCTTGCTGCCTCCATCATGGTGATCACTGACCTGATGATGGTGGCAGAAAGGACATCAGAAGTATTGGTAAACTTCTACCAGACTACACGGTGCTACAATCCAGAGGACATTCATCTTCTTACTTACTGCCGTTAAAACCTCAAATCCTACATACACCATACTGATAAATAGGATGTCACACTGTAACAATCTGTACTGACTAAAAATAATATGCTTCCAATCTTGTTATGTCTGCCTCTCTGAAAGTAATGGCTTGAGAGTCACATAACAGATTATTATGAAATTTGATACGGGGGACTTTTACAAACATTTGTTGACATATTTCAGTTTAGGTTAAAAGTGGACAATAATAATGTGCATATTACATAAAGACCTACCTGTGTTCCTCGGTGAGATATCTTGGCTGCCTTGTTTATCATGGTTATTGTGGTTACCTTTCATACTGTGGTTACCTGGGGAATCATTATCCAACCATCATGTGGTTGTATCATCCATGATTACCTCGTTAACTAACCAAACATCCTTTCCATGTAATGGTTTGTGATCCCAGACAGATCTAAATTGCTGGAGCCATTCACATAGTCAAGGGTCAAATTTTGGTGAACTTGCCAGAATTGTTATGCTAGGCACATTTCCGTACATGTTTGATTTTCATCCTGGCTCATATTTTTTTGGAATTTATCCCAAGATGCATGTAGAATGTTTGGAGCCTGTCTTTTCCTTATAAACATGAACTGAAACAGCTCAGTCAGTAATGACCGGGTATGGCTTTGGCAACTGGTGTTTGATTCTGGCAGGAACGGGATATTATCTCTTAGCTACCACATCCAGACTCTCTGGATCTCACTTTGCCATCTATGCAGTATACTTACCTTACTTATGTAGGGAATCTTTTCCTAGGGTAAAACAGCTGGAGTATGATGCTGACCTCTTGCCACCATTTAGTATAGAATGTATGGAACTATACCCCACTACCTTGCATATTTATGATGTGATAATTAATTAAGCATGGTGACAGTTTCACCCTTTACTGTTTCCACTCATATAATTTAAACCATGTTGCCCTTAGCTATGTCATCTTGAAGGTATCCAAAGAATTAGTATAATTTTCCGACACTTTTCTCCATTTCATTTTTTAATAAATAATACATAAAATGGTAGAATGATGAAAACGATCTGTTTTGTGCAGCCTGCACACAGTTTTTGTAACAGTGCATTGTTATATGTTGAAAACTTGGTACCTGATGTCAGAAAACGTGTCATGTGGCAGTGAGTATCTTTGTAAGCAACTGTACAGATGAATGAAGAACATCAAATCTGCTGGATGGTTTATGGGATGCTGAAGCAAAAGTAATGTTTCTTGCCAACGACTGATTTTGGTAAAGAAAATTACTGAGTAATGTGTGAATTTGTTTTTAGTAGTAGGCCTAGTTTAGTAACATTTTTAATAAATTTCCATGTTGTTTCTGTAAATTATCTTCCTTTATAATACTTTAGTTTGCAAGTCAGTAAACAAAGGTGAATATGGCCCTGGGTCTGGAAGAGAATGAGAACAGCTATATAGACAGTCAGTTATACATTCTTAACAGATGCTAATTAACTATTTATTTAGGTACCATGAAATGTATTAACTGACTTGTTGCAGCCAAAAGTTTCGGCACCGTAACACCAAAGCCCACCATTGAGAATGTTACTGAGCCAGTTCAATTCACTTGTCTTTCCAACAATTCCTTTTTGTAAAATCCATTGTAGTATTATTTTTCCATTCCCTTCCCTTCCCTGTGTTATGCTATTAACATACCTACAGATTCAGTATTAACAATTGACTGTGTTAGTACTTATGTTCATAAGTACTAACACAGTCAGCTGTGGTTATGTTTGACAAATATAATTAATGGGAATCTGTATTTGTTGAAGTTATGCAGAGAAAAGATTGTCAGATAATACAGTTATTAATTTATAGCAGTTGCTAGCCTTACCATATATATTGAAAATACATATTTTTAGAGATGCAGCCATGAGAGACAAATGTGTACCAAAATATCTTTTGTTGGGCAAATATGAACAGGTGTTTAAATTTAATATACCAAATTTTTTATGCTTCTTCTCCGTGTAGATACTTGCTTTTACAAATACTGTCAGGTTAGATGTATATGACAACTCATTGGTAGGCTACCATTGACACACAGTTAAAAATGGCGTATCTGTAATTCATATAATTTGGTGTTTTCTCCTCAATTCTTAGAATACTGTTCATATTTTCCAGCATGGTGCAGTCACCGTAGCCACTACAAGTGCTGCTGCTGCTGTTATTCAGCCCACACAGCCACCTGCTCTGGTCACACAGAATGCCACAGTGCAGGTATAGCCCTATCTCTGTATCTGGATTTTATGACACAGATCAAAAAATTAATTATCTTTTTTATTCTAATATATATAATATATTATAATGTCCCATAAAACCCATAGAATGTTTTTCTGATAAACACTTTAAGAATATAAAGTCAGATGAATGATACCAATTATACATTTTAAGCATTAACACTAATACTGTGTATTGTATCTTAAATCAGTTCTTAGCAGTCACCACAAAGGATCACTGTACATCCAAAAACTTATCAACATTTGGTGTCTGTTGCATAGCTCCAAACTTGCATGTTCATAGAGTATAAAATTACAGAGCTGGATGATTTGTGTGCATTTTGGTACTGGTAACAAAATTGTAATAGTTACTGCTTTTGAAGTATTTTCCAGGGAATTGTTTAATTATGTTTTTCTTTTGACCATCTTTCTTCATTTGTCAGGAAATGATGATTCTATATTCTTTTTAATAAAAAGCATAATTTTATCGTATACTTGTTTAAGTATGGTGTAGCAGTGGAGCCAGATTTGTTTCTGCTATGTTAGTGATTGGTAGTTCAAGGTTTGTCAGTAGCATTAACTTATCCATTAACATCACTTTGTGCAGCTAGAATTGCTGTGGTTTCTGTTTATCCAATTGTATTTCATAGTTCATAATATCCCTTCCCCCATTTTTATTCTAGTGTGGCATAGGCTAAAAACTAATACTAAGTATGTACAGTACGTGACTGTAATCTTGAGACTTGCCAGGAATGCAGGAAGTCCAAAGTGTTAAAGGCAGACGCTATCTTTCCTCCTTCACCCCACTTCCTCACCCTGCAAGTCTCAAGATTACAGTCGTGGACTATACCTCCATAAAACATATTTGCACTCTAAACTTATAGGATTTCCCAAGAGGACTGTCATGTTGAAGGCTCACTTATAGTTGGTAAGGTTTTGAAACTACCTTTGTGTAAAGACATTCATATCATTGCCATCAGATGGTACCAGATATTCTACTTTGTGAAGACTTGGCATTGAAGTGATCAAATCAAGGTGGATGATGTGTATGTAGCATGCATAGGAGAGATGAAAAATGCATACAAAATATGGTGTACCATGCAGTAAATGTGGTATGTTTACCTATAGGTCTTGAAAATGTGTTGGTAAGGGATGGCAAAAAATGCTCCTTTCCCACAGCCATATGTCTTGTGGTGTAAGATCTTGAAAGTTTGATGGATAGGGAAATTTGGTTTCTGTGAAAATGAAGTGGTCTTGATGAGCATGTTGCACCATAATTTATTGTGGTCTGTTCCTGTGAATGGAAAAAATGCTTTATTTTGAAAACCTTTTTATGAGCATTCATTGAACTCTCAGTATAGTGACTGACTGCAGACTGGATGACGGGTTTGATCCCTGATGGGCAGAGGATTATTTCTCTAGCCTCTGTATCCAGACCGGCTCTGGGGCACACCTACATGGCATATAGTGGGACAGCTTTGTTTTTTTACTTTTTATACATTGCACTCTATGGCCAGTTAAGCCAACAAATATGTAGCAGAACATATGTGCAGTTACAGGAGTGCTTTAATCTTTTCAGCTACTGACTGTTGGGTTGTATTGTAGTTGTCTTTTGAATCTTAGAGAGGAAGACGTACAGATCTGATGTTAAGCTGTGTACTTAGAAGTGCAGTGGCTAAATCTGTACATAAATATAGTTATTGCATCTCCCTTATCTATTCACATACTGTTACTGTTTAGAGCTGTACTGATAAACTTAAGCCCGAAAATAGGATGCCTTCATCACAGTATAAATGGTATATCTGCAGTGCATTATTATTTTTTGCGTATGCTTTAGCTGCATGTACATGCAGCAAAAAGTCAAAGTGAGACTGGACTCAGGAGACACCAACAGCGTTGAGATAGGTAGAGGTGTAAGACAGGGATGCTGCTTATCACCAATTCTTTTTAACCTGTACGGGGAATGGCTTGCCAAGGAAGCTCTGGAGGGAACAGGAGACTTCAAAATTGGAGGAAGAGTGATAAAGACTGTAAAGTATGCAGACGACTTAGTAGTATTGGCGAAGGAAGAGGAGGAATTACAGAACATGATGGACAAGTTAGTGGAAACAGGTAGAGAGTATGGAATGGAAATCAACATTGAAAAATCAAAGGTAATGAGGATAGCACCGAGAGCAGAACCATTGAACGTTGTAATTGGAAACCAACAGATGGAGAATGTGGAGCATTTCAAGTACTTGGGAAGCATAGTCACGACGGACGCCCTATGCACCAAGGAAGTAAAAACAAGGATAGCCATGGCCAAGGCAGCTTTCGTCAAGAAGAGGATACTTCTCACTAGCAAGTTGGGCTTGGAGATGAAGAAGAAAGTAGTGAAGTGTTACGTATGGAGTGTCGCGCTGTATGGAGCAGAGACTTGGACACTCAGGAAGAAGGAACAGAAATACCTGGAGAGTTTTGAAATGTGGTGTTGGAGAAGAATAGAGAAGATCAGGTGGACGGATCGAGTGACCAATGAAGAAGTATTGAGGAGAGTCAACGAGCAAAGAAGCATTCTGCAGGCGATTACACGAAGGAAAGCTAACTGGCTGGGACATATTATGAGAAGGAATGGGTTACTGAGTGATATAATCGAAGGCCAGGTTGAAGGAAAGAGAGGACTAGGAAGAAGATTGATACAGCTAACCGACGACCTTAAACAAGGAAAGAAGATGACGTTCCAGGAATTAAACCGAGAAGCCGAGAATAGGGACAACTGGAGAGCTCTTTTTGGGCAGAGCAATGGACCTGTCGTAAGACAGAACACTTAATAATAATAGTGCTTTAGCTTGCAAGTCTCAAGATTACAGTCGTGGACTATACCTCCATAAAACATATTTGCACTCTAAACTTATAGGATTTCCCAAGAGGACTGTCATGTTGAAGGCTCACTTATAGTTGGTAAGGTTTTGAAACTACCTTTGTGTAAAGACATTCATATCATTGCCATCAGATGGTACCAGATATTCTACTTTGTGAAGACTTGGCATTGAAGTGATCAAATCAAGGTGGATGATGTGTATGTAGCATGCATAGGAGAGATGAAAAATGCATACAAAATATGGTGTACCATGCAGTAAATGTGGTATGTTTACCTATAGGTCTTGAAAATGTGTTGGTAAGGGATGGCAAAAAATGCTCCTTTCCCACAGCCATATGTCTTGTGGTGTAAGATCTTGAAAGTTTGATGGATAGGGAAATTTGGTTTCTGTGAAAATGAAGTGGTCTTGATGAGCATGTTGCACCATAATTTATTGTGGTCTGTTCCTGTGAATGGAAAAAATGCTTTATTTTGAAAACCTTTTTATGAGCATTCATTGAACTCTCAGTATAGTGACTGACTGCAGACTGGATGACGGGTTTGATCCCTGATGGGCAGAGGATTATTTCTCTAGCCTCTGTATCCAGACCGGCTCTGGGGCACACCTACATGGCATATAGTGGGACAGCTTTGTTTTTTTACTTTTTATACATTGCACTCTATGGCCAGTTAAGCCAACAAATATGTAGCAGAACATATGTGCAGTTACAGGAGTGCTTTAATCTTTTCAGCTACTGACTGTTGGGTTGTATTGTAGTTGTCTTTTGAATCTTAGAGAGGAAGACGTACAGATCTGATGTTAAGCTGTGTACTTAGAAGTGCAGTGGCTAAATCTGTACATAAATATAGTTATTGCATCTCCCTTATCTATTCACATACTGTTACTGTTTAGAGCTGTACTGATAAACTTAAGCCCGAAAATAGGATGCCTTCATCACAGTATAAATGGTATATCTGCAGTGCATTATTATTTTTTGCGTATGCTTTAGCTGCATGTACATGCAGCAAAAAGTCAAAGTGAGACTGGACTCAGGAGACACCAACAGCGTTGAGATAGGTAGAGGTGTAAGACAGGGATGCTGCTTATCACCAATTCTTTTTAACCTGTATGGGGAATGGCTTGCCAAGGAAGCTCTGGAGGGAACAGGAGACTTCAAAATTGGAGGAAGAGTGATAAAGACTGTAAAGTATGCAGACGACTTAGTAGTATTGGCGAAGGAAGAGGAGGAATTACAGAACATGATGGACAAGTTAGTGGAAACAGGTAGAGAGTATGGAATGGAAATCAACATTGAAAAATCAAAGGTAATGAGGATAGCACCGAGAGCAGAACCATTGAACGTTGTAATTGGAAACCAACAGATGGAGAATGTGGAGCATTTCAAGTACTTGGGAAGCATAGTCACGACGGACGCCCTATGCACCAAGGAAGTAAAAACAAGGATAGCCATGGCCAAGGCAGCTTTCGTCAAGAAGAGGATACTTCTCACTAGCAAGTTGGGCTTGGAGATGAAGAAGAAAGTAGTGAAGTGTTACGTATGGAGTGTCGCGCTGTATGGAGCAGAGACTTGGACACTCAGGAAGAAGGAACAGAAATACCTGGAGAGTTTTGAAATGTGGTGTTGGAGAAGAATAGAGAAGATCAGGTGGACGGATCGAGTGACCAATGAAGAAGTATTGAGGAGAGTCAACGAGCAAAGAAGCATTCTGCAGGCGATTACACGAAGGAAAGCTAACTGGCTGGGACATATTATGAGAAGGAATGGGTTACTGAGTGATATAATCGAAGGCCAGGTTGAAGGAAAGAGAGGACTAGGAAGAAGATTGATACAGCTAACCGACGACCTTAAACAAGGAAAGAAGATGACGTTCCAGGAATTAAACCGAGAAGCCGAGAATAGGGACAACTGGAGAGCTCTTTTTGGGCAGAGCAATGGACCTGTCGTAAGACAGAACACTTAATAATAATAGTGCTTTAGCTTTGTTAATGCTGTTTGTATTTTTAAAATTGTATCAGTAAGTCTGTAATTTTAATTTGAAATAATTTTGATAAAGGATTTATCTATTAATGATAAGGGAAAAACTGCTTATGTCTCATTGCAGATTTATATACAACAAATGAAAAAGATACATGAAATAAAAAAGTACAGAAACCTTATTTGGAAAATAGATATGTAACAAACTAGATAAGTAGTTTGATTATATTTAGAAGCATTGTTTGTTGAAACAATGACACTAGGTTAATTAATATTCCTGTTGATGAAATGTTCTGTCTTGCAGCGGCATACGGTGGATACTACCAAAGAGAAATGTCGGAAGTTCCTCGCAAATCTTCTGGAACTGTCCAGTCGAGAACCTAAATCTGTGGAGAGGAATGTTCGGACTTTAATTCAAGAGCTGATTGATACCAAGGTGGAGCCAGAGGAGTTCTGTGACCGTCTGGAACGGTTGCTCAATGCTTCCCCACAGCCCTGCCTTATTGGATTTCTCAAGGTGCGTGAATTGCTGTAACCGCCTGGTGTTTTTATTATCATAAAAAATTGTCCACAGACAGTAACAACTTTAGATGGCTGTCTTCTGGATTGCTGCTAGTCTGGTAGACATTTACCAACGTTTTATAGGTCCTTGCTGCCTCCATCATCAGGGCAATGATGGAGGCAGCAAGGACATTGGTAAACTTCTACCAGGCTACATGGCACAACAAGCCAGAAGACTCATCTTCAGACTCACCACCAAGGAAACCTCAAATCCTACTTAATAACAGCTTTATTTCTTTCACCATGTTGCTGTTAGTACTTTTAAATTTGTTGTTAATTTGGTTGTAGATTCTAATTAATTTGATATTAGTATAATTGCAACAGAATGGGAGGACTGACTGTCCTCTGACTTTACATGGACCTACTTTTTGTTCAGGCATCATATTCAAATCTAAGCACCTTCATTGAGGCGAGTGACATTTGACAGAGAGTTGTTTTCACAGTTAATATTAGTACCACAAAGTTTGTATGCTGCATCTGTTGGTAGAGGGGATTACTGGTGATTGTGTACTTTCAGACATTTTGGAACAATCTAGATTCTGGAATGTGGATTTTCTTCTCAATTAGGGAGAGGCACAGAGGGTAGCTTTAGGGACTGACATCTATAAGTCGCTTTGGAAGAAAATTGAAAGTATAGACAGTGCAAAAAATTACAGAAAAATGACACAGATGGTTAGTAATCATTTGTTATAATGTAGGTTCTGGGAAAAAAAGCCCATGTTTTATGCAAGGTTTTCATATGTAACTAACGAATTGACAGTGAGGAAGGACCTTCTCACTGTAATGAAGTTCTCATTGTAAGATTGTTTGGCATGTTTGTTCTATTGTTGTTATAAAATGCAAAAGATCCTGAGGGGTGGGTTCATTATTTTTCACCTTGTGTTATTGTCTTTACTTTTCCATCAGCTAATCACTGTTGTCTGTTATTGTCTGTTGTCAGTCTCAACATTGTAGGTTTTGAAATTTTGCTGTACCTGTGAAATGTAAGTGAATTCTGAGTGTGTATAGGATAACATGTGGTTTGACTGGTAATGTTTAAAATTGAACATATCCTGTAAGTGGAATTTTTAGTTAGTGCTTAGTGAACAGCGAAGTTTTACGTTTATTTTTACTGTATTGCGAAGTTTCCATACTTTACTTGCAGTATCATTGTATACATGATTGATTTTCATTATAATATTGGAAGCTCCAGATGTTGCTGTAAAATTGAAATGTAATTTTATAACAAAAGGGCATTTATATAAGTGATTACAGTGAAACCTCGATGAATCGTTTTTGGCAGGGGTGGGAAATAAAAACGACGAATACGGGAAAACGATAGTTGCGGGAAAGCATTAAAATTTTTAAAAAAAACAGTGTTTCTCTTTCAAAGTTACTTCTTTTTACCAAAAAAGTCTTTAATGTACAACTGGTTTGTCAAAACTTTACGTTTTAGGCCAAACAGAGCCCTTTCCACGTTCAAAATGTTTTCCTTGTCACGTTCACTAATATTACGCGCATAAAAGAACGACTTCACTTTTGCCAATGCTTCGGCAAAACTCGGCACAGCTTCGGGCTCGCATTCGTCGCCTTCCTCTGCCTCACCACTCCCACCCCCTTCGCGGACAATAACAGGAAGAATGGAAATACTATTACTGCCGAACTCAACGAAACGTAGCTGTACCACTGAACCACTGGAAACGAGATGAACCAGAAGAATGAAAAGTGTCGCCCGCCTTTCCTTTGTACTTGTAATAAAAGCATTTATGAAGAAATTCACAGTGCACATGCCATTTGGCATCGCTGGAACGAAATATGAGTGCACCCTAATTAAACTCATAAAATTTCTGACAATGAGCACTGCCATTCACTCCAACCATCACCCCTGCACTGCTGACCCCTCATTCCAAAAGAATCTGTGCTGGTTGGGCGACATACCAGGTTACCACTAGTGCGTATTTCAAAAACATTGTGCCTCTTTCGGTATTAATTTATCTCAAAACCCAGCATTTTAATTTCTCAGAAACGATCATTGCGGGAAAATTGTGGGCCGGGACTAAGATTTTTGAACGATTGATGCGATAAAACGATAGTTCGAGGAACGATAGAAGCGGGAAAATGTAACATTATTTTATATGGGATGTATCCGGTACCCAACAAAACGGATGATGCATCCGGGAAAACGATAGTTCCGGGAACGATGGATAGAGGTTTCACTGTATATTGAAGTTAGTCTGTAACTCTGTAATTTTATGTTGTGCTTTAATTAACTTGAATGTCAGGCATTATAATAACAACAATAACAACGACAATTTGTTTTTATAAATTGTGTAAGGAGTTTATGACTGCTGGTTCTGTCTGTGTTGTGACACATTTTAATTATTTGTTACAGAAAAGCTTACCTCTTCTCCGCCAGTCACTTGTTGCTAAAGAACTTGTGATAGAAGGCATTCGCCCACCCCCTCATCATACTGTGGTTTTTTCACTACCGAACTCTGCTACAATGGTGCCACAACTACAGGTAAGTTACTGTTCCAAATTCTCAGAATGCATATTTGAAAGGTGACATCAGGCATTACACTGGCGACAGTAATTTCTTATCATTTACATTTGTACTAAGAGTGTTTTTTTGGGACTCTGCTTTTTGTATGTATACTGTTCCTTGGTATACATTCAGAAAATCTTTTCAGAGAGTTGAATCAGCAAGGAAGCACTGCATTTTGACATGAGTATTTTGGTCTGTTGGTCTTATAGCATTCCATTTCATACAGATTTCTGCTTACACCACAAAGATCCCTTGATAACAAGTTTGTAAAGGAATTGAAGCTACTGATCCACTTTCTTACATCATTTCACATCTTACAGTCATGAAGAGAGTTGTAGAGGACTGGATTGGACTTCTGTGACAAAATGTTGGGTTTGATTTCAGCTGAATGTTGTATTTTTGTGCCTTTCCTTTCACTCGCCTCTGGCAAATGCTATGAATGTACAATATACCAGGCCATGTTAAGATGCCAGCCATCATTCTCTTAATGAGGCAGCTCCCACTTCCGAATACACTCCATCATTGTTGAGGCAGAGGCCAGGAAGGTAGAATGGACCATATCTGGATGTGTTAGGCACAACAGTGTGAAAAGTGCTTGCCTTTGTAAGGTGATAGGACTCCTTCAGGATTTTATGGGTCATCAAGTTAATCAACATTCTGTCATAGAGTTAGTCCATTAAGTTAATCTGTTTTTGTCTCAGCATTTGTATCATCCAGTAGTCTTTCAAGAGAGTATCCATATCAGCTGTCTTCGTATTGTGTAATAATTAAAAATTTATTTTTGTAGTCTGTGGTCTTCAAATCAGTAGACAAGTTATATCTCTTGTTTAAAGTTTTTCCATGGAATCAATTTTGAGTTTTCTAAAATTGAGAAGAGTGTATGCTGCTGTTGTCACAAAATTGTAATCTTTGAAGCCGTTTTTTATCATAATAGTTTATTCTCCAAAACTCAGTCTGTTTTTGTCTTATTCCATTGTCAAGATTTCACTGCTATGAAGGAGAGTGTGAAGAGCAAGTTGTACAATGTTAGTCATGATGGTTTTGAACTAAATTTGGTTTGTGTGTGTTGTTTAAATGTTCCAGTATGTTCACAAAATTTGTGATTTTGGACACTGTCTTTCTCTTCTTGATATGTAATATTACAGTCTAGGTATGTGAAGGCGATTATTTGTTTCAGTATTGTATTTTATATTCTACTTCATAAAATTCAAGCCAATTTAATTGCATAAATTGCTTCAAAATTAATGCACAGTAATGATAGCATGACAAAACTCAGATTCAATCATGCTGTTTGCCACTGGCTTGAGTACTCGTGATAACACTGATGAAAATGCCGAAAACTAAATGTGAGTGGGGAAAATGCTGTATGAACAGAGTGATGAATGCAGTTAGTAACTGTAGTCTGCAGCAAGTAAAATAAAGTTTAAGAATTTTGTGCCTGTTTGAAAATTTAACTGTTTTGTAATGTGGTATGTCAGACTGCAGCGTTTTCTTCATGGATCTGCATTCGTGGTGTAAAGTCATTGACTATTTCCACTAAAGCTGTGGACTTCTGCATGGCATGAATGTGGTATGTTGGAGAGAGCATGCATACATGGGTTAAGCAATTCTGGTGGTGTGGGCAGTTGGGATCATGGGCAGACAGTTGCTGCATGGTGTACACAAATTGAAAATATGTTTTTGTGAAATGTGAGATTTAAATCTGTTTAATTATTCAATGACTGTCATATGCCAGTGATTGGTTCACTGATGCAGTATGATTGTGTTTGATGTCTGCTGTCATAAGTTGATTTGTTATACACAAGTTTGAGTGTTCAGTATTCTTTGGTCTTTAGATCTCTGACTTTTTAGACCTATTCTGATCACTTCTGAGTACCTATTAAAGTCACTTTGTCAGTCTGTAAGCATGAAATATCTCAAGGACATTGAATACATTTTCATGAAATGTGATATTGAGGAGTGTATTAAAATGTGTCAGCTCATTCCAATTTTCATTGAAATCTACAATATTAGGCACATTATGTGAAGACCTACATGTAATCCTGTATGCTGGGAAATCTCCAGGCTGCCTTGGATACCATAGTTATGTAGTTTAACAATCAAAGGTCAGATTCTGGTGAACAAGCCAGTATTATGCTGTGTGTACATGCCCTAACTTGATTCCTTTTTGTGACATCGGCGAGGTTTAAACCTGGTATTCTTTGAATGGTGGTGGTTGGTTCTGATTCTTTGGTCATTTAAATAACACTCCTTTGTCTGCATATGTTATGTGGTATTGAATCGAACATGGATAGCGAATTCAACTCTAAAGGGTTCTGACAGTAGTGGATTACGCGTGAAATTATTCATCGTCTGGACTTTTTTCATTGTCCTTGTTTAAAAAGAAGAAACCATGACATTTTGGAAACTGGGCTCTGTTTCCTTCTTCAGGTGAGAGGTACCTACTCAGTTGGATCTGTTAGATAGAGCTAGTTTCCATCACTGAAGATGGAAACAGAGCAAGTTTCTGAAACGTTGTGGTCTCTAATTTTAAACAAGGACGATGATTAAAGTCCAGACAATGAATAATTTTATGGAGAAGTTCTGCGTAAGGCAGTGGTCATAATCTCTAAATGTACTGCCCCATTATTTACTTGGAGGGACTGAGGAAAACCATTAACCCTTTTTCAGGATACTTGTTAATGTGTCAGATGTGTTGCTGTTTTGGTTACTTGCCCACTTTTTATCAGTTATTTATAGCTGGAAATGTCAACTGCATACATATAGCTTTGCATGCATTTATCTGCAATGATGGAAATGGTTCACCATACAAGATATTTTTGATTTGTTTGGCACAGGAGAATCGTTAGAAGTATCCTTAAACTCATTCTACAAGTTAAGTAAGAAAGAGATTCCAGGTAGTGTTCAACAATGAACACTCATAAAAAAATTTCATTGCACTTCAACTGTTGAAAGATAACTGGTGGACTGGCACAAGCAAGTTACAACATTACATGACCTGCGTGGGCTATTGCTTAGTCATAGTGATATTGTGTGTTTATTAATCCAATCAAATTGTGTTAAATTGCCATATTTTAATATGGGTTGCGTAACTTTTTTATCACTGAATGTAAAATACATATCCATTTAAGGTGTATAACTTAATGTGAAACATGGTTTTAAAGAAAAATAATTTTTTACTCTAGGTAGTGTAAATAGCTTTGTAATGGTATGTATTTCAGCAGTGTGACAACTGACTACTGGCATTCATGTTTTTCTTTAAATTGAAGAAATACTGTGTACATTAATACTTATATCATATCTGCCATAATACTGAGTCACTCAATTTATCACATTGTTAGAGCAGTTTGAACATAATATTACTGCTGCAGTTGAACATATGTGGTTCTTGTAGTTCTTGCAGTTCATCTTCGTACAACTAGTTGCTAGTTTTGTTGTCTAGCAACACTCTGCCACACTGCAACATTGTTTCTGTAAAAGAACTTTAAAACAGTGTTTTCATTCACTATCTGTGTCTCCTTCACTGCGGCTTTTCCCTGCTCTGGGGGGGACCCTATTTGCTATCATGGCAACATCACTATAACTTTTTACCGTAAAAAGTGTAGCTCTGTAATGGCTAGTCCCAGCAAAAATTACAACACATAGGAGACTGGAAACACGAGTTGTTCAAACTTTTCCCTCTACATTTTTCTGTATTTTGCCAAACAACTATGTTACCTTATGATACCAAACTTATGGGACAGTCTGTATATGTATTGGTTGTTACTGTATTCGTTGTAAATATTCCAGTGTAAAAATTTGTAAATAGTTTTTTGCACAATGGACTGTTCTTCAGAGAATGGGGTCAAGTTTCATGTGGTGATATAGAGAATCATGATTGATGTTTGTAGGTGTTTATCATTATGACCTAGGATTTATGATTTGTCTGTGCTAATGATGTCCATACAGGGGGAATTTGCAACATGCAGAAGAGGATATTTTTGTCAGCAAATTAGCATTTACTGCAGTCATCAGCCTTTTTTTCATGTATTAGTTGATGTTTAAAATCAACAGCTGTTGTTTGTCACTTGTTTCTTCTTCCGAGTTATTATGTCTTCATTGCTTTTATGGAATATCCTGAACAACTTTGGGCCTTCAGTTGTTAAGTAATTCTAGACCTGAGTTATTTGAATGCTACTTTACTGTACAACTGTGTATTTCATGAACTGTTGTCATATTGGAATAGGGGATTTAAACCTGTATATTGTGGGGTTGCCAACTGAGCTTTAACTCTGGGTTTTATTGTTTAGGGGTATGCTTCTGTGACACACAACTTATAGACACCTATGTAAGCCATGATACATGTGTTATAAAGATTAATTATTCTGAAGTTGTGCCGCCATAATTGTTGTACTTCGATAAAAGTGGTATAATCAGTTCTTACATATGGTTGGCATATATTATTTATGTTATTCACGTGTCCTTTGATTGATATCGGCATAATATTCTGTGTGTTTGGCACTTTCATTATTATTTGAATTCTTGAAGCAAAAACTGTTATGTGTAAGCATAGAGGAAGGAGGGGTGCTGGCTATGCATTTTGATCCAAGTGCTTTGATAAGTTAGAGCAGAGAAGTACTGGAGTAAAGCTGAAGTGAGCTCATCCTACACTTGGAATGTGTACTTCTCTGGATGGAACATAATTGGATGGGATGAATATTTCGTGACCAAAGTACAGAATAGGATTTGAGGTTTTCATGGTGGTGAGTTTGAAGATGGCTGTCTTCTGTGTTGTGCCTCGTAGTCTGGTAGAAGTTTACCGACGTTTCAGAGGTCCTTGCTGCCTCCATCATCATTGTCCTGATGATGGAGGCAGCAGGGACCTCTGAAACGTTGGTAAACGTATACCAGACTACATGGCACAAAAACCCAGAAAACAGCCATCTTCAGTGTTCAGAATTTTATGCACTTTGCTTAGAAACAACCTCAGGTTATACTTGTATGTACCAGTTGATAAAAGACTTTGATTTAGTATTGTATAATGCAGCAGAAGATGTCTGATTCTACTGCTGTAATTTTTCTTTGGTGTGTGCTACAGAATAGTTAGGGGGCTGCACTGACAGCCAGTTGCAGTGTACAGTGGGAGAGGAACCGTACCCAGACACAGAGATCTGAAGGGGTTAAAATGGTCAGATAATTAGCAGAATGTGTTCATGTGGAGGCAGGAAATGTGTCCAGTGTTGAATGGAGTTTGGTTGGCAATATTTGATTCATAGTATTACATGTTTACCGTTTTGTATAGTAAAGGGCTGGTGAATACATTCTGTGTATTACCTAGTTTCACTCATAACTTTATGCAACACATCTGCTTGCAATGTGTCATTCTGAAACAGATGTAGTGAAGTTGATGTAAATTCCCAATTAATATTGAAGTTACATGTGTAAGTCAAAATTTTCACATTGTAGAAAGCCTCATGCAGCGTCACTCACTGTTCATTCAAGGACAGTTGTTTTGATGTATGTGTATCTTGTAGACGCAGCTGAGGCCACAGACACCGACAGGTCAACTTAGACTAATGACACCAGTGAATGCCTCCACTCAGAGTGTAGGAGTAACGACAATACCTCGCCCTGGTCAAACAATACAGCACCGACTTGTTACGGTGAGAACAGCATTTTGAAACAAATGGTACCAATTTGCTAGTAATTTGGCATCATACCACAGTTGTTAACAATGGGTGAGCTACAGTATTACTTAGTCATTTTTATACTTTTACTTTTTCCTTGCCTTAAATTTTGTGGTCAGTAGGAATTATAAATTCAATGTCTGGTTCCTGGGGAAGTTAGTGTCATGTGTAAGGTAGGTACTTGTGTTAGAAGTCTGTAGAATTTTATTATAGTTTTTTTAGCAGTCCAATGCTAAAAGTGTGTGTTGCTATGTCCAACATCTCAGTGTGTGATTTGCAGGGGAGGCTTGTGTAAAATGGCCTACCCACATAAGATGGTCATTTCCTCTTATTCTCTTAATGGTGTTGCAATTAAGTGGACTAGATTCCTGTCACATGTGCATTAGTGTATTAAGTTCTCACAAAGAGAACTCTTAATACAAAATGTTTTATATGACAAAAGCTGGTTTCATGATACTTGATGTCAGTTATGTACATAGTATTTTGCAGATTTTAATTTATAATGTATATGATATGACAAGTGTAAGAGTGATTGAATAAACAGCAGACATTAAGCTAAAATGTAGTAAGTGATTAGATATGGTTGCATTTCTTCATTACCATCCTATACTGGTGTTCAGTTTTGTAAACAGAACGTACAGAGGGATGTTTTTTCCTGGTGTTTTAGTAAAACAGACATTTTATAAGGTTTCAGAAATGTTCACTTTTCAAGAGAACGTAACCTTTTAAACAGTGCAAAGAAATATACAAGTTCACTTAATAATGACTTCACCTACTGGTTTCTAGTTAATGCCATTAAAAGCAATCAAAGTAGAGTTAAATGTTGGTTTAAGTAGACCATTTTTTTGTGGGCCTCCCCTACACTTCTGCTTTGAGTATGTGACTTTACAATTGTACCAGTTGTACGGACCATACTTCATTGCATGTTGTTATGTTGAAAAATCTGTCACTGAATTTATATGCTGTGTCGTCAAATATAATTTTTAGTTTCATTTTATTGATTTTAGTATTAACTCTGAAAAGGAAACTTCAGAATTCTAGTTCCTTATCACCCCGCACATGTCTGACAATGTTTAAACATGACTAAAGCATAGTGTTACCACCTCAAAACGTTTTCAGTTTCTGAGATTTTTTATCACTCTGTTCAGAAAACCAAAAAGAAATTTTGAAAGGTCATATGAGTTATAATGTTGATTTGGTGTGGCAGGTTGTTGGGACTATGTAGCACTGAACAAAGATAAAATTATTTTAAACAGAACTTATAATTAATGTTAACATTCCACTGCATTATAAATATGTAAACTCTAAAATATTCAGATTACCTGATCAGCTGATGAAACCTAAGATGCGTCAAAATGTGCAGATTTCCCAAGGTTGACTGCATATAACAGGAATGAAACTCGTTTTTGGAGACTTTGGCCTAAAATCAAGGAGGTGGTTACCCTATTAGTGTATACTGTATTTGTAGTGCTTTGCTCTTTAGCCATTTTCAGTCCTAAAATATACCATCTTCCAGAATATGTTTTTTTTACAATATAAATATAATATTTTAACAAAATCAGGAAGTTGATTTTTAAGCTATATTTCCAAGTTTTGAAACATGGTAAAAAGGAAAATAAGAGTGACATCGGGAATGGGAATTGTTTTGCTGTAGATTTGGCAGTAGTGTAATACAGTTTGGTATTGTTAATTTGAATGCTGAATACTGTTCAGAAATGTTTGTCAGTTTGGTATATGTGCTCACGATGAAGTATGAAATTATGAGTTAACAGTGTGAACTGAAACCACTCATATTCCCTCTTTTTCAGGCAGAAATTAAATTTATTTAGTCAACAATTACCAGATCCCAGATATATTTATATTCAGTGTTTAAATTTACAACAAACAATACCAGTTGCTGTTCCGATGAAAGCTTTTACTTCTTTCACTTTGTCTGTTATAACAATCAAAATTGGTTATTCCTAAACATCTTTCATCTTCAGAATTAATTCTCTGATTTGTAAATGATCCCTATCAACTTTGTATAGTTTTCCAAGAAATCTTTAGACATCAGCAAAGTTTATATACCGGTTTGGCTGACAAGCATTCTTCTGATTTGTGACGAATGACTCTTGGGCAACAAGCTGCGTCAGGTGGCTGAATGGTGAATGAACCATTTCTTTCGCCAATGTTTCGAGAGCCATCTATGCTGTCATCCTCAGGTTAGCTGCGAAACAAAACTGGCCCTATGTAGTGCGCTCACTGATGGGAACTGGCGGTGGACGGCAGGTAGTAGCATCGTGTATTTTTGTAAATGGTGGCCCATCTGTTGCTTTGTTTCGTGCTGACCAATAGGAACTGGCAGACGAGGCTAAGTGCTCGCTCTTGCTGACCAGTTCCCATCGGCGAGCGCACTACATAAGACCAGTTTCGTTTTTTAGCTGCCCTGAGGTTGAGAGCAGAAGTGGCCCTTGAAACGTTGGCGGAAGAAATGGTTCATTCACCATTCAGCCACCTGACACGGCTTGTTGCCCAAGAGTCTCTCATCAACTTCAGTCACTGTGAAAGCTTCACTTTATACATATTTATGATGTTTGTTTAATGCGGTCAGTGGTTTGATTTATATTGCAGAAATTTGCAATTGTGATGTGTTTTCTGACACTGTTAAACACCTAAGGACAGAGCTGTGCATCAGCAATCCAGATTGGTGTCTGACATGACTTGGCATGTGATGGGATGGGTCGTCATATGCATGTGGTATGGTTGAGGTGCATGTTAGAGGTTTCCAAACTCAGAATTGATGTACACCTAACCTGTGATTTGCAAACAGTTAATTTCACTTCAGTGCCATGGACTTTCTAATGCTTTAATTTCTAATTTTTGAAACACTTTTTGCTAGAACAAACTTTTGAGTCATTCTTAAGTGAATATACTTAGTTCTAAATTCCTACTTACACATATTTTATGGTCATAAAGATGGCTGTCCTCTGGGTTGTTGCAACGTGTGGTCTGGTAGAAGTTTTCTGATGTTCAGGAGGTGCTTGTTGCCTCTGTCATAAGCAAACTTTTACCAGACTACATGGTTCAGCAACCCAGAAGAGAGTCTTCATACTTCCTGTCATAAGAACCTCTTATTATCTTCTGGCCTTGTTTGGTGCTGTACAGCCTCTATACTTGAAACAGAGTACTTAAATAACCTAAGATTCAATTACAATCATGGGAGGAATATAGTGGTGACTACATAATTGAACATGTATGATACAGTTAATTGTATGATCAGTTTGTATGGCAACCAATATGCAAATAAGGAACTTGCATTCTGCATGCTAATAGGGATGAGCTGCATGCAGAGCAAAGTCAGGGTCACTGTTACTCTCCTTCATTCACTTTGTGCTTCATGAACTGCAAGTAAGTGGACATATGCATGTTTTCTGCTTTTGAATAAAGCTGCATTTTAATTTTTGAAAGCTGGAAGTAAAGAAGAATATAGTTAATAAAATCTTCAAGAAGTTTTTATTGAGTTGAGTCATCGTGAAAGCTTTTAGTATTATAAGAATACAGTGTTTGGAGATAGAATTTCTCTAAGCAAATTATGATTTGAAGAGTGGGAAATGTAAAGACTGGAATTTGACACGGTTTACAGACTTAACAGACAGAAGAAGAGTGTCTGCTTTACTTGGTGAGAATAAGGGGTTTAATAAGCTCTTTTATCAAGAAATTTGTCTTATTTGAGATATGAGAATATAAATGTAAATTTAACTGTAATAAATGATAGCTCTTTAACATTGACATGTACAGGAAGAACAAAAGTGTAATGGACATGAATATGCTTGACTATTGATTATGCTTTATATAATTTTGTTTGTTTTGGGGAGGAACGTTTTTGTTACAAATGGGAAGGAAATAAGCCAAAATTTCAAAAACAAGTGCAGAATACTTGCAGTGGTTTAATAAAATGGATTAAAAAATGAAGAAATTGAAAATGTGTAGCACACTCAGTAAAACAGTGTTGTGTAGGTATTAGTATAGTGTTGGATCAGTGTATCAAGCACATACCTGTCTGAAATGAAAAATTTTCATGTTACTTAGGATCCTGTTAGGCGGGAAGAAGACAGCAGAGAAACAGGTTTTATTGATATTGACAATATTTGTTGAAAGTTATTTGACAGATTTATCGTTGATCTGTATTAGACAGTTCACACTGAATATTACAGATGAGTGGTTATAGCACTATTGCTTCATATTTAGAAGTCCTGTATTCAGATCTCAGCCTTGAAACTGTCCACTGAGGTTCTTCATGGTATCCTCAGACCCTTCTGGCAAATGCTGTGATAGTACCTTAAAATAGTGTATGATCATGTCTTTCCATATACTGGGTCTCCAATTTATGAGCTTACGGTCTTGCTTACATTGCGTTATCGGCCGCTGCTGTTGACGAAGGCGGGACTTGTACGCGTGAGTCACGGGCCAATCATTTTCGGTGCCGCTAGTAACAGCGAACTACGAATATTTCTCGTCACTAATACATGTTATTACATTAATTGTTTTTACCTTAAATCACAAAAAGAAAATATTCGACAATTTCCCAAGAAGACCTTCGTTGAGTATTTCGAAACATGTTAACGAGATGTGAAACTTGCTTGCAAGCACAAGGAAGTCACTTTAAACAGCACTTCGTCAACAGCAGCGGCCGATAACGCAATGTAAGCACGACCGTAAGCTCATAAATTGGAGACCTGGTACTTCCTTATAAATTAATCATCCACTGATATACAGTGTGTTTTCTTGGAAGGAGGAATCAAATTATGAAATGTTATTGGGGTGATGTTTATCATTTAAAAGGAAAATGAGTTATTTAAAAAAAACCCAGGAAGTACACTGTAATCCTTGTTTGGTATGACATGAAGAAATCATTTTAGTAAATGCTTCCAATATGTTTACCATGCATGCCTGATGTAGTTCCAGTAACCAGTGGTGAGTTCTTTTTGTTTTCCACATTTTGAACAAAGTTGATAGTGAAATGTATATGTAATATTGTGTTCCCTCTGGACAAACAAGTAAGGGCGTTAGGAAGGATAAAGTTGTTGCTCAAAAGACATCCTGCTTTGTTTGGTTTAGTTTCTCTAACATACAGAATCCTGCTGTCTAATTCTCATTTTCTTTTATCTTGCAACATTTTAGTCATAGTTGTACAATTTATAAATTTGCTTTGCCCTTTTTATCAGCCATTTTAATTTGTTTCTGAGAGCAATGGACTTCCTGGAATTTATATAGGTGTCAGGCGACTTTTTGTCAGTACTTCACAATCTTATTCGTGAAGTCATGCACATTCAAAAATTTCATGTGAATATAGGTCCAATTCAGAACTATGTATGTATGAAATTCAAGATGATTTGAACCTTACATAGAACTTCAACGTCATTCATGTGTCTTACAGCATTGAAAATCTGATGTATTTTGTCTATTCTGTTTACTATGCATTCATATACCATGTTTTTATTGTCACCCAATACTTGGAAATCTAGGGGGGAGTGAGGTGCAGGAACTGCAGTGTCCCCATCTGTGGACCACCACAACAGTCTGTTAGGGATCTGCTCATTGAGATACTCTGACATATCACCCCATCACACCATCTATAATCATGTTTTGTGTTGTTCATGTCGTCATTAATTTCTGCCCATTGGTCTGTAACCATTGAGAATTTGGCTCATGTTCATATGACATTTCTAACTGTGAATGACCTCAGGAATGAGTTTCTGAAGTATGAACATTAAGACTCCAGACACTGTATATTTTCTGTAAGAGGTTTTATGTTGTTATTTGGAATAATTGCTGAAGTTTGTTATGTGGCTCATGGACACATTAAAGGTTATTCAGACATGCTTTCATAAATTTATTTGTATTTTTTGTAGGGCTATATCCTTGCTGTAGTTCAGATATATTGCAGGTGCTGTTATATCTTTGATATCAATTTGAGAATGGGAAGTGCTTTATTAACCCCTTCAACATAATGGTTTCTCAATTAACTATTTACCCTTGAATTTTGCTTCTTTGTAGCATATTGAAATGAGTTCTGGGAAGAATTTATGATGTTTACTTTTTTAATTGCTTCTGTCTGTATTGTGAGGCCAGACAGAACTGTAAATTATAACTGCAATTTAGTGATCCAGTTCTTTATATAATCTCTACTAGTTCAGATTTCCATTATATTAAATTTGCCAGAAGTGACTTAAAAATTTTGTGTGGTCACCATATTTGTGGTCATAAATATGTAAAGAATATTTCATCCAGAATCTGTAGGTCTGTTTATGATCTATCACCATACAAAATTTTGCACATTTAGGTCCAATATTTAATTAATTTTCACAGTCTAAAAATTACTTTAATTAAAATTGTATAGTTAAAATAAATCCACTACATAAAATGTCAGGTTCCTGCATTAAGTTTTGTTAATGTCACTCTCAACCCAGAAGTTTTGCGTGGCTGCTGTAATGTTGGTATTACTTATGGCTGGAAATTAAAGAAAAAACAATGATGCAGTCTCTTCTTGTGATTGACGTTCATATTGTGTGTAATGAAAATCATCAGTTGGTTCATAATTCATTGATATAGAGAAATACACATGGTTTTTGTACACGTGGTGACATTCGTAACTGTGTAGTTGGCTACAAACAGGTTTAAGGATCAAATCAAGTTGAACAGCATTTATGCTGAGAAGAAAGAAAAGCTGAAAAGCTGGAAACCAAGTTTCATGGCATCATGAAGAAGTTCTGTTCTCTTCTACTTTTTTTTGACAAGGGTGTCGGCCACATGCTGTGTTTTATCACACAGTTAAACAAATGAGGCATTTATTCTTTTATCAAAAGAACTTGGCATGGAGAGGGTCTAACCAAGTTATTTTATTTTTTCATAAAGACCTGTCTTGACTGAATATTCAGAGCTAAATTGCACAATTTACCTTGTTACCTCAGAATATTTTAAACCTGGAACACTCCTTCCGTACAGTAAGTTGGGGAACAGCTTTCTTGTCATATAACATAGTAGCACTCCTTACCTGCAAGTGGAATTCCCACCAGGGGTGTCTGCAGTCATTCATGTATTATATGTCTTTTTATCCAAGGTATACTAAAAAAATAAATGCAGCTGTGTTACCATTGGACATCTGACATCAGGGAGTAGTGGTCTTGCATTTGTCAGTGATTATTTTTGTTGCTGTGGATACAAACTTGGTGTGTTTCTTGACCGGCCAGAGTGAGTGCTGCTTTTTTCACTTGTCTTATGGTCCCTTATTTTTGATCAAGTAGAATTTTGTAAATGTGGGGCCCCTTCCATACTGAGTTGTAATTCATTGTCGTCAGGTTAATGAGTGTGAACAGAATTCCACAGAGACCAGGGATTGTTATTTAATCAGATTCACAGAGAAAGATAAGAAGGGGGTTAACATTTGACTAAGTATATAGTTTTAATATATGTATTTTATTTGCTTCATACTTTAAAACCCCCCACCCCCCACCCCACCCCTAAATTCAGTATATGGTGAGGCTTTTTGGTGTAAAGAACTGTGTATAAAATGCTTGGCCAGCTTCCCAGGTTCTTATTCTAAAGCCCTTACTCTGTTACAGTCTGATGGTTGTCTGGGGTTACATTCATGAAGGTGTTAATGTGGGCACACACAGTAGTGATGATGTCTGTCCTTGCAGCCTGTGAGAACTCCAACACCAGCAGCTAGAATGGTGACGACAGCACCATTACAACCTCAGTCTCCAATTTCAACAGCAGCACCTACCCTTCCGTCTCCAGCACCACAACCAGTGAAAGTTACAACTCCGTCGCTCCCCACCCCTGCGCTTCATATAAGACCTCAGGTGCAACAGCAGCAGCAGCAACAACAGCAAACACCTCTGGCACAGACAACAAAAGCACCTTTCCCAGTCCACATCAGACCTTCGGCAACACCAGTCCATGTGAAAACAGCGGCTACCAAAGTGTCTACAGCGGCAAAACCACCTGCTCCTTCGCTTCTACCAAAGCCATCTGCAAAAGAGAAAGAGAAGAAGTCTTTCTCATCTGCAGGATACACGTATGTCACTTTCATGTTTTGTTTGAAAACATTT
The DNA here is from genome assembly GCF_977971745.1 of Zootermopsis nevadensis. Taxonomy (NCBI): domain Eukaryota; kingdom Metazoa; phylum Arthropoda; class Insecta; order Blattodea; family Termopsidae; genus Zootermopsis; species Zootermopsis nevadensis. The sequence continues at coordinate 15,133,563 of NW_028259142.1, forward strand.
AATTGTAATTACCAGTAAAGTGATTTGATGACATGTTTTCTCTGTTTATGTGACGTTTAGAAAAGCATTTTGTTTTAATGTCAGCAAAAAAAGATGAAATTGCTTATATAAGTAACCTGTACAGTTTATTGTGAATATCCCTTCCACACAGACTGAAGCTTTCAGAATGCCTGTAGCTTCATCAGTTTCACTTGCAGTCCAACATATTTTTCTTGGGTTATGTTACTATAAATGCAAAATTGAAAACTTTCATCCAAATTAATAAACTATTAATTGCTTTCAGTACTATCATATAGAAGAAACACTGAACATCATAGTGGAGTGGTTAGCTCTCCTGCTTCATATTTGGGAGGTCCCAGGTTTAAATCTTTACCCTGGAGACCAGCTATCTTGACTGAGGTTTGTTGTGGTTTTCCTCAGTCTCCTCAGGCAAATGCTGGGATAGTACCTCAAATTAAGCCATGCCCGCTTCCTTTCACATTCTTCCTCTTGTCTGACAGTATATAGTCTAGATATGGAAAGCAATGTTAAATATACTATAAATGAATATAGAAGAAACATGACATTACAACCCAGCATAAGTGAGTATGAACAGAGCATCTTAACAGCTTCATGGTTGGTGTCATTGGAAATGGTTCTGTCTGTCTGTCAGAATTCTTACAGTTGAAGTACTAATGGTCCACAGCCTATGAAGGGTAAGATTCTTAGTACTGGTCCATTCACTTTAATTATTGTCAGATGATTAATATTTCCTACTTCTGTTAATAACCCAAACCCCATGAATTAAAAAAATCATGCTAGAATAAAGGGTAATGTGAATACAAAAAAACTTGAAAATAAAACTTGGAGGCACTCGATTGAAATTATGCAGGATAGAGCACCAACACCCACAATTGTATTCTGATCCACATTTAATTTTCTTTGTCATCTTTTGAATTTTGTTTCTGGATATCTGAGTTTTGTAATTTGTACCATCATTACATAACTCCATTATATTTAGGTGGTGTGTTCTGTTGCAGAGGAGATGATGATATCAATGATGTGGCTGCGATGGGTGGTGTCAATCTGGCTGAGGAGACCCAAAGAATATTGGGTTCCACAGAATTTGTAGGGACACAAATACGGTCTTGTAAAGATGAAATTTTCCTCCATGCTGTGCCTCTACAATATAAAATTAGGCAAATAGGTAAGTTACAGGAGCAGGTTGATATGTTGATCTTCTGCTTCAGCCCACAAACTTTAAGTTGAAAACAACAAGTGTTGTGATAAAATGTATGCTATTTCCTGCTTCCTGTTTTGGAGGCATTTGTCATCCATTGATGTTGCCATCAAGTTGGTTATCTTATGACAGAACCCTTCCCTCTCCTCCCATAAGCTTTCCTCTTATATCTATTTCCAGTCTTTTCTTACTGTGTTTGCTCTGTTTTATCATCTTTCAGTTGGACTCTTCTACCTTATTCAGATTGTGGTCCAAATTAGGTGGTTGTAGACATTTTAACCTGAATAAAGCACAAACTTGGTTCCTAGGACTGCCACAGTAGCTAGGATGGCCTGTCAGAAATCCTGAAAAGGAAGTTAAAATATTGTGGTGAATCTGTTATTGGTTATGCATATCTTAGTGCATGTGATTGTACAAAAACTTTGGAAGATACTGACTAAAATTTACTATTGTGCATCATTTTCAGTTTATGTAGCATTAAATAAGAGACAGGGTCCAGTGGAGGGCTTTGGTTAATTCGGTGATAACCTTCAGGTTCCATAAGCCATCTAGTTGGTTAGTTAAATAAGAGATGATCACAGTACTCCAAGTGACAGGCATCCCATTTGCACTTGATCATGGAATCAGAATTGCCCATACCCATGTTCTAGCACATATGTGCTATACCCTGAAAATAGCATGTTCTGCATTTGAGTTTCTTAGTCTCCTTATTCAGGTGTCTTTGCCTTGCAGTTGCTCAGCATGGGTTGGAAGAACCTTCATCAGAAGTGGCTGCACTGATATCCCACGCTACTCAAGAGAGGCTGAAAAACATTGTAGAAAAGTTGGCAGTTATTGCTGAACACAGAATAGACCTAATTAAGGTGAGAGGACTGTGTATGGTCCCATATTTTTGATGTTGGTCTTCTGGGTGGTAATGCAGTATGGACTTCCAAGTAGGTGCCAACATCTTGGAAGAACAAACTGCCAATATGGAGGCAGTTAACTCTTCTGAAACATTAGTATCTTCCAACAAGTTCACACAGCATTGCTACCTGAAAGACCAGCACCTACAGCTTTACTAGCATGCTGCCATCAGAACCTCTTATCGCCCCCATATTTTTAAGTAAAATTTCTATCTTTTCCTAACCTAAACTAATCTTGGTTGTTTTTTATATACTGAGCCTTAAATCCAGCTTTACACAGGTAATGTGTTCTGAGAAATGTTTGATAAACACATCATTTTATGCATGCACAATCCTGCAGAACACCTATTATAATTACTCTGTCTTTGGGATTTGCTGGTAGGGACAGAGGTAGTATGGTATGTGATCAAACTCGTTGATTCCAGATAAGTCTGTCATCATAGTACCATTCAGAAAGGTCAAATTGTGATAAATGTGCCCGAATTTTTATACTGTGCATACATTTCCTGACTTGTTTCAAACACAGAAGAAGGAGAATGTAGAATTCACTTTTTATTCCTGTGGGTGGTACTATCTACTGTGTAGTAATGTCATTGGCAGAGTGACACACGAGATGATAGTGTGTTAAGTTCGTTTCCTAATTTATAGTTACTTTCCTTTCTTAATATGCTGCCTTCCCCCTAAATTCCTTAATTTTTAAAAGTGGAAAAATTCTTTCTGTCATCTCAAATATACATGGAATTATATTCATACTAGTGAACCATTAGTCCTGAGTCTACTTTTCCAAAGTTTACATTGATATTAACAGGGTAAAATTTGCTGCTGTGCCACTGTTTTGACTGCTTTTCTACTGGGAAACAGAACTTGACTAGGAAGCAGGATGGTCCATAGAGTCATTGTGGACATGGTGGCAGAGAGAAAAGTTATTACAACTAGGAATCAAGTCCAGGTCATACAGCCCATAACTAAACTAAATGCACACCTCTACAAAGAGTAATTCACGAGCCTAGTAAATACTTAATGCTGTATTGTGGCTATGACTCAACATAACATGGTAACATGTTGTGTATTTGACGGTTGTTTGCAGTAGTTGGTCTGGTGACTCAAATTGATCAGTGAAATGTGGCCGGTTGCATCATTAAAAATGAACACCGTGAACCATATTGTGATATCGACGCCTACCGACTATTGACTGTGGTCTCCATGTCAACCTAGATTTATTGAGAATAAATCAGTTTACAGAGTCTACAAACAGGCAACTATCCTAATATAGTTTCTAAATCTCTGTCTCTACCGATATGTGACACACACTCTCTTCACTCACGCTCACTGTCCTTCGAGCGGGTCTGGTCCCCAAACTTGGTGCTCTCCACTCACGCACACAGCCCTTGGCCTGCAGCACCCCCACTGGACACGCTGGCTCCTCAGCCGCCCCAGTCCACGAACCTGGTGCTCTTCATGTCCATGTATGATTCTCTTGCAGCCCTCAGTGCCACACCAGACCGCTCGATGGCTCCTTGCTCTCACACACTCTGTTTCACCAAAGACCCACACAAGACCCTCACACTCTGTTTCACCATAGACTCTCGCTCTGTTGTCCCATTCTTTCTGCACCAGAGAGACTCCCCAACACTTGGGGAGGTGACCTTTTATATTCGCCGGCCCAGTAGCGGAATGTTCCAGGCGAAGAATTTAGAAGATTCGCTTACCTGAAGGTTCTGTTAAGGAGGGGAATACACCGTCTGGAAAATTCCACGGCGGCCACACCTACAGCCCGCATCCACTAGACACGGAGGGGAGTTAGGTGGGTTCTCCCCTCCAGTGCAAGCTGTATGCTCTTTTGGTGCCACATTACAATATTTTTCCAAATGTAAATATACTGTCCTGAAGGTTTAATTTATTAATTCTGTAAAATGTGATTGCAGTAACATTTTCAATAAACTGTATTAACAATATTGTATCTTGTATATTCATATACAGGTGGACCCAAGATATGAAGTGACACAGGATGTCAAAGGCCAGCTAAAATTTCTTGAAGAATTGGATCGTGTAGAAAGAAAACGGCATGAGGAACAAGAAAGAGAGTTGTTGCTCCGGGCAGCCAAAAGCAGATCAAAATCTGAAGATCCAGAGCAAGCAAAACTGAAGGCCAAAGCCAAAGAAGTGTGTATCAGTCTCAAATAATCTAGTTTCATAGTGGAGAATAATAGCATTTTGACCATGGACTCAAAATGTTTATGCTGTCATCTCTTGTATATATAACCTCCCCTTATGCCCAGAGCCCATCGTCTGATTGCAGTGAGCTTGTAAAGTTAATCACTTTGGATTTTCAAAACAGCTTGCAGTAACTTTAATAGTAGGTTTATATTTAGGTAATCTGTGTTTCACAGATATGTGAATTGGATTTTGGGAGATGGGAGGTGAATTAAATCAAATCAAATCAAATTAGAGAGCAATATGACAATACACAAATTATTTTATATATTGCATGCTTATAATCAGTCAGCATCTTGAAGTTTATATCTGAATTATGTAATCTGAAAGCTTCACTTTTGTTTTTGTGAAACAGACATATTTAACTTTATTCTGTTGATCTTCTGGGTGGTAACACCATGTAGACTTGTACATAACTGGAGACAGTATGTTTCTCCAAAACAGAATCTATCTACAGGTCTGCATGGTGTGCTATACAAAAGACCAACATTGACATCTTCACAGCTGTGAGAACCTCATATGTCATTGGTACTCTTATTTTATCAAGTGCTTGAAATTGCATTTCACAGATGCAACGGGCAGAAATGGAGGAGCTGCGTCAACGGGAAGCCAACTTAACAGCTTTGCAAGCCATCGGACCTAGAAAGAAGCCAAAGCTAGAAACTGGTGGAATGGCAGGGTGTTCAGGACAAGTATGCTGCACAATTCAGATTCTTGTAGTCTTGGTGTAGGGAGAGATTTTTTCATAATATGCCATGAAGGTTGCAGTGAAATAATGTGTAATGGGTTTTGTAATAAGGAAGGAAAGGTAACATTCTTGTAGATGACAGGTTGTATCGTAGCATCTAAATGAAACATAAATAACTTTTGTAATGTTAACAGTGATGACTGTTTTCATTTTTGCACTAATGTTTTTCCTTTGCAGTTATTATGTAAATGAAACAGCATAAAATAATTTATTTTCACTTTTGTGCACTGTGATGATGCAAGTCAAATTGTATTTTATGTCTTGGGTATTTCCTATCGTTATTTATTTAGGAAAGAGAGTTATGAATTATTTACTCTAATAATTAATGAAGTTACTCTGTATAATGAACCTTACAATTAAGAAAACTATTGGACCTGATATTGTTTGATTTATCGGTTCTGTTTTCTTGTATAACAAAGTATAGAATGTGAGTCTTCGAATTGTTGGGATTTAAGTTTTGAAATTTTTGATACAGGATATACATGAATTGGCTGATAAGCTCTTCATAAAGCACTTTCTTATTAAAACTGCTGAAATGTAAAATAAGAAGCCATCTCTACTTAATTTTTATGTTTACATGTAGGTATTTGTAATGTACCACCCAATAGAGAGCTTGACCTCTAATTTATGTACTTCCTGAATAGTTTATTAGCTTATATAAATGCAATTGTATTTTTCTCTCTTTTATACAAGCAGAAACTTGGTATAGACCAAGAGATATGTAAGCAGATACTAAGCTGTAATGTTTTAGGGGATACAAAGAAGGAAATCAGAAGGTTTAGAGATTAGAATGATGACTGACTAAATCTCAAACTAGAAACACAACAAAAAAGTTGTAAGACTTGAGGTTCTCACAGCGGTGAATATGAAGATTTCTGTCTTCTGGGTTATTGCGCTGTGTAGTCTGGTCGATGTTAACCAACGTTTCAGAGGTCATACTGCCTCCGTCATCAGGGCGATGAATATTCATCGCCCTGATGACGGAGGCAGTATGACCTCTGAAACGTTGGTTAACATCGACCAGACTACACAGCGCAATAACCCAGAAGACAGAAATCTTCAACAAAAAAGTTGATCAGTTTTATGATACATTTTTGTCTGCTACAGTTGAGTTTGCCGTGAGAGACTAAGGACAAATTAGGTAAATCAAGTTAAAGAAGATATACAAAAGAGAGTATTGAAATAATGGTGTGCTTTTAGAAAAATAGGAAGGATGAGGCTGTATTATAGTATGACCTACCTAGTGGATGCTGTGTGCTCCATTCACAGCTCCTTTCAGAGACTACAGTTGTTTTTGTAACAACAGGTTAAAGAATTTGTTGTGGAACTGTGGTCTAAGTATGTTATGATGTAATAATACCCATTCTTCATCCTTCATTTGTCATTATCCGTCATACAAAAGATATGGCTTTAACTATATGATTGAGCAATTTGGATGAAGGTTTCTGTGATTGTTACACTCATTCTGGGAAGTAAATTCATGAATGTAAGTGGTGAAATGTGGTTTTTGACCTTGAAGGAAGAACATATGTTACAAATGTTTTGAAACAAAACATTAAGAAAATATTTGGATGTGAAAGGGATGAAGTATGTGAACAGTTTCTGGCATTACATCACGAGGAACTGTTTTATAAGGTATTGTTAAGACATAACTGTGAGTCTGTGATAGGCTGGGCACATGGCTAGAACAGGGGAGACAAGCAGTCCTTGCAGAGTTCTTGTTGGGAAACCACTTGGGTTACCAAGAAAGGGGGGGGGGGTTGGATTTTAGGGAAGCAAGGTTTGAGGTTGGGATGAAATTGATTCTGGGTGCTGTTAATGGTGGGATTTGGAGTTAGAAGTGTTGAAATTGCATTCTGCTTCCAAAGAATTAGGTTGTTTATAGTTGGTTGGGAGAGAGTGGCATTATCCCATACTGTGGCCAGTGAAAACAAACCTCTTGATTTGAAATTACATCTCATTTCTAGTATGGGTAATGGCAGTTTAATAATACAGTTTTGTTTTCCATTCTAGTCTGGTGCCAGTGGATCCAATGGTGCGAGTAATAACCTCAGTCGAACACAGGTAACAGTAGAAGAAGAAGAAAAATTATTATTAGTAGTAGTAGTAGAAGAAGCATCAGCAGCAGCATGTTTATTACCCATGCTGAGAGTTAAATATCATCTTTGGTGCATAAATCATTCTTGCCTGTGTACAGTTTCTCATTAAGTTTAAGTAGGAAGAGTCAGTCATCATATTTTATGTTTCTGTAACAGATTGATGGAAGGTGACTGTCATCTGGGATATTGTGCCATGTGGTTTGGTAGAAGTTTGCTGATGTTTCAGAGTTGCTTATTGCCTCCATCATGAGGGTGGTGGTGATACAGATATTGAGCACCTCTGGAACATCAGTAAGCTCCTACAACATTACATGGTGCAACATCCCAGATTACAGTTATTACCATACTTGGTGCCATGAGAATCTGAAATTTCATTGAGTGAGCATTGTGCACCGGCTAAATGCACAGTGAGATACATGTAGGTACTTTGTTAAGGTCTTACTGTTTTCCTTTTAAAGAGTTAAAATTATTTTAGTGCTGTTGGCACATATTTTTATATTGTTTTTGCAGGGAGGGATACTGTTTTCACTGTGAGATGTGACAGTGGAAAGGACTTAATGTGTTAATTAGAAATAACAGGTGAAATGCATGAAAGGTCTGAATTAAGAACAGAATAACTTTTATATTTATTTCAATCCTGTCAAAAACGTTTCCTTGTGGTCTGTTATAATTTATGATCTGTAATCATAATGACAAAACCCATTCTTACAGCTTATTTGTTAAGTTTTAGTTTTATTGTTTGTGTAATGTAGTTATATTTAATAGAGCCTTTCATGCGAGCAGTAACACATAAAAGTGAAATGAAATGGTATGTTCCATTTTAAGAAAATAAGTTGGTCAAATGTAATTTTAAACATTTGTTCCTACTTTTGATATTTATGTTCATGCAGCTTCCAATCCGGCCACGTCTCAAGAGAGTCAATCTTCGAGATCTACTCTTCCTCTTGGAACAGGAAAAGGAAACATGTCGGACACCTTTACTGTACAGAGCGTTCCTCAAGTGATGATGGTTGTGCTTGGTTTTCATAGCCTTCTTATGCCAGAAGGTAAGGTCAGGTGATGTCAATAAACTCTCTTCCCTCCCTTCTCATGCATGGACAGTGTGGGTTCAGTCTTTATACGAATGGCTTGATGGCTCTACCAAATCACTTGACAGAGAAGCAGAATATAATATATCATGTGAATCCATTGAGAATCAAGCAATATAACCTGCTGCTCCCAGGCAAATCATGTCATGTTTGCCCATTGTGAATGAAGAATCTTTTTATCAGGAAATCATATTTTATGTAAATATCTGAAACACCAAACTGTTCATATCTGTGGTTCCTTTCCCTTCCGTGGTTTAATGCGCAATGTACAGTGTGGGAATTCATAACAACTTGCTGGCATGAAAGGCTTGTTCAGATGGATGCCTGTACACCAACATTCCAGTGTACTGCAAGACATTGATGATGCCTTCCTGCTGAAAAGTGCATTGCTGTATTCATTAATATTTGAATGTAATAAATGTTTTATATACCTCTGTTAAGTTTTCATTAAAAATCTGATTGAAATGCATTCATTATTTGCTTATCCCTTGTATTTTATGACAATTTTGGATTACAGGTAGGACATGGATAATCACATTCTTGCTGTTGAAAATTTGATTGTAATTTAATGAAATATAATTTATTGATCTGTATTCTCTAGAACAGTAATTAATTTTTATTTAAAAGCAGGATAGAAAGGCAAGGGATGTGATGAATGTAATATATGGCAAAGAACACTTATTATGAAAAGACACAGGCACAGTCTGAAAGATGCTTGGGAAGAACTGATATGAAAGAAAATGCTGCTGTCCATGTATATATAGTGATTCTTTCTTCTGTGTCCTTAAGTCATTAAATTTGTAAGAGTTCTGTTGATTGTACTTTATTTTTATTTTGTTATATTTTCTGCATCCCTAAATTAATTTAATGGGTAAAATTTAAATGATGGTAAGGAAATTCACATACATACAAAGCTTCATTTGTAGAGCCATATTGCACTACAGAAACCTACACAGAGCAGAATTCTGTTTGTTGTTTCTTCAAATTCCATTGTATGAAATGTGCTAACCATGTCCAATTGAATCTCAGAAATGCAGAGTTGCATTAATCTTATGGAAGGTTTTATTGAATTAGTGTTATTAAAATTAATTGTCTATCTACATATTTTTGTACAATTTCTTGTTGCTAGTCATATTGAATTATGGAGTTTCTTGCCTTATTATGTTGTAGCATCATATATTGCTGACTCAGTACCAAGTGGTTTCATGTAATTACAGTAAAATTTCACTCTTATGCTTTTCATGGAATTAAGAGATCTGTATATGAAGGACTACCATTTAAGTATATTTCATAAGTGCATTTCTGCAGTATGTAACTGTTCAGATGTTAGCTAGCTACTGACAGTGCATTCACCATATGAAAATTATATTGTGGCTCTTTAAAAGCAGTTCATGGTACCATAAAGATGGGCACATAAAAATATTTAGGCTTTGTAGTATGCCTGCACTGAAAACTGTACCATAGCAGTTCCATTTGAAAGGTTGCTTGGCATTCCCTGCTACTCTGTTTCAGGTTCCTTCCAAAAGTCTCCCTCTTCCCACCCCACACGACCACCGAAACCACAACCATAACTGAATTAATCCATTGATATATTACAGCTGTGGAACATTACTACTTTTATATTTGAATGTTGTCATGTGAAAGAATAATTTATCTCTTGGACATTATATATTCTATGTTTATGTTGAAGTTTTGAGGCAAATTTTGAAATCTTCGAATTAATTTTAGTCATTCATTTTGAGTAGACATTAAAATAGTATGATGGTGGGTTGAAACTTTACATTCTTAACATTCAGTTTTCTTATAATGGTCTCAGAGGCAACATTGAAAATCTATTGTTAGTTTTGATGTTGTAATTGTATTATGCAGCAGGGGACCAAACAATGTTTATTTAAACAAATGTTTGAAGAATATTGTTCCCGGACATACATAGTTGCGTAATGAATGTGATTATGTTAATATGCTGCAAAAATCACAACTTGGGAGAATACTGTTAGGGAAATATCTTATGAAAGGAGTTATATAATTGTTGAATACTGTACTAGAGCATTAGTTTGAGATTTTGTATTCAAGCATTTTAATCATCTTATATATTATTTAGTCTGAAGATGGTTAACAAAGACAGACTTGGCAGTGTACTAAATTGGAAGGTGGGAAAAATTTAAAGTTCTTTAAATGTTGGCTGATAAAACAAATTGCTCAATTTGTGATACATGCAACCCATGCTTAATACTATTCACTCAACATTGTTATACTGAACATGAGCATCATACAGCTAAAAGTTCAAAGCACTGAAACTACTGCATACATTTAGATATCAAAAGTAGTGGTGGGAAGCTACATTTACATTAATTCTTATTGGAAAACTGATTTTATTTAACACTGCTGTGCTAACTGCTTTACTTTTCAGGACCATTTTTATTGTGCAAGATATGTCCGCAAGCAGTTCTGTTTCAACAATAGGATTGTGAATGTAGACTGTTAGATTGGCCCATTGTTTGAATTATTATTCCTGGTTCCTTAAACTATATTAACTAGTATATTCAAGCTAAGAAAATTTAAACTTGGATGTAAATTATATTACTTGAATTTATTGGTTGTGAACGGAATAAGAACAAAATGTGTTATAGTTCCATTATCATGCTTAAGAATATCTGCATTGCAGTAAACATTCTTTTAATATCCTTGATTTTGTCACTTTTATAGAATTTGGCAAAATATACAAATTATGAAACTGCTCATTATGCATTTTTTGACATCTTCAGTTGCAAAATTCAGAATAGTATCACACCAACAAAGTAAGAATATTATATATGACTTACTGTCACTAACAAGCCCATCCCTAAGTGATTAATAGCAGCCCCTCTACCATGCAGTCATCTTGAACCTATGCATGGCACTGTAATAATATGTGAAACATTGTCCATTGATATATATAATGTCCACGAGTGGACTGTATCACAGTCTCCTGTACTGATGAAACACTGTACTTTTCTTGATGCCCTGCAGTTATTACTCTCTTTGATGTACTGGGTAAACACTAATTTTATCAGAGTTTCTTGTTTTCCATGTGATCTGCCATGGTCATGCCACATGATTCAAAACTTGAGTTTAAAAGGTACAGTAAACACTTATGAAAACAGAGTTCAAAATTAATTACATTCAGATGTTCAGACCAAGTACTATGCCATAAATCAGTTCTTAACTATCACCACAAAGTTCACTAGTGTATCCACAAATTAAGTGTCATCTGGCAACCAGACACCTTTAATATTATGTTTATGTATACAGTATCAATATGAGAATGTTTCTACATTAAGCATACTTTTGTTTTGTTGAGCAGTAACAATGATATTGAACATGTGGATTCATGTCTGATTAATGCTGGTTGATTATTAGATGTACCTCTAAAGTATAACCACAGTTCCAAGCAGAGAAATTGTCAGTGTGGCAGCAATAGTTAAAAGTCTAATGGTTATTTTTTTTAATATTTTCATATTAATGTATGCAAGTTTCAAGGTACAGCAGTTACCAGAAATCATTGAATCACTTTTTTATATAAATTGTCTTCATTTGTGAATATCAAATGTCTCGTTATTTTGTAATGAAAATGAAAGAATCTATCTTATAGTTGTGTGAGTATGGAATTATGATTAGTCCATATGTTTTTGTGAGTCTCTAGGACTGTGCTTTTTAGCATTCACATGTCTTCTGCTAGATTTGTTATTAATGTCAAATCTCTTTAATGTTATTGTTATAATTGCTTTATCAAACATTCCCACCCCATTGTACATGCAACTCTTTGGAAGTAACTTATTTTTACCATTCTCAGTGGATTTGTGCTGCTAGGCTGAGAACCTGTGGCCCAGAGCACAAAATAATTTTGTCCTTGATTAGTTACATTCTGCAGAAACAGTAGGATTTCAGTGTTGTGTGCTGTCAGATGGTACTGGGTGAGAGCAATAGGGGCAGGCAAACTACCATTTGTGGACCAGATGTAGTACTCTAAAGTAAGTTGAATAGCCCATTGAGGAAAGGTATTATTCATTCAAGTGTGCTGCCCTACTTGAAAGTTTGCCTGTCCCTGGCCATGTTTTATAACATGCCAGCATGCTGTACCTGAAGCTGGATTGCATTCAGAATAAGATCTGGCCCATGCCTGGGAGTAGAAATAAATTCTAAATAAAGTAAAGAGTAACTAGATTTATTGTGTTCAGTGAGGATGCAAGTTTTGTACTATACTAAAACTATGATAGTGTGGGTGATGGATAACTCAAGTGCAATTGTGTCTGTGTTATGATGCGAGTGCCTGTGTTGCTACTGTTGCCACATTGGTGACAAAGAAACAAAAAAATACATGCATATTGTGGACATGGTGGCGCCTTCTCGTTGTGGAGACTGATGGCAGACGAATGGGAAGTGCTCACTTGGTTCTGTTATTGCAAATCAAATTAAGGTATTTGTAATATACTTAGAGTAATATTGTCTTAGCACGTTGACTTGTAGTGCATTTCTTGATGGAATCCTATGCAGTTCTGTTCAAAGATTATTTCTATTACAGATTTTACACTTTGACTTTAATAATTACAATATTGTATAAAACAGTTGCCTGTGTAAATAGAACTGTGTAAATATGACCTTGTATCCAGTAATTGATCAATGCTAGATAAATTGTTATTTTGTATATTTCACTGGGGGCCATGTTTTAATAATAGTGATAATAGCTCTTGTATTTGGCTTCTTTGTAATAACGTCACACAAGTTATATAATACTGCAACCAGTACAACTTTGTCAAATGTTTGCACTGCTGCTTCAGGCAACGTAATTATATTTTTATTCAAGATAACTCTGTTTGTTTATTGCAGTTTAATATTGGTGCCACATGTTGAACTTGGTATTTCCTTTCTAGAAAGTTACCATTAGGATAATGATTATGTTGTTTTGATACGTCATAATTTATTTTTATTTCTTGAGTTGAATTTATGTTGTTATGGTCTTGTGTAAACAAAACAAAAGTTCAAAGCATGTATAAAGTGAATGACTTACAGCTAATTCATCTTAAGTGGCCAGTATCAACATATAATACCTAACCTTTTTTTGTGCAGCTTCCCATAAACATGAATATGTGGTGAATGAGTGAATGTGTAAGCTAAGCTCCCATGTGGATCTTTAAATTATTTTTAATTGCAGTAAACATCTTTAAAGATATTAAATTACAAACTATTCACTTTTCCTGTTCCACTTTCTTTATGTATGTTATTTATCATATGTTTGGTGCAGAATTTCTTTAGTATGAATCCATAATTTGTCCCAGTTTTCAATGAAGTTTGGTGTTCCCTGGAGTCTTGATCATTGCACTGTTTGACATGTGGCAGTCTTATATCATCTCTGTTTGTTGATGAAGAAACAATAGTAGAGCTTAATTTTTTGCTGTATAAAATACAAAGTATTTATAAATGTAACAGAGGATAATAATATAAAACAGTATATTAATTTTACAAAGCTTAATAAGTAAAAATATTCACAATATTTTAGTACAAGCTCATTGCCAAATCACACAAGAAATCTAGAGCGACTTTCCAACATTTGTCATCTTCAGAGTAAACTGTTGTAAAGCAGAGACTACAGGTATTCTGTTCTCACGTCCATCATCTGAGCTGCATGCCCATTTTGTCACATCCTGTTAAAATTCCATAAAAATGCTAGAAAAATTTAATTAATAATGAACTCTCTTCTTACATATTGTTTTCTGTTCCCATTTTACTTTATTTCTCATGGGTGCATATTCTTCCTTACTTCTGTATTTCACTTTATGACCATTCTTTATAGTAAGAAACTATCTCACAATCATACAAAACAGCATGGAAAATAGTGTTATATTAATCTTTTGTGTTTCAGAAAGTGATACGATATTACTGTTGAGTTGTTTTCATGAAGTAACAAATTTATTTACTCCTTAATATCATCACAACCGAAAGATTCATCATCGCAACAAAAATACCCGATGCTAGACTGAATCTCAAGCAGCTATCTTACCTGTTTTCCCTGAGCTCTGAATATTTCCCTCATCAATACTTCAGCATTTAATGTGGTCTTTCTCCTTAGATATAATTAAAATTTTCGTAAGTGTATTTTTCACAAGCATGTTACATTTTAATATCAATTTACTGTTTAAATTTAAAGTTATGAACATTATTTACTAGGTGAATGTAAGTTCCTTGTTATGCATTTAACTGCAGTACCTGTTCTCAACACCTCTTCCTTGCCACTGTGTTTCTAGGTTCCTTCAATTTCTTTGTCTCTGAAGGATTAAAGACATATTTCACATCCATACAACTCCATGGAGCAATCATCCTTGATAAGCTTTTTAGTCAAGAATTTCCACATCTTTTATAGAACTTGAAAGTTTATTACCGAGTTCACCAGAATCTGCCACTGGCCCTTAATCTATGTAGATGAATCCACTCCATCCACCCTGTTTCTTTAGGTCCATTTTAATACTGTCCTCCCAAGTCTAGGTCTCCCAAATGGTCTCTTTCCATCAGTTTCAGGTTTTCTGTCCAAAATATTCTCTCCTCCAAGCATGCTGCATACCATGTTCATCTCAGCCTCCTTGTTCTGATCACCCTAATGATATTTTATGAAGGGTGAAAATTACCAAACTTTTCATTATGCAATTTTCTTGAACCTGCAGTTATTTCCTTCCTCTAAAGTCCAATTATTCTACGCAGCACCCTGTTTTAAAACACCCTTAATCAGTATGAGATTTATTGGATTCATGATAGTGAAAATTATGGTCTTCTGGGCTATGATGTGTAGTCTTGTAGGTGATTATCAGTGTTTGAGAGGAATATATAACCTGTCTTACCCTGAAGATGACTGTAGATAATGTTTTCTCTGAAACATTGACAGTTACCTATAAAGTAATAAATAAATAACTCGGAAGACCACAGTCCTTACTCTCAGTCTGTGTTTGCCTCTTAATGTGAGAAACAACTGGTAAAGTTAGTTTTGTATATTTTATCTGCACATTTTTTGATGGTAGAAAGAATGATGAAAGATTCAAAACCAGATGGTAGACCCTGTAATTTTATCAACAGTAAGAGGTGGAAGTAGAATTAGAAAGAATTTCCTCCTAAATTGGTTCTTAATTTAGTTCTTGCAATTTTCATGTAGTGTACTGAAGGGTTTTAGACATTTTAGACAAACCTTCAAGGTAGGTGGAGACAGCAGGTTCCTAAAAATGCCAGAAGCTTCTCCCAATTCTATACACTGTTATATAGATCATCATGAAAGCCTCAATATCTTATGAAGTTTATTACTATGATAAATGTGACAGGCCCCTGCATTTTCATAACATTCATTGATAAGTGTAACATTCACGATGACACAAATGGTCTGTGAGGAATTAATTGTGGCTACTGATCTTTTTAAATGAAAGGATATATAGTACTGTTTGTGTATTCGTACAAAATATCTTCAGAATTTGATACCATAAACAAGTTTTGAGCTGCTTTACAAATACAGTAACTTCGGTAAAGGAGCGGTTCATATAAAACTTGTTGACATGCTATATGTAGCTGTAATTAAGGTTTAATACAAATTTGATTCAAAATTGTTTTCTTTCAATGAAAATGCGTGCTACTCCAGTTGATCTGAAAACTGAAAAGAAGATGCAAGTGGGAAGTTTGTTTCTGCTTATCTGTGAAGAAAACAGTATCATGATAGTTGAGAAAGAAAACAGACTTTAACAGATTAGGGATATGTTGGTATATCTTGAAATGTGTGTTTGTGCACTCAACACATGGTATTTGTGTTTGCTTTTGAAACATGCTCATGGAGTTAGAACATTGCACATGAATGTAGAATTACAAACTGATGGTTAATCAAGAATAATTTAATAATTTTGATCACATTCTGCTCTTTTATAGAGAGCACTGTCCAAAATAATACTGCACAAATGACATCCCAAAAATAACTATGGGGTACTTTCTGTTTCTTGTTATGTTACAGATATAATAAACTTTGTGCAATATATTTTGCACTGTTTGTTGCTTATCAGTGAAGGTTTATTTCTTGTTCTGTCATAGAATCGTACTGATGATCAGTCTTCATAAGAAAGATAATCTTATGAAATTCCCTATGTGAATGCTATTTTAACTGAAATCCTTTATTTCTTACAGATTCATGAACTTGAATCAGAATTAGAGACACAGAATGTAATGTTTCATTTTGGCCATTCTGATCCCTTTAACTACATGGCCTAAGGTTCATATGACAGGTATCAGAGCCTCACATTCTGATAAGCATTTCATATTATATGTTTGCTGATATTGTCTCCACCATTGTGGACAGTGTTCCAAACCAAATGTGATCTTCTGGCTCATGTTTTAAGGAATCTCTTGATATGGTCTCAAGTTCTGATAACATAATTTTACTAAGAAATTTCTTGCCCATAACCTACAAAATGGAGTTGCACTAGAAAGAACGCGTGCAATAGAGGAGTTTTGACTTGACATAACTTTATGTTAGTATCCTATTATCATTGGATTGTTAAGGTTTAAGAGGTTGTGCACCGGAATGGAGATGATATTGTACAATACAAATTTGATTCAAAATTGTTTTCTTTCAATGGAGATTGAAAAAAAAAGATAATGCATATCAAGAGTTTTAATACAGACGTGTTACTCTCTCCAGTGATCCTGAAATACGGATTTTGAAGTGCCATCTGCCTGTCAAATGTTCGTATCTTATACACATGTTGATATGGAAATGCAGTGTGGCATTTCAAAAATGACCATGAAAGTTTTACTTAAATTTCATTTATATACAGAGAGTGAAATCAGACTGTGGTGTATAGGTAAAATACTGGAAAAAAGAAAGACCTTTATCATGTTCTTCCCCACTGTCCCCCTTCATTCCCTTTCTTCACAGCCAGTAGAAAGTTTGTGAAACATTTTTCTCTGTTTCATATAAGTCTCTAATATCTCATATCTTTTGCTATTAAATGATGGGAAAGGTTTTTGGATATATATGTAAATACTATTAAAATCTTTAACATATAACAGTAATGCAATTAAGAAATGTGTGTCCTTCGTATTGCCAACCTAGTGCATCCATATTTTATTCCCATTCTTAATATTTCTACCATGAAGCATATGCTTGTATGATCAGAATATAAAAGGATTGAAAGTTGTCTATCCTCAATAGCGTGTATCTTAAAGTGATCTCAACATTTTAATTACAAATCTTGGTATTACAAACTATACATGCTTCAGAAGCAGTGGTGCAAATATTCATTGAGTTGTAAAATTGGGGGAGAGCGATGGTGGTTGGTGGTCATGTGGTTATAATTTAGAAATATTGATCTAAAGGAACTTTAAATGATTGTTCTCCTTCAGCACTCTTATCATGAACAACAAAACTATAATACCTCCAATATATATTTATAGGCCAAAGAAGCAAACAATTCCAGAAAATACAAAAATCTGTTTATTTTGTTGCAAGTTATATGACAGTTTTGGTATACAAATATTTTCAGTCCCTCATTTTCATTCATTGGTGTCACAACATTAATAATGGGAAAGTGTGTACACATTCCTGTTGTTATGGATGAATGTCTTTCAATGGCATGTATTGATGAAAGTACATACAAGCAGCTAATTCAAAAGAATGATGTTGCAGTGTATGAGACTAGGTTTTCATGGCAGTGAAGATGTTCAAGGTAGTCTTAAGAGTAATGATGCTGTATGGACTTGTAGGTGGGTGCCAATGTTTCAGATGAACATAATGCCTCTATCAGCAGTTTTCACTTTACATTGAAGCAGTATGTTCCATTGAAATTATACCTACCTGGAAGGGCTTGTGGTATAACCCAGAACACCATCAACATTGGAAGTCGTTTTAAAACTACACAGACCATTTTTAAGTCCCCCTCCAGAAGGATGCTTGTCACCACATGCCCGGAATTAATGAAAATTACAATTTATGTCAACTTACATTTTTGCATAATATTCGATGTGTGTGTCACTATCGACTTCATTATGAAAATTTTTGATTCGAACACATGTAATGTTTGAGTGTGTATTGTGGTCCACGCTTCACTTGACCATTATAAAAGTGAGTATGATTAACATATTTTCATAAATATGGTATAACACAAGATACTTTACCATTTAAATTCTAAAATGCAGAACTTTATTTTATTTTATTCCTGTTCATATCTGGCAGAAAGTATATCATTGGGCGTTGGGGAATGAGCGGGCAGTTAGCCCACCATTTGTGGTTATGCCCTTGAATGAAGTCAAAAACCTTTTACTTATTATCTATATATAGCAATATTATAATGTTAACCAGATTTTTTATTTTACTTCTAATCATGTTGACTTGCAGGATTTTCTGCTTGTATTCACACGTTATGATGGTGTGTTGCCAGTTCAAGCTGCACTTCCCTATCGCGGTTCCATCTCCGCCATTTTCCGTTACGTGTGTCTGATTTAAATTATTGTATCTGGAATGGCACGATTCCGACACATAGCGTTTCAGACAAAAAACACGACCATTTATATTTATGTATTCAGCGTGGCTTGGTACCAATACGACTTGGTAAAAATCTGGAGACTCGTCATCAATAGTTTATTAGAATAGTCCAGAGTGCCACCTCTCGAAAGTGTTTCATAATCTGTTCACATACATATATATTTTATTACATTCCATGGTTACATAAGATAGTCAGATCACAATAGGATGTGGAAAAAGTCATAATAATAATACAATACATATAAAGTACAATTCATACTGTTATATAAATTTCACATAATACTAACAAAGGGTTCACCTAAAGAAATAAGTTACAAATAGATCTACCCATTACACACACAAGAAAATTTATCACTTATTTGTAAACAACATATATTCATTGACAGACTAAAAGGAGTGTGTAATTTGATAATGTGTTAACCCTGGCCAAATCAAAACACTTTCTACCCTGACTGAGGTTTTCCATGCTTTTCCTCAGTTGTGAGACAAATGCCAAAGTATAATTTAAAAGGGTATGGTCTACCTACCCTTAGTCATGGAGGCTTTCAGCCAATGTGATTCTCCTTCCAAGTTGAAGAGTCAGATTCAAAGTGATCCCAACCCTTTTAGGTTCAACTCCCAGATACCATGTAGTCAAAGTTCTTTACACAACAGTCACATTGCCTAATGACATCATCCTCCTGCCTGTAACAATAGCCCCTAGTCAGAACATGATAAGGCCTTCAGCCAAGACAAAATCACGTTAGAGTAAGCACAACTGAAGTTATGGTTTATTAGGCACCGTTTACCTTTCCAGCTATGTGTTCCCTATGTCAAAGAACCCGTACAGGGTTGGAAAATTTCCAAAAGAATTTCAAAATTTTCCCCACCAAAACCAGTCACTGACACACTCGGTCTCTGACAGAATCGGTCTTTGTCGGACTCCGACTCTGCAAAACCCAGTCTCCCCTCGACACTGTCTCTGCTTCAATCGGTCTTTGTAGGATTCAGTCTCCGCAACATGGAGTCTGCTAGACTCGTTCTCTGCTTCACACGGTCTCTGCCACATCCAGTCTCACCTGGACACTGCCTCTGCTTCGACAGGTTCTGTACGACTCAGTCTCTCCAACACGGAGCCTATGCTAGACTCGGTCTCTGCATCTCTCCTCTGCCACACACGATCTCAGCCTCACCAGATCCTTTCAGAGAAGCTCTTCAGTGTCTAAGACATACTGATACGGTATCGTGCAGAGACCGGGTTCATCAGAAACAAGGTACGGATTTTTCAGGGAACGTATGGGGAGAATTTTGTAAGAAATCTCAATTTTTTAAATTTTTTCAAAAAAATCAAAATATACTGGAAATTGTCCAAAAAGCGAACAAAACCACCAATTTTTGAAAAATTCTAAATTATTTTTTTCTGAAAATATCATTTTTTAGTTATTTTCGCTTTTAATGTCATTTACAACTAATTATATATTTTTAAAAAATTCAACATTTTGAGAAGTTTAATTAATTTTTTTAAAAAATTGCAAAATTTTTCAAAAATCAATAAATGCTAGCAATTCTAAAACGCGCACAAAACTAAAAAAATTGAAAAATTTCAACATAAAATTTTTTGGTTTTGTGCGCTTTTCAGACAATTTTCAGCATTTTTTGATTTTTCGAAAATTTTCAACTTTTTGAAAACTCTCAACAAGAGATGCATGCCAGCCTCGGTGAATGCCTCATCCTGTCTCTGCCGCACTCGGCCTCTATCTCTCCCGATTGCTGGCTGCCTCTGTGTCTGTAGCAACCGGCCTCTGCAGAACTCAGTGTGAGACCGACCGTGTCTCTGCCCGTCGTGATCTCTGCCTTACGTGTATCCTGCAGTACCTGGGCTTTTCAGAGAAGGCACGCCAGAGACCGATTGAAACACAGACAGCGTTTGTAAGAGAGAATACATCAGAGACAGTCCGACAGCGACCGGTTCTGCAAGGCATCAGGTGGGGAGAGTTTTGAAAAAAGTTCAAAATTTTAAAAATTTTCGAAAAATCAAAAAATGCTGGAAATTGTCCAAAAATGTACAAAATTTGTTTTTTTAAAAATTCCACCTTCAAAATTTTTTGGTTTTGAGCGCTTTTCAGACAATTTGTACCATTTTTTGATTTTTAGAAAATTTTAGCAACCGGCCTCTGGAGCACTCGGTGTGTGACCAATCGTGTCTCTGCTTTACGTATATTTTGCAGTACCTGGGCTTTTCAGAGACGGCACGTCAGAGACCGATTGAGGCACAGACAGCGTTCGTCAGAGACAGTACATCAGAGACAGTCCGACAGCGACCGTTTCTGCAAGGCATCAGTTGGGGAGAATTTTGAAAGAAATTTCGAAAAATTTGAAAATTTTCGAAAAATTAAAAAACACTGGAACTTGACCAAAAAGCGCACAAAACAATTTTTTTTGAAAAAATCAACTTTCAAAACATTTTCAATTTTTTTTATTTTTTGCGCTTTTCAGAAAATTTCCAGCATTTTTTGATTTTCCGTAAATTTTGGAAATTTTCAACTTTTTGAGAACTCTCAACAAGAGATGCGTGCCAGCTTCGGTGAATGCCTCATCCTGTCTGCCGGACTCGGCCTCTATCTCTGCCGATTGCTGGCTGCCTCGGTGTCTGTAGCAACCGGCCTCTGGAGCACTCGGTGTGTGACAGACTGAGTCTCTGCCCGTCTCGGTCTCTGCCATACGTGTATTCTGCAGTACCTGGGCTTTTCAGATAAGGCACGTCAGAGACCGTTTGAGGCACAGATTGCGTTCGTCACATACAGTGTACATCAGAGATAGTCCGGCAGCGACCGGTTCTGCAAGGCATCAGGTGGGGAAAATTCTGAAAGAAATTTCGAAAAATTTCAAAATTGTCGAAAAATAAAAAAATACTGGAAATTGTCCAATATGCGTACAAAAAAATTTTATTTTGAAAAATTCCAACTTAAATTTTTTTTCAAAATTTTCAATTTTTTTTTGGTTTTGTGCGCTCGGTGTCCTAGGCAGACAACAATCGGGTGAGATAGAGGCCGAGTCCGGCAGAGACAGGGTGAGGCATTCACCGTGGCTGGCTTGAAAAAAATTTGAAGGTGGAATTTTTCAAAAATTTCTAGTTTTGTGCGATTTTTGGACAATTTCCAGCATTTTTTGATTTTCCGAAAATTTTCAAAATATCTTTCAAAAATCTCCCCACCCGATGCCCTGCAGAACCGTACGCTGTCGGACTGAATCTGATGTACTGTGTCTGACGATCGCGGTCTGCGCTTCACACGCTCTTTGACACGCCGTCTCTTAAAAAGTATATTATATTCCGGGCTTCACTTTCATACCTAATTTAATTTTTTTACAAGGATATTTTATTGGACACATACTTTCAGCAATTGCATGTACACCAATCACTTATCACTTAAATATGATGTTATTGAATATTTCATTGTGGAAGTATATATGTTGTCACACGAAGAAGAATTTATTAAAATATTTATTTAATTTTATATTACACTACATGTAATTACAACAGTGACCCAATTCATCGTTATAAAGAATAAATGTTCTCAAATGATATAGGTCCGGCTTCTGCAGATACGCGATATCTGTATATGATTTACGTGTTACTAACTCGTACAAACGTCATTACTGAGCACACATGACATGCAAATGTCCTTTCACTGAAGTCGTATGTCTCAATGTGACGAACCGCACATATTCTTGCATGTTATGTTGGATTTGTTTTTCACTTGTTTCTATTCTCACACGTCACAGAGAAGACATCCTTACACTGAGTTTCACTGTAGGTAGCACCCGTTAATACGTGATTGAAGGGTGGTAATTAATCTTGTTAATGGTCCGGAAGAACTCTATTTCTAGAGCACAAAGTTACGTTGATACTGACCAACCGAAATCAAATAATTCCAACCGTCGTAGTTTAATGGCGACTATTCAACCGGGACCAGCCGACTGTTCCAAGACAGAATCAGTACTGACTGACGTCTGATTGGTCCTCGATGCCATTCGAAATTATTGATTTCTTTCCATTAAGGTCATCACAGATGGCACGTCTTATCTTTGGTTCCGTATTTTTCCGATAGAGTGCGTCTTTGTGTTTGTACGTCATGTCCTCTAGTAAATGTGAGGCAATATTTTCGATATATTTTGTTGACATTTGACATAGGACACCAATAGTTTACCACAAGTTTGACGTGCGTCACGATTTCCGCGCCCACCGAGCATTGCTATTAATGTACCAGAGATTTATATTCAGTTTTTTTGTGAGGCGATTTATATTAATAAATGTACTATCGTTCACGTATGTTTATTTCGATTCTTTCGTTACATGATACTTATTTATAGTGAGTTAGATTGGGTCATCGTTACGCATGAATCTGCTACGTATTTGCGTCAACATCTACACTGTATCAATTTTGCAAGAAACAATTCTTCTGGAAACATTATGTAATTTTAGACGTGTTATGATGTATTACACGCATATA
Source organism: Zootermopsis nevadensis (assembly GCF_977971745.1). Classification (NCBI taxonomy): domain Eukaryota; kingdom Metazoa; phylum Arthropoda; class Insecta; order Blattodea; family Termopsidae; genus Zootermopsis; species Zootermopsis nevadensis. The sequence continues at coordinate 15,156,866 of NW_028259142.1, forward strand.
AGCACTATTTTTGTTATATGGGGATTGTGTGAGCGCGTAATATCATTATTGGTAAGTGGTCGTTTCCGATGTTGCGCATCCTCCACCTCACGACTTTGAAAAATTCGTGCGTATTTATAAAAAGCGTTAAGATATAATAGAGTACAAATGTCAAAATTTTATTTTGAAATGTATCGAGATATTAGAAAAATCCGGTTTGTCAGAAATATATGCATTATGTATACATATCCACACTAACGTCACATTTAGACAGGTCCAACCTTTGTAAATCAGGTACATCTGGAATTTATTTGGCTGTCACCATAGGAAACACACGATAGTTCGAGGAACGATAGAAGCGGGAAAATGTAACATTATTTTATATGGGATGTATCCGGGACCGAACAAAACGGACGATGCATGCGGGAAAACGATAGATAGTTCGGGGAGCGATGGATAGAGGTTTGACTGTATTACCGAAGTCAGTCTAATGTTTCTCGAGCTGAGATGACACAGAAAAACAATAACACAAAACACAAAAAGTGTGTTGGGACACAAATCTCATATCTGTCCACTTGCTATCGAAACCTTCGCATTAGCTAAGACTGGAATGTCTCTAATTTGCCAATATCAATGTAATTGAAATACATATTGCAATTCTAGATTTGTGGACAAAGAGACAGGGAAACACGGAGAAGCCATCAGGAGATTTTTTGAAACTTTTCATTCTGAACGAGCCTAGAAATGTGTTCCTTCAATCGAAAGTTATACAGCTTCAGTATTCATCTGGACAGCTCGGGGATAGAGAATGTGTTATACGAACACATCCCACATTCATGCATACATATGGCCGTAAAAGAGATGCAGCGAGCGATATTTCATATGCGTACCATGCGAGGGCTGGATATTTGTGTTCAGTGCCCTTCTGACCGCGCGCGCCATACTGGGATGTCGGTAATCAAAAGAGACGCAAGTTTTGACAACGTAACACGGGCTTATGAAAATGCAAACTGTGCTTCTGTTTCTGGATAGTGGTTAGTATAAATAATGATGGTGATGATGGAGGCAGCAAGGACCTCTGAAACGTCGTTGAACTTCTACCAGACTACAAAGCGCAACAACCCAGAAGACAGCCATCTGCGAATGACGACTTTACTGGTGTGAAGTTTTGGAAATTTTATTTTGGTATGTCGCACGGTGGTCTAGCGGTTAGAACGCTGGCCTTGTAATCCTGGGGTCTAGGGTTCTATTCCCGAAGGTGCCCGAATTTATAACTTGTGTTGGGCAAGGCCGTGGTCTAGGCAACACGGAGTTTTCCTCCGGGGGCTTCCCCGTTTTCTCCGTGGCGTCCCAACAATTACTCCATTCACACACAGAAGAAGGCAATGGCAAACCACTTCTGGATCATCTGCCAAGAACGTATATGAACAGGTCCCAGTCCGAGACAAAGATGGAAGGATCCTGTTCGTATGGACCTGTCGTCAGACAGAACACTAAAAAATGTGGCACGAAGGAAGTCGCACAAATGAAGGTATTGAAGAACTTCCTGTTCACGTTCTTATAATCAGTAAATGTCACTGAAGGAGACCCACTAGGATCGAAACATGCTGGGCCCTTTCTAAGAAGCTGCGTAAATAATTGCATTAACCGTATTTTCACACGCAGGCACGCATAAAGGCCTGTGAAATTTTAGGTTACAACTTGTCCTTTACGTTGGATTGCCTTGTCATTAAGTAATTTGTTATTGGCTGTTAAAACTCTGTAGCTCCAGTTTCAGACCATGGGATCGTTATTCATTCGTCGATTTAATGAGCCAGTCGTGTGTTCTAAATACCATTTTTTTAACACCCTGTAAAGAAAGTGGAGTAGGATCATGTAACTATGGTGGGGACCATTCTCAAACAAGATCGATTAAAATAAGTTAGTGGGTCATATACACGTAAACGATTAGCGAAATAGTGAACATCGGTAGAATGAGGGATGGATGAAATTAAAATGTGTTATGATGAAATGAAAAGCGTATCTCGATCGGATAAATGCCCTAAAGACAGGTGTGATACTGTAAGATTTGAGCTTTTCACAGCGGTGAGTATGAAGATTTCTGTCTTCTGGGTTGTTGCGCTGTGTAGTCTGGTCGATGTTTACCAACGATTCAGAGGTCATACCGCCTCCATCATCAGAGCGATGAGTATGAAGATTTCTATCTTCTGGGTTGTTGCGCCGTGTAGTATGGTAGATGTTTACCAACGAATCATCGCCCTGATGACGGAGGCAGTATGACCTCTGAAACGTTGGTTAACATCTACCAGACTACACAGCGCAACAACCCAGAAGACAGAAATCTTCAGGTGTGATATTCTTTCTACACGGCGACGTTTTGAAACTTCTTAAATCGGAGACCTATTCATCTTCAGACCATTCCCGTAACCGTGCGCGGTGTCTCTGTTTACGATGCGCGTTCCCCTCAGTTGCTCGCTGGTTCTGCGCAGTGTCACATTCGCTTGTCGCAGGTTGTGGCCGTAGGATGTAAGCCTGCTGGTTCGGCGTTATTGGCGTTGACGATAGGGGCTCAGGAGTTGACACGTGGCGTGTGATTGTGACTTCCATAAGCAGTGAGGGATTTTCGCGGGTCCATTGTCAACATTAAAGAAGAGTTGTGAAGTTGGTTTACGAAACATTTTACTTTGAATATTTAATTTGCGGTGTGATCCTAATTATAAATCATATTTAATGACATGATACGCAAGATGAAAGGTTTTAACACGTTATGTCCTTATTTTCAATGAATTCATCAAGGTCATTACTACAGTAAAGCAATTGTTAAGAATAATAGACTGTTGTCAGTTTAGTTGATACAAGTAACTGGTTTTGTATCCACTGAAGTCGCCACAAAATGTAACATGGGCTAACTGTGGTTCATTGTAAACGTGCATTAAAACCAAATTTAAATCATGAGTTTGGTTAGGGAACTTTTGAACTGAAAGAAGATCACAAAATTTCTTTAGTTTCAGATATGTATAAAAGGGTCTGTTACGAAAAAACTAATGTTCATTTGACAACTGCAAGTGAAACTGTCCGACACATGGCCAAATAAACTTCTCAGAGTTCTTCACAATTCCTTCGACAACAGTTTTAATATTCTTTAATTTAAATTAATAATATTTATGATGTGCTGACTATGTCGTTTCGTTGTCAGTTGGATATTATCTGTGATTTTATTCGTAACATTTATAATCTTCGGGATCAATACTGCGATGTGTATAGATTCTTTAATGACATTGCCACAAATTAAGATTTACAAGCCAAGTGATGTGCATTTTATTCTCGTGAAATAGTCTACATTTCTTAAAAAGACATATTGGCTGTGAAGACTCATCTGTTTCTTGTGTTGAATGCTGTTCTCATGCCCAGTTTGACTGTTTTACGTGTGTCGTTCATAATTTGCTATTGTGAGGACTTGGTTGGTCTGCAGTCTTTGTTCTTATGCGTGCGGTCTCCATGCGCTAAGAAGACCAGTATCTTCGAGGTCATCGCGTAGGAGTTGTGAGTAGGAGATTGATAAACTGTTTTTTAATAAAAACTGTGTGCGTCATTTGGCTAAAGTTTAAATCAAGGGGCACGAACGTTGAAGGGCGACTACAAATTACAGTATAGATTTAAAAGGTTTTTATTCAGACCACGTATTGGAAAATAGATTGCTTTACAACAGTGATCCAACATCAAAGTTTTTGTTTATAGCTGTTCAGTTTCGGAAGGCGGTGATGATATTCAACTACGAACCCGGGCGATTCTGATCAACGCATTGTTAGTAATAGTTACTAACCACTTTCGTGAAACGTAGTTTCTTCAGTAAACACGGTTTGTTCCCGAAGAATTCTTCATCTTCTTGAACTGCGAATGCCACATAATATTGAACACACTACTAGGAGACTGCTGCTCAAATCTTATTTGGTAAGAACGTTCTGCAGCGGTCGATGAATGCGTCTCTTCATATACAGAACAGCAAAAAGCACGCGTTTCAGACAAATTCCAGCATTTTCTGATTTTTCGAAAATTAAATGCCTCACTCTGTCTCTGCCGGACTCGGCCTCTATCTCACCCGGTTGCTGTCTGCCTCGGTGTCTGCAGCAACAGGCTCCTGCAGGAATCGATGTGTGAACACCAAGTTTCAGCACGCCTCGGCCACTGCCTTGTGTGTTCTTTGCAGGAACTGGGCCTTTATGAGACGGCATGTCAAAGAGCGTGTGAGGCGCAGACCTCGATCGTCATAGACGCAGTACATCAGAAACAGTCCGACAGCGAACGGTTCTGCAGTGCATCGTGTGGGGAGATTTTTGAAATATATTTTGAAAATTTTCGTAAAATCAAAAAACGTTGGAAATTGTCCAAAAATCGCACAAAACGAGAAATTTTTGAAAATTTCCGCTTTCAAATTTTTTTTCAAAATTTTCAAAATTATTTGATTTTGTGCGCGTTTGAGACAATTTCCAGCATTTTCTGATTTTTCGAAAATTTTTCAAAATTTTCAAAAAAATTTCAAAACTCTCCGTAAGAGATTCATGCCTGCCACGGTAAATGCCTCACTCTGTCTCTGCCGGACTCGGCTTCTATCTCACCCGGTTGCTGTCTGCTTCGGTGTCTGCAGCAACAGGCTCCTGCAGGAATCGACGTGTGAACACCGAGTCTCAGCACGCCTGGGCCTCTGCCTTGTGTGTTCTCTGCAGGAACTGGGCCTTTATGAGACGGCATGTCAAAGAGCGTGTGAGGCGCAGACCTCGATCGTGATAGACACAATACATCAGATACAGTCCGACAGCGTACGGTTCTGCAGTGCATCGTGTGGGGAGATTTTTGAAATATATTTTGAAAATTTTGAAAATCTTCGAAAAATCAAAAAATGTTGGAAATTGTCCAAAAATCGCACAAAACGAGAAATTTTTGAAAATTTCCGCTTTCAATTTTTTTTTTTTCAAAATTTTAAAAAAATTTTGATTTTGTGCGGGTTTCAGACAATTTCCAGCATTTTCTGATTTTTCGAAAATTTTCAAAATTTTCAAAAAAAATTCAAAACTCTCCTTAAGAGATTCATGCCTGCCACGGTAAATGCCTCACTCTGTCTCTGCCGGACTCGGCCTCTATCTCACCCGGTTGCTGTCTGATTCGGTGTCTGCAGCAACAGGCTCCTGCAGGAATCGATGTGTGAACACCGAGTCTCAGCACGCCTCGGCCTCTGCCTTGTGAGTTCTCTGCAGGAACTGGGCCTTTATGTGACGGCATGTCAAAGAGCGTGTGAGGGGCAGACCTCGATCGTGATAGACACAGTACATCAGATACAGTCCGACAACGTACGGTTCTGCAGTGCATCGTGTGGGGAGATTTTTGAAATATATTTTGAAAAATTTCGTAAAATCAAAAAATGTTGGAAATTGTCCAAAAATCGCACAAAACGAGAAATTTTTGAAAATTTCCGCCTTCAAATTTTTTTTAAAATTTTCAAATTTTTTTGATTTTGTGCGCGTTTCAGACAATTTCCAGCATTTTCTGATTTTTCGAAAATTTTCAAAAAAATTTCTAAAAACTCTCCGTAAGAGATTCATGCCTGCCACGGTAAATGCCTCACTCTGTCTCTGCCGGACTCGGCTCTATCTCACCCGGTTGCTGTCTGCATCGGTGTCTGCAGCAACAGGCTCCTGCAGGAATCGATGTGTGAACACCGAGTCTCAGCACGCCTCGGCTTCTGCCTTGTGTGTTCTCTGCAGGAACTGGGCCTTTATGAGACGGCATGTCAAAGAGCGTGTGAGGCGCAGACCTCGATCGTGATAGACACAGTACATCAGATACAGTCCGACAGCGTACGGTTCTGCTGTGCATCGTGTGGGGAGATTTTTGAAATATATTTTAAAAATTTTGAAAATTTTAGTAAAATCAAAATACGTTGGAAATTGTCCAAAAATCGCACAAAACAAGAAATTTTTGAAAATTTCCGCCTTCAAATTTTTTTTAAATTTTCAAATTTTTTTGATTTTGTGCGCGTTTCAGACAATTTCCAGCATTTTCTGATTTTTCGAAAATTTTCAAAATTTTCAAAAAAATTTCTAAAAACTCTCCGTAAGAGATTCATGCCTGCCACGGTAAATGCCTCACTCTGTCTCTGCCGGACTCGGCCTCTATCTCACCCGGTTGCTGTCTGCTTCGGTGTCTGCAGCAACAGGCTCCTGCAGGAATCGATGTGTGAACACCGAGTCTCAGCACGCGTCGGCCTCTGCCTTGTGTGTTCTCTGCAGGAACTGGGCCTTTATGAGACGGCATGTCAAAGAGCGTGTGAGGCGCAGACCTCGATTGTGATAGACACAATACATCAGATACAGTCCGACAGCGTACGGTTCTGCAGTGCATCGTGTGGGGAGATTTTTGAAATATGTTTTGAAAATTTTGAAAATTTTCGTAAAATCAAAAAACGTTGGAAATTGTGCAGAAACCGCACAAAACGAGAAATTTTTGAAAATTTCCGCTTTCAAATTTTTTTTCAAAATTTTCAAAATTTTTTGATTTTGTGCGCGTTTCAGACAATTTCCAGCATTTTCTGATTTTTCGAAAATTTTCAAAATTTTTAAAAAAAATTCAAAACTCTCCGTAAGAGATTCATGCCTGCCACGGTAAATACCTCACTCTGTCTCTGCCGGACTCGGCCTCTCTCACCCGGTTGCTGTCTGCTCCGGTGTCTGCAGCAACAGGCTCCTGCAGGAATCGATGTGTGAACACCGAGTCTCAGCACGTCTCGGCCTCTGCCTTGTGAGTTCTCTGCAGGAACTGGGCCTTTATGTGACGGCATGTCAAAGAGCGTGTGAGGGGCAGACCTCGATCGTGATAGACACAGTACATCAGATACAGTCCGACAACGTACGATTCTGCAGTGCATCGTGTGGGGAGATTTTTGAAATATATTTTGAAAATTTTCGTAAAATCAAAAAATGTTGGAAATTGTCCAAAAATCGCACAAAACGAGAAATTTTTGAAAATTTCCACCTTCAAATTTTTTTTTAAAATTTTCAAATTTTTTTCATTTTGTGCGCGTTTCAGACAATTTCCAGCATTTTCTAATTTTTCGAAAATTTTCAAAATTTTCAAATTTTTTTTTAAAAACTCTCCGTAAGAGATTCATGCCAGCCACGGTAAATGCCTCACTCTGTCTCTGCCGGACTCGGCCTCTATCTCACCCGGTTGCTGTCTGCATCGGTGTCTGCAGCAACAGGCTCCTGCAGGAATCGATGTGTGAACACCGAGTCTCAGCACGCCTCGGCTTCTGCCTTGTGTGTTCTCTGCAGGAACTGGGCCTTTATGAGACGGCATGTCAAAGAGCGTGTGAGGCGCAGACCTCGATCGTGATAGACACAGTACATCAGATACAGTCCGACAGCGTACGGTTCTGCTGTGCATCGTGTGGGGAGATTTTTGAAATATATTTTGAAAATTTTGAAAATTTTCGTAAAATCAAAAAACGTTGGAAATTGTGCAGAAACCGCACAAAACGAGAAATTTTTGAAAATTTCCGCTTTCAAATTTTTTTCAAAATTTTCAAAAAATTTTGATTTTGTGCGGGTATCAGACAATTTCCAGCATTTTCTGATTTTTCGAAAATTTTCAAAATTTTCAAAAAAAATTCAAAACTCTCCGTAAGAGATTTATGCCTGCCACGGTAAATGCCTCACTCTGTCTCTGCCGGAATCGACTTCTATCTCACCCGGTTGCTGTCTGCCTCGGTGTCTGCAGGAACAGGCTCCTGCAGGAATCGATGTGTGAACACCGAGTCTCAGCACGCCTCGGCCTCTGCCTTGTGAGATCTCTGCAGGAACTGGGCCTTTATGTGACGGCATGTCAAAGAGCGTGTGAGGCGCAGACCTCGATCGTGATAGACACAGTACATCAGATACAGTCCGACAAGGTACGGTTCTGCAGTGCATCGTGTGGGGAGATTTTTGAAATATATTTTGAAAATTTTGAAAATTTTCGTAAAATCAAAAAATGTTGGAAATTGTCCAAAAATCGCACAAAACGAGAAATGTTTGAAAATTTCCGCCTTCAAATTTTTTTTAAAATTTTCAAATTTTTTTGATTTTGTGCGCGTTTCAGACAATTTCCAGCATTTTCTGATTTTTCGAAAATTTTCAAAATTTTCAAAAAAATTTCTAAAAACTCTCCGTTAGAGATTCATGCCCGCCACGGCAAATGCCTCACTCTGTCTCTGCCGGACTCGGCCTCTATCTCACCCGGTTGCTGTCTGCTTCGGTGTCTGCAGCAACAGGCTCCTGCAGGAATCGATGTGTGATCACCGAGTCTCAGCACGCCTGGGCCTCTGCCTTGTGTGTTCTCTGCAGGAACTGGGCGTTTATGACACGGCATGTTAAAGAGCGTGTGAGGCGCAGACCTCGATCGTGATAAACACAGTACATCAGATACAGTCCGACAGCGTACGGTTCTGCTGTGCATCGTGTGGGGAGATTTTTGAAATATATTTTAAAATTTTTGAAAACTTTCGTAAAATCAAAATACGTTGGAAATTGTCCAAAAATCGCACAAAACGAGAAATTTTTGAAAATTTCCGCCTTCAAATTTTTCTTAAAATTTTGAAATTTTTTTGATTTTGTGCGCGTTTCAGAAAATTTCCAGCATTTACTGATTTTTCGAAAATTTTCAAAATTTTCAAAAAAATTTCTAAAAACTCTCCGTAAGAGATTCATGCCTGCCACGGTAAATGCCTCACTCTGTCTCTGCCGGACTCGGCCTCTATCTCACCCGGTTGCTGTCTGCTTCGGTGTCTGCAGCAACAGGCTCCTGCAGGAATCGATGTGTGAACACCGAGTCTCAGCCCGCCTGGGCCTCTGCCTTGTGTGTTCTCTACAGGAACTGGGCCTTTATGAGACGGCATGTCAAAGAGCGTGTGAGGCGCAGACCTCGATCGTGATAGACACAGTACATCAGATACAGTCCGACAACGTACGGTTCTGCAGTGCATCGTGTGGGGAGATATTTCAAATATATTTTGAAAATTTTGAAAATTTTCGTAAAATCAAAAAATGTTGGAAATTGTCCAAAAATCGCACAAAACGAGAAATTTTTGAAAATTTCCGCCTTCAATTTTTTTTTCAAAAATTTCAAATTTTTTTGATTTTGTGCGCGTTTCAGACAATTTCCAGCATTTTCTGATTTTTCGAAAATTTTCAAAATTTTTAAAAAAAATTCAAAACTCTCCGTAAGAGATTCATGCCTGCCACGGTAAATGCCTCACTCTGTCTCTGCCGGACTCGGCCTCTATCTCACCCGGTTGCTGTCTGCCTCGGTGTCTGCAGCAACAGGCTCCTGCAGGAATCGATGTGTGAACACCGAGTCTCAGCACGCCTCGGCCTCTGCCTTGTGAGATCTCTGCAGGAACTGGGCCTTTATGTGACGGCATGTCAAAGAGCGTGTGAGGCGCAGACCTCGATCTTGATAGACACAGTACATCAGATACAGTCCGACAGCGTACGGTTCTGCAGTGCATCGTGTGGGGAGATTTTTGAAATATATTTTGAAAATTTTGAAAATTTTTGTAAAGTCAAAAAATGTTGGAAATTGTCCAAAAATCGCACAAAACGAGAAATTTTTGAAAATTTTCGCCTTAAATTTTTTTTTCAAAAATTTCAAAATTTTTTGATTTTGTGCGCGTTTCAGACAATTTCCAGCATTTTCAGATTTTTCGAAAATTTTCAAAATTTTCAAAAAAATTTCTAAAAACTCTCCGTAAGAGATTCATGCCTGCCACGGTAAATGCCTCACTCTGTCTCTGCCGGACTCGGCCTCTATCTCACCCGGTTGCTGTCTGCCTCTGTGTCTGCAGCAACAGGCTCCTGCAGGAATCGATGTGTGAACACCGAGTCTCAGCACACCTCGGCTTCTGCCTTGTGTGTTCTCTGCAGGAACTGGGCCTTTATGAGACGGCATGTCAGAGAGCGTGTGAGGCGCAGACCTCGATCGTCATAGTCACAGTACATCAGATTCAGTCCGACAGCGTACGGTTCTGCAGTGTATCGTGTGGGGAGATTTTTGAAATATGTTCTGAAAATTTTTGAAAATTTTCGTAAAATCAAAAAATGTTGGAAATTGTCCAAAAATCTCACAAAACGAGAAATTTTTGAAAATTTCCGCCTTGAAATTTTTTTTCAATATTTTCAAAAATTTTATGATTTTGTGCGCGTTTCAGACAATTTCCAGCATTTGCTGATTTTTCAAAAATTTTCAAAATTATCAAAAAAATTTCAAAACTCTCCGTAAGAAATTCATGCCTGCCACGGTAAATGGCTCACTCTGTCTCTGCCGGACTCGGCCTCTATCTCACCCGGTTGCTGTCTGCCTCTGTGTCTGCAGCAACAGGCTCCTGCAGGAATCGATGTGTGAACACCGAGTCTCAGCACACCTCGGCCTCTGCCTTGTGTGTTCTCTGCAGGAACTGGGCCTTTATGAGACGGCATGTCAAAGAGCGTGTGAGGCGCAGACCTCGATCGTGATAGACACAGTACATCAGATACAGTCCGACAGCGTACGGTTCTGCTGTGCATCGTGTGGGGAGATTTTCGAAATATATTTTGAAAATTTTGAAAATTTTCGTAAAATCAAAAAACGTTGGAAATTGTCTAAAAATCGCACAAAACTAGAAATTTTTGAAAATTTCCGCTTTCAAATTTTTTTCAAAATTTTCAAAAAATTTTGATTTTGTGCGGGTATCAGACAATTTCCAGCATTTTCTGATTTTTCGAAAATTTTCAAAATTTTCAAAAAAAATTCAAAACTCTCCGTAAGAGATTTATGCCTGCCACGGTAAATGCCTCACTCTGTCTCTGCCGGAATCGACTTCTATCTCACCCGGTTGCTGTCTGCCTCGGTGTCTGCAGGAACAGGCTCCTGCAGGAATCGATGTGTGAACACCGAGTCTCAGCACGCCTCGGCCTCTGCCTTGTGAGATCTCTGCAGGAACTGGGCCTTTATGTGACGGCATGTCAAAGAGCGTGTGAGGCGCAGACCTCGATCGTGATAGACACAGTACATCAGATACAGTCCGACAAGGTACGGTTCTGCAGTGCATCGTGTGGGGAGATTTTTGAAATATATTTTGAAAATTTTGAAAATTTTCGTAAAATCAAAAAATGTTGGAAATTGTCCAAAAATCGCACAAAACGAGAAATGTTTGAAAATTTCCGCCTTCAAATTTTTTTTAAAATTTTCAAATTTTTTTGATTTTGTGCGCGTTTCAGACAATTTCCAGCATTTTCTGATTTTTCGAAAATTTTCAAAATTTTCAAAAAAATTTCTAAAAACTCTCCGTTAGAGATTCATGCCCGCCACGGCAAATGCCTCACTCTGTCTCTGCCGGACTCGGCCTCTATCTCACCCGGTTGCTGTCTGCTTCGGTGTCTGCAGCAACAGGCTCCTGCAGGAATCGATGTGTGATCACCGAGTCTCAGCACGCCTGGGCCTCTGCCTTGTGTGTTCTCTGCAGGAACTGGGCGTTTATGACACGGCATGTCAAAGAGCGTGTGAGGCGCAGACCTCGATCGTGATAAACACAGTACATCAGATACAGTCCGACAGCGTACGGTTCTGCTGTGCATCGTGTGGGGAGATTTTTGAAATATATTTTAAAAATTTTGAAAACTTTCGTAAAATCAAAATACGTTGGAAATTGTCCAAAAATCGCACAAAACGAGAAATTTTTGAAAATTTCCGCCTTCAAATTTTTCTTAAAATTTTGAAATTTGTTTGATTTTGTGCGCGTTTCAGAAAATTTCCAGCATTTACTGATTTTTCGAAAATTTTCAAAATTTTCAAAAAAATTTCTAAAAACTCTCCGTAAGAGATTCATGCCTGCCACGGTAAATGCCTCACTCTGTCTCTGCCGGACTCGGCCTCTATCTCACCCGGTTGCTGTCTGCTTCGGTGTCTGCAGCAACAGGCTCCTGCAGGAATCGATGTGTGAACACCGAGTCTCAGCCCGCCTGGGCCTCTGCCTTGTGTGTTCTCTACAGGAACTGGGCCTTTATGAGACGGCATGTCAAAGAGCGTGTGAGGCGCAGACCTCGATCGTGATAGACACAGTACATCAGATACAGTCCGACAACGTACGGTTCTGCAGTGCATCGTGTGGGGAGATATTTCAAATATATTTTGAAAATTTTGAAAATTTTCGTAAAATCAAAAAATGTTGGAAATTGTCCAAAAATCGCACAAAACGAGAAATTTTTGAAAATTTCCGCCTTCAATTTTTTTTTCAAAAATTTCAAATTTTTTTGATTTTGTGCGCGTTTCAGACAATTTCCAGCATTTTCAGATTTTTCGAAAATTTTCAAAATTTTCAAAAAAATTTCTAAAAACTCTCCGTAAGAGATTCATGCCTGCCACGGTAAATGCCTCACTCTGTCTCTGCCGGACTCGGCCTCTATCTCACCCGGTTGCTGTCTGCCTCTGTGTCTGCAGCAACAGGCTCCTGCAGGAATCGATGTGTGAACACCGAGTCTCAGCACACCTCGGCTTCTGCCTTGTGTGTTCTCTGCAGGAACTGGGCCTTTATGAGACGGCATGTCAAAGAGCGTGTGAGGCGCAGACCTCGATCGTCATAGTCACAGTACATCAGATTCAGTCCGACAGCGTACGGTTCTGCAGTGTATCGTGTGGGGAGATTTTTGAAATATGTTCTGAAAATTTTTGAAAATTTTCGTAAAATCAAAAAATGTTGGAAATTGTCCAAAAATCTCACAAAACGAGAAATTTTTGAAAATTTCCGCCTTCAATTTTTTTTTCAATATTTTCAAAAATTTTATGATTTTGTGCGCGTTTCAGACAATTTCCAGCATTTGCTGATTTTTCAAAAATTTTCAAAATTATCAAAAAAATTTCAAAACTCTCCGTAAGAGATACATGCCTGCCACGGTAAATGCCTCACTCTGTCTCTGCCGGACTCGGCCCCTATCTCACCCGGTTGCTGTCTGCTTCGGTGTCTGCAGCAACAGGCTCCTGCAGGAATCGATGTGTGGTCACCGAGTCTCAGCACGCCTCGGCCTCTGCCTTGTGTGTTCTCTGCAGGAACTGGGCCTTTATGAGACGGCATGTCAAAGAGCGTGTGAGGCGCAGACCTCGATCGTGATAGACACAGTACATCAGATACAGTCCGACAGCGTACGGTTCTGCAGTGCATCGTGTGGGGAGATTTTTGAAATATATTTTGAAAATTTTGAAAATTTTCGTAAAATCAAAAAATGTTGGAAATTGTCCAAAAATCGCACAAAACGAGAAATTTTTGAAAATTTCCGCCTTCAATTTTTTTTTTAAAATTTTCAAAAAAAATTTATTTTGTGCGCGTTTCAGACAATTTCCAGCATTTTCTGATTTTTCAAAAATTTTCAAAATTATCAAAAAAATTTCAAAACTCTCCGTAAGAGATTCATGCCTGCCACGGTAAATGCCTCACTCTGTCTCTGCCGGACTCGGCCTCAATCTCACCCGGTTGCTGTCTGCTTCGGTGTCTGCAGCAACAGGCTCCTGCAGGAATCGATGTGTGAACACCGAGTCTCAGCACGCCTGGGCCTCTGCCTTGTGTGTTCTCTGCAGGAACTGGGCCTTTATGAGACGGCATGTCAAAGAGCGTGTGAGGCGCAGACCTCGATCGTCATAGTCACAGTACATCAGATTCAGTCCGACAGCGTACGGTTCTGCAGTGTATCGTGTGGGGAGATTTTTGAAATATGTTCTGAAAATTTTTGAAAATTTTCGTAAAATCAAAAAATGTTGGAAATTGTCCAAAAATCGCACAAAACGAGAAATTTTTGAAAATTTCCGCCTTCAATTTTTTTTTCAATATTTTCAAAATTTTTATGATTTTGTGCGCGTTTCAGACAATTTCCAGCATTTTCTGATTTTTCAAAAATTTTCAAAATTATCAAAAAAATTTCAAAACTCTCCGTAAGAGATACATGCCTGCCACGGTAAATGCCTCACTCTGTCTCTGCCGGACTCGGCCCCTATCTCACCCGGTTGCTGTCTGCTTCGGTGTCTGCAGCAACAGGCTCCTGCAGGAATCGATGTGTGGTCACCGAGTCTCAGCACGCCTCGGCCTCTTCCTTGTGTGTTCTCTGCAGGAACTGGGCCTTTATGAGACGGCATGTCAAAGAGCGTGTGAGGCGCAGACCTCGATCGTGATAGACACAGTACATCAGATACAGTCCGACAGCGTACGGTTCTGCAGTGCATCGTGTGGGGAGATTTTTGAAATATATTTTGAAAATTTTGAAAATTTTCGTAAAATCAAAAAATGTTGGAAATTGTCCAAAAATCGCACAAAACGAGAAATTTTTGAAAATTTCCGCCTTCAATTTGTTTTTAAAATTTTCAAAAAAAATTTATTTTGTGCGCGTTTCAGACAATTTCCAGCATTTTCTGATTTTTCAAAAATTTTCAAAATTATCAAAAAAATTTCAAAACTCTCCGTAAGAGATTCATGCCTGCCACGGTAAATGCCTCACTCTGTCTCTGCCGGACTCGGCCTCTATCTCACCCGGTTGCTGTCTGCTTCGGTGTCTGCAGCAACAGGCTCCTGCAGGAATCGATGTGTGAACACCGAGTCTCAGCACGCCTGGGCCTCTGCCTTGTGTGTTCTCTGCAGGAACTGGGCCTTTATGAGACGGCATGTCAAAGAGCGTGTGAGGCGCAGACCTCGATCGTGATAGACACAGTACATCAGATACAGTCCGACAACGTACGGTTCTGCAGTGCATCGTGTGGGGAGATTTTTGAAATATATTTTGAAAATTTTGAAAATTTTCGTAAAATCAAAAAATGTTGGAAATTGTCTAAAAATCGCACAAAACTAGAAATTTTTGAAAATTTCCGCCTTGAAATTTTTTTTCAAAATTTTCAAATTTTTTTGATTTTGTTCGCGTTTCAGACAATTTCCAGCATTTTCTGATTTTTCGAAAATTTCCAAAATTTTCAAAAAAAATTCAAAACTCTCCGTAAGAAATTCATGCCTGCCACGGTAAATGGCTCACTCTGTCTCTGCCGGACTCGGCCCCTATCTCACCCGGTTGCTGTCTGCCTCTGTGTCTGCAGCAACAGGCTCCTGCAGGAATCGATGTGTGAACACCGAGTCTCAGCACACCTCGGCCTCTGCCTTGTGTGTTCTCTGCAGGAACTGGGCCTTTATGAGACGGCATGTCAAAGAGCGTGTGAGGCGCAGACCTCGATCGTGATAGACACAGTACATCAGATACAGTCCGACAGCGTACGGTTCTGCAGTGCATCGTGTGGGGAGATTTTTGAAATATATTTTGAAAATTTTGAAAATTTTCGTAAAATCAAAAAATGTTGGAAATTGTCCAAAAATCGCACAAAACGAGAAATTTTTGAAAATTTCCGCTTTCAAATTTTTTTTTTAAATTTTCAAAAAAAATTTATTTTGTGCGCGTTTCAGACAATTTCCAGCATTTTCTGATTTTTCGAAAATTTTCAAAATTATCAAAAAAATTTCAAAACTCTCCGTAAGAGATTCATGCCTGCCACGGTAAATGCCTCACTCTGTCTCTGCCGGACTCGGCCTCTATCTCACCCGGTTGCTGTCTGCTTCGGTGTCTGCAGCAACAGGCTCCTGCAGGAATCGATGTGTGAACACCGAGTCTCAGCACGCCTGGGCCTCTGCCTTGTGTGTTCTCTGCAGGAACTGGGCCTTTATGAGACGGCATGTCAAAGAGCGTGTGAGGCGCAGACCTCGATCGTGATAGACACAGTACATCAGATACAGTCCGACAACGTACGGTTCTGCAGTGCATCGTGTGGGGAGATTTTTGAAATATATTTTGAAAATTTTGAAAATTTTCGTAAAATCAAAAAATGTTGGAAATTGTCTAAAAATCGCACAAAACTAGAAATTTTTGAAAATTTCCGCCTTGAAATTTTTTTCAAAATTTTCAAAATTTTTTGATTTTGTTCGCGTTTCAGACAATTTCCAGCATTTTCTGATTTTTCGAAAATTTCCAAAATTTTCAAAAAAATTTCAAAACTCTCCGTAAGAAATTCATGCCTGCCACGGTAAATGGCTCACTCTGTCTCTGCCGGACTCGGCCTCTATCTCACCCGGTTGCTGTCTGCCTCTGTGTCTGCAGCAACAGGCTCCTGCAGGAATCGATGTGTGAACACCGAGTCTCAGCACACCTCGGCCTCTGCCTTGTGTGTTCTCTGCAGGAACTGGGCCTTTATGAGACGGCATGTCAAAGAGCGTGTGAGGCGCAGACCTCGATCGTCATAGTCACAGTACATCAGATACAGTCCGACAGCGTACGGTTCTGCAGTGCATCGTGTGGGGAGATTTTTGAAATATGTTCTGAAAATTTTGAAAATTTTCGTAAAATCAAAAAATGTTGGAAATTGTCCAAAAATCGCACAAAACGAGAAATTTTTGAAAATTTCCGCCTTCAATTTTTTTTCAATATTTTCAAAATTTTTGTGATTTTGTGCGCGTTTCAGACAATTTCCAGCATTTTCTGATTTTTCAAAATTTTTCAAAATTATCAAAAAATTTTCAAAACTCTCCGTAAGAGATTCATGCCTGCCACGGTAAATGCCTCACTCTGTCTCTGCCGGACTCGGCCCCTATCTCACCCGGTTGCTGTCTGCTTCGGTGTCTGCAGCAACACGCTCCTGCAGGAATCGATGTGTGAACACCGAGTCTCAGCACGCCTGGGCCTCTGCCTTGTGTGTTCTCTGCAGGAACTGGGCCTTTATGAGACGGCATGTCAAAGAGCGTGTGAGGCGCAGACCTCGATCGTGATAGACACAGTACATCAGATACAGTCCGACAACGTACGGTTCTGCAGTGCATCGTGTGGGGAGATTTTTGAAATATATTTTGAAAATTTTGAAAATTTTCGTAAAATCAAAAAATGTTGGAAATTGTCTAAAAATCGCACAAAACTAGAAATTTTTGAAAATTTCCGCCTTGAAATTTTTTTCAAAATTTTCAAAATTTTTTGATTTTGTTCGCGTTTCAGACAATTTCCAGCATTTTCTGATTTTTCGAAAATTTCCAAAATTTTCAAAAAAATTTCAAAACTCTCCGTAAGAAATTCATGCCTGCCACGGTAAATGGCTCACTCTGTCTCTGCCGGACTCGGCCTCTATCTCACCCGGTTGCTGTCTGCCTCTGTGTCTGCAGCAACAGGCTCCTGCAGGAATCGATGTGTGAACACCGAGTCTCAGCACACCTCGGCCTCTGCCTTGTGTGTTCTCTGCAGGAACTGGGCCTTTATGAGACGGCATGTCAAAGAGCGTGTGAGGCGCAGACCTCGATCGTCATAGTCACAGTACATCAGATACAGTCCGACAGCGTACGGTTCTGCAGTGCATCGTGTGGGGAGATTTTTGAAATATGTTCTGAAAATTTTGAAAATTTTCGTAAAATCAAAAAATGTTGGAAATTGTCCAAAAATCGCACAAAACGAGAAATTTTTGAAAATTTCCGCCTTCAATTTTTTTTCAATATTTTCAAAATTTTTGTGATTTTGTGCGCGTTTCAGACAATTTCCAGCATTTTCTGATTTTTCAAAATTTTTCAAAATTATCAAAAAATTTTCAAAACTCTCCGTAAGAGATTCATGCCTGCCACGGTAAATGCCTCACTCTGTCTCTGCCGGACTCGGCCCCTATCTCACCCGGTTGCTGTCTGCTTCGGTGTCTGCAGCAACACGCTCCTGCAGGAATCGATGTGTGAACACCGAGTCTCAGCACGCCTCGGCCTCTGCCTTGTGTGTTCTCTGCAGGAACTGGGCCTTTATGAGACGGCATGTCAAAGAGCGTGTGAGGCGCAGACCTCGATCGTCATAGACACAGTACATCAGATACAGTCCGACAGCGAATGGTTCTGCAGTGCATCGTGTGGGGAGATTTTTGAAATATATTTTGAAAATTTTGAAAATCTTCGTAAAATCAAAAAAAGTTGGAAATTGTCCAAAAATCGCTCAAAACGGGAAATTTTTGAAAATTTCCGCTTTCAATTTTTTTTAAAAATTTTCAAAAAATTTTGATTTTGTGCGGGTTTCAGACAATTTCCAGCATTTTCTGATTTTTCGAAAATTTTCAAAATTTTCAAAAAAAATTCAAAACTCTCCGTAAGAGATTCATGCCTGCCACGGTAAATGCCTCACTCTGTCTCTGCCGGACTCGGCCTCTATCTCACCCGGTTGCTGTCTGCTTCGGTGTCTGCAGCAACAGGCTCCTGCAGGAATCGATGTGTGAACACCGAGTCTCAGCACGCCTGGGCCTCTGCCTTGTGTGTTCTCTGCAGGAACTGGGCCTTTATGAGACGGCATGTCAAAGAGCGTGTGAGGCGCAGACCTCGATCGTCATAGACACAGTACA
Source organism: Zootermopsis nevadensis (assembly GCF_977971745.1). Taxonomy (NCBI): domain Eukaryota; kingdom Metazoa; phylum Arthropoda; class Insecta; order Blattodea; family Termopsidae; genus Zootermopsis; species Zootermopsis nevadensis. The sequence continues at coordinate 15,175,277 of NW_028259142.1, forward strand.
TCAGATACAGTCCGACAGCGTACGGTTCTGCAGTGCATCGTGTGGGGAGATTTTTGAAATATATTTTGAAAATTTTCGTAAAATCAAAAAATGTTGGAAATTGTCCAAAAATCGCACAAAACGAGAAATTTTTGAAAATTTCCGCCTTCAAATTTTTTTTTAAATTTTTCAAATTTTTTGGAAAGCGTACGGTTCTGCAGTGCATCGTGTGGGGAGATTTTTGAAATATATTTTGAAAATTTTGAATATTTTCGTTAAATCAAAAAATGTTGGAAATTGTCCAAAAATCGCACAAAACTATCGAAAAATGCTGCGAATTGTCTGAAACGCACACAAAACTAAATTTTTTTAAAAAATTTGAAGGAGGAATGTTTCAAAAATTTCTAGTTTTGTACGATTTTGGGACAATTGTGTCGGAAAAATTAAAAATTGATTTAGTTATTTTCGCTTTCCATGTCAGTTGCAACGATTTACAATTTTTTAAAAAAATTCAAAATTTTTCGAATATATAACCTGTCTAAAAAGCGCACAAAACTAAAAAAATTGGAAAATTTCAACTTCAAAAAATTTGAATCCAAGACATTTTTGGTTTTGTGCACTTTTTAGACAATTTGCAGCATATTTTTAATTTTCGAAAAATTTGAAAATGCGCACAAAACCACCATTTTTTAAAAATTATGAATTACAATTATTTCGGAAAATTTCAAGTTATTTTCGCTTTTCATGTCATTTACAACCATTTATAATTTTTTAAAAATTTCAAAATTTTCGAAGAACCAGAAAATGCTGGAAACTGTCTAGAAAGCGCACAAAACTAAAAAATTGGAAAATTTCAACATCATTTCCATAGGGCGTCTTCATTGTTTATGGGTGTTGCATAAACGATGGAGTTGAAGTGACCCACAGATAAAACTCCAATGGAGTCAGGTCCGGTGACCTCGGTTACCATGCAACTGGGCCACTACATCCAATCCAACACTGAGGGTACTGTTCATGGAGATGATCTCTGACAGGATGGGAGAAGTGCTGGGGCTGACATGCATAAACCACATGTCTTGTATTCCACGGTACATCTTCAAGGAGACGTGGCAAGTGTCTTCTTATGAATCGCCAATATGAAGGTCCTCTTAGACGCGATGAAAGCATGTGTGGATCAATAAGCATGTCGCCAACAATTCCTGCCCAAACGTCAAATGAAAGTATTTGCTGGAAGCTGGACTCACTTTTACATAGTCATTCATTGAAACTTTCTTTGTCTATTATTTCAAAAATGAAACATTTGCGATCCAATGTTTGGTGAAAACAGGATTATTGTAAGTGGGGATGAGGACACTGCTAACTAGATGGCTTACCGAACACAAAGGTCCATCACCGAATAAACCAAAGCCCTCCACCGGACCCTGTCCTGGGCCAACAAAATCCAGTCTCCTTCAACTCCTATATCCTATAGATCACTCCTGACATTATCCTTCCATCTACGTCTAGGTCTCCCCAGCGGTCTCTTCCCCTCAGGTTTCCCAACCAGTACCCGGTGGACACCTCTTGTCCCATCCATGCGCGCTACATGCCCCGCACATCTCATTCTTCTCGACTTAATCACCCTGACAATATTGGGGGGAGGAGTACAGATTTTTAAGCTCATCATTATGCAGTTTATGAGGACACTACATACTAAGGAAATCTGTATTTTGTTATAAGGCCATGAAGGATACATATAAACTGGACATATACAGGAAGTATGGAAAAGTATCTTGAAAAGTATGACTGGAAGACAAAAAAACATTTGGCATTATATATACTCCAGCCAGAATAGAAAGTAACAACTTTATCACGTATATTTTGATTACTGGATCTTAGAAAAATAGTTTGTATGAATATGTCAAATAGATTAAAGTGATGGTGTCCTTTGGCAGGCTGACATATTGGAACTTCACAAAAACTTACCAACTTCTGTACCAAAGGGCCACTATCATCGTCTCGTTTCCTCACTGCTGTCTGCTTCCCAAGTCACTCTCCACACCCAGCATGTAGTCTCAGGAAACTGTTCCACTACTAACTGGTATCACTGTTATGTGGAGTTTTCTGTCACCAGAACAGTTTTATTCATACCCTTCACCTACCACAAACATTTTCACTTCCTAACATCTGCTGAAAATGCTGACATTTCAACATGTGAGATCTTGTGTGTGGTAAACTTCTGTCATATCTGCTCTAACAAACATTTTCTCTTTCTCATGTACTTTTAGTTTGGAACCCCTTAGTGGTAATTGTACGCATTGTATGAGGTTGTGGTTAGCAAATAATTTTTTTTTAGGAAAACCTTGGAGAGAAGGTGGAAAATTTGGTTGAGACGACATAAATTAAGCAGACTGAAATTAATCATATGCAAATGTAGGAGACTAGTGGCAGTGAATCTGTGGGTACAAGTGCTATTACTCTTTATTTTTTATGACCCAAGCAAAACACAACTTTCCTGTGCCATGTTTCAGGGCCTTCTAAACTAAAAATAAAAAGTATGTGTTAAAACTGGAGTCCAACTTGTCTACTATTTCCAATATGGAAGGTATGAAAGGAAGTTTGTAATACAAATTTGATTCCTCACAAGACAATCAAGGTTGATCCTGATCTGACGGCTAGAGCCATCTAGTAGTGAATCACGAGGGACTTGGGTGAAAAATGGCGCTGAATTTTGCTTACAAATGATCTCGTTCACGCTCATAAGGTTCTAAAGTTGTTATGGTCTCATTTAATAATCCAAGAAAGACTCTGGCTTTAAAACCACGATTATATAAGATATATTGGTAACTGGTAGTAAAATAAAATGTTTATTATCCTTACTATATTAAATTGGCTACATAATAATAAATAAATGTTGCTTGTTAACACAATACTAAACATTTTGAATTTACCATTGTACCAAAAGAGCATGGTTTTGATTGCATTGGCAAACTGAGTTTTGAAGCCTTTACAATTATCCTACTAGCTTCTAAATATGTGCCTTGATTGTGTAACAATCCATGAACTCTTGTATGATGTATAATTTACTGTCAAGTCAGCTAATGGATCAATCTTTTGAACACAGAGTTATTTTAGATGCTATAATCAAACTTCTTTTGTTTGCATATTTTTTACGGTATGCTATAATTTCAGCTGGTGAAAAATTGCACATACTAATTGGAATTAACTGTCAACAGAAGTCAGATGTTTCTTTGTATTCATATCACACCAAACAATGTGACAGCAAACAAGGCAGATTTGTAAGCGATAATTAAATAATCAGGCACTTGAAGTTATAAATCTACTGAATTTGTACAATGTAAAATAAAGTTTTCTATAAGAATAGCTACACACTTCTACATTCAACAACCTATGATTTTATATAACTGGTACTCTACAGAACTGCTTGGCTTAAAAATACTGGGAGCAATGTGCTAAAATACTTATATCAGAAATTGAACATTAGTATTCACTTAGGAAAACAAAAATAATTTAATTACTGTAAATAAAACAAAATATTTTATTCTAATTAGAGTTCTAAATAACAACCAAGCTACTATTATTAAACATATATATATCCTAAAATGCAAGGAAGAATCCTGTAGCCCCTTATGAAAAATAACTATAATAAAATAAAAGAACTGACAAATTATACATAGAAATAAAATTAAGTACTTCCTCTAAAGAATCAGATGTCAGAAAATATGTAAGTGAAAACTGGACATAACCCTTCACTCTTGACATTTCTACTTACACTACAAGAATAACAGTTATTTGCTCATTATATATGTTAAGAAATAAAAATAATTTTATATATAGTACCAATTTACCTCAATGGAATATCAGAAAGTCTCAAACTTATATTCAGTTGCAGCATTTTAATTGTAAAAATTTAGTGAACTATGTTTTATCTCTTCTTAATGCTGAAGAATATTTGTATCATGAACATTGGACAATCACACATATTCTGATGTGGACCTTGTACATGAGCACAAATACCAATTAATCACAATTAAAGAGACAACTTTGGGGGCCAAAATACCAAGCAAGACTATCTTTTCTGTTGATAAGAAACAAATTAAACTGACTGATAATCATTATCAACAAAATGTACAATAAACACATTTCCTTTACCCGACATATTTTAGGGTTCTCACAATTTATGTTTTTATTCATCATAGTAATATATTAAATAATTTACTGAAAAAACACTAAGTATCAATAAATTACAAATATCTAAATTAATTTCTTCATTCATTTTACAGCTTAAAACTGCAAGACGCAAGGCCTAAAACGTATGTTCATAGAAATCTAAAACATATATTCAATAAGTGATGTTATATCACATATTGCATCTTAACAATGAAGAGAGAAATTTGAGGATAAATTTGTGGCGTTTCAAAAGAATTTGACCTAATGTGTTTATTTACTGCAATTAACTGCCATTATTTTAACTTTCATGGCAAAAAAATCTCAGCCACACTGTTCTATATTCAATTACTTAACTTTATAAGTATTTAGACCTTGCAACAATGACACTGTTTTGGAATGATTATTACACATGCTAAAACATTTAATTATCACTAAAACTTCCATAAATTTTAAAAACCCTTGTGTATACCAAAGAGGTTCTACACCTGCAACTTAAACATATTTTACCTAGATGGGCAGGAACATTACTTTTACAACAGGCAGATTTAAAGTTCTCAAGAAGCCAAGGACATTCAAACTGTCTTGCTGGCACTTGGGGAAGGAGAGGAAGTAGAGCCCCTCCTAATTCCTGACCTCAATACTAGATGGAAGTAACGAGTGCCCCAGCTGCACTTTACCCCCCGGGGAAAGGACCCCCATTACATACTAGATAGGTTGTTAGGTTGGCCCTCCACAGCCAGGCTGGATGAATGGGCTAGAATAAAAACTCTTTGTCTGCACTGGGACTGAACCCTGGTCATCCAGTCTGTAGACAGACACAAAACTGACTGAGCTATCCCAGCTCAATGGCAGCAAGTGTGTCATTTTAAAAAACAATTGCATGCACCTGTTCACAAGCACCTCCCATGAAGATGTCAAGAGACGGTATTCATAAAAGCTCAATATATTGCTAATCTTGACACTATATAGAAGTAATGGTCTTCTTCAAGCTCTGACCACTTTATCCCTACAGAAAGTCTACAGTACCAAGTGGTAGGTGGGCCCCAGAGCTTGTATGCTCACAAGACAGATCCCTTACCCTCTGTGAATTGAACCATTGTCATTCAACCCAGAGCTAGTCACTTTACTGACATATATTTGTGGGACAGTAACATTTAATTCTAATAAACAGAACTTCTTGAATGACTATATAGGATGGTGTCACATCTAAGTAGTCCTACTTAATGAATAATAACATAAATTTCTTCTGAATCATTATTACTATGTCATTTTAACCTACAAATGTAGCTTATGACCCAAATAAGTAAAAAGACCAGATATTTGCCAACAAGCCTAAAAATCTTAGTTAAGACAATTTTTAATCATACAACAGACTGGTTTTATGGGTTTACACATAGCAGTTCTAACCTATTTGCACAGTGAATTGAATTTTAATATCCGAAAGATGAAAATTAATTCTTGGCACCAGACATTTTGAGAATAATAACATTTGAGAACTTCTGACCAAAAGAAGTGTTTAATGTAAAAAATAACATCACCAATACCTGATCATCACTTCAGCATACTTTCCTGAGCATTCTGTGGTTTACTGGTTCAGTTAATTCTATAAACATTCAAAAATGTGAAGCGTGAGACAGAGTTCATGAATCACTACTCTGAATAAAGTTCTGAATGTTTTATACCAGTCTGTTCAATGGGACTGCAGTTCTACTATCTCATCTCTGTTGTCACACATCATTAATGCAAATGGCTGCACTGCCCAACAGAAATTCTATATTAGAACGCAATGTCATAACTTAACAAAACAGTAAAGTGCAGCAAGTCACATGATGCAACTTACTTAAGAAGCAGGTCATAGTCTGCATAACCAGCTCTGTGGCTGTTGATGTATTTGGCATGGATTTCTGGCTCGAGGTAACTCACTTTCACAGACTCCTCCTCCTTCATTGCATTTCTCCACTCCATCTGAAAAAACAACAGATGTTAACACAATAACATGCAATGAAGATATATAGGAAACAAAACAATTATGGCATTCTGCATTGTTTTCTGAAAGGAATAATTATTAGTCACAAAATCAACTCACCTTAAAGGCAAGCCCTGGATATAAGATACAAAACAGAAAGTAAGAGAGGTGACATTAGATTGAAAGGGATGGGCAGTCAATGACAACAGCACTGAACCCATCTTCAATATATCTTCTTTAGAGTTAACTTTACAAAGTAGACTCTAGTAGTAGAATCCAAATGTTAAAACTGCTAATGTTAAAGCCAGAAAATACCCAAAATCCTATGCTGGTTCTAGCTACTTCTCATCCTCACAACCTACATAGATAACACCCGTCTTAACCTTTATCATCTTGTCATGTCTTATGGCCAGTCCAGCTTTACATGTTGTGTTGAAGTTCAACCAGCAGCCTTGTAATACAGGGGTTTAAATTCCCTTTTCCTGTGCGATAAAGGAAAATATTGAAAATATGCAGTCCAAGAGGTTTCTCCATTAAAACCATGTATGTATTTCTGATTTCCCCTGAGTTATATATGTCTGACCCATTCTGACCTTCATTTAAATAAATAAGTGGATGGATGAATTTACTTACCAGCCTTAGAAATCGCTCCCTAGGTAGCACAAACTGGTCTCCTCCCATGATTTTAAGCATTTCGGACCTCTCACACCATGGCCAAATCATGTAGTCTAGCATTCCTGGCTTATCACCTACAATTACAAATTAAAGCATTATAATACAAAATGTGCTAATTATTTGCTTAAGTTTACAGTGCTAACTGCTTGCTGTACTGACTATTATTTTTATTACAATAAAGTTAATTTTTTCCTATACTAAGGGAAGAGGGGTTTGTAGTACCAGTGTCCTCATGTCCATCAATCCCCAAGCCTGTCCTGCATAATAACTTTTAAACCAAAAGATGGATTGTTATAAAACCTTGTATCGGCACACCATATGGTGCCATCAAACATTTGTACTACTTAAATTCCTGTTACTAATAATGTGAGTTATGTTAGTAATACTATTTAATACATGGTCCTGAAATGTTGTGTGGTACTATAGCTTCAAAAAATAAAGAACTGTTTACTGCGGTAATTTATTGCAGAATTTAAAAAAAACATGGTGATTGAATGAACTCTATATTAGTGATAGTATCCAGAGCTTGTTTAATTAAGTTAGAATAAATTTATGTTTTGTTAACGTAATTTAAAGAATAATTATACAGAGTGATTCAAAATGTTAGGGCCAAACTGAAGGAGCGTATAGAGGGACTCAGAGAGAACAACTTTCGAGTAGGAATCCATGTCCTCCAAAGTTATCCTGAGTCAGTGGTCTGATAACATACCTGTTGTAAGTTTGGTTTGTAAGATTGCTAATGTAATCCTTGTACATTAATAAGAAACAAAATTAAGCTAGTAGGAGAATAGCAAAATATGATTATTTCAGCGGTATGTTATCAGACTTCCCTACCTTCAATGGCCTCAACTGACTCAGGATAACTTCGGAGGACATGGATTCCTATTCGAAAGTTGTTCTCTCTGAGTCCCAATCCTTCAGTTTGGCCCTAACCTTTTGAATCACCCTGTGTATATATATATATATATATATATATATATATATATATATATATATATGATAAAGTCCATTCACAGAAACCATATCTAAATTCAGTATAACTAACTTTTGGCATTTACCTCCGAAGAATGGCTTTGATCTTGAAACGATCTCCCTCTCAAAGACATCCAGTGCCTTCATAACAGCATCCAAGAATTCTCTATCCATGTTTTGATAAAGTCTGTACAGATTTGAAATGACCTGCAAATATAAAATGTACATGTCACTTAATAATAGGAGTTAAAATCTTTTTCATACATTTCTTGGTTTGTGCAGTCAAAGTTCAGTGTAGCCAATATGAATATGTGGATCATGGTCTTCTCGGCTGTAACATCATTTAGGTGGTTACCACTGATTTGAAGGAATGTATCACCTTCATCTATAATTCTATCCTAAATAAAATATCTTACAACACAATGGTAACCACCTACAAGTCTACATGGCATCGTTTGTTAGTTTGTCATCAGTCTTTCGACTGGTTAGATTTGGTCCTCCATTTTCGCCTATCTTGCGCCAATCTCTTCATTTCCACATATTTTTTGCAGCCCACATCCTCAAAAATCTGTGTCACAAACCAGAAAACCACAATCAACATTTTCATTAGATCTCACTCACATCAATATTAATAGTTTCCAAGGCAGAATTCTGTCTGATTCTCAAAGTAGTGACTAATTGCGTGTTGGCTAAAATAGAAGTAGTAGTAGTAGCAGCTGCTGAGGGAATTAAACATTTCTCACTCAAAAACAATAACAAATATGAACTCAAATAACTCTATGGAGCAGGTTTGTGGTCAAGTCTGACTTATTCAATGACAAAATCTGAATTCAAATAAAAAGTTCTCCCAAAAATAAAATAATAGTCCTACTCACTAGTGATGACATTAATTAATATGTACTGCATTTACAATTATATGCTATAAATTTTTTTTGGCTCAACTAGGATTCATTTGTTTGATAACCTGTGCATGAGCACAGCACTAACCTATTGGCTAAATTACATTATCTAAATAAAACCATATGAAAGCCCCTATCCTTCACACTGGAGTGAAACAGGTATAAAGAAATCATAACACAAGATCTGTAGCAGTGGTAGTCCATGCAAAAGGAAAGTAGGCTTTATGAGTTTGGCCCACAACTCCTTATTTTGTAAGTAGGTACAACTTTCTCATGTACAAATTATATTTGTGTTCTTTGGCAAATCACTTTTCACTGTTAAATTTAATACTGTACATTTCCCTTAACAATTTCTACAAACAACATATGGAAAGCAGAGTTAATGGTTTTTTTGAATTTAACAAATTACTTGTTCATACACACCAAATAAATACAGCCAGTACAAACCTTATTGAACTGGTCAATCAAAAGCTTGTCTTTTGCTTTCTTCAAAGGGTCCTTTGGATATAATTGTCTTTGTGGATATTTCTCATCAAGATAATCTGCAATGATCATACTCTCATAGATACAGTCTCCTGATTCCAGCTCTAAGGTTGGAACTTTTCCTAGGGGACTCTTCTCATATAGCCATTCTGGTTTTTCCGTTAGATTTACATTCACTACATCATATCTACAAAATAAGATACAAAATACACTTCAACTTTATATTTCAAGAAGTTCCAGAACAATTGCATCTTTATGTTACAAACTACACATCGATAATTCACCTCTGACTGTTTCATGATGGCACATCATTAGAATAACATACTTAGTCATCAAATCTGGGTCTCTGATGAAGCTGTGCCTCCTATGTGGAATATGCGGACAAATGCAAATAAGGTTGCTTGATGTGAGGTTATGCTTAGGAACTGATATCTCCTATGCATGCATCTTTATGTGATGGAATTATGTCAACTACAGAACCAGGTAGTCAGTATAATTATATCTCTGAAACTACTGGGTAGATCCAGATGAAATTTGACATTGTGAATCTACAAAAAGATGGCAAAGATGACACGTGAGTTTTATTTTGGTTTGTACTTGTCCAACATAACTTACTTTACACTGGAAATTTTCTCTGGATTGCCTTCTCATACATAAGTTTGTGAATGGCTTAAAATAAAGATCTAACTAAAAAATACAACTTTTATGTGAAAAGGTTCTGCAAAATTACTGTATAATTATACATTCAGTATAGTTTGTACTTCTGTTAACTATACCTCAGTAGCTGAGTACAGCACCTTTCACTAGTATAGTAATGGAAAAGTGACATTTATATAAGCAAGCTTACTGTGACAAAGTGAATACTGGACATCACCTTTAAGAACTAACTTCATGGAGAAGAGTCCTTCCTGGGAAGCTAATAATCACTCAGCTTGTAAAATTCCCTACCTTTCATAGAATTAAAGCATTCATTAATATGCTCACAAGATCCTACCACTGGGTCTTATTCTAAGCTAAATGAATTGAGTCTGTGTCTTCACACCCTGTTTCTCGAAGATTCATGTTAATACAGGGAGAACACGTGATATATACCACTTTACTGTAACACTGCTCATGAACTAAAAGGCAGAAGAATGGGAATTAAACACACTTGAATAGGTCATATGATCAAGTTTATAATATTTGTGTCACTTGAGTGTCCAAATCTTTCTACCTGAAGAATCTACTACATGGTCTACCAGCTGGTGACATGGAGATTTCAAGGAAATGCTTATTAGTCTTCTTCCTTCTTCCTGTGGCTCTATAACCCAGTGTGGGTCTTTGCCACCTCCTTTCAGAGGTTTCGGAATCTTTTAAGTGAGCATTTGTGAGTAGTGAGTGACCAGCCCACTGCCTCTGCAGAATTTCTACTCGATCCTGATTTTGTTTGCTAGAGCCATCTAGTAGAGAATCAAGAGAGACATGGGTGAGAAACAGACACTGAATTTTGCTTACAAAACAACTTGTTCATGCTCATAAGGTTCTTTTACATGCCATAAATCTACGACTTGAGACCACTGGCTTTACTCCCCTTCCTAAGGAAGTTGTGCTATGGATCACCCTTAAAAATCCATTGACCTTGGCTGGGTTTAAACCCACAAACCTTGGGCCCAGTGGTGAGCACGCTAACCACTAGTCTACTGAGGGCAACGTTTATTAGACTACTTACGGTATCTTTTTTGCATCAAGCACTAAATGCACCCGCTGTGAATAGGGGTCGAACCTCATACTGTACAATCTTAACTTCCCTTTAGACAAGGGTGGATTCTTGGATCCTGTAAAAATATTCAAATCAACAAATTTTAAATCTAAAACATCACAAAAATGTTTCACTATTAACTCCATGTACAGAGTCTTTCTTGAGAAGCTGACAGTCACTTATGTGATAACTGCCCTGTCTTTTATGGAACCTGACAGTTCATTATTGGGTTCACACCAGCCTGCAGCTGGACCATACCATAAACCAGTAGAATCCAATCCAAACACTCACAGGTCCCCTACTTTTATAAGATAAGTTTTAGCACTATCTTTCAATATATGCACAGATCTCACAAGTGGTTTTCCAAATACAATTTTGTATTTTTTACTTCCCCCAAAAATGTTACTGTCTTGCCCATCACATCCTCCTTGATTTTACCAGCCTATAATATTTGGCAAGTACAAATTATGATTAGATCTAGGAGTGGTTTCTTGTGAATGCAGTAACAAATCTTTGGTTTTCATATGCATGCAATATATTGCTGTTGAGAAACTATCTGCTTCTCAATACTGTTAAAAAAGGGAGGAAATGTTACACCTGAATTTGTCACCACCTTATATACATTCTTTGAAACAGAAACAAAATCTTATCTTACATAATTGCGAATAATGAGGACAAAATGACTTTCTAAAGTTTACTTTATGGCCATGATAATTCACTCTTTCCCTCTGACAGTCATACAAGGTAAACAATTATGGATGAATGTGTATCTTGATTAAATCACAAACAAAAACTAACGCAATTTGGCTTACAACAGCAATACTTTCGCATTGTAATATCTTTATTGTTTTCTATTCTTGACGTAAAAATACGGTAGGAATATTATCAAGGTCTGATATTGCTAGCTGATACATCCGGAAGAATATACAGTATCGCAAACTCGTAATATCATAACAAATTATGTCGATCGGTTCCAAATACCAAATGCACAATAATGAAACTATATATACTTTCTCAAAAATTACATTTTTACATATGAACAAATTATGCTAATTTCTAGGAACAGTAATTGGAAACGTATAGGCAGGGTGTGTCAATGCAATACGTCACACGTATAAATAGAGACGATACAACACATTCATAGCGGTATACAATACTATAAATGTACATAAATATCTATTACTAAAGCATAGAATGTACCCACCTTTACCCAGATGTTTATCACTCATTTTCTGCAATAAACAATTACAATAATACGACTAGATTGAACCTTCAGCTGCCACACCAAATACAACAGTACAGACGTCTGCAAGCACAGCTGTTCTTTGTCAGCGAGTAGGGAAACACACCATACAGTCTATACATGCCCACGCAGCACAGCAAACGGAGACTTTTTGAATTACATAAAAGCCAGTGAAAGAAAATAAAACAATTCGATGTCCAGACATGCGAAAAATAAAATTATATTGTCAAGAATATTAGTTTATTATTAAATCAAAATAATTCTATTGAGTTTGTAGCACACTTCTAATAAACTGGCTGTGAGCTGTTGAAGCTGGCTTTATAGTATGCAGAACTGTCGAGAGATGGACCAGTATGGAGTAGTTTTATCTAAGGTTCTAGGACGGCTTACCACCACCCAATACATTAGCCAATGAGGGATTCGACGCGAACCGCGAAAATATTAACATTTATTGCAGAACAAAAAACATACACAAGAGAAAAAATAACAGTGTCTGTTCGAACAAGATTTTCTTTCCGTCAACACACCGCAATACATGAATGTTGCAGCCCATGATGTTCGAAAAGAAGCATACAGACCTATAGGGAAAACACCTTGCGGGAAATTGATGAAATCAAGGTTGGTGTCAGGAAGAAGTAACAGAAGATTAATTCAGACAACCCCACCTAGTATTCATTTCCCTATACAAAACACTTAACACTGAACTCTGATTTTACTTATTCATTTATATGAGTGTGGTTTCTCAGCGTAAGTGAATAACATAGATAGAAGGAATTTGAGAACAGGTTACTGAGGAGAATATTTGGACACAAGCGACGGAAGTAACAGCAGAACAGAGAAAATTACAATTAAATTATTTGGTTATTCCGTCAAATCACAATGTATTTAAAATAAGATAATTAAAATAATTAAAATATCATTCTGTGTTCCATATCTAATAATCGATTTACACAGAATGATATTTTAATTATTTTAATTATCTTATTTTAAATACATTGTGATTTGACGGAATAACCAAATAATTTAATTTTAATTTAATAAATCACAATATGACGCAACTACACTATTTTAGAGAAAATTACATAATAAGAAACTTCATAACTTGCGCACTTCCAAAATATTATTAAGACGATCAATTAAGGAGGTGTATGGTACATGCAGTACACATGAGGAATCAAGAAAAGTATACAAACTCTAATCGGAAGATCAAGTAACCAGGTGTCGAGGGCCCTTTAAGAATTTAACATAAAAAGAGCGGACTGAAACAGGACATGGTCCAATAACGGACTGTTCTAAACACGACAATGAAACTGTGGGTTCTATAAAAGTCAGGAAATTTCTGCACTAGTTGCGGGACTATTAGTTTGTCAAGAAGTATTCTGCTCTACGTCGTTGATTAATTGACCGAAGCAAAATGTAGGCTACCCTATTTGTTTTAGCCCAATGTTAAATATTCGAAGAAGTGCAATTGAAATCCAAAATAAGACAGCAGGGAATAAATTTTAGCTTTGTTATTCAAACCGCAGTAGGCGGTCTCGGCTCGCCTCTTGTATTTTATTTCAGGTAATTTTATTATCGCTTTTAAGCGACATATCAAATAATTAATCAAAACAGTTGGAAACGCAGTAATGACTCCGTCATATCTTGGAAAGCTGACATTTATTTTGATGTTAGACATACTTTTTCGTACTGCAGATCTTTTGACCAACGCTAGTTACCTTCCAAATTAGCAAATTGATTATAATTACTAATATTATAATTAATGTTATTCATATCGGAGTTTAGCAAACTCGTCTGGCCTGTAGGCCCACTGAAACACGGCCCAGATAGAGTGTAGTGCGCAGAGACGGTTATACTAACTCTGATTTTTCGAGAGTTTCCTTGTCCTTTCACGATAAAAGCCCTCGACCACTTCCATTTCATCACTCCATTTTGATTCTATTCATCATTCCATTTAGATTCAAACGTATTTAAAATTTCCAGTTAGAATAGTGTTGTTAAAAACTTAAGAACCAATTGTCTATCGGTCTATTTTGGATTCGAAAGGTTCCTGAATATCGGCTGGTGCATCGATATCCTGACTGAAATTTTTGGTGATTTTTTCCAGTTCTTCAAGTGAATAGGACTTTAAATATATCATGACCGCTTCATTTTATAATACATAATCATCTTACTATCTCTTTAGGCACTAAATATATTTTGTAGATGACACAGTGAGATAAAATACGGAAGAAAAGCACAAACCAAGCGTCTGTTTTCAGATTGCCATCCTTGTCATCTCTCGTCATACTGGTCTGTGAGTGCCTCTGAACATACTCCCGTTCACCCTCGTATCTATATTTGTTTCTCACAGTCGGCCCACGGTCGGCTCTGTTCTCACCTGCTGCCCGCCCCAAGAGATGGATATCACACATTTATCTCGGTAATTAGTAACTCTTAAGCCACGTGACCTGCCAGTAGGTCTTGAGTCATACTTGAACTTAAGCGTGAGAGAATAAGAGAACGTCAGGTTTCCATGGCTGTAACAGTATCAGGCATGTCCGTTTATTCGTCAGTACGTTTCATCCCCCAAAGTATTTACCAGATTTGGATGGAATTTGGTATTAGGGATGTGGGAAATCCACGACAAAAGTTGTTGAGCGAAATTCGTTTAGATTCTTATCGGTCTAGTATACTTTAGATTAACTCAAATCAAACTCATGAAAAATATTGGTCACATAACTTATTATGTATAAGATGTCATTTACAACTATAATTACTGTTTTAAAGTGTGAATATTAAAAAAATATGACTCTATGACATGCTTAATCTATAGTTATTCTGCGATATCGGCATTGTTGCTGTTTTAATTGTTATTATTTCTATCGTTCTGTTAGTGACATCGTCACTGGACATCGCAGTTACATCTATGGTTCGCCGAGCTTCCTAGCCAGCGGATACCGTGTCTCTTGACAGGGAGTGAAAAGAACCGACCATTCACCTGAACCTAGCGCTGAGGTAACACAATTCATGGAACTTTATTATAATTCCCCATATAGCTTCATAGTGGGGTTTAGCCCACCTAATTAGGCGCAAGCCGTTATTATTCTGAGGAGAATGTTTGGACCCAAAGTTGTCCCTGGTACTGAAACTGAGCATTACGCCAGGCACACGCATGGGGAAATGGATGTAAGTATAGCTTCATGCATTTTGACCCGGGAAGTAAACGGAGATGAGTGATTAGCTTCACACACCGCCCATTTCACCCCCGAGAAAAGAATCCCGATACCTATTTATTGGAGAGGAGACTGAGTGGGCCTCGGAGCCGGTCTGGACGTTGCAGCGAAAAAAGAAAGCTCAGACTGTCGTGAATCGAACCCCAGTCGTCCAGCCCGAAGCCTACCCACTAAAAGAAAGGACGTACCCGGAGCATGGGGAAAATTCCACGATGAGGAACTTAGTAAATTTTACTCTTCACAAAATAATTCTATTATGTGCCATCAGAAAAAATGATGATGGAACAGAGTCCTTCTTAAGAAACCAGTAGCCGCTCAGCTTATCAAGAAGTTCCCGTCCTTTTTATAGAAATCAAAGGCTAATTTTCGTGTTCACATGAGCCGTTTGCACTCAGTCCATAAATACAATATTGTCTTTAAGATTCATCATAATATTATTGTCCCATCTGAATATGCCACTTCTAAGTGATATCTTCCATTCATGTTTCCGACCGAAATATTACAAGCAATCCCTTATCCAAGCCTTGTGGCCTTCCCATACGGCATTTATTGTTATTATTATTATTTAAACCATGGTGTCATCGTAAACCCTATAAACAGGCCACACCACTACAGCAAGCCCCCATATTCACACTGTGTTAATGTAAAAGTTACTTGGAGCTCAAATTTATTATAGCCGTATACACAGCAGATAGTTGAGGAACGAGGGAGAGATTTATAATATGTTACGCGAAGTTTGCTCCCAGCAATCTGGAGGGATCCATTGAAGACGGAGGCGCACACTTCACCGCCCACATCAAACAAAGACAAAAGAGACGCGACGCAGCGAATCAAACTTTTCTAAGCCCGTAGTGAGAGGGAATGAAGACGATGCTGACAAAAGGATGTTAATGGGGCGGATTCAAGGAACGTCTCTCACCCCCACAGTGTAAGTACCAACGGACAAATTCTGTGCGGGAGAGTGGGGGACGGAGAGGAGATTTTCTTTGGAGTCACATAACTACGAAACTCGTGAATAGACACTGGATGTGAAATCTGTTGGACTTTCTGTACATGAAGGATCACTTTCATTCTACAGTGCTTCTGCTGCTGCGACTTCTAAGAATTTTTTCTTTCCTAATCACCAAAGACGTTGAGAGTCTTGGCTAAGTACCAACTTCAAAAACTGACGTAGAAGTTTAGCTGTGAGTTTCGAGAACAGATCAATCAATTTCTCTGGATAAATGGATTCAGCCCCCAACAAAGTGCTGTTATTTCTACCGTATGTCATTTTCATAATTTCGGATACAACACGAAAAACCCATGCTTCTCTTAGGATTATACAGTTAAAACATTTACTGGCTTTTCCATTATTTACAGACAGACATTATTTGACGACACTCTACCAAATGCTGAACATTTTTTGACTCGTTGTGGACGACATGAGCCCACGTGGGATTGCCAGGAAACTTCAACGAAAGAAAGTACTTTGGAGTCCTAGGCGTAAATGCGAGGATAATATTAAAGTGAATCGTAAATAAATAGGATGTGAAGGTGTGAACTGGGTTCGTCTAGTTCAAGATAGTTTCCAGTAGCAGGCTTTTGTGAACACAGTAATATGCCCTCGAGTTCGATACAAATTGGTGAATATCTTGAACAGGTGAGTGACTACCATCTTCCAAGCAAGGTCTCCGCTCCATAATTAGAATCAGTTAGTTAGTTCGGTGCCAAGTTATTTACCCAGGTTTAAACAATATATTGTCTTCTATGCGGAAAGCACCTGATTCAAAATCGAACCGGACGTTTCAAACATTGTTTCCTTCAAAATTTCAAGCAAATTCCGAAATGCTTTGTTAACATTAAACATCCATCCCCTACCAGTATTTCACGTTCCGACCGCTTTACTGTAGGGAAAGTACCACCCGGTAACAAGCGGCTAAGAGTGTCTGTGGACTACAGAATTGTCAGTCAGGACGCGGAGGCCAAATTCGGCTCTGAGAGTAAGGTGGTCAGAAAATTAAAGTTAACCAATGTCGTCATCTTTTCTGATACAAATATGAACAAGGTTTTCGAAGCAAACGGATTTTAACAAACTGTTTATCATAAATGCATATCTACATAGTTTACTCATTTGACAGTCATCCCGAAAATAGCACGTCCATGAAGATTGTGTGTAATATCAGCATTACTGCATGCCTACAGTCATACGGACGTACAAACACGGCCAATTTCATAGGAAATACGAATTGTATCAATCGTAGCTAAAAACCAAAACAACTGTTAGAAAGCAACAGTCCGCAATCCATGGCTTCAAACGAGTGTCTTGAAGTAACAAACTAGCAATGGCGACGAGTCGGCCAAAAGGTCACGTGACCGGATCTATGACGTGTACTGCTTTTCCTCCACTTCCGGCCTGTAGGAACTAAGAACGACGGGTTAGGAGCTCACGAAGAGATTATGAAGCAATAATTGCAGGGGTTGAAACCCTAGTAAGGGAGGGGGTGTGTGACTGCTCTGAATATTCATGTGAAGCTGGAAGTCAGAAGAAATTATGTACAGTCCATTCTGCTTGCATCAGCTAATTCGGTCGGTGGAACTTTCAACGGCGGTTAGAAGAGTAATCAAATCTGTACGTAAAATACGACTGCGCCCCCACCTTTTAAATATTATTTAAAGAAAGTAATTTACAATTTGATACCATTACAAAATTAATATTAAAAAGGGAAAAATTAAAAGTACGTATTGTAAAAATTATCTTGTTTTTTAACATTATTTTAAAACCGGTTAGAACGAACTGCGTTCTGGTTGTGATAATACTGTAAGAAGATTTTCAGCTCTAAATTTCATTTTCAATTGATATGGATGCAAGGGAATTAAGACATTCTCTTACACCGCAGAACATAAATACGTATGACCATACGCTCGCGCTAAGTTACTATCCTGGCATTCGCCTGGAGGTACTGAGAATAACCGCTAAAAACCTCAGTCAGATTAGCTGGTCTCCGGGTAGAGATTTGAACACGGAATGTCTTGAATACGAGTGTTAACCACCATTCGGCCGTAGCGTTCGGCCCTCACACGATTATAAATAAAAACAGCTTAGTGCAATGAAACTACATGCAAGCATTGGCCTCATTACCGGCTCCTTCTTCCATTCTTTTATTTACTCTTTTGTACAGTGCTTTTACAAAGAGCGGAAAAGTGTAAAAGAATTGTTAAACGACAATCACCATACTTTTTTATTTCACGGCTATGATTCAGAGAAGGAAGTCAGAGCAAGTTAAAACCATCTATCACACGTTTGTAACTGGATTCAACCATTTCCGCACGAATCAACCCGGCACTGAGCGGCCGCTACAGCTGCTGCCACCAGGGGTGGACAGAACACAGCCTCAACACCAACTTATCCCAGTTTCCAGTAATTATAAACTCAAAATCCTTAGAATGAGATTTATTTAATAGTACATCACCATAAGATGAGATGGGCAGGACATATAGCACAAATTAGGGAAACGAGGAATACGTACAAAATATTTGTTGTGCAAAACCTGAAGGGAAGACATCACTTGGGAATTCTAGGCATAAATGTTAATGCTAATGTTAAAACTGATAATAACTGACTAACATCACCTAATTAACGAAAGTTGTTAAAACTGATGGAACTGATAAAAGACATTATGTCCGTTTTAGCTGCATAAGCAAATTAAAACTAATGACCAGGATGAGGTGTAGTCTAGCAGAAATTTACAAACGTTGCAGAGGTACTTGCTGCTTCCATCAACAGGGCGATCAACCTGATGATGGAGACCAACAACCCAGGAGACAGCCAACTTCCCAAATTAATAAGAATGATGAGAGGGTGGATGATGCCACTGTCTGCAGCTGTCCACCACTGCTACTGTATCGAACTACCTGTCACCCTGGTATCGATATTTATCAGTACATCAGCACTTATTGTTTGGAGTTGTCCCTATTCCACTCACATCCCATCAGGGAGTCAACAATGGACGTACGTATCTCGCTAAAACAAAACACAGACGCAACAATATGTGGACAAGGTAGGTAAGGTAATCGGTGTCGAAATCGACTAAATGACAAGTCATAATTTTTGCGTTTTTACGGTTTATAGGAATGGAAGTGGTGGAATAATGCACACAGCTCTTTCTGCGCGAAGAGGTTTATAAAACAAAAATACGTGACACGACTCCCCCGGGGGAATTCTACATAGTCTGTGTTTTCTATTTCCCTTTGTATCTGGAATATCAAACATTTTGTATTTTCGAACTGTTTATAAAAAAGGGGGGAGATGGAAATGAAATGAGTTTTTTTTATCGACTTTTGTCGTCGAAATACTCACGATAAGGCAGCATATCGCTCCCCGATATGACAGCCGAGTGATAATACTTATCTGGTTTCGAGATCCCATTTGTTTCAGGATTCTGCGACTATCAAAAGGAAGCTTCTGTGTTAACTGAACTCAACAGACTGCAGGCACCGACATTTACGTACGCACTATCATGACTCAATATAGGTCACAACAGCCAATTTTCTTTCCAATATTATCGTCCATTGTCTTTGTCTTCCGTTATAGAGCATATTTTTTAAAATTATTTTGCGTATGTGCCGTACACTCTCAACCCTCATAACCTAAATTATACTAACATTATCAAAAACGTCAAATTGTCACGTTCCTCTTAACTGAATTTTCTCCAGTTATATTCACTGCATTGCTTTGAAACAATAAATTTCCTGTTTTTCACAGAGCATGTTATCTGTTCTTCTTTTAGAACCTCTGCATGTTGTCCGTAGAGACAATTATTATGAATTTCTTTAGATTCTCAAAACAAGTAGAGTTTTGTTCTCAAACAGCATTTACCAATTGATATAAATTATATGTGTAATTTGGACACATAGTGTTTTCTTTGAGGGAGGAACTGAGTCGCTAGAAGTTGTTCAGATGAACTTGACACTTCAAAGAATTAAGGAGTAATGTCAAGACAATCTTCACTCAGCGTTCAGAAATTTATAATGTCTCCGCGGGCAACATAACACTGTGTCCCGGGCAACACGTTACCCGCGAGCTACAGGTTGGGCGAGTCTGGTATAAGGTAATCTGATATGGGCCTACCCCAGACAATGCGCAAAATCCAACACAGTATTCTTGTAATTAAAAGTAGGTGTTTCAACCAACAACAGATTTTTACGCTAGCCATTATTATCACTGCCGTGGAAGCGCTGGGCATGAGGCCCAGACGAGGGAAGTGTGTTTTGCGGCCTGCCTTGAGATGTGAGTGAAGCAGAGAACAGGGCTCGCCGGAGAGTCCGGTCCGGGGGTCCGGGTTTCCGGCACACGACGTCGCGCTCAGGAAGAGGAAATTGGTGTGGGCGCGCCCCGTGACCGGAACTCCGCCGAGGTCCTCCAGATTCCACTGAACATGTGTTATGGGGAAAAAAGATAAATTACAGCGGCAACTTGCAAGGAGACACTACAAGCAACCGAGTTTGCACTTTGTGTACCATATGTAGGCCTGTTTCATTACTTAGTTTCTCAATGGGAATCTGCATCTTCTGGTCTCAAACATACAAAGAAAAAAATAAAATTATGATTTAAACTACGAAGATACCACAAGGTTTCAAGTTTCATTAATCGCACTTCACTTCGACATAATTTTAACTACATTTCATCACACCAATACAACTAAACACTTTAAGAATCAGCACATTTTGTAAGCAATAATAAATATGAACCTGATTATGGCCCAGGCGAGCCGAAGCATGTTGCTAACAAAATAAATCTTTACATCCAATTTTTGGTGTTTCTTTCAAGCAACTTTGGGGCAAATACAACGGTGCGGTATCCAATATGAATGTTCTTCTTCGTTCACTTTGTTCTCCACACAATACGACATACCTTTCTCAGGTATTGCCTGATAATTTAGGTAATATATAAATTTTAAGATTGGTTTTTGGTGTGCTTAAGAAACGAGTGAATATAATTATCTGCAATGGAAATGAAAACATCGCGTGAGAGCAGAAAGGGCTGGCAGGGGATCGCAATCAGTGACAATCGACACATTCATCTCAATTGATCGATCGTCTCCCAGGCAACATGCGAATGTGCAACAAATTTACGTTTTCATTTCTGTATGTTGCACGCCCGACAGTGAGAGTCGTTATGAAGGTTATGACATCAATTTTGATGCACTTTTCGATTTCACGAAGCAGCTATTTGCTTACCATCTAACAAACTAACCGCGTAACTAAATTTTCTTTAGCAGAACCCGTTAATACCAAAGCCCACTATTGGACACGATCCTCAGCCAGTTTCATCTTCCACCCAAGCTCGCAATCCGTTTCCTTAAGATTCACCTTGATGTTATTCTCTAATTCGTTTACGGTTTTCCAAGTGACGTTTTTGTAAGCGGTATCCCTATCAAAACTATGCAAGAATTGCTTGTCACCCCTCAATCAGAGCTACATGTCAAACCCATCAATATTTATGTTTGTTGCAGCAGAATCGGCTACTGACAGCGTTGTCAAATAAATCAAAATAAATTATATAAAATTTGGTCCGAAGTTCTTAAAGAAGTAAGTACTGACAGACTCCTGAGTAGTTCACTGGCCCAATACCATGTGGAAAACAAGGTGAAGAAGGACACAGCTAACCGCATTGTTATAAACACGGCAAAAGTCAAATAGGTATAGACAATAATGACCGAGTCCTACAATGTGGACTTCTACTTAATTTGAACTTTAGACCCAGCATTAATAAAACCCCTGTGACATGTCCGGTCAATCTCAGTAGCCCCCATAAAACCGCTATATCGACGGTAGGTAAACATTCTGACATAATTCAACGCTATTTTACCTTTGTGTCTGAAACGTCATTAAATTACGTAAGGGTCTAGCAATCCTAGACAAAGACTAGGTGCTCTTAATCTTATCATTACGTAACTCTTCTTATAAATGAAATAATCTGTCAGTGAGCAACGGAGCAGACCGTCCGGACCGCAGAATTCTCAAATTGCCCTTGGGGTGTGGGGGTGGGAAGGCACGGTGCTAGCGGATCGATCTCTAAGACTTCCACCCGCCCGTGTTGATCGCTTATCGCCGCCTTGTGAGGGGCGTGTCTGCCACAAGTAACTACCGGTACTACTACTACTACTGCTACTGCTACTAACAACAACAACTACATACAACCTGCCGCTACTATCAAGACGCGAACCTGTCTCAGTTCCGTCCACCTCCCATTTTCAAACTCGTTCTCTTCAGGTCCTTCTTAATGTAATGCTTTAGTCTCTGTTCCGATATTCCAAGTAGACATTTTCCAAGAAGCTTCCCCACTAAGACTTTGTATTTGTTTCTTTATCTCCATTCCTAGCTCACCGCACCCGTCTAGATTGTACTTTCACAACGATATTGTCTGGCCTACATAAATCACACCATCCCTTGTTGTCACATCTTGAATTATTCTTCCCTTAAAAAATTAAATCCGTGGCGTAACAGCTCCAGAGAGCCAAAGCCGACTAGCTTGACTGCTGGCCTCACGTTCACATGCCTAAGCAGAGGTGAACGATCATCCAACCAGATATAGGGTGACGTGTGGTCAGCATGACGAACCCTCAGCCATTGCTAGTTTTCATGACCGGATTACGTTACCCATTGTAGCTCCCCAATTTCCTCACGATGCTGGGTTGGCACTTATTCTTCCCTTACTTACACCAAAATATGTTCCTAAACATTATGCTTTCAAACGTTTTTGTAATGCATGCTATTCCATCAAATAAAATACCCCGATTTGCACTCGTACAGAACAGCCAGAGAAATTACTGTCTTAGAAACCAGAAGGAACAATAACAGGTTTCGAAATGAATAAAAACGCTTTTTAAAAATTTAGTCTTATCATTATTTCAACATGAAATTCTTTTCTCTTTGTTAGTGAGTGTTGTTCCAGGGTATCTGTAATTTTAATACGTAATATCAAATTATGTATTATATACAGAGTATATATTTTTCACGACTTTATTTCTCAACTTGATTTCGTGTCACACACACAGGTCTGTTAACTTCTGTCTCCAAGCAATTTACCTCTAAATAACATGAACAACAACACCGGAAACAAACTGTTGCCTGCTCGCTGTTGCAAGGAACAAATATCTATGTATTAATACATTGTCACGTTACAGTGACAAGAGAACTGCAGCAGAGCGTAAGCTACAAACTTCAACAGAAAAATATTTACCACATAGTTAACAATACTGAAGAATAGGATGTATGAACTGTGTGTGACGTGATGTGTAAATGTTAATACAAATAATACAATTCTCAATAATAAAACTCACATCTTAATTAAAATAAAACACAGAAGAAAACAAAACTACATACATTTGAGTACCTTTGAATAAAAATCAGGAAGCACCAGGATATAGAGGATTGCTGGAAGTGAAAAGTTACTAGTGGTTCCCTTAACTAAGAGACTAATACCTAAAACATCTCTGTAAGTCAACTCTATTCTTTGCAATTCTCATACTTTCAGCTGATGAAGAGTTCTAACTTGGACCGTGAAATTAGTTTGAAGACACACACACACGTCTACAAATTTTGTTTGGAATAGAACGTGTTATTTTTATGGAGTATGTTATGGATGACCTGTAAGTCGTCAGAATTATTCATAGCTTTCATCGTTACGTACTTGTTTCCTTGAGGTCTCAGTCTGAAGGCTAATCGGCCAGCGTTCCAGAAACAGCGTTTGACACTTATTTGCGACATACGCTTACCGGCCCAGTGAGCGCGAGGGGACGCGGCCCTTCTGGCAGACCGTAACACCTCGCACAATCCCGAGGACTATTGTGGTCTTAGTTCATATCATGGAAGTACTTTCTTTGCACACTGTCCACTGTCCACTGTCCAGATTAACATGGAGAAGGGACAAATACACTCCTGGCATGTTTCGCGTAATGCGTTTCGTTTCCGTATGACGTCCGTCTGCAGTCTAGTTATATACAATGTACCGTATTGCAAATGAAGAAGACAACAGCTACATGGCATTTCGACATTAGGAGTATGGTCAACGACTTCAACGGAACAAACTTAGAAAGTACTGTAATTGTAGCCGTACTGGTGATTCACTCTAAACAACTGAGTTTTATGCAAAGTACTGTATAAATCATAGTACTGCATATGAAATTATGGATTACTATAATTTCTGATACGAGATAAGAATGTCTTTAGGTCCTTAAGTGATGTGGATCTTAAAACGAATCATACAAAACCAAAATTGCTCTCGATAAGATTTACGACAGGTTTGACGTTCTATCGGAATCGGCCATGAAATTTGAGAACTGTAGCCCTGAGTGCGGACAGAAGGACGATGTGCTCCAACTTTTTTCATAAGACACCTAGCACTCTCTCCTACAATGAGAAAACAAGAATATAACCAGCACACATGCGATTTTCAGTGGGAGTTCCTTCAAGAGACTACGAAAGAAAGACAAATTGGAGATATATAGATCAGAAGGTACGATCATGGTGCACCACTTAAATCGTAATTCAACGGTAATCACGTAATACGTTACAAAAATTAAATCAGAAGCAGGTCCACCCCAATGTAACAGACTCTCTCTTTTCTCCAGTGACACTCGAGTCAAGATCGCCTTATTTTCCAGGCCGCTGCTTACGTCGGTTGCGTAAACGCTGATCGGGCTTCAAAAAGCCGGAGAAGAAGAGGATTTACTAAATAGGTTGATGTAGCGGTAACAGATAAAATTTATATAGCTACAAAATATTTTATTCAAAATAAGTTATTTGCTTTGAAGTGAACACTCGATCATGGGAGACATGAAAAGAAAGAATAAAAACTTCACAATTGATGTTTCTTACATTATTACTGGGAGTAACTTCAGAAAACAGGTTAATAATGAAGAACAGTAAAGTAACTGATGGTAACGTGGGACACGCCATTCCCAGAGGTTGACAGTGAAAGCGATAATTACATCACTTTATAAACACTGTGTGCTGCCTTTATTGGACTTCGAGCTAAGGAGAACCTCAACATCCGCAGAATGGTTAGTTGAGGAGAAGGAAAGGCGCTGTTAGAGAGCACTACAGGACAGAGTAAAGCAAGAAGAGGCTATCTCACGCCTTGATCATGGATCATGCAAGAACGACGAGTGAGTTTCTTGCACGTACAGTACAACTGGCTTGACCCAGGTCTGCTAGTTTAATATGTAATTACAAACAATAAATAATAATATTAAGCAGTTACTACGCATCAAATTACTGTGGCCAACAAGTAAGGTGTACTGGAGGTATGTCTAACTGACGTCACACTGGAATTAAGCAGTAGACTGAATTCTTATGGAACTTGTTTGGAAAGAATTGATAATTATGAGAATTCGACAAAAGAAATTAGATATGTGCAGAGACTGGAAAGGTGATAATCACGTCATTTGCAACATCAACAACAGGAATAATCCCACATACTATGGTACATCTTGAAGAATTGGAACATGCTATATCACAAGACGGATTTAATCTTGTAAATAAAATTGAGTTTTTGCTCTATTCTTGATTAAGTTATGAATATATTCACGTGGAAAGCCAGTGTAAACCTGAAATAACAATAATAAAAATAATAGCAATATGTTTACTAGTTTATGATCTACATTGACTGCACGAAGCATAATAAGGAATGAAGCAGGACATATGTTGAAAAACCTACTGCTTGAAACACAGCCCACGTGAAAGGCGAAGGTTATACCGACAGTTACTGGTGCAAGTGGAAGTTTTTCGCAATCACATCAAAAGCACCTACATTTTATCCTTTGTGAACACTCCTGCCCGGATATACAAAAGACGGCTATTCTGGGACTAAGATGCAACTTGAGGAAAGTCTTAACGTAGAATTTTGTTAATTTCAAGTTGATTTTCCATAAGTTATTATGTAATGATCCTGAGGGATAAAATTTGTCCCTGCATCATGAACAGATACCCTTTAAGTTGGTGTGAAAATAATTCAATTCCGTACTTTAACATGCTAACTCAACAGCTACAGAGGCTAATTACTAAGTCAGTACAAAAGAAACTTCACATACCCAAAAACATACATACATACATAAAGTAAATATAATAAATATTCTGCTACCCAACATATAACAATACTGAAGGTAGCGAAATACGATGATTGCCGATTTAATCGAACGATTCATGTTAAACATTTGTTTCCGAACATGTTAACATTAGGCCAACAACAAATTTCATAATTTATGACAAGAAGCTTCGAAAGGGACATAATCTCGATCCCTTAGAAGAAAAGTGGTTCTAGATATATGCCCTGCTTGCACATACAATGTCCCATTGTGTACTCGAGAGACAGTGCTACAAATCTGCAGTCCAGAAGTCGAGAGCTCCTGCGTGCAATGCAACCCAACCTACCCCTCACTGTATTGCTGCTTTCGGTCACGTCCACTTTCAGAATACCGATCGGTTTCTTTGTAACATGGTTCCTTTAGCAACAATGTGGCGATTGTCAATTGAGTAGTGATTGTTCAATTATCGTCGCCCTTTCCGTCACAAGGGAAAGATAAGGGTCATTCCTACAAACGTTAGACTCTACAAAAATATGGACACGTGGATATTCATCCCGTGAAACGTTGACTCTCTTTTCAAAGATTTTATTATAAACTAAACTCATCATCATCATCATCATCATCATTCTGTGTTTACGAAATTTACAGTTATCGTTCTCGAAGTTACATCTTCATAAATGAACATGCGCACTTGTGTCGTATTCGATTTGCTTTATTATGGCTTTAGTATGGATGTAATACACATTCCTCTCTTTCGTGTTGTCCTGTATTGATAAATATCTCGCAACTATCTGATCCCCCATTCAGGGTGTTCTACCAAATGCCTAAAGCAGACGTGGGTAACATTTAAGTAGCCTCGGGTCGGATTTAGTTCCCTCTGGTCGTGGGTCGTGATATATATTGAACAAGTTATTACAAGTAATCGAAACATTAAGGCTAGTGTGATGGTGAACCAAGAATATTGATCTGTCAGTGTTAAAAAAATAATAAAACGCCTTCACATTCAACACATAAAGTAGACCAGAGTCATGAGTTAGCGTGTTAATGACTAAAACTTACGCGGACCGGATAAAAATCGACGGCAAACTGCAGGTTGCATCTGCCAGATCTAAAGGATAACTCATGTCAGACATATTTCTGAACCCGAACAGGCCAAAATGCCTGTCTAATTCCTGATAGCTGAAAAATAAAACATATTAATGGCAAAATTCAGGATGAAAGAATAGACATATACGAAGGAGGCAACAGAAGGTATAATTCACGAATTTAACTAACTAGCTAATGCATGGTATTCCCTGCTTTAATGAAACCAAAACGTTCTGTACAATCAATGTTTATATAACCCCTAACTAGTACCTGTCCTGAGTCAGACAAATCCATATTAACTTTACGCCCAATTTCTATAAGGTAAATTGTAATGTGTCTTGAAGCTTTTAATATTATCACAGATGTCTGAACGGGTCTCTGCCCTTGAGGCTTTCTGACCAAGTTTGGACCAGGAATTGATAATGACAGCAAATAAATATTTGGAAATGAGCATGTAAATTATTGTAAAAAAGCTCTTTAAAATTCTCATCGAGGTTATAGATTAAAATCTCCTGTATGAAAGCAACACGCGCTACTGGGTCATTATAATTTAAACACTTGCATGATTATTTTTCTGTCCCAACTTAATTATGCAGTGAACTGGAAAGACAAAAAATACATAGAATATCTTGGGGTGTGTGTGAATATAGAGGTGTGGTGAGAGAGTTGAGGTTTAAATAGATGCTGTTAGTTTTTACGTCCTTTGTCGCACAGCGTCGTTAAGAACTTATGAATATGTAACAGAAGACGATGCAAAACCCGCAGCCCTTGTTAATAATGCGACTTTTAAGCACCATTATGTTTAGGTCCAGAAGACAGAGACAACCCCCTTTGTTTCTAATAAGCCACCCTCCTTCGTTCTGCAATCTTCCCCACCCCCTCTACAGTGGTGATTAATGCAATCACGTCACGTAGGGAACGTAGCTGCGGAAGAAGGGCGACTAAAGCAGCAAGCATGAACCCTGGGAGGCTCCAAACCGCTATGAACATGCCCGGAATGGAGCAAAGCACAACCTTCTTAACAATGTTACAAGTTGCAGGAGGAAGGTAATTGGAATGCGAAGCTGTGAATTGATTCTTTTTCTTTTTTGTATGCGGCTGGCATCGGGTGATGTTGTAAATATAAACTCTGTTTATACGTTTATATAATGACGCGGTCACACATTTAATCACCTGCGCTCAGACACATAGGCCGTATGATTAGTACGAACAATGAATGGGAAAGAATGCGGAAGGAACTACTTCCATTTATTGCGTAAATGTACCTTTCATAAAGAAAACACAGAAACTGCATGTCACGCTAGTAAGGGGGTTGGTACAGAAGCAAACTCAGAGTAAACAAAGTCTATGACAAAAAAAATCCTTCAAAATATGTCAGTTCTCATCACATAGAAGCAGAATCTAAAGAGCACACTGAATTCGAGAAGTGATCATCACTTTCAAACCTGTATCATTTAGCTTCCATCTCTTATCTAAAAAGAATGTATGTGTGATGAAAACTAATATTTCTTCTTAAGTAAAGGGCACAGGCTGGGTGTGATTGAGAACACAGTATTGAGGAGAATGTTTGGAAAACAGAGAGGAAGTAACGAGACGATGAACAAAAATGCGTAATAAGGAATTTCATAAGTTTTATTCATCGCCAAATAATATTAGGGTGGTTAAATCAAAGGGGGTGAGAGGGGAATGTAGCGTGCATGGGGCTGATGAAAAATGTCCTGCAGATTTTTCGTCGGAAGACCGGAAGAGAAGAGACCGTTTAGAGGCGTAGATGAGAGGATAAGAGGAAGATGGATCAAAAGGAAATAGGGTGTGAACTGCTTTGAAGTCACTCAGGGTAGATATGCTGGTGGATTTTACGTGCACAGTAATGAACCTTGGAGTTCGACACAGGATGCGGAATTTTGTGACCAGTCTCCGTTGCCGGGAACCGAATCCCGCTCCTCCAGCTCCTAGCCCTTTATTTAAACAACGAAACTGTCACGGTGCAGTATTTACAATCCAAAATTTGTTTTGACCATCTATCTCTTGATCTATGAATTGAACTTACTCTAAGACAATATTCCCATGCCTTTCTGTATGTGAAAGCAATAGATTTTTATTTTCTTGGGCTTAGCATTTGGGTTTTACTTCACTTTTATTTTTATCTAATAGAAAATAACTCGTCATAGATTTGACAAATTTCACCTCAGCTGCCGGTATATGATTCTGGCCTTTCTTTGTCATTGCCCATGCTTCAATGTTTTATATAATTTTATAAAATGATTTTATTTCGGTGTCCGTTCTAGCACTCCTTTTCAACGACCTTCTAATTGTTCCGCACGTATGGTTAAATTTTATCTTCTTCCGTTAGAAACGGTATTTGGCATCCCAAGATACTAAACCTTCAAAGTTGTTCTACAAATTCATTATTTATTATCATTTTTGAGCGAACAGACTGTGGCCCTAGAAATGACATTACATTAGTTGTCAAGTTCTTAAACAGATTAAACGTTCACGCATTTCCCCCTGTGCGTTCAGTTAATGAATTAGTGAAAGAAGCACTAGAAATAACAGCGAGTGCTCATGAGACTCTGAAATCATTCGTCCTTTTCTGATCTTAGTAGTGTGTGAAACAGAACTGGAGTTTGGTTCAAAGAAACTGCAATATTTAATGAGTTCTGGGGATGGTTCCCTCCAACACGAGTGTTAAAAGTTTTCCGATGTCAAAATTTGAAGTCCGCTGACAGCTCACACTGCTGTCCGTTTCAAAGTAAAATTGGCTTTAGAAAGAAAGAAAATTTTATGACTTATGGAAAAAGATTGCAGAGGGACTGAGGGTGGAGCGGGTGGTTATTATTATTGGATGCACGAGGGTGCAGGTCACGGATATGGAAGTCACGATTCGTTGTTCAGATCACCCTTCCTTTCTTATCACGCGCATGTCACGCGTATTCTGTTGCACGATAGGTTAATGAGACGCCGGAAGGGGGCTCCACACGTCGCTAAAGGATATCAATCCAGCTCCACCTATTGCTAGGAGTTCTCAATGGCGTCTCAGGTGTTTCACAGCAAAATGGAGGGTTTACTGGAAACAAACTAATACATGGTAGCAGAGCTTGAGAACTCAACGCCGATAATGTCAGAGGTCATCACTGGACACGATTCTGAATCACTTGCATAAACTTTCATCCTCACAACATACCTTCCTAATACCTTTCTCAGTGTTATCCTTCAATATCCGTCTTGGTATCCCAAGTGACTGCTTTCCAATACTTTAATCCAGAAATATTCTATAGGATCTGCATTTGTTGTCTCTGAGCTCTGACTAAATGTGAAGCTCATCGCAACATTCATTCCTGCTCGTCTATAACGGTTAGTCTACTTTGTATCAGGTAAATACGTCTTTACATTGCGAATGCCAAATTGTTTTACATGCTCGAAAATATAAAACGTTCTGGGCTATACGCTTTACAGAAGTTGTTAAAAACAAAATTAATTAGCCAACATAAAAATTGAAAAATCAAGGCAGGTCTGAGGCTGTCTCGAGAGTTGAAAATAATTAACGGTCGGATGGGAAGACTGACTTTTTAAAATGTATTTCACTGCATACCGAATGCAAGCAGAAACAATATTTGCATGTCTACTAGTAACAGGCCTATAAATGTCTTAATTGGTAATTACAATAAAGTGAAATGAAAGTAAGTTTATATATTTTACTATTAAGCCTAACTCTTTAAAGCCTAGTGGTATTTAGATGTACAACTTGCTTTAATAATCAGCAAACCTGCGTTTTGTATCTGTGGGTTTCGTACGATTGTCACTGTAAACATGGATTATTTTCTTAAACAACGTTAACAAGTCATTTTTTGTATTAGATCAGCTCCGGCCTTAAAAAGTTAATTACTCTAAAGAGCAACAGATATGACCAGCACTACTGAGAAATATCGACAAATCCACGTTAACGTGCAGACTTATTTTCATTAAAGCAATCACAGATCTTTGAATGTAACTATTAACTGACAAGTTTAATTTTATTGTCTTACCCCCACGAACGTTAGACTGCAAAATGCGCTGCCTTGATGAAAACAAAACGGATGAATAAGTACGTCAATAAATGATAATTTACAATGCAAATATACTAACACGCAGGTAAGCATTTTTGCAATTTTTTCGAGAAACAAAACAACTGTATGAAAGTAATGACAAGTGTTGCTCTAACCTGCTTATGGAGGTCCTCTTCAGTACTGCGTCTCTCCTTCACACACTAGTTCACTGGATTCTGTGGCCAGTCTGACGTTTATAAAATATCACTGTAGTAAGTCTTACAGGCATTTACATCCAACGCAGCAACCACTACGAAGTCAAATATCCCGTTTCTGTTTTTTTCACACTGGTCTGTAATGTAATTACGATTTCATTTATAACATGTTTATAAAAGCAATTCACAATTTAATCGTCAAGGCGGAGATGTAAATTTTACTTAAATTATAATAAAGTCTCACTAAACGTAAGTAAGTCCCTTTGTACCAACAGCTTCTCGCACCATGATCTTAGTGTTCTCCACAAACGTGTTATCAATCCTAGTATTTCTGCTTTACAATTGTGAAATAAAATGTATTGCTAGATAAACAAACGCTTATTTTGCAAAGCGTAAAGTAGACAACTGTTTAAAAGCAAAGAACGAAAGACTGTTTTGTGATTAACTATACAAAGGTAAATATCCCGAAAAAATATAAACTGAATTGCGTGTGAAAATTCTGAAGATAGTCATTTCGAGAGCTTCGGTTTAATAAATAACGCGTACATTTGATACAGTGCCGTTATATCTGTACCACTTGCAATCTTGTTATTTTCTCCCTTCACAGTGATTTGCTTAAACAAGGACTTAATATAAGGGAATCGTTTTGAAGTCAGGTGTGCGACAAGCCAGTTTTCAGAAGTCTGTAACTTGTGGTTCAGTCTCACTTCTGGCATTTTTATAACTGTATTACAATTAGTCCATTTCTTTATACTCACATAACAACAGCAGCAACTGTAATAAATTGTACAGTTAAGATACGTATTTCCATTTCTTCAACTAACAGCATCATGTCGATAAGATTAGAGAGGCCTGTATCAAAACATCGATGCTTACTGGTCGAGCGTTAACACGCGGTCCATATGTATCTGGACGGCCTGCATTAGTGGCTATAAATAGAAAGAAGGAACAATGAATGAGGAGCAGGAAGAAAAAGTTATGGTTCATTCACAAATAAAACAAAGTGTTGACCTTTTTGTTACAAAACCAAAACATACTTGGTTTATAATTTCCTCTATGCCAATGTCTTTGGTAAATAACATGTAATAACATTTATACAATAAAATCCACAAATATGTTTAGCGTACAAGACCGGTTGCTGACGTTTATACACTGGGTGACTATAATACATTTATAAAGTGTCATTTGTGTTTCCCACGTTTTACTGGAACTTAGTGACTATTGTGATAGGACTAGAACAAGGAAAAGGCCTCCGAGATAAGAACGGCTTGACAGAGGGACGCAATCATAAAGAAACTGGGAACTGCCGTCGTGAATGGAGACCAAGTTGAACCGAACTGAAACTTTGGCCAAGAGCAGTCAGTTAAGCTTAGTACCAACATTTGACCCGAGCGAATTGCTTCTGGATATATTCGCCCATGAACAAAACGCCAAAATACATAAGTTTCTTTTGATTCAATTTACTAACGTTCGGAGGCTGCACTTAAAGTCGTAACGTATACAACTGAATTATACTAAAGTTTATTTAAATCCTACTCAATTATTCCATTCATTCGACAAACTCGTTGCCCAGTTCCTTAACAATTCCGTTCCCACCAGCATTTACTTGAACAGCAGCAGCGGACATCACACAGAAACTTGCACGTCCAAGACACATGGTGGCCTTTTCGGGAATTTGAAGACTGGGTGCAAGTAAGCGCATCTTATTCACTTCCGATGTTCATTCCGCTGTACGATGTTCCAAACTTAATTTCAACGAAAACCTAACGCAGTGCGGCACAAGAAACAAACACGTCGAAATATCATTCACACTTTATGCATAAACAGTAGGCAATTTCCGCTGATAGTTACTAAATTCCACTGCATATTATTTGTCACAATATGCAGGGAAGAGAATGATTCAGATTTATAATATCATAGTTGATAATAATGTCCTTCTTACTTCGGGATTTGATTTCAGTTTGCTTAAGAGACTTGTTCCGGGACGTTTTTGCTGACATTTTGCTTGAGTCTGCTTCACAAAACTGTCATTGCTTTCAACTTCAAATCTTGATTGGAGTACATTTGAAAAAAGTTTTTTCGTTAAGATACAAGTTAACTCCTGGTTGCAGATTTTTTCTAGGCTTTAATTTTTCGCGTACGTAATGAATCATGTGTATGTTCAGATCCTTAACTGTTACGCAATCGGCAGATCCACTTACTTACACCAGAGGGAATGGGTTGACAAGTTGGTACAGAAAAGGACTCTTATTAGTCGCATACAAGAAAACACCACAACCCTTCAAGAACAATTACCTTACATAACTAAGTACTTATGTGTATGTACATTAATAACAGTCTAAAAATTATAAGAGATGAAAACATCACATGAGGGGAAACAGTTACTTTATACTAATGATTGCGGTAGCGGAAAAACAAATCACAACGCTATGCGAAATGCGCAAAGCGAAGCTTCGACCCCCTCAATGAGTACAGATTTTATGAGATCGTGAGTAACAATGAGTATTACAATGAACAAGGAACTCAGGACAACACTGACGGTGATTGGTGAACAACCTACCAATCCTCTCCTCCGTTGTTGATTGAGAAAACTGCTTATGTTTGAGAGTTCTTTTGAATCTTCGAGGCACAAAGTTCACACCACGGACCCCTACTGCACCCCCAAATCGATCACTGACTAGAGACGGCGTGTCTCAGAGGGCACTGACTAGTTTTCACCACAGAGTTTCTACCTGCCGTATTTATTCAACGCTGTCGCCCAATTATATATTTTTTTCTTTATTTGTTCGTGACAAGTCCTTCATGACTTACTGAAAAAATTGATATACTTATGATACCCTGGTGTCTCGTCTATACGTTTGGTTGATGCAGATGTTACCGCGCGTGCGTGAGCTCATCACCGACAACCACGGTTTATCAACTGTTTACCAAACACACAGGAAGGAGACGACAAAAATTTAAACTTTCACAGTCATAGTGCGCGGCGGTGTGAAGAATCGCCAGGTAGTCCGAGGTACTTGAGTAACCGCTGGCCTCTTCCTGGACAATTCTTCATTCTACCCTGTTAAGCACTTATTCGTAATATAGCTGTCTGTATTCACTGCCATAGCAGCATGACAAAAAGCTGGCGTATATTCAGACAAATAAATTTATTTTTGTTGTGAATGAAACCAGTATTGGCTTTAGAATGTTTTGGCAAATTGTAGAAATAATACTACAAACACTGCTTACTTTGTTTTTAACATTCTTTTTCCTGGAATACCTACAGAACGTTATTGCTCAGTATTAAGATACGAGAAAAGAAGATTATTTTCACACCCATTCAGTTATAAGTAGGCAAGTTCTCGGGCGCTCACAATTACGACGTTCAAAAACAAAGAAAAGTCACCTGTATATATACATATGTGTGTGTGTGTGTGTGTAGGCCTATGTTTTGTATAGCAGAATTAGACCGTAAATTGCCTTGGTGTTTTTCTGCAATCTAACGGTATCAAATAATTCAATTAATTTGAGCAGTTAAAATACAATTAAAATATAAATAAATTAACAAATAGTAAAATTAAATTAACTGTGCATGCTATGTATAGATCATAAAATAATCACGTTAAAGATATGAATATGCTCATAACAAAGTCGACATAAACCACGTATTTGACTGAATAAAACAACTTTTACACCGAGACCAGTAAAGTGCCAGGTCAGAAGTGAAACCCCTAACTTAGGACCGACGGTTTATTAATGTGGTCACCGCTATGAAGCAATGATGAAATGATGGTTAAGAAGGACGTTGAAATTCTTCTCTCACGCTTGTTATTACCAAAATCAAATTATATTTTAAAATTATAAAACATAACTAATTAATGAAACATAAATTAACCTTTATTACAATTAATTATTTAGTGTGTAATTAAATTCTAAGCACTCTTACCGTGCTATTATTTCCTTCCCCGTCAAGTGAGTAGGACCTCAGAAATCATATGAGTTCGAGTGGCCTGCTCTATTTGAACGAGAAGGTCAATACCGCAACAGTGATTTCTGGTTGAGAAGTAAATGTTTAATGTTTAAACAAGGTGGAGCTGAATTTAGGACTTACAACAAATATTAAACTATTAGCACCAAGTTCTGATACGCACAGCATGGCGGATTTCCTGACGCCGAGGAGAAATACTCAGAATGAACAGACCGAGCCAGCAATAGAAGGCAGTGCAATATTTGAAGGAAAAAAAAGTGCTGCATTCTACTATATAGGAAATCTGGGTTCTTTAAATGTCCATAAAATAAATACGCGGCATAAAGGTTGTAAACGTAAATTAAAATATAACGTAAATAATTATAAAGCAATGCAAGTTTCATAAATGTGATCGATCAGATACAAAAATAATAATACTAATGAATGATACACATACAGTTGTAAACAAATATGCTAATATATAAAATAAAATCTCATATTCGGCAAGTTAAAATTAATTTTCCTATTAACAACACAGGCCTCATCATCAGTATGTGTAAATATATTGCCGATACTAATTTAGTTAGAAAATATTGAAAAATGCAATCGAAGTCATCTGATAAAGGAACAAAAGAAACTAAATTTCAAAACATCAAGAGGACCAGAGCTTGCTTCTATAACTAATTGGAGTTCGGAATAAATAGCCTGTTTGAAATATAAATTATATTTAACTCAGGAATACGCTTACACCCTCGCGAGAATACCAACATAGTTCCGGTTCTATCGTCACAAGTTAAAATATGTTATTTTTACTTTCTTGTTTGCTCGTTAAATACACAGTATATGCATTTTCCTGTCTTCATGATTTTTAAAAGTAATTCTGTATTGAATCGCATCTTATAAGGACAATTATTCATTTATATCGCTTGTGTTATGAGGAAAGCGATGTAATGCCACGATTCAAAACCAATCTAAAAAGTAAAATCATAAACGTATTCAGATTTGAGGTAAGTCGCCTTCAGGTGAAATTTTACTATTCCAGGAAGACCCGTGTTTAATTCCCGACAAAAATAATAAAAGGTTTCCACTGAAACAATAATAAGCGTGTTAAATACATTTATTTTAATAAATGTTCGTATTTGGATGACCAAATATAGGAATTTTAAAGTTCATCATAACGTAGCAAGGTTTGCTTTAGCGTTATTTACACGTCGAATTCCGTTTAATAAGTATTATGAAAAAACATGAGCACTACGTCTATACACTGGGATACAAGGATGACCCAATGTTTTATAATCAGCGAAAGAAATGTTTTAAGTACGAGATTAACGTATTTCTCGCATTTTCTTATCAAAGGCAAAGCGCAGATCTTTCTATCTGTACTTCAGATTATGAAATAAATATCTAAAAAAAATTGGTATCAGCAAACGTATGAGAAAGAACAAGCAATTCTTCACCAAATCTGTGAAGACCGACAGTCTTCCTGTCAAATCTCGCGTTTGTAAATTTTTCGTTCTTCTCGGTCATTGTGTGTGATGTATTGAGTCGTAGGTAATCGACGCTACACCAACTTCAAAAGGTGTCTAGCATAAACTGGAGGATAAATTTCGACCAATGGAGGAAGATACGCCATAGCCTATGTAAAGTACTGTCGCAGCACTCCTCAGAGAAGATACCTCGTGATCTGGCAAGCAAATGCTCATTTCTTCCTCACTTACTCTGCGCGCAGTTTACATTGCCAGTCGCCTGTATTCCCTGGTCCATCCGGGATCTGGTCATGCATAGTGCGGATACGATCCGAGGTGTGAAGTCACGTGGCTCGGGTGGTGCGTCATCGAGTGGCTGGAGGCCGCCGCGATGTTGGAGTAGAGGTTGGCGCTCGGGTTTGTCCAGTAGGAAGTCGGCGAAGGAAAGATGCTGGCTGCAACGAGAAGAAAGCGACATGAAGGGACGATGGTGACTTGTAGGAAGGATACGAAGATATAAAGGAGTGGGAAGGAAGACAACACGAAAATAGGACGAAAAGAGGGACCAGGGAGAGAGAAATGAAGAAAGGGAGAAGAGGATGAGAAGGAGACGACGAAAAAGGTGAAAAGGAAAGAAAAAGAACAATTAGTGACACTTTACGTTCTCACGGCGGCGAGAAGGAAGATAAGTATCTTCTGGGATGTTGCGCCATGCAGTCGTACAAAATGTGCAGACGTTTCAGAGATGCTTGCTGCCATCATAACCACGGCGATGATCATCCTAAGTACCAACAACAACCTATTTTTGGCAATAACATATTTTAATATACTTTTTGTAACTGTGTTACCTTACTATTACTATGAATTTTCAGTAACACAAAGAGAAACAAATTAAAGGCAAACAGTCCTTTCAATTACGATATGTAATAAAATCTGTTTACTCATCTGTTTTCAAACTTCTGACAAATTTCTAAGTATCTGTATTACCCACCTAATAAAAACTGTAATGTTATGTTAACTTCCTGACTACCTGTGGAATTTAGATTTACGCATGTATGCAGTTTTTTTATTATCTCAGTAGCCATATTTGATTCTTTGAGGACCGCTACGAGGATCTGAATACAGAGACATGATTTCGAGGGATGTGGTATTTAAACATTTGTGCTTCTTCTAGCTACCTTCATCACATTCCGAGTCTTAAGACGGGAGCACTGAACGCTCTCGTGGCAAATTACAGCATCCTATTTTCGCAATTTTAAGAGTTTTAAGAACCCATTCACGGCGAAAGTGAATGGAAGACGTGACAGGGGTGCAGATGGGGTTGTGACATCTGAACACCGCACTGACTTCACTTCCTATCCAGCAACACTCGTGTGTAACTCGGTTAAGAACATTTAAAATGCAGTGATACACCGTGCGGAACCAAAACGTAACGTACACATACGTGAAATGTTACCACGTGTAGTTTGTATTGTGTATCTTGGTATGCGGGGTTCTTAATTAGATTTTGTTTCTCAGGTTGTTTAACAAGAAAGAAGATGACTGTCTGTCTTCTGGGACGCTGTAATCTTCAAACTTGTTGTCATTAGAAACCAAAATATCGAAGTTACAAATGTTTGGATTTACGAAGAAAATATATTTGTTCAATACTTGACATCAATCGGACACCATAAACCAATGGAAGCAACGTCAATGAAAACCTGCGCTAAAGTTAGGGCCCGTGGTCATAAACTTTTTAAAACATATGCAACATCCCTGAGTATTTTGATGAAAACATTTCGTGGTATACTTTATATCAAAAAATTACTACAATATAATTTTTATATACTGAGGTGATAAATGTTAGAGGGGCTAGACCTCCGACTCATTCCGAAGGGCCGCCCAAGGTGAATGTGGTATACACACTCTCGTCCTTCGTTTTTCGTAGTCAGACTTAAGAAGTTTAAAAAGTTTATTTAAAATAAACTGGGAAAAAAGTTTACATTGTCTGACAGCTTGGCAGGTAGAAGCAGCGGCGAGTAGTGTCTGGCACAAGACAAACAGAAAATAACGGAATAAATATATTCAAGAGTTCTCTTTACGAGATTATTTCTTAACTTTATTCGTGATTGATTCTGCAGCAAATGACGGCAGGAAACGCAGAAAACTCGGCGCTACAGAACAGCCACCTCTCCTTCCAGGAATTAACTGAGTTCTTTTTCTCTCTCCTGGGAACTCGATTATTCTGTGCCACTACGTCACGCTATGGCAGACAGACTTAGTTTCCTGTTATACTTTTTTACATTTAAAAGAAAGTTTGGAGGAGAGAAAAGAGTTTATTTTCACTTTTTGTTGTATCAGTAAAAAATGCGAAGCGCTATGCTTACACGAGTTCGTTGTGAATTCAATTATTTTTATCTGTAAGATTTTGGGTGGCTGTTTTTTGTTATTGTGGCAGTTCTGCGAGGGTGTGAGTGGGGGATATTGGTCGGGATATAATTAGAAAAGAGAGAAGTGGGTTTTAAGTCTGTAATGGAAAAATTTCAGAACCTAAGGAATAAAAATGAAATCCAGTTCTGC
Organism: Zootermopsis nevadensis; assembly: GCF_977971745.1. NCBI lineage: Eukaryota > Metazoa > Arthropoda > Insecta > Blattodea > Termopsidae > Zootermopsis > Zootermopsis nevadensis. Next base: position 15,214,983 of record NW_028259142.1, read on the forward strand.
TAATGTAGGCCTACATTCAGCTCAACACACAATTCAGCCCTTCTCGATTGAAGTATAATTTCCTGTGGGAAAATTTTTAAAAGTGCCTACATTGACCGATAAAGCACACGCGCGCACACACACACACACACTGTTCTTATTCATCCCTGGCGACCTAAATACTCGGACAGCAGGTTGGAATCCCACTCATATTTCTGTATCACTCTGTCAATTTACAACCCGTCGCATCGGCTCATCCCCCATTCAAGGGTCATACCGTCTGTCCTAAGATCGAAGGATTCTGTCTAATCGTAGGAATCGAACCTTAGGATCAAGAATACGAAGAATTAATAATATTGTAACCCGATACTTCGGAATTTTTAAGCTGGGCGGAATGAATTGTTGGGCAGAATACTTTTATACGTATTGGGAGAGTGGGGAAAGAATCCGAACTCCGTATCAAAGACGTGTTGGAAGCAACTACTCCATTCAAATGCTTACTGAAGTTCAAGTGTCTCATATGTACAATATTACACTCATCGGAAATTGGTTATATAACCTTCTCCTTGCCTTGGGTCCTGGAAAATTTGGTGAACACCTTTGTTATGACTGGAGTACACATTTTCCAGATATGATATCTATACGCATTTACTTTTCACAAGCAGACCTGTAAATGCCATGCTGATAACTACACATAACAAGGAATGAAGTTGCAATACACTTAACCACCTATAAAGATGCGGAAGGTAGCAGTATGTTTACAGAGTGACGCGTAACAAAGTTACTTACACTGCTTAGGACAAATTAGATAATGTGGGCTAGAGGATTTGGAATAAATGTGTTATGGGATTATAAACACCAACAACTAATTTGAAAGAAAGTCAGGGTATTTGTTGCATAAATTCTCTATCATGTATACTCTGATTTAAAATTTACTGTAAAACATTCAACTTGTCATGTATTTTTTTATAGCGATGCACCTCTACCAAGGTTAAATCGGTAACAGGCCCAAGGCTCAGCGAATACTTCACTTAGCTTCAGTGCAATACGAAGGATACGTTAAATCCATTACCCAAAGCAACTAACCAATTTCAAATCCAATCTGTTTAGCCAGAAAATACATCATTCCCACAAAAGAAAGTCATAAAGTTTTATTTGAGGGTACAAGTATTATTCTGCCTATTATTTTTCTTATTATTCTTCAGAAACGAGATTGCGTTCGGACAAAGTGACCGCTGGAGTGACTGATGACCCCGACCCTATTTTATCTGTGTAGCCCCTCCCGTCAAAAATTGCGAACTATCGATTGACAGATGACTGTGCTGGCAGCTTAGCTCCCCCTCTACACACTTGGACGCTCAAATATACAACTGCGTGTGATTTTACAGTCACTTGAATGAGTAGTACAATAAACAGGGCGGGCGGAGATGTGCCTGCCTGCCTGCCAATACCAGGAATCGCCATGCATTTCAAAGACAGCTACTCGAGGAACACTTTCAAGAGCTCTGTAAATAGCTCTCTCTGGCATGACAATGCATACTAAACCGTCTGTCCCCCTTCTTCAGTGTCACAGATACAATTAACTGTATTCGTAAACCTCTGTATGAACTGCCACTGAATGTCATCAAATTTTGGCACTTCTAAACTTCGTATATTTCTGCAGTACACTATAATGGAAGGTATTGGGACAGACGGTTGGATAACAACAAAATAGGCTTTAAATAAAACATGGGGAGGGGGGGAATGCTGGCTGGATGCACCTGCTGTCCGTTGCTGGCTCTGGTGACCACGGAATGAATTTTCGGGTTAAATGTGATTTCGTGACCATCTGAGGGACTATCAACTGCTAAAGTAAGGTTCTTGATCCTACGCATTGTGACTGTTCTTTATTGTGCCTAAGCTTGTTAAGCAGCTACATTCAGATAACGTATGATAATATGCGAACAACGGGGTCTTTTCATGGCCTAGCTTAATGGGTACACGCGTTCATACACACAACGCACTTTGCGCGGCGACCATAAGATATAAATCCAAAAACTATTGCCCTTTTAGAGGAACAGCAGCAGGGGGAGGTTTGTATTGACCATAGAATTCTATAGCTAGCCTCCACACATTTTGACTGAGGGTTATGCACTGGAAAATACGTTGAGAGACATTTCAATGTTGGGCCTCAGAACAATGGCCAACTGGCTTCCATTACGTTCATATAACTCTGCAAGGGGTTGAAGATAACAAAAGAGGCCCGGGTTCACCGCTCAACCCCCTCCCTTAGTCTTGCGGCTCTTCTTATGGCAATTTGTTAGGCTATCTGCTATCGTCACTAATCCGGCAAAGAGGCAATGATTATAAATCTACGATACGCATACGTGTAAGTGAGAACAGAATACAGATCGGTAATTTAGCACCGCTCATCACTTCGCTCTTACACAACGCAGTGCTTAAAAGTGTAATTCCTTTGCAAAAAAATTTGGCGAAATTATATGACACTATAGAGCAGGCCTGTCAAATTCGTATACGCTCCTTGGCCACTTTTATAACCAGACCAAATCCTTAAGAAGGGTTTAATATGGTACTGAACATTTAATAACATACTGTAGTAATTGTGATTTAATTTACATTGAGTTTGTTATTTATATGGCTTAAAACATACTATCATCAATTTAACCATAACAGCACAACAAAATTTTGTGGTCTGCCAAGCCGATAAAAATCACACACGTAGAATTTCAGGTTTCTAAGTCCGAAGATGGCTGTCTTCTGCATTGTTACGCCGTGTAGTCTGGTAGAAGTTTACCAACGTTGCAGAGTTCCTTGTTGCCTACATCATCATCATCTCCTGGATCATGAAGACAGCCATCTTCAAGATCAAACACGTAGTTTGGTTCCGTCACTTGCGGACGGACGGGCATAACGAAACAAGCATATGTTTTCCTAATTTTGTTTTCGAACTGGACCAAAATTCGAAGGAATTTGTCATACACTGACATAACGTACATACCAATTTGTCCCAGAGTCGTAAGAGGACAAATGAATGATGAAACCAGAAGGTTATGTTTGCTACAATATAAGGAAGGTGTGATAACGTAAGTTACGATGTTTTAAAATATAATTTCTGCCAATATCTCCACAGCGACAGAATCGATTAAAGGAAAGGAAGTATCAAAAGAAGTATCCAGAACTCGGTTATTTACAAATGGAAATTCCAGCGCACATGCATGCGACTTTCACAAGCAAAATGTCGACAATTTCAGAAGACAAATCTGTACTTCCCCATTACAAGCAGGATATACAAAAAAGGCTCTAAAATCCCCAAGGACTGAACGTCTAATCGAATAACTTAAGATTCAGCACGCCTTTAAGCTACGTGAAAGCCATAATGCATTACTAACTCAGATGGTGGTTTGGCCCCTCTTGTCCTAAACGTACCAGTGCTATCGTGAAAGAAGCTACGATAGAAGCCGTTAAAAGATGGCGAAGAAGACAAGATAAGAAGGCGGCAGAATAGAAGACTAACGCGTTATTTGCTATGAGGACCCCAGGCTACGCATGTTTAGCGAACACGGGTTTATATTCTATTGATCCATGCAGCAACTGCTCGAAAGAAGTAGGAGCTAGATAACAACACTGCTCCGATTCCAAAGAAAACACACGAGTGCTCGTCATCCAGCCTTGGCTGCATAACCATTGAAACTTCGCGTAGTAAGTGCACGAAATAATTCCATAAAATCGAGTCATAGCTGTAAAGACCTAACTATTTTAATAAGTAGGATTATTCTAACCCATTCGAGTCCTACCTGTATACTAAATTATTCAGTTATTTCTTATTATGTTAGACAGGTTGTTAAGTTCCTTAGCTAGTTAATCTGCTACAAATTTAGCAACATTTTTATTTTTAATTAATTGGCTAGTAGCACACAGTTATGGAAATGAGAAATGAATACAACATTTTGAATTGGAAGCCTGTAGGAAAGAGGTCGAGAGTTGGGCTCTAGTGATTACAAGTATGACCCATCGGATTACGAAATTTCTTGAGCAACTGAGAAAGGCCACTGACCTGATGATGACGGGATACCGGCGTGTGGACTCATGAAGTTCAGCTTGGTCGAATGGTGGTAACTGGACATGAACAGGTCGGACTGGTACTTGTAGGCCGCCGGGTCCGCTGTGGCGGGCTGCGTCGCCGCTGCCAGCCCCTGGAAGTCGAACTTGTATGCATACCGCTTCCCGTGCACCTTGGTCATGATATTCTTGTCGTAGTAGTACCTGCACACAGGCGGCGGTCACCAGTTTTAATCAAACACGATTCATCGCACGAAAAGCTGGTACACGATATAAGGCACTTCCAACAGCGCCCGTCAATCGTCCTCCGGTTTCTTTAAATAAATTGTACTAAATAACAGAACTGCTAACTTATGATGACAATCTTATGAATAGGCCGACACAAAATACTCCAGATTACTAACTTTCAGTTACTTACAGACTTGACGTCATGTAGTGATCACAATATGAGTTAAGTGTTTGTCAAACAACGAAGAATCGATAGAAAAAGGTTAATTTCGAACCGTCAAAACTGTTATGGTCGACTAGAAATAATAGCAAAGGTGAAGATAAGAATAAAATTGGACGGAGGTACTTTATATATAGTATAAAACAGATCTAATTGAATTTACCATCTACTGGATACATTTTTCGATATGGTGATATTTAACAAAATATAGGCTAAATAAAAACTGAGTACACCTCCTACTCAACATCAGATATTCCCCTACACGTTAGCAATTTTAGGGCGTATTTCTGCTACAAGATATAAGAACAACATGGAGAAAAAGCAAGAAATGTTAACATGCCTGTTATATACAATTCATAAGATGTTCACTCAGGGCTTACTTCAATCTCACGGACGTACATAATTCAAGACGAAAGATTACTTAATTCATAATTTTCATTCAATTACCTTTCTCAACATTATATTTGGATTACAGTAAATTATCGGTAAGGCTATATACAACATCGCAAGTGATAATTTGGAAACTTCACATATTGATAATAGGGATATTCTTCGAGACGTCGGAATCGTTGTCACACTACGAATACCAGCTTAAATCTGAACACAAAATTCCATACAGGGTAAATTTTAAAAACCATCTAAAAATGTAATATTGATTTTATTGCAAATAAGTTGAATAAGCAGTCGAAGACAGCTGAATCTGTACACAGTTAAACATGTCTTGTCGGCTTCACCTTTCTTACGAATGTAGCCTCAGGCATTTCAGGTTAGGGGAATTCCTTTCCAAATGAATTGTTACACAGTCGCCATCCACTCTACGTATTAATCAATCAATTACAAACATGGACGGCACATATCGATCTATTCCTTAAAGCTCTTCTTCTTCAGCTTTCACGAATTAGGCCTTATGCTCTGTACAAGTTCAGAAATCTTTCTGAAATTATGAACTGTCAGACATTTTGTAGGAATTCTTAGTTGGATGTTCAGCCCATCGCAGGTCCATGCAGCACAACACAGAAGAACACGGTCAAATATCCGTGCCTTAATAATCAACTTATTAATATATTGTTTGTTAACACGTATGGTTAAGAACACGCACAAGATATTCTGAATGTAAGCCCCAAGCGAATACACTACTTAAAACATCTAAATACAGGTGGGAGAATAATATCAGAATCCACCCTCTAAAGGATACATGAGGATGGGAACTAGATTTAGCTGGCTCAAGGATGGATCGGACAGCGGTAACTAATCACAGTGACACAACTCAAGCGCGCAATTCATGACCAGCTGAACAACTACAAACATTTAAAGTAAAGCCTGTATCACGGAGAAAATTGTGATAGTCATGTCTTTCTGCAGTCTCACAACGCTTCGAAACGTTTTCATTATAGCAATAAACACAACATATAAAAGGGGCAAGTTTCAGAATAGACTTCAGGATCTTTCCTACGTCCAATATAATCGTCATCATTGTTTTAGAATTGTTTTCAAAATACGTGAAACAGGACTGAATAAAACAGCAAGTACACAAAGATGTATCAACGCACGCATAGAAAGATACTAATCTGCTGAAATATCAGCCCAGCGCTCTTCATTCTTTTTTCGATTGAGAGTGAACAGTTTTATGTTACATTAATTCCTTTCCGGATATCCGCAGTCAATGCCAATCACACACACACACACACGTGTTGCGCGCCCTCATTATCTGTTCATCATTTTCCCTGCCAGTGTACACTGCACGAGTATTTAATTGAACAAGATCCGCTCTGTACACCTGTACCCTCTTTTTTTCATTCGAATAGAATCATTAAAATTTAGATTAAAACAGAAAGCGAACAGTTCTATCACTGCAACTGTGGTCAGTCAGTCGTTTTACACCATTATGACGCTTACAATTTGTCCTCCGATCTATAGGCCAAGGATGGCCAAATTCTGAACTCCATTAATTCCTCTATCAACTTTCGATCAAACACGTAAACTCTGAGATGACAGTCACAAATAAATAAGCAATGCAATTGTTTCGATGCTGTTTATTTTACAAAAATCTCGGACTAATTACGACAGTTTAGCTGGTAACATAGGTCCAATACACGCGATAACACAGACACGCACACATACACACAATCACACTCGGTGTGTGACATTTTTTTTATTTAGTGTTCTGTCTGACGACAGGTCCATATGAACATGATCCTTCCATCCTTTTCTCGGACTGGGACCTGTTCATATACGTTCTTGGCAGATGATCCAGAAGTGGTTTGCCATTGCCTTCTTCTGTGTGTGAATGGAGTAATTGTTGGGATGCCACGGAGAAACCGGGGAAGCCCCCGGAGGAAAACTCCGTGTTGCCTAGACCACGGCCTTGCCCAACACAAGTTATAAATTCGGGCACCGCCGGGAATCGAACCCGAGACCCCAGGATTACAAGGCCAACGTTGTAACCGCTAGACCATACATACATACATATATACCGACATACCGATTCGAAAATGAACTCTGGAAAGTGAAAACTTAATACTCATAATAAGCGTATTTTCGAGTATCTACAACCTGCAACACATGTTTTAGGGTCTAAGGACAGAGACCTTTGAGAATCCTTCCAAGAACCTCCCTACTACGAAACCGATAATCATGTCTCGAACAACGGGGGGGTGGAGTGGGGCATATAATCGACGCCAGTCCCTATGAAGAGACGGGGAAGCAAAATCAAGAGCTAACTAGCACAAATCAAGTGGACCAAGCAGGGGTCGGCATTTCGTTAGTGACACCCTCTCCACTGACCTCATACACGATGTGATGATGAAGGGAGGAGATACAATCAAGATACGAAATTCATTTTTTATTCCAGAGTGGAAATTGCAACAGGGGACACTAGCGTCGCCCACTGCTATAAGTGACTTGTTATTTTATTGTCATTGTGTAAAATGGAAATTTTCTTTGAGTATTACTTGCCAATAAGAAGTAACTCGTTTCAAACGGTTCGGATCATAAGTTATTTAACGACGACATTTCATCTGAAAGTTATTTAGCGTCGAGTAAAAAAAATTGTCATGTAGGATGAACGGGAAAGATTTGGCGAAGAAACCCTAACAGGGACGATGTAAGAAATTACTGTAGAAAACAGATAATTTGTACTTTTGCTCTAAAACTGTTGTATTAAGTCAATAATTATGGGACAAGAGGGGGATTATATGTAGGCTATAGAACGTCCTGGTTTCAAAATCTCAAGCGAAGAGATAGTTGGAGGGCCTGGGTACAGATAAAAGATAATAGTAAGTAAACGTTTGTTAGACAGGGTGTGATAGTGCGGACTGAATTAAAACGTAGATGGCTGTCTTCTGAAATGTTGCGACGCACGGAGAAGCCACTGGGAGCTTACACCCAATTTATCGCGATAAGAACGCTGATCGTGGCAAACCCGAGTCGCCCAGGACTGAACACGAAACCTTCTAATTACGAAATGCGTGTTCTTTGTACCGAGCATTTGATGAGCAGAGTGCAGCTTGTCTCCCTGAACCTCCGACGTTCACAATTCATGACATACGTCTGCCACTCGTTCACGATCATACTTGTGACGTCATAACATAATTGTTAATTACTAATGTTTCTCATCTCATCTCAGTGTAGCGGCGGGCATGTATTCTTTCTACTTGGTAGATCCCCTGAATGCGGCGAGTATGAAGATGTCTGTTTTCTGGGTTCTAGAGCCCAGTAGTGCGGTGGAAGTCTAGCAATATCTCAAAGGTTTCAAAGTGATCGCACTGATGCAACAAGCTCCAAACACATTGTGTATTCACTTAAGCCTTTCTTACTGAGTATCAAATATACATTTAATTATTTGTAATTTATTCAACGACGCTATAAGTAGCTTACACTTAGTAACGTGGAATTATATCACGATTAATGAACGACGAGTTGTAGAAGGATGAAGTCGTGGCCTAATTTACGTTACTGCATCAGCATTTTCCTGGAGGAATTGAGGAAAACCACCAAATATTTGTCAGGATATTCAGTCTTCGGGTCCAGATTTGAACCAGAGACCTTCCGTATAGCACGAAGAAGTACTATCAACTCGACAACGAGTTCGATCCAAGGATACGGACTTCAATTGCTAAATTGATACAGCGTATCTATCGGACCTACTTCTAAACTCAGTCCTACTCCAGAAGTACAGAACAGGATCGATTCTCGTCTGATGTTTTGGACGGATTTTGCATTGTGCTGGTGACGATCATGGATTAATGGGGGTGTGAGGAGGTGTGAGGGTGTGCGAATTGAATTATCGGGGGTTGAACCACCGCTAATAGACAATCTGCACCAATCACAGTCTGTTCAAGCACCCAGCGTTCTCAACAGCTAGCTTCCTCTACAAAATGAATAGCTACAAACGGCCCTGTCTCGCTCTTCCCTCATTTTTCCCTTTCCTGAATGAAATAAACTGTTAATTCATGTAATTTTGACATCCTATTAGAGCAATTTATAAACTGGTGTTACTCTCGTCTGTTATGTCTGGCTTAAAACTGCATTTTTGTATCTGTCCTTTATTACGATTCTCTGCAGACAGAGATACTTGCTGTTCTTTTTTAAATTATCTTTTAATGCTTATTAATGAAAACGGATTTCACTTTCTCCTTTCAGTACTTTTCAAACTTCATTACGTTTCGATCACTAACTCGTCCTGAAAATATCCTTTACACAGGAAAAGCCTCAATTTGAGGAAGATTCATGTACACAAAATGTTTTCTGGTTTAAATCAGATTTTTTAATGAAAGGCCAAAAGTTTAATGGCTTCAAACGACTGTAGTAACAGTAGCACTCTGTTCTTAAGTATTAACACTTTACTTTCTTCATTTAAAGCAGGAAACCACTTTTACAGTTTATAATATATTTTTAATGTTGAACGGTAAGGTTTCTCAGAACTATAATACTCTACATCGTCTCTTTCTTCATACCGATATTTAGTTCCTCTGTATTAGTTCTTCTGTGTTACTTTGTTTCAAGTCAATTTCTACCAAGGTTGCACACGTTCTAAAAAAAAAATTAAAATACAAACAGTGCTGACAACTTCGATACAGTTGTGCGATCGTTTGTGCAAATTGGTTCCTACTCCACCCAGCTAAGCGCGCACAATACAGTGCTATAAATAGAACCCTGAGGTGTTCTACTTACGAAAAATTCGAGCAGCGGGAATATCTTGGGTGAGCGATTTGTCATAAAAGATCGATAACGAAAGGTCAGGGAACAGGCGCGATCCTCGGAAGATACGAAACATGCGATGCAACAATCAAATCTTATTACGAAATTAAAATGGGACGCATATTTCATTTGTTTTTTGTTCAGGGAAAGGAACTACACACTATGCCTTGTAACGAAAAGCAATGTCCTCGGGGGACAACTTATTACTGGGGAATACTTGATACCATTGTGGTCTAGAAGCCTTCGGGACAGTAGATATTTTCCGTATATGTGAGTTTATGTTATACTTAGGACCCATTACTAAGGTTTGATGAACAAATTGTAATCACCATTCAGTTAAAATTATAATAATCTTTGCGTCCTCTTCAAAAGCGTAAAATAAAAATATACCGAACAAATGTATTATATTGTTTTATATGTACGTGAAACTTGGACTGTCATAGACTAAGCTCACTGTAGCTAGAAACACAATACTAAGCATGCATACTGCTATCTAACTGACGTCATCCATGTTTCTAGTTGTAATCAGTCCAGTACACTACAGAATAAGATAGACTGAGAATATTCGAAAACAAAGTGTCAAGATGATATATAAAAAGAAATAAATTGTCATTCCATAAAGGACAGTGTTGGTATTCATGTACCTACAAGGCAAACAAGAGAATTTTCCATCTCCAAGTGAGCAGTGCTGTAATTAGGCGAGCCATTGCTACAATCGACATATGCAGATTTTTGAACATTTTTCACAGAAATGATTTTTTCTTTTCTTTATGCTAAAACGCATTGAAACTCTTAGAACTGTGTTAAAATTAGTTATTTGTTTTAATTTAGTTTCGTGTTAATTTGTGCTTGATAATACATATATTTATTAATGTTTGCCTGTCATAGGCTCTGCTGTTGGCAAACACTTTAATAATGAGACTGAACCTAGTCGTTATTACAGTCACTGCTGAGATAACCCGTTAATGTTACTCTTGTGTTTGCGTGGGGGAAGGAAGAAGCAGGAACGTGTTCCGTGTCTGGGTGTTGGCGGCCTGGGAGGGATCAGTGGGGAAGAGACAGAACCGGAGACGACAGCTTCCTGGTCGGTTTCCTAATAGATTCCGGGTCGAACCTAGACGTCTCTCGGGAGGGGCAGTGAAACAAGTTCAACACGGCAGGACCCAGCGCTAAGGCGACCTCAGTGCAACCTGAACATGCAATCCTGCGAGCTTCATCTAAGAAACTACTCAACAAATTTCGATTAAATTTGGTTTCATGGTCTTGGCCGAAAATTGTTGTGTTAGTTTAATTTTAAACCTAACAGAATTCCTGCTTTACACGAAGATGAAATGAAACTTGTATATGTTTCACCGAAACGGCACATCATAAAACGTACTGGTGTATAAGACATACATTATTAAAATCTTTAAATTTTCAGTTATACCAATACTCTGAATGGTTAATATTTTAAAGGCATGCATGGTAAAATAGTTATGGCTCTGTGCAGTGTGACACGCTATCCATAACGCGGTTACCTTGACAAGATCTGTATCAGAAAACCAAGAACATCAAACCCAATTAGTTATAAAAAGTCATAAAACACATTTAGAAAATGTTACCTCAGAACTTCCCCAGTATTAACCAGTTAGAATATCGATCGTCCTTAACATATGAAATTTGTAGCTACACTGTTTCATATATATTGCAATGCAGAAAGTATGAACTTTGAACAGTAAAATAATTTACTATTTGGTCACGAAATTATAACCATCTAGTTTCTTGTTTAATATCCAGATATTCGTTTTAATCTACTCTGTCACATAAAACTCTTTACCAAGTTATGTCAGCTACACAATGACCTTCTCATATCGTAATTGCAAAAGGCTATAAAGAAATTGTTAATATACTACACGAAACAAATGCACTTTAATGTCATCTACGTTTTACTGTCTGAGCAGACACAATTTCATTCAGTCTGTTCAGCAAAAAATTTGCAAAATATTATTGTGTGTAGCATATTGATATTTATGGAGCTGCCATTTTCTCTCAAATTAAACTATCGAAAGTGCTCGATATCCGCCCAGGTATTTCCTAAAGTAATCTGTACTGACATAATTAAATTGTTTATCTATTGTAAATAACTCATTAATATATACTTATGTTAACTAATTCTTTTTTGTTCACTGCTATGGTGGTGCACAGTAATCGTTTTATGATATTAATAAACAGTTAACCAAACATTTGACAGCGACAATCGCAGCATGAAATGTTGGATATTTTAAGTAATCGCCGTGCAGCATCGACCACTTCTCCGACGTATGTATGAGGCGTTTGGCCTAGCGCAGGGTAGCAGGGGCCGCTTTCAGACTGCTGCAGGAAGGCTACTGATTTCTTTGCGCAACTTGCAAAATTCAACGCACAAGAAGTCATATCAGTTTGCATATTTCATATCCCAAACTGGGCCTGCACCAAGTTTCCAGAGCAAAATTAATTTGGCGTGTATCTGTGAAATATAAACACCACTTTGCATGAGGCTCAAATCGAATTTCATTTTTTTTTCTTTTTGGGTAGGGTACATAGCGAATTTTTTTTTCAGTAATTGTTGATATGGTATTTAACAGAATGTAAGGAGAACTGTTTCTTACTCTAAACAGCGTGAATGTCCTTAAATATTTCATTCGTTTCTGCAAAATAAGGCGCATGCTGTACTGTAGTTATATTTATTTTTCCGTTCATCTGTATAACAAGAGTCAGAGGTTCCATACATATGCCTTACAGCATATATCAAAAAGTGCTGTGGAAAGCCTTTTTATTTCCCACAGGTTATTTTAATTTCTCCTGTCGAAGGTGTCCGACAGGAGGTCTTCCCGTCATTAATAACGGCAAAATCTAAAGTAGACAGTCACAAATATTACATAATAAGGCACGAAATCCCTAAACAGCATTATTATCATGACAGCGGTACAACAGGCACATACATAAATATTATTCAAGAGCTAAAAATCCTTTAACAGCAAACGATCAACAACCAACTCAGCTACCAACACTTGCTTCTCATATAGACATTTATTAAACTTTTAGGGTATATTATTTTATAACTGTGTTCTTCCCCAGATATTATTATGATAACAAAATCAAGATGGAAGCTGATAAGGCAGGGTATGTAGAGCGCTTGATGCAGATGAGAAATGCATACAATAGTTGGCTTGGAAGCCTGAAGGGCAGAAACCATTAGGCGTAGATGGAAGAATAATATTAAAATTTACCTTCAGGAAATAGGGCGGGGGTGAGTTAGATTAATTTGACTCAGGACAGGTGCGGGTATCGTGTTATTGTTTATATTCGTGTTCCATAAAAAGGAAATTTCTTGACTAACTGAGCGTACTAGCAGCTTCTCAACAAGTACTCTGTCTGCTCAATGGAGTTAGGTAGATAGTTATTCTCTGTCATCTTACATAATTCAAATAAAAAAATATACGAAATTTTCTAGTATTATAACCCGGTTGTTAGCAGCAGTCGGTCATACAGGTTAATATTTTATGTTTACAAGTAACACTGTTAGTGGTACTGAAGATAAAAGTAACTGTCCCTGGGGCTTATCTGAGCTCCACGTCATGTTGACGAATGGGAAATTGGAGGTATATCTCCACGCATTCTTAAACCTCGGCACTGGATGAAACTAAATTTAAAACAGACAGCAAGTTCTTGGGTTACCTTCAATGGTTTTAAAAATGTATACTCACCTGAGCGCTCTGCTCAGCTTGTCATAGTTCATATTCGGTTTGGATTTGCGCTCGCCCCAGCGCCGGGCCACCTCGTCGGGATCCGTCAGCTTGAACTCCCCGTTCGTCCCCTCCCACGTGATGCAGTTGGCGTTCGACGAGTCGGACAACAGCTCCAGCAAGAACTGCCATAGCTGGATCTGTCCTGAGCCTGCAACAAACACCATGTAACACCACTGTGCCAACTCAGATTACTGGCAACCACGGCTTCACAACCCCGAACACCACAATTCGTAAGAAAGTAAGAATTTTACAAGTCAGTTACGAGAATCGAATATTGGTTGGCACGCCGTGGTCACTTACATAAATTAAACTTAAATAAGCCAATAAAACTCGCTGAGCGATAAGATTAGTTTCGTGTTCCACTTGAATACGCCAACAAAACACTGTAAAACTTGGTGCACTGAGCGGAGACGATATCATTTCAGGAACTACTGCACCAGTTTCAGAGTAGTTCATTTCCATGTACCATTGAAGTTTCTTGTTACGTGAACACAACGAAAAGTCATAGTAGGCCGAAAAGTTTACTGCAATACGACAATTCGAATTTTACTGAGTATTACGTTTCAAGTGCTTCTGACCTAGATGCATATTGTTTGGAGAAATTTCAAAGGCATGATCTCCCAGATATTCTCAAACTTGGGTCAAACTTTTATGACTGGCGAGGTAAAATAGTTGAAATTAAAGGATGAAACAGCTTCGCAATTTCCATTACCAACCACGTAAATAGTTAGGCATTTGGCTATACAGGTGTTGTAAAAGGCTTAGTCACTTATTTGATTAAGAATATAGGTATATTTAAGTAAGATTTGAGGTCTAAACGAGGATTTAAAATGTGTTGTAAAGCATATGTAAGTAAGCGGTGGTATAATCACAGAAACTCATAGTTAGGTTTGTCTGTCCGTCGACCAACATTCAAACCTGATACCTCCTAATAAAATTCAGACGCAGCGCAGTCGGTATAGTGACTGGCTACAAACTGGGCGACCGGGGTTCGATCCCCGACGGGGGCAGAGGATATTTCCTCTAGCCTCTGCGTCTAGACCGGCTCTGAGGCCCACCCAGCCTCCTATCCAATGGGTACCGGGGTCCTTTCCCGGGGGTAAAGCCGGCCGGGGCGTGATGCTGACCACTCACCCCCATCTAGAGACGAGGTCAAGAATGAGTAGGAGCTATACCTCCACTCCCCCCAAGCGTCTACATGGCGTATAGTGGGACAGCTTTACTTTACTTTTTTTTACCACTGAACCACCTGTATGAAAATTTCACATGTGAAGTTTAGTTACCGCTATCGTAATAAAAATTTTCACTCGACCGTTACGTTGTTATTTTACGTTTAATTAAATGCCCATCACAATTTGAAGTCAGATGGAGCCAGTTTTGTCGGTCAACCGCCATGTTGGCACTTCTGAAGACACAATAAAGTGGAGAAAGACACCTAGTGCAAAATTTTCATAGAGCGTTCAACAATAATATGTAAATAAATTGTTTATAATATTGATATCCATAATGGACACAAGAAACGAGAGACGAGCTGATAAGCACAACTCGATAACAGAGTTCTAAGACCGAAACTTCAGTGTTTTAAAGACGATTTTCGTCTTGCGCATCAGAACGGGTTGCTGTATCTTAACAAGAAAAAGTGGTAGTGGAACCACGGTTCCGGAGAATTCGACGTAAATACGTCTATACGGAAAGGAAGTTTATATATTGGCTTTATTCTAAATATTTCCTTTATACATGCTTTACAATTGAGATAAATTTGATTAAGACATTGCTTAATCAACTTGAATTAGTTACGCTTAAAATGGGTCTGTGGTAGCTGAATGTAATGTAAAGTAATGTAATGTAATGTAAGGTAAGGTAAGGTAAGGTAATGTAAGGTAAGGTAAGGTAAGGTAAGGTAAGGTAAGGTAAGGTAAGGTAAGGTAAGGTAATGTAAGGTAAGTTAAGGTAAGGTAAGGTAAGGTAAGGTAATGTAAGGTAAGGTAATGTAATGTAATGTTTTATAGGTAAAAACAATACCGAGTAAACAGATGACGTTTCCTAGGTAACAAAAATGCCGAGTAAATAGATGTTCCTTAGGTAACCATTATTGTCGATTTGTTGATAAACAGATGAAGTTTCCTAGGTAACCATTGTTGTTTATTTGTTGATAAACCATTGTTACACTTTTTCGTTCCACTTTTTCGTTCCACCTTTTGCTGAATGACACTGACCCTAAAATATAGACGTATTTACGTCAAAAAATTCTAGTAACATACGAAATAAATTAGGTATATTTAGGTTCATTACTCAGCCATTTCTCTTATAGAAACGTTCAAACACTGCAACGCCCTTGAAACGCAAATCCATCATTAATCAGAAAAAAAAACAGGTGCGTAAGATAAACAAATCTTTTTCAGGTATGTTTAGTTGAACTAATGCTTCATGACTAAGAAAAGGCGGAAATCTGTCATAAATCGGTTGATTCAAAACAGTTGCCCCTTATAATTAGGAAACAAAAAAGTGTTGGGTGGGGTGGGGTTGAGCACAATTCCCACATGCCACACGACAAAGTAATTTTGCAGGCGTGGTTTATAGTTAATTAAGGACAATTCAACCCCCTCAGGACACGTGAACATGCATGATCGGATCAGACAGCATAAAATTTGTTTGTGAGGGGTTGATATGTCCCAGGGGTAAATTTACAAGTCAAGTTTTCTCATTTCTAGAAAGGCAAGTGTCTCTCTGTAATTATATGCAGAATGAATTACATGTGCGCGAGGGAAAGTAAAATCCACTTGCGGTCAACATTCGGAAAGCTGCCCTGTGACAGGTCATGAAGGCGCATAGTGGGAGTGGAGGGAAAGCGTCACGCACTGTTAATCTCGGTAACCACATGGAGATGGGAAGTCAGTTTCATGTTCCAATTGTTTCATCCGAAATACAGAAAATAGTAGGCTGAGGTGAGAAATCGTGCCCTTATCGGGAATCAAATTCCTGTAGAACCAGCAGCCATTTACATTAAGGACTGGGCAGAGTGCAAGTGACGAAAGTAAAAAATAGATAAATTAATAAACTAAAGTAAACAGTGTAAATTAACAACACTAAGCAACTAACTGAAATTAAAAGCCGAAACCATCTAACTAAATGGGTAGAGTCCTTTTCGACAAGCTAATAAGTACTCAGCTGCCCAAGAAGTTTTCTGACTTCCAGGGTAACCGAAGGTTCAGAGATCAGGCACGTTATCCCCTCCAACACCTCACATGCTATTTCCGTAAGACTGAATTTAATATTATCCTCCCATCTAGGATTAAATAACCTAATTTGTATTTTTCCTTTGCCTTTTCTGAACATAATTTTGTATTCCATTTCGCATTACGCACCAGCAAACCTTTCTTTCTGATTTTATCTCTCACTGCCTAATGTACGTACATTTACGCATTGCTTCGTACTATTAATATAAAGGAACGACGGAGGACGATATAAACTAGATATGTAGCGGGAATTTTGGAACTTGACAAAGAAGGCCTGGTTAGCAGTTGAAGACAGATACCAGTTGTGAGCTCTTGTGAACACGGTAACGATCTTCAGAGTTTCATACAAGCCGAGATTTCTTTAATCAGCTGAATAATCATCAGTGCTCGTGAAGTTATATTCAAGCGCATAATTTCGCCTAAAACACCTTATGGTCTACCAGTTTATCAGTACTTTTTTACAACACACCTATGTTACTTTCTTTTGTCGTACATAGGTAAAAATACACACAGCAAATAAGCGAAGGACGACGCGAATTTTGTCGAACGTCTGTTCTTCCCATAGAATTGCCTGGTCTGAACTCTAAGAACACAACACACTTCTAACCCACACGTCGTTGTCTGCTGACTCGCAAACATCCTGCTAGGACTCACCTGAGCTTGCCAGTCGACTGCTGGTCGGACCGAACATCTGGTACGGATCTGAAATCAGACGGAACTGTGATCAGTTGCCTGGCCCGAACCATATGCTGAGCCAGTTGAATCCGCTTCAAATATAGAAGATTTCCCAGAAAATCACACCAACAGTAAGTGACGAGCAGCAATTACGAAGCTTCGTAACACACAGTGTCCTTCACTACATTTTTACGCCATCTCAAGCACTACTAGTATTCTTCTCATCACTTTATTCTGGGACGACCATCATTCTACATTTCTTCTTAAGAGTGAGACCAAGTTTCGCACCAGTATAAACCCAGAAGTAAAATTATATTTTTTATAAATTTTAAATCTTATGGTCTTCAGACTGAATCCTGGAATACCCAAGAATCTGAGCTGAAAGGCAGATAGGATTCTCGTCATTTAGAACTGTTGCTCTCCTGTTTAAGTACTCGAAACTTGTTACATTTTCACTTTACACTAGTTTTATACTAATACTGTTAACTTATTTCAGCTGACCGCCACATCAGAAATCATATTGAGTCACATTACGGTATATTGCCCTCCAATGGGAGACGGACGCTCATTTCTCTTCATTTGTCCGTCAGTAATCAAATCGCTAACATTATTTTATCAACTCCCTTACGATGTGGCCGAATCTTTGCCAATTGCCCACTTTGCTATTTATCCCTTGAGGGAGACAGCAGGACGTTTTGCACTGCAGGAAACAGAAGCTCGTCCCTGGGGCAGTACTACCGGATAAGCTTTGTAGTCGTGAAAAGTTTACAACGTAAGCTTCGTGTTCAGGTTCAAACGGCATGAAATTAAGGTAGGAGGGGGATACACTGTCATATCAATGGAAAATATTAATAGTATTACATACTACGTAACTATAAAGAAAGATAAACAAAATTACGTCTACATTATCACAAAAAGCGTGAGATATACTTCTGTAATAATCATTTAGACAACCGTTCAGGAACAAGTGTAAAATAAAATTTACTTTTATTGTGGGGTAAAAAGAGGAGACAGATATCAATCTCAAGCTATGCATGGTTTTTTAACAAATAAGGCACTGAAAGAGAGCTACGTCAGTACAGTAATTACATCTGGTACTGCGGATATGCCAAGGAACCGAGTCACAGGAAGTACCATCACACTTGTGCAAATAAAGTGATACTTTATAGTTACAGATTGATTTTGTTAATTATTTTGTGAGGTGGTTCATAAATGGCCTAACCTTAAAAGCTGAGTCAATAAATGTCTGGACCAAAGAGTTTCCTGTAAACAAAATGTTCAACTGTGGAATTCAGTCGGATGCTGGTTTCCCTCTCCTTCTCCTACTGCAGAGGTCTTCTGATTCAAGCGAAGCTGAAGGGCCCCCATGATGACGGCTTAGATCCTGAAATAACCTACATAATGCAGACACTTAGGGCATTAAATTCCGCTGACCGTAAAACGCTTTCTGAAGCTTGGGAGATAGCAAAACGTTATCAATTATGTTTTAGTCGACATTATACGTGTTGTTTGAAAAGTAATTTTACGATAGTGTAAAAAATTAATTATTCTGAAAATTATTACGACAAACAAATTACTGGGATTGATAAATTATACACAGCCCAAATATTTGGAGAAACATTACTACATGACATGTTTAATTATCACCATAAATCCAAAAGCGAAGTATACGTTTTACTGAAGTGTTACAACAAATAAGGTCTTAATATTTCAGGACCCTACAGTAAGAGCTGTTAGTGCTGCAGCAACCTCAGAAGTCTGCACAGTTACCGTCTTGGTATTACTGAGGATCGGGAATAAAAGGTACGATTTCCATACCAAGGTTCATGACAAATCGACGGCTGTTTCAAACGGTGGTAGGAAAGAAGACACACACACGGACATTATAACATAATCCTAAATAACTCACACATCATGACAATAAGTAATGCAGCCGAAACAAAAGAAAGCAAGACGACGCCAGCCGCATTGCCAGTTCAGCAGTACAAGCGCAGCGCCAGAGGGCCCGACCCATTTTGTTGGACGGAGAGAATAATTGCTCCTCCACCCCCATTACCCATCACGGGGGAGCAACCTGAGAATCATGAGCTTGATGACTGTAATCCTCCCTTCATCCCCCTGGACCACCACGCCCCGAGCACACAGCCCTCGATTGACTTCCAGCACCATCATGCACACAGCGCACATAAACTGCCCAATCCCAATGAAAGAGGAACGTGCCCACGGAGACGGTAGGAAATGGTACACGAACGTCCGAACATATGCAAACCGGCCAACCAGTGAGATCAACATATAAGGATATGTATGTAACAAATGATATTACAATTGTAACATTTAATGATTTTTCATTTTAATTTTCCGCAGACCAGCTCCGGGGCCCACTCACCCATTGCACAAAAGGCACCGAAGGTAAAGCAGCCAGAGCTTAAAGCTGACAATTCGCATGCATCTTGAGCTCCCATTACTTCTCCTCGCGTCTTCATGGTGTAATCTTTTAACTTTTACATTTTTCATAACAGGCCTAGTAGACAGATTATAAACCAAACTTATTGGCTATATTTTGGTTACCATATAAATCTGAATCATCGGCAATAAGAATAAAAGTTATTTTGTTTTATTGGATATTTTTGGTTATAAGAATGTATGTCTAAAAGTGAATGAAAGAAAGAAAGAAAAGACGAGAAACGTCGTGTGTGCAAGGTTTTTAAAGAAAAGTCAGCCTTTCAGTACACGCTATTATATGGCAGATTAGCAGGCCTACTTGAGGCCAAAACATTCAAAATAATATAAATTTGTTGTAATAAAATTAATTTCAATAGAGTTGACAACAATAAAGTTTATAACAAATTCACCAAAACATTCTACATCAATCAACGACGTAAATAAAATAAGATGCACAAACAGACAACATAAAGAAAAGAAAAAATGTGTGCCATGATACAGGATAATATAACACTTGGAACTTTCTCCATAACGCGACTCCTGAACTTTGAGAATGGAACAAGTGACGTCGGTCTTTTGGAACTGTTACATGTGGACAGCCAGATATTTCTTTTTAAATTTTTTGTCATGCTCAAACCTAGAAGGGTAATGGGTAAAAATATTTATACATCGGTGTGTGTATAATTACGTACGTACCTGTATATAGTGACAGAAGAATAAAAAATTCATGAAGTAAGTCGGGGTAACGGATGGACCGAAAATTACGAAGAATATAAAGAGTAATGAAGATTAAAGTGAAGCATATTAACCATCTGAAACACGAAGCTCATCTACATATTACGTAACATTTAAGTTCCTACCCCTAAGAGAAGACAATGCGTCTCAATTAAAAGGACCAGTCTGCGAGTATTGTTTAAGAAAATAATCGCTGTTTATTCTGAAAATCATACGAAATACATAAATCCATTATGTGGGTAAAATACAGAATTTAAATCTTATAGGACGTGGTATATACTACTGTGATTTAAAGGATTAAGATCGGAATGAAAGACAACACAATCTTGAGTCTAGAAGGGGAGAAAAACATGCAACATAAACAAGATCGAAACGAAACATGTGCAAATTAAACACCTGGCAAGACAGCAAAGGCGATACAGTGCCAGATAAAACAAAGTAGGGCAAAATGTGACAAGTCAAATTTAAGAAAGAAGTAAAAATAAGATTTATAACATGAAACATTCCCCAGATATAAAAGATACGAAATACAAGGCAGGAGAAGAAAGAAACTGAAGATGAAAGGAAAAGGGAGAACAATAAGACGCAAGGTTCCGAATGCATAACGAAGGAGATTTGTTCAAGGAGTTACTGCTTTACTACGTGTGCTTGATGGCTGATTAAAAGCGTTCACTGTGACCGCACGTACGGATATGAACTGCTCGAACAAGGATTCCCGAGTTCGGATCTCGCTCGGGGATAAGTCCCGCGTTCTTCCCCGCCGCACTGACCTGCCTTGCGATTGGCTGTTCCGCCGTAAAACGAGTCATATAAAATCTCTAAACGATCCGCTGCGTCTAAAATAATTCTGACTCGGAACAAGTCTAATCTTTGAGTTGAATGACAGGCCTCATCTCTAAGTCATGTGACAATGAATTATAAAGAGTCCCTGTACTATTTTTCTAAATCTGGAGGCGCTAGGCAATGATTAGGGTGACCTAAAAACTGGACGACAATCTATAAGAAATCACACAAAGTTTTTTAAAATACATAAATGATGATTAAATAGATAGGAAAAGAAACAAAGCGCGAGGTCATGCAGAGTGTAAGACAAGAAGGAAAGACTACACGATTTTGACCACCGCAAACTCAAGTCGATTACCTACGGGAATAAATGTACTTTAATATTATAAAAATTAAATTGTATTTCCACAAGTTCGTGTGTATTAGGTAGGTTAACCCTTAGAACAAACCACATGATATAATTCATCACAGCCCAAAGAAAACTCATGTAAAGGAAATTTAAAATAGCTCGTTGTGACTACCTGTTAACGTCAGCGGAAGATAGATGCACGTAATTACCCAGTAACAACTTTCAAAACTCTCCCTCCCCTGTGAACTCTTCTTGACGTTACGTACCAAAAATGAGAACCTATGGCTATTTCTTCTCTCAGGGAACTTAACATATTATTGTCGAATGCGAAACAGATTTTTTATATTTAAGTACATAGAGAAAATTTAATTTCGATTCATAACAGTTCAATAGGGCCTATAATGCCTACTTTGCATGAAGCTCAAATCGAATTTAATAATTATTTTAATAAATTAATAGTCCCATACATAAAATCCTATTGTACAGTGTTCCGGTTTTCTTCATCTCTGGTTTTGTTGCTACGCGACCATAACCAGTTTAATAGTTCAAAAGCGGTCTATGTTCACTTCTGTTTCCTTGCTTAGCAGAAAAGTGATAATTATGCGGTGCCACGACTGTAAATTATATAAAGTTTGTCAACAGGAATATATATTAGAACAGTTTATCTGGAGACAAATCCCGACGAAGAACACCCCCTTAGCTAGTCGTACAATAAAATTGTCACACGACATAAAATGTAAGCTCATGCACAAAAACAGTCTAAATAATACATAGTTGAGGAACAACATTTTCATAAACACAATTAATGACAGTCTCAAGTCTACCATCCCTATTATTGACTACTGTCAAAATAACAATTAAGAACACAAGGACCAATTCGGAAAGTCTGATGGCTGATTCGATCGATGACCGAGATTGAGCAGCCGTGCAGATCAGTACAAAGCTAAACTTTGTTTAATGAGTGAACAAAAGGCCCAGGGGGGCTGTAAAAAGCCTGCCTTATTAACAGTGCAGCGAGGCATAGAGCTGTGGACGGAAGGTTGTGTCAACACGTTCTTTATGCGAAATAACATGTGGGGACGGCGTTTGTAATGGATAATGTTATTTTAAACCAACAGTGGGTCGCAACAGGTACAAATGGATTTATCCTGTTACGACCCACGCATTGTTCTTCTGACTGTACCAGGCGTTTCTACATGTTTGAACTGCCTTGCAGATACGGTCTTAAACCCTTAAAGGTGCACAGAAGAAACTATACCCCTACACCAGGCCTGTCAAACTCGTGCATTCTTCAAGGACATTTCGTAATTTTTATTTATTACTGTCTTTCCCAACCATTTTAACTTCCCACATTTTCAAGAAAATTTATTGGTTATCTTCATGTTTTTATTCAAATTTTAATTACTGGTGACATTTAATTTTAACTGTCGTAACTATAATTTCTCAAATCGTTTAGCGTTTAAAATAACTCATTTACACTAGCAGTAACAAACGTTACAGAAGTCAGAAGGTTTGCAACAGGGGCTGCACCAGGCTTGTTATATACACGAATAGATGCATAAATAAGGGCGAGACACCCTTCAAGATGCAGGAAAGTAGTCTCGACATGTTGCATTATTCAGTTGCATAGATATTATGGTGTATCCGAGTTATTAACGCTGTTGGATGGTACCGTACAGACACAGTGTATAATTTAAAAAGAACGAGTCTCTTACGAACACGTATTACCGATGTAACACTACTTCGGGAGATGAATGAAAATACAACTGTCGAAACTGAACTGCACGTACTTTACAGAAATTTTAAGTTTCGGTTACTTAACATCTGTCATACAGGAATATTTATAGTTCTAGAACAGCCTATATACAATTATATAACTGAATCTCTGGTAGTAAAACACGAAGATTCAACGCCGCGAATATCAAAACTAACAAATGTACAAGACCCTCGAACAGTTTCATCCACCTCACAAATTTTTACCCTAACATCCACCTTAATATTATCCTGCAAACTTGTCACCCCATGTCCATCACATTAAAACCTACTTGAGTTCACAATCCTAATGACAGGCCTACTAGGTCAACTGTATAAATCAGAAATTTCGTGTTATGGAACGTCCTGAATTTCCAATTTCATTCTTCATAGGTCGAAACATTTTAAACACTTCCAAGTTACGTGAGCCGCATTTCAGATGGCTAACCTTGATAAAGGATTCTTTCAGTCTGTCAATGCAAGTTCCGGGACAGAATCCTAAAATATACCAGAGAAGTTATCTTTCACAGCCTTTCCAATTTACTGCTTTGTCAGTACCTTTAAATAGACACGAGCGTATCCTTCCGAACATCTACTCATTCTTAAGATCTTCAGATTTTATTTGACGCTATATAACCTTTAAAGTTGAAACAGAATCGTCAAACAACATAGACGTCATGTTTCCTAACTGTTACCTTCATCTACATTGTACTGTATTCTGTTAGAGTAGACTAGACTACTGTACATGACAGTGTATGGCATGATTCGTAATTCAGGACCTCCTTTCTGACAATGTTTTCAGAGACGATCACAGAAGCTGTGTGCAAACAGAAGGGTTGAAGCGGTCAATTAATGTCTGTCTCGATGTCTATTTAGGGGTTTGCTAGTTAAACATAAGGGGCGCGGTAGAGTGTTGTTGGCGACAATCACGCTTCTTGTAAGGGCCACATGTAATAACGAGTCCCTGCAGGGCCTGCAGCAAAGAAAAAGGAAATTCAAGCCGTGACCATTATGAATCAGGTACAGTACAGGCAAAATATCTGTAGCTGATTTTTATATTTCTTTCATCTATGGGGCTCTTGGACAAAGTATATAAAATGTCTGTGTTTATCGGCACGTTTAACCTCAGAAATTACTGGAGGAGTCTGATGAAATTCGGTATTCCGACCCGACACGACAATTTGTCAGGCGTAATTAAACCTATTGTGTAGGTTTGCCGATAAATTATACGTAGCCCTATTATCTGTTTTTACTCGAAGCTCAAATATGACGTTACCAAACATAAATTAGAAACAGTCCATCATAAAAATTCTTCTTGTCTTCTGCACTTCATGGAATAAACAGTATTGCCTGTTCCGACTTCACGATCAATCCACATTTTCCTTTGGCGTTCTCTGGTTCTCTGAGTCAATACACGTGTACGTAGGTAATTCATTGTCGTACATTCACAGGACGTATCTTCCGGCTGTAATCTGTGAAGCAGCTTGACCTGCGAAACTCTACTGCATTTATTTCCTTAGATTGTCGATTGGGTGTAAGGGATGAAGGTGGAAAGTCATCACCTGAATCTTTTATTTATTCAAGCAGCAAATGAAGATTTCCCACACGTCGTCTTTTGTTTAATGCTTGTGTTCCCTCGCAGAACGCAAGTTTGGAAGGAGGAGGAGTAGGAGATATATATAAACCTACTCACGATATTCAGTAGTTTCTCAGTGACAAATAACACAATGGACAACGCCCAATTAATAACATTCCTCTTCAGACCATTTGTTGCTTTAGAGTGACGTCACGCGATTCAGTCCTTTCTATTGTAGCTGTTCTCAAGTTGTAGGTTATGGTTGACCAGAGATAGTGCAAAGCCTCTTGTACGTCATTCCTCAAGGCAGTGGCGAGAAGAATAATGGCAGAGAGAGAAGCGCGTACTCCCTCGGGCAAAGTCACGAAATGATTCTACCAGAAGATAAGAAACGGTACGCATCAAGGAGAGAAGTTATATTCTACAGTACAAATAGGACTTCCAGCAATTCATAAGCCAATGTATTCACCAAATTACTCTGGATTTCCCAAGATGCTGCATGATAATAACATTCTTTATGACAATTGAACGTCCACTGCAGGGACTGACTACCATTAAACAATGCTGAAAGGTGTGGAAGCAGTCCGTTATTATTCCCCATTCCTATAAACATGGTAGAAGTGGATCCACCGATTATGGCCGCTGATCTTGTAGGTAGTGCCCAGTATGCGGACCACTCAATGAAGGAAGGAGTTTCCGTAGGTCAGTACAGTCTGTGTCAGTGCATCAGTGTAGAAGCCTGATAATTGTTGTCTTGTGACTATGCTCTGTTAACAACATGACACATGTTCGTTGCAGTCTCCTTCCCGGTCATTGATAACGCCTCGTATCACAACACTCAGACACGCAAACCTCCGACGTCTTAATCAAAGAAGGACGAAATGAAAGCCTGGCTATTGGAAATAAACGTCCCATTTTGTGACAATGAGTTGAAAATTCAACTGTACGATTTAATCGAAATTAAATAAGACAAAGCACAAGTATTATTAAACCCCATTTAACTTATTTGTGCAGATGTAAAACAATGGGTTGCAAACAAGAACACACCATTTAAAATTAAGGACGTCGAGAATTTGTGTCGCTAGGGATTCGAAGTAATTGGGCAAGAGGAATGGGAGAATGTATGTCAGCATGTGGAAAACTAGAACAAATTTATTATGAACAAAAAGGGATAATCAAAGACGCTATTAAAAGTATTACAATTGAAGATAATGGAGTGGACAGCCGCAGCGGTAGTGAAGACTCGATGTCAGAAATCGATGGTCTGTGAGGAGTGGAAGAATTGGAAGAGGACCGAAGAGTTGTGTAGAAGATAAAATTAACTAACACTCACTGCAGTGTTAATCTTCTAGTGATGTGTAGCGCAGTGAAATCGAAAGCTTTGTAAATCTTCGTCACGTTTCGACACATATGGTGATCCATTGTCCGAGGACAAAGCAGGTCACGCCTGGTCACGCTTTGTCACGCGTGGTCACTAAGTCACGTTTCGGCACGCTTACGTTATGTAACTTAAGGCTCGGTTACTTTGCAATACGTTAGATGAAGTTACGACATGTTAGGTTAGGTTTGGTTAGGTTGGGTTAGGTTAGATTTGGTTGGGTTAGGGTAGGTTAGGTTAGGTTGTTTGCTTAGTGGATTTTGTTAGGTTAGGTAACGTCTTGAAAATTTTTGTGACGTTTTGACACTTATGGCCACAATTCGTCACGCCGTTATAATACGACACGCCTAGTCACGCTTCGTCACGCTTTGTAAATAGTAGTCACGATTCGACTCTTCTGGCCACATCTCATCACGCCGTTATAGTACGTCACGTCTAGTCACGCTTTGTCACGCTTAGACACACTTTTCGAATCTTCATCGTATTTTAACATTTATGGTGACCTGTCGTCGGGTCTTTATAGCAAGTCACGCCTAGTCACGCTCGATCACGCTTGGTCGCGCTTTGTTAATATTCGTCACGTTTGGTAAGTTCTGGCCCGATCTCGCCACGCTGTTACAGTAAGTCAAGCATAGTTATGCTTTGTCACGCTTGGTCATGTTTGGTCCCTTTTGGTCCCGCTTTGTAAATCTTCGTCACGTTTAAACACCTATGGAGATCCCTTATCACGAGGTCAAAGCAGGTCACGCATGGTCACTAAGTCACGTTTCGGCACGCTTAAGTTATGTAACTTAAGACTCGGTTACTTTTTGCTACTTTGCAATACGTTAGATAAAGTTACGACAGGTTAGGTTGGGTTAGGTTAGGTTTCGTTAGGTTAGGTTTGGTTGGGTTAGAGTATGTTAGGTTGTTTGCTTAGTGGATTTTCTTTGGGTAGGTAACGTTTTTAAAATTTGTGTGACGTGTTGACACTTGTGGCCACAATTCGTCACGCCTAGTCACGCATGGTCACGCCTTGTAAATATAAGTCACGATTCGACACTTCTGGCCACATCTCATCACACCGTAAGAGTATGTCACGCTTGAGCACGCTCTGTCACGCTTAGACACACTTTTCAAATCTTCATCGTATATTAACATTTATGGTGACCTGTCGTCATGCCTTTATAGCACGTAACGCCTAGTCACGCTTTGTCACTATTTGTAAATCTTCGTCACGTTTGACACATATGGCGATCACTTGTCACGAGGTCAAAGCAGGTCACGCCTGACCACGCTTGGGCACGCGTGGTCACTAATTCACGCTTCGGCACGCTTACGTTATTTTACGTAAGGCTCGGTTAATTTTGGTTACTTAGAATATGTTACATTAAATTTCGACCTGTTGGGTTATTTTAGAAATGTTCCCTCAGGTAGGGTTCTTAGTCGGTTAATGCACAGCATACACTGCGGCAGCGCTCTATTTCACATCAAGCGCTTGAAACACCATCGCAGGTGATTTTAATAGGGTGTGCAGAACTACGTAGCAAATTAGAAGACATTGAACATTCACATTAAATGTCCACATATATGTTTATTCTGTCTATGACCTGTTTCATATAAATTATGAAAATATCGGTACATTTTCATAGAAGTCGTTTAAATTCCAATTCTTGAACGTTCCTGGTCGGCGATTAGACAGAATACCACTGCGTGTGTGCGTACGTACGTGCGCATGTGTATATGTAGACCCACCACTGTATAACAAATTATATCACCGTAAAGGCGGAGTAAGAAACAGTAGCTTCTGGATGGAAGCAAGTGGTCAGCTTCACGACCCATTAGTGCCCGTTGGATAGGCGTCAGAGTGAGTCCTATAGACTGTCTGGAAACAGTTATGACAAGAAAAAAAAAAACGCGAACATTCAGCTACCTGTCCCTGCCCTCGCCATTTCATCCTCCGTCGTTGTTCAAAGAAGGGTAACATAAAATGCCAGAAACACTAACCAAACTTTCTCGTGGTTTTCCACAGAGCTCGCCCTATTCAGAACGATACCCGGTCGCAACAATGCGTGACGTCGCTCGACTGTGAATGAGAGACATGTCGCGAAACTTGAGCTTGGCTTTATCGTGAAGCCACAAAACAATGGGCGCGCGGCTCCTGTCGTCCAGCTGATATCGTGTGATGTGTTTCCCATATTGCGGCCTTTGCCATGTCATGTTCTTTATGTTACTTCGAAAACAAATCTGAATACATATCACTGGCCGCCTGTCCCCAAACCCCGCGGCCCTCCAGCGTCGTGCGCCTCTCCGTATTTCATTAAATATCACCAAATCATCTCCTTAGTCTCTCAAGGCATAGATACAGGGACTGTGCTATAAGGCCTTGATATCCGTTGTAAATTGGTTACTAGGAAATGCGACGGATACGAAAGTACTGGAAGTTGTGTTAAAATTACAATTCGTTACGGAAACATCATATAACTGAACATCGAACTACTTTTATGGCCAATAGGTACGAACAATCTGACTAATTTTATAACAATTTATTAAATAGGCACACATTCCATGTACAGAGAAAATTTTTAAGAAAATATTTGAAAAATTTTATTAACTAAAATTAAAGTGCAGACGTTAAGGAGTGTGACTCACGCGTCTTCTTGAAAAAAGAAACTAAAGTCGGTCGGATTCTATCCTTCTTTATTTCAGAGACGAATTCCTTGTAGCAGGGAAGACAGTTCCCACCTTTCTAACGAATGCTCGTCATCCGGCTTCAAAATCAGCAATAATGATCAATTTCGCTTCCAAATTCTTGGCTGCTCTTGACCTTTCATCTCTCTTAATTGACTATGCAGACACGGCTATCGATTTTATTGTAAAAACAAGTTAAAAAATTGTCAGTGTACTACTGGCTGGCGAAAAGATGGGAGTGCTGTCGGCAGACAGAAGCGTGCAGCGCGACTACAGGCTCTGTGGGTCATATTTATGAATGCCGAATAATTAAAAATCGACGATAAAGGCAACCGACTACGCATATGAGGACCGACTGGTTCGGAGTGGACGGATAACGAGGGCTTATTCTACCGGAAACAGGCTGTGACCATTTGCTTTAGAAAGTCTCCTACTATTTATGATCATCTTCCCAGCTCATCTAATGTTATGTAAATTTCTGAAGCTGAAACAATGTCTTTACATTATCTAAGAATAAACACTGACACCAATATCATCAGCGCTATAACTGAATCTCACGTGATACGGCGATGAGTATGAAGATGACTGTCCGACCTGATCGTTTATGTACATCAACATTTTCACACGCGGCTTACTTTTTCCCTGATGATGGAGACAGCAAGTTCCTCTGAAATGTCGGTCCATATCTACCAGAATACACGATACAACATCTCAGAAGGCAACATTATTAAAAATAATTTAGTTTCATTAAAACATTACAAAGTTATATCTGCATACACGAATTATAACGACTAAACCTAGAATTCATTAATGCGCGTGATAAAGAAGATATAAAAACTGCACAACAAATAATTTCATTTCATTGCAAACAAATAAAGAGCGATTACATGTCGCTGTCTGTTTAACTCCGTCGCTAGAATGAATACGAATGTGACGACTTGGTAACTCGATCTGGGGGAGTCACTGTTGTAGAGTAGCTGACCAGGGTTTTGTACCCCTTGTGTGTCACATCTATCAACGGGAGCGCATTAGACGCGCGGGTCAGCGGCTGATGAGCAAACATAGCCTGCCGTCCGCCCGCCACTGTGTGTTCATCAAATATAGTCCTCCCCCCACCCCCAACCATAAGTATTGCCAGTGCAAAACAAAATCGAGCAGATCGGGCTGGAGTCCACAGTCCGGCTCACTGTTTGTCAGAACATCATTTTCAGATAAATCTTCTTCACCTATCACATATTAGGTCTTCTGGCGTCCTTCAAGTCAGAAGTAATTTTGTAACTTTATACCCTCCGATATGTAGTATGACTTCTTAGACAGGAGTTCGACCCTCCTCAAGGCCTCTTACCTACACAACCAGGAACAAGCAGTCACACGCCATTAACACAAAAGGAATTCAAAGCCGCAATTCCAGTATTCAATCTCTCGGAAACGTAAGCGCTTTAAACCATGCGATCATTGTAATAGACCGAAAAGTAATGTTAACATAAAGTGAAATTAACAATTTTATACAAAGATTAAGTGTGCCCGCAGCGTTAACTACGGAGTAATTTAACATCGACCGCATTCTTACATACTACAGATCAATAATATTGCAAGACTAGAAACGTTCAATTCACAAGAGCAAAGCATAAACAATTTAATGAAAGTATTAAAATGCGCTAATCTGAGACACTCTGGCTAAGAGTGCCAACACGTAGTTCAGAAATACGCACTAGGAATCATATCTATTTCTTTCATAAATTTTGGTTCAATCTGAAATGAGCAAAATCACCCCAAATCCAAGTCAATATTTCCGCTGGTATAAATATATGTTCATCTTATAAAACGAGATCTAAGGTTTTCAAGGCGGCGGGAATGTGGACTGTGTTCTTTTCTGTCAAAACGTAGTCCTAGGTGGTGTGATGTGTGTAAAATAAAGGATGGTGTCTAGAGCTGCCGATAATAACGAGTTGTGACAAGGCAAGGTCTCCTGTCGGTTGTCTATTATGTACGTACATAATCCAGAATGTCTCTTACCTGGCTGCCTCAGATGGCTGTGTGGGTCCAGCGAAGTCTTTGACATTCCGCCGAGTGTATTTGTTGCATAACCTGCAGGCAAAAAACACAAGTATGCATAAAATAGAGTTAACACTTGGCAAATGACATTCCTGGTGTAATCCAGATTATAAATTCATTTCAAGAACCAAGAAGATTGGAAAGGCATACTCTTTGGTGAACACTGATATTCCTAAGATTTTATTCACGCCAGATCACGTAGGCCGTTATTGTGCTAATGCGATTCGAGATGCACGTCTCGGGCCATTACTGCGCTGTGATCCCAAGTCCCTGTTGCGCTATATGCTAGACATATTGGACGACGAACATTAGCTCTGCACAATTAAAACCAAATTCTCCAGGGATCATGACAGAACCTGTTTCATCAGACGGAAAGGAGGTTGCTCTGACCGACCATGTTTTCACATCCTGTCTTCTGCAGTGAGCTCAATTGATCAGAATGTCAAAATCTACTGCCAGAAACCAGTCAGTCTGACTTCAATAGGAATGCAGCAGGTAGCCCCATAATATACAGGCCGCTAACACGATGTTTTTAATTTTTAGATGACCAAAATATGTAACACAAGTGACAGAATTTAAAAATCCACAAAAAAATGTTAGATAGAAAACTTGAAAGAAAAATAAAACTTTGGATATCTAGGAGCAGATTAAATTACACTGTTAAAATGAGTCTTATGAAAACATGTTAAATAGAACCAACTGGTTCATGATAATGTCACACAGCGGAGTTTAGTGAACACGGAGATAACATGCAGATTCCAAGAAAATTTCTTAACATCTAAGCGACTAAAAGCTGTTTAAGGAACACTATCCTCCACGTAGTAATTCAGTAAGAACGGTAGGTTCGGCACTTAGTAAATCTTAGCAGGTTACAATACCAATTTTTGGTCTCAGAGATTTTTACCCGTGTATACCGCGGTACGCTCAACAGAGCAGAAGCAAGCTAGAATGAAAATGTCAAATAAAAACAAGTGCATGACGACGGCAGGAGCATCTAGGCGCGTCGCGGCGCCGGCCGCAGTGCCAGAATGTCCCCGCCCTTCAGGAAAGGAATCTCTTGTCCTACACTCGGTCGACTGGGCAAGCTAAACAGCGGATCGCGTCCAAGACGCCAAATTTGCGCCCTGAAGTGGGTCTGTGTTTACCAGTTGCAGGGGAGAGGGGAAGATGACGTCAAGTTTAAAGTGCTCCAGTGAGACGAGGGGAACTGCACAAAGCTTTTGTTTTTGTTCTGTGCTTCAGAAGAAGGTTGTGACGCGTGTTACATAACCTGCGTGAACTCATGCTTCAATTTATTCCTCTCCTTCTTTTCTGTCTCTTTATTGCTATCTCTCAATCTTTTCTTTCGACCCTCGACTACACTACCCGGAAGGAAGTTAAGGAGGAAGGAAGGAAGGAAGGAAGGCAGGAACAAGAGAACAAAATGGACAAGTGCATAATAGTTTAGAAATTGCAAAGAATGAAGGCGGAAGAAGACGTTTATGACATCAAAGTGTTTCCAGGATGCAAGTAAAACTGCACGGGCAAGTACAGCTTAAGGCTCGAGAGCAACAGTGCGAGATTAAAGAGCACAGAAACGCAGACTATTCAAAGTACCGAAAACTGTTACTACCGAATGACAAAGTAACAAAAGTACAGAAAGATGAATAATTATTGCTTGAAAATAATAAAAATTCTGCAACCTGACAACGATCAGTGCATCCGTATCCCAACTTACAAACTCACCAAACGCGTTTTCAAAATTTGTTTAGTAGGTTGGAATATGCGGCAGCCAAGCTGACGCTCATTTGCATACCTCCGCCTTATTTTTTTAAAAAAAAGCACGTCTTAAAACTGGCAAGTTTATGGAACATGTGATTGCATTACATTTCCCTTGTCCAACGGATCCTGGACCTCGCGACAGCAATTAGGCCTCAGATAAATTAAGCGGAATGATTCGGAACATATTTTGAAGCGGTACAATTTCGACAAATTTCTTGAATATCAGTGGGCCTACTTGCCACGCGTAGTCTATCTTTTTTATAATATCAAAATAGATTATAGTTAGATTAGAATTAGGGTAGGACAAAGGCTATCCTAACTGAAGTACTCTATTGTTTTCCCCAGTCCCCCCAGACAAATGTCGATATAATACATCGAAAAATTTTGCAACCAATCCATCCCAATTAATTTATAAGCACCACACATAATAACTCACTGCAAAAATCTTCGCGATCAAAACACCGCTGTTAGATTATCGTTCTTGTCGCCATCCTACATACTCGTCAATGTCCATGTCATCGTTACTTTCTTTGGCTGAGTAATTTCGTCCAGTTCTGATTTCTTCTCTTTCTCGTGGCACTACAGCCAGACTCTAAGAAAGCCCACTCCATTACAGAGACAATTTAATTCGTACATGAAACAGGATTCCCTGGATGAGGATCAGATCATGACAAGGCCTTTTATCTCCATACGACAACAAAGAAAACTTGTACATAAATCCGACCACTGAGCGGGATTCAACCCCCAATCCCAGTGTGTAAGGCAGCACAGTCACTGGAAATGGCGCTTAATTGGGTTACTCTAACACAGCATAGTTAGCCGCCCAAATTAGTGATTTACTTTGCATTTGGAAGCATGGATCCTACATGTACACATGCATAAACTATGATAATATTCCTCATGTTGTTTTCGAGATTGAACCCTATAATATTTCATTATATGATGTAGACTAATTCTCATCGTTTTAGAGTGAGTAATACTTGACAAATGTGTAATGTTCTCTAAACTGAGTGGACAACCGCAAGGTTGCAGACCGCAATAAGGAGGTTGGACAACAATTTCAATGCTACACACTTAATAAACTTAAATACTGACATTGCACTGCCTTGCTGACTCTCCTTATATGATCCAGGTTCACGCAAATATTAGTATACAAGTACATAACAAGTATTTTGTGGACCTCAAAAACTTTCATATAAGAATATTATGTCTCAGTCATTGCCAAGAATGTATTTTGAATGCTTAAATATCTTGGACCTTAAAATCAATTAATGTCAATAAAGCTCAAATATGGTGATACTCATATAGCAAAGGTCAAAAGACTAAAATAATTTAGACGTATATACGTGTAAGCAGCCTATAATTAGGTCCATAAGAA
Organism: Zootermopsis nevadensis; assembly: GCF_977971745.1. Classification (NCBI taxonomy): domain Eukaryota; kingdom Metazoa; phylum Arthropoda; class Insecta; order Blattodea; family Termopsidae; genus Zootermopsis; species Zootermopsis nevadensis. The sequence goes on from NW_028259142.1 coordinate 15,249,225, forward strand.
GTCGCTAAAACGTAAAATATTCTGGAAACCAGACTTTAACTGGAAGTCTGACATAGAAGAATGCTGTTCGATGTCTGTGAATTTCGAACACATGTGCATAATACAAACATTCCACTTAAAGTGGATTCATATGAAAACATAAACAGATTAAAAAAGAATAATTCAATTGTGCTTTCACGCAAAAACAACTAACACCCAAACGTTTAATTTAAACCAAACCAAAAACGAATATGAATTGACCAAATTTAGTAGGTGTACCAAACTGAGTTTTATCTAAATCGGTTCAGTAGTTTGGGCGCTGTTACTTAAGGGCAATCTCACAACTATTAAAAAAAATTGTAAACTATTGCTAAATGTGAATAAACGCATTTGATTCAGAATGTCGCAGATTCCGGTTAAGAAACAATGTTTCAAATAAGGAATATAGAAATCAATTCGGCGGGAATATAGCTGGACATATTTAACACCAAAACACATAACTATTCCGTATGTATATTAATTCCAGATAAAAGAGACGTAGGCGTTCCAAAATGGTGAAACAAATCATAGCGTTCCTAAACCGCGACAGGAGACAGAACAGAAGCAAATTTAACAAGTTCCGAGTGAATTTCCCCGATGTCTAGCAGTGACAGCGGAATCTGGGCACGGCATGTGGTCTGGGTTGGAGGGTATGATGTACCGGCGTTCTCTTGAACAAATCCAATCTCGCGGTGGCAGTGATGATAGCAAAAGAGAAGCAGGGAACACAGAGAAAGGGATTTTTTTGTGTATATGTGCTTGCCACTTTGTGATGACGATGCCTTGTGTGCGTCGTGACGCCTCAAGCGTCATCAGCGTCGCTTTGATACAGTGCGAAAGAGACGGCGAGTAACTGAGATAGAGCGGTGGTGGGGTGGGTGTGGGGAGGTGCTTGCCAGAGGCGTTTTGCGCTTTGCTGTACAGTTGGAGGGGGAGGGGGGAGACAGTGATAAGCTAAGTTCACACTTTGTGTTCACTCAGCTAGTGTTTGTTTGCAAAATGCCCATGGCTCTCTTCTCTTCCAGCAGAAACACGCTCTTTGATCCCGTGATCGCTGGAGCTTGCACTAATTTGTGCAGCGCACCAACTGTCGAAAGGCTTATCTACCACTACACGACATGTAAGTTACCCCACCATGTGGAAACTTATTTGGAGCTGGTCATTCGGAAAGGAAGTTAGTTATCTGAGCCTCTCTCTCTCAGGTATTGCAGACATTTAACAGTGATTCAAACGCCCGTTTTCCTATTCTTATTTTCAAATAGTCCCTGATATTGGTTGCTCAGTCCCAGCATCGTCTGTGTGGCGTTTGTGGTCGGAAAAGTGGACTTGCCAGGCATCGTTCCATGTCATCGCAACTAAGGTGTTCGACAGGCTCGACCAGCCAGCATTACAATACTACTTCAGTCTTTACACGGTTGAAGACTGCCCTGCCTCATAGAAGTGGAAGCTAAAGGCAACAAGGTACAGTCTGTTCACCAAGCATCACGCCATGAAACCACAGTATTTTCAGACATTACATCCGAACAGACTAAGACCTCAAACAGCAGATCCTTTACTAAGTACAAGGAAGAAGAAACAGCATATAAAAGAAGTAAAGATCTACATAAAGAGGCGAGAAAACGCAGAAAGAAAGAAAGAAGAAAGATAGTAAGCGTAACAAATTTATCAGTTTTTGTGTTTTGTATTTCCAGAGAATTTTCCCATCACTCCTTCCTTCCCTCTTCTTTAACTAATCGTCGATCGGCTTTGTGTCTGTTCATCTGTCCGTACGTTTCGTCCCACTATCTGTTCATTCACTCGATTATCCAGCCAACGACAGGTTATTTCTGCATCGTGGTGTCGGTTTTGAAGTCGCTTAAATTGAACGGGAGGCAACAAAGCGTAGTACTACAAGCATTTTGTTGAATGGGCTGCTTTGAAAGCAATCAGAAAGAGGGGAATCCCCCCGCAACACATCAGCAAGTTACGCTTACTCTTATTATTATTATTATTATTATTATTATTCTGTTCTCGACATGGGGCACATAGCTTTATGTTCTACTAAGCGTAAGGATAACACAAAACTGAACTATCGGCAGAAAGTGCGTGAGGCCTCAGAAAAGTTATCATTATTTCAACAGGGACTAACATATTGGCAGAATACAAGCAGACAGGATCCCTAAAATAACAAACGCGTAGGTTCACAGAGGAAAGAGGGGTAGGAATATCTTGGAGTAGATACAGAAAAACTGTAGGCTTCAGAGCACTCAATTTGTCATCAGAAAAGTATAACGATGCTGTCGTGACGGTATATTTATAAAAAGCAATCTCGAATGGCTAGTACAAAACGTCTGTTGGGAATGGAATCTCAATCGTACAGCCTTCAGTCAATCACTTACAGAGTGAGCAAACCCTGCTCTTCAGCCACACTGGTTCGGACACAAAGAATTACATTACGGTTATGTAGACCAGAGCGTGGGCGTTGAGGAATATTTCGGGGGGTCTTCCCAAAATATAAGCTATTATGACATTTTACAAATTATTATAAGCCTCTAATGGTGCCACACTGCATCCTCACAGCGGTTCTACATTTGAGGTACGTCTTTCATAGGGGATGAAACGTGAAACTGCGCTCAAATGTTTACCTGCGTGAGAATAGGCAAGGTAAAATGTTTACTTGGAAAACGACAAAGTGACACACACGTAGAGAATAATTTCTCTCAAAAAAGAAAATATTATTCGCACATTATTAAGGAATTCGTGAAACAGGGGCTAATAAAATTTCTGGAACCACAATGGATCCCCTAGTTATCGTTTTCCACATATCATATTTTTAACTGCTTTTCATATTCAAATCATTCCCTTATTCTACATAAAAACATTTCTATCTTACTTTCGAAATTGACCGAAGCTGTGTTTAAACATAAGCACAAACTTAAAAGTTCTTAAAACTAAAATAGCTCATTTTAAACCACTGACACCCTCAGAGATAACAAGTGAGACTTTTACAGCAGCAGCTGCGCTCTGTGGACCAACAAAATAAAACAAAAATAACCTCAGTTTCAAACAAAGCAAGCGAACTGAAAGCTGATAAGAGAGAATGCTTCCATTATGAATAAATGGCGGGGAAGGGGCACAGCGATGGTTTAATTAGGTCCATAAACAAAGTATCGCTTAATGGGCATTTTGGATACTAAGGGCAGTGGCGCGAATAAGGACCTCAGGAAATAAAAATGTGTCATTTATTTACACTGACACGTCACACTGTAAAGCATCTCGGTATAAGACCACAGTTTGCAATCACAGTAAAACTGTTTATTCGTCTATCTTTTTAATTACTGATATAAGATTTCAAAATGTTGAAAGAGCTGAATGAGGCACACGTCGCTCGCGGTCTTAAGCAGACAGCGGGTTCGAGTACAGAGCAGGGCATGGTTATTTGGGTTATAATCCTCAAAATTATGGATTATGCATTGTATTAATCACAATCCTAAAATACGGCTTAAGAGTTTTGAGGAATGACTGATACGATTGACAGCAACCGAAACCCAACAGAAAAGCTGTGACTCAACACTGCAGTCGACTGTACTCAGAATGAAAATTATAAGCTCCTCGTTATATATTTTCTCTCTTATTCTTTTCATCAGAGTTTTATTGCATAACACTCATATGTTCCCCTACTCACACAAAACACCACGTAGCATCTTTATTCTTCTGAAGTGTCTATTTTATTCTTTGGATTTTAGATAAGACACGGAGGAATTAATGATTCTGAACCTACTACGAAAAACAAAATACGGAAACAGCGCACTACGGCCTCTTGTCTGAGCACAGTGCTGCTAGACAGCAATCAGTGTTTTAACACTTACAAACCTATTAACAGTGTTAGGCGTACGAAGAAAGAGGGGAGCTGCTTGCAGCCGCTCGGGACCTGTAGTGGTGGTGCAATTGAAATGAGTTCCATGGGAATTAGTATCAGGATTCGAAGGGTGTGACACAGAGGGTCGTGATTCCGTAATTAGCGGCTAGGCAGGGAGCAAACTGTAGTCTCTATTATCTCCATTATACGGTCAGATAGGGATCCGATCTTACAGTGCAGCGGGGGTTTAGACTAGAGCATTGCTTTATGGCAACAGACAGCCAAACATAGTAACTGACTAACAAGTTGAGAGTTCGGATAGTGCACAACCATGTTAACAAACAACTGAACTCGATGCGTGGGACAGTGGAGAGGCCACCACATTTACAGAGAAAGTACCTGAAAATAGAAAACAAAATTTTGGAAAGAACTTACGGGCCTTTAAATGATCCAGCCTTAACAGGTGGATTTAAGAAACCGTTGAGTAATAATTGTATAAATTAATTATGTAAGTCATCTGTCTGTTTATAATTCCCATTATTATAAATTTCCATGCCACAATAATTGCCAAAGTAATTCTTAATTACTGGTTAATTCTTACGATTTATAAAATTATTCTTGCAAAATGTTTAGTATGTTCATGATTCATCTTAACTAGCGATGTGACAAGTCGGTTTTGGTGGTGAACTGGATGAAGGAATCAAATGAAAGCAAATATAAAATTCGCCTGGTCGCTGTGCTTTTGTTTTGTAATTTAAAGAACACAAGCCGAATGTATTCGAAAGTCTATCGTTATATAACAACTGGTTCGAAATTATACATACACAACTTCAGCTCTGGGAGGAAGTTTCTTGAAGGTAAATCCGCTAAACCTGATAAGAGAAGGCACAGTTATGTGTTCACACCTCCATGTAGCTTAACCAACTAAATCTAAGCAACTTCCCAACTAATTATCTTACATAAGGATCTGGTCCAATTTAGTCGTGTAGAACATGAATATGGAAGCAATATTCTTCCGAAACGTCGGCCATTTCTTCCAGTACTACAGCCAACAAGGCCATATTTAATAAGAATCTTCCTGTCGGTATGTGTGCGGGAAGAAATCCATAACTGATTTGTCGGTCAGGGTTCGGTGTTATACGCGTTAGACTTACTTTATTTCGCTTGTAGAGGGCACTGAACTGTGGAACCGTGAAACTTGGGTTAGACATACAGCATAATAAAATCAGAACGTGAAAGCAAACATTTCTGCCTATAAAGCTCTGGAAGGTGGAGATGCTGGAGGTCCTCTTTCGGTCAACATAAGAAACAACTGGGAAAAAACTGATTCCTAGTTTCCTTTACAAATTTTTACAAAGGCTAGTAGAAATCATACAATAATAATGATGTAAATTTGAAGCACTTGTTAATTTATGTCATTACTACGGGATATTTATCACACATAACGACACAATTTGCCTCCTCTGTTATGTATGTAATATTTAATACAGAATTTTCAGAAATATTTAATACTATCCCCAGCGGCAAACTTCTACCAGGCTACACGACGCCACATCCAGGACGACAGCAGTGTTCATGCCGTGAGAACAGGAAATTTCACCTTCACATTTTACCAAACTTTCAATCTGGTGAATATTTAAAGAAATACAAAGAAGAATTTAACACTCAAAGCACTATGGCATCTGTAGTGTTATTAGTTCTACAACAAAAGATTTTTATTTGCTAAAAATATACTTCAAAACCGATGAGGCAGGCCTACGCGAATTCGCTCAGAACGTATTAAGAGTACAGTTTCCGAATAAGAATCGACTTAACACAGGAAATTTGGGACACACCAAGACAAACATTGCTCACAAATACAACATACAGAGATGATAATACTCCCCTTTGAAGCAGGCGAAGTGAAGGTTGTTACACTACAGGAGAGAGAGAAATGCATGGTTCCGAATTTCCCAGTTCTCATCTGGTTATTTCACATCGGTAGGCAAAGAAGTCCCGGCCAAGATCAAACGCCGCCCCAATAAATCGGATCAAGCGCCCCGACGAGCAAACCATTATTATCGTGCACCGTCTAAATATTGTTGCCTGATGACGGGAGGACGTGTAATAATGTTTAGAACAGCGGTTTGTAAACAGGAGACCGTGTGTCTCAGATCGAAACGGGAATGGAAACAAGCACTTCAATGGTGAATTCACATAAGCTGCAAGTTCGAATTCGATTTTTGTGATTCTGCAACACAAATACATTTGTTGAAAAGGTGATCGCACTACACACTGCATGAAGATGAACTATTTTTCCCGCTGAACCTCGACAAATATTCGCTACACGGAGAAATACTTCACAATATTTTGTCACGTGCCAAGTTTTTGTACGACATGCCTTTTTCAGAAAACAGTCGTGTTTCATAATTTTATTGTACAGTTAACACCAAGTTTAATGCAACTACATTCGATGGTTTCGGAAATGAAACATAGGGTCTTACAGACATATTCATATTTTTACTAGTGCGCAAAAAACCTCATAGAAATAGCCTAACATACTTACTTCACCACACATAATGGTTGAGCCCTCTTCACTTGATAATTAGCATCTTTTCTGCTTCTGCATTTCCTTGTGTTTAATTATGACGTATTGTTTTTTCTCGAGAGGATCAATCAACAGAACGCGTGCTTTGTTGCTTAGCGACGGGAAACGCGCATTTTCCTTGGGAGGAGAACGTAATGTAAACGGCGGATGAGCAATTACCACGACATTACCGCACTCTGTATTGCTGTAGCCCATTCCAATTTAGTTTTCCGTGAGCCAAGTTTACCCCTACCCCTTGATTTCTACAGCTGCGAGCGAGATTAGTTTAGGATGCTAAAGAAAATTGTATTGCCTATCGCTACTGCTGGAGAAAACTAGGTTTTGGACAAATTGACTCATGTTGGACCATGTTTCCGACATTGCAAGAAACAGGAAATTTGCCCCGGCGTACCCTGGATGGGAAGGGGGCGGGAGAGGTTTCCGCCGGGCCCCAATACTCATCTCCGCCGGTAGCTCCTTTTCATTTGGGTTAGAGAGTAGCGCATCGAAATCTATCCTTAGCTGGGATTCTTGCTCGATAAGAGTCGCAACTGCTTCATTACGTAAGCTTACCATTTTGACGGCTTTACTAATTATATCCCAAAACTGTTTTCATGATTGGTTTGGTTTATCTATAACGATGCATACTAAATTTCAAAATTTCCTAATATACCAACCTGCTTGCATATCTGTCTATCAACGTGTGTACTGATCTAGTTTTGGTTCTCTTTGCCTATTACTCAACAATTTGTACAACTATAATTGTTTACTTCAAATTCTGTCCAGTAGTCTAGCCCATTGTCAAAATAGGCTTACATTCAGTACTGAAATACGACCCTGTAAATACTGAGTTGTCAAACTGCATAAGTGTCATTCAGCACCAACACTACGATAACAGAACACAAATTTCCGATATCGCTACTAAAGCCCGCCGTTCTACGCAATCCTGAGTCAGTTCCATCCACCTAACATCCACGTTAATGTTATCCTTTTGTTTCATTGGTTTTCCAGCGTAAGTTTAATTCAGTACTACAACATACTGACATCTTCATGAAAACAGGTGTCTGAAAAAACAGGTATAATTATTATTTAACTTTGTAGGTTGGCTTGCGGGTGCGTAGGTTGAAGGTTGTTGCTTGATTAGTTGGTTCGTTGTTCGTTTAATTTCTTTCTCGCCTTTTAGGGTAACTTACTAAGAACTGAGATGACACTAAATTACACAAACAAGTGAATCACGAGAAAATCTATCCCACTGTTTTGCCAACGATTAATCACAAAGGAATCGGAACTGGGTGGAAAATGCAGACCTCTGTTTGTCAACTAGCCATCGGATTCTCTGTAGATTCTGTAAATTTTATCAAAAGGGAAAACCAACAGTTTGTGCATGTTTGTAATTAGTATTCCTCAGAGTCAATTATTCTCACGCACGCGCAATGACGCATTTGTTGCGAGCTGCGAACTTCGTTAACCCCCCCACCCACCCACCCTATCCCGCAATATACAGGAATTTCCTGCACAACACTAATCAGGAAAAACTCCACTCTCTGACAAAAATTATTTTAAAATTGAATTCCTGGGGGCAGCCGATGAACCACTCGACTTGTCAGCATACAAATGCAGTCGACTGATAACATTACAGGACACTTGTGCACGCAAAAATGTAATCCTGAAATTCATCGGACGGAGAGTACATTTCAAAAGGACGACTCGCACTGATGATGAAGGCATAAAGTACTTCTGAAACACTGGCCAATTTCTACGAGACTACACGGCACAACATTCCAGAAGTGGCGGCGTGAAGATTGGCGTCGCGACGCTCCACGGCAGATGTAGAACGTCGTGTCCTAAGCCATCCAAATGCTCTTCTTCGCTTAATATGACGTCTTTCTGCGTTGCCGCTGTCATAACTGTTGCACATTGTGCTCCGAGACTTCTGTTGGTGTCGCGACGCTTTGTGTCCACTTGCGAGCATCATGCCTTATGCCATTCCGAGTCGCATGCTATGTGTCGGTTTTCCGGCGCCCTGTCGGATCGCGATTAGTTTACCCTACGCATGGTTACTAATGTCAGCGTCAAAGAAATCAGCGTCGCAACAATGCTCGTCGGTTTGCAAATGCAGCACCCTGCCGCTTTCAGAGGCGTTGATTGGCGTAGTTTGGTGTTCTAAGTCGGCGTCGCGATGCACGGCGTTTGTTTTCCACAGTCGTGTCTTGTGACTTCCCTGGACCCATGTTCGGAAAAAGATAGAAAACTACGTCGGAGTTTTGACAATACGCGTCGCAATGCTCTCCGTCGTTTTGCCAGCGTCGTGTCTCGTAGCTTTCCAGGCTCATGTTCGCTACCGATGGCATGCTGAAACGGCGTCGCTTTGCTAGTGTCACCCCTTGCTTCTCTAGTGTCATAAACATCGAGTCGGCTTCGCGACAACAGACGTCACGACACTCGGCGTCGATTTGCCTGTGTCTTGTTTTTTACCTTTATTAAGCTCATGAATGCTGTATGTTGCATCCTTGGTCAACGTCTCCAAGCTCGGAGTTGGTTTGTGTGTATCCTGTCCTCTCAAGTCTCGATGATCCTCTTGATCTGGCTTGGAAGTCGGCGTTGCGACAGTAGGTGTCGCAACGCTTAGCGCCGGTTCGAAAATGTCGTGTCTTAGGGCATCCCAATGCTCATCTACTCTACATACACGGACTCACTCGTCTTCGTTGGTTTATCAGCCTCGTGTCTTGTGACATTCATAGGTTCATCTGCGCAAAAGACGGCATCATGTGTCGGGATGACGAGTATCGTTGGACCTCTCCTCGTGTATTCGTATGAGTCACGATGTCCTCCCGAGTGTCAGGTATCGCTGAATATTATAGAAAAAATTATCCCTAAACCCAAAACTTTCACCAATACTTGAACCCAGTAGAGTTATCGGGTTTGTAACATTAAATCCTGTAATCTCCTCTGGGAAACGAACAAATCTCCGCTTGGCGAGCTTCTTCTCTTGTGCTTAGATTCGGTGTACATAAAAATTCCTCTTCAGGACTCTAAAATAAATAAATAAATAAATAAATCCGTGGCGTAACAGCCCTCTGAGAGCCAAAGCCGACTAGCTGGCTGCTGGCCTCACGTTCACATGCCTAAGGAGAGGTGAACGATCTTCCAACCAGATATAGGGTGACGTGTGGTCAGCATGACGAACCCCCAGCCACTGCTAGTTTTCCGTCAGAACTCGAACCTGGGATAAATTTCAGTGTTGTGGAGGTGGTTTCTATAATATGCTCTTCGACTTTGGTCTTCACTGGGAATCGAACCCGGGATAATTTTCGGGGCCTGGTCTTGGTTTCTGCAATCTCCTCTTTGAAACAAACGACTTTACTCTACGTGCGACTCTTTTATCGTGCTTTGTTTCCTAGTTACGGGAAACACCCTCAGAGAGAATCGAACTCAGAATACTTTTGTTTTCCGAAGTTTTGACCCTTATGTAATCTCTTCACTGTCTCAAAAAATACGCACACCAAGTTTGGTGCAAATCGGCTAGTTCGTTCTAGAGCTATAAGGGAACAAGCACATAAACCTATTATTTCAACGTGTCATGAAAGGTTCTTTATTCTAGTTTCGACTTTAAGTTTAAATTCAGTTTGAGATTATCCTTAGAAGCGGGACGAGGGCGTTTTTCGACCATTTCTTAAATTAAATCAGGTAAGGCGTTAGTAGAGTTACAGATGAATTACCCTACCTTGTGTCTGTGATGCGCTGTGGGAGCTCCATGATCCCTTGTACGATGTGTCTGGAAACAGAAAACAAAGATAATTAGAAAAGTGTCTGTTACTTCTATGTGACAGGTTTCTAAATTGTTCATTGTTTAGTTCCGAAAGCAGGAAATTCTTAACGCCATAATGATAAATTTTGTCTACACATCATTTAAAAATTCTGGTAGCACTGCCCAGAAAACATATACCTCACCTGCGTTACAAAGATTAGGAAAATCATAGCTTATTCTGTGAACGAAACGAGATAACCTCTTCTGGGATGTTACGGTGTGTAGTTTCGTAAAAGTTTACCGAAGTTTCAGAGGTGATCATCGCCCTTATGATGGAGAAACAAGCGTCTCTGATATTTTATTCAAGACAACCATAAAATGAACAGAAGAAGTTCATAAGCTCACATTTTTAAGTTATAACATAAGGTAAACTGGAGCAAACTGGAAGAGATGATACATTTAATATTAAATTAATAAGCGGAGCGCATATAAAATTCCGCAATAATTCTATAATGAATTTAAACATAATTAATATCTGCTGTACCACAATTTATAAACTGGCCTGTCTTTAAAGGCAATGAATTTGCAATTTGGAGGAATGTGCTTTGTGTTGAGATAATAACAAACACGTGTATTTAAGAAATTTAGTAAGGGCGGACGGCAAGAAATTAAAAAAAAAGAAAACATAACGAACCATTCAAACGTATACGTGGAACAGTTTAAACACTTTGGGGGAAAAATTTCCAGAACTGCGAATTTGAAATTGTACAAAATATTAGGAAATCCGGCGATAAAATCAAAAGACAGACAAGGATATAGGGTACAGAGGCGGAAAATGTCAAATTTAATTCCTTAGTTGGATAGATCTATATACAGTTAGATAAAACAAACAACACTAAATTGCACGAGAAACTTGTGGTTGATAGCACACTTCAAGAGACTAGCATACTAACTATATGATGAGGTGGAAAGGTCATGTAGATGGACTGGGTGAAGGCAAGTGGCCGACAGTAGGACGGAATTATAAACGCATAGATAAAAAGAAAATTGGAAAAACAGATATAACAGACGCTGAAAATAGGACAATTGAGGCCGGTACAGGTGTTAAGGTGGTTAAAATTAAAATTCGAAAGAATAAGATAAAATAATACTAATATTCATATTAAGTATTCAACTCCAAATTTTATGGAAAAATAACGAAGAAATCAGTGTGCTCTGAAAGATACTAATTTTACATTTTTACCGGCAAATAACATGGAGAAATTGGTGAAAGTTCCGGTTCTGCTGAGGTAGTCAGCCGATGTCTTGATGTCCAACATGGTTTACTGTGACGGCATAGGCCCAAAGTTTAAACTGCAATGTCACGTGGTCTTACACTTCAACTGACACACATAATTTACTGACACTGTGGACAATGTACCCATTTTGTTCACTTTTGTTCACTCTTTAAAACACGACAGGCATGGTCCTGACGACTGTGGTGTTTGATGAAATGTTTCAAGAAACTAGATTCTTGAAGCGTTTCAAGACAAACCTGGTTTGTAAACTGGTTCGTTGAATTAACAGACTCAAAAGTGTGTTAGTATCTAATGCTGAGTTATTCCGTTTAGTACTGTGTACTGAACTTTACTTCGAGCGACAACGTGAAAAATCAGAGTTGGAATACCAAGCGAACAAACAGGAGCGCAGCTAATTACAGGACGCGACTGTCGTCTGACTCGACAAACCACTTTCTCTTCCTCTCTTTGCCAACTGTTTCCGACACGACTGCTAATGTTCCGGTAGCTGTGCTCCAGGTTACCGTCCTCCGGAGGTGTCACCTCGCACCGGAGTTTTCCGGTTAACGCACGCAGATCAAGTTCCCCACTCGCGGATGGATATGAGCTGATGGATAGCCGGGGTGGTTTTGCTGTTTTCTCTCACTGGAAGGGTTGATACAACGCACAAGATGGGGGCGGAGCTACAAGGAGAGTTCAGATCGATGACGACCAATCACAATGCAGCACCGTACTGCGTCATTCGCCAACCCCTCCTCTGTTTAGGCCTTCTTTCTCTCTCTCTCTCTCTCTCTTTCAGTCATCAGTGTTCATGATGGGAGTTGAAGAAAGGACGTGAAGAGGGGGACAAAAAGTGGCACCAAACACGCGTGAATGTTATGGAGATAGACTTTTCTTCGTGTGGGGCTTTGAAAAGATACGAAGCCTCCGACATCGATCGCAGACACAGACAGGGAAGAGTTGGCCTAATGTCGCACAACTTTACTCTGCATCTTTCGGCAAATAATGGTTCCAAGTTTCACAATTTGTCTGGAAGGCGAACAGAAATGACGTTTATTAATTGTGGCTGGAAAATAACTGAATGTATGGGGAAAAAAACAGCCTGAAGGAATTTCAAAACAGGGCAACGAGGAAAATATTTTCACCGAAGTGTAATAGTGACTGAAAAATTAAGATTAAACGGAAGATATATTACAATCTTCAGTCTTAGATGAATATTATTAGGATAACTGAAGAAGTAAGTTTCAGATAACCTTGGCAACGAAACTCAGAGTTTTGGAAAAGTAACCTCAGCATAACAGGCTACAACGGAAGCCAAAACAACCTTGGATAGCCTGTATGGAAACAACATATTTTTCAAAGAGTAAGAGAAATTATCCTAAAGGGAGTCAGGTACCGGGGCTCTGTGATAAAGACAATGCACCTTCGAGTTCCATAGGAGGAGAATACGCCTAACTACTGAACGGTCAAATAACAAGACTTTATGGACAGATGGTTAGTTTGCGCGATACTTGGTTATGCCTATGCAGTCTAATTGGGCCAACAGATATCCCACAAAATTTTAAATAAATGTTTATACGTAGACTTAAGACATCAAGCCAAAGGTAGTAAATAAATATGACTATTTGTGCTTTAAATTTATTACTATTAAGTCTTCTTACAAATTATTTATTTAAGGAACGCAGTATATTTTCTCTGAGTAGTATATTTTAGCTACTTTTCTCATCTGTAATAAGTGTTGCGTCTATGAATGCGTACTGAAACCGACACACTTTATATAACTTGTTCGTACCATTATAGTACTTTCTCCGAGAAACAATTACGTTCGGATGGGTAACATTGTTGGTACTTAAAGTACGGATAATCCAAGATTCTCTTCTGTTTATAGTTCCCGCTGTGCCCAAACAATGAAACACTCTTCACTCCTAACAAGCTGTTGTGTATCTGTAACAAAAGTCAGATTGTCTCCACGCAGGGGTTGTGTTTTCGGGTAGCGTGGCAACCCTAGTTATGGGTCGACCCCCCACCGCTGGGAAGTGATACACGACACCCCGTCTGCCCACCCCTATCGATACTTCGGGGTAACGGTGGTTCGGAACATTCTTTATCGCGATTCACTCCTCTGTTACTCGATCCATGAGTTGATTAATGTTTACGACTGGCAATTTTATTTCTTCATTCATGTTACGACACTGTACATGGGAGAATGACTATGAAAAGATGAATCGTGTGGGATGCGGAAGGAAGCGGTAGTGATGTAACCTATTCGGTAATCTCAGCATTTGCCTGAAGGGACTCAAATCTAAAATCTCAGTAAACAATGCCAGCCAGCCTCCGGGCTGAAAACAAGCTCAGAGCCTTCTGGCTGCGGAACAATACTGATACCCATTACACTACGATATTCCAAGGAAAGGAAACTCAGTCAATGAACGGGTTAAGAAATATTTCTAAGGACCAGTCCGTTCCCCCATTAAAATCTCACGTTCGATCTCCTGCAACAGCAAAGCTCATTACCCACAAATAAAACACTGCGAGATTTTAATTAAATTAGTTCTTTTCAAAATTATTAACCAAACCTGAAAACATAAGATTCTGATTTATTGACAAACAGGCCTACGAGGCCGAGAACAGAACACTACAACCTATTTGTGTGCGGATTACGTTAAGCTTCCAACATTCGAGCTTACAACACAATCCCGACACTGGAAGTGACTGATGGAAAGCTGTCCCCGGGTTTCAGTTCAAGACCATCCAAGTACCAGAGAAAGTACGGATGCTTGACACCGTCCGTCTGTCCGCTAAGTGATGCTTTGTGTAGCCACGTGTTTTATTTAACGCTGCAGTTCATCAATTGAACGCTAGAGGGAGGCCATGCGTTCCACGATCGAGTGCACCGCGTGTGAACGCAGTTGACTTCCAAATGAACAGCAACTGCTCATAAAAGGACGCCACGCGGTCGGCAATTGTCGCATTTCCTAGGAGATATCATGCACTCCAACAAACAGATTGTCAGTCAATAGCCCTCACCCCCAGACAGTACTCAGTGACAAAGTATCTTCGCTGACATCAAGTGAATGCTTCTACCAGACACTAGATGAACAAACGCATTTAACAGAAATCTGTGTAGCGTGGATTAAAAAGCATGGACAATTGTCATGTGATCCTCTCACTGAAATGGGATGTCTTATAGATGCGGAAAAGCACAGAATGTATCTTTGACATTACAATTTTTAAGAATATAATTTTAGAGTAAACAATAAACATAAATGCCTATGTGGACTGCGGAGTCCCTTTGAGGCGTTTGTTATTGCTAGAGTAAAAGTAATCAAGTTTCAGTGTTATCTATGTTCTATAAATACCTCCATGCTACTGGTGTTAGGTTTACTTTAATAGGTGATGACCATTCGATCTTACATTCAAGAAAACAGAAGGTTCATTTGCGTATTCATTGTGCTCTACTTGAATCCAGGGCTTTCACACCCTGTTTCTCTGGGGTCAGCCTTGATATTACTTCGTTTAGTGACAGCACCAGTATCGACGTCGCGGGCGAGAAGAACTCTCGGGGTATTACATCACGCAGTTCTCCATGTTAATATGCATTCTTTGCCCCCCCCCCCCCCCAAAAAAAAAAACTTATGGAGAAAAGAGTACTGTCTGTCTAATCGCCCGTTTGTATGTATCCGAAAACTTCTCAGAAACGAATTCCAGTGTAATTTCGTACTAAACGTCTCCGAAAAGGTTTCATTTTTGTCGGTATGGTCTCAAATCAAAACAATTTAAAATTTAGAATTGTCTTAGAAACGATAAAAAAATTTAAAGGTATATACTTCATAAATTGAAACAAAATTAAAATCCTTATCTTGCATCTGGTTACTCTTCAACACAAAGGTCCGAAACTCAGAAACTAGACAGTGCAGACAGATACAAGCGGTTGTTCTAATGACACTACATACTTTTCTTTATTCTGTAGGGTTTTTGAAACCCTCAGACGAGGGAACTGTGAAAACGTCTCCGAGCTGTTTCCCGACAAGACACATAGCCTGCGCCTGTATGAACCAGCAACGAAGATAATATTTGTGCATGGCAGTAATAGGAACTGAAATGAAGTTGCGATAGATCTGCTGGCTTTCCAGCACTGTTCATCAAAAGATGGTCCGAGAACCGCTCACTGTCCGCCGTGTAATTTTACGTCAGTCCGTAATTTTCAGTAGGCAACATATTGTAAATTCACATTTCTACAGTTCTAAAATATTATTAATTTATATCCAGGTAATGAATATTTAATATGAATAAACTGACAAATAAATCCCCTGCAGACGGTGAAATCCAGTCAAACCATGGACGGCCTACCTATGACACAAATAATACAAATTTGTACCTCATGTAACTACATCAACTGCTCAAGAGGAATTCGGTGTCGACACTGGCGTGACAGTAATCTTTTCGGTGTGGTTCGTAATCCAGTAGCAAATTTGTATCATTTGCCACTGCATCGTGCCTGAGCGGATTTCTTTCTCCCTGCGGGAGGCAAGTGTTCAATTGTTTCTGGTATTTATATTATTATTACGTTGATACTGCGAGAAAAGGGGGGGAGGGAGATGAGATCGGCGTCTCCTCCGTATCTCGCCTCCACCCTTCGTCTCATTTCCTCCTTGCGCCGTCTGCACCAGCCAGCTCAAAACCCGCTGCTCGATATTAATTTTAAATTAAAGGATAAGGTAATGTGACGTAACACGTCAGCGCTTCCAGACTGCACATTCTGTCACGGCTCCACACACTACAGTTATCCGCCCTTCTATCTCACATTTTAAGACAAAGTTCAACTTTTATTTTACTTGGATTTGCGTTTAATATTTGATCCGTTGATTAGCTTCTCGGGCGAAATGAAAACAAGAAAAGATTTTCGTTATCTACAAAACGATTTCTCTTTATTATAGACTAGTGTTTTGAATGAAGAATTGTGAAAGAGCAAGTTAACTGCGTAGCACAAATCAAGCACATTTAATATTATTTGACAAAGACGATTCGGAGACAAGCAACAACGAGCGTACATGCAAATTTGTGGCGTAAATTCAGCCTAAATATGCCAGCTATGTTCAAAGTTCAGTTCGAACTTCATCCAATTTTAAGGCCAACGTGATGGTGATATGTTGCGGTTTCCCTCAGTACATCAGGTGAAGGCTGGGATAGTGCCTTCAAATAAGCCACGGCGACTTTCTTCCGTGTGCTTTCCTATACAATTTGTACCAATCGCCCCATCACTTCACACCTTGTAGCACATTTAACGGATTTGTCAGCTGTTATTTTATTCTGCTTTATGGTACGGTGCTTTATGGACACACGCCTCCGGGTATATCTCTGCGCGTATACTTCTGGACAAAAGTCACGACCTGCGATTAAAAGCGTCATTTTCTTTATAGTATACATGTTTTCGCTAAATAAATTAACGTACTGTGTCATTAATAATTAATATTTATCTTGAGACAGGAATCATAAGAAACTTACAACTTCAATGACCGAAATGAACGAAATTACGCCCTGACGCCACGTTGTGTGCTGACGTCCGACACAGGGGAACCCCCATTCGCTGACAGAACCATTCATGCCGCCTTCAGCAAACTGGCAACATCGCGACCCCGAAACCGGAAGTGTCGCTATGGCAACCCCACATCGATTTAGAGGGAGAAAAGCGGAACCCAGAAATTTACAATCTCTGGTCTCTCTCTCTTTCTCTGCGTAAGCCTCCTTGATACGAAGTATCATTCTTCTGTTATATGAAGATAATGAAATTAAGTTATGGGACATACTATCCTCGTATCTGCAGTTATTCACATTCTCTGCGACCAGCTGTAGGTGAATATTTAATGCTCCTAATCCTACGGTCTTTTCAGAATAAAGATATCAGCGCACAAACAAACTTTAGGAGTTCAAAATGGCACAACAAGGACACACCAGCAGTTATTTCCAGTTAAACAACAGACAATTACATAATTTCATTTTATTGACAGCTATAAAGTAGCGCATTTCTTTGGTTGTAACAATATCGTGACATTCATATTAATTTGTTTTTTCGTCTCTTATATCAAGTACGCCAATCGTTCCGATGGTACGATAAGTTCCATGTACAGATAAGTATAAAACCGTTTTCCACCCTTGTCGTCCTTAGTTTAATTACCAAAATAAAATAAAATGTCTTCTTTTGTTTGTACATCTCCATGACTGGTGGAAATTACACATGGTTACCTCAAACCGTCAAAAGATGGCACCACAGTTATTATTATTATTATGAATCAATTGTTATTGTTATTATTATTATTATTATTAACACCAAAGATGGTAAGAGCGGAAGTATTCAGTGTTCTTGAACAAGAAACAAATGATGTAACAAGCAATGGGTTAAAACATTTATAATATGGACCAAATTTCAAATGGATAAGATGTCAGGATCTCACGTGGCGATTATGAAGATACTTTACAACCATGCCGACATAAAAATTACCGTTTTATTTGTATTAAGAGTCAATATATTGGCAATCAATGCTAGGATAAAAGATGATTCACCGAATATGAAGGTGTAGTGGTCAACACTAATCAAATGTAATCGAGAAGTCATTGGATATATATCAGTCCCTCCTAACAATACTGGGATAGTACCTCATCCTTCCAATTCATTCACAGCTATTAAGCTCATGTGATCTATAAAGTGTCATTAAATTAGACTAAAAACGGAAGGTAATTGCATAAACAAACTTATAACGCGTAAGAGCTATTTCCCAAACATGTTATTCTCATAACTTTATTGTAAACTGTATCTGTATAAGTTTCTGTTGACACATTATGAGACATTTTCGAATGAGTTGCGCCTACCAAACTATTGTTGACTTCGGATAGTCTTCAAAAGCAGAAAGGGCTTAAGACATTATGACATTTTACTGAATAACACAGTTCGTTCCATGAACCCACGTGTACTGAGGGGAACCTGCGAAACTTAACTTCGACTTGATTCTTCCTTTCCACATAATTACGAAACTTCTGAAGTCGGTAAAACACATCTCCGGTCGGGTTGGGCCATCCGGCCCTGGGGATTATGCCCGCCTGTTTGCAGAGCGAAAGGTCAGAGAGCTGGCGGAAAGAGCGAGCCACAGTTCGTTAACCTGCAGTCCTCGGGCTACTAGAAATTTTCGACGAAATGTTCAGGTCTAATATAACACGTTTGTCATGTGTTCTGTGCACAAAATTCACGAGGTTCATGCATGTATGGTATCCACAGGCCTACAAACTTGGAAAGGCCGGGATTGCTGAATAGTATGGTGAGTGACTACGGATTGAGCGACCGGAGTTCGATGGCAGACAGGGGCAAAGGATTTCCCTCCATTGCAGCTCTGAGGTCCACCGAGCCCCTTATTCATTGGGTACCGGGGGTCCTTTCTCCGGGATTAAAGAGAGGTAAGTTCATTTTAGAAAGATGTTATAAACTGTTTAAACGCCTCTACCAACATCAAACGTTATCTACAAATATACTTTAGAAAGTCCTTCTTACACCGAATCCACAACACGCAGGGCATTACACAGCATTATAATTACTTTAAACTGTCTCGTCCCATTAATATATATATTTATTCATCTATTTATTTATTTATAGGAACTGCATAGCGTGTAATAGGTAAGGTTTCCAGCAACAGATTTGTGCACACAATAAATGAGCACGGTCAGTGAAGTATACAGAATCACAAATAACCGCGTTCGGAAAGTGTGTGTAAGCTTACACCAATTGGCGTACACGTCCACAGCAACATGCAAGGTCGGCACCGTGTCCGGACTCGGTCGGCGGCGGATACCGCTGTCTCCGGGCCTGCTTCCTCCCCCGCAACGTCCTTCCCGCTGCCACTACCCCGTGATACGAGGAAAGAGAAAATTTCCTGAAATCCTTTTCATACGAGTGATTGGCGTCATTATCTGCCGGGGCGCAAGGCAAGAAGAGAGGTGGAGATTTTGAAAATTGCATCAATCAGGTTCCTATTCATTATCCTCTGAGCGAGCGACTCTCTTTACAGCGCTAAGTGCAGCTGAGTGAGAAGTTGCGTCACACTCCACTGCAGAACCTCTACTAAGCTACAAAATTCAAATCAGCAGAGTCCGTTCACCTGCTGACAGACACAAATTCAAATCAGCTTGCCATGTTCAATTACTGACGATCATTATTCAAATCAGTGGTTTATATTCACTTTCTGTTATAATCAAAATCAACCGAGCGTGTTACTAACAGACACAATTGGAATCAACCAGGTCTGTTCACTTACCAAAATTATTTATACAGATCACTCTTTATTAAGAAATTAGTGATGTGCTATACAGTAGGCTAAAACGAAATGCCGTGAAGAAGATAGGACGAGAAAAAGAGACAAATATGAGGGAAACAGGTTTTGAGGGTGGGAGGTGGTATAACTTGTTCATGATCTTTTCGGTATTGGCCCTGTTCAACCTTCCAGTTTTACTACTGACGTCAAGTGTTATGTGAAGTTGGTTGTCAGAGTGTGGCCTATTTTAGTAAAACATGTGATCCAGGTGTGGTCTAGGAAGAAATACCACAAAAATCCACAACAAACAGTTGAATAACGTTTTTCTGAACTTGCTAAAACTCGTGCAAAGCTTACTCGAAAACACCCAAAAGAAGAGAACACTAGCGAGACCTAGGCATAGATGGAGGTATAATAGTAAGATGGTGTTAAGAAAATATGGTGTGAACAAAATTCAGCTGACTCAGTACTGGGTCCAGTGGCAGGATTTTGTGAAGTTCGTATTGAGTCTTTGAGTTCCATAAAATATAGGGAATTTATTTATCAGCTGACTGACTGTCAGTTTCTCAAGGAACACCACATTCTTCGGAGTTCATTACTGCATAATGTAGAATCCTTCGGAACCCTAACCATGAAGTGCTTTTAAAGCTTGTTTTATATACTGAGGAGTGGCGGAACGAAGCGAGCACGCAGGGGGGTGGTTACGTCAGCTGTGTTCCAGTCGAGTGCCCCCTCCCCTCGTGCCACGTGACCCCGCACGCGTCATCCATTGACACGGGCCGCGGGTTGGTTCCCATGGGCCACAGCATCCCCAACTTTATCACAACATTGAGTGATCACATATTGTCACGCAGTTTAAACCCTTATCGTTTTAAGGGGGGGGGGGGTGGGGGTGGCCAGATTATTTGGTCCTACAGACTGTTCCTCAAGTTCTGATAGAAACAGGACGACTCGAAATAAACTGACTTCGTAATTATTGTACAGTAATTTAGTGTACGCATGACCTAGAGCTTTCAAACGGGCCATTTTTGTAATCTGACCTGCCACAATGGCAGGTTCCGTATCATCAGAGGGAGAAATCCACAGGCGTGCTGCATAAGTCGTACGCGTTTTGTTAAGTCATTAAGTTCGTGAAACGAGAAGGCCCATTACCGTGTTCACAAAAGCACGCTACTAAGTAGGATCTGGGGTTCTCGCGGCATTGAGCATGAAGATGGCTATCTTGTGGGTTGAGACGCCGTGTAATCTGATACACATTTATTAACGTTTCAGAGGTCCTTGCTGCCTGTACCAGGAGGGTCTTTGAAACGATGGTAAACTTTCACCAGACTACACGGCACAACATCCCATAATACAGCCAACTTGATACTCACCGCCATGAGAACCTGAAACCGCACAACACATAGAGCAGGTTTCAAATCCCTTCTGTGCTAATGGAAATTACCAAAATAGTTAAGACTGACTGGGTAACAGAAATTTGTATTCCTATGGTGGGACGTGTTAATAAAGTTAGTTCCAGGCTGTTATTTTATTATACTAGACAATGACACTGCAACGACCAGCGGGCTGGACTAAAGAATATCGGATGCTCGTGCAGATAGTTACCATAAAATTGCTTGTATTTTATCGGTTCCTGATTTCCGGAGCAAACTGTAGCGTGCTTACTCTACTGTAGCATAACAGACAGACGCATGGGTTGAAGTGGTGCATGATGGATATTATCAACAATGTTTCTAGCCCCCCCCCTCCTCTTGTCATCTAGATACAAGGCAGTAATTAAAAAGGTGTAAAAAGTCACTGTCATGTGAAAATTTGGGCTCATGGCAACAGAACTCCCACGCAAGGGCGAGTCCTTTCAGTAGGGCTCATGTTTCATCCTATTCATAAAGGGGAAGTACAGATCGAAACGTTTCAAAAGATCCGTTCAGACGAAACTGATAGCAGTTACGCGTTGAGATTGAACACAACGCAGATTTCCTTTCGTTTAGTTTGAAGCATAAAATCGCGATCATAACTGAGATGACATATTTTCGAAGAATTATAATATAAGATACATAATTTATTATCGAGTTTCATGAAGCAGATATCTCCTTGTCTAGTATCAAGCATAAAATCGCGGTGAAAATTGGCGTGGCACATTAATGAAGAACACGCTAAGCGTTCTAAAATCAAAAAAGTAAAAGAAAGTGCTTTTATGTAATGTCCGTCTTTCTGACCGTTGTTACTGCGTCTTCATGTTTCATATTTCGACTCGAAGCCTATTTGGAAAGTACCTGTTAATTTAAATCTGAGTAAAACCAATTTCTTGTCCCGTGTGTCCAACAGCTCTTTCAAACGGCCGCTTTCCAGACAGTTGACATAAAATCTTCGTACTATCCTCAGCGGACCTCGAAAGACCCCAGAACCAATTCTTGACACTATCAAATAGTTCCGCACGTCACGCCAGTATTCTCAATACGAAAGAACTTAAAAACTGTTTTACTTAAACGGTTAAAAATTATTTCATAACCCTTGAAGAAGCTTATGCTGCCCTCGTCTCACAGCATGACGTCTTCAGGCTGCGGACAGAAGATACGGCATCTGTTTATGAAAGGTAGTTACGAATACAAAGGACAACGGAAGCGGACAGCCGACAAAGGGTGAAACACCAGCTCGGGGTTTGAGATGAGGCTAACAATCCTTCGTCGAAGAAAACAACTAGTGTTTTACAAACTGTCACAAAGGGATTCGAGTCTTAACAGATTCTTTAGCATGACATCAGCAAAGGAAAACGGAAGGTGGGTGTCAGGATGAGGACTAGATTCAAGTGGGTCACTTGAGGGCCCAGTGGCTGGGTCTTCTGAATGAGATAATAAAACATCGGGTTTCATAAAAAGATGGGGGGAATTTCTTGATTAGCTGATCGATTATCGGCTTTTGAATAAGGACTCTGCTCCATGCAGTCGATTACTTGATGTGTAAAAGCCTTGAAGCCTACTTTTGAATTTCGTTACAATCAGCCAGTAGCTGCGGATGTATAAACTCAGACCCCAATATGCCTCCTCCCCTTCCCTTAATTTGACGTCATCGGCACTCAGGGCCCTCTGAATGCTTTGTTTCCGAGTGTCCTCGGCAGTAATTACGTCTAATTATGAATGATTCACGGAGACTGCATTAGGATCACATTCTTCTCCCTTCACAATAGCAACCCACATAATAGAAGGGGCAAATGCGAAAGGTGGCATCTGCTGGCAAGTTACTAGTTCATCTAATGCAAACAGCAGCAAGTTTGTCAACGGAAGGCTGCTTCTTAGCTTATTTAACGCGTTCGTCGCCACGTTTTCCAGCTAGACTTATTTCAGAAAGGGTAAAAAGGAACGTATAATGGGCAGGTTGTCTGTCCGTTCGCATGTTTTATCGCCAAAATTACTGATTGGAATTTGATTAATATTGGTTGTGAATCTGAAGGGTTGAGCGAATTTAATTTTGGCTCGTTCGTACATAACTATCTTCAGAGACATTGCAACGTATAGTCTGTCAGGAGTTGGCCGACGTTTAAGACGTGCTTACTGCCTCCAACATCAGGGAAATGAGTCCTCGGACAAC
Organism: Zootermopsis nevadensis; assembly: GCF_977971745.1. Classification (NCBI taxonomy): domain Eukaryota; kingdom Metazoa; phylum Arthropoda; class Insecta; order Blattodea; family Termopsidae; genus Zootermopsis; species Zootermopsis nevadensis. The sequence goes on from NW_028259142.1 coordinate 15,272,554, forward strand.
AATACGTATATTAATTAAGCAGTCAGTTCTTCCTGGTCATTGTAAAATACAAATGAAACACAGAAAGAAAGCTTGTGTGGACGAAGGCGCTTAAGAAGCGAGAAAGTGGGTTTCAGAAGGACAAAAAAAACGTTGAGTTGCCTGAGCTGAACTCTATCCGATATAACATATCGAAATGGACGAAATGGAGAGTGCCGTTAAAATGCTAATCCATTCTATTGAAGAAAGTACATGGTTATATGATCTAGCAATCAAGTCTGATCATTTAATTAAAACGAATCTTTTGGAAATAGAGCTGAAAGATGTGGGCTGAATAAAAGGCGGGGATCTTTTTGACCAATTGAGGAACTTCTAGAAGCTCAAGACTGCACTCTGTTTCACAGATAGTTGTTTTATTAAAAATAATTAAATTTAATGTGTTTCGGTAGGACTATATACACAAGCTTATTGATTCAAAGCTCAAGTATTATGTTATGGAAACGGTGATAAAATATAAAACAACCACAAGGTAAACATGGAAGACTGTTGAAGTTAATTGAGTTCGACCGATTTTTGAGAAATGTCCTACAAAATTCAGATAAGGCTAACTGACATACACATTTTAAATACATGAAGACTAATACGTTCTAACCGTACACTACATTATTTCCTCAGCAACACCCATGGCGTGTGTAAAATTCCAAATAACGTATTTGGAAATCTATAGTCTTGTTATGTGTACTTAATGTTATCTACGCTAAACTTTTAACGATTTTCTCAAAGTGTGATGATTTGTAGAGTTTGCCGAAGCGTTAACTTAACGCTGTAATTAACCGCTGTGGTACCGTCGCGCGCACTCTAATGTACTATTCTATCCAACCCACAGGGAAAGGATGGTTACCTTGGTAACGCGCAAGTGCTAACTGCTGCCACATTAACAGACACGATTCCTAAACTCAGCCTGCAGGGCTAATCAATGTTCCACAATCAATTTTGCTGTTGGCCAAATTAACATCTCAGCTAAACATTCGTTTGATCCGTGGCAACTGTACAGGACTTTCTGGCATGCCTGTCCAAGCCATACATTTACACAGGAGTTTCATTCCCAGGGTTTTTGTGAATTTTAGAGACTGCTTAAGCCCCTGTTACTTTGCTACGCAAAATCTAAATATGAGTATAATTTTTAATTCGTAGTTATTTTCCTCCTACACGGCTGTCAAATTTACAGACGGCTGTAATATGACTTGTAACAGTAATTGGGATGCAATAATATATTTGTGGAGTACGCAATCTTAAAGAAATAAAATCATTTCGTCCAATGTTCCCCGTTTTCCTCCATGTTTGATATATCACAGCAGGTCTAGTATGAAAACAGTGTGGGGTCACATATGTTTCATCGCTTTGCAACCGCTTAATTGATAAATCGATCGCTAAGTGACGATACGGCGGTAAATAATAGAAAACTGGTCAATGGAAATATATTATGCTAAGTCTGCCATAATAAATAATTAATTTCATCACATGGCGTCAAAACCCCGTAAAATTTATTTTAAGAAAAACCCGGAATAACACCGACTGATTTCACCAATACAATAATTGCTCTTTATAAAGCACGTAACAGAACATGAATGATGTTTAATTACAGGAAAGAAAATGTTTGCTTCTAAACTACTAATGTCCTTGCTGCCTCCATCAACAAGGCGATGACCTCCGAAACGTCGGTAAAATTCTACCAGACTATACAACGCAACAACCCAGAAGACAGCCATCTTCACGACATTTGACCTTTATGGATGGAGGGGAATTCCACGATTTTGACATTCGCAAAGGGCCGGAAATTCTCCAACTGGGGATTCCCCCCAGCCCCAGTTGCATCGGAAAGCAGAAAAATCAGGTGCTCATGTTCAGTGCTGGACAATGTTGCCCAATTTTGACTAAAACTGAAATACGTCTACAAGTGTTAGCAAAACTCCCAAATATCGAATTTCATAAAAATTCGTTAGTCGTTAACCGATATGAAGTTGTCAGTTACTCTATGAATACAGACGAAGAGTCAGTTGTAATAGACGCTATGCAGGGATGCGAAAGAAGACGAGTGGCACAACACCTTGATGATGGAAGCAGTAAGCATCTGTGGACACCCCTGCACCTAATTTTCGAAACAAAAACAATCAATAATTATCCTGCACTTGTCTCTCCAAGAGGAACTTTTTTCAACTGACCATATTTACGACGCGCAGTTTTGGAGAAACAGGGTGGGACGAACGGGTGAGTGTGGCTATTGGGCCTAATACAGAAAGGCTATCTCGATTTCAGACTACACTCATTAGTCTTGCCGAATTCTAGGTCTGAAATGAAGACCGACATCGGGTTCGCGATTCTTAAACCGAGCAGATTGGAATATCGGTAACGCTTGTCAAGTTATTGGACAGGCAGTATGTTCGAATCTCCACCAATGATCCTAAAATCATATGAACAAGGCTTATGAAACCCACATGTCCGGTCATCTTTCGACGAAAAATCAAGGCTGACGAGCTAAAAAAAATTAATTCTTTGTTAATATCTCCTCCTGCTCTTACATTTTATTTCTTCACAGACGTTAAAAAAATATATAACGGGAGTGTGTATGAGGTTCTTTATCAACGTTTTTGAATGTCGGGATGTGAGTTACAAAGGAATGTGCCAGTGGTTTTTAATAATCAGTGTAAATCATTCATTTCATTTTGCCTGTTTCGACACATGTAAGATGCTACGAGGTACCATGCAGGTCATCTGTGATGTGCCACCTGTCGGCATAAACTACTTAAGGACAATATATGATATCTTGTATGTCATGTGTTGATACGTGCGTACGTGTGTGTGTAATACGTAAACTATTTATCTAAACCTAGTTTATGTTCTGAAAGCAAAACTCTTGCTGTTAGAAATAATGACAGAAGAACTGAAATTATACGCAAAAAATTGACTGCAATGAAACAGGGCCCTAAAGTGACATACATATTGACAGTTGCCGGAAAAGAAGTAAAGCAAGGTCTAGGAGTAGACAAAAGGATAAATTCTAACTTCAGAGCCTGAAAACGGGCTTCAAAGTAACCAGTAGACCTATTATTAAATTAAGAAAACGAAATCAAGCATTACATTTTCACCTTCACACTCTTGATTTAGGCGTATGCTATTTAATTAGCCTGTGCTGTTTCAACAGATGACGTCAAATGTAATTAGACCCATGGAGAGAAGCCACGAAAAACTGAAGACACCTGACCAAAATCCGATCCGGGAAACGTCAAGATGCACGTAGCAAGTAAGTTTGATTGGTTCGCTGTTAATCTTATGCAACCTGATATTGTAATACTATTAGCTGGTGAAATCGCTGTTTGCTAAACGAAGAATGGCATTAGTAGAATATTCTCATCTAGATGACTCTCCAAACAAACACAAACTTCAACTGTGTGCCTGCCGTCTTTATAAAGTTTTTACTGCGAACAATATGTGGAACTACGTGAAGTCTCCTGCCATCTATTGTCGCTAGTGAGGAAAATGCTTCTTTGATCGATCGTTAAATTCTGAACGCACCATCAACGCTGACAGACCCGCACTCTGAACAGCTATAACTGTAACTACTTGGTGCAAAAGCATTGATACGGAAAGCCAATAGCGCTGCCATCTGTGAGAGTTCTGATGAATTGTGAATCCACTGATTTGTTGGTAAAGCTGCTTAACTGTTTACCTACTTATTGTGGTTATATAAAAGACAACCTAAAAGCAAACTTTTCGTTTCAGGATGAAAACAAAATAATTACAACATTTACAGTTGGTGTGGCTAATTTCTGGCCTCTAACCGGTATAATGTTCTATTTATCCCCCAAAATTAAAAATTATGAAACTAAATCTACTTTGGAACAATGAACCATTTCACTATTACCTTCACTTTACCACATTTTCACTCCCTAGGATAGGGGACTGGCCTAAAATTACATACTAAAAATACAGATCAGTTAACACATCAGCATTGACTTATTGACTTCTATTAAGTGACTGCATGCTTTCTGTAACTTTTTGGTATGAAGAAACGTTTTACACAACTAGTCTACCTATGGACATTTTCTTAAAACAAATATTATAATAAAAATGTTCACAGTTTGCTATTTTTGACCAAGGCACTGGGTGAGTGACATAATTACATTCCTCTCAAGAACTTCCACAATGTTAGCAATAAAGACTATGAACATGTAATTTCGTAAATATTAACAATAGTTTTGGCACATAGGAGTCAAAGAACAGAGTAACGTGACACAGAAAAGGCAGCAGCTTCCTATTCATAATAAAACAAAAACACATTCAAATAATCAAAGTTCAAAATAGATCAAAAGTTAACTTCTTCATAATAAAGTCTGAAAACAATAAATCAAGGAGTAGCAAGCAAATATATCAACTGGAAAACGGTGCTATTAGAGTTCATACACAAACCTGTTTATTTTATAACCTGTACCTGGCTGCACTTGCTTTCAAACCATTATTATCTAAAACCGGAAGCAATGCTGAATGAAACAATTAGCATAATTATGACTTACTTCCATAGCCTTCACTGGATATATGTCTCAATAAACTTATCACAAATCCCAGGATATCGATGTTTATAAAATGCGACTGTAAAACCGTACAAGAAACGCTAGAAAACATACTTTTGCACACAAAGCTGGAAAACCGCACTCCATCAACACGCCATCTTTCACTGAAGGTGAGTACCAACGTGACCAACCTAAAGGCCCAAGATTTCAAATCATTCCAGGAAACATTACCTGTGTCACTGACAGTGGCAGAGGTTTGTATGCATATTTGTCCCCCGCTTATACACGTTCATCATGTAATACCGAAATATACTGTTATCTGCATAAGAAAAATAAGTGAAGTTATGTAAACATTATATAATAATAACTAATTTGATTTCTATGCTTTTCGCCTTTTTTGACGGATGTAAACAAGGATTTAGCCCTTAAGCATAAAACAGTGATCACATGTCCCTGTTCCTAAGTACGAAGTCTTTAAAGAAGTAAACATTTTTCGTATCGACAGCCAATAAATGTCGATCTAGCGTCATATAAGTTGATCTGAAAATAATTATGCGTGTAAGCACAGACGTTAATCTACAACTATGAGCGGCTTATATTTTCTTTGTCAGCTGTCATTAACTACAGAGTTGTAGGTTCGACAACATGAAAATATAAAACTGTGAGGGTGATGAAAGTTTTATGTTGCCTCCTGACACGGCAAGGGGGGGGGGGGCGGCTATAAAACTGGGAATAACTCGGGACGTTAACGTTTTATATGTGAATAAATCCAAGACTAGATACCATATTACCTTTTGATAACGCAGAATGCATGAACGTACTCGGCTAGAGGAGACGCAGGCTTAGAGGAATAAGATACGATTTCAAGTAATATATTTTAACTTTTCGGCAAGTAATATATTTTAACTTTTCGGCTAAATACAAGAATTATGAACTGAACAGTAAACAAATGGAAACAAAGTAAGAGAAGAAAAGTGAGAGATAAGCAAGGATAGAAAGCAAAGTAAAAATAACGAAAGAAATAAAAAGAAAGAAAGAAATTAAGAGAAACAATATAGAAAGAAAAGATGGAGACCAAAATAAAATAAGGACTAAAGAAAGAAATGAAGATGAAATAACTAAACAATTGAAAATAAACGTATGTTATAAATAAATAAAAAGACGAACAAAGAAACAACGAACCTTAGGCACTCTGAAATGATACTGTTTTGTACAACGAATCAGTTGATTAGTGCGATTGTCCGTCAAGTCAGAGGGCCACGCGCATCTCCACTACTCCCATACAATTAAAAAGGCTCCGATACAGTGAATTATCTGGAAGGCGGTGATCGGGCCGACACGCGGTCCTCCATTGTTGTTCAGGAGGGTGGCCACCCCCTCTCGGCATCGGGTACAGGAAATGGCTGACGTGTGGATCTCTCATTCCAGAACGGAAATTTCTAGATTAGTCATAGAAACTCGGAGAGTTACCAGTTAGAAGTGGAGTTACTGAATGCAGTCTGTGGTAGGTACATCGAGTTACTCCCTTTTTCCTTGTAATCCGTCGTAAGCAGTGAAAGCAGTGGTGAAATACGGTACCAAGATATGAACATAGGGTGACTGAGACAAAAGAAGAATACAAACTACAGAAATTAGAGCTTTAAGACCTCTGGTTGGATGTACAAGGCTAGACAAACCAGAAATATGGAATAAATTAGTTGTAGTTGAAGGGATTAGGCATATTATACTGCATACAGGAAGAGATGGAGAAACCGTGTAGATGGAACTGATGAAGACAGGTGGCCCATGCCTACAAGATGAAGAATAGGTAATCTTCTGCATGTTTCAGTTCCGAATTCTTTGCCTGTACTTTTTCTCCAAACGCTTATTATTTCTGTTCTTTCCTAAAAGTAAGTCTTCGCATCCATACAAAATAACTGCCTATGTTATTGTTTTAATTTTCTCTACTCTGAAACGCACATGCGATAATAAGTTTTTTTAACTGAACAACGAATAATTTCCAGAATTAATTCCTATCTTCATTACATCAACACCCTCATTTCTGCTAACGTTGTTTCGAGGCTCTAAGGCCACACTTTTAAACATTCTGAAACGATATTTTTGCACAAGTTTATTGCTGATTTTCGTTTCGTGTGACACGCTTATGTTTAGCATTATTTATATTTAGTTCAGTCATTACATAAACAATAAACAAATATTCCGACGACTTATTTATAACTGATAATTTTAAAGTTGCCGAGTTTCGGTTGTATACAGACTTTCATCTAGTCAGCCAGTCAGTCAGTCAATCTTACATAGTGCAATGCGATATTAGTCAGACCCAGTTCCATTCAAGAAAAGTAAATACTTTTTAAAGAACATCAAAGATAAAAATAAAAAAGAGGTACTTCTTCAAAACCATTATAAAGGACGAGAGTGGGGACTGCTCTCACAAAGAAAGAAAATCTGACGTCGCTAAAGAACTGAGCCATTCATATTACGTCGTAAAAAAAGTTTTCAAAAAATTTCCTGAACTTAAAAAAGACAGACTGTGATAAAGTACACGCCACGAGTGAAGAGCAGGGAGGAAAAAAGGGATCGATCATGGCCGCCACATCAACCCTCTCCTTAGTGAATAGCTGCTGAGAAGATGAGCTAGGTGTGTAGAAGGAGGGGAGAAGCAGGGATAATGAACTAATGGACTTCACTCTGCAGTAAACACCAACTGAGTCCCCTGCACACGATCATACTAGAATGCACGCCCCCATTTCTGACGGATGTACCGACCGATTCGAAAACTACTGAGGCCAGTCACACTTTTAAAAACCCAGAAATGGACAGACGAAAGTTAGTAATGTTCACCATGAACCATTTAGTTTCTGCACACGAACGATGGAAGCCAGCTGTAAAACAGTGATTTATTTCCAGTCTTGAAAGTATTACTACGTAAAATTCAAACTATAATTTGTGGACCAGCACATACTATTCACATTTGGAATGTCTTACTTTCTTGTCTCAGGGTTTTTCATAGCCTTCATCAGTCCCGCCATCTTCAATGCTACACTGGGTTATATATAGAAGACAGACAAAAGTACATGCGCAGTAATATTCAGCTTTCTCTCGGGCTGACTTTTGTGCCGATTTCAATGCGTCTAGTTAATGTAAGCCCAGTGCACGATGTTTGCCAGTTTCGGCTAAAATACACTTCACTCGTCTAACTCCAAAGATCGGAGTCCTCCTTCTGTTCAAGTAATATCCAACCTTTCACGGAACCCGAAATTTCATTGCTGCGCTCAGAAGAGCAGCCACTAGTCCCTTTTATGAGGTCGGTTCGCCGAGACCATACTTTCGTTTAAGATCAAACGAAGGCATTTTGCTAAATAAAATCCAACATTTTCGACATGGAAAGAGTTTAGTAAATTCATCCTGCCCAATAGTTTTTAAGCACGAGAAGAAGAAACCTGTGAACGATAACACCCGAGTCTATCGCTCAAGGGCGCTGTTGTTATGGAATGCCATTTTTTATCAATAACCCCAATATTTACTCTTAAAATCTGAGACAATGTGAAAGAACTGGTGAAGGGTTTTCAGCCTCAACTGCGTCTCCAAGCCTGAAAATTACCGTTCCTTGTATTCAATATATTCACAGCAACCCTCTTCCGTGCCACTATAACGACAAGATTGACTGCAGGAGACTCGAACAAGCAGATGAGTAGGAAGGGAGGATCGACGTCGCTCTGTTGGAGATCAATGCGCGTCATTACAGTGATGGCGCGCCACGGTTTCTCGCCGTAACATAATATTTATTTATTGCCACCACGCGGCCATTAATCAAAGAGTTCAGCCTTACAGATAGAATTAGGCCACAGAGACCTTTGACATTGGTTTCCGTAACGAAAAACAACCTTATGGGACGACGCTTTTTCTCGGAATATCACGTTTGTCTGTCGGTCTGTGTGTCAACCGATTCCAAATCACACACCCACTGAATGGTTTTCGTGTGACTTAGTACGAATACTATTCCATACGAGTTCCCTTCCTCCATCTTTATAATTTTTAATTGCGTGATATGAACCAGAATAGCTTGTGAATTGTACAACCAGGGTTCGATTTCCAGCACGGATGGCAATTCTTCCCACCACTGTGTCCGATCCGCTCTGGAAACTACCCAACCGCCTATCCGAAAGGACTTACCCGGAATTCTTTCTTTTGAGATGAGCTTAACGTAAGATGGCCTTTAAATTTTTCGCAAAATTCTCCTATATTAAATTTAATTACAGTAGGGTTTTCCGTTCTCGAGTTGATTCATGATGATACGTCACATTAGCTGCACATAACTTTTTCCACCAAGGGCGAGAAGTACAAATATGTCGCATGCATGGCGAAGAACGAAGTGCGTAAACTTTGGTCGGGAAGCCTACATGGAAGAAACTACGAACAAAGGTAAACGTAGGTGGATGCATGTGCCACATATTACGGTCCAGTGGCGGGCCTTTGTGCACACGGCAATGAACCTTCTAGTTCCACAAGGCAGGTATTTCTCGACCAGCTACCTGTCCATCTGTGGGCTTCTCAAGAAAGATTCTGCTACAAAGAATTGTTTAATATAAACGGCAACCAACAAAGAGTCTAACAATAAATTTATAATTGTTCGTCAGAATCTATGTGACACTTTAACACTTACGACTTCTTCATGAACTTCTGATCTAACAAACAGAAATGATAATTACGTCACGGTCTAAATCAAGGACTTGTGCAGCGGAGGGAGAGTCCTGCACCTTACTTAGTTTTCACTTTAATGTAAGCAAACATTTGTTTAACGAGGGGTACGGCAAAAACAAACAGTTCGAATTGCTGTGTCAAAGTAACAGGCGGCGTGCTCCTGCCCCCACCCGGTATTGACACGCCTCGCCCTGCGGCGGACATTTCCGACAGCTGATTTCTGTTGTCGGTGTCGATCTAGTCGCAAAGTAATCAGCAGCTCTCTCAACTACTGTATGTTGCTACAGCGTATTATTTAACAAGGTATAAGAAGACGCCAACTTTCATTCGGACGCCTTAGTCTACATGGTGAGATCAGCAAGAACTGGAAATGAAGAATTATGTAAGTTTGTGATAAATTTTTGTGCATAATTTTACTGGCAAAGATTCCATCTATATTTAGAGTGTCAGCTGTGACTCCAAAATTTCGCTGTTTTCAGCACATTATTAAAGTACTTTTATCAATGTTATTATCACCATCACCACTGAAACTTCACAGCATTCCTAGTAAAATGTTAACGCGTTTCCTCGATTCTTCACTGGATTCTTTAATAAATTATTGTTTCACGGAACCACCCACGGCAGTTAGTCGACTCAAAACTCATCATTCAAGCGACTGTTGGAGTATTAAATGATTACTTCTCTCTTATAAGTCTAAGCAGGTCTACTAATACAACTGCACTGTGAACTAAAAAACCCTATTGCAATTTCAGTAAGTGACAATCACAGCAAATCAATTTTAATGACAGCAGATCTGTCCAAACACATCTCACTGAAATACGACGCATTGTTCCCGGAACGTACTAAAAATTTTATCGCCCATAACAAATCAATATTCATTGGAAGGACCGCAGTGTGAACGCCACTTGTTCTGGTCGCTCCATTAACTAACATTGCTCTCGAATTGTCATAAAACCTCTACCAATTTCCATCACATAATTCCTTGGACACAACGAGAATAAACAGTTTGAAGAGAAACAAAACCCCGACTTAGTTACGATATTGATACATTTATTCTATGCATTCTGATGGCTGAATGCATTCCTTTTCACCACTGACCAATTGTTCCATAAATTCCAAAGTAAATGATGTAAAGTTTAACGATTTGTAGACCTACATTATTATCATTCTGTAAAATACAGAATAAACTGAAATGTTTGATACAGGGATATGTTTCAAACAAATGCGAATATTTGAATGGGCCTTTCGGTATCAAATATACTTATGATGTGAATCTAGCTAGTATAGCCACAATTTTACTAGTTTATTCTGTTTTTGTGTGACACACATTAACAGAAATTCAGGTCTTCGATTATATTAATATTATTTTCAGTTTGTACACCAGCAAATACGAATAGTAGATAAGGGTAAGAAACGGCCAAGTCTAACACAAAAGTGATTTAACAAAAACTGTAGTCAGAAATAACCACTGCAAGAATTACCCACCTAGGCAAAAACGGGGACTGAGTAAGGGCTGGAAGACAGGGACTTGATTGCCAACTGACTTCGCCGGTTCTGTCCGTTTGTAGCATGTATTATAACAACTCTTCAACCGATGAATGGCATTTCATGGAATTTAATATTAGGAACTTTTCTTTTAAGCTGTCAAGTTTCAATTTGTGTCAAAATCTGACAACAATAGCGGACTCTTCACACGAAGATCTACAAGAATTTATGCACTCAGAAGTGCCCTTGGAGAATCAACATACAGATACCTATCCACGTAACCACGTGGGGAGTCCCGTTACCCAGTCAGACCGGCGCTACACGTCCAACCCAGGCAAAGGTGATTTACTTCAGACAACTTTGACATCACTGGCGCCCTTCGGAAAGATAAATGGTCTTGTCTTGACGGAAACATACACCATAATTCGTACTTATGCTACTTACAGACGCGCTTATAACAGTTGTTAATCTACAGCCTATACCAAAACGAATGGTCCGAAACTGTTACGGTGCCCGAATTTATAACTTGTGTTGGGCAAGGCCGTGGTCTAGGCAACACGGAGTTTTCCTCCGTGGCATCCCAACAATTATTCCACTCACACACAGAAGAAGGCAATGGCAAACCACTTCTGGATCATCTGCCAAGAACGTATATGAACAGGTCCCAGTCCGAGAAAAGGATGGAAGGATCCTGTTCATATGGACCTGTCGTCAGACAGAACACTAAATAATAATAATAACTGTATCCAGCTCACACATACACATCCAACAGATACCTGTGGTTAGAGCGGACAGAGGATAAATGTTACGAGTCGTCTCCATGTATTGCCGAGGTTAATAATGCATGCAGTGACGTCTACGCCCCCCTGACATCTTAATATTAATCAAGAGAACAACTTTACCTTTCTATTTATTTCCAGATGCGCCAGGGACCATATTTAAATTGCAGCAAACTCTCCAGAAAAAGCGGTACATATATAGAACATGAATTAAAACGCAATATCGTGAATAGACCTGCAAGTTTACAGTATATGAAGGTGGTATTCAGAAGTGTGGGGAAAAGGATTAAAGACAATGAAAATCGAAACATACGGTTGAACAGAGTTAAGAAAAACTATTTAAGATTAAAAGCTTTTCATATTTTAAAAAAAGCAGGTCTACTAGCTGTTTCTGGCGCAGTATCTACAAGCGCGTAATTCTTTGACTATATTAAGACAGAGACTATGACATGTTAAACGCTGCCACACAAACAAATAGCGATGGACTCTCTGTGTCCATTGTTTTAAAAAGGTAGGCCAAAAGCTGCCACTGCGTTTCTTAAACCACCAAGCCATAAAAGATGTATTAGAAAATTGAGGTTACGCTTCACGCATGATCGACCTACGCATTATATTAAGGTTAGTACAAACCTCATGTTTCGGGGACTTACCAGGGCAAAATCTCGACCTATTCACTGCTATTAACTCACTAGCATATATTATAAAACACATAGTAGAATTAATTAAAAAGGTTTGCCCCATTTTTGTGTCAAAGCACGTGTGCATTGTCTTTGTGGTCATTTGAGCTGATAGAATGGGGGCAAGTCTTATTAGTGTGTCGTGGTCTTCAGCATCTATCACTTCGTTAACTCGATTACACTTCTAGTGTATTCTGGGTCGTATACGTAATGACGTGGCTTTTGTTTTAATCCGTCATGGTTTTAAACACGCAAAATAACAAGATGATATTCAAGTTAGAAAGGGCTATAGTATCCACGTGTTTGTGCTAGTATTCAATAGTTTGTATAAGGGTTATGAATGTTCTGTTACTGTTCAGCTAATGAGAACAAAACGCGCGTAAAGAAAGGAAACAAAGCGTGCTTATGCAAAAAGGACGCCTAAGGGCGCAAGGCTGCTAAGTGTGCTTATGGCCCCATGCAGTGTGCCCAGACAATTGTTCTGAAGAACCCTTTGTGTAAAATAAGCTACTAGCTTAGTATTTAGGCTTATTTTTCTGAAGAAAACAGAAAACACTGCAAGACATTCTTGACGGACTGTGATCATGCCCCATTGTACCGCCTGCCTTAACACTCAATAAAGATTTCATAAGAAAAACATCCGTTCTCGATGTGGCAATTTGTGCAAGGCTGTAGAAGGTTATCAATTTATACACTTCTATTCACTTCGAAAGAACACAATGAGAGCACCCGCATTTTCGACTGATCGTTAAAGAAGAAGTTGACGTCTTACAAAAGAAGACTAATTTAAGAAGAACGTGGACTTACCTGATTTGCTGGTGGCACGCAAAGACTCCGTGATGGTGGCCGAGTGGTAGCCCTTCGACGAACTCAAGCCTAAAACACAAGAACAAAGCCTTAATAAATCCGTCACAAAACATATGAATGATTTCAATGGCAGCTGAAGGCGTGTGTGTGTGTGTGTTTGTAGGTAACTTGAATAAGCGCTGCCGAATGGGATTTAACACAGTTCTATCTTGATACTTGAACCTTATTCTCCACTACAAAGTCGTATAAAAAGTATTTGGTTTGTGGTGATAAGAACAGTTTATAACATTCCTTCCCAATATAGTTTAAACTAACTGTAGGCCTGCTTCCATAATCTCTAAGACGTTGGCAAACCTTCTATCAGACTACAGGACACTACAACACAGAATAAATCTATCTTAAAATGATTTTAATCCTAATCGTAATAAAGTAGCCCATTATATGAGATTGCAGATAGGATTTAACTGTGAACACTGTAATGAACCTTCGGGTTTTATAAATCATTGGATCGACCATCAGCTTCTCAATAAAGAATTATCCAAGAATTTTGGCGTAAATCCAAACAATAACTAAGTATTTGTACTTTTGCCAATGGATAGGCGGTCAAAGCTGTTACATATACAAGCCCTGTGGAGTCTGAGGTTTCTCAAAAAGCTATCAGTGGGCATAACGATTAACCTGAAACTGCGGCACTCATGCTGTATTACGGTGGCCCACTCGCTACGTCATTCTTTTTTTTTTTTTATCTCGGCGGCCATGCACAGTGCAGGATGACGTAACAGAGGGTAACGGGGTTTCCTCTGCACGAATTATATGCCAATATATAACCAGCTCTGTGACACTGAGAATGAATTTACAGCATGGATCCCTGTAATAATGGCTATTCACTCCTCTCATCGCCGAGTTTCTATTTGATTACATCTAGTTGGCACTTCCCGAATTTACGGAGAGAAAAATAAAAAAAGAAACGGTACATAAAACACAAATATCCACTCACTATGTGAAACAATTATAAATTACCCCAAAATGTACAGTTTCATTTGAAAAACATGCAAAAATAAATGTCGTTACTGAACAATGAACTCTAACTTAGGCCTGTATAGCCTACGTACAGACGCATTAAATCAAGGGTGTACAATAAAAAATAGACACATTTATGGCGAGGTGATGTTCTGGGCACCTGAACTTTGCCATATTTTGTCCCACTTACTTGCTTTCACTACTGAAAAACAACACCAAACCGATTCATGAGCATTTTATCGAGTTCCATATTTACTTTTCATAATTTTTGTACATGTCTCCGTAATTTTATTTTCGAAGACGATCCATCCTCTTTTTCTTATTTTAGTTGGAGTGAATGAAAACTTCCATTTTAATCGAGCCGACGAGATTTCAAACGCGTGCAAATATTTTTCAGTGGCTTTACATTCCCACAGACTTGAGAGTTTTCTAGGCTAACAAGACTGCAAAAATGTAATCCGAACACGAAAACACAGTGTTTCCACATGGGTTCTTTGCAAATTTCAATACCCGATCAACATAAAAACAATCATCGCCCTGATGACGGAGGCAGTATGACCTCTGAAACGTTGGTAAACATCGACCATACTACACGGCGCAACAACCCAGAAGACGGAAATCTTCAGACTCAGCGCCCTGATAATGGAGGCAGTATGACCTCTGAAACGTTGGTAAACATCGACCATACTACACGGCGCAACAACCCAGAAGACAGAAATCTTCAATATAAAAAGGGTTCATTCCCGTCAACTTTGACGGGTCATATGTATATATCGCTAATGATGAGTTTGGGTGGAAGGAATCGTGATTCGTGGCAGGTACTGAGGGAAGCTGCCCCCCCCCCCCCAAGACCCATCATTCCCAAGTTCAGGACCATTATCGGTCGCCTGCGGTAGGCCTTTTGCCTGGAGCACAGAGTGAAGATCTGGACCTTGCTAGGAGAGTTAATGTTTCCATAGCAACGGGCCGGGAGGGGGGGGCCTTATCCACGTGGAGACAGGGGGCCGCTCGTTAGGACTTATCAAACAGCGGCTGTCGCCTGCACAAGACATTCACACATTAACTATTGTGCGGCCATATTGGAATCCATCACACACTGTGATGTGCTCTCCCCTGCTCCCCCAGCATCTCGGTGGAGGAGGAGCACAGAGATACGGCCAGCACATTTCTGAAAGGGGAATGTTTGCGCATATTGGTCTTCGTTTGTTTCATATATGTTGTGTTTAGTTCACAGCTAATGGCCGCCGTGATAGCAGCATGGTTCTTGGTGTAAATCACTATAGAGTAAAGAGATTTGTGTAATGGTCTTCTAACTTGGTAACCTATTTAATGAAAGCACGGAGTAAGAAATAATTTAATCACTGGGATTAAGTACGAACCTTGTTACCATTTAACTATGAAGCCAATCCGTTTGGCTGTCTACCGTTAAACGTACCAGTACAACTATTAAAGTAATGGCAATGATATTCACTTACAAACCAATTTATCCACCTGTTTCGCCTCACCCATCTTATTCTAAGCTGCTGTAGCACAAATGAACGCAAAAGGAAAAGCACACAGCTTAAGTGTGGAGGTAATTTCCTATCATGACTGATACCGACGTGACCGCAGTGAACGTTGGAGCTGGAAGTGATGCCATTTCCACGCAGTAAGCTATAAGATTTTGTTTAGTTAATTTTTCTCAAGAAATAATGACATTACTCTGTACTTCCAGATAGCTCCTACAGATCCTTTATCGATTTGCATGCCATTTAATCTACTAAATTTACACCGGGAGTCTATGATATGGTGTTATAGGCCTCCTACTTACCCGACGAGGAAGAGGAAGACAAATGTCCATGGTTCGAGTTCTTCTCTGCGCGGTTCTGAGAATGGGGCTCTAAACCTGAAACAACGAAACATAAGATCACTCCGTTAACACCACGCCAATTACTGTCGGAGTCACATACAGCTTAAGTAGGTTAAAAGCAAAATATTAATTATAAGAACATTTAATTGCAATCATTGTCATCCGAATACTGATTAGAAATTTTACGGTATTTTATATATTCTTCTTCCTGTGGCTCTACAACCTAGTGCGGGTCTTGACCGCCCCCTTTCGGAGGTTTCTTAGTCTATTTTATACGCTACAAGCTTAATAAACTACTTGACAAGGCTATTTAGTCATTGGTCAGTGTGTCATTTTCAGAGTGTACATTTATTTCCGCATAGACGATGGATACTCTTTCCGTGCTACGAAACAGTATCTCATTTAGAATGACAGACGGCGGTGTTTTAATAATTTACTTGTAATACGAGCAATCTATTTCGAAAATAGAGGCTATATATTTGAATCACTTTACTATTAAATTATATATAAAATAGGGTTGTGATACAATTTAAAATAATCGCTGCCGCAATTGTTCATGCAAATACACTTAGCCACATCGTGAGGTTACGGTATCCGATCTACAGATCCTCCCATCAAGGACTTAGATCAGTGCTTCCCAAACCTGGGTAAATTACCCAAAAATGGGTAAAAGTGGTTTTTCTTTGGGTAACGACACACCCATTTCTGTGTGACTTGACTAAAACCCCCGATAGTGTTAATGGTTTTGCAGAGCAAATGATGGAGCTTAGGTCTTTCAGGTTAACAATTCACGATGAATATCCTGTTGTAGCTGGGGAGGCCGTGATGCAATTATTGCAGTTTCCGAGCACCTGCATGTGTGAAGTGGGATTTTCCACTCTTGTCTTCATAAAGAGCACGAAATGAAACTGTTTGCTGAACCCCGAATATGATGAGAGGTGTGCTCTGTCTCCAATTGCTCCAAATTTTACGGAACTAGTAAATAATATGGAGCAGTGGCATTACACTCATTAGCTGGGACCTGGGTGATGAAATATTCATGGTGAATAATTACCAAATTGTTTGTGGCTGCTAAAATGTTTAGAGATGTTTAAAATATGTTTTCTGTGCAGTTTGTGCTTTACCTACTTTGGGTCAAAAGGACGTTCTGATGAGCGGTTTTGGGTAATGAAGGAAAAAGTTTGGGAAGCAGTGACTTAGATCATTATGAGCAGCCGAAACACCAGGACCAAGGCTCGAACGGCGTACCCTGTATAGAAAATATACTTGGTGTGCCGAACGTGAGTAAGAAAAGCAGAAGAAAACAGAGATAACGGTAATATAAATCAAATTTCAACAAAAGAGAAAATCCTCATTTCCCGTCTCCCAAACGCATCATTTTCCTGCTGCAGGTCTTATCACTTCCCTGCCTGCTGTCGGCTAGACGCTGCAGGACAGTGTGTTCCGCAATGCGCGCAGGTTGAGGGAACGTGGAAGTGTTTACTCACCCAGTACAGAACCGTTTCACCACGTCTGAACTGACGAATGTGTCAGGAAAAACGGCACACATTTTGAAAACGTTTAAATGAGCGCCCAACTAAAAGTATGTTGCTACAGAAAGCCTATACTACCTGCTTCTTTTTTCAACAACTATGAAAGTTACAGACTGAATGCAAGCCTATTTGTGTATCGTCCGGTTATCAAAAAAGACAGCTGTAATCTATTCCCCTAAATATTTGTAAACGAGATGAGGTGTGTTTCATGTGAGGTTCAAACACAATATTATTAAACGTAATGAATAATACCCTGGAAATGACATGAACATCAACATTCAATTCCAAACACATTTAAACAAATAACATGTCATAACCACAATCAACTGTTCAGGGTATAAACAATTTAGGAAATGTACGTGTGCGAGATTACATTCCGCGCTGTCTTACTCGTCAATATGGCGATGTTGCAGTGGACTAGAGTTGTTCGTCCCAAACTCATGAGTTCGCACAACCGCCATGTTTGTTTCGGTGATAGGAATTTTCGTTTTTCAAGATGATATTTAAATAAGCCTTCTTTGTTTCGAATATTTCCGTGCTAACGTGTAATACTCTCTGTTAAAAACGCACGTGTACTTAGCGCTAGCTTTAACTGCTGAAACATGGCCATACACATTTCCTGCCCTTATCTTCTCAGACGACAAATAAGCAGTAAATACAGATCAGAAATGCTAGTCGTTCTGAACTACACTATTTCGTGCGGGGAGCGGGAAGTGTTAATATGGTTCCGACAAAGGGAAGAACTTTGGAACCTCAAAAGTTATAATACATTTAAATCATTAGGCCGTTGTTGAAATCAAATTCCGCAATTCGACTAAACGTTTGTCTGATTTTACAGAAAGTAAAAAATAAATAAATAAAATAATTGGAACGGAATTGTGTGAATCTTTATCTGATGGGGCTTGTGGAGTCTTATCGCTTTTATGACATCTTCAGCATGTTGTATTTCAGTTTCATATTATACGTCTAGGGGAGACAAAGTTAGGAAGCAAATGGGCAGGTTTTGAAATTCCGAGTTCCGAGAAGGGGGGACACATTACTGACTTGGCGTTTCCTTCGCCCGGACCGTGCGGGAAGTCACACTTTTCTCACCCCCCCCCCCCCCCCCCCAAACCACCTATTCCACTTTCCATCCACTTAAACATTCCTACTGCAGTATACTGCTCTGGGCAAACTTTATTTTTAGTGAATGAGACCTACACACAAGAGGCCACTTGGCAGACTTAGGGGACAATGGGGGATAGTATTAAAATGCATCTTCTAGAAACGGACTGAAGAATGTGAAATGGAATCTGCTGGCAGGGCTCAACGGCGCGAGTTCTTGTGAATACTAAAATGAATCATCAGGTGATGACTTCCTAACTGAGCAACTATCGACTTCTCAAAAAGGAATCTGTTCTATGGAGATATTTTTCCTCAAAGACGCATATTAAATTGTCCAATGTCCTAATGCCTATAACAAATGTAGTTAGATTTTCTATTACTTTCCAAAAACAGCAATGAGTCAGAAGCTTCTAAGACCGAGTACTCTCTGGTGTATCCAATGCCACCCAGTACAACTTAACAGTGAACTTTATGAACATCCTCCGAATCAGTTCAGGAATAGTAAAATTGCTATCATGGCAAATTACAAATGAAACCCAATTTACTAAGACTAAACATGAACAATTATCACAACTTCTAAAGTTTCTAAAATTGCTGAGATTATGGAAGTCATTTTCATAAGTTTGATTTCTATCGTTTCAGCCATTTAATTTAAAAGTAACTGCATTATTCGTGAGTGATTGCCACAATTAATATAAAACTGATTTTTTTCCTTTTATTCTGCATTTTCATTATCTTCTTCTTCTTCTTATCCCTTTTCTTATTCCACTATTCAAATTCTTTTATTTCCCATTTTCCTTCACTTCATTTGCCCTCAACCTCCTCCTCTTCTACGTGTCACCCCCTGAGGTGTTACTTGTGTTTCCAGCAGGTCAGTAATATCAAGCCAGTTCAGAGAGTACGCCCGTTCCTTAACCCGTTCTATTTTCTCTGAAGTTCCTATAATAAAAAATCATAATAGAGCTATACACATAATTCTGAGAAGGTTCTTGATACACTAAATTTATTCAGATGTCACGGACAGAAGGACACTGCCCCGCCCAATTATAGCAGGCTCCATCGAGGGCTTGCATACGATATAAAGCACAGAGCATGGAATTTGGGTGTACGGAGCGGACAGCGAATTCACAATTAAACCAATCAATCAATGACTAATTAGATTAGTGAAGTGAAAGATGAACGAAGAGATGATTAAATGGCCGGCTGAATAAACTGGGTGGTCGATAATAAATTAAAGAATGATTAGAAGAATACATGTAGGCTTAATGCATGAACGTTCAGATGAGTGAATTATACATGAATGAAAAAGCAGATAGATGAGTGTCTTTATTGATAAATGAACTAATAAATGTCAAAAAGAGATTGAATAAATCATGGACGGACTACTATAAATGTCTACATTGCTATAAAGCTAATTTAATATATGCTAGTTGTCCTTAAAAACTCTGTGATATTAATTATCTTAGTAATCAGTCAATTACGCTTAAAATACGTTGCTTGTAATCTAGTATAAATATTTACACTGCGCTAGGCTGCAGTAATGAATTCTGCATTATAAATAGCATGACTCAAGAAAATTTCTGAGCTTCTCTTTGAATTGGAGGAAATGAACGTGGAAAGATAAGTAAGTCTGTCCTGCCAAGGCGCAACCCGTCGTCGCTCTTAATTGTCAAGAGACACGTCGCTAATTTATCGACAACAATTATCTGGAAACGAGCAGAAAGTAGACAGAGACATCTAGAGACACAATCAACAGGAACTCTTATCGGCACACAACAATTTTTCTGCTTTTTCAAGAGGAAGAAACAGTTGCCGGATCCTGAATTGGAAAAATTACGTTTAGTAAAATGGAAGCATAAAAAAAAGGGAAATACATGAAAATGTCAAAGTTACAAGATGGAAAAACAGTAGCGTACAAATAAACTGTCAAGCGATAAATAGGCCTTTAGAAACAGGGCAAAGATATATGAAGTTCATAGCGAGAGACTACTCAAGCAAAGCGTTCATCAGGAAATAAGGATCTACAAACGTTAAAACGTGTAATAAAGGAAGTCCTTATAGCGAACATGTTCTTTTAAATGCTTCCATCCACAAAGACAAATGTATTCTAGCTTGTACGGCTAATGTTTTGCAATATATTTTGAAAATTTTATAAAACTGCACACAACAGGGAACACGCATACAAAAAATGTTATTCTTCGTTAAACGTACATGATAATTTTATAAATTATCTTAAGAATTAATATATACCACAATATATAACTTTTATATATTGCGGTACATATATTTCTTAAGAAAATTTATCACGTTGGATTTTATAGACCTACACATTTAATGTAGTATTGCCGTAATAGAGAATTTCATCAGAATCCATTCGGGTAGTACCGGAGTTGAATCACGCGAACGTAGTTTACAGACACACCTCTCAGCTATGCAAAACTCCACGGGGTAGAATCATTCTGGTGAAGCTAAGAGTACGTTCAACTACTCAAGATATTCCCTGCCTTTTATAGAACTCAAAGGTTCATTGAGGAAATTAGATGAAGAAACGTGTCGCCATCTCTCAACGCTTAAAGCTAACTATATGTGACTTTCCAGCAACAAGAATTATAAGTTACCGTGCAAACATTTTAAAGAACAACATTGAGAGGGTTCAGAAAGTCAAAAAAGCCATTATGACGCAGAAATCTACTTTTCGTTATAAAATATAGAACCCAGGTTGAAAAGCACATTACATTTTGTGTGAATTCTCTCAGCAGGAGAAAAAGTACTCTAAATATAAATATTGGTTTGCATTTTATAATTCACTGGCATCTGTACTCTGATATTGCTCTACGTGGGAAACTGTAGCTGGTGTAATGGAGATGTTCCGCTTTCTGAGCGCACTCCAGTAATGTCCATTTATTAAGATGGGGGCAATCAAACATATTGTGTGGCGCGTGAGGGTGTGATGACGAGCTGCCGTCTGCTGCTGGTGTTCCCAAATGCAGAGCGCACAAGTCACTCACATCTACGTATGTTCGTTAATTGAAGCATACCAACAAAGCGATAACATTCAGTCGGAGAGAGATCGACAGATAGACACTGAAAAATGGATGGATGGATGGATGGATGGACAGATATAAGTGCAGACAGACAGAGATATATGAATAGGCAGAAAGACATACAGACAGATATAAGAGACTTGATGGGGGGAAAAACAGGTGACACTACATACGTTCATTATGGAAAACTTGAACAGGGTAAATTTTGAAGACAAACCTTACAGACAAAACACTCATACAAAAATATGGAGTGTAACTTTAATATTATTATTTCGGTAGCAAGAGGCACCCGGAGAGAAGAATAAATTTAGTAGGAGTAATAATAATAATAATAATAATATTTCTCGTAAGCTGGAGTTTAGAACACTCTCTTTTTAAGTGGCAAACGCCTGACAATTACCGCGACAAATCTGACTACGCTGGTTGTCATGTGACTTGGTAATGAAATCGACGTCCCTTCGCTTCCTGTCTTCTTGGTTCCACTGACGCAATTTTCCCTCTCCGCGGGACACATTCGCTGTCTTTTCACAGCATTGATTAATAGTTAAAGTGTAGTGTTGGGCCCTCCCGATACCACCCCACCCCCCACCCCTGCAAACGCCTCTCTTGCGCTGAGGGGAGATTTAGTTGATCCGATAAAGGGAGATCTGGGGTAGTTTATACTGCACACAGGGGTGCTACCCCACAACACAGAAAAGTGTAGCGTTAAGGAGAATAGGCGAGCCTGAAAGTAGTAAGTGAGCTGGCGAAGTCCATAGTCCACTGTCCACAGCAAACCAAGCATTTTTCTTTTTAACTCTTTCAACAGCTCTGTCCCATTCAGTGCGACACTTTTGAAAGTCAAACTGTCATACGATTAACATTTCTGCATAACCTATTCGAAAAACGTGGTGAAAGAAATTTTCAGTCTTAACTTATGCTCGTACTTTTATCCCCCCGAATTTTATGTAGGCCTCGTAAAACTAATTTATTTCGTTACGCTTTTAGAAGCATCAACAGAAGTACTATTACCTTTTGGCTGGTGGGGATATTTCGCGACTGTGCAGTTTTTCCTTGTAAATATCATTCCACCGCTGGTACACATTCACTCATGTATCATCTGGAGGGGTAGGCAATGGACCCGTTAGCGGCCTCATTTTCACAGGGAGAGTCTCACCACATTGCAACAGCAATAAGCATAATACACGTTACGTGTGTATCTTAGTGGAATAGGGAAATGTTGACTGTTTGCTCCAAATCTCAAAACTTTTAGATCAAGTTCAGTCCTTTCTGAATCCTTAATAACAGTGATTTCTTTCCCCCACATACGTGCAAAATGCATGAATTTTTGACACCCCTGTGTGAATACTGGAATAAATATCAGAGTGAGTATGTTAACTTACATAGTGGGAAGTACAGCTGGTATTACCAACGTATCAGTCACAAATTGTCCATTGTAATCACTTGATATGTGTTTGTTGGCCCCTTGAACATATTCATATTGATTCAGAGGAACAATGATATAAATCCCATTGTGTGTGTTCGTGAACATGTATACACTTCGGAATTAACCGTCGGACTTTTATAAAAGCTTATACGAATATCATTCCTTTAGAAGTCACTTCATCTTCGTAGCTTTAAATCCCTACTATTAATAATTCCAACATGGAGACAGTGCGAATTATTGACATGTATTCGAAATTAACCAAGGTAATTCGTTTTACGAAATGAAAGGAATGCAAAGAAGGTAACTTTTGTTTACTGTCGTCTTCTGGGTAGTGACACTGTATATTCTTGCACTTTGTTACAAACGTTTTGGAGGAAGGTATCGCCCCCAATTCCAGAAGAAGGGGAGAAGTTTGTAGGCATCTACAAGACTGCAGGACCTCACAGCCCACAAGATCAAAATCGATACCTTCACGGCCGTCAGAAACTCAAGTCTCAGAACGGACGATATTCGTCTTGGGTAATTTTTCTTGGAACGTAAAGCAATGGAACCCTTGAAAAACCTACTTAGTTTTAATCTTATCACAAGTGATTCTATTAAATGTTTAAAATTACAAAGTGGGGAATCGAGTAAAATCCTCAACATAAGCCTCACAATTTTCTGCTACAGGGATATCTATGTTAGTGGTTACTGTGTACAGAAATACATAACTGAGTTGTACAATTAAACCTATTAGCCTAATTGGGGGGGGGGGGGGTTCAAATCATGACCGGGTTATCGGTCACCTTCAAGCAACCTCGTCGTGCTTTCCCTCATTCTCTCCAATCATCAAATATGCCACAACTGTCTCCTACGTCCTTCCATACTCACCATGTATGGCATTCTTACCATCTCATCTCAACATATGCCATATATAATCGATGGACTTAATGTAACGTCGTTAAATAACCTAAGACTCGATCATAAATCAAATTCCTATATGTTTTCCGCATGATCTCTACAAATCAGAAAGTTCTCTATGAAACAGCCCTAATACCATAAAAGTGTAAGAATCATGAAGCTCCTAGTTCATTTATCTACCGTGTCACTTTATACTGTCAACACTGCAACACATAATGAGAGCAAATTTTGAAGATTTAATTTTTTAAACCTTATGTGCACTACAGTAAGCTAAGAACATATTCTAAGCAAACGGTAACGTCTTTTAATCACAACTTTACTGCTGATATAATTGTCTTCCTTGAAGATAAATCAAGAAAAAATCCCTCGTCTTTCACACTTAAAGACGACACAAGTTACACTAATTAAATTCAGCTTATTTTAAATGATTCTAAAAATTCCTGCCTCCAAAGAGTTTCACTTTTTTGAAATTCTAATTAAGGACAAAACATAAAAATAACACTTTTGTAAAACAGTTTTAGCGAAATATTTTGCTATAAACAAGACTCCACCCCCAAATCTCTCTCCCTTTAATTAATGCGAACTATTTTAATTTCTAGAAGAAACCCTGAAAACAATAATAAAAAACTCGGTAACCCCCTGCCCCCACTAATGACCCCCGAAAGGCATCCCTTTTTACATCATATTTCTTTCTCTGCGTCTGAAGTTTCAGCTCCCTCGTCCGTTTACTTTGATTCATTCCCTGCTAGAAAGTTTTCTTTCCCAGGCGGTGCGAAGTGATTACGGGGGCGGGGGTGGAAGGAGGTGCATGGGGGTTGGAAGACGAATCGCACAACGCCTTGCTTTATTACCGCCTCCCAGTCTCACTTCTTTCCCTCCCACGGCAGAACTTCCGGGTTGTTGCCATGGGAACCGACTGGGATGTGGTCTCATTGTGCCCGGACCCAGCACCGAGAAGAAAAGGAACGCTTATACTGATGAATCCCACTTGCAGGTTCGTCCACGGGGTAGCATAATGCTTTTCGTGCCTAACGACTGCTGACCCGTGGGGTTTTATTTAAAGAAACTCTTGTCAGTCAGTTCGATATGCCGTTTCTTAGTTTGTTAGTTGGTTACAGATAACGGAAGATTTTTTTGTCACTTTAGTTTAAAATAATTTCTATTCATAAACTCCTTGGTACAATGAGTCTCATAGCTAGTTAAAAAGTTCCTTGCTTTCATGGAATCCCAAGTTTCATCACTGTATTCATAATATCCCACCACTGAACACTAACCTGAGACAGTTCAATTCACTCCACTCATTCATTCACACACTATTTTCTTAATATCCATTTCAATATTATCCTTATATATATATGCCTACGTCTCCCAATTGCTCTCTCCCCTTCAAAATTTTCGGTCAAAAATTTGTAATCATTAAATATTCATTTATAAATGTCTCGTGCACTTCATGTTTCATCCAAGTTTTCTATACGATACCGGCTTAAGAGCGTCGAGCGGTGACAAAGACGTCACGTAGGTCGGTAAAAAGCGACGGTCACATGCCGGCCAATAATAATAATAATGTTATTAATTAACGCCAGTATCTGAATAATATAAGATAAACAAATCTGGACTATATACATATCTCCACTGCCTGCAAAAAAATCGGAAACAGAAGTTAGAATTCCAGGTATGCTGCAGAAAGCACTTTGATACGCTAATATTTCTGTAAAACAATAAATCTTTTTACAAAACCACTGACCTTTGTTATTTCAACTAACGTTGAGGCGCAGTGGTTGGCTTTTCTGTTTCCTGTTCAGAGTTCCGGGTTTCGAGTCTCGGTCTGTAGATGGGACAACCTGGTTGAGATTTATATGGCTATTTTCCTATAGTCCCTTCATAGAAATTACGGGAAAGTGCCTTAAATTAGGCCATGACCGTATCGTTCAACTTATTTTCCAACCATTCTATTAAACGCTACGTGACACACGCAGTTGAAATAGCATATTAAATAATCCAATAATAAACAGATCTTTTAACAAAATACCGAAAACGTTATAATACAATCGTAAGATACAATAAGATGTTTAATAAAGTCTAATGCAATAGACGTGTTTTTTTACCCAAAAGTCGAGGCCGATTGATTAATGCTCTTGCTCCATATTCAGGAGATCCTGGGTTAAAATCTTGGCCCGGAGACTGGCTACCCTGAATGTGGTTTTCCTCATGCCCTCTAGGGAAATGCCGGGATAGTGCCTTAAATTAGACCACGGCCACTTACTTCCTAACCTAACATCATTTTCATTCATTTAATCGTCCTATTATTCGACACTATGCAGTCTGAACTACTGACAGTGTCGTTAAATAACCCATAAATAAGTATATAAATGAGTAAGAAATAAATGGCCACATTTGTAACAAGCAGAAGTATCGCGTTCCCCTGCACACTGCGAGACTACTAAGGGTCAGATGCTATGGATACTGTACTAATTGATCTCTCAGATTGATGGTTCGATCTGGTGGCCTTCTCCTCCCTCACATTAATTGCTAGCACCGGAACCCTGCTGCAGCCATTTCGACGTCATGATTATTGATACGGGATTGAACCAGACACGAGTTTCCTGAAAAACACAGCAACGAAGCGAGCAGAAAAATATTCGTTTTGTGACAAACCTTTGATTTGTTTTGTATAACCAACAACGGAAACAGAGTCGGGATTACATTCAATCGCTTCAGAAATCTGTTAAAAATACCATAATGCAAGTCAGTGTTCCTCAGCTGGTCGGTCCCGAAATTCTAGTATTCCTCAGACATTTACGACAGCTGGAATATTATTATTTCACGAGTGAAGACGTCAAGTTCTAGCATGAGCGAAGAACATCTTATGGGCCCGACCATGTCTGTCTGTCTGATTTCTTGCAGTCTCTCACTAGTTACGAAGAAGATGATTACATTCATTTTCGTTTCATACCGACAAGAATGTTCTGGAAAACTGAAATTATGTATACGCCTTCGTGCATTTTTAAAAGACAATGTTCAATACCGGTAATTATAATGACTGCTATTTTAATTCTTCAGATCATAAAGTTTTAGGTTCGGTCGCAACATAGTTGCAAAAATGCGCCTATTAACTTGGTTATGTATGTTTATCTGTCTGTCTGTCAGTCCGCATGTAACAATTCGACAACAGCCGAAAGTAATTTCATGACACTTATATAATAAGGAGTCTTACTAAACTTGGTCGAAACATTAGAATTGTAGTTTTAATCGGACAATAACGCGCATATTACACGAAGACCTACATGCATTTCTTCGCGCGGAAGAAACCAGATGGGGAATCCACATGCTAACTTGCTGACGATGGTTATCCCGGAAACCCCAGCCGTGGAGGAATCTTCCGCGATGTCAACATCCTGCCAGACAGGTGCCAGGTAGACAGACACGCCACTCGTACAAATATAATGCACTCTGGACAACTTTAATGCCACTAGTGCTGTTCGAAGAGGTAAACTATCAAATTTTGACGAACGTTCCAAAACTGTTGCTCTATGCGTACATTTCCTGACTGGTTTCTGATAAGAGGAATGCTGAGAAAGGAAATATAGACAGGCACTGTCAGAAACCCATCACTCCATAAGCATCTACTAATTATTGTAATTACTGCCGAGGCCTGAAACATGACTGGATTTCACAGACGCGTGTGTATACTCACTGTGCGTCCTTTTGTCGGAGACGGAGGACATGGCGTCGTCCCTTCGGGTGTCCTGTAGCAGATCTTGTGTCGCAGCATTGTTACGCGGAGGTGGTGCGAAAGGCGAGCTGGCGAGGTCGCTGAAGGCGCTGGACGCTGCCAAGTAGCTGCCCCGGTCCTGGAGCGCCGCCTTGGCCTTCTCTACAGACTGCTTGAGCTGCTCGAAAGTGGAGGAGTTGCAGGCGAACCGATAGGCACATCCCGCGGCCCAGTCACCCGCCGTGCCACTCAGCCCAGCACTCATGCAGTCCTCGCTCTTGATGGCAGGCATCGCGGGCGGACACGCAGCTGCCACCCGCTTCAGGTCCAGAGCGCTCTGGTAGGAGCACGAGCTCTCGTACATGCCGAGTTCCAGTGCCAGCTCCACCTGCAACAGACAATAACAGTGTGTACACAGACGTAGGTCCACCTGCAATAGAAGTTCCTACTGTTGACAATAGCAAAGTGTACGCAGACGTAGTTCCATCAGCAGAGTGCATGTAGAACAGGCCTATCATTGATAACTTCACCTGTGACGAAAGTTCCAGTTGTTTAGAGCAGCAGGATTTATGTCTATGCAAAATTTCGTTGAAAGTTACTTTTTCAGCAGTACATTTACTACGAAAGTAATAGTTAAGCAGTGCTGCATATGCTCTATACAAATCTTGGACGTCCAACGTGAAATTAAATTCAATGGAAATATCTGAACACAAGGAGAATGAAGTAGGCCCTAAATCAGCTGTTTAGAATATTATATATAACAAGTAATTTCCTGGTTTATACGTGTAGCATGTTATTGTAAGGATATGAAAGTATAGGATATGACGTGGTGGGTATGTGGCTAGGGTAAGGAGAGACCGGAAATGCATATGTAATTTCGGGTGGGAAAACCTCGTATAGAACGTCCACGTACAGCGCCGAGAATGATATAGAAATATAACATTAAGATGCATGTTAGGGAAGTTGGTTGTAAGAATTTGAGGTAGATGGAATTGGCTCAAAATCGTTTCCAGTTGCGGCACTTGTTATATTGGCTGTTTCAGTCTGTACGAACGTACACAAATGGCAAAAGAAATGTGTAATAATTATCAATTCTTTAGTTCTTAAAGTTCTCACCATATATACTGAAATATGTAAATTAAACCGGACGTAATAAGTTCTTCGCAGATACCGTTTAATGCAGCGTTTCTCAACCTATGGTACGCGAGCAAATATTGAGTGGTACGCGAACTAAGTAAGAAAATCAAAAGATAATATTAATTTCAATAAGTTTTCCCTGAACGTATTTCGTTAGTGGTACATTTAATGTGTTAAATTAGAATTAGTGGTGCGCCAACGAAAAAGGGTGAGAACCCCTGGTTTAATGCACACGGCTACTTAAATCTGGCGTCACTGCTGTCATTAATACAAAGCAGTCAACGGATACATACATAGATTATGTACACTCATTAAAGTCTTAAATATTATTGTTTCAGTACAGTTTACGGGCTACTTCGACAACATTCGTAGGAGTTCTTATTATAAAATGTACTTGGTCAACGGGAATATACATTCATGATACTGTCATAATAAACATTCCTAGAAATTTAATTGTTTAAGTATAATTTCCCATAAAAACCACGTAGAAGACTGGTCATTATCGCCAGTTCCTTATAAGCTGCGGAAAGTGGGCTAACACACAAGAAGGTCCATGTGACTCGGGGGTGATGCAGGTTTAAGGTATGCGTACTATGTGTGCGACCAATTGAAACCTCATGCCCTACGAACGTCGACCGGGGAAAGATAAAAAATTGAAATATGTGAACCGAAGCGCCCGGCCGTGACCCGGCAAGCCCCAACCCCCTCACTAAATCAGAGTGATGGACCCGATTTACCCTATTGCCTCACGACCCCTGGTTGTGACTCTTCAACGAGAGGGTGACCGGTGTTCGAAGAACCGGGAAGAAGGGGAGGAGCGATATATCGATAATAAAATCTAAAGTATGTTCTATATATGGGAGTCGAACGTACGGACAGTAGCCTATGAATGTACTGTATTATCGATGCTTCGATAAAAGCTGGGCCACGCACCTGCAAGACACACGCGGGCAGCCATGCTCTACGACATAATGGGTTCCTAGAAGCAGCGTCGTGAAACGGACGGTTCTCTTCCATATACGAAATATTAAAAATGGTTACATTCCTGGCTACGGGAAATAAAAACCATTCTTTACGCACCAAATTAAAGCACAGTATCTATCTGCTTGTCTGCTGTCCGCAAAGGGACCGTCTCCAGCACTTTCTTTCTTTCCCCGTGGCTCTAAAGTTCTTGGAGAATACAGACCGTCTCTTTGTTGGAGATTTTGAAACCGTCGCAAGGCCTTGCCTACACAGGAGAGACTATAACTGGCATGTGTTTCATTACTGAATGAATTTCGATTAAATTTATTGCTGTAGGAATCAACATTAAAAATTTACAGAACAGTAATAATCGAAACCAAGATACGCTTAGAAAGGAACTCACCGCATTTCGCCGAAGTTAGTTTAAAAATTATAAAATTCTGGGGTCCTTGCAGCCCACAAGCCAAACGCTTTTTACAACAAGACTGCACATGGTACTAGGCCCAGCAAACGCTGGTTCATATACCGCATGGGCATGCATGTATGCCTGTATGATTTCTTGCCCTCTCTGTACATCACATATAACCTATAACTAACGTGGGATACCTAGCACACAATTTAAAACGCAGCTAGGTAATGGGGAAAATGCTCCGACAGAGGAATTCGTCAAATACAAAAATTATTTCGAAGTTTACAAAACACTGTTTAAATTCGAAACAATTTCATCCACAATCAGATCTATATAAGTGCTGCCGACCAGCTCCAAAGATATTTACATGAAGAAGGCAACTGCAATGTTTGTCGGAAAGGTAGACGCCTTCAACATTCTACTCGGCTTATTCCCGAAAGCCCAAATTACGTATTTTATTTGTTTAGTGTTAAACCACAGTCCGTTTAATCCTCTCAGGGGAAAGGAATGATCAATACATGCATGAAGTTACAGTTATGTACGGTGGGACATGAGTAAGAACATACTCCACTTTGGAGTACACTGACTTTCCGAGTATGTTCTTCTGCGATAAAGCTTCAGCATTCAAAGTGAAGACTGGAACAGAATATTAAGACATTTTCCTACACATTTCAAACCTCAGAACTTGATGCAGGTAAGTGTTCACTTTCACGTTCCAGCTGCTTTAACTCCGAGAAAGATTTCCTCGATAGCTAATGAATAGAAAGCTTTATGGGACTTCAAGCCTCTTTTCCGGTTATTTTTTCTTCTTTCTTTTTATTTCTTTCTGTATGCCTTTCTCTTCTTTCTTATCTTTTTCCGTCATGTCCCACATGAATAGTTGCAGAGTTTAAACACACAGCTTCCAATATCCAATCAGTTAATAATCTTATGAAAATACTAAAAGTCTGGCAATTCTTTTTCTTTTTTAAACAAGAACGGAAACTGAACTATGATAGATTTATTTAACTTCCCCTTCCTTAGGACAGCGCGTGTCTGTGTGTATGTGCGTGGTTGAAATTTGTCCCAGTTTTTATTTTCTTTACCTCCTTTTCTCTCGCTCTTTGGAATAATTGAAAACCGAAGTTGCTTGGGGCTCTACAGGAAGGAGCGCATATGAATAACTCGCCAACACCCCACATGAATGATGGATGCGGGAAAAACAACGCGAAGCCTGGCGGCTTCCGTTAAAAGCACGAAAATGAACTGGGGTTCCAAACAAGACTCTTTCCATACTGTGCAAACGTCTTTTGTAGTTCAAAGTGAATGTATTTGGATAAGTGCTTTACAGCAGAACACCACGCATCAGCGGCGAGCGTTTTACACCACAAGCAGCTGATCGTATTAGCACGGTAAACATAAGCTTACATTTTTACCGGGGTTTTCAGTTTACAATTCGAGTTTTTAGATTTAGTAAAGCGATTCGCTTGAATTTTCAGGTGCCTGGTTCGGGGCGACACGTAATTTTTCATCTGCTTCGTTAAGGCACTAACTTCTTATTTCGAGTAGCTGATAGCATTTTAATGTTTTAATGCAGAAAACAACCGCTTTTATATATTTAGAATAATTTTAATTTTTAAATTCAATTCGGTTAATGATCAGAATGTTATTATAAAACATCAAGTGCTTACGCTATAATAAATAAAAGAAGCCCATGAAGATGATCTTTAGTAGGTGAAACATGTCAGGCTTGCAATAAATACTATATGAAATTCTGTTATATTGATGGGTAGTCTTATATTCACTTATAGAAAGACGGTTTCTTTAAATACAAACCAACATTGAAATAATTAACAAAATCCTAATATCACCTACAATTTTAATAAAATCATATTAAAGGACTAATCAATATTGACAGTATAAACCTTATATTAAATACCCACAATATGTAAAATCTGTTGATAAAAATTATGAGAAAATTGTTTTAAGTTTTATAGTCCACACAATTATATGATACGTTTGACACTTTTGGGGGGAAATTACTGCCACAAGCTAAAATACAATCAAACGATTGGTTGTAGATCACTCACGTAGATTAAAAAGTAAATATTCAACAAATGCATCAAAGCAAAGATGGATTTGTACAGACAATAAAAATGAACAAGCACAGCCTTGTGAGTGATTCTCAAAGGCGTATTGGCTTTATGCATTATATTTGTTTAAATCTTGTCAGTCTAATCACAATAAAATTCCTATTAAATATTTAAATGTTAATTATAGTAATATTTTAATATTTAATAGGAATTTTATTGTGATTAGACTGACAAGATTTAAATAAATATATATTTATCACAATATGACGCAACTTTATCATCTCATTTAAGCATTATGTCTACTTGCTGTCTAGATAAAGTGCGCTGTAAATCGATGTGACATGACCTACGTAACAAGGCGACTGCAGGCCACTGCACAACGCTTTCGATGGCGCACATTTAATTGATGCTATCAGTTACTTTCATGAAAACAGTTATATTCTATTCAAATATAATGTGAGATACGGAATCGTATTTTATAGATAGTTATAGTTTTTATTTTAGAGAATTCTGTATTGGGCAAAACGTTATAAAAATAGTCTAAAACGTAATCTGTGAAAGTGGTATTTTGGTCTTCCTCTGTCGTCTGTATACAATAAAATTACAATGTTTCGGCAGCTAGATTTTCTTCTGTCCTCAGGTAAAAAGGGGAATGATAGAAACCCTAGCTGTTAGGGTACTTGGATAAATATAGAACTCACACACGATCAGACACTATCTTAGTACATTTCCAAAGAAACATAATGTAACTCCCCAGTCAGATCGTCTATTCCGACTGAGGTATTTGGTGGGCTTGTTTAGCCCTTGCAGAAAATGTATCCATAACAATTCTTAATATGTTTAAATACGCAACTTCTCATTCAATGCTGTGAAACCACTGAACAAAGAAATAAACAGTAAAGTGGCAAGATTGCTCTTCCCGAACTCCCTGTTGGCATGTTTCACAGTCAACAGTGATGTTTTACATACACACTTTCCAGTAAACTGGGTAACAACATCCACACATTACACATGAAACGAGAGCAACGAGTCGGAATTAATGTTCTGCCTCGCTCAGCTGCGCCATGTTTACTGTGTCACCAGCATACTTTTGTTTCAGCTTATAAAATTATTTCTTTTTCCACGTTATAAAAATGTTCACGCAATTCGTTTAAAAGACGCGACTTGTTTCTCTATAAGAGAAAATGAGATTTTGTAATTCATGTCTCACGTTCTACAGATTTAATGCTAGGCACAAACACAAACTTTAATAATTCTGCTTCTTAGTAGATGACTGAAAGGAGAATATTTCGGTACGAGTTCTTGGCAGTACCGTTTAAGTATCCTTAATGTTCAATTATTGCTGGTACAAATCTATTATTTTAAAGGTAATCGCACTTTCAAATCAATAAATGCAATGTATGGCTTATTACGTTAGATGCTGAAATATCTTTTGACCTGTCAGTTTTCGAAATTAATTATGAATAAAAGTTAACGTCAGTTATCTTACTCAGACAACTTCAGTTTGTAACTGTACAAATCACGTGTTCTTAATGCTTTCTTCAAGTAAAGAAAATCAATACCAATACACCACAATGGACGTTAGGTCTGTGGTACGATACTGGACTTGTAAGCATGGCATCGAATCCTGATAGCCTATTTTAGTTTGTTTAAGTAGTAATGTTGTTATTTTACATAATACAAGAATTACTGTATGAAAGTTGTGTATTTTCCGAAAACCTATAATCTGGCATCATCTAGGGCCTGCTGTGAGTAGCGCAGTGTCAATTTTTCCTCAGAAGTTCGTTCGTCAGCCAATCTGATATTTCAGATTGTAGGAAATTGGAAAGACGATTCTAGGGTAGACCCAAATGGCATAACGTCCATACCAAATTCCATCCAAATCCATCATTCGGTGGTCAAGCTGAATCACATGGACAAGCATACAGAGAGATAGACATGATCAGCCCTATATACTTCCATTTCATGCACATCGTACAAATAACGCATAATAATGAAGCAATTAAGTAAGTAACAGACCATGCTAGTGTAGCTGTAACGAAAAGTACCCAGTTTGAATCCAGGTCAGGGTTGCCGATCGTTTAAACTAAGATTTTTAGTGAATTTCCTCAGTAGTTACAGGCCAATGACAGAACAGCATCTTAAAGGTGAACATGACCGCATCCTTTTAAATCAATACACATCCATTAAAATCTCATTCGACACCCTGTTTCTGAAACACTGTCGAATAGAACATCGGTTAAGTAAGAAATTACATGAAATTGGAAACCGAAAGTTTAAGGCCGCAAATAAAGTCTGACCTTGAACTCTGTCCTAATTTAAATCCCGTTTCTATCACTTATGACTACTCAAATTATTTTACTGCATCGTGCCAGACCGAAAAATGTAAGACGTCCTACGTCCTTCCTGTCTCTATGCGTTGAACCATTTCCTTGACATTTCTGCCAAACAGGAAATAGGATGGCTATAACATCATTAATGATACAACAAATACGACATCCAACTGGTTCGAGATCTATCGCTAAGTGTTTGGTGTACTTTACGTGCGATTTTAATCCTTTTCATGACGACTTATATTTAAAAAAAACATTTTTTGCCAATATATTTGCAAGATTTGGTATAATCCCCACAGATAAAAATAGTTAACTTCATATATTTCTAGACTGCGGGACATGTTTCTTCCTCTGACTTCGGACACGAAATCAATCCATATCAGATCCGACAATGCTTTTAAGCAAGATACATCGTGCATTTCATTGGAAGCATTAAAAGTTCTCCAGTAACAAATTTCTAAGGAACAACGCGACTTGCGTTATTGGCATTCTCGTCACGATAACGGTCCTATAATAGCCCAGAATGAAAGAAACGTTTCCATAATGCATGCCATTAAAAAATTAACCTGCCCTACAATCATGTATCGATGCATAAATTTAGATCTATCAGGCAGTAATTACGGAACGTGCATGCAGTATTTGACGTTCCAATCAGCGTACTGGCCGCGTGGGAGTAAAAACGAGTGCCATTTCCTGGGGGAAGAGGCGGCAACTGCAGCATATTGAATTAATTAGCTTGTAAGGAGGCGGGGTCAGGATTTCTTATCTTGACTAAGGACATCACGTTAATCATGGCTTGTCACGCAACAGCTACGATTTCTTGCTACAAGGCTAGTGGCAAGAAAAAGAGTTGTCAGATTGTAAAAGTAAACAGCTCGAGATCTACTTTCTTTTAAATTTAAGCCATTAGAATTTATGAATAACAAAATACTCAGAAATGTATCTGCCAATTCTACTAGCAGTAAGCTATAAGTCTGTAGGAGTACGTAATATCTTATCTTACCGAAACATATACATATGGAAATCAAAGGGAAAAGTAAAATTCATTTGGAAGTAGTCGAGAATAATGAACTTCTGTAATGCAAACAAAGAAAGGAAACGGTAGAAGGACGCGCAAATCGAAACTGCGGGTTCTTCTGGACATGAAATTAGTATAGAACCAAAAATTGGCACAATTAAGTACATAAACATGACATAAAACAAAAATCTCATAATAAAATTCATTCACATATCATGTAAATATTCAGAAATTTATGAAATCTAATTTGGTATATGAATTCAGTTCTTTCTACGTTACGACTGGGTACTTTAAGTTCCATAAGAATTAGTAGTTAAAATGTCCGACTATAACGAAAATTATATTCGGCTGTAAAGGTGTAAAAAATTCAATATATAATTAATCAAATTCACTCACCCAGAGACAGTTATTACATGCGGTGAAGCCAACATACAGATCAAATATTACAAAGTTATTACGCCTACTACATGACACAAAACAAGAGTTAGTAAGCTGGTTAAGAAATTCGCCATTATCACAAAACCCTGAGGTTCATGACAGAGTATATTCTCATTTTGGATCCAATCCTGGGCAAGTTCGATTCATTCCACTACTTCACGTCACATTTATTCCAAGATCAACTTTAATATTATCTTATCATCTGCATCTAGGCTTCCGAAGTGTTCACTTCTTTTCATCTTCAGAAACCAGCAATTTTCACGGTTTTATATAAGTGAATAAACCACTCTATCAAGCGGTAGTTACCCCCATAATCCTGCTTACTACACATAAAACATAATTAATTTAAACAAAACGAGGTCTATATCTCTAAACGTAGACGTACCAACTGATTGTTCAGGTGTCGAAAAGATCTAGATCCCCCGCTCCACCCCTCCCTTTTAAAAGAGCAACAGCAACGCCATCGTACACCAAACAGGAACAGCAGAGTTTCCTGCCGCCCCTGGGAGATAGTCAGACGCATAACTCGTGTTCACGCTTTCCCAATTAGTGCAGGCTGACACGCCACCTGCAGGCCGTTCTAACAACCCATTAGCGACAATGGGATGGTCGACTTGTGTTCACCTCCAGTCGGGTTTTGTTCAGCCTAAAGAAAAGTTACTCACAGTATGAAGTTCGTGTGTCTGCCCCGATAAATAACATTCTGAACAACTTTCAAGAAACTTGGTTTCAGCAACATGCCACTAGAGGCCACGTTCAAACTCTTTAATTTCCTGTATATCAATAATACCAATATGGCGGCTGTGCGATCTTATAAGTAGAAACGACAGCAGTGTCCCGAAATTTTGTACAGTAATAGATCCTCGAAGGACATGTAATCTATGCTAAGGAAATATTTTATACAACGTAAACAACAAATGACTGCTAGAAAAAACTTCCTCTTTGCATTCAGTGTGATAATAAATATTGAACCCTGGGAAGTGTTATAGGGTAGCTAGCAAATCAATCGAAAATATAGCAAATTTAAAATATTTCGGAAAGACGATGGTAAAAAATCAAAACTACATTCAATAAGAAATTAAAGCATACATTGAAGTAAAAATAAAATCAGTTGTCATAAGTTCTTCTTCTTGTTTATCTTTGAATAGTTCTAAAGATCTAAAAGTAAACCTATCCTTTAACAATCCATATTCGAGTCACTGTTTGAGATCTTAAAGTTTCTGACACAACGTTTTGTGAGCCCAAAATTTCTCCGACATAAATGAAACGCACTGTACTGTTTCAACGACTATAATGTAACGCACGCCCCTCTCCCTTCATTTACTACCAACAGCACATAACATCGCCGATTCATAACTCCTTAAAACATAGCAGTAACTTATATGCAGTCATATGCTTAATAGCATTGCTAAAACAACAAGAATGTTAATTTAATTTTCTTTGTTACGTATTCTATGCACGAAGTGTATGAAATAAATGCATGGTTAGAAGGTCCGGTATGCACGTTTCATCTTCGAAACTACTGAACGGATTTCGATTAAACTGTTATTGAAGCTATTAAAAATCATGAAACGAATTTCAATTCTATCCGTAACCACCCATCTAACTTTACATTAATTTAATACAAAACTGTAACAATTCTGTCAAAACGGTTCAGCCACAAAATATTACACGAAATATAAAATATGAATTTCTTTATGACATTTAACTTTCATTGAAAAAAACTTTCCAGTACGATTTATATTTGATAACATACATGTTCAGTATATCTGTGTTGCGTTAAACTTTACTACAGAAGTTTGTATTTACAATAAATTAACAGAGCCGATGAGGCATGCAAAAATCGCATTCTCGCGTTGTCACTATTAAAGCAACTGAAATAGGTTTTTTTATCATAGTGCATACTCTACCTTCGTAGCTGATGAGACAGCGGAAACCGTGCAGGTAAACGTCGTTTCGTACAATTGGCCGTAGGCACCCCACCACCACCACCACCACCGCCACCACAAAGTAAAGTTACTTCCAGTTGTGGAGGATTTCCTGGATCCACGTACTCCAATGTCCTTGCTTCCTGTTCTCCCTGTTTCTCCCTCCCTACCTCTTTCACCCCTCTCTTCTTCCTTTAAATTAAAACGTCTTCCATCACTCCAATATACGAACCATCACCGATAAGTATCCATCGAGACGCAACACACCAAACCTGCACAGGGCTTCATGCACTAAACCAATGTCCTTCAAAATTATCGTCTTTATTTCTAGTTTCCGTGCTCCGTGCCGTCGGAATTAAGCCACTGAGCGCAGCAGAACGCGGGAAAAGGTGGCTGCAACTGGATCAGAGAATGCGGAAATCATCGTGCAAGTGAATCCCGTTCTTGTATGATAGGGGAACCCATTACTGATGACTCCCAGAATGGTAGCAAGCACTCTCCAGAAGAAGGGGTGGTGGCGGTATTTCAAAGGAGGGGAAGAGGTTCTACCATAGCCACCGCGGGGGATGGATGGTTTAGGATACAGGATAACCGCCAGGCCCTCACTACACATCAGTGAAGGAAGGGACGAACATCCACGGTAACCAATAGGGCTTGCTAATGACAAGATAATTAAATTTATATACCACTAGGGGCTTTCATAGGAATTTGACCCTTGTTATACGCGTCTAGTAAGGTCGATAATTGGTTGTCTGTGTATGAACGAGATCAGCTCGCCATTTCGGCACCCCATCGCGGCGTCTGGATTGGTCGGCGCCGTGACGCTGCGCATGCGCCGCGACGTCGAGGGGGCCGTACTCGTGTATCGCCCCGCGCTCTCTCGCCCCACAGCGTCACTTTCAATACACCATCTCCGGCTTAATCTCATCCTTCCTTGTCCAGTCTCCAGAAACTCAGGTTGGACTCCCAGTTATCACCTTCAGTTCAAGTCCCGACAGCTCTTAGAGGGCAAAGATTATCTGGAATACAGTCTCCTTATTTTCTGAACATTTACATTCTGAAACAAAGCTGGAAAGACGCAGGAATTCTTGGATTCGATGATATAACTGATACCTTTATTTTGAAATACTACGTAGCTCGTGCTTCTAAAACTGTCGATTCACTCCCATAACAAAGAGAAATGTCACTATGTAGGTTATCGGTCTTCTCGCTGGCTGCGAGACTCAATTTTGATGCATTAATGTTTCTGAGTTCCATTTTCTAGGCCGAATATTTTATTGTCTGTAATTGTTTTCAATAGACTTAGCCGGCGTAGCTCAGTCAGTATAGTGACTGGCTACGGACTACATGACCGGGGTTCGATCGCCGATGGGAGCAGAGGATGTTTCTTCTATTCTCTGCGTCCAGACCGGTTCTGGGGCCCACCCAGCCCCCTATCCAATAGGTACCGAAGTCCTTTCCCGGACGTAAAGCGGGGCCCGGGCGTGATACTGACCGCTCACCCCCTCTAGTGCCAAGGTCAAGAATGAGTAGAAACTACAACCCTTCTCCTCCCAAACGCCTACATGTCGTATAGTGGGACAACTTTCCCTTTTTATAGTTCTTAAAAACCTCCACTTAATGTGAATACTTCGCAATACTTGTGAATAATGTTTGTTTACGTTGCTATGATCGGTTTCAAGTTAAGAAAAGTGTAATTTAATTACGCGATCTTCAAAACCGCAATACGTGAAACTTCTTATTCAGAAGCAATCACAATTCTAGTTATTTATTTTAAAAACCTAGCCTATACTTACGCAAGTCAAATTAAAAGACCCCAGGCTTTGAACTATACAGTCTGAAAGGTGAAATATTTTACTATCAGTTATTCAGAGAAAACGATACCTCGGAAGTCCATTAAAACACACCAAATAAAAATATACAAATGCAGAACCAATTTAAATAATTCATAATGTACACCGGCATACTATAGATTTAAATTTACGTCATTTGGAAAAGCAATGTGAAATAACAGAGCATCATAAAAATGGCATGATTGGAATATACTCACGATATCCAGACTATAATCCATTTAGGGTTACTTTTACTTAAAATTTTCATTCAAAATCTCTAAACATTGGGAAAACGCATATTACGTGGGATTACTTTGTAAACTGTTTCACAGAAGCTCAGCCATGTCCTACTGACTTCAGAACTCAAAATATTATCCAAATAATCTGAAGTTATTATTTAACAAACTCAAAGCAGAAACACAGTATTTACTCGAGAAACAAATCAAACCAGAACACATAAATACGTATAATTTCCATCAACAAAGAAATATAATAATGTGGAAACATCCCATAATATGGCAAATCCCATCGGAGAAACAGAAATATCCGTTTAAGACCTGAAGATACATATCTTAAAATTCAACAGGTAACAGCGTGATTGAGCATTGTCGGGTGGAAAGAAACACCTGTACCTTAAGGGAGGGGACTGATTACAATCAGCAATCGATATACTGAAACACGAAACACGACAAGCTCTCATCAGAAGAACCGGCCTTCTAGGACGTATGTATTGTAAAATATGATCATAAAGAACACGTGGTAGTTACGTTTGGCACTTCCTCCGTCATCGTGACGTCAGGTTATAATGACATGTAACAAAAAAAACCACATATCTAACAACAGTGAAAGGCGTCTGGCGTGCACGCAATGTGTTTCAAATCGAGGGAAGAAAACTAAAATGTACGTAAAGGAAGAGGTGGAGACGAAGCGGACAGCTCAAGAGAGCGGATCGCCAACTGAATTGAGACCTGGTTCAAGCTTCGATGGGAGGATGTTTGTAAATGAATTTAGTAGAGCGTAGAAAAAAAGTTTAGTAGCCTGTTTTAAGGCACTGTCACAGAATTTTCTCGGCTATAGCACCCAACATGAAAGGTGAAATTCTAACACGCCAATGGACTCTATCATGAGCCAACTCAATTCAGTCCACAGCCTCGCACCACATTGCTATAAGACCAATCGTAATATTGATTATGACACATCACGACAAAGATCAGAGCGACAGACGTTTAAATAAATACTGGAAAGGGTTACTGACAAAAGAATAAAAATCCAGATAGTTGACTTGTGAGTTGTTGCACCGTGTAGTCTTGGAGAAGTTTACAGACGTTTCGGAAGTATTCGACCTGATGATGGAGGCAGCACGCTCCTCTTAAACATTAGTAAACGTATGTCAGACTGTACAACGTAGCAATCCTGTAGAAAATCAACTTAATACTCGTTACAGTGATAAACTAAAATCTCATTACATAAATATCCAAAGAAATAAACACCTGAAAGAATGACAGATAAAAGAATAAATATCTGACACCAGGACTCCAATTTAAAAGCCACAGCAGCAGTCATATAATATCCTAGTTCTCCCCTAATGGCCACTGCTGAATTATGCGAGCTGATTATATGGTAGGGTCAGGCGGTTTGGCACGCAGCGCATTGTCATATCGCGGAGAATTCATTGAGGATACGAATAGCCCCAAATCGCAAACAAAACATTCTAGAACCTGCTAGGCCTATATACAACATGCAATCATTCCGGCAGATACATCATGAATGATGTTTGTTGGGGTTTCCGACGTAACACAAAATGCATCCCAGTGTTCTGCATGTATAATGTGATACTGATGTTTGATGTATGTGTAAAGCTCCCCTGTTGTCAAGAGCATACCTTGAATATGGTCCTTGTGTTAAAATAAATTAATACTAACATCATTATAGCACATTGCGGTCAGTATAACAAGCCGGCGATGCTTGTTTCTATCCAGACAACGTCACTACTTCGGCGCCT
Organism: Zootermopsis nevadensis; assembly: GCF_977971745.1. NCBI lineage: Eukaryota > Metazoa > Arthropoda > Insecta > Blattodea > Termopsidae > Zootermopsis > Zootermopsis nevadensis. The sequence continues at coordinate 15,314,269 of NW_028259142.1, forward strand.
CAGAGGAAAACGATCCTAACTCAGTTCGCGTAAGCTTTCAATACACAGACGGACCTGCCAATCTATACTTACATTCCAAATGGCCTCTATTCTAACCAATGGTAAATGATATACTATAGGGATAGTTCGGGGACTTTCTGACGACCTACAAGTAGTGTCAGTAACTATACAATGTTCCTAAAGGACACAAGAATGCATATAAGAATTTTACCCTAGTTTTATAAAAATATCATCAGTACTTCTTGTTGATAATGTCTCGTTCTATTATTGTATAACTAACTAACTAACTAGATGGCTTACCGAACCCGAAGGTTCATCACCGAATTAACCAAAGTCCTCCACCGGACCCTGTCCTGGGCCAACAAAATCCAGTTTCCTTCAACTCCTATCTCCCATAGATCCCGCCTGAGATTATCCTCCCATCTACGTCTAGGTCTCCCCAGCGGTCTCTTCCCTTCAGGTTTCCCAACCAGTACCCGGTGCACACCTCTTGTCCCATCCATGCGCGCTACATGTCCCGCCCATCTCACTCTTCTTGACTTAATCACCCTCACAATACTGGGGGAGCAGTACAGATTTTTAAGCTCGTCATTGTGCAGTTTTCTCCACGACCCATCGTCTTCTCTCTTAGGCCCAAATATCCTCCTCAACACCCGATTCTCAAACACCTGCAATCTGTGTTCCTCCCTCTGAGTGAGAGACCATGTTTCGCACCCATACAAAACAACGGGCAAGATTATTGTTTTGTATACTTTAATTTTCAAGTTCTTAGAAATCAGACGGGAAGACAAAATATTTTGGACTGAGAAGTAGCAAGCATTTCCGGAATTTAGTCTCCTCCTAACTTCCTCACAAGTATCGTTTTGATTTGTTATTGTTGTTCCCAAATATTTGAACTTTGTAACCCTTTCAAAGGATTTATTAGCCACCCTAAGATAATTTTGCCCGCCTGTCTTCTGATTACGAGATACTAACATGTACTTAGTTTTTTCTGAATTTACTTCCAGCCCCACTTGTCTACCAGCCTCTAGTAAAACTTCTGCGTTCCTCTTTATTGTATGTATATCGTCCCCCAATAAATTAACATCATCAGCATATGCCAATAGCTGATGTGTCCCATTCAATTGCAAACCCTCCTGCCTACCTTGGACCTTCCTGATGGCGTATTCTAGCGCAAAGTTAAAGAGCAAGGGAGACAAAGCATCTCCTTGTTTTAGACCGTTCTTGATGAGGAATGTCTCAGATACATATTTACCTACTCGAATTTTGCTACAGGTTTCATTTAAGCACATTTTTATTAGACCCACTAGCTTCTTTGGTATACCAAATTCAATAAGAATATTATATAGCACTTCTCTCTTCACAGAGTCATAGGCTTTTTTGAAATCTATAAATAACTGATGTACGGTCCCACCGAACTCCCATTTTTTCTCTAGTATCTGACGAATGCAAAAGATCTGATCAATCGTTGATCTGTTTCGTCTGAACCCACATTGATGATCCCCAATAATTTCATTCGCATATGGGGTTAATCTTGCCAAAAGAATGTTGGATAGAATTTTGTATGATGTTGATAGCAGCGATATTCCTCGGTAATTACCACACTCAGTCTTGTCCCCCTTCTTATGAATAGGAATAATTATGGATTCCTTCCATTGTTGTGGCATCTCTTCCTTATCCCAAATTAACCGAATAAGCTTATGGATCCTCATATGCAACCCTTTGCCACCTGCTTTAATTAATTCGGCCGGAATCTGATCAATTCCTGGAGATTTATAACTTTTCAACTTCCCAATGGCTAGTTCCACTTCATCTAAGCCTGGTTCTGGCACCAACAGTTCAGCTGTATGCATTTTAATCTGTCTAATATCACCAGTATCATGAACATTTAAGAGCTCGCTAAAGAAATTTTTCCACCTATTCACAATTTTTATTGGATCTGCAAGCAAATTGCCACTATCATCCTTTACCAAATTGGTCTATTATTGTATATACTTTTTAAACTAATTTTGAATGTTTGGTTGTAATAATCAGAATAACCCGGAGTGATTTACGCTAAACAGCATATAAACAAGTGTCCCTGAACACGATTCTGTATGGCTTGATACACACGGAGCTTTAACCAGTGTAAAGTTGGTAGTGGTTGTGATTTAATGGCTTCGTGGTGTGGTGCTTAATGCAACACAGGGATAACTTATTTAAAGTTACAAATATCCTGAAAACAGAAAAGGTTTGCGCTGTCACCAAGTTTTATTTTCCATTTCCGCAAAAAGTGACTTTACGAAAACATTAACCACTTTCAAAGCATTAGGCCCCTATCACCATGCATATTAATCTCTCATCCCAACCGATGCTTAATATAAATCCCTTCAGTTAATACAGTGAATTAGAATAACCTCCCGTTTCTTGATTTAAATCCTGTTACACTTGAATTTCTTGCATAAGTTTGTACGTATGGAACCAAAATAATTAATTGCCTTGATGACGTACGGTACGCCGTACGCCTGCATCGTCCTGTTTCGGCCATCAGCAATACAAACGTGTCGGAGAAGTTGCCGCACAACCCGGCGATAATCTTTTTTGTGTTTCCGCATGTGAGGAGCTTCTTTTCAAAAATGCATTTTGTTCATCTGAAGTGAAACAGAGAAAAAGGCAAAAATTCTGTCGTGCCTAAAGCAGTGTAGTTGTAAAAGTGACACCCTGAAGCACTCATATAATTAATATAAATGGTTGTTGATTTAAATTTACTTACATTCCAAGATAGCTGAATCCATCATCCTACTCAAACTGCGTGCTGGGCTGGTGCAGAAGTGACTTTGTCCTAAAAGGAATAAATGTATTCAGTGTGAGAATCTGATGAGATCAGATGGGATAAACAAGAACGAGATTGAATATTGTTAACGATATATAACAAGGCCTTATAATGACTACTTTCCTTCAAATGCTATCTGTAAAGAAGTTATAAACTATTAAATCGTACTAATTAGTTACATATTTTGCACACAGTTTCTACCAGTATAAATTCCAGTTGTCTATAGAGTCAGACATAAAGGCAAAGTCCCCCCTCCAAAAAAGTTAATTCAGAAAGTGTGGTTGCATTTATTATTGTTTACTTCTATACCAAAATTTACATGTAGAGTCAACGTTTCATTAATCACAGTTGTACAACTACAATGTTAGTACGAACTTTGCGGGAAGCCACGCTGTTATTATACAAATTTGAAAAAGGAGAAAGAAAACTATGAATATTCTTCAAAGATCTACCACAATGCAAAATGTTAGAGTCTTGCATTAAATGACACTAGTGTAGCTTCCACCTCAGGTTTTCGCAAAGCCTCTACCCACTTCAGTGATGGAAGGGAATTATAAAGGTATATTGACCTTTAATATCAAAATTTTCAGACCAATTTGATAAGTGTGTCCAGCTGTTATTAAGGGGGACAAAAACACAAGCACGCGGACACGACAATACTATAAGATTATTTTCGGGTACAAAATAAAATAAGATGGAAATGACACTCTGGCTCTCCTTTTATTTACATAAGGGATCAAGATAATCATATAATAAAATAATTGCTCCCTTAAATTTACGACAATCAAAACTAACATTTAGAAAATTATCTTAAATAAGGGAAGTAAAACAATTTATCATCTGAAATACTTGCGGTTATGAGATAACTTTTATTGTTTATGATTACATTTCGGGAGGCAAATTTCTGTTGACCAACACTAAGAATTAGGTTCAATGGCCTGTTTCACTGTCATTAAAATCGCATGTGCTCAACCAATTTTGTATTTGCTTTCAAATACTCCTCGTAAACATTAATTCAGTTTTTTATTATTCAAACATCTTTCCATCATTTATTTGTGTTGTCTGAAATTCTGTCTGTAATAACATTAACCCTCACCCCTTTTCTAATTACAGACTCTAAAGTCTGCTACTACTAATATTAAGAAAATCAGTCTCAGTCTGCACAAAATTAAAATCATCGACTACGAAGTAAGGAAAATCGCGAAAAATGCGTTTGTAAACTATGTCTTGACTACTCCAGATATTGCAGTAGACCTACAGCTTACTATTCCTGTTCTCGCATGACTACAAGAAGACGCCAGAGCACACGTCTACTCTTTTATCTGACGACTCCCGAGAATTTTAATACCAATTACGTAAATTTATTTCGATTAATCATTTTCCCAATTTCAGAGATTGTTCTAAATTGGCCAGAAAAGCGGCAGACGACGTATGTCGTATAGGGCTTGCTTATGAATATCAGCATCGAACACGCCTTGAGGGACTGCTGCTCTATCATCAGAGCAAGGGCACGCCCTGCAATCGCAGCGCTGCGCCCCACCCTCCGGTCATCTTCTTAATACATGCCTAAAGCGTCTTCAATAATCCCAAACATTCGCTGTTATTTTGTGGTGAATCGTACTACTTGTTCAGACAGCCAGTCGTTTCTATATACATGAATAACACGACCTGCACTTTTCACCTAAGACTGCTACTGCAACTGCGTCAATAATAATGCGATTTAAAAGGAATTTAACATGCTTCGAAGAGAAGAGAGATACTTATAGAACCTTAGCAGCGAAACATAGGGAATGCTGCGTAAGTACAATATTAAAATAAATATTACAGAGGGAGGATGTGTGGATTGGACTGAAGGTTCGGGACAGGGTAAAATGAAGAGTTTCTGAGAAAATGGCGATTCATCTTTGGGTCCGATAAAAACACTGAATGTTTTGGCAAGTCAAATAACTTCCAGTATCTCAATAATTTTATGTACATGGCGTTATTTTTCTTCTTATAAAAACAGATTCCCTGTCCCAGAAAGGCCCACGGTTTTACAGAATCTTGCCATTTGTCTCTATTCTATTCCACATCGTATTCCTCCATGAACGTATTTAATAATATCCTCCCATCAACTCTTAGACCACCCAAACTACTTCCACTGTTTTCCGAACAGTATCCTGCATTTATTTCTCACCCCACCCCCAATATGTTACATTTCCCTCGCATCTAATCCTTCTTAATTTAATCACTCAACAATATTACGCAAAGAGTAGGCTTACAAAATTATTCAGTTTTACGATTCAGCTCGAGGTAATGGAGTTGGAAGAGAAATCGGTGCGGTTCGTGACAAAATATGTTCTCACGTATAATGAACCCTGTCAGCTGTCTGTGTTTTGCGGTATCATATCAAACTCTAATGAATTAACAGCAGGGGCCAACTGCCCTCTGGGTGTTCTGAGGCAGATGTCCGCATGCATCTGTACTTAAAACAGTCCGTGGTTCTTGGCACACGGGGCCCATAAACATGTTTCACAACAGTGAAAAAGTGCATCCGAATGCATTAAACATTTCACAAAATGAGTTACGTATAATGTTGCATTCATAATTGCCCTTAACGTTCATTTGTTGTATATATAAATGTATAGCAAAGTTAATCACACTGTAGATAGAGTCAGATAATGTTTTCCTTATCCTTCGTTAAAGATAAGAAGGCTCTACCACATCCAAACACGTTTTAAATAAAAGTTTTAGATATTACTCACCTGTCACGGATAACATTCTTGGACGGTGAGCCATTCTTTAAAAAATAATAATGTTCGATTTTAACTTCATATATAGTACAGAACCGATCTGGAACACACTATTGGAAGACCAGTTTGCAGTAATGATTTATCTTTTTTCAAAATATCCGAAACTATAAGTTCCAAAGTCTGAAACTGTTAGGACACAAAGTCATAAAAATTTGTCTCATGATCGTAATTGTAATTGTAATTTTCAACAGTAAAATGCTTTAATGATCACAAATATATCTCAAAACCATATGTGAATTATAGATGGCTGTCTTCTACAATGTTGCGCCGTGTAGTCTGATAGAAACTGACTGACGTTTCAGAGGAGCTTACTGATTCCATCATCAGGCCTTGCACGGCGCAGTATGTCTCAATGTCGCCGTAGGAACCTAAAATTTCACCAACATTTGTATACGTTTTTAATTACGTACATGACGACAAGATTTTAGGTTATATTTAAAAAATTTAAAGCGATCAAAATCCATGGAAATTAAGTTCAGAAATGCGTCATTAGATTCTGTAATTTTTAATTTCTAGTTCTTGGTAGCGTCATTGTGTAGAGAGAAGTATGTGAGGGAAAGAACGCGTCGCACGTTCTTCCCATAACTTCTTGTTGGTTTCAAAATGCAGAATGTAACAAGGGGATCTGGCAGCTGCCGAGCGCTAATTGCAATAAAGTGAGATGAAGTCCGTTATCACGTGTCAGAATCATTACTGACACTTTGTACATCACGCGTTAGTTAATTCCATTTTATGGGTGTAGGGGGAACGCTGTGCACATAACACAAGTCGGTAAGAAGTGACTGTACTCGTACCTACCTTGAATGATTAGTATGGGCCGTGACCACTTCCTTAAACATAATTTTATATTCACTGTCCATAGTCATCCTAACTACAGGTGTATAACCCATGCACTTTAAAAATATAGTTAAAAAGTCAGATCCAATTGTACACGGTCCAACTGGTCTACAATCAGACGGTACTTTGCTATGGGTTATCTTATAACGAAGTTCGATAAATCCACAATGAAAAGGGGTAAGAGGAAGAATTAGATAAGCCGTCTTTACAACGTCATGAATATTAAACTACATTTTAGGATTAATCATTTCAGACGATAGTACTTTATTTCAACCCTTCTCTCCCGCCCACCACTCATTTGCATCCATCGGTTCGTTCCGCCAAGCCGAACGCCGTCCAAGGCACCCCATTCGAACGGTCCGTACTTTCAGTCAGCAATCATCCCTAGTCCCAGACTAGGACAGCAACTGCCAACCGTCCACTGTCGTTTCTTCAACATATCCACGAAGCGGGACGGTGAATTTACTATGCTTTAGGTGTGTATTCGGGAGGAAACTTCCAGGTTCGAAAACGTAGATCTGAATTATGAACAGAATATTTGGACCACTGTAATATCCTCAATCGAAGACACTTGATATATAGTCGCCAGTAATGCAGGTTTCAATCTCGGCTGGGACTTTGATTACTGTGACACACTTTTCATGATTTTCCATAGTCTCTCCAGCCGAATTCTGGGACAGTAGGCCAATCTTCAAATGGATTAGTTCCGCTATATTTGTTTTTCCATTTAACCGCACATAATCGTCATCTGATACCTTATCTACAGATACACTGTCCTAGAAGCTCATAAAATGCTTAAGTTGTGCGTGCTATTACGTACGACATCACTTATACAACCAGACCGTGACATCGATTGTTTAATAGTCCTCGAAGCGGATAAAATCCGCATGTTGCAAGTGCATGCGTACTACGTCCATCATTAACAGAAACAGTCCTTGATATCGGGTAACAGTAACAGAACTTTGTGAATGTTGTAAGAGGGGAGAGAATAAAGTAGATTTTCTCGCCGGTATGAATAATGACATTGTCGTAAGAAACAACTTTGGACAGAATTAATATCTGCATAAGAATGGGATTTAAATGAAGTAAGAGACGCTTGGTATAAATCGTCCATGTCACGCGTGTCCCAGACGCAAACAAAAGGAAGGAATGGAAAAGAAAGAGGGAAACCATCGGAGAAAGAGTGAGAGAAGGAGTAAAAAATGCATAGAATACAATGTAATGAACCGCATTTCAACATGTTTATTCTGAAATGTGTTATAAACCTTAAAGGAGCTAAACTCGCCTAAATACGTTTCCTAAGTCGGTTCCTACCCACAACCCCCCCTCCCATTACAATGATCGGTGTGTTAATGTTTAGGGATTGTCACATTCTGTGGGGAAATACCAAATTATTTAACGTGGGGTATATAGACGTACAAATATCAAAGGCACTACCCATCCTCATCGGCACTCATTTTATATTTCAGAAGACCAGAGAATGAATTGTGTCCCACCACTTCTGAACATTTATTGCTGGAGACTGAGACTTTGTATCAACACATTTGCGTGCACGTTACCACTGAAGTACAATATAGGGTCTACTCAAGAGAAGGTTAACATTTAAGGTTACCACAAGCGTTTGAGAAGCACAGAACAGCAGTATGTCAAACACATAAAAACATATTTGTGCAGCTCCTTCCTTGAACTCCAAAGTGATTGCAATGCGCTGCTGGACATACTACGTCTCGCGTCGTGTTTCCCTTCTTGTACCTACACAAAACGGAAATGGGGTCGCTTTCTGTATAAAATATGCAAAGGGGTGTGCCCATAACGGAATGCAGATGCTGCAGCAAGATCTGGCCTAGGTTTGAAAAAAAGAGACCAAGAACGACAAAAGAGTGCATGAAATATTCCAGCCAACCTCACGACCTTCGATTTTAAGCTTAAGTGGCCCTTACAGACTGAATCTAACAACAGGGAAGACCAAAGTAATGTCGCTTGTCTGTCATAACAGCATAATGTGACTCTTACCGCAGGCACACTTTAGATGTTTGCATGGACCGAAATTTTTGAATTTTATCCAGCGTGGCCAAGAATGGTTTGGTCCAACCCAGTCCGAGCCCGAAGTTTACCTTGAAATGTGTTATTCATACTCCGCCTAAGCCCGACTTCTTTCATTCTTTACAAATTAGTATGCATGCATACGTACATAATGTACACAGATATATACGTATTTTCAACAAAAAATTATCAACACGTTTAATACGACCGTAGATGTTTACTGCATTTAGAACGTATTCAGTCATATTTGTGCTAGTACAAATAAAAAGCCTTTAAAAATTTGGATAGAATTTATTTCGGATAAATAATTTTATAAAATCCTATAGGTATAGCCATTTATTTGTAAAACTGTTTAAGCCTGTGGTCCAGAACATAATTAGTATTTACATATAGCTGCATAGCAGGTTCCAGTTTACAACAGATATTTCAAGAACGTATCTCTAACTTCATAGTATAAGTTCTTCTTTAAAACGTTACTTCTCTACATTTAGGAAAGTTATCTGGGAATAATTCTGCCCCCCCCCCCCCCCAACTTCACACCCTGTTTCTGTAATATACATTTTGAAATTACTTCCAGGAACGCACTGTGTCGTAAAAGCACGTGTGCAACACACAATAAGACCTCAAGAACACGACTTGATGCCAAGTTTCAGTAGTTATTGAAGTGGTCCTAGTTATCTGTGGGAGATATCTTCCAAACGACCCAGGAGTCGAACTTAGGAGGGAATTAAGCGTTTAAACGGAACCGTAAGGCTATAGAAAGAGGGGCTCAAACTACTCCCAAGTCAAGTGAAGTCATTATATTACCTTGTATTAATTTCCAGACCAATAATTCCGAACAAGTTTAGTAGGGCTATCTACCTTGTCGTACAGGGTCTGTAGATAACATCGTTGGAGCAGTGAAGGAGAGAAAACAAGGCGCTACAGCTTCCTGCGACGTTGGAGTAACGCCAGTTACACCAAGACACACAGACGACTTTGACGCCAGGAATCCGGAACCTTTCTAACTGGCTGATTAAATTTACAACTTTCTTCACCACAGACTGAGAATATTTAAAAAGAGGGTCATATACGGACCTATGAAACACGAAATAATATGGAATGAAGAAATAATAATATAAACGTTAAATTTATTTCTACCTTTCTGTTTCCTTATTAACTCCTTTTAGCTTCTTACTTTATTTCCAGTCTTTCTTACTTCCATGCATCTATTTATCCATCCATCCTTACTTCTTTCTTCCCCGCTAGTCTTTCTCCATTCCTTTGTTTCTTCCATCAACATATCCCTACTTCTGTATTTCTTTTCTTTGTTTCTTTCTTCCTTCCTTTATTTCCTTCGCTTTTTGTTTCTTTTTCTTCCTGCAAAGAATTGTTCTGGCGGCACAATGAATATTACTTTGCTATGCAGTAGCAGAACTGAAAATTATCAGATCGTGACCGATATATAAAATATGATATCCCAGCTTCTTCTAGGAAACATGAGCATAATTAATGCAGATATGGATTCTAACCAAGTACCTCTGTAAGCATGGCCACCTTAATGCATTAATTAATGTTTTAACAGTCAGACTATAATCCGAGTGGGAGCTGAAGTTTCAAGAACCATTCGCAGTACAAGTCTCTTCACTTTTAACAAAAGTTACATTTTTATCCCATTACAGTTTCTCCTTCAGCTCTCTTTTCGGTCTTGCCATTTCTTCCTTCATCTCCATCATTTTTAACGGACTTCACGCTAGGTTCTTGGACAATATTTACGTTTTCCGAACTATGTAAAAATTCGTAGCCTGTGTATATAAAGCTTAGCGGGAAGAGATTCTGAACTTTTATAGCGGAATTATGCCAATATGAAGTATTCAGGATTTCCTAGATTAAGTTGGTGTTCCTTCCCTCACACCGTGCTGCACTCTTACTGCCAGCAGCTCAGAGGAAGGGTGAGAAGGGTTTGGCTTCAGACGACGGAAAATGGCGGAAAATTATCGGGGTGGGACGACCTGGTGGTAGAAAAGGGACGGGACGGGCGTGGGGAACATCGTAGTCAAGTGTGAAAATAATGACGTGAGTTTGTTCTGCATGTCGTGTAGATGGCAGGGGTGCTCTACAGGGTTACAGAAGGAATCAGTTGAACTATTTTCAGTAGGGTGAAGTTTACTCTACTGATAATGCGCCTTAACAAAAACATTCAACATGATTTCACTGTTTGTGAAAGTGATGGGGACTATGAAACAGGCCGATCTGCGTACGAGTACGTGTAACTTATCACTTTCAAGAAAAAGTTTCAATTAACCGAGAAAACATACTGCATCTCCTTTCCAAAGTTTATTACGAGAACTAAACGAAACACATAGATAACAATCTGTAGGAAAAATACGGGGTTACTGAACCTTAATGCAGGAGCTATTCGTTGGAAATTAAATAGGGCCACCGGAAGACTAACAAAAATACATGTCACACAATGGAGCTAGAACGGAACAATGTATTCTTTCTGTCTGTAGGCCTACAGGTAAATTACGCATTACCATTTGTTCACGTTAAAATAAATCACCTTATGTTGACAATAAGATTAGAGAACCCTGATTCAAACTGCGTTTATTGATCGTGTACTTAAATAGTGGCCAATAAGATTGCTGTACTCTGGCGGCCTGCATTATCCTCAAATACGTCACAAAAATTTTCTGTAAGAGAAATAGTCCGTTCTAAACGTCGGACAGGGGCTGTAGTACCGTTAATAAATGAATCGTACTGGAATTCTTATTCACAGTTGCATAAACAAGACACATGATATCCCGACAACCAAGCGGCAAGAAATGATGTGTAAACACAGCAAGTAGAGCGGACAGCAGTAAGAGAGGAAGCGAACTTGACATCAATCCTGGCAGAACGTCATTCAGGTCTAGTGAGTCGGAATTGGTTATCATGTCCGCTCAATTTGCCTCCCCTAATGACCACTAGGAGATCAGATACAATCCCTCCACACTAGAAGCAAGTGGATCTTCGGTCTGATGTTGGAGTAAATGTAAGTTTCTGTACTTTCGCACATGGAAGAATAAACACAGGGAGCAGGAAGAAATGTTCAAGACGGCAAATATACAAAATACAAACCAAATGTGGAACTGCGGTCTTAAGGATTAGTCTAGGGGCGGAGAGTTCATGTTAACCACATTAGGAGTATCGGCCCGGCTAACATTTTGAAAAAGAAATTATCTTCCTACTTTCGTATTTCAATGGTACTTCATACACTGGGACACAAAAGAATTGATCATATACAATGCATTGTTAACCGGCTAGATGAGGCTTACATACACTAAATTATGCCCTACTGTCACGTATTTCATCGGAAATGCCAAGAAAAGTCATGTTAAACCTCAGACAATAGGCCTACAGACGGTCTAAGAGCCGAGATTCAAATAAGTGATCTCCCGAATTTGAATTGGGAGTGCTAACCACTCGACTACGAATTTCAATGGTTTCTGCCATACAGTCTAGTACGTTACAATAATATCGATCAATCTGGGACACAAAGTCGTGAAGAATACATTTGAAAGGTCTGCGTACTATCTTTCCACTCTTGTCACAGCATCCTATCTGTACCTCAGTTCTCATTAAAGCAATTACTGATTCAGGCTTCAAGTAATTTCGATGTCTGGTTCATACGAGGGCACAGAACGACGTTTAAACTGTTGTCGCGTGAGGAGGGTTGAGCAGGAAGCAAGTTACATGAAGGGTCCTTTAAACATCAAAGGTTAGTACTTCAGCTGTCAATAATGGGCTACGACGCAGCGTAATTATCTACTATTACCGAGGCTTCTTCTTTGTAAGGCTCTCTGTTATTGTTTCTCAGTTTAACTAGTCTAGAAGTTCAGATTTTTGAGTGGACCATATGACTCTTTGTTGATGGATTCGATGTACATTCTATCTATATCATTGTAAAAGTACAGGCAGGTAAGTTGAACACAGAATATATAATTAACCAGTAAGTTCCCCGGAAAAATGCAACAACAACAACAACAATAATAATAATAATAATAATAATAATAATAATAATAAATCAGAACAGATAGAACCATCCCAAATAATAAACCTGACATAATAATCAGAAACAAAAACGGAACTTGCCTCTTAATTGACATAGCAGTACCGACTGACATAAATGTGATTAAGAAGGAAGCAGAGAAGATATTGAAATACAAGGATCTTCTCATAGAAATACAGAGAAAGTGGAAGGTTCAAGCAAAAGTAATCCCAGTAGTTATAGGGGCAACAGGAACTGTCTCCAGGTCACTCAGGAAATATTTGGCCAACATCCCGGGCGAACACGACGTCAGGGAACTTCAGAAAACTGCAATTTTGGGAACGTCATACATCATTCGAAAGACGCTGTCGTAAAATAAAATAATATAATACATGTAATACATATTAAAAACAAAATGTATCCCGGAAATAGCTGCTGCCCTATGTACCTTAGGGACAAGGTCTGTCTCGGGTACATAGAAGTACATACCCCATAAAGTGGTGAAGAGATGGGATAATAATAATATAATCCGCAACGTTAACAAATACAAACAACAAAGAAAGTTCAGGCTCTAGTAAAATTCAATTTCTTAACTAATTAAGTGTCCAACACACTAACCCACAAGCTAAACTACATTTTATTATTAAATTATAAACTTTCTTTACATAAATAGGTCATATAATATTAACAAATCACTATTCGTAAAATTTAAATTCTTCGCGATAGCAAGTAGGCTTCATTTCTTCCGCCCAGAAGTCTTCGTCTAAAGCATAAAAACATTTGAGGTAGTTAATTTTCGACACCTGGTGGAGGTGAGCGGTCACGTTCAGAAACCCTCTGCTTTAACCCCAGGAAATGGGGCCCTAGGAGCCATTAGACATGAGAGTTGGTGGGCTCCAATGATGAAGACAAACATCCAACGCCCCTACCAAGAATTGAAACCGGCACACTCCTCAGATGATTTTAAACGCATTCGCCAGGCGCAGTCCATTCTGTTGTGCGCTCTATAAGTTCAAATTCACCACGGCTTCTGACGCGTGTCCGTAATGTATCCACCATGACCCGTCGCTCGGGTTATACTGTGGCCGGGGAGTAATTCAACTCGCTCACCCCCAACCAACCCAATCATCTTCACCAGACACAATTAATTCTCCCTTTCTCTCACTCCTTACTGACTATCCCTTAGAATTAGGCAAATAATATTCCTCTCAGATAATCATGAGCTACGTAACAATATATAGGCCTACATTTATCGGCGCTCTTTTTTTCAGAAAGTGCATAAAATAAACGCACAGTAGGGAACAGTGTTTGCCCTTTCGTCTCCGAAAATACTGAATTGATTCAGGTCAGATTTTGTATTGTTGTTCTATACTAAAATTGTCAAAAAATCTTAACTGTCGTTCTTATCAGTAAAATACCATACTGTATATATTATAAAATCTATTTTACATGAAAGTCAAATAAAACATAACCGGTGACATTTGAAGTTCTCGCGGCGGCGAGAATAAAGATGTCTGTCTTCTGGAATGCTGCGTCGTGTAGTGTAGTATAAATCTATTTCAGATGTTCTTACTGCGTAGTGATGATGAAGGCAGCAAGCACATCTGAAACGTCGGTAAATTTCTACCAGACCACATGGCACAACATACCAGAAAACAGTCATCTTCATCTATGGAGGATGGCCCTAAGGCCTTATTTTAACAAACCAGGTACATTGTGTGGAAGTGAGATTAGCGTTGCTAGATTGCGCATCCTAACCATAAACTCAGTGCATTAACGGAAGCAACATGGCGGCCGGCGAACTATCCATTTAGAGTAGCTACCTAATACCACAGGATGTGTCGAATTCAGGGTAATTGTCCTCGTGGATGAACTGAATGAGAGACTGCTTCATGAACAGCCAAGCTCGGTGATTATCAACAAAACGTGTGCCATTATTTGATGACGGCGGGCGTCAGTAAGCGTGGCACCGTGACGCGTCAAATTTCACTTTGCTCTCATAGTAAGCGAAGGGACACGTGGGGAAACCCCGCCTCCTGGGCTTCTATAACAGTCAGCACAATATTATCTCCTGCAGACTGGAAGCTAAGCGAACTAATCATAGTTACTCAAGCGGACAAGAAATGTCGTGTTTTATGAAACATCAACAACCCAAAAGACATACATCTTCAAACTCACCGCTGCGAAAACCTCAAATCCTACAAGGTCACTTTTTAATTCAAAACAATAATAAGGCGGTAACGTGAAATATGTTTTAAGCGACGGGTAGATGGCGATAATTAATAAACCACTGGAGTGCTGGACATGTGAAATTTTCTGTGAAAGTAGTATAAATCATAAACATACGTACATTTTCTAAACAAAAACTTTGCATACAGTAACAATCAGAAATATGGTGAAAGTGCAAAATTCTGAGGTTAAATCTGACAATTTATTATAGTCAAAAACTGTACTGCTAGATATTAAGCAATAGTTTAAACATAAACTGCATAATTACCAAGGTATAGTTGGTTCTTGCAAGATATACACATTGTAAAATTTTAAGGAAAGTATGCGTCTTGAGTTCTCCCCTGAACTACTTTAACTACTTTGAGCAAGTCAATAAAATACAGGACTCTGTTTCTTCCATTAGCGTTAACGTAACCTGCTGTACAGTATTTTGTGTAATAACTCCGGAAGAAGAATGTCCCACATGACTTATTCAACCCGAACAAAAACAGACACAATGATTTCTTCTCCCACTCCTGCCTTCCTGCATACATATTCATAGCATGAGACGGTCTGCTGTTTGAGGCACTCTCCACAGGTGGAGCATGCAAGAGTGGCCTACGGTTAAATTTCCCACACATTTCGCTGATAACGTAAATTACAAAGTATTTTAACATAAAGTGTTAGGAAAACATTTGGAACTACAACATATAAATTAAGTTGATGGAGTAATTTAATATGTAACATAACGCGGAACTTCAATACCTATATAGGTATCAAAATAATAAAATCGAAGTTTAAGGGTCGTGTTGAGTGTGTACCCGGAATAAAGAAGGATGCTTTATAAAGAAGTTTCGGGGGGGGGGGGGGGATAAAACTCTTGGGAACGATCCACACGGAAGAACGAGGATATGAAAGGATAGCATTAAAATGGAACTTTAGAAGAGATATTCTGTCGTCCCGGGATAGTATCGAATGGGAGACTTCGGTATTAGCGGTGTTCAACCTTCGGATTGTACTACAAGAGAGTTTAGTTACATACACATAAGGTAAAACTACATACTCTGCTTAGAGGAGACTGACTTCGTGCGAATGTTCGCGTCATGAATTACGCGACATAACCTTATTGAATAAGGTCCATCAGTTGGTCAGAGAATCAGTCGACTAGTAAAGTAGGTGAACCTATCTTCGACATGACAAGCAACTACGCCACTTGCATTCACATGCAAACCTACACATTGCAGGAGTGTTATGTTCGGTGTAGGGCGATAACTGTGTTTCTTGAGAAAGACGCAGTGAAAAAGCGCTCATACCATTAACAGAAAGACAATATTCTAAAATATTAAATTTCGATTTAATTTTTTTCTCAAAAGTGTTAATTAATAATTTATCAATTAGTTACGTTATTAGTGGCGTAACTTTCATCCAGACAGAACGAGGAAAACTGGAAGGAGAAAGCTACACAAATAAACGTAAGAAATGAACAAAGAAAACACGAGAAATTTAAAGAAGGAAAGTATACAGTTCCTTCCGTATCTACGCACAGAGTGTAAAACTTTCAGTTGTCTGAACCCTCATCCTCAAGTTCCCAGGCAGGTCTATGCTGCAATGAATGGCACTGCGACACGTTACCTTTGCGTCTACTTCATAATTTATAAAAATAGAACTTACAGTGTGTCATATTTTAGCAGGTTATTTGACTAAGTGCTTGGTCGAATGATAAACCCACACTCCTCTGTTCAAAACCCGGCACAGACTAACTAAATAATGACAGTGCTTGAAGTATAGACTTACGCCACACCCACATTTGTTGCAATGACAGACGTGTTTTAATGATGTATATTTTGTTGTGGATCCATTTTCTTAAGAACGAGTATATCGTTCGATAACTTCATGTAAAGTGCGGATGTAAATAAAATACGCCTTACAACTTTAAGGTCTTACTCCTAATACAAAACATTATCGAAATCCACATAGTAGTTTCATACATAAAATTGCGGGCAGACAGACGGACATAACCACCCCATCCTATATGCGTTCACTTAATTTATTCTGTGCAAGAAATTCTAAAAATAATCAGTGGACATACTTTTAATTCTGTCCCATTGACCCTTCTTCCTTCAGAGTTCTAAAATTCGAAATTGTTATTTTAATTGCAGCCGATATTTTATTTCTCATAAAACAAATATTTACATAAGTAGGATTTGAGGTTCTCACGGCGCCGTGTAGTCTGGCAGATTACCAACGTTTCAGAGATCCCTCCATCATAAGTACAATAACTAATCGCCCTGATGATGGAGGCAACAAGGACCTCTAAAACGTTAGCAAATTTCTACCAGGTTACACGGCGCTACAACTCCGAAGAAATCATCTTCAAATATTTACATATTCATGGTCCTTTTAGTATATAATTCACACGATAACACTATTCCGGGCCGCATCAGACCCTCCCCCTTTCCACATCTAATTCCTTATATTGTCACAAACAAAAAGAGTGAGACAGTGCGAAAATTAAATAAATTCTCACAGAAAACCTTACATAATTCAGCAAAACGTAATTTAAAAAAAGGCATAAGGGTAAATACAATAACCCTGTGATCCTTTATTGAAATATGTTATAATCATAAAACTAATTTAGAGTAGGATGCGTTGCTTACATAGAAGTACTTTGGTTGGCAAATTGGTACGAGGCTGAAGTGGAACGAACATTTTACCACATCCGAGTATCAATTCGTCACGGAAATTCTAGTTAGTCCCTTTTTACCAGATTAAGAGTAATACAGAAACATGCAGCCGCCTTATCCAATAATCTCCGGCAACAGAAATTTATCCGGCTATAAGCAGAAATCCCAACTAACCGCTGATTCATATTCATGCCCCTCCAACACAAACGTGTGCAAAAGCGACACACTTTGTCTCACTGCCAGCATTAAACGCGTGCGTGCGGTTATGTTCTTAGGTTATACGAAACATTGTGGCCAAATTCTTAATCATTACTTTCACACGATGATAAATCTAATCTGTAGAAAAAGTAAACATTTTTATGCATTGACAATAAAACATATACCTATATAAAAATAGCCTTTGTTTAAAATTCTGACGTTTCGAAAGTTGGAGCATTTTAGAAATGTTCATAATCATGAAAACGTTGGTGGGTACAAGTACAAATTTCGAGCACACGCAACCTGCCAGAAACCACTTCACCTTCTTTGATCTTATTTTAATTTCCTAACATCTATAATATCAATATATGGTGGTAGGCAGATTTTTTCTTTAGGTGGGAGCAACAATAGAGCCGCTTAATCGGTTTAGGGTCTTAAAATTTGGTATGGTAATAGCCCTTATTAATACTAGTATAGCCTATGCTTTGTCAGTTACAGAATTTATTTCTGCAGGATTTAAGACAGCTCTGCGAAATTAATCAGCAGCTTTCAGTCCTATAGCGACAAATAATGAAGTATTTGAGTCACACATGTATAATTTTATATGGAGATAGATCTAAGCATTTTGTACGGCATTTAATACTTCATAATTACAAATATGGTGGTAGTATATACCATATCCCAACCAAGGCCAATGGTTATATGGCGAGACGTGAACTAGTGACCCCACCATTCTGTTTATTAAGAAATGACACTACCGCTCTTACGAAGATAAATCACTGACCTTTATCATAAAATAAATTTGAAGTTAAATTTCACAAGATTTAACGTCGGAATCTGTAGACTTTTAGTGAAAATTTGCATACAAATAGATAACTAAATTACATACTGGTAACTATTGATATATATATATATATATATATATAATTAATTAATTGTAAAAATAGCGTTTTACGTTGTATTAACGCTGACGGACCAGCCACCCATTTCTGAGGGATATGACAAAATATTATTGGATTAAATGGCATGCAAAAGCCTAAACATTGATTCAAGGGGTGAACACCCACGAACAGTTCATAAAACTTGCACATCTGGATTATTCAATGGACAGGCTGGGAACGTCATATTCAGCTTAGTGAGAAAGCGATACGAAACATTTGACCATAGAGAATATTAACAAGACTGGGCATGGGGATCAGTTCAGAATAAGCGTGACTCCCGTCCACTGTGCAGGCGTATTCAGTGAATTGTGAATGGAGCAGACAGACATGACCTACCTATACAGCCTATTGCAAGGCGATCCTGGATGCCTATACAACACTATACGGCTAACCACTGATGGCTATTATTACGCCTATTAGCCTATTTTAGCGATAATCTCGAAGCGAATAATTTTACGCAAATAATGTGTAAGGCAAGATATCGTTCTTATGGACACCTACAACTTTTATTCAAGGCATTTTTGTCTAGTGTCAACATTCAGTGAGATACGCCCAAAATATGTTTACGCCCTTGAGTAATACAGGCCTTAATAAATTGAACAAAGCGATAAACATATTTTATTTAGGTATGACAGGCAATAACACTTGTATAGGACTTAATTGAATAGCCGTATTTCAAGTTTCACGAAAATGTATCAGAATATTAAAATATCTATGTACTGTTTTTATTAGATCCTTTAAATTAATTGAGGATATTGAGGGTTGAACATTTTAATACTAGTATAAGTGTTACACAAACAACTGTATAAATTGTGTTTCACTGCATTAAGTCACCATAGAATGTTGAGATCAGAGAAAGATTTAACGTTGTAAATAGGCTGTAGTTAGATAGATACACGGCTATCAACAAAACTGGAGGAATTGCTTGGAAGCAATGACATTCTCTTACTGACCGCAGGGGCAACGAAATTTAGGCCTACGAAACTAACGACGGAGAGCCCAGTACTGTCTTTGGATTCGTAGAAACAGGTCTTAACAATCTAACTATAAGAAGCATATGTGTTCCGCCAAAAGTCTGTAAACCATCTACGAGACTACGTGGCGTAATTTCACAGGCTGCATTAATCAACAATTTCACAGTTTTAAAACCTCAGATCTCTTGTATTAGACATTTTATTAACACCTATCAAAAGGCGCAGCTGACACATGCAAAGTGGCCCTTAAAATCATCCCAGCAAAACCAAATTGAAAATGACTCAGCTAAATTTAGTATAGGCATATTATACAGAGTTTGATACAAACCGATTACGTCATTCGAGTGACGAAACTAATGTGTTGTGTTTTATCCCCTTTCCGGAACTCATCAACAAAATTACGCAAGACTTACCAGTAAAATAAAAAAAATGTGGGCAATGTAAATTAATTCCACCATGGCATTTCACAATTATTACTGTACAATGTCAACAATGTGTGTTCTGTAATTGGTAGCGGGGGAATTTCTGAGTTAATGATTATGGTATTTAAATGAAGCAAATACTCATTTGAGCGGCGTCTTACAATAATCAACGACACCATCAGCTGTCAGTAAGCCTTGTTTCCATGACGCATGGTTTAAACATGGAAAAGAGCAGCATTTAAATATGTGATATATTTCCTCATTGTGGGGAAAGAGAGATCACGAGGCAAGGCTATAAAAACCCCCTATCCAGCTCAACCCAATGAAAAGGAAAGGCGCCACCCGCGAAGAACAGGGAGGGTGAGAAAGAAGGCAAATATGAATGGATGAAATGGAGGATGGAGAAAAAGAAAAGAAGGAAAGAAGAATATATTTGAATTCGGAGGTCCATGGCTTGGCTGTTAGCTGGCTGGTCTCGTATCCGGTTCGGAGAACTGCACAAAGCGACTTCCGGTCCCTGGGTTGCTACTGCTGCTGCTGCTGCTGATGATGATGACTGTGACGACGAACGACTAAACTGCCGGCAGGCGAATTCGCATTGTCCCTATCATATTCAGCTCCATCCACCGTGATGGCGCGAGCCCAGGTCGGGGAAAAAGTCAAGACGGCTTCATAATACAACAGATTCCCTGTGCTGACAAAACATTAACGTCTAGGCCTTCCGATCCTTATTCATGGCGTCTGCTGATTTCTAAGGCACAGTTCAAATTATCTGTACTGGCCATGAAAATGACTGACTGATTGGTTCTTCTTGTGACCGAGAAACCTGGTGTTTCAGGTTAATAGAAGAAGGCGTAATTCGGGTGTTTGAGAACAGAGTTATTAGGAACATATTTGTACCTAAGAGGGATAAAACGACTGAACGCTGCAGACATTTGTATAACGAGGAGCTCCATAGTTTGTATTCTTCACCAGGAGGGTGATCTAATGAAGGAGGATGAGTTGGGTGGGGGATCCAGCGCGCATGGGGGCGATGAAAAATGCGTACTAAAATTTGGTTCACTTTAGCTATTATATACATTTCTTTGCACAACAAGAGATTTCTGTCAGCATTGCACGGACTTCAGATAATAAATGCATATGTAAAACAAGTGTAAGGCTACTAAAGTTTATACTGCAACTTTAAAACATGCTGTAGATAGAATTCGCGCCAAGAAAGAAACCTGCAAATATAAATTTAAATTACTAGACTTCAACCGAGTTATCTCTTGATGGCATAAGTACAACGATCAAACAATATTTCCAGAAGAGTTCATAACAAAAAACTAAGCTAAGATGCCTTAGAATCTCTCTCTTGATATGAAGATGGCCAGAAACAAATGACAGCAACAGAAAGGCCTTACCACAGAAACAATCACGGATCTGGCGACAAGTCTCGCAAACTCGGATATTATGACGTCTTGTCAGCGAACTAACTTCGTATTCACAAGAAACTTACACATTGAGCTTACACTGAGCTTCGATAAAGACTTGGACCCAGTCTTAACAAAAGCTGTTAAATCCTTAGTGCAAGACAAAGATAACTGAATGGCGGTATCTACTATACGTCAAAATGTGCAAGTTCTAAAGTAGGAAGTCTTTGTGTTTCGCATCGATATCTCGAACAGCTTTTGTGACTAAACCGCAGCCTTCTGTAGTCTAATGTTAACTCGATTATCAAATTCAGTCGGTGATGTGAAACGGATAGAACAGGCACAATAACTCGATGTCAGTTCCGACAGCAAATCAATTGCAACGTAAGTTGAATTTATAATGATTGAGTTCTTTTACAGATATTTCAGACCCCAGACATGTCCTAACAATTCAGAATTTAACATTAAAATGTTCCTATTAAATTACTACATGACAAGCATGTGTTAGTTTTGAATCTGTCTGAGAACAAAGTTCTGAGGAACGTTTAAACCTTCAAATATTACGTAAAAATATAACGGCTATAATTACATAATTAGGGGCTTCATAATTTATACTCGTCACCTTGTGCTACTGCGGTATTTAAATAAAACGAGGATGGAATCGGTGCAACATGAAGCATGCATGTGGAAGATGCTAAAAACGTACAACATTTTGATCGGATGGAAAATCTAGGTCCAGAATAGTTAAATGCCTAATATTAAGATGAATAAACACCAGTCCGTTGAAGATTCGTCGTAGTTTCCTCATTTGTTACATTATATAAATTATAAAATGGCTACCATTTCCACGGATACACAAGGTGGCCATGACATTTTATCGCTTCAGTAGGTGAGCCTTCTGGGCATAAATACATACTGGCTTGTAAGATTTTAGGTTTTCACAGCGGTGAGTATGAAGATTTCTGTCTTCTGGGTTGTTGCGCTGTGTAGTCTGGTCGATGTTTACCAACGTTTCAGAGGTCATACTGCCTCCATCATCAGGGCGATGAGTATGAAGATTTCTGTCTTCTGGGTTGTTGAGCTGTGTAGTCTGGTCGATGTTTACCAACGATTCAGAGGTCATACCGCCTCCGTCATCAGAGTATGAAGATTTCTGTCTTCTGGGTTGTTGCGCTTTGTAGTCTGGTCGATGTTTACCAACGTTTCAGAGGTCATACTGCCTCCGTCATCAGGGCGATGGTTGACATCTACACATACTGGCTTGTATGGGTATAGATGTTGAAAGGGTGTAAAATAGGTTAAATTGATCAGGGTAAAGTCGAGTGACGAGGTTTTGTGTGGATAATAATGGACCTTTGTCTTCGATATATGCGGGGATTTTTTCATCAGTTTGGAAGCTATCACCTATCCAAGGAAGATTGTTCACCGTGTATTTCGTTAGCTGGGAGATGCCAGTCCAGTGGTATGATAACAGTGCGGACATTACTGAGTGAAGTTCCCCTTGCTCTTCCCCATTAACTCCAGAAGTTACAGCAACATTACTGATTAAAGCAGTATAATTTTAGCAGCACTGAAAAATGGCTATCAGAAAATCGTCTGTCAAAGATAAATACCTGTCCGTATAGAGTAACGAGGTCTGCAGCTTAAGCATTATCTTGAGTTTCAAAATAGCGGAGAACTGCTTAGCGCAACCTTCCAGATGTCTCATATTCTAATAGGATTTTCGTCCTTCCCCTTAGATCTCCTAAGAAATGGCTGGGATAACATCTCACAAGCCACGACATAAATTTACAATCATTCTACCACTCCAAGTTAAAAAACTTTTGGCTGTAAATGATAAAGTGTATTTAACCCTTTGAAACCAAAGCCCATCTAACCAACGTTTAAAAGTTCAGTCTGTACCTCAAAGAAAAGAAAATTTCTCAATTACAAAGACCACTTGCTTGATCTTGATAAGGGTTATAATGGCTATTTATTATGAGAATCATACAAAACGTACAAATCTTTTGTGGGTCATGTGCAGAGTTATTCATTGTTAAAGCAATCGGGGCACGTGGATATCACTGGGATTTAAAAGGTTAAATAACCTCTTTGACCTTCCTGCGAAGAAAACTCGTATACCGACAGCAACTTCGAACTTTCGAAATGCTAGCATGTACGAGCAGCGAAGGTAGAAGTAACACGTCGACTGTGCCACACTAATCAATGTTACTCCCTTTTTAGCTTCTGTCAACTCTCACCTGCGGTTACCGGGCAGTCATTTTTTCTTAATGTGTAATTTTATTCTCTTTTACGTTATTTGAGCCCTACACGTGCAACATTAAGCGAAACAGACAATGAATTAAAATATTAACTATTATTTTGTGTCGACTGTTTCGTGATTTAATTAATGCGGGCTGTAGGCCTCCCCTCGAGCCATAAATCACGGGGATCAGTTGCTAATGGCCGACCGATCGATATCTGACATTATGGAAGTCTTTTTATTACTTGTACTCTACTACCTATTCGAAAAACGTCAATTCTGTGTAAGTTAAACACATCTGAACGTATAATTTTCCACTTCTAACTGTTTCCATGTTAACAAGGAAAAGAATAGTTTAATTATAACTAAAATTCTAGTTATATTCAGGAATAGTAATTCGAAACTACACCGCGCCGCTGCCTACCCTTCATCAGTCCTTCCAACCTTTAAATAGGAAACGACATCCAACTTTCTGATCCTTTCTAGTATACTGTACAAATTCCTGTTTCGTCGTGTTCCTCATAAATAAAAAAAAACATATTTCAAATGCTCTCCGAAGTTCGATTGGCCCCAAAATTTAGAACAGCTTCAAATCTCTCAGATACCAAAGCGTAAACTATTAAACAGTATATCAGTTTCGTTTACTGACATTTCCCTACATGTAATCCTCGGTATTCTCACCGTACCCTGACAACTACGGACACACTAAGTTCCCATCACCCAGATGTTTTACAATAATATGTTACGATGTTCATTTTTAAATAACCTATTAGGGGAGACAGCGGTTTATGGGGTGCGTGCAGCGAAGTGCATGTCGTGTTGACCGTCCACTTGAATAATACACAGAACTCATTTACACCTGCGTAGACTAGACTGGTGGTGTGTCAGACATCCAGCCCCATTGGTACTTAATATTACCACATGTCATGTCATAACAAGGTGGGATGGCTGCATTGATTTCGTTTACATCACACGACCGGGCTCCTTGCTCTACTCTTCAAATTTTTAACTTAAAGGAAATTACGAAAACTGACCGCGGCAAAATGTAGTCAATCCCTCTTTGATTTCCAGCGTCAACTCTGGCAATATTAATCTTCTTGAAATGCTTTTGGGCAAATGAAATTCACCAAGGGACAAGGACAGCCGAGAACATGAATCTGGCAACTTATCGCCACCGAATATCCAAAATTAAGAATGTGTAGACTTTTCGTATATCAGATAAATAATTCATTGCGCTGAAGCCGATTCCTAACAACGATGGTTTGAGAAGCGGTGTTGGCAAGTCGGTGCTTACTATCCTGAAAGTTTGGTTCGCTGCATCTATCAGGAAGTTGCCAGAAAGATGGCACTGGAGCATTCAATTCAGTCGGGAGTATGTGAAGTATGCTGAAATGTGATTATGAGGCTGTCATCACCTCTCAGCCTATATTTAAGGCGGGACCCAGTCACTTCTAAACTACCCTCGTAGCCACTCACTTCTTTTATGCTTACAAGCATCAATTTAAACCCACATTCTCACATTTGCACATGCCAAAAATGGAATAGATATTCTTTCAGGTGATAGAAAACATTCATGATATTTAAAAAGAAAAAAGAAACATTTTTTTCGTTGTGGGCTTGTTTCTGAAAGGAAAACATCGTTTTGATCGCGTGTCGCTGAGAAACACGAGGTAAATACGCTTACACTATGTGATATAAAACGGTAAACGCGAAAAATTATGTCCGATTTCAAGATAAACCGATGAGCCGTGGTAACCAGAGACCTGATAATCTTCTATGGTGAGAAATTACACACACGTTTAGCCAGCAGTTTTTGTGGGAGATGTGCTTTTTGTACCGAAAAAGTGGCGATATATAAAGTGCTAGAAATTTTGAGATGCTCCCAAAATAAAATAAAGCGCAGTAATACGATGGGTCACAAGCTATCTACACATGAAGCGAAAATATTCAGCAGGAAAACGCAACACAGTGTCAGCACCTCCACGCCCTTATCAGTAAACTGGTGGCTAGTCTAGAATTTCATTTCTCACACTTTGGCACAATTTCACTACGCATTCAGACAAATTACAATGCCCTGCGTTAAAACTACATCATAATACTGCTCCCATTTCATACCATACGAAATGTAGACTATATATTTTAAAAATCATATCTCCGTTACTGCGTTTATCTTTGTGAATCTAAAACAGAATGTCACATTTCCCATCACTCGACGTGGTGGCTAATGATTTTTTTTTTCGAAAATTCTATACCAAAACATTTGCCTATAGATTTTACAGAGATGATGATAGAAACACAAATACATACAACAGAATTATCTATGATTGAATCAAATGGGCGTGCATGTTGAGAGGGAAAGAGAGGGTAGGTTGAGAGAACGAATGAACATTGGGAGAGAAGGGCCCATCGTAGTAATAAATTCATGCTCTCGTGGTATACAACACAATACACGCGGTGATTTACGAGTGAAGCAGGCGATTGAGAGAGAGAGCATGTCATAATGTGCATACATACATGCACGGAGACTCAATTAACTTCACATGTATATCCATCAGCTTGCAGCGAACAAGCGGATGGAACTGCATGAATATTGTTGCAGCATTACAAGAGGCTCGCTGGCCGGCTAGCTAGTATTTCAGTGCATTTAGTTAATGTAAATATAGATTGCATCACCAATACGCTTCCACTATAAACCATGTTATTCTAAAGAGTTGCATCAGCCCTTGCAGTATTGTTTTAGATAAAGAAAGACTGCATTCTAAATCGATGTAGGTACCTACATCCTCAATTATTTCAGCTTTTCACAGAAGGACTCCGCTGCACACTGCATTTCATATCCTCTCAGTTCCAATATAAGCCATAATCTTCTAAAACATTCCTGAAATGCATTCTGGGAGTTTTTATTTGATAAAAACTACGTGTTTAGATCTAGGACTAGTAAGCAACAACTTGTACTCTTCACCAAATATTATAAGTGTGATCAAATCGTAGAAGATGATATGTACATGAAACACAAATGGGGGATGTGAGAAATGCATACAAAATTGTAAACGGAAGTTCTGAATATTTGAGAGACCTAGATTCGTATGGCACGATAGTATTAACATAGTGAGCACTACTATACAGTATTTCCTATGGAATGTTAAGATATGGGCATTCAATTGATCTTGGCATGCGGGTCACAGTTCAAGAGCCTTGAATTCTCAACAGAACAATGCACAACAAGCCCGGTACGGCGTAATCGGTACCGGAATACACAGTTTCCCCACAAGTTATTTTCAAATTTCGAATTCTGAACTCTCCATACAGACGTAAAAAAACCTTATCGTACATATACTACGCAACTTTTACCGCAGGCGACCTAAAAACTTAGAAGCATCTCTTCAATATACGACCTGTTCATAAATTCTTACCTACTTATGTTCTTATTCACAAAAGAAACGAGAAAACTGCAATTTCACATGCTCCGTCCGCTTTGACGCCGGTATACTGGACAGGAGGTTGGTTGGACACCACAACCGACATGAACGTGGAGATGAAGAAATATATTGTTGTTCCTGTTGGGAATCGAACTCTGATCATCCAACCAGTGCCTTTTTTGACAGTTATTCTGTATCGAAAATCTATTGTCCACTTAAACAACATGTGAGACTTATGTTCAATATCAATCTGTAGTGCTTATTCCAGTCAGGAAGTCCAGTCCGATTTACGTCGGCGCAGTAAGAATCAAGTGACCACTGCGTCCATTGTTTGGACTCTGCCTCCATTTCCTGCCAACAGAGAACCTTTGACTTGCCAGTCACTCTATCATGCCTGCACTGAAGGGTGGAAACAATGAATCAAACCCGAGTTTGAAGACTATTTCCTTTGCTGTGAACAACAAACAATTGGTTTCAGGTCGAGGAACTTAAGTCTTGTTTTCTACATTGTTCTGTTTCTTAGTTTATTGAATGACGCTTTATCAACGTCGAACCCATAACCTCACGGTAGCACACTAACATTCCCATTCTGTTTATATCCGCAGACTCCATGCAGAGTACGGAGTTCCCTTAATTTAAACACCGAATTGCCCAGCTCTGCAGACAATCCTCCCCAAGTTGTTGCGGAAAAAGAAATGTTTAATTAGCAGAGAGATAACACGTCTTTCCTGTGCCGAGATTTTATGACTAATTTTAAAGTACTTTTTTGTGCGGGGTTATTAGCTGATCCATCGGCCAGATGTTTAATGAGACACCGGTTTATACTGAGGGCGGAATTAATGTCCCAACTAATGACTTTTTTAATATCCACATTAAAGTTTTTTATCTCAAATGGCGCTTGGATCATGAACGATGGTAACTCGGGGGACAACTGGAGACGCTATTCTCGCACTCTGCTTAAAGGCGTTTAAAAAGAAGTCGCCAATATGACACTCTTTTGCAAAACCAAAATCCATTATTGTCATTATGATACGCTTCTTGAAAAAAAATATTTGAACATACATACTTTAATAAATTTACTTAGACCTACATATATTAGAAATATATCTGTATAATTTACGGGCCTGTATCATTCGACAGTTTGCAACGTCTTCCTCTTTTAAATTTCTTTATACTTATTTAAGAAGCGGATGGAAGAATGACTCAATGAACAAATTAATAAATACTTGCCTTCTTGACTGACACGCACTTTTTCACTTGTTATTGCAAAATACGTGTGGCATATTATAAGCCTACAAGAACGCTGGTAGCGGAAAGTTTTATAATAAAATAAAGGTGTTAAGCCCTCTGGTCTCAATTAATTGTAGTATCGATTATTTGTAAACTGCATGGGTATCGTTTGCTATCATTTCAGAAACAAAAAAAGGTATGAAGCTCAAAATTCAATTTTGATGTAAGTATTCACTAATATTTCACTTGCCCTAGAAATTCCAAAGCAACTTGAATACTACAATTACACAATTGCCACTGACAGCCTGGTTGTGGCCAATCATGGGAAACACCATTAATGAAGCTAATTTACAAAACGACATCGGAAACTACTTGATAGCTGTCGGTACACTGTTCCATAATTTCCCTTTTCATCATATTTATGTGCTGAGGAAGCAACAATAACCACAGCCAGATACTGTTATCATATCAAATGCACTGCGGCGTGGTGACTGGGCATTATGTTAGCTTAAAGATGGTAGGTGTCACATAAATTAAGAACAGTGAATCGTGCCTGCATAATACAATATTGAAATTACAACAACTCTATAAATCGCTGATTGTTGCATACATCAGATAATCTTTGTATATAAAATGGTTAAAGTTGTATGGCTGTAGAAACACAGCCAATATATGCCTACACACATTCATACACCAATTCTGGGCAGCTTACATTCTTCTTAAAGTTTGAATACGAATAAAGTTGTCCTGGAAAACAGGACTGGAACAGGCCTAAGGGCATAGGATTTAATTTAAGTTACGACCCGTACTGCATTAAGTTATTGCGAATTAACCCCGCAGCGTCGTGCACGTCGTGACGATCTAAATCGCGATGATACGCGTCGAGTTGTCAAATCGCTCCAAAGATACTACAAATTCTTTCCATCTCCATTATCTTAATTTGCTAGAATGTGACGATAATATTAAAAATGATCCTGCGGAGATGAGTTATGTGGATCCGATGGCTGTAACAAAATCTTATAATCCATAAAAAGAGCTCGATAGATAATGACTGTTCAGAAAAAAAGTAAAGATGCACTAGTGTTCTTTCAAAACGACTTTCATATTACGTCCATTAATTAATGTACCAAAATTCAAAATAGTACAGGTTCACTCGTAAGTAAGAAACTTAGATAACAGCAAAATAAAATGTAAGTCCCCAACCCCAATGTGCACCACACCACACAGGTAGCCTACATCCGTGCGCCTGTCTGTTCCACGGGAATCGCTAATGGACATTTAACTTCGATGACATTCCGGAATCGGCTGCTAACGAGAAAGTAAACAGCAGCTGGCAAAAGGGGGAACACACAACTGTGCCGTGGGCGTGTTCAGATTAATGGGTTTATATATTCATTTATTTTTATGTTCCTTAGCATATTGTTTTATTAATGTTGAACTAATTTCCCGAAAGAAAATATTAAAAATGGCATCTACAAGGAATAAACATAGTTCAGTTTTCATCATACACAAAATATCTCCACCTGCAACTCTACATTTGTACATACACTCAAAAACTGTATCATACTGAGTCATCATATTTACAACGGTTTGTTATTCCAAATTTGGTCAGACTTCAGGGTTTTTCCAGGGTTAGTCCAGAGTTTGAAACAAGCTAAAGACATAATTTTCAATGGGCAAAAATACAAACCCAACCGTGCTTAAAGCTAAACACTGATTTCGTCCAGCCGTCTTGCCGGTATTATTGATTGTAGGAAATTAGAAGCAAGACGATGAGGCGACCTACAGTTGTACATCGACATGTATTTTCATGAAAATCTGTCAATTAATTCCAGTAATATTACAAGGGCCAGACAGACGAACATAACATAAGCTCAACTCATAAATCAGAAAAATATGCTAATAGACTAACAACTGTCATCTGAAAAAGACATTAAACCACAGACATCACACTCCGTTCTGCAAATGACTAACCAGCGCTTTCTCCTACTGTCAGCTAAAATTAGAAGACTGTTAACGCTGATCAGGTTTCAACATAATTTCGATCCATAAACGACCTTGCACACTGGCCTGTGTGTTTTCGGAGGCGTGATGAGGCACAGGCTATGTCATGCCATCATCACGTCAAATAATTAACGGTACGCCGTTCCCACGGCGGTCGGTCCTGATGGCTTGTTACAGGGGCGCGTGTGGCAGGGGTGAGGAGCAGGGCGACCAAACGATGAGTCAACTACCGGTGTTAAAACACGAAGGTACAAGATGTATTCGGATTGTGAAACTGTAGTACGCATTCAGAACCAACGTGCATTCATCGACGGGTTTGGCGAGAAAGACAGGCCGACGTCGCCTAAAATGTGTATTTTTTACCGATAGCCTTCATTTCGCTGTTGTGCCCTCCGAGGGAAGACAACTAGATTGCAGACGTTTTAGAACAACTGCGCCCAAGAAAGAAAGAGGAAGTCACAAGAAGAAGTGCAGAAATACATAATTAATTGGTTTCGCCTAATACTCTTAGGATTAAATCAAGTTAGATAAGATGTGGGCGAAATAGTCCTTGATGTAATCCATGGATTATATTACAATGGATCTAAGAGAAATAGATTATGAAGTTCGGAAGTGGTTTTAAGAGACAAGTGTTTGTGTCCAGTGGTGTACGTTCGGAATCCATACAACATAAAATCTCTCTTTCAGCTTAGTAAGCTAAGTATCTGCTACGCAAGGAAGCCCCAGGATATGGATTTATTTAGTTTCTTATTTTAAGAAAAATTGACTTGTTACGGGTATTACAAAACAAAGACGTATAGGTCTATAAAACAACTCAATCAGCCGCCAGGTTCTTACCCCGGTGACCCGTGGTCCCTGTATCATTCTACCGAATGACCATAACCATTTATATATTTTCTGGTGGATGGACAATGGGCCGGTTCGCGACGGCAGATCTATTGAGATATAGTTTCACCCCACCAGAACAATGAAACAAGACCATTTAAATTAATCGCCAAGAATATACGTAAAATATCCCCATGAACATTTCCTAAGACTGTCAACAAATAATTACTGGATTAAATAGGCCTACAGTATCTAGGAAAGACAACATGAAACCGTTTATAAGGCTTTTTTTAAATGCTAAAACAAACAAAAAAATTATTGGTCTAGTTGTCCCACCAAGTCTCCCAAGAACACAAAAGTACAATAAAATGGACTTATTATTATAAATTTATACAATATAAAAAGTTTCCACAGATAAATGCCCATAGCAATTCAGGAATCCTTTGTAAAATGTTAGATGGGACAACAGAAGCTAAATACCTCCGAAACCAGCCAGCCACCGGCACGTGTCGAGAAGTATGAGCTATTGGGTCCAGCCTAAGTTGCGTTGGAGAAACTGCATGACTACATACACACATACTACACAATAATAAGTTGTATCAGGTCCAAATGCAGTGATCAAGCTACTGGCACTCTCGTCAACACAAACACCAATAATTTTGGAACTTCATATGATTAAAATCATTGCTATAAATAAAATCTAAAGCGGCAAATAATTGGAATCTAACAGCCAATGACTGCGTTTCTAATAAGTCTAATAAGTTGAGACTTTGTAGTTCAAGTCAAGTCTTCTGGACACAACATTAACAAGATTATCTGGCTAACTTTATTAACAGAATTGGAATCATCAGCTCACCTATGTGTACGCTGTGCAGTAATGAAGAAGCACAAGACACATATTCTGTTACAAAGAGCTCTGACAATAGAGTTATGCTTAAATTTCACAAGCAAAACGAAGCACAAAACACGCCCTTAATTTCAAACGTCCGCCATTAAGACAAGTCCAACACCAGAGAGTCTCGTTTGCCATACATTCAAACTTAACAGATGGCACGTGTTTAGCCAAGGCGTGCTCTGAAATGCAAAAACCATCTTTACTGATTCTTTACTCATAATAACCTCTCTCATACATAAGGCCGTATAATAATAAAAGAACGGACGAAAAAGAAAATGGGAAACGGTAACAACTTCTCAATATTGTCAAAGACACAGAATCTAGATTTTCAGCGATACTCTATGCACCCGGTAGATGTCAGTGTGTCTTCAATCGCATAGCCATCTACTGGCATTCATATGTATTATCTACGCCATCTCTTCAACAAATGTGTGTACTATTAGGATCTTTTGACATCGTAATGTCGTCTGCTAAAACTGGCGCGAATACATCAATACTTGAACCTTTCGTCCTAATGGGCAGACCCAATGGAAACATTTTCTCTGAAAATGTAAACTATGCTTATATATTTTTGTATAGTATGAAACCTGACTGGGTTCACAATGTGACCTATTCTGTCGGCGCCAGCGATCTACTGTGCGCATTTGCGCAACGTTGTCAAATGTAGTAATTGGTTAAATTTCACTGCTCATATATGTAAGGATTTTGCAATTAATTTCTATTTAAGGTACTATAAAAGCAGTAAATCCATATTGAAATTATTCATATCGCAATAAATTATCAGAACAATAAAACCATACGAATTTACGTAAACATGGCAACAACAGTACTCATATCCCCTCTTATTCTTCATGAATCACTACCAGAGAAATGGTCATTATGGCAGGCATGGCTGACCGTGATAAGAAGATTGTGATTGAATTTTGTCATTTGTTAGAGAAATCAAAACAGCTATTTAATGGCCTTAGGTGAGTGGAAAAATCCATTACATATTGGTGGCAAATGGTGTGAAATTCTCCTCATGCTCATTGCAGACTGAATGATGCTTAGTTGTTCGTACTCGCGAACGAATTTGGAAAAATAATTGTAGTGTTTCTTTGTATGTGCTACATGTTGTTTTTTATAATTACTGGCTTGTGGAATATGCAGGTAGCTACGGTGTGTTCATTGTCGTAATTTGGGTTGCATCTTGTGCCTATAGGTTTGGTGAGAGGAGTCGTTTGCATGGACTATCTGGCGGGATGAAAAGTTAATTTTATTTCATTCAACCCACATTTAAGTGTCTTATTTTCAAGTTGACGAAAATATGATATGGTAAACTGAATGAAATATTAATACATGTCAGTAAAATTTTCATGGGTCAGTTACCTCCCATAGATTTAGCACATGCCCCACCCCCGCCCACATATTTTGTATTGGGAGATGTGTACGTGCGAAAACTACATTAAAAATAAAATTCAATGCATGCAGGTGTTTTACTTAATCTATTAGCATCAGTGTGGGTCCTAATCTTACCTTCTTGATAATCAACAATTTAAATTAACGATATTACTAATACTCACATGAGGCCCATATTCAAATTTCCAGGGACTTGCCCCAGTACGGGCACAAGCAGTGGCAGGCATATTTTGGAAGAACCTTTGACATTTATACAAAACTATGGAAATTTCAGCAGCAGCACAGGTAATTTAGTAGTGTTAGGAACCATACTGATATTGTAAATAAAAGATCTAAAAATTGGTGAATTGGATGTAGAGTGGATTATGATTTTCTGCACTCATTTTCAGACAAGTTTTGGACACAAAATATGGATTGAAGAGGTGGCAGATTGGAGAAATTGCATCTAAAATCGGACAACTGTATTACCATTACTAGTAAGTGCAGTGGCTAATTGTGTTCAGGAAGTCAGTTTTGCCATGGGTGGGAAGTTTAATTACATAAGCTTGCTGCAGAAGAAACCTATGCCTTATGTTATGACCTATCTGACATTTAGAAAGGTTTTTACAACAACATTGCAACATAATTTATAAACTTACATATACTGTTTTGCAATTTACTTAAGTTCTAGTCACATGGGTAACCCTTTACCTTTGAATTATCTGTATTTTGAATTATGCTGCAGCAGGCAGTTGTTTTAGTTTCTGAGCTAACAAATTTATTCTTTTCAGCCTTCGTACCAGTGAAACCAACTATCTGAATGAAGCATATTCATTCTATGCTGCAATTCGAGGGAGAGCGTATTACTCTAGAGCATCCAAGGAAGACAGGTGAGGGAACTTGTTATAACAAGACATCCTGAAAAAAGCTCATGATTCTAACTTCCTTTAAAAGTTTTCATATAGCATATGAGACTCTAAATTCATACAGTAGAACAAGATCATGCTAATTGATGTTGCTCATCTGGTCAACAAATTATTATAATATTACAATAAAGCACCTTGTTTCAAACCAATAAAGTGCTTCAAACAGTGAAAAACTATTAAAGTCTGAAATTTGTTATATGTTCTTGTGCATGTGTCTTTTATTATACATATTATACGTTCTGAATTGTCTGTGGTTGCTGGGTTATTGAAATCCAAGCGCCCCCCCCCCCTCCTCCTGGTTTTGTTAATTACTGAGTTGTAATCAATTCTAAAGGATTCTAATGATGGTAGAAGTATTACTACTAGGTTTCTAGTAATCTAGTATACTGAAGATACATTTTAGAAACTGGGTGCATTTTGAACCTCTGGAGAAAAGGTAGGAGTACCAATTCACTTGGGTCTGTTAGAAAGAGCTAATCTCAATCATTGGACAACTGTTGACATCCAGCTAAAGCTATATAAATCACTGAAATTATGTTTTTTCTACAGGAAGTAATAAAAAAATATACAATAAGAATTGAGTGAATACCCACAAACACCTAAATCTAAGACAGAAAATAAATGAAAGGTGTGGTATTTTCTCTTGAGGATGAAAATTTATCAAATTACCAGAATATTGTGTCATATCAGAATATTGTATGATGGACAAAGTCCAGAAATATAGTAATACATTAATTTTTTAGACAAATTTATGATATTTAGTAGATGTTCATAAGCATCATGATCATGTTATTTTCAGGATACCAGATGACTGATAAGTCCAGAAATCCAGTAATACATTATTTTTTTTATAAAAACTTATGATATTCAGTTGTTATTCATGTGCACCTTTTAAGTTTTGTAATATTTTTATTCATCTTCAGGTCAGATCTGATGGTGAAGAAGCTACGATACTACGCAAGGTTCATTGTTGTATGCTTGTTGCTGAAGAAAATGAAACTTGTTAGAGATCTAGTTATGGTATGTAGTGTTCAAACTTCTGCTTCAGTCTTGCTTTGAATGGGTTGTCCTTGTATGTTGATATATTGACTTACTTCCTTAGATTCCTTTTTCATCTCAAGCCCCAGCCAGTTTGTAGAAAAGTATACTATTTGTCAAATGCAATAATTCTAGACTAATTCATTTTCCAGCAAGAAAGAAATGTTGGTATCAGTATGGCTAGTGTCATTGAGATTGAGACTGGATTCTCGTGATAAACAAGTATTCTGCATTGCTGACATTCCAGCCTGCTTAATTATCCCTCTTAACAACCATAAATGTATGAAGATGGCTGTCTTCTTGGTTGAGAGTATATTTTCGTATCACATCTTGCCTTCATTAATTATGGATTGCAGGAATTAGATAAACAAATAGTGGATTATACAAGCACATATGAACCTGACGATCAGTTAGAATGGTCACTTGTCCTTGAAGAGATCAAATCCTTCATTAAGGCTGATGGAATAGTCAGTGTCCTTCATGCAGACTCCAATACAATAGTCCTGTCACACAGGTAAGTTCACTGATCACTTTCTGTTAGCTTTAAACCCTCTTGCCTGGATTATTTATTGCTGTCATTAGAGCTAATTGGAATAAATGAGAAACATTGTTTTAAAAAGTTTCAAGAGAGAAGCATATAGTATTGAAATTCTGCTTAGTCACTGAGTCATGCTGTAACAGAAAAATGCCTTTTTTTAATAAACTAACACATATTCTGTTTTGTTGCCTGTTTTCAGTACCATCCATTTATCATATCTTCCTTCATTTCAGCAAAGTGTTCTCATATTCATACACTTTCAAAAGCAAGATTACCAACCAACCAACAATGCAACAAAGCACCGACATTTTAGTCTAGAAATAGAAGACTTACTTTGCACCCGTTAATTTCAAGTAAACATAACTGTATATTTAATAGCTTATACAGAATGCTAGTTACTTATGTTTTTTGTTTTTTTAAAAAAGCACTGAAATGATCTAAGTAATGGAAAGAATTGCACATATGGCACTTGTTTACAGGCTCAGCCCACTGACAACACCTCCAGTAGAGAAATCTCCTATGATGAACTTGACGTTACAAGAAATATTGATAATAGGCAGTTGCAATGATCAGGTAATATGTGACAAGGATGTCACATGCATGCCATTTTGAACTGGCTAATCTGTGGTTACAATTCTTGTACATTCAGTAATTAAAGCTGATGGTGATGTTTAGGAAAAAAGTGAAATAAAACTGAAAAACAAGGACTCCATTTTTGGATAGACAAAATATAATATGAAATTATATATATATATATATATATATATATATATATATATATATATATATATATCCATACTTCTGAAAGACTGTGTTTTTGTTTTGGGGTGCAGCACTATTTTTCCTATAGACCTTCAGAGCAACACATTTTAATGTTTCTTTCCCACAGAGGTAATCCACACACTAAAAGTTATCATGATTTGTTGAGCCTTGTGTTCTTAGTTATCATCCAAAAATTAAGATAAGGAGACTGTTGCTTCTTATGAAAACTATTAAATCTGATTATGATCAATATTTCTCTAGGTAATGGATACATTCATTGTATAGCAGTTTTATTGTTTATTACACATCAAACTTGGAGGTGGCCATTTAAACATATTTTCTCACTTCATAATACCATTTCTTGTTCCACTAATATTGTGGCATACTGCATGTTAGTCTTTATAAAGCAGAATTCATTCCATCTCTTTAGACGTTTTTCTGAGATCTCATTTAGACTTGATATTGCAGTTTTCTCCGGCACAGTGATTTATCCTGTCACAGCTGATTCTTGAATAACTTCCTTGTAGCTTTTTCAGTAATATTGCATAAACTCTGTTACTGGTTATATTCATATACCTGTCTTATTTTCATTTCTTTTATAGTTCAGCAAAGTGTAATCTGGTGTCTCTGTCATGAAATACATTTTAGCTGATATTTATGACCCATATGATAATGTTGGCCCAACAGTGTTTCTCCTTGTGTTGACATCCAGTAAATTGATCAACTATCTGTTCTTCCAATCTAACACAGGTAAAATTTAGTGAATTGACAATGGACATGTTCCGAATGCTCCAAACTCTTGAGAGAGAGCCACAGGATGATTTCAACCACATCTATGATGCTTCACCTGCACCAGGTCGAGTGCCTTTGGTGAGTACTGTTACAGTATTGCTTCATCAGAAATGGCAGACTGAAAGGTCTACATGTTCAAATCTGAAATTCAAATTCATATCTACATCATGTCATATCCTCATTTTATGACTGATCCTTCCAACTTCTTAGCCTTTTCACTGTGTTGCTAATAAATGCTGTCAAGGATCCTCCATTTATTTTAATGGTTTTCATTGTTCATCTGGGTTGTGACACCTTGTGAAGTAACACATTTCAAATGTTTTGAAAAGATGCAGAAACTTTTGCATAAGTTTAAAAAAATGTAGGGTCTAGAGTAAATACAATTCTCATAATAATATCACAAAGTCTGAATCAATTCTTCTTAGATGTGATAAGAGAGAATTATTTGGATGAAGTAAAGTACACTC
This sequence comes from Zootermopsis nevadensis, assembly GCF_977971745.1. Lineage (NCBI taxonomy): Eukaryota > Metazoa > Arthropoda > Insecta > Blattodea > Termopsidae > Zootermopsis > Zootermopsis nevadensis. The sequence continues at coordinate 15,352,116 of NW_028259142.1, forward strand.
GGTCACTGCAGTGGACACTTCATAAAATGCAGCACACTGTGTTATGGATTAAGATGTACCGAAGGTGAAAACTGCGGCAGTTCTGCACGCAGAAGCAGCATCTGACCTATAACACCTTATAGTACTTTGCTTTGCTTGCATTAGTGTGATTGAGTTGTTGGTTTTTAATGAGGCAATAGACTGTTGTTCTTTTCATGAAAAGTTCTATTGTCCCAGATGATTGAAAAGTACAATAATTTTTCCACTTTTTAGTACAAATCCCACTTTGTTCCATTTCCTTCTTTGGAAGAATTTTAAACAATGAAGAACATTGTCACAAACCATTTAATTAAATCCACAAGTCACTTCAATACTGAACCCCTTATCAGCTGTTACTGTAGGTTGGTCTATTACAACTATCAAATTGTCACAACAAAACAGAAAGTGAAGTGATGAAGATAGTTTTCTATATTGTGTTTATTATAGAAGTGTTACACAAAGCGTATGTGGCATCTAAAATGTGGTCTTTTTTTAATGTAATTCCTGACATTTAAGAAGAGGGGGAGGTGTTTAACCTATAAACCCTCCCTAAATACAGCTCTCAGGGAGTTTTTTTATTCCATTGGTCATTTACCCTGAGAAATAAGTCCAATTAGCCTTTAAATTGGAAGTCATGGGGGTCAGAGAAATTCAAATTGAAGTTTGGCTGCAAAATGTGTACCCCATCACTTTATTGATGGCTCAGTAGCATGTGAAGTTACAATTTTCTTCATTTTTTATTGGGACTGGCTGCTCCTCTGCTATGTGTAGATACTGAATGATCCTTAAGGTTTTGTTTTAATGCCACTGGAGTGCTATTTGGCCAGGCGTTGACTCCTGGTTGTTTGCAGGACAAGGGTTATTCCTTATCAGGAGGGGCTAAGGGAATGTACCCACTTGTGTCATCATGTCAGGAGAATGGAGATCGCCCCATCAGGAGGGAGAACCCACACAAGTACCTGCTGTACAAGCCGACTTTCAGTCAAATTATGGTGTTCTTAGCATCAGGTGAGTGATCCTCTTTCCAGCAAGATGGAACCCTTCCTCTTGTCTATACCTCGCTTTTCACCATGCTTGTGTTCCCCAAACATAATATCTTGTCTTTCTTTCCATATCTGACATTGTGCTAACCCTTTTTATTTTATATCTTTATCTGACTTTCACAATTTATCTCATGAAAGTACATATTCTGTCCCTTTTACTGCTGTTGAACATAGTCAGGCTTACAAATGTCACATATCAAGTCCTTGGTTTTATGACAACAGAAATATAATGTGTAAAGTGTAAAAACTCAAATTTTTATTATTGAGGTGATCATGTAGGAAATCCTTAACATTTGTTGTGTGATCAGCCAAGGCTACACTACTTTTGCCTTGCTTTCTGTACTAGTTCACCATTCCTGCATCTTTTTAGTCTTATTCCTCATTCTCTCTGTGGTCTAGTGAGGATCTCTTCTCAGCAGTCAGCAGAGTGCTTAAATTCTTGTTTGTGTGTCCATGTTTCAGCTCTTTTATTAAACCGCATTTGAGTTAAATAAATATACATCGTGGCGCAGAGACTTGCTCAGGTGAATGTTCAATACTTTGTTCACAACAGCCACAACTAGACTCTTTCCTGAGCCAGATCAAGTGTTATTCAAACTATGTGCTCCTGCAGAAATTGGCCATTAGTCGTTTTGAAATATCTTTACTTCAGTATTATTTATTCCACATGAACCAAATGTCACAGTTGATGAGATCCTTGTGTCAGCTACATAATGGGAAATATGAATAATTATTATTTAACACAATATTCACTTCCCATTCTGTATTTGTGCTTTTCTCCCTTGTAACATAGCTCCCCTTTTTTGTTTTTGCATTGTTGCAGGGTTTAAGGAACTGCCTCCCAGTGGAGCATTAATGATGTACATTTCTGCAGATGGATGTTTCTCAACCATGAAACATCCTGAATACAGTAAGAAAATCAGTAGTCTTATTTATTTTTTGTTATAAATATATTTTCTTTAATTAACGACAGTTTGAATGTAATTATTGTGTGTTGAATAGTGGGCTATGACCTGGGTGGTGTTTTGACGAGCAGTAAAAAGGAATTGGACCATCCAAACAAGAAGGCAATCCAGCTGAAGGAAATGCATTGGTAAGCAGAAAACAGTGATCAGTTCTTGTGATGGTAACTGACAGTATAAAATTTCAGTGATGTGCATAGTTTTGTTTCTTGTTGCAGTCTGTATCCTGGAGATCTGTACCCTTTCACCCGGAAGCCATTTTTCATTATAGTGGATTCGGACAATAGTTTTGTATTTCAGCATGTCCCACGCTATTTTGGACAGCCCTTGGTGATTCTCATGTCTCCTCAAGATATTCCTCCAGCCTTCCAAGGTAGACTCAACACTCTTGGTGCATATGTCATGATGAGGATTATGCAATTCTGTGATCTATTTATGTGCATAATCTACTCTTATATAGATTCATTAAAAGTGAACTGTTATCATCACCATGTTCATAATTGCTGACATAAAAATGTTTCATATGGATTTTGTAGGTATATGTATGATTTATCTGCATACAAAATTTCATTTGCTTATGTTGCATAGAAATTGCATCAGCCAATGTTGCCAATTTCTCAAAGGACAAATGACCACACAGATATGATACAAAGCAGTCTTTCCTTATAAAATAAGGAGAGTAAATTAATAATTCCCACTGCAACAAAAGCACAGAACGATTTATCAGTAGTAATTCCTCGTTACAGATAGATTTGACCTTGGTGTTATGCAGCATCACTGTCTGTTTCAGACCAGCAGCATAATGGCAGTCTGTTCACACTGTTCCTACACAGTCCACTCACAGCATTCTGCTTCATCTGCAATATCCTTAATATCCCCATTCATTTGTGGGAGCGATGTCAGTCCTTTATCGACAAATTTGTTACTGAGGCCAGCAGACTGTTCACGCGGTGCAGGATAGGTGAGTGCAATGTTTTTGCAGCATACCAGATATGAAACATGCCATTATCAGGGCTTAAAGAACACGGTACCACCTCACCTGAGGCGAGTTGGTTTTATGAGCTAATCAGCAGAAAATCACAATAGTAATTGAAATTAACAGACTGTCTAAGAAAAACAAACAACATCCGATAACAAAAGGAAGAATTATGTTTCAATAAATATATAATTTTGTTTTATAGTTTTGCAGTCCTTCTCCTAAAGTGACACTTCCAAAATATTTCAAGTTCTTCCTATTTCTGGTACTAGAAGTTATTGTCATAAATTAGTACAGCTGATTTAAAATAACTTTGCACTGTTCTTTACAGTCACAAATAATGTTTTATGTTTCCGAAGGCTTTGGGATAGTAATAAAGTTTTGTTTTTGACAAATAGGACTTGGCATAATTTTTCAAGCCCTGACCATTATAACAAAATGTGCTGTATTTCCAAATTGAATTCCAAATGCCAATTACTCAGCATAAGAAACATGAAAATATGTGGGTCACAGTTTGAGTGGAAGGAATGTCTGTGCAGTGTAATTTACTGGGAAGTTGTGTATTTCTATTTCTTCACATGATAGCAAATCTAGAACTGCAGGCTGGCAATAACATTAAAGAAGCATCTTTCATTGGCCATGTGTATAACTAGAAGTCTGTATGCACCTCTTCAGCTGCATTAACCTCTTACATGTTGCAATGCTGGTGCCATAAGAACAATAGTACTTTCTAAATGTCAGAAAGTTAATACATTCAGTAAATATACTGGAAGCAATTAATAAAATGAACTTACTTTGTTGATTGATGTTGCAGATGCATCTTATCTTCAGTTTTTTGGAGACGACTTTCTAAGGCTTCTGCTCTTGCGATATGTGTTTTGTGATGTGGTCCTCCACCTCCATCGATCCTTCAAGGTAAGTCACATTCTGTCATCTGTGAACAACATTGTACAAATTTTCTTTCAGTGTAATAATAAACTGGTAGCATTTCTTAACATTTATGAGAAAGGTACATGTTTGCATATATCCATGAAGTGATTTTGCCTCAAAGTAGGGTTAGCAAATACTGAATTCTTGTGGCTGGGGATAGGTCACACATAAATATTTGCTACTCCATTAGTCTTTGCAGTTCCATAATCCTGTCCAGAAAGACTGAAATCATGAAATATTTCTTATGTAATGTTTATATTTGGATATTTGTTTCTGCAAACCAGGAAAGCAATTTTTTGCTGTTACAGGGTCGCCATTTCCGCCCACGATGCCAACCCCCTCTTCCTGATGGGGACCTGCTGGACCACCCAGCCTTGCAACATTTGGTGTTAGACTTAGCATCACACCTTGATGTGCGTGATCACTTCATGGATACCAATGAGATGGACTGATCGCCGGCTGCTGGCAGTCGTTCAGCTGCTACCATTTGGAACAGTATCATGTCTCTCACTGAGCCGAGCTCTGTTGATAGCCATGTAAGTGATGATAATATTATTTTCTCTAATGTCACATTATCAGGGAGTTATGAATTACCTATAGGGGTGATAGTTTTCCTTTCACAATACCGTGGCACTTTCAAAATACAAACGAAGACAAGTTCTGGAGAATTTGAATCTCATGACACTAGGAATATCCATCACAGAAGTGCTTTGAATACAGCAACCTCAAGTCTCGACAGTTCTGAATCACATGGTACAGTTGGAATCACTGAGATGCCATCCAGCTGTTTTGGATACTGTAATTTTTTCACGTTGAGGACCAGCCGACTGGCTTGTACCATTCTTGTGCCGATACTTCTTGGAGTAGCTCAACTTCTTCTGAATGAAGATGACCACCACCACCAAGAAGTGTGTCAATTCCTAGTCAGTTAACATAACCAGAGCATGCAGACACAGAAGATGCTGGAGTTCTTCTCAGCATATGTTCACTCAATTCATGAGCATAAGTTACTTTGTCCATACTATTCAGAATCATATACTAATCAGTGTTAAACAATTGTAACTTGTTACTGGTCCTGCAGAACAACCTAGATGGTTCATTTCTTGTTTCTAATAATAGCATTGGAGCAAAAGGAGGATATTTTGATCCATCAGGGGTGATCAACAAAAAATATTCTTTACAGAATATTAGAAGTATATATGTAAGAAAAAGATTTGATATCAGAAGGTACATAAAACAGTTGCCTGAATTGAACCAGTTTATAGCTTTAAAATCATTACAATATAAATTAAGATTAATTTTAATGGAGAAATGTGTACGATGGCATTTGCTTTACATGCTGCATGGGGAAGGCTTAGGCGCAACGTGACCAGTGTTGTTAAGTAGAAGTTCTGCTAGATGCTTCGCATAGGTGACAGCTTGCAACATAATTGTTAAGTTATCGATTCCAAAAACCACTGCCAACTCAAGAGAGGTGGGATCGTTCACAGGCTGTGAGGCAAAGGGGCCCATAAAATACGTATTGCCAACACAAACACCAGCTTGGATTTGGTAAGATGCAGGAAGACAGAATACCTGTCATAGCAGTTCCATCTAGGGGCAAAATAAAAAGAAACAGTATTCTTGATTTTTGTGGGAACAAATCTGTGACCCTGTGTGTGATTTTTTGTGATATTCATCTTCCATGTTGGACTATTTAATTTCATTGGTCAGCCACTATGAGCAGTTTAGACCATGTTGTCTCTGTTATTGCACTTCAGGGAAAAGAGAACAAACCATCAATACATGTACATAACATTAGGTGAATCTGTATATAGAGTCTCAACTTCATATGGCAGTATGAATCTTTGCTTTATAAAATGTTACAAGATGAATGATTAACATTTTCACAATCATATCAAATCTACACTATATACTATTACATGTATGAACCACAGTCACCATTACCATGTAATGTTACGTTCCAGTACCTTAGTTTCACCTTGTGATATGAAACTGTGTTAGCACTTGACAGCAGCACCAATATATGTGCTGATTTATTTTTATGCTTGTCTATTTCATATTTAATTTTTATAAAAACCATAACTTTAGTGCTGTATTACTGATCAGTATTATTCTAGTCATCACATAAATGATACAGTAATCTCTTTAGTAAACTAGTCACATTATGTTTACACCATTCTTAGGGTGGTATGAGAAGAAACAAGGCATGTTTCTGTCTCGTCACTAAATGAAAGAATACTTTATATTTACCTTATTTTTTCATAATTATTGTAAGTTTAATAATGTATTGGAGAGATCCTAGTTAATTCTCATTTTAATATTCCTTGAAAGTAATTTAAATGTAGTGTCGGAAATGGTTAGAAACAGAAACATGACCTAAGGTACCTATTATGAGGTTTAAGATGGAAACACTGTAAACATTTAACAACACTGTACTATCAACCAAATGATCAGTGTGTTGTTTTATCAAATCACAGCCAAGAACAATGCATGTCCATATTTGAGTGTTCTGTTGATGGCTGTAAATAATTTCTTCTTGTTCATTTTATACTTCAGAATAGGAGTTTAAACTTTACAGTAACACATAACATTATTTTTTATTTAATGAATGCAAGAACTGGTTATATTTTATAATTTTGTTATTGTTAGTGAAGTAATTAGATTTGTTATTTTATGTCTTTCCAATCACAGAATTGCTTTGTTTGCAACAACAAAAAATGTACAAAATATTGACTATTGTGCAGAAAGCGTAGCTTATTACTCACAAAAGTTAAAAGAGTATGAGATATTAAATTAATATCACAATACAATAAACTATACTGTGACGTTATTGTTACCACTGCCTGCCTGTATTTTTGTGTTATTAGAGTTTTTCTTACTACAGTTCCCCTGCTGTTGTTTTCCATGTTTCTCCTCGGTCCCTCCTGGCAGAATGGCAAACACTGATAGCAGAACCCTAATGTTTCAACACCTCAAATACCAAACTATGCCATTGCATCCACATCCCATCTCCCAAAGATCCCTCTTATTGTCATCTCCTTGATCTTCCAAGTGGACTTTTTTCAAGAGGTTTCCCCCACAAAAATTCTGTTTGCATTCTTTGCCTCCCCTGTCCTACATACATGTCTAGGCCTTACAGCCTTGTAGATGTCATCACGCTAACGGTACAAGATGGCCTGTGTAAATCACAAAGTTTCTTGGTTTTCAAACACAGTCTTCCCTCAAACTAAGGTATTATGTTTCATACACATACAAAACAGCTGCTAAACTTATTTTTTGGTATTTTGGAAAGTATAAAGGATGGTAGTTATTTATTTACCTGTTTCATCATGAAACACATTTCTGTTTGTAAGTGACGTTCCCAGATACTTAAAATTCTTTATTACATACCTTTAGTTATATTGCGAATTTGTTAATTTTGTTTCATGTCATATTCATGTTTTTACTTGTACTTATATTTACCATAAGATAAATTTCTATAGTAGCATGCAGGAACATTTTTATATTATTCTTTGTGGTGCTTATAATTTCTTACAAAAAATTATCAACATAACTTACTGGACCATGACTCATTCAAACACACACACACACACAGATGAGTTTTTATTCCATACATGCAAAACACTTTGTACTCAAGCAAGACCCCTTTAATGCAATTATGAGAGTGGTTTTTAAATTGAATCATGTTCCTTGTCATCATAAAAGTACTTTTTGTTTTGTTACACATATTGAGGACATTAGTATTATGCATTTGTGTGTGAATAGCATTTTCATTCAGGGTCTCTGGTATACATGGAAATCATGTTCTGTCCCATTGTTTTGACTTACTGACAATCTTAATATTAGAAAGAATAAACTGAAAGTTACCCCATTAGTGTGCCACATTTCATTGGGTTTATTTTGTTCCAATCAAATATCAGACAATCCACAGTTTTGAAACTTAAAATAAATTGTATCTATACCACATATGTGTGCTTCAAGGTTTAATCTAATCCACTGATTTAAATTTAGGATAGTAATATTTTACTACATGAACAAATATTTCTCAATACCTCTTTATTTTCTACACCGGGAAGCGATCTGTTACGATACCATTTGCCCAACTTTGTCAACCTGTTTGAATCTATTTTAAATTAATTGGATCATCCAATATGCAGATTCCATTTCTCTGGAATGGTAATGGTGACAGGTGAAAGTGATGGCTGATGAAGCAGATTCTTAATTTTTATATACTGCCTTTATTAATTATTTTAGGAAATGGAAAATCAGTTAAAGTGTCAGTCTCTATGCTTTGTCTTTTGTAACATAAGCCGTGCATGTTAAGTTTAGTGCAAATATTTAGCTATAAAAGGGATGAAGAGAGCAGTTCAGGATATTACTTAACAAGGAACTATGTGAACTCTGGGGGGTTATGATTAGATGGACATATAGCTAGGACGGAGGAGGCAAGAAATACATGCAGAATTTTCATGAGCTAACATGATGAAGACAACCAAGAAGGAAATGGGGGATAACATTAAGATTAAGATTGGAGAAGGTGGTTGGAATTGGTGCAGAATTAGGTCTGATAGCAAGCTTTGGTATTAACAATGTTGAATCTTAGTAACTTTATTTGTGACATGCTGTTGTGTTCAGCATAACTAGATATTCTGTTATTAATCAAACGCAACTCTTTATTCTGAAAGACAATATGATATCCCACTGTCCTGGGTTACATGCCTTGGCATTTGTCAAGCTGCCATTAGGCCCTTGTTTTTACATGAAATGTGCTTACTGTGGCATATATCCACATGCAGAGAGATTTTTACTTCTCAGTTTATTAATTTTTTTATCTGGAAGCCAAAATTGGCTTGTCTATTGTTTGTTAAATAATATACAGGGCTTATTTCTCTTTAACTTTCATCAATTTGGAAGAATACAGAATACTTTGTTATTTATAGAACTTCAAAACATTTGCAGGATTTGTTCATATCCAATCAAATATTCTGTTACTGAACCATCACCACTAACACATAACCCCTTATCTGTACAGAGGTCTCCCAGTCTTTTTTCATAAGGTTACACAACCAAAATGCATGAATTTCATATTTCCTGCTTGCTTCTCCTATTTGAAGCTTCTTTATTAAATTACTGTAATAATTTTGGGGCAAATAATAGAAATTGTGGCATTCCCACATTATGTCAAAGCAAAATTTAGTGCATAATGTACTCCAATCTCTGCTCTTATATCTTTGTTTCTGGAGCAAGACAACAGCACGTTGTTCCAAAATGCAGCCGTATGCTGCTGACTGGAATCGTGCCAGAAAACTGTAGTGCTCCCAACCTATATCTGAAATGAGGTCATTATTTTGGCAACTCTTCAGGGTACATTCTGGTTCCAAAAACGTGGTACATCAGTGGTTTAAACTGAATGTCAGCAATATAACTTCATTGGCTCGCAATGTGCTTTTGGTCCTGAATATCTTGCACTGTCTGAAATGGAACTAGTAACTTCTCCAGTCATCTATTGATCAGTGTTTCAATTTCATAGTAGTTGTAGGTAGAGGTGGTAGTTGGTGTGGGTGAGTGATGTATCGCTAGGACACCAGGTGATTCCTGAAATAATCTGCTGTTTTTTTCTTGGACACAACTTCTACCAACAGTATCATTAGGAAATGACGGTGTTCTTAGTAGTGAGACGGTGACACTGGCTGCACGGATCATGGAGGATAAAATCCCTCCAGGTGAGCATGACGATTGGTGACTGAACCTGTCTGATCCTAGTTGGGGCTCATTGCTAAGCTGTTTATTTTTATTCAGGTACAAGGGCTGATATTTTGCTTCATAGCCAAGTCTCACATTCACCAACCAGACACTTAAATGTTATTAATGATGATAGGTCATTAGCCCTTTAGCACAAACAATGACTAAAATGTTTTCTAATGAAGATTTCTGTCTTCTGGGTTGTTGCGCTGTGTAGTCTGGTCGATGTTAACCAACGTTTCAGAGGTTATACTGCCTCCGTCATCAGGGCGATGAATGTTGGTAAACATCGACCAGACTACACGGCGCAACAACCCAGAAGACAGAAATCTTCATACTCACCGCTGTGAGAACCTCAAATCTTAGATGTTTTCTGATGTTTATACCAGTAATAGGTGTTTTATATAATTGGACAGTAAGGAGTGAAGAATCTAACAATTTACTCTGATTTTACAGTATGATTTGGTGAACATTACAGCTTTAAGTATGACATTTAGTGTTTACATGGCACTGATTGTGGTTAGTCATTTGTTACGATTTCTTGTCTTAAAACACCTGGCAACATGCCACTAATTTCTCACCTCCCCCACATAGAAATGTTGCTTGATTATCTTTTTGCTTCATTGTATTCCCTCTTTCCTTATTTAGAATTTATCTAAGGAAATGCAACCAAAAGACTTCTCTGGGCTTAGTTCACACTGTTCTAGTAGACACTGATTCAGAAATGCTGTATACTTGTTCTTCCCTCTGAGTACATTAACAGATGGCTGAATATTACTAACTAGTTGTTTTATTTGGGATAAGTGCCAAAAGAATTTTTTTTAAAACCTACTGCTAATTAGTATTAGCCTCAACTAGCAGGTTACTACTCCCTTCGTGCAAACACAAGTTCTGCGAAGAACAAAGTGTTTACTTTATTAAATTATCTCACTGATTAATATACTTGGCCAAATGGAATTTAAAGATTGCATAACAAAGGAATTGAGAATTTATACAAATTTACGGTTTCAGTATCTGAAATTTGGTTAATATAATTATCAAACGTTTGTGGCATTATATTTTAATACTTCGGCATACACACAATTTGTGTTGGATGATATTCGCTATCCCCCTTACAGTCCTCATTTATAACTCTTTGATTTTGTCTAATTGTGACACTGAAATATTGCTCAGGATACGAGAGATGCAGGTCAAAACACAAGGTGAAAAATACAGTTTGAAAGTGGTGTCACATTTCTTAAAAACTTAAATACATAAACTTTCGCAACACTGAAACAAGTGCCTTCTGAAGGAAGGACAGTACTCACAAAGTGGCCCTGATGTTATTTTTCAGTGTCAACTGTAAGCTTAAAAACTGAACACTAACAGAAAATATATGGCCATGGACGTGGCAATTTCCAGTATTTTTTAAATACCTTATGTTGCATGTTAAGGTCCATATTTCTCTGACACTTTGTTTGACTCTGAATGGGTTTCCTTTTTATTTTAGTTGTTAGAAAGTCATAACCTTATAAGTTATTTGCTAGGCAAGGGAAAAAGAAAGTATTGCTGTTATTCAATTATAAATTTGCTACAGTATTATCGCGCGTGCGTGTGTATATATATATATAGCAATAGTTGTAACCAATAAAAATTGTTTGCTGACCACTTAAATGCACAGACATTTATAAAATAAATGAAATCATAAGAAACAACTACAAAGAAACGGAAAAAGTGATTTCACAAACTGAATGGAATATCTCTTATTACCATACTTACGCCGAACTCGCCCAAACAGAACAACCAAGTAGAGATAAATAGTAAATTATAAATGTCCAGTTTGCCAGGAACAGACTGTTGCACCCATTCTTGCTTACTGAAACCCACCGGACAGGCTAGACAAACCATTCCTGCGACACAGGTAATCTGACTAACCACCACAATGAAAATATCGCTTCACACATTTGATTATTTGCTTATGACGCAGTGTCGACCACATGGGAGGAATCGATCGTCCAAAACTGCCAAAATCACGAAATATCTGGATATAATCGATTCTCGAACAGTATTCGAACCAAGTACCTCTAGGTTGCGAACCATTATGACCCGTTCTGTTGGTATGACGTTTGGAATCCGTCTTATGTGTATACAACTGAGACGATATTTCTATAATTAAGGCTGGGACGATGAAACCGTGTCCCATGAGAAGTTCATATCTCCAGTCATCAAAACAAAGGCCGCTACAGCAAAGTTTGCTCTAGTTTTCTATACTAAGGAAGGGGTCTAACGCTTGGTTGTCGATTAAAAATATCTTTCACATTCCTCCCACAATTTGGCGTACGTTGCTTGCAAATTGGATCAGAAACCAGGCTGAAGAACGAATATATACAAGCTTAACATAAACAACAGTACACTGCCTGTCCCAGAAGGTGTTCGAAACATTCACTTATAAACAGACCTATATATCATCGCCACAGGATCTTTGATTGGGCTCTTATACTACCGAAATTAAAGTAGTGCAACTGCTTTACTAACACTAATTAATATAAATTCATATCTAGCGACATTTAAGTTTAGTTGCAGTCTCCAGGTTCTGTATACTCTCAGTGAAGTCCGGGCCCTAATGTTTTCTTGTCCAATAATGGACACTACTTATACGTTTAAAATGTAAATTGAAAGTGACTGAGGCCTATTCCAGAGGTCCCGGGTTCTATCGCACCCGCTTCCAAACGTCTTTCGGTATGGTGACCAGCACCTGAAGGAAGGTAACCTTCCTAAACGTAGTGAATGCCAAATATGCCTCATACAATGGGCAATAAAGAAGCCACCTTTACTCCGAGTCCGGCGAAATAAGAAATCGGGTGCGAGATGAAGCCTCAAACTTACGACCGAGGGTATGATAATGTGCAGCTTTATCAGGGCTATTTCACATCTCGTGCGGAGATGACATGAGTATGAAGCTGTGGTGGAATGACGGTTAGGAGAGGGAAACCGAAGGAGGGGAAAACCTCACTTTCACTCGCCCGGGACTGACCCCGGGTCTCCGCGGTGAGGAGCCAGCGTGTAGCCGTATAAGCTATTTATAGCACGCCCTATAGTGGGCAGTGTCAAACATAATATTGGTCCAAAACTTCGCTAAAATGTGCGTGGTACATGTTTATACTGGGCATGTGTTTCCTGTCGGGATTCAAGACAATGTTTTAAAGCGAAATCAGAAATGATATAAGAGCACAATAGATTTTCCTTTGTCAGAAAAAATCATGCAAAGATTTGTATCAGTGAAATTACATATTTGATAATATAAATAAACAAATTTGTATTGTCCTGCCACACTATTTTTATCAGCAGTAAAAGCATATTTTTTTCACTATTGTTCCTTATTATAGTAACAAAAGTGCTTCCTAATTATGACCTAAAAGCCCCTAGAAGGGGGGAAACTTTTTAAGGCGTGTCTCGCTACAATTCGTGTGACTGAGCATTTCCTTTAGGTTGTCGTTCGACATGTAGAAACATCGACCCAATTTCGACCAAATTCAGTACGAGTCCGTAAAATGTATGGACTTCTGTTCAAAATATAACAAAGATTACGAGGATTTAAATATATTGGCAAAGTCGAAACAATATCTAACCTTTTAACAAGGCGAACATTTGGTATTACCTTTTTACCTGTACAGATCTGGCGTTTTCCAGGCAAGAACAGTCCAATACCACATCCGTCACAACACAAGTTACCCACAAATGCGATAAATTACTTTCAGAGGGAAGACGACAAAGAATAATTTCTGGACCTACACAACAAAAGTAATGGACTGTCGGAATTCAGATAATGACAAATGTATTTTCTCGCGGTAATTAAATCAAGGTCGAATGTAAGAGATAAGAATCGCGTCATTTTGTTGGGAAAAACAGCGTAATTAAGCCACTTGGAAGACCGAGACGAAGAAAGGAAGACAGTATTAAATTGGATCTGACAAAACAGGTTCTAGTGTTTCAGATTACGCATATAATAGACTTAGAATACCGTTCCAGAGCTGGGTTGTTTCTTTCGAAAACAAGGTTTTAAGTTATTTTGTACCTGACAGTGCCCTGGTCTGCTTGCTAGTTGGCAACACAGTTCCTAGAAGAGGCATTCTCAAATATTACCTAAATCTCAACATGGCTGTCGAGTAAATTTTATAGGCCTACTTAGCTTTCGGTTATAAACGTTAAATACAGAACCACTGCCTACAGCTTGGCCTGAAAACATAGTAAAAATGTCCATGGTGGTCTTCTGGATTGTGACACCGTGTGATATTGCAGGTGTTTACCAACGTTCCGGAGGATCGTGTAGCCTCCATCCGAAGAAGACCACCATAGACATCTACGAGTTTGTGCGAATTCTTTTTTTTTATTTTGTACCTTTAAAGTTATAACCACGGCGAGGGTGCGAAACCTTTAAGTTTTGTGTAATTCCAGCAATCATGCACTTGCCACCCCCCGTGCCCTTAAAGACGTACCGCTGGGAGGATCTGCGACGAGCCCGGGTTCGAGGAGGCTACCCCTGGACTCACCTGGACAAACCTCCTCTAGACAGCGACGCGTGGAAAAACATAAGGTATGTTACCACGCATTCGATACCAAAAGTTATAGTTACAGAGCTAGTGAGTCGAGACATGTTCTGTTAGGAAACAAAAAGGAAATAAGGACGGAGTGGTGGAAATGAAGAAAGAAAGTCGTTAACCCCTCAGTTAAAGAGAAATGTTTTTTAATTACCCCTGAGTAGTACAAGGTGGAGCGAAGAGGCTGTACAGTGGAGACGCGCGCGGAACAAAATAGAGGTGGTTTGCTGTTAGAATTCACTGGCATCCGAAGCTTTGAGATTCCATGGACCGTTTCATACGACATAATACATGTATTTAATCGGTCCCTGTAACTATTAAGAGTATTCAACAATTTCTTCTCTTAATTTTATGCTTTGCAAGGTACGACGAAAAACGTTTTTGTCCATAAAATTAAACTCACGCATGATAGGACTCGCAGAATATATCATAAAAGACTCAGAGAACTAAAAATACATACGAAATTTCAGTTAGGTTCTTAAGCTTTCAAAATTAACGAAACAAAACCATAATAAAATTACCTTGTCAAAATTTGGTGTAGGCATATTTATTGAGTTCGAATTAAATCGGGTAATCATCGAGCTGACGGATGGACATGAACCTAATAGGTGGTTTCTGAAATGAACTTAAAACTAGTCTTATACATTCACTTAACATAAATAGGATTTCAGGTTTTCACGGCCGTGAGTCCGAAGATGGCTATCTTCTGGGTTGTAGCACCGTGTAGTCTGGCAGAGGTTTGCATCCGTTTCAGAGATATTTGTTGCCTCTATCATCAGGCCGATGAATACTCACCTTTGAAACGATGGCAAATATCTATCAGACTACTCGACGCGACAACCCAGAAGACAGCCACCTTCTCACTTGACGTAAGTTTATACTGTAGCATCCTCTTGAACTTTGTACTGGTTATTATTCAATGCAGCCATCAGCCTTTTCAAGTGAAGCTGATGATGACCGTGTAGGTTGAAATATGTAGTTCAGTGGTAACATGACGTAATTACAACAAACACTGGCAAAAGTTGTGGCTGTTGAAGTAAATAATAACCCCTACTCGTCGTATCCTAAATCATTCTGTGGCATTTCATACACACCACGTTACTCGGCCGTTTGAGCCTACGTTGTAAAAAAAACACGGCGCAACACGTGAAGGCGATGTTGACATTAAGAGACGTGTACTACCCCTCAACTTCCGTTTCACTCTTTTCATCCCACTTTATCTACTACAGTCAACAGCGTATTTGTGGAAACAATGGATCTGCGCCAAAAGGTTGAATATGTGCAGCACGAACCAGAGACAAATCCGCGCCAACTATACAACTGTCTGCGACAAAATGGCGACTTCAAATAATCATCACTCGAAGTGGCTAAAATCTGAAAGAAAGATCACTCAGAAACTGGAATAGAGAGCTCCAATCCCATTCGACGTATTTGTTTTGTTCTGTGTAGACGGAGCCCTTGCGATAGGCCCATCTCCCATTTAAGGAGCCTCACAGAATGTGAAGATTGATTAATTAATTAACTACAAAAATATAATAGGAAGATCAACACTTAAATGTTCGTGCGTGTCCCCTAAAAATTATCAACAGCACGGCTACCCCATACATTTAATGTTTAAATTTTTAAAATGCGATATTTATATTACTCTCATATCCCAATACCGGAGCAAGGTAGAAATGCTTAAGTATCACGTCTTGAAGGCACACGTCTCTGTGGGGGCAGGGGGGGGGGGGGTAACACGTCAAGCTTCACCTGCTTTAACCCCGGGAAAAGACCCAATTTCCCATTAGACAGGAGGATGAATGGATCCCAGAACCAGTCTGGCGAGGAGAAAAATACCTACCGGGAACAGAACCCCGGTCGTTCAGCCCGCAGTCACACCCATAGAAGGTAGCGAAACTAAACATAACACGGACATTTTGAAATATCGGCGCTGTGTCAGAAAACGTCGACCCTGGAATGCTATAAAAAACCGACAGCTTACTAACCAAAAGATGGCTGTGTTCTCGGCTGTAGCGCCATATAGACTGGTAGAAGTTTTCCAACATTTCAGATGGTCTATATGCCTCCATAATCGCTCTGAAGATGGAGGTAGCAAGCACCTCTGAAGGGTTGGTAAACTACCAGACTATACAGGGCTACGACACAGAAGACAGCTCTTCGTACTCATCGCCGTGAGAACCTCAAATACTGCTTATTAACCAGAATATTAGCCTTTACTATGCCAAGCCCAAGATATTTCACTTAGAATCACTAATCCTTCCCGTTCGAATGTGGTTAGTGTTTGAGATAAGTGAAAGAAACTAATCCCGACATCTCGCGACAGTTAAAGCTAACTGTTCGTGGTTTGTCAATAGAAGATGTGGGTTATCATGGGGGTATACTGATAGAAGTAAGTTTCTTTAGATAAAAACTAGCATTTAAAGGGTTAATATTAATTAGAGTGGTGACATTTAATGATAGAGTCTATGAACATAAACAGAAATACTTTAGTTCGAAAATAAAGCTAACGACAGTGCGCATGCGTTCAATTAAAACAACAAATAGTTTGATAAAAAAATTAAGTAATAAATAGATTAGAGTCGGTCGTTTTCGCCTGTTTTCGTTGGTGTGACAATGCGGCCTGGTGGCAGTCGCGCGACCGTCAGGTGAGACAAGCAGACAGTACCGACCCCTAACATCATGAGCTAGGTGGTCACAGCATGCAGACCGCGAGGGGTCGATCCGAGGAGCGCAGGCCGCGGTCGAAATCTCAGTCCCATCAGCCCAGAAGGGCCGTCTCCCGCGACTCGTCTGTGTCCAGTAGCAGCCGGGAGGTGCGCTGTGGCTGCCAGTTTTATCAGTCCGACAGTTTACTGCCCGAGAGGGTGACCCTGGTTGGCAGGCCGGCCAGTCGTAACAGTTTCACCATGGCTTCGTCCTCGCCACAAGTCGGGTGAGTTGCGGGGGTTGGTGCCGAGTGATTCTGATTTATGTCACCTATATTTAATCTTAACGCTTTCAGTGCTATAAACGAGATAAATCGTTATGAAACTGCCATGTGTGACAATATGAATGAAAAATTTATAGTATTGGCAACTATTTGTGGTTTTGCAACAGTCGATAAATGTACGATGAAAACGGATATTTCTAATAAAATAATTCAGCGCAAATTTATTTCCATGGAGTTTTGCGCCATGGACTTGCAAGTAAGATAACCGTAAGGAGACACAGAGTTCGTAAGTCTCCTTGAAATGTTGGATGATTATATTTCTGATACACAAATGTTATCCTTATTCTTGTAAGTCCTTCAAGGCTAAGTTCGGAAAATGACCGCATTCTGACACGATGTTAGTATGCTAGGGGTCCGCAGTGGCCGCGCGGTCCGAAGAGTGGGCCTTGTGCCGCTTGGTCGCTGAGACCGTGGGTTCGAATCCCACTCAAGCCATGGATGTTTGTCCGCGTTTTTCTGTGTTGTGCTGTCCTGTGTACAGGTAGAGGCCTTGCGACGGGCCGATCCCTCGTCCAAGGAGTCCTACCGAATGTCTATAGATCAAGCCAACGAAAGGTTGGGACCCGCAGTGCTCAGGCACTTGAAGAACGGGTCGTTCCCAGTATTCCAGTATCCAGTTAGTATGCTTCTCCAAAACCAAACAACGTACTTCGTTTAAATTTAGTACTGGGTTATTGGCACTTTTAAAAGTTTCCAGGTTAATTTAATTTCTGTTTATATTGGTCTAATATAACTCCAACTCAAGCCCATAATTCTATAAAATTCTTCTCCCAAATGCTCATCGTACAGGCCGTACTGCTATTATTTAAAATATTTTCGACATGGCGAATATTTAACTGTATTAATCACTACTTTAGTCTGCGTATCTGTAGCGCGCTTATATCTTTAACAACAGATCTGTATGCGCAAAAAATTAACACAAACACCACTGATGTATGCAAAATCGCAAATAACTCATTCGAAAATTATATCCCGGCCTTAAGATTCCAGTCATTTTGACTACGCAGAGTCCAGACTTTGAAGTCCTCAGAAACTAGCAGTAACAATCAACACGCGTTTTATATTCTTGAATTTTAGCTTCTGTTCGTCCAACAGGAACGAAAAGAAGAAATATAGAATGAAATGAAAACTTAATGGTTATTTCATACTGGCTAATTGATTCTAGGAACATTATTCTGTAAAAAAAAAGTCATAATTACTTATTTATAGCGGAGACCGGGGTTGGTTGAACTATCAATGGCTTTTCAGCAATCGAAATTATACCTTATCATCGTAATATACGAACAGAATATCGTTTAAAATTAAAACCAGAGACTATTAATAACATACCTAAAGTTCACGAGGATCACGCCATCTTGCAGATACATGGAAAGGTCGATCCATTCTTAATGATACATGGAACAGGTCCTCCTGAGGTAAAGTTGTTAATTTTATGAACCTGCGGAAACCAGAACTTCAGTTAAAAACAAACGCGCTGTCCAACTCGCCCTTGGAACTGTCCACTATATATTCAAAATAAAGCCACCCGCAGTGTTGGTGCATTTATTTCCAAATACCCTCGAAGAACATCCCTGTATGCAACCTGTCGTTGCAGTGAAAGCAGAAACTTATATTACGCCGTGATGGTACGGCAACATCTTCAACGCGCGAGCTACGCGGGAAGTTTACATAAAGTACATACAATATTACCTATGATGGTATGGTCCACATTAATTTGACTAGTTCATGTACAGGTTACAATATATTGAAAAGAGTGACAACTTTTTCTCGAATGTCTCAATGTTCAGTCCACAAATATTATGTATGAATTTCGTTAACTTTCCGTGTTCACACGGAATGCGGAAGGATCAACTTCCTTAGTTGTTCCATCAGTAGGCGGCCATCTACCAAAGTATTTTTGAAGAAATACTGTTTTCTTCCTCAGCTTTATTTCTTCAAACCAAACGGATTAAAACTTTGAACACAACACTTAATAACTCCATACAGCAGAATTCATCTTTAGAAAATGATAGTCGCTCAGCTGGTCAAGAAGTTCCATGTTTATTTTGGACGGTTTACTGCCGTGCTCAAGAGAACCTACCATTGGACCCAATCTTGAGCCAGCTGAATCAAATACATGTCCTCGCATCCTATTTAAAGTATATTATAATATTATACTCACAAAAAAGTTCCGATAATGAATAAGCTTACATGAATCAGTCTTAGTTTCTCGGACAACTCTATTTTATCCAAATATGAAATGTTCGCAGAAAAATGAGCCCCCGGAAATGTAAGGTTCAGATTTTAACTTATTACGAATGATTACTCTGGTGCTGAAGTAAAGGTGAACCCCAGCAGAAAATTATTTATTTCACTTTGAGGAATTACCACCGAACGTTGAAGCCGAATGGTTAGCACACATCCTTCGTATTTGGGAAATCCCTAGTTAGAGTATCGGCCCGGAGACCGGTTATCCTGAGTACTTCCGTGATTTCCTTCAGTCCTCCACGCAAATGCTGGTTAGTACCTTAAATTAGGCCACGACTGCTTCTTTCCACATCCTTTTCAATTCACTATTCTTTAATCATCCCACCATTCGAGGTAATATAGTCTGAGATACCGAAAGAGACGTCAAATGTATAATACATTCTAAAACTGTTCTGAACTATGAAACTGGACAAATGCTTTCACTAGAATTCCGTGTACATGGATAATTTATTTCGAATTTAAGAAGATAGACAACGTCACCCTGAACACTGGTTATGAATATTAACGATTTAAGCACGCCCGTCGCATCCTTGTCTGTCCCCATACTCGCTGCCTGCTGCAGATATATTTGTCTTGGTATTTTCCTCCCAGCCTGCACTATTTATAGGGCAGGCAGCAGAGAACATGCTGTGGCTTGGCAGGGCCCGTAACTCGGATTACTGAACGGGTCAGTTTAACCTGGAACCCTTATATTACACTTCAAATACAGTATGAGTAAACCACAAAGAATTAGCTCAATCGCTTAGCGCGTTTCATATACACTGAATATATCCGAGTTCCCAGATCTTATTTTTAAAAATACAGGGCATACCATCTGGGAATGGAAAGGGTAATGGAATTCGAAGATTCAATACCAAATATAACCATCACGGCATGATCCTGAGCCTTATCTTAAACCTTTTTCTCCACGATCCAATTTAATATATCCTCTCTTCTGTTTGTTTAGCACAAACCTTTGTTTTTCCACTGGACGAATTTACAACCATGGATATTTAAATATGATTTTACCGATTTTAGCTGACAGTCACAGAGTACACTATACCTCACACTGTGTCATATGAAGTGATTCAATCATGTTTATAAAAACTCAATTTAAGAAGGATAACATGGGCAGAGCATGTAGCACACACGGAAAAGATGAGAAACACATAACATTTTAGTTGCAAAATCTGGGCAAGAAATGGGGTTAGGATATGGACTTGGTTGAAGGCTCTTGTGAACATAAAAATGAGTTTTTGGTTTCCATAAAAGGCAAGGAATTTCGTGACTAGCAGAGTGACTAAGTTTCTAAAAAAAATAAAAAAGACGCTGCTCCATGGAGTTTGCATAATTCAATTACACTCCATCAATTTCACCTCGTTTCTTGCTCTATGTAGGGTTACAAAATATGTGGCACTTGTCATGCAAAATGACCCACTTAATATGTGACCACAGGTGTAAGCTCTGATAATGTGGTCATCTTAAATTAATCTTCTACAAATATCATTATTTGTTGGACTCAACACCAATCCCTCTTGCTTGTAGAATGTCAAAACACTAACAATGGTGTTACTACCATATGTAAGTACAATAGAAAATGCCCATTTAATTGGATGATTAGATTCAACCTTACTGGTACCAACAAATTAGTACAGATAGTTGGTAAACTAATTCACACCCAAATTGTGGTAACAAACACTAAAAAAAATAATCTATATACACTCTTATTCCCATATCATAACATGAATCCAAATTCTAACATCAGTCAATTGTTAATAACTAACTAGGAGAAACACAGGATGAGTCTGGAGAGTTCTCTCTCATTTTATTACTGTCTCCTCTCCTCAGTGACCATGAATATGAGCCAGTAGGGGCCCCACCACCCAAGGTCCAGGAGCCACATGTCACAGATGAAATGGGCCTTGGTATGGACGAGGAGTTTGATGCCATCAAGCCGGCCACCAAGTCTGAGACCAGCAGTACAAGCAGCCGAGAGCGCCGATTTCTGCGTATACCACTGGATGACGAGCTGGTGGTTGTCCCAGGGGATGGCGAGGATGAAGATGAAGCAATGGAGGGTGAAAATGGGGAAGCCAAAGGAGCAACAGCAGAAGAAGCAGAGGAGAAGCTGTCTGCCCAGGAATTTCAGTCCCAACTGGAGGACCGGTATTTCTCAGCTACACCAACCACCACAGAGTCGCGCACAGACTATGATGTAAACACCAGTCAACTGGACTCCTCGGGTCTTGAAGATATTCCCCTCAAGCGAGAGGCCAGGAAGAAGAAGCAGCAGGATGCCACCCCAGAAAAGCAGCCAGAGACACGTGGCTTTCAGCAGAGACTTCGTTCACAGGCTGGGAGGATTCGAACAAAACTAAGGAGCATACCTAGGCCTAACATTAAACTTCCAGAGCGTCCAAAGCTCAACCTGCCTGAACGCCCAAAAATTCGTTTACCAGAACGTCCAAAATTTAATCTGCCTGAACGCCCCAAATTCCATCTTCCAGAACGCCCTAAATTTAATTTGCCTGAACGACCAAAGTTTTCAATGCCAGAGCGTCCAAAGTTCAATCTTCCACAGATGCCAAGCTTCAGCATGTCTAAGGAACGCAAGGCCCGATCTCATCATACAAGCAGCACAAGGCGACCACTGCGTGAGCGATCACAGATATCATCAGCATCTACAACATCATCAACAAAGAAGAACATTTTTGACTTTGATTTCAAATCCTATCCTCGCATCTTCGATCGCAAGTCTCGGCGTGCTGACTATGCAACTTCATCTCCAAAACCTTCACGTGGACAGACTCCTCCTCCTCCTCAGACACCAATTAGAAAAAAAGGAAGCTGGCTACAACGATTCACAGACTTAAAGCATGCTCATGAACCAAATCCGCCCACTGCAGGTGAGGCACACAGTCGAGTTAGAGATGATCTGGAAGGTGAAGAATTCAGGGATGACATTAATGTGGCAGAATGTGCTGAAGGTTCTGAATCTACAACAGCATTCAGAGACAAGGACTATGGGTATGCAGTGACTATAGATGACACAGAGCAACCTACAGAAACTGCAGAGCAGATCCGGGCAAGCTCTAGCAGTGTTCCAGATTCAGACCGGGAGGCACGATCTTCAGGCAGCTCATCTCTGCGTCATCGGGCAGGTGTCCTTGAGGAAATAGACTCAGATGAGTTCTTTCTTCGAGAGAAGGGCCTGAGTCAAGAAGATGTTGAAGTGGGTCGCTACCTCACCTCTGAGATCCGTGAAGCATTCCGTGCCCCTGTCAGTGCACTCTCACAGATGGACAATTTCGAATATTATGACGATGATGAAGATGTCGAGAATTTGGGTCAACAGTATCGTAGTACTCCCGAAAGGGGACCCATACGACCGGCACGGACAAGGTCACTTGGAACTCGCAAGAGGTCCAGTAAAAGCAGAGAACCAAGTCCAGCCGAAGAAAAAGCCTCTTCGCAATTCTTTAACACATTTCCACCTGCAAGGCCGAAGAGAAGTAGTAGACTTCATCAACAACGGGCTGAGGGCATAGAAGAGCAAGATGTGTCCAAAGAAATCAAGGAGCAAGTGTATGAACAAGAAATGGAAGTTGAAGAGAAAGACAAACAAATAATCTCTCCTAGGAATGATATTCTGTCTTTAACTGTCACTGATGAAGATGACAAATTCCTGTGCCAATCTACAGAGCTTGAGGAATACCTTGCATCTCCCTCAGAGGACCACTGGCAGACTGAGGAAAATGCATTTGTTGAGGTTCAACCACCAATGCCACCGAAGAGAATGCGGCGAAGCAGGAAAGAACCCATCCCAGATACTTTGTGTAATGGGAATTACACTAAAGAGGACTGGCTGGAGAATTTAGAAGCAGATGTTATACCCAATGAAGAGGTAATTTTTTTATTTGTGAGTTTTCATATGTACTAAAGCTGGCCAAGGGACCCCTAAATTCTGGTTTAAAATTACAATTTTAAAATTCTTCACCCTTCCAGTGTCAATTTACAGCCTATATTTTTAATGAAAAACTGTCTTTAAATAACAATGTCTCACAAATTTACAATTTGTACACATGTACATACAGGTACAAGACAAAGGGACAGTATTCCTAATCCTAAAACTGATATTACGAAACTACATTTCAAAAACACTATCATTAAAAAGCTACTGAAAGATAATCATAGAGTCCAGTAATTGTAACTAATTTTCAGAGTAAACAGATCATCTGTACTTTTGACAATTACACAAGTGGCATATATTTAAACGCTACGGAAAACTACGGCAGAAACACGCTCCTGGGGATATTTGTATAGCCAACTAGTAAACTATAATAGAAATGATGACATCAGAATACAAATTTTTTTTTAAATAATAATTTTTCAGACAAAACTGAAAAGAAATTTATGGAACTAAATATACCTAATTCTGAAAACAGAGTTTGGAAATTCAAATTCTACGGTGAGCAAACAAACACGGTTTTCTACCAGATTCTTGGACTGCACTAAATCAGACAAATCACTGTCACACATATAACTACAGAATATAAGGAACATTTCTCTTGCCCCACACTGCAGGTTATGGTGATGCGAATGGAACCAGACTACATAATTCCAGCAGCTCCACCTGAAGACCTTGAGTTACCTCCAGAGCCACCAAGAAGAGGCCGCAGGAAGAGTTCACGTGCCACGTCCCTTGTAGATGAAGATCGCACCTCCCGCGGAGCCTCATCACTGCCCTCAGAACGTGAACACATTGCTGATGACCTTCCTCGTGATCTCAGTCTCCCAGAAATTCCAGGTTATGCAGCTGTAGACAAACCCATCACCAAACCACGACACTCAAAAGCACAGCGTCCATCTGTTCCTGGTCGCCGCAAGAAATCTAATGGACATCAGCACACACATCCACATTTCTACTCACTTCCGCACAGACCGCCACCAATTCGACCATTAAGAAACTACAGCACTTTAGGCCCATCACGTCCACCAAGGAAACACAAAACACTTTTGCCAGAGGATATTGAACAGAAGAGTGAATCCTATATTGAGATAGAAGATGACATCCTGGAACCATTATCCCATGGGAGTGCCCGTGACCTTCAGTCTGGTGATATTATAGAAAGGATGAAAGGGAGGCCACTCCCACCCCCTCCACGACCACCCAGAAAGGGTCGAGAAAGTCGAGAAAGTCGAGAAATGCCAGAGGAGTCTACTACAGGGGGACAACTACCAATGTACCAAAATGAAGAAGAAACAGAAGATGGAATTACAGAATCTGAGGAACCATTTGATGTCAGCAAAGTAGAAACTTTGGGTGCTTTGAGTGATGACATCTTTTATGCTCATCCAGGAGTAACATCATATGATGATGAAAAACTGGAAGAAGATATTGCAAGAGAAACTAAAAAGTTGTCTAATTTTGAATTAGAAAAGGACAAGACAGAACCATCTCTGATCCTGCAAGAAGCAAAAATCAGGGAAACATCACCAATTTCACTCGAAATTTCAGTGGAAGAAGTGTCTGTAGCAATTCAGACAGATCCACTGCCAGATGACATCTGTGTAGTGATGGGGGATGAGGACGTGCCAGTAAGTCACATGACTGTTGGTACAGAGACAACAGGTCAGTTACCATTGTCAGGGAAAACATCAAAGTTTGGGCAGCAAACAACTCCCGAGCACCCTCCTCCACCAACAGTGATAGAGAAGCCCATTCCATATTATGTTATGCCAGATCCAGACACAGAGATTGAACTGAAGGCTCAGAAATTACAGATATCAGAGTTAGAAGTAGAAAGACTAAATGTGGGCGAGTTGCAGGCACAAAAAATACTGGTGTCTGATATTGATGGTGTGTCATTGCAGGTTGCTGAACTGACCAGTAAATCAGGTAATCTGGTGGTTACTGGACTAGAACTTCCTCCAAGATTTCTCCAAGATCTCTATGACTCTCTTCCAATTCCACCCTCTCCATCACAACCTGTTCCAGCACCAGTACAAGTCTCAGCTCCAAGCATACCTCACCCTCTCATTATTCATCCTCATTCAGATCCTCCTGCAACACAACTGCCTGCTCCAACACCACCATCCGAATCTCCCTCAGCCCAGATACCACTGTACCAAGCTCCCACTCTCCCATCACTCTTGCCCCAAACTCCTTCTACTCTTATACCTTTTTCCCAGGATCCCTCAATTCTCACATCACAGTCTGAGGCTTCCCCTACCCAGACAGCCCTGCCCCAAGTTCCTCCTGCTAAAACACCAATGTCCCAAGTTTCCTCTACCTTGACACCCCAGTCCCAAACTCCCTCTGACCTCACCACACCACAGTACCAAGTTCCCTCTGCCCAAATACTGCCGTCACAAGTTCCCTCTGAATCTGTATCACTTTCCCAACTATCCTCACAAGTTGCATCTGTCCCTGCAACTCCACAAGTCACCTCTATCACTACTTCCCCTCCTCAGTCTCAACAAGTCCCCACAATCCCTTCACAACAAACCATACCTCTCCAGTCCATTATAAATCCTAACCTTGTTACAAGTTTTAATGGATTACATTCTTACATACCAGACTACATCCCCCCTCAAGTGCCAGTATCACTCCGAATTCCATCCCGCACACGGTCTCATATCCAACGAGAACTAGAATCAGAGGAGGAAATGATCAGTTTAATGCACACTCCATCCAGCAGACGGAGGCGTCATCATCCATCAAAACCTGTTTCCCGTTATAGTAGTGATGAGGAAGAAGAAGAAGAGTACAGTTCATATCGTCCACCCAGCCGACGTCACCATTCTAGCTCAAGGGGGGCAGAACCATCTGTTGGCGAGCTTAGCCGTCAGTTAGTGCATGCCTGTCAAGGTGTTACAATGAGGGCCTTGCACCAACTGGTACAATATGTGACACCACAGGTGCGAGAAGGGGAGGACAAGAGAAGGGACCTACAGATAGCACTGTGCATTCTACTTGTGCTGGTTGCAGGACTCATTTTGATGGGTTTTGGATCAGGAAAGACATACCACCACCACCACTGGGATTACCACTTCCCTCCACCCCACCCCTAGCAGTAATCACAAACAAAACATGACTATGGTCCATCCACTGCAAGATCTTGTCTATTTATGGAATTAGTTACAATTCTTATGCCACTGTCCAATAATATTTTTAATTATTCTTTACTGTGAAAGAGGAAAAGAAAACTTTTACACACCTGTTTGCCTTATTATTGTGTAAATAAATTGCAATGCGTTGTTTGTTTCAGTTCTTATTTTATTAATTTTGTTCAATTCTTTAATTTTCTCTACCTCTGCAAACACCTTCAACATGAACTGTATCCAGAATATCCTTTACTTTAAATTCTGGAGACTTTTACAATTAGAAAGTGAACAGGTGGCCATATGGGTGATACCCACCTACATTAAGCTGGGGGCATAGAATCCTCCTACCTGATGGAAGCTGGAAGTCACAGCTGGAAAAGTTCAAATTTAAGGTTTTGCAGGGACTGTATTTGTATGAAGAAAAGGTGATTGTTGGCCAACATAAGTAAATTCTTGAGTTCGAGAATTAATTTGGGGTTGTCTTGAGGGATCTCACACTATGAGTAATGAGCAACTAGGCATTCAGCTCATCCTCCAATATAAGCCTAGCAAGTGGTCTCTCTCTTCAGGTTTTTTTTAGCTAAAATATTGTATTCCTTTCTTGTCTTCTCCATGTATTCTACATATCCTGACCATCCAATACTCTTTTTTATTTGATCACCCTAAAAATATTTGATAAATGGTAAAACGTTTTCAACTCCTCACTGTGCACTTTTCTTGCCCTGCTATAACGTCCTCTCTCTTAGGCCCAAATATTATTTTCAACATTCTGTTATCAAATACCCTCCATCTGTATTCTTCCATCAGTAAGAACAAGTTTCTAATCAGTACAAAACAGGTAAAATTATAAATTTGTAAATTTTAATCCTTATAGTTTTAGAGTAAACACAAAATAAAATATTTTGAACTGAATGATTGCAAGTATTCTCATAATTTTTAATACACACTTACTTATATCATGAAATAATTTTGATTTGTTATTACTGATTGGAAGTACTTGACCTTTGCCCCATTTTCAAAGGATTTATTAGTTAATCGTTAACAAATGAATAAAAATAAATAACACTGTAAGAAAATCGATAAACTACAAACATACATAATATGCTAGTAAAGGGTATTTTTTGAGCAGGTGATAGCTATTCATTAGTTCAAGAAAATCTGGTGGCATAGAATCTATACATTCATCTCAACTAAAACACCACACCCTATGTTTAAATTCCCATGATCTAGTTCTTCAGGACCCAATAATAATACTTTCCCATCTGTACCTCAGTTTTTTTCTTTCCATGATGTTTTCCAATAACACTTTTGTATTCATTTCTCATATTCCCTATCTTATAAGTCTTTCCCGTTTAATTATTTTGTCAACACAAGGTGAAGAGAACTAATAATGAAGGTTCTTATGTCATTTTCTCTAATTGCCTGTGAATTCTGCTTTCCCTAGACTGGACATTCTCCCTGGAACTTTGTATTACCAAGTTTCACACAGACACACACACACACACGAACCTAAAGGACAATAACATTATAGTTTTGTTTCTTAATATTTCTCTTTTATAAATTATAAACCTGTAATTGATTAAGTTCTTGTATCACTTCCTCAAGTGTTAAATTAGTAAGTTTATATTAATAAAAATGTCCATGAAAAGTAATAAATAATTCAATATTAAATAAAACTGTCAGAAAGTTGAGAATATTGTGTTGAAAGATTACCTCCCCACCAAATAAAAAAAATATATAAATATCAAGCCAGAGGAAGAAGAAGAGCTGACTGTGTGTGTGTGTGTGTGTGTGTGCGTGTGCGCGCGCGCGTGTGCGCACATGCGCATTTGTGCTGTAAAAACAGTTAAATAAGAAAACTTTGTGTAATGATGCTTCCATGACTTCGAACATGAAGTGCCCTACATCACCCATACACTAGTGAGGATTTGTCTCTACAAGGTCTCATTAGAGAATAGTTCTCTCCTAGCCAATGCTTGCACAATTGATTTCACTATGTCGGTTGGATCGTTTTAAGTCATTTAATGATGCTATATATATCATCTGAAGAGATTATTTCATAAGAGGATATGAATGTACAGTTGGCTAGAAAGGATGACAAGGATGCGGACATGACCTATTTAAAGATGCAATCACATTTGCTTAGAGGAACCAAGGGAAATCAAAATTTAAATTACATACCTTGCAAGTACTGCTTGAGCTAACTCATTCTACTTCAACACTGTTATTGCTACAGATACGTGAGTAGTAATTTTTAATTACATTATCTATTTGCTTTGAATATACATATAATTTTTGGATAAATTAAAATTATATGTTTCTTATATATACACAGATGTCAAACCTTGTCTCTAGTCTCCAGGTTAATCGAAAAAGCCCTCTTCATAAACAATCAATTTTCTCCTGTCCCTGTGGCTTCCTTTCTGTGAATGACTTGCAGCTGAAACAAATGAAGAAAAAACTAAATCCTGCAATCCACATATAGAACAGTCCAGTAACTGCTTTACATGAGCTCTTCCCCCAACTTCAGCACTTAACACGCCTGGAAAGAAACACACCAGTTTGGAGTACATGAAGTTCCAAAATGCGTTCTTTGCTATTTTGCATACCACTCTCAAATTACAAAAACAAAGCTGTGTTTGACATATCTGGTAAACAGAAAAAAAATTATATAACTGCAAGAGAACTTATTTCTTCCTGTATATTTCACATAATGCACACCACAATGAAAAACACTTCAAATTAAAGCTAAAGAAGTTGGCAACATATAATGTATTAATGTCTGATAGTCAGTTTCTAGAAATTTTGGTAAGTATGAACCGAAACAAAATCCACTTTACAACTTTTAGAGCAGACCCAAATGCCAAAACTGTACCAAAATTTGTTACATGGAACACACACACATACCACATTAACATATGGTCAGATGCAACTTCCACATTGTGCATTCACTTTAAGTACTTTAAACAAAAAATATAGCATGCCTTGTTCTCTTTGACAAATCACAAATTTTCATTAAATGCAACATAACATAATACTAATGCCACTTCTTCCACACATGGTAAACATCTCTAGCTTACAGCTTTAACTGTACTTGTTTCCGTGTCCTCTCATACAGAATGTTATAGCTGAGTGGTTATCATTCCTACTTTGTTTCAATCTACCCTGACTGGGGGTTTTCATGATACTCCTCAACCCTCCAGGCAAATTCAAGGCCATTGCCTTAAAAGCCTATGAGTGTTTCATCCACATTCTTCATTAATAATCATCCTGGCATTAACACAACAAATGCAGTTGAAAAAGCATCATTAAATTTCCCAAGAACCAATAAACTCATCAATCTGTATCAATTCCCCAGAGGGAAGCCCACAAAGAAGCTTGGTCAGTAATTTGTTACGAAGAGGACCAATGAGCTGTAACAGGTAAAAATTCCCATTCAGATCCTAACACACAAACAAATTAAAACTTACAGCATTTTACACTCCCACACCAAATAAACATCTGCACATAGTCATTACAAGGTCTCCTGGGAATTAACTCTCTTTATGAAGTAACAATTATCAACACTTCAGAGTAACTTGCTGCCTCCTTTTCAGAGTTTAAGCATAACTGTGATGCATGTTCACCTCAGATAAACACCCATCTAAGCACTAACAATGACCAATGCTGCGACTAACCAGAAATTGTATGTGTTCCTTTTTCTGATATACTTGCTCTGATGACAGGCTCCCATTAGTTACTCACAGAGAAGTCTTCTTCGACAAAGCACAACTGTACCTCACTAGCTTTTCTGATGTGGTTTCCATATCCTGTTATCCTAGCTAGAATGTATGTGTCTTCGATTATAGCCCAGGGTGGCATCAAGTTCTGCTATGGCTGTTTTCTCAGTGTCATAACAATACAAGCTTTTTACCACTTTAACATGGTGCAATACCTATAAGACTATAAGACAGTCTGTATTAGACTGACATGAAAAACCTCAAGCCTCAACTCTCAACATACCTATTGTTGACCATGTGGCAGCAGATGCTGCATCATTGATTGGTTGAATCACAGGTTGTCTTCTGGCAAGGGAAACTTTTAACTGTACGCCAGAAACCATACCATGATGCATCTAAACAAAGAACATATACTGTACTGCAGTCACATAAAATTGGTACAGAAATTATACAAATTCAATATGTATACCATAAATTTCAATTACTTAAACTGGAAAACACATATTACACACATTATCCCTAACCTAAGCTCAGCATGCTTTGCTATAAGGACTGTCATATCACTCATGAAAACATAAATTTTAAATCTTACTTCATCAATGTCAATTGGAATTACTTTCTGGGAAAACTCAACAGAGAGCAAAAACGTGTTTTGCATTCAAAAGAAAATTGGGGCATTTGAGGAAAGATTCTGAAGGAAATATTTGGACCTAAGAGCCAGAAAGTAACGTGAGGCTGAGAAAACTGCATAATGAGGAGCTTCATAGTTCATGTTCTTCACCAGTTATTATTAATTATTAATATGATGAAACCAAGAATGACATGGGCAGGAAATGTAGTGATTAATAAACACACAAAATGTTAGCTGCAAAACCTCAGGGGGAAAACCATTTGAGTGATCTAAGCATAGATGGAAGAATAATATTAAAACAGATCTTAAGAAAATAGAAATGTATTTGATTCAAATGACTTAGAACAAGGTCTAAAGGTTTAAATGTGCCTATACTTTGCAGGTACAATGGGCTAAATCATATTACAACTGTGAAGAATAATTACCTCTGTTATAGCTTGATCAGCTGCCTCCATTTTGTCAAATGTAACAAAACCATGACTGAAAAATAAAATTAACATGATCAGCCTGACACTATACATGCAACACGTAGGAACATAGAGAATGGAATCACGTAAAGACTTCATGCCAGCCTTTGCTACATTTTACAGAACTATAAAATTAACTGAAGTGAATGTCTGATACACACTTAGTTCTAAAACACAGTTACTGGTATCCCCAATTCATGCAATGGCTACGTTCTCAAGACTGGTCACATAACTCAATAATTTTGTTATTACTCTGTTTCACTACCTTTACTTTACACTGAAAAGTATGTAATTCTATTAGCATTAATAACATTCATTTTAGCCATTTTCAGTGCAGCATAGGCTGAAGGTAAACGCAAAGTTTTCCCTATACAGGAGAACCAGACCAAGAAGTTACATAAGGGAGTGGAGGCAAAGCCCAAGTATTCTTAACCTTGACACTAAATGTTTGTGAGCGGACTTGGCATAGGTTCCAACATGGCTAAAACTCAGTGGCCATCATAAAACAGGATTGCACATTTGCTTAAAAAAAATTCCCAAATTCCTTTTCTGGGAAACCTGTGCACTGGCCATGTGGCTAAATGCATGGCCCTCTCAGCAGTTCAAACTTGAAAGAAACAAAGCTGTTACTTACTTTTTCTCTATTTCCACAGTCACATTAACAATGTTGCCATATGAATGGAAAGTTTTCTTCAGGAAATCTTCAGTTATTTCATGTCCTGACACAAAAATTGTGTTACCCTGCCGAGGTTTATCAGCACGACCATCGCGTTTTTCAGTCAGACCTCTCTCCTCACGATCACGGGCTGATACAAAGCTGTCATACAAGTTCTGCAACAGTATGAGAGGGAAAACATAAATAAGTTAGCATGCACATAAAAAAATATTTAAATTATAGTACCTGCTAACAATTCCACTAGTTTACTTCACCATCTACCCTTCCTGTCCATCTTCAACACCTCACTCCCTTATGATTTAAAGTACAATGACATGCCACCAATTCCTGTCTGGTTATTTGGTGTGTGAAATATGTAAGTGCATGTTTACGTGTGCAAATAACTTCTATATATCTCAGCTTCCATGAACTCTCAAAGAGATGGCACCAAGACTTATTTTACTGCCAAAATATCAGCAGAATTTCAATCAAAGGAAATGTATCTTCTGAAAGAGACTCAGATCTGTAAGGGTAGATGGGACATGTAATACCAAGAGCAGAAGAGCTACTGCCATTACTGATGCCAAATTTATAACATAATTTGTTTGTTGCCACAGTACTGCCTCAGATTTCTGCTGCTGCACATTTTTTTGACAGTTCTTCAATACCTCTATTGAGTGGCTCTTTAACAACAACATAAACATCACTCCATTTAAAAAATAGTTTCTCAAATCAAATTTTATATATTTCATGTGAAAATAACTTATAAGGATTGGAATACCATTTTATATTTATTTTATCTGTTATTTCTCTACAGACAAATCAATTAAAAACCAACTAGAGTGATCTCACAGGCAGATGGGTGGAGGAATATCTCTCTTGATTCTTTTGTTCACTTAAGTATAGGTAACAACACTTTTCAGTATTTAGGGCAGAAAAATAACATATCATCAAAACATATCTAAAAAAAAAAATTATTGATGGAGAATTTATGAATTAATAAGTGACTTCAAATACAAAAAACAGACAAAATCTGTAGTGACCAGTGCCTGACAAAATCTCAGAAGATGCCAAACTTGGCATCAGTACCAATGATTTGTCATTGCTGGATAAAACTAAACACAACTCCTTCTTTATACTTAGTTCTAATATTAGTCAGTACCACCTATTCTGATCTGAATTTTTCATTGTTTTCTTCTGGAAAATACCAGGACTCTTTTCAAATGATCATTCCTAACTTCCATTCATAATACTCCCCATTCATGCTGTATATAACTCTCCATTTACTACAAAATCAAATAAAAGGACATACCTTAACTTTGGGGCGGTTATCTGTTTCCATGTCTTCAGGATGTGTCGCAGAGAAAGGTTGGTATCCACTTATGGTACGTTCTGTACTAGACAGTTTCCGTTCAAGACCTCTAGGTCTTTTGAATCCTGCTTGTTCAGGTCTCTTAGGAGTCTTTGTAATGGCTGTAATAGCCCCTGATTTAAGAAGTTTCCTTGCCACTTCACGTGCATCCCGAGCCTCTGCTGGACGCTTTGGAGTTTGTGGTGTACGTTCTGGTTCTGGTCGAGGTGCTTTCAATGCCTGCAGTGCTTTTTTCTAAGACAAAATATAAAAAAAGTAAAAAATATGTTTAAATAAAGTCACATTCAGATGAATTCAGAAAGGTCCCTGGTCAAAGAATGTAATGCACTACACCATCAGAAATTAATCAAGCTCTGGACAAGTGCATATAGCTTGAAATAGAGTACAGTTACATTTCCTTGTCTGAGGTACTATGTACTGGTTGGACAATAATAAGTGATGGGAAACAGGCTGGCTAATACAGTGGTAACACATGAGGTATCTAGCGTGCATTTTAGCAAAGTCAGTAGCTCTCCTCACTCAGATTTTCTTCAACCTTCTTCCAAATTCTTACCTACTCAGCAATCACAATAATCTTATTTTATTTTCACAGTGATTTGGAAATTCAAACAGCACTGTTAAGTATAATAGGAATCAATCAAGAATGTAAACATCACAAATTATAAAGATACAAAATGACTGTTACTATCATTTAACCTTTAAGTTTTATTTGCATGATGAACTAACAGAAGAGACAACATTATTAAATCCCGAGTTACAGAGGTCACAAAATATGATTTAACACACATACAGTGTTAATGGCCACCATTTCCTCAATATATGAGGTGGAATATGAACTTCAACACAACAGACAAATGTTATAATGTGTTTCCAAACGTCATGCAGTACAATCAGAAACAAAGGGCACATCAGATTCAAACTAAAAATTAACAATCAACAAGTAAATAAGAAAAGTGAGGGAATGTGTGTGTCATAGGAGCATCCATATCTCTCCATCTCTCATACAATATTCAACCTTAAAATATGCACAAATTTTTTTGCAGCAGGTACCTTAGTTGTTTGTACTCATTCAATATTAGTTCAATGGGAGGTATGATAAAATGGCCAAGAAAGTGTTTATCTTCGGAAAACACACAGGCAAAACTAATTAAATTCCTAACATAATAATTATTCCATACCTTAAAAAGAGACTGACAGTTTACTTCCATATATTACAACTTCATAAATCACGATAATTCAGTAACTTGTTATTCAATGGTATATAACCTATGTTAGTGACAAGATGCCGTTAAATAAACCAACAAAACATGCTACATATTTAAACTAATACTTATTATACATATTTATAAAACGTGTAAGTCACCTTTTTCTTAAGCTTTGCATATTTCGTTTGAAGCATTAATTCCTCTTCCGTGAGATTAGTTGGAAAGTGCAGATATACCATATTTAAGATATCTGTTTAATTCCTAACGTACAATTATAATTGATTGGATCATAAATACAATATACAAATATACAATATACAATATACAATATATAAATACAAATATAGAAACAGCTAAACTACAAGCTGTCAGACGTAATGAACATAATACAGAACACTTCTTGCACTTATAGCTAATTCTTTTAAGTGAGAAATGCACACAACCTGTAGATGATACCAAAGATGTTATTTGAATATGATCTGTGCGTTGTTAGCAAATGGAGCTGTTTTGTCACTCTTTGTACGATACTTCAGGCTCTAAACCATAAGAGCAATTTAATACACAAATAATGGGCCAACAGATATTGCCACTCATTTTCCTTAGCTGAGTAGTTTAAAAAGTTACTTCTTTCATGTGGTCGACATGTTTAGTAGAAGGGACTATCCCCCACGATTCTATGTATGTCCATGCTTTCGTATGAAAATTAAAATTTTAGTGAGTAGGGAGGATAAACTTAACATCATATATAATCGTTTGTAGTTAAAGAAAAGTGATTCAGTAATGAAGTTTATACTTTCATCTGTCGCATCGTGTTCTAATCGTATTGGATATATTAAGGATATTGAACGGCTACCAGGTCTAATGTTGGAAACACCAATGTTGTTGTTATATGCAAAGGTAGATTACTTCACCATTGGTAATGTTAATGCAAATTTCGTGTTTTGTGTTTAGAAATCCTGATCCTGTTTCTCATAGTCTCATTTTTATTTTAAGGAGCAATACGATTGATTCGAAACAAAATACCTGATCATTTCATATCGAATGTTGCCTTGTATTTAACAGTATTCATATTCCTTTCAGGGTGGAAGCATACCGCATTTAACCTATGAAGTGTTACAGATGGTCACCAAAGACAAACAACCTCTGCACATACCAATTTCAACTGTCGCACATTGTCATGAAGCAGTTACTGCTTTTAGAAAGGGCATTGCAGACTTCACTGGGCTCAAAGTACTTTAATATTTTTATAACAGAGATTAACTCTGTGTGAATAATAGACATTGCCCAGAAATCATGCTACATTGTCTGATCATCTTATGGTTTACTAAAGTTCTCTTACGTTGTTCTTTAAATTACAAAAGTTGTGACACGGTTGGAGGTTATGTGTGATTGAACTTGAAAAAATTGTGAGTTAGGCTAGTCTTCCAACAAGACATTCCTCCCACAGTATCCAAAGCTCTGTTAATAGAAATAAATATGCATACATTTTACTAGTTTGTCAAACTAATAATAAAAAGAAAATTAAACTAAACTGTTGTAGGTTAAATACCTACCCAAATAATGGCTGAAAGCTTACCAGCTAAATGGTATCTTTTATCCAGTGCTGACATCACTGAATACTATTATGTGTTTTCTGCCTGACATACATGACATGATGGGTTAGATTTCTAGTGGAGGCGGTTGCATAATCAAAACTCTAAAACCTGTTTTTATGTTGCTAATTATGAACTGACATAGCACTTTAAATTAAAAACAAAAGGTTCACATAAATAACCTTAGAACTTCTGTGGTAAATATTATTTTAAAAGAAATACATGTAAATTTTGAGATATTCTTCGATATTCTATTATCCAGTATTTAAAAAGTTAAATCTTTTAAATAGTGCTTGGTATATCTTTTCTTATATCCAAATTTGCTTGTTCTCTTTGTAGGAATATTTTACATTCTGCAGTATACATGACCCAGCAGTTGCAACTCCTTATGGATTTAATGATAAAAACACAATATCAATATGGCCTCGAAATGGAAGGAAGCAGCTGGACCCTGACAAGTATGAAATGAGTTCTTGTCTCAGAGAATCAGGATAGTTTATGTACTAAAAATATCAAGTGTTCTCAGGACAAAACATATTGAGAAGAATTCATGATGCATACTTTCCTAAGAAATGCTTTAATCTGCACAGAGATGCTAGGAGATATATATTTATAATTTTGAAATGCAGTGATTCATTTCTTTGCATAATTACTGCTACTGCTGATTTCTATTATCATACTCAACCTGAGTTTTATACTATCATTATATTTGTAATTTTGAACATTTAAAAATTTTAGAAGAAGCTTTTAGGTACTTTTATGACTTTCATGATGTGTGCCATGTTTTTGCTTAATATTTAATTACACATAAATACTCAGAAACAAAAGAAAAGCTTTGCAAAAGTTACATATTTTTAGAAAGATTTATCACTGCGCAAAACTACAGGTTCCTAGGTTAGAGAATATTACTACCACATTAGAAATTTCATGGTCATCACATTGGTACTGCCAGTGTTAAGAAAAAAATATTGGTATAGCCTTAAATGGTATAGGGTTCATAAACATGGTCAGAAGGAGCATTATGAAACCATAAACTTATGTTATTTGATTACACACTACTGAATACCAATAAATTATCTTAAGAAACAGAATGTCTTTTCACAGTTGAATAGATAGGTTAGAAAGGGGTGGGCATCCCAGAGCCACGCCACCCTTTGGGTGCAATGGGTGCATCGCACCCAGGCAGCAACATTAGACTGGTGGCAACTTGCTATAGGGGCACAGGATTTTGAAGCATTGCATTTGAGTGACAAAAAATCAGGGTGGTACCAGAGGGTAGCAAAATATGCAATTACCTAAGGGAGCCATGGTTGAAGGGGCACTAAAGAGAACTGAAATCCATCCATAATTAAACTTGGTAATCTAAAAGTAGAAAAATTGAGAACATATACATAGGGGCAGCAGAATGTGCTTGCACCTGGGTGGCAGGTATGCTCAATGCAGGCCTGGAGCATCCAACTGCTCCTACACCACAACCAGTTAAGCTGTATTGTTTGTTTCCATTATTTATCCCAACAGCAACCCCTCACCTTGTATAAATTGTATTAGTCCAATGATTCAGACATCATAGATTTTCTTAAATTCTCTAGTTTGTATACTTCGAAACATAAATATATATATTTCCGGTTTAACAATGTTTTATACGATTTTCCGGTATCCAACTTTTTCGTTGTTTCGATCTATAGACATTTAGTAGGACTCCTTGGACGAGGGATTGGCCTGTCACAAGGCCTCTACCTGTACACAGAAAACGTGGACAAACATCCATGGCTTGAGTGGGATTCGAACCCACGATCCCAGCGACCAAGCGGCACAAGGCCCACGCCTCAGACCGCGCGGCCACTGCAGACCCCAGAAACACAAATAACAAACTTATAATATTGTGAGACAGGTTGGTAGTATAAGCAAACAAAAATGTTAATATGATGACATCTCCAGGTACATGGACATGATAGAAGCCTTTCAGCCTGATATGTATCAAGCTTTATGTGATGGTGATACAGACCTCAAAAGCAGCAAGAAGAGGATTCATAAGTCAATTGACAAATCACTCATGTTCTTTGAGAAATGTCTTGAGAGACATGAGAAATCGGAGGTAAAAATATTGTGCACTAGTCTTATGACTTGTCCAGTAAGTTTTCCCAGGTCCTGAGTAAGTAAGAAGCCATTAAGACATATAGGAGGCATAGAGGTAAAAGTTGATGCATCTAAACCTTAGCTGTGTATAGAGGTGAATGGTCATTTTCATGTCTAACTATGTGATAAGAGGCCATATAGGCCCCAGAGGTGTTGTGAAGAGAAAAATCCCTGCCCCCTATTGAGAATTTAAACCATAGCCTTCTAGTGGTGACTCTCTGTAAATTTCCATATTGCTGTTAATAAAGACAGTGGCTTGTTCAGTAACTTGAGAGAAATCAAAGAGCAGGATTTGATTCATGGCAGGAATGTTGGGATTTTTCTCTGCACTTCCACATTCAAACCACATTTGGGGTCATCTAGAATCCAGTAGCCACTGGGAGCTTCTTTCTAAAGGGTAATTGTGACCTCCAACTTTCATTAAGGTTGTGAATGCACAGAGTTTTATTTATAAACAGTGCCACTCCCCATTCTTCCCCCAAAAAGCTGTCAGCTGAATTGCAGAGATAGGTCCATTCTTCTATCACATCACAAAATACAAATAAAAACAGTGTTTTGTTATAAAATGTTTACTTGCAAGTTAATCTCTTTCTTGGTTAACCTGATATGTGCTGACATTAGTCTTATATTCTGTCTTCAAAATATATATTAAAAATGTGTATGTGTACAAGACCAATCACAGAATATTTGGATAAAAAACTAGCAGAAAAGTGTATTAAAATGATGATGATGATGTATATGTTACCCTGATTGTTTCCTTTCTACTTTTATTTCTTTCCTTTTCACAGGTTCTGAAAAAAAGTGCAATCTTAGGAGTAGTAGAGGGAGGGTATAGTATTGAAGGAAGAGAAAAGTCTGCAAAGTATCTTGCAGATTTCCCAGTCTTTGGCTATGTTATTGATGGACTCCATAAGAATGGCCCTGATGTGGAAAACTTAACCTTTGAAGATGTCAGGGAAATTCTAGAAGAAAGTTTGGTAATTTAAAATAAAGCTATGTAAGCCAGAAATCCATACCAAATTTCTCTTTGTAAATGTTTGATTATTTTCTTTTCAGAAACATTTGCCAAATGAAAAGTTTCGCATTCTGCATGGTTGTTGGAACCCAGGGACAGTGTTGAGTATGGTGGAACTGGGGATTGATGCCTTTGATAGTTCATATCCATACACAGTGACTGAGAGAGGAGGGGCATTGATATTCCAGAATTGTATAAATAATTTGTAAGTTCACTCTTTCTCAATATCTATTGCACTTTTATTATTATTTGCTATTATAAAATTATATTTTAACTACTGATTACCAAATGATAAGAGTTAATGTGAGGCATTTCTGAGATTTTTTCAGTTCTTTCATGAAGATAAATATCTGGGGAGAAAAAAAATTGCTACCCCCACCATGTTGCTGCTGTAGAAAATTTCTCCAATTATGTTGTCTTTCTGGCCTCTCCCTGTTTTGTTCTATGAGAGGAAGTCGCGGGAGGATGGAGACACTTCACCAACTATTATTAGGGCAATAAAATCAAGTTAGGTGAGATGTGTATGGCAAAGCATACAAGGAAAAGATAAATGAATACAACATTTTGGTTGGGAAACATGAGGGGAAGAGGCCACTTAAGAGATTTAAGCATAGTTGGGCAGATAACATTAAGATTTATCCTGAGGAACTAGAGTGTGAGTGTGGACTTGATGTTTCATATGTATCAAGATATTTGGGCTCTTCTGTATACATATTCAATTTTTGTGCTCCATAAAAAACAAGGATTTTGTTTACTAGATGAGTGACTATTAACTTCTGAAGATGGATTCAATTGGGTATATATAGTGATGGAAGACATTTGTCATAGGTGAGAGTTAAGTTTGGCAAGTGTTTATGTTCACACTATCTCTTGCTGGTCTTGGTGAAAAAGAGACTTTTGTCACATTAGGCCATTACCTTACATCCAAACCATCAGATTCCCTGTGACATGCAATAATAATCCAACAAATTAATTCCATTTAAATCAGAATGATACTTGAAAACTTAAATATCAGGATATAAAAATATCTTATTCTGTATTTCTAGAAACATTCCCAGTTCTGCTACTGATGCTTTAAATGCAGCAGAACCAGTGACTGATATAGAGTTGAAGCCAGAAACAAGTATAAGTGCACAATCATCATCTGAACCTCCAGAGAAGAAGAAAATAAGTACACAGGAAGCTTCACATGCTGAAGAGGATAAATATGTTGTATCAAAAACACAGGGGCATACTACCGAATCACAAAGTTCCAGATTGAATAAAATATACGAATTGTCTCTGTTAGATGAAAAGTATGTGCTTTTTTGTGCATTATCGGAAACCCAATTCTCTATCGTATATGGCCAGACTGTTCCAATGTGCTGAGGCCATCCCTGTTTTTTTCATGTCATTCAGGTTCACTGCTTCTGTAGTGTCCACATTTTTAGGTGTATTTTAACACATTTACTGCTGGAATATATTTCAAGCCTTCATTTTAATATTAGGACTTAAAGCCAAGGTACTCAGGAGCGGTGTACTAAATTAGGGTTTTACAATGATTCCAGTACTAAATCCATGAAATAAATGGGAAATATCTATTGTAGCAGTGAATGTGTTCTTTTTTCTGTCTAAAGAATGAAAATTATATTTTCCACCACCACTACCATATAATGAAGATGTATATGAGATTTTATATATATGAAAAACTGCATGCATTGTATATCTCGACTTTTAGCTCCATAATCATTAAGAGCTGTTGTGGGTATGAAACTGAAGAGAAAAGTCTCTGCCTAGTCTTGAATCACAGCCAGATTATTAAGGAATGTTACTGACTGAGCTGTAACACTTGATTATAATACCAAATTTAACCTGTATAACTGTTACAGGTATGCTGAAGACTTCACTCCACTGAGCAGATCATGCAGCTGTCTGACATGTCAAAAGCACACACGGGCCTACATACACCACCTTCTACAGACACATGAATTACTTGGACCAGTACTGCTCACCATGTAAAGATAACCAAGTTTATTTTTTACAATTTAATATTATTCCTGCCACAAGATATTCCTTGGCATATATTCAATAATGCATATGGATATTTACAATGCAAAGTGAGAGTATATTTGATACAGAATTATTCCAAATGACATATCTGCTGATTCCTTAATGGATCATATTAT
Source organism: Zootermopsis nevadensis (assembly GCF_977971745.1). Classification (NCBI taxonomy): domain Eukaryota; kingdom Metazoa; phylum Arthropoda; class Insecta; order Blattodea; family Termopsidae; genus Zootermopsis; species Zootermopsis nevadensis. Next base: position 15,393,649 of record NW_028259142.1, read on the forward strand.
AACTGTAGGGAATGAATGTGTATTTGCTTTGACAGTGTGTGCAGTATTTCCTATTTTACCCCTTTCTCTTACTATGTTATTCATTTTGTTTGTTATAGACACAATCTTCATCATTACATGGAGTTTTTTAAGAGTATAAGAGAAGCAATAAAGTCAAATTCATTGGAAAGCTTGAAAAGGTGTGTGAATGAGAGAAACGATGTGTCATAAGTTCAGCTGCCAGCTCTAGTTAAATGAAACATCATCATGACCAACAGATTGTACTGAGTAGGGATGAAATTAATTTTTAGTATAAAAAAACAAACAAATGCAAATACAAAACCAAGACCATAGGTAAGATTTGACGGTAACAACTCTGCAAGGAAAGTGATGAAATTAAAGGACATCATAATAAATGTGTATGTTACATAAAGATGACTATAGGACTGTTTTGAGAGTTTAAAAATGACCATTAGGAACACCTAGAACATGATGGATAGACCAAGTGAGGGAAGAGATAAAACTCAAGACAGAAGGAGAGGAGAGGACATATACAAGAGGAGTTGTTATGGTAACAGAAGAATGGAGAAAGCTGTGTTACAGGATGACCCATCCTCATGGACTGCTCAGAGTTTTTCCATGTCTAATAGGATTTCAACAGATGGACCAGATTTGTTAATTTGCCATATGTAAAATGTAATGCTGTGATTTATTTAGATACAGAACATGGTGTTCATTTGGTTTGTTTACTGTGAGTTAAATGAGCCTAGGCAATGGTGAAATATTGTGCTAAATGCTGCAGAAGAACATCTGTATTGTGAATGTCATTCATTACCACAAACTCTGTATCTCTATAATCCTTCTCCTTGGACTAACTGGTTTCAAATCACAAAATTGATAATTTTTAAAATGTGTATGATTATGCAATATGTTATGAACAGGATACAAAATAAATGCTTACACTTTTTTATTTTATTGACAATTGAAAACTACCTATGTAGTCATTGCCTAATTTAAGGACATATCTTGGCATTTGCCTTGGGGGAGTGAAGCCATGAAAAACCGAAGTCAGAATAGCTAATCTCTGGGTGGCAATTTGAGCATGGGACCTCCCAAATAAAAAGCTGTAATGCTAAACACTCAACTCCTAATTTTGACCTACAGCATTAGAAACCACCTACTACATGGATCCAGTACATTTCGCTATGGGGATTTTGAGGCATAATTTTACTTACGGAATGCCTGAAACTATTTAAGAAACTTCATCTTAGACAAGACTTGAGTGTGTTCACATTCAATAACAGGGGTTTAAAATATAATTTGGTGAGTTACATTTGTGAGGGGGTAGGAGTCAAGCTGTAATTAATCTTACCATCTAAGCTACTGAAACAAGCATCCAATATTTAATAGTGGAACTACACATTACGCTGTCAAATAAATTCATATTGGTTTGTTTCAATTCTGCAGCCAATCACAGGTAAAGGGGGTGTGTTTTCTTTGAAAAAGTTTGATAGCAGTCAACGTTGTTATTGACTAAGCTGTTAGCAGTCGCTTCCACCATAATTTCATGACTGTTTCTATGGTTTCACTATCGCTACGGATAGATGACAGCAATATACACTTGTACTTGCCGTCATCTACGATGTATGTGAGTTGGTAATCTGTGCCCATTCTGTGGCAATTATGGTGTCATCCTTGTAATGGCGGACGTGTATTTAAATCAGACTGGTGACATGTTTCTAAATAGATATTTCTAACGAAATTTTGAAGAAAATTGTAGGACGTTTGTTACCAGTAACAGAAAAATGTTTCAGACATATCAGCCACAGTAAGATGTATATTTATTTAGTAGTAATATAAATTATATGGATTGTAGTTAAGAAAGAGGTTATCTAAGTAGGTAATCTCAGCATTGAAGGATAACGCCTCATAATACAAATGATCATTTAATTTAATTGCCAAACCTACCTTTTGTGCCAAAAATAAAGCTTTCAACTGCATTTTGTACAGGTGTCCCATAAGACATGGACAATACGATTGTTACGTCGGTAATTCTGAATCGAAAATGTCATGAACGTATGTGTGATCCCCAAATATTACAGAGTTATGATGTTAAAGATAGATATGCATTTTCTATAGTAGGAAATTAAAGAGAAATTAACACTATTCATTGCTAATAAAGGTATTACTGTAATGCACATAATGTTAGAGGTCTTTCTGATCATCATCTTTGTTTGGCTTAAACATTTATATTTCTGTGGAAGGGATCTGTCAGAGGTCATTCTTTCAATGAATTACTTCCAGTTTATTCAAAGGCATTGTGTAAAATATAGTACTGGAGAAAGTTAAAATTTGATTTCCTTTATGATTTGAAAGAACATGTAACCTGTTGTCCATCTTATGAAACATTCAGGTGATATTCCATGCTTCACTGCCATATGATATTGTTGGGCTAGGAACATAGGAAGAGCTTTATAAATTTTAATTCTCATATATCTGGATGGTATAAAATGATTCTTACTCTTGCAAACATTTTGGATTCATCATTGATATCTTTTTTCTTTCAGTGTATTGGTGTGTAATAGAAGAAGATAAGATTATGGCATTAATGTCAGCCTCTCCAGTCAACAGAATTGCCAACATTACAGCATAGTTATGTTGGATGATAACTCCTGTGTTAGTGAAGTGACATCAGCAATTAGTAGAATCAGAATGCAGTCAAATACTGTAAATAAGACACTGTCTTCCAGTGATGACATAAACTCAGCACTACAGTCTCCAAATATTCCGGTGATAGAGTCCCCTGACAATCCAGTAACTAATGCTTTTAGGTGAGACAAATGGTTTTATTGGATGAGTCTTCAAGAATTGACACTTACAACATTCAGATACAAATACAGAAAAATTGTGTATGTTTAGTGCCATTTACTCTGGGATATCTGAGACAATAAATGAATAGAATAATTTACAAATCTTTTGGAATTTTGACACTAAAATGTTCCATTAAGTTGTAAGACTTGAGGTTCTCACAGCGGTGAATATGAAGATTTCTGTCTTCTGGGTTATTGCGCTGTGTAGTCTGGTCGATGTTAACATCGACCAGACTACACAGCGCAATAACCCAGAAGACAGAAATCTTCACTTCCATTAAGTTGTGTGTGCATTAAATTTATATATTCTCAAGGTGTGTTTCTGCTGTCCAGTTTACCTGATTTAACAGTTCTAACAATACTAGGAGAAAGATGTAAATTATGATACTCCTATTTAGGTAATTTTCTCCATTCCTGACTTCTTTTATTCCTCTTAGGTTCAGACAGGTTTTTAGCCTTTTGCTTTAACATGCTACCAACCAGTTCACTGTATCAGTTTTTAAGCAGTTGAAATGACATGTCAGGGGGAGACAAATATGATGTAACTAATTTTTTTGTTTTCAAAATTTAAAATTACACTTGTGCACCTGGTTGGAATGGACAACACCGAATGTCTTTTTTTCCCCCTTGCTTATGATCGATATACAGACAAAATGACATGTCAAATTTATTGCATGTCATTATAATTTTATGTTGCATGAAAGTATTCCAGTTCTTTACAGAAATTCTAAAAAGGTCATTTCATTGCTTGTGGTTAGTTTGTTTAATTATTTTTCTTACCTTTTGTCAGTGAATGAGGTGGGAGCACTTTTTGATGTGGAAAACTTGCACAGAGATGGGCTCCAGTTCTTTGTGGGACATGGTACTCTTCAGTCATAAAATCTAGTCTTTGGGGCTGGGTGAAAGTTTTAAATTCTTCACATAAATGTGTTCCCACAGATCTGACTGGATTGAACAAGGACCTTCTGAAACAGAATATACCATCATACTCTGAGATGACCTCATACAGTATTTTATAAATTATACAGTAAAATAACTGAATACTGTTTTTTTTCTAGGTTGAGGGACATAATACATTCTGGTGCCACTTCCCTGAATACTTCACGTTATAATATACCTATTATTGGATATGAGATTATGGAAGAGAGGGCCCGGTTTACTGTGAGTGTACTTATTTGTATAAAAAAATTACTAACATATTTAATTCTCTCCATGCTCTGATTTGGGTGAGCAAATAATTGGGTTTCATTTTCTGCCTGCATAATCTTTCTATAGATTTTAAAATTATATGCCCAATACCCTGTTTGGCCAGTGAGTCATTCACAAGGTGTTAAAACACATATTTTCTTATTCATACGTCTCAACTATTCTTTCATCTAAGACTACTGTTTTCCTACAGTGGAAACCTTTGGTTTAGTCTTGACATATAATTGTTATACATGGTTTATTTTCACAACAGGTTTATAAGCTACGCATTGAAAACAGTGTTACTGGAGATTGCTGGTTCGTGTTTAGAAGATACACAGACTTTGTCAGATTGTTTTCAAAGGTGAGCTATAAATGGACCATCTTACTATCTAATGAAATTTGACCACGAAATGTTTATCCTGTCAACATCCACCTTCTGCCATTTTGGGTATAATTTCATTCAGATTTTGTGTAAGATCAAGGGTTCATTGTCAGTATTTGTGTATTTCTTTGCTAACCTGCAGAACCGTAACTTCCCTTCTTTCTTTCTGATTTTTATTTAGCTTCATGCTACTATGAATACATAAATTATAAGTAATGCTTTTATTAGAACAGTTATATTTTGTACCGATTATTAGGCTGCGTGTATATTATTGGCACAGTAAGTAAAAAAACTTATACAAATAACTATATTTCATTAAAAGTGATTCAGTTAAAAAATCATATGTTTAAAAATGAGTTATATGCTGACTGAGTAAATGACTTGTTATTCAATTAATTCATTCATTCTTATACTTTTAGCTGAAGACTGATTTTCCATCTGTAAAGCTGACACTGCCAAGAAAACGTTGGTTTGGAGACAACTTTGATCCAAATTTTCTTGAAGATCGAATCCATGGCCTGCAATGTTTTGTAAATGCAATCCTTGAACATCAGGATTTGTATACTGCCCCATCAGTGCAAGATTTCTTTTGCCTGAATGAACCTCCAGCATATGCAGAAAGTGTGGAGGAATCCCGGGTAAGTTGTCTCTGTCATCATTATAGGTACTAATATTGTGGTGAGATTTCTTCTTAACCAATTTCCATAATTTATAAAGAAACAAACATCTATGTGCATTTGTATTAATATGTGATTACATCTGCTTGCATCCCTTAACTGTTAAACAAATGGGTGGGGACTCACATGAAACTTCAAATAACCCAGTAGAATTAAATATAAATATTGACAAAATTCCATTCTGTGGTATGAATATCATGCATTAGAGAGCACCTTGTATTCTTACTTTTTAATTCCCCAAATAATACCAACATGGCACCCATACAAAATTATGAGTGGGAACATCAGTGATGCCATTTAATTAGAACCTTCAAATTTTGTGTGGTGGTAGACCTTTGTTCAGTTTACAGTGATATCAAATGAATGACTGAAGTTAGGCATGAGAAGTTAAAGGTCACCGAGCATGTCAGGAACTTCCATGTCTTTTATGGAACCTAAAGGTCCATTAGTTTGTTCACAAAAGTCCACTATTGAATCCTGTTCAGATTTAGTTGAATTCACTCCATACACTATGTCTCTAAGGTACATTTTTTTTATTATCCTTCCATCTGTGTCTCTGTCTCCCAAGTGGTTTCTTCCTTTCTGATTTTTCAACCAAATTTTGTATGTTTTGTTATCTCCCTCAAGCATGGTACAAATTTTGATCCTCTGTAATTTGATAACCTTTATAATATTATGAAGCTCCAATTTATGTAATTTTTTCTTCTAAAGGCAATATTTGAAGCACTGGAAGAGACTATTTACCACTTAAGAAGCCAACTGAAGGAAAAAGACATGGAACTAAACAGATTAAGAGCATCTCTCACTGCAGAAATAAAGAAGAAAGACAGGCTGTCTCAGATTTTAAGGTAAATACTTGTACTGACTAAGCATTATGATGACTAGATTTTAGGCATTAAAGGTGCCATGTAATTTTGAAGGTTTCAGATCACTCCAATTGAAATTGATCGTAAACATCATGATGCAAGCAACAGGTTGATTGACACAGATGATAGATAAAAGTGTACATTTCTGTAATATGCTGTGATACAATGTGAATGATGTAATTCCAAAAGATGGCAGAAGCTTATGGGTAAGTGTATAAAAGTGCAAAGAAAATATAATCCACACTATAGTATAAAATTTTGATTCAGATTAGTTAACCACAGTGGTGAGTATGAAGATTTCTGTCTTCTGGGTTGTTGCGCTGTGTAGTCTGGTAGATGTTTACCAATGTTTCAGAGGTCATACTGCCTCCGTCATCAGGGCAATGAAGATTTCTGTCTTCTGGGTTGTTACGCTGTGTAGTCTGGTCGATGTTAACCAACGTTTCAGAGGTCATACTGCCTCCGTCATCAGGGCGATGAATATGAATACACAGCGCAACAACCCAGAAGACAGAAATCTTCATACTCACTGCTGTGAAAACCTCAAATCTTACAAAAGAGAAGCACTTGGTTTAAACTCACATATATCTAGATCTCCATAGTGAGGACTTAAAAATTCAGCTGCATTGTTTTGCTTCCCTGTTGCAGAGACTCGACAACAGATTGTCCTCAATGTGGTAAAGACTTTACAGCTATCAGCTCACCACTTTCTGACACATCTATATTGAAAGAGATTATCAGTGAAGAAAACAATGGGATCAGTTCACAGAAACATACAAAGGCTCAGCTGTAAATTGTTGCCTTCCATATTGTACCTTCCTGTTAAAGTCTGATATGAATGGGTGAAAAGACTATTTGCTACTTTCTAAAAGTTTTAAGTTTGTTACTACATATTTATTACATACAATGCCTATTTTAAGACACACTTGATAATTGTAAATCTTCCAAAGAAATTTTATATTTAATTAGTAATCAAAGGCTGTGATCAATAGGCAAATATGACAATACTGTACAATTATAATTCCATACAAGTATTTGAGAAAAAGTACAATGATTTTCCTTGACAGGAAAAGAATGTCAGTTTATATGCAGTGCGCAAAGGGTGGCTGTGCAACAAGTTATGAGCCGTATGAGGCTCTTGCTTCTCAAACGACCAGTTGATGCTATATAGCCTTTACAATGCATAAGTGTGATTGTTCAGTCAAAGTACTTGTATAATTTTTTTGTAGATTCTAAATACTGTCCACAGACCAGGAGAAAAGCCCTGCGGGGGGAAGTCGTTTCTAGGGCAGTGCAGGGGGAATATTTACTGTCAAGTGGACTAGAGGGCTGCTATTGGTGGGAAGTGTGATACTTCAGAGTTTTACACTATTACGCACAGACTGAAAACATCAAGCAGTTAAGAGTAGCGTGTTGTGAGTGCACCTGTATTGTGTTCTGTGGGTGTTGTGATAATATTCTAGATTAAATCACTGTGCCACTGTGAGGTAATCTTAGAGCTATACACTAGAACACATGAAAACCTGTTGTCTGTTGTTCGTTCAGTAGTTGTGGAACTAATGCTTTTAGGATGGGTCATCACTCACTGCGAAATCTTGCGTATGTGCGTATGTTGAATTCCTAGCAGGGCTTTTCCCCTGGTCTGTGGACTGTTGGTCAGAATATGTCAAGGACTGAAGGGTTGGAGGCGATTGTCGTAAACCATTACGAAAAAGTTACTTTTAACACTGAAAATCTTGTGATGCAAATAAAAGTGCAGCTGTGAAAGAATTACTGAAAACTTTAGGTTCTGTTGTTCTAATGAACAGGCCCTAAAAAGCATACACAGAATCTTATGAATAGTGCACTATTTCCCAGAAATGCATATTTTGTATTTTCAGTTGTGCAGTATTTAATGCATCTTCATTTACACTTGTTTCTGTTACTATTACTTATAATTATTTCTTGACAAATTATTTATTTAGTTATTAAAAATACTTTTAAAGGGTCAGGTAGTTGTAGTGATGGTGCTGGTATTATTGTGAAAAGACATTGGTGGCTTATGAAGGAGAGGATGGGTATAAGGCAGAAAAAACTGGGCTAACACACTTAAAAAATTACATCTTCTCCTGCATGAGCCACCACTGATAAAAGTAATATGTAACTTAAATATTATTTTGTAAAGGTTCTAGCTGTGCTGTATAACCATTACTACTCAGGAACAATTCAACAATAAATTTTCCATTTCAGTACCCTCTAAAGCTTGCGTCGTACTGCTTTGCAAAAATGCATTGTGTACTTTCATCTCACTATGCTCTGAAGTACATTATTTCTAGAACAGTACTATCATTAGTAGCGCTAGAGTAATCCCAACCTCAGACGTTCACGAGGCCGGTGTGTTAATGTTGTTGATGGTAGAACATTTAAAAGTACTAAGACGGAATAGCCCCACTTAATGGTACCTGCACCTTGTCGTGGTGGTGGGGCTTGAGTACCTCAGTGACCCCAAGAGCTATGCTGGCGGTAGCGTAGCTACTGGTAGGGCCTCCCTAGCCAGATTGGTCGAGGGGGAGAGGTCAGACTAAGACAGGTACCCTGGTCCTCCAGGTTGGGGGTTGGTCACAGGGCTGACAACCTTACATCGTAAAAAGGAAGATGTTTCGAAACCTCGATCAAAGCCTCGGACAGACCGACCTGACAGAGGACCGTATGGAAAAAGAGAATTGAGGAGGCCATAGACTGAACACGGACCGGAAAGCCATAGAAGAAGAAGAAGAAGAAGACAGAATAGCCTCTTGTCAGATGATGTTCATACCAAGTTTTAATAAAAATCTCTAGACTGATTCTACATACCCACAGACAAGATTTTCTTATAAAAGAAGGAAAGTAGGCAAAGAAGCAAATTTCATAGTTATACTCGCTTTTTAATTAAGAAGGAAATCAACAGAAATTTGACTTGTGGGAACAATAATGGACCTTGAGAACAATGTTATGTTTTTGGCAAGGCCAGTATGAATTTGACGAGCAAGGTGTAACTGTACTCGTGAAAGAGTCATAAATATGGCTGCTTAATTTCACCATCATCAAGAGGGGATGCTGTTATTTAACATAAGGTCCAGGAAAGCTAAAGTGGTGTAAAATTAGTGGCCTCCAAGCTAGCGTCTAATACAACTAGTGTGTTTTCTTAATGGCATTTATGTCTTCATCCAACAAATTATCATCACCAGATACAGACGATTCCCATTAAATTCAAATCTCACCCGATTTTCTTTGATTTTCCTAATGAGGCATTGTAATGTAAAGATAAAAAACCATTGCGATAACGCAACATAAGTTTATATTCAGTTGTTAAAGGCCCTATGCATCTAAATACAGCTTGGGGTCCAACTTTTGTTTAAACAAATTTTAGTTAATGGGTAGGCCTATACCAAATCCATTGAGAAATGTGCAATACTTCTCTCCCGAGTCAATGCTAACTACAAATTTCAGACACCCACGGACCGATTCGGTGAGGAACACTAATACTTAACTGACTGGCTCACAAAATAATTAAGCACAACTTTTCTGTGTTACAGAACACGACGTTTCAGAATCACTTGCCACTGAACCCAGCCATTAGGCAATTCAGTCTCATAAAAATAATCAAAAACTCATTTTCTTAATACCCATTTCAATACAGTATTATCTTCAGATATTTGTGTCAGTGGTGATGAATTTCGTTGGTCAGTACGTTGATTATTAGACCAAAGTATGCTCATTCAACTAGATAAGTTATTTAATAACAGGATAATTATGTACAGTGTGTTAAAAGGAAAAGATAATGAGACGAGATTTGAACCGATGATCTCCAGAATACAAAAGTGTGTTACTGCTGTTTTGACCAAACCCGAGAAGAGTGAGCTTTTCCAACCTATGAAACTTTTTTACCCATCCTACCGCAAGTTATTAAAACCGTGGACAACACAGCGAATCTGAATCACAGCTTGGCGTGGCCATCATCCTGGTCTCACTGGTGTGAAAGGTAATTAGTTCATAAATGCGGTGGTGTAGCCCCTGTAGCACGATTACTGTACCGATATTTCGAGATTCATGATAATCCTTAGGTTTGATCAAAGGTCGTTAGTGAGATCAACATAATATAAAATGGCATAGTCATAACGTTTTCCTCTCTTTCAAGGTAAAAACAATTGTTTCTACATGTATCTAAATAATATAATTCTTTATTTTCGGACAGATTCCAAGCATTTCCTTTCACGTGCAGATGAAGCTTCTGTGTATCTGATAAGCTGCGTAATTGTGGACGTAGTAAGAGCCTAGCCTGACTATCCCATACTGCTGCTACAGCAGATCCGTAGTTAGTATCTGACAGCCACTTGAGTTGGTGACATCTCGAGGCTATATTTCGAAATTTTGCACTTGCGCAGACATGCCCGTCATTTAGCATCTTCGGTAAGTACAAGTCATTAACCTTGTTAATAACACTCTTCTCAATACTATATGCCGCAATGCAGACAGATTTTTGTATTTTATTAATCTGTTGAAGAGAGCATTTACAGCTCAAGTGCTCTGAACATGATCCGAATGGGCAGGAATATACAATAAAATTACAGCAAAAAATAATATTTTCGGCAGCAAGATGACGACAGCTATTAAAAAATGTTTTTGAAGGTAAATTCCAACTAATCCTCATAGCTCTGTTTAAGCATTTTCAAGTATTCATAGAAAGATCACTTAATATCATAGGAATTACGAAAATACATTTAGTACTATCTAAAGCCAGCTATTTCAAATATTATTTGTGAAAAAAATCATCACTCAAAATTACTTTCTTGATCCTTGGTTTATTTAACAAAATCTTTTCAACTGCATATGTTGTCTAGAATGAGTATTTGGAAAGGCTCTGGGTTGAAGCGATTATGGTCTGTTTCAAGGCATTAACGCTGGAAGCTGACGAAAACCGCGAGAAACATGACAGCCGGTCTCTGAGCTGAGTTTCGATTATTTATTAACGCGGTGGGGAAGGTATGAAAGGAAACGGTCACTGTTTAACTGAAGTACTCTCCAAGAATTTTCTGGAGGGACTGAGGAAATCCACGGAAAACCTCAATCAATATAGCTGGTCTCGCGGCCGTGGATTTAGCAGCCCAGTGCTACGACGTTTGTAGAAGGCAATAAAATGTCCACGGAAATGATAATTTTCAAAATGATGACGCGTTATTGTCTGCTCATTTTGACCCCGAACGACCCTTGTTGGGAGAAGACGTCGGCGACTTTTACAAACTTACTACGAATTAACGATTAGGAAAGTTTGCTGACGATGACCCGAGGGTCACTTCCTAACCTCTAATCTACATCAGTCTGTCAGCTGGCAAGTAGATATTTTAGAATAATTAAAAATACAAACATCAAATTTATACAAAATCACCAAACTAGTTAGAAACAACATGCAAAGAGAATGGGAAAGAAAACAATACCAGCAATGGTTATATCATACAAGGTTAGGGGGAAGGTAAGTTAGGAAAACCACTTAAGAGATACATCTATAATCTAGGTCAGTGGTCCCCACCCTTTTTGTGCCTACGGGCACATTTGAGAGTTTATGAGATCGTGGCGGGCACCAACCAATCAACAAAGCCAAATTTTCTTTTCTCTGGACAAATAAGATATGGGCACCAAATAATACACGAATCAACACGGCGTTTAATGATACAAGAAACCATGCAATCAAATATACGTACTTTTATAAGTACAATTATTATTACTCAAGTGGGAAGTTTGGCACTGCATTTCATCGGCCAGTTTTTCAAATTTGGGAGTGTAGGATGATGTTGCTGCTCGCAAACAATCGTCAAGATGGACGTCAGTAAGTCGAGATCTGTGCTTTGATTTAATAATGTTCATGGTTGAACGGCCTTCATTATTCAGTATAACCTCTTTCCGTATCAACGCGGGCACCCAAAAAAAGCCTTGGCGGACGCCATGGCGCCCCCGGGCACCGCGTTGGGGACCTCTGATCTAGGTGGTATAGAACCGTAACATTCCACGTGGTCTAATACATGACAAGTTGATGACTGTCAAGTGCTATAAAGAAGGCTTACACTTTGAGTGCAGTAACTGTCCTCACTGGTCACAAGAATGTAATTCCAAATGGATGATTACCGTGCCAAGGATGACTGGCCGCAGTTTCCTGTTTGGAGTCATGTACTAAGTGGTCTCTATACGGCTAACTGACTGCAGTAATGGAAATAAAAACAGTCATTGCATCCAATGCCCGTTCATCTGTCAGCCGCGGACACAGCAAGTCACATTTGTTCCAATCGTCAACCACATCTAGATTCGCTACGACACGCAAGACTGCATTCTGGTATAATTCCTAGAATCCTTGATGATAACTAACACTGGCTGCAGAACCCGAAGGTGTTGAACTCATGCATACTACACATCCCACCCATTAGATTAAAAACAACAGTGGAAAACGCAAACTTTAATTTCCTAAAGATTTATTTAGAGTTTGTAAAAAAAATCATGTCTCTCTCTATCTCTGAACAGTTAAGGTTCATGGCCTCTCAGCAAGAGTATCAGGCCTGTACGTTACCATGTAAACATATAACCAAGTAGGATTTCTTTAAATAGAAACTAGAATGAAACGTTCCTCTTTTCCATATTTGTATAAAAGTCAGTGATTTTTAGGAATCACTAGTATGACAAAACTGCCAACGAAAACGTTATCCAAGCTTCTCCTTGCGCTCGATTTACAACGCATTATGTATAGGTCTACCCAGACAGCAGACAGATATAATGAGAAACCTAACGCACTTTTGTAACGACACCTCTTCATAATTTCATATAACGTTCCATTCTATGCTTATTAGCCGGACAACCCCAGCCTGGTGTTATCTCTGCTGTAATGTCCTGAGGTAATTATAACTTGCAGATAAAGTTGGAACACAGGTGCGTATCTGTCGTTCGACTGTTTTTTAAGGAAATAGCGTGACGATTTGCTTGTTTATCAGAATCAGTCCCTGTACTGACTTCTCTCCTCCTCCTCCTCCTCCTCCTACTACTACTACTACTACTACTACTACTACTACTAATGAGATAAAATAACAAGAACAACTGTACTCTTCGCTAAATATTAGATTGATCAAAACAAGGGCAGTGAGGAAAACATATAGGAGATGAGAAAACAATTTTAGACAGAAGAGAATAAACAACTAGGGATAAAGTCGTAGATGAGGAGATGCAATTAAAACAAATGTTAAAGACATTGGATTTCAGAGTATGGACTGGATCATGATCAACTCTCTCTTAACAACACTGGCCCATTTCGTCTGGATTTATCTGATGTTTGGAAAGAAACGTGGCAGGCCATCTGTCAACAGTTACAGTTTTAAAATGCGTTAATTAATACTATGGATCAGAGTTCTTCCTGAGAAGTCGATAGTCACTCTGAGCTGAAGAAACATCTCGTATTTTATGAAACCCGGAGGTTCACTGCAGTGTTCACAGGAACCGTCAATAGACTTAATGATGCGGCAAAAAGAGGACCTCCTCCCAAGACATATCGTAATTTGGGAGTTCCTACTACAATTTAAATAATTTTCATGTTTCCAAGCGTGCTACACCTCCCGCTAAGTTCCTAAATTCGATCAGTTGAACAATATGTGGTAAAGAGTAGGATTTGAGGTTCCCACGGCGGTGAGTCCGAAGATGGCTGTCTCCTGTGCTGTAGCGCCATGTAGTCTGGTAGAAGATTATCAACTCTTCAGAGGTCCTGATGATGAAGACAGCAAGGACCTCTGAAACGTTGGTGAACGTCTACCAGACTACACTGCGCTACAACACAGGAGACAACCATCTATGTTGTAAAGAGGTGTTCAACAACAGAAATCATGTTACCAGTGCAATACACTAACAAAAGATTATTTCCGTAAATGGAAACCAGTATGGGATGAATTAAAAATGAACGCCATTCCAATAAAGAGCACTTTTCATTTCACTTCAGTTAAGAACACAAACATGGCCCCTTGCGAACGTCTGCTGTGTGAACAACACCGGCTGTAATCAAGGTACAGCAGGCCAACACCACTCTTTTAACTAATATCTTAGTTCAATAGATTTTATTGCCAGAAAACAGCCAGATTATTATATTTCTATGATCAAAGCCAATTCTTGTTTGCTTCCATTGCCACACTCTTCGTGTAGATCTAATGTGAACACGAAGCCATGCCGATTCTAAATATCTCTAAGTTGTTATCTAATTTATGACACACATGCCTGATAAAGAATGTTATCGAAATGTAACCAATTGAACAAGCTAAACTATTCTGTAATAAATTGCTGATAATAAATTGACAGAGAGTAATGAGAATGTCACAGTCAGTGGAGAGAGTCAACAATGACAGGTTGCCAATTATTACTCATTTTCAGAAATGTTACTAATATCTAGTCTATACGTAAAAATAATTAGAATTAACGTCGCTAATGTGTAAAACGACAACATTTCAACCCAGAATCGAGCCAAATAATGGACATAAATCATGATGATGTCATGAGTTCTTCTTCTTCTTTTGTAATGAATCCTAGGATTGGTTATCAGCAGCTCTTTTTTTAGCTGCTGATACTTGGGAAATCCTGAGGATATTTAATGCAGTGGATTCCCCTTGCCTTCCGCATCCTATGCCGTTGACCCATCCGGGTACATCCGCCTTTAGGGGCGATTTCTCACCCCAAGGGCATGAGGATGTCATGGGTTACTTAGTTATAAATCAATCATTCTGTCCGTTTATGAGCAATATAAATTAGATTTATAAGGAAGATATCCGAACGAAATATTTAAAAACGTGGCGCACATAAATAAGTGTTTGGAGACACAAACTCTTGTTCTGATCTCTTTAGAATAGTTTAACCAAGGAGTTTGTAATGAGCTGGGCATGTAGCACAGGCAGGGAAAATATGAAAACCTAAGCGGAGGTAGTAAGATAATATTAAAAAGATCTTAAGGAATAATGTTGTGGTAAAATTGGTTGTATTGTAATTGCTCAGAAGGACCCTATGGCGTATCTGTATTGAGCTTTCAGAGTTAAACTAATTAAACAGTAGGGTTCTTAGCAAGGATTTGCCTCAAAATAAACTGTAGTGAAATATAAAATTACTTATTTTATACCGTTGGAATGATAAAGTGAGGTCAGATGGTTCTGTGACCGGGATTCGAACTGGGTAACTCCGACACACAATTCAGACAGTCACTGCTGAGCAAACCGCCCCTGTTCTTGTAGTTCTGCGCAAGAGTGAAGATGACCATCGATACTAGATACGAACCTCTATCGAGAACTAAAGAAAAATGCAAGTGGTTTAGTGCAGTTTTTAGAGGTGAATGTGAAATTAATGTTTCGATCCCCTCCTTTCTGGTGGTCGCACTTTGTATCTTGTAGCGGGGGTTTCTTACGCTAAGTTTCGGCTGTGCCACATTAAAGAACACACCGCTAGTAGACGTCGTCAGTGCGAGACCCCTACACATCGCTATTTCGCGAGAAAACGAACACAGAAGACAACCTGTTACTAATATGAAAACAGATTTCTGGGCTGGATTTAAAATAACAATTTCTATTATAATTGTTAAAGAATTAATAAGTAAGAAGAACAATGAAATGTAACGTTAATGTTTCACTGTCTTGGGGGAAGAACACGAAACATCGAAGCTAATAAAATACAATAAATAAATCAAATAAAGTTTGACAATGGTAAGAGGCCATAATAATAGCGACGGTGCTTACTGTTCTAGAAAAAAATAGTAAAATAAAGAAAATTAACACAACGCGATAAAATATTCTTGCGTCTACAAAATACACCTCTCACCTATTAAATTATCAACCGTTAAAAATTTGATCAAAGCAAACATACAGGAACAATATCAACAGAAAAATATATCTCTGAAATTACACGATAGATAAATCGGATATAAATGTAATGAGTCCGATTATTCTGAAATTTCACAGTGAATTCGTATTTTTTAAAGAAACACAAAGTCCAGTCACTAATTTTAACCTTGCAATATTTCTGAAGAACTCTTAACGTCGTTGCAGAAACGACATTTATCTAACAGACTTATTGTGTTCTGGAAGGTAATACAGGTGCTATAACTTAATGTCTGTGTGGGCGGAGTTTAGTGACGTAAGCACGAATGTTCCTTTACTACGGCTACTTCAGAAAATCCGCGGTGGAGAGGATTTTACAAAGACGTCTACAAAACAACCTGGACGAGCAAGATCTAGCGACAGGACCTTATTATCACACGTGTGTCTGGAAGAGGAAACAAGAAAGTGAGGCATTGCTGAAAGTGCAGGCAGTCTCACATAGACATCACCACAGCACAGGACCCCTTCGGTGTTTCCGACAGCCAAGGTAGGCTGCAGTTTGCCTTCTAATTTAAAATTTTAGTAAAATATTACCAAATACATTGACACCCTGGCAATAATCCAAATGTTTAACACCGCTAATACCCCGCCACTGGATTCTAAGGCACTTCAATCCTGCAATCCTCTCAATCTGTTTCCATAAGATTCATCTTAATGTTATCCTCCCAGTTCCACCGTCTTCCAAGAGGTTTCCCCATCATAATTACGAATATATCAAATGCTTATCCAATCCTGGCTAAATGACCAGTTCATCTAAGCCTCTGACCTGACAAAAACTGTGACCTTTAGAAATCACCAAATTCCTCATTTTTTGGTGCAGTATCCTAAATTTATCACATACAGGTGCTTAGAGTTAACGGGTATAAATTCTTCCCAGAGCATATCCCTTTCAGTCTTTTGTAGGACTAACTTATTTCACGCCCATACAAAATAACTGGCCAAGTTACTGAAGTTGAGCAATGAGCATTTCCGGAGTTCATTTTTCTCGTAATTTCAGCATGAACTTCATTTACGTTTATTAGTGTTGTACAAGGGTATTTAAATTTAAAATATTTTCACATTACGAGAATTTATTGCCAAAAATATATTTCCATAATACACTTCAGCTCTTTGTCTAATTACTGTTTTGATAGTCAATTAAAAATTATGATGGACGGGACATGTAGCATTCAGTGCGGAAGAAAAAGCTGGCCGATACACAAAAACTTTGTAATCATCCTAATAATACTTCGTCTTTTCGTTAATGCTTTAGGTACTAATACCTAATGCATCTCTTCCCAATGTGTTTGTATTTAATTACCAACTTAAGTATTCTTGTAGCTTCCATCCTCTATGAGCAGTCTACCCATGCCATAAGAGTACAAATTATGAAGCTTCTAATCATGTAACTTCTTCCAAGACCTTATTTGTTTATCTCTTAGATTAAAATATCAGTCTCCTCAGCACCCTCTTCTCACCCTTAGTTGACAAAGCGTCGTTAAATAAAATCTAAAAACAGCATGAAATTTGAGGTTCTCATGGCCGTGAGTACGTCGATGTTGGTCTTCTGGGTGAAGTGAAGTGAAGTGAAGGTCACAACCCAGAAGACCAAGATAGATAAACAATTATCACTATAGTAATATCTCTCAGAGAGTGGACCTACAAGTTTGCTTAGCTACAGCCCATGAAATGTTAACAGAGAATTTGTGAATAGCAATGGTCAATTTGCAACGTGAACTGATATAATTACGTACGCTGCCTGCACACCGAGGTCAATCATTGAATCATTCTACTAGATGGAAGTAAACCAGGAATGTGTCACGCATACAGCAAATACCATTAAACAGCAGTATTGGCAAGACGAAGGTTGCAATCGACTGGGCGTGTGGCTCGGTTGGACTACTTAGGACAGTGATTTTCAACCGGCGGTCCGCGGTAGTTTCATCCCTCAGAAATGAGGACAAGAAGCTATGCTACAAACCCCAAATCCTTGTGAGTCAGATAGGTCTGACAACTTACATTATTTCATGTGTCCTCGCGCATAAATTATGATTATGAATTTCAATGTAAGTGATCGTGATACATTTAAAGGTGTTACTTTGTACCGATGTATCATATATATAAATGTTTAAACGAGCTAGTAATAATTACACTTTAGACTATAATTTATGCTGCACAAAGTGAGACGGATAATGCAGACGAGACGTTTAAAAAATTAACTTGTACAACGCTGTGAATGATAAGATAATGGGAACAGAAACTGATGATAACACAACGGTCAGCACTGGAGGGCTGATATCCAATGGCGCTACAGCCCAAGTTCGAGCCTTGGCTGATATACAGTATTATAATATTACTCTGATGTAAAGGCACAGAAAATAAGATTAGTTCAGTGAGGGTATTTCTAAATAACCTTCGATTCGAATGCACTTAAGTATGACATCTGACTGATGAACAAAAACCATAAAAAGTCCGCCTTACAGCTTCAGGGTAGCCCCTTCATACCAAATGTCCATATGAGATGTAAAGTGAGTGACTATACACTAGCACTATGTATTCAGTTCATGAATCAAGTTCAAAGAACGAAGAATCACGTAATGTATTCTGCGCACATCTTATAGCTTTTAGTCGTCTGAATTCACAATGCCACGTGTTTCTTTGCACCAGACATCAATGCAGTGCAGAATTACTGCCTGAACACAGTTTAGTATTTACATACTCGTTCCTCTAGTCAATGTGAAGCTGACAGTGTTTGCATGCTTCTTAATTGTTTTGTTACTTGCTGATTCACTGCTTCTGTGTTGTCTCAAAATGACCTCTGACTTTTAATCCCGATTAATATGACTTCAAAGTTCGAAGAATTTTTCCCTTGGTTGGAGTGGTAAAGTTAATCACAGATTTGGACTTTTCGTGCAAGAGGTTTTAAATTTCGTAAATAATAATAAAATTCAGTAAAATTCTTTATTTATTTGCATCCTGATTTAACAGCTCAAAGGCTAATTACAAAGTCAGAAAAGTTAAATAATAAGAACAAACAGGCAGAACAAATACACACAAACAACGGCCTAAATAATGATAATTAATATAATTTAAATGGCAATAATTATTCGAAGGAAACAAGTCAAAGTTGTAACAAGTGAAAAAGGAAAAAAGTATATATTAATATAAACAGACAATTTATCTAACAGCCCGAAGGTTCAAAGCCGTTAATGCCAATGCCAGTTAATGGACACTGAGATTAATGTGACGAAACAGACTACCATCTGCAAGCATAAACGTTGGAGTACATTCTTATGGACAGTGTAAAATTTGACAAATATTTGAAGAACGCAAAACTGAATATTTAGAAGAAACATTCCATGCATAACGAAATCATTGTTTTCAGCATGTTTATATAATGAACGGCTACAGCTCCCAAAAACGAGTTCTGAAATACTAATGAACAGACGACAGCATAGTCATCCATTGGAAAGATCTAAAGCGACAGGTTACACGCAAATGGTCTGACCTGGTGAGGGAACATCATGATGATTCTAGAGCGTACCCCATAAAAACTGAGAAGAAATTGTAAGCTTAATTAAAGAATGGGTTTGACGATGGGGAGGAATGTAATGTGGAAAATCAAGTACCTCCTGCTTATAATGGATAATTCAGTAACTTGTTTCACATGAGAAACATTTGCCGGAATTGTCCACAAACTGCAAAGCACATAACACAAAAAGAAGACTTTGCCTCGCTTACGTAAGTCTACTTGATCTTGATTACGACAAGCCTAGTCATATATTGGGACGAACCGCCTATCGATCTATCAAACATGGTCTGGCCACACACCGTCAACACATTACGGGAAAAATAAGTTGTCGCAGCCTATTTTAAGGTAGTCTATGCACCAGTGTTTTGCTCAACGGAATAAGAAAAACCTCGATCTTCTAATATTCGAGCCCGAGACCTTTGCATTAAGAATCACATTTCTAACCATTCCACCTCGACGTCGGTCTTCCGTTGTCATTTGATAACCCGTGCAAATGATACAGAGTTGTTAAATTACTTATGAACCGACCTTCGTCTTATGAAGATATCACTGTAAGTAATGCGTAACTAACTTAATTCAGCAGAGCCCATGAGAAGCTACTCAAGAAATATTGTCTCATAGAGCCCGAAACTGGTCCCTATCATGAGCCAGCGGAATCCAGTCAACCGCTCCAAGCCCTGCCTCCATAAGACTCATTTTAATATTATTCTCCCATCTATGCCTAGATCTACCGGTTGATCTCTTCTCTTCTGACCTTTCAACCAAAAATGTCTGCGCATTTTTCGTCTACGTGTCCGCCCTCCTCATCCTCCTTGATTTGATTATCCTAATAATACTGGCAAACAATGCAAATTAAGGCCCAACAGTGTACTCATAACCTGTTCTCAAACATTTTAGTTTGTGTTCTCCCCTTAACGTGAGAGATTAAGTTCCGCGCCGTATAAAACAGAAATAATCATATTTCTTGTATTTAAATATTTACGATTTTAGGCAGCAAACAGAAAGACAAGCGATTTTTAATTGCATGACAGCAAATATTCCCGAATTTTCTTCGCGTATGTAATGTTGATTTCTTACCCAAGGTTTGAACTTTGCCATATTCAATGTGTGAAGAGCAAGTAATGTGATTTATAGAAATACGGGGTGACTGTACGTCTAGTCTGAGTCGATCTTTGTTTCTTTCGTAGCTTTTCATTTCTTCTTTTTTCTCTCATAATTTTTCTTTCTACTTTTTATTTCCGTTATCTGCTGGGTTTTTTTCGTTTTCAGTTATCAATAGTTAGCATCTCTGTTTATAGACCGATACTCATTTCATCGTTTTCTTATTTCACGACGAAACTGGGGGAATCCCTATGTATCAGTGGCACGTGTATTAAAAGTATTATAGTACACCTGTTCAAGCAGATATCAAGGGTCACAATGCCAACATTTTCAAAACATAACATAAAATCAGGAAGTGAACACAGTCTTTATTAGAATAGAATCTGTTAAATTAATCAGTTACGCCTATAGCCACACTGGAAACATGGCTCATTAACCTCAGTACTCGTATTCAGTCAGGCAAACTGCCGCTACATGAGGCAGACGTACTCAAAGGTAACTTCTATTTGAAATGTTTTGATGTGATGTACATCTGACGAAATACGACGAAAATGCTCTATCGGTAGCGTTGTCAACAATTAAGTGAACATCGCTGCCGTTTGGTTAGCACTCCAGCTGCATCGAAATGCGAAAGTCCTGAGTTAGAAACCCAGCCCGGAGGTCGGATATAATTAAATGAGGCCTTACGTGGTTGTCCTTAGTCCCTTTTTTATCTTGAAATAGGCTACGACATTTTCCACATACTTTCCAATTCGCCATTCAGAATCTTCTATTCGACTCCATTCAACCCAGCTGAACCCAAAGATTCAATTGGCTTCGACAAAATTCGATTTTGGAGATGTACATTACAAAGTTTTTTTTTCGAACGGTTTTATATAACTCTTACATTACATAAATCTGAGATTTAACTTTACAAAAGTGGCTCTTCGTACCGCAGAAATTAATTTGTATATGATAACCTCATTTGAAGCAACTTTTATTTAGAACATAATTAACGAAATGCAAAGGCTAATTCGTGATTCTACGTAGCATAATATATGTAGTGTGGTCTTTTTTGTATCTGAAGAAATTAATGTCAAGGCTAATTACATTCAAAATAACAAAGAATATATTCTAAGATACGTGTAGGCTATTTGTTTCATGTTAATTTTCGCATTTTAAATCATGATAAATGCCACACAGCCAAACAACACGCTGCTGGTATCATGGACAAGAAGATTGTAATAACATATTAAGAAATGTGCGTCATTATGAGACCAGATTTATTCCACACAGCAGAGCTTACTTAATAGACCAACAGTGAATTAATTAAGTAGGTGTACGACTAAGAATGCGGCAACTCCATCACTGCTTCGAGTTCTATACATTGAATTCTCAAGACATTACTACGGAAAAGGTTCCGTGACTTCAACGAAATCCAATTTTGCTTTCATATTAGTTACATCTAACCCCCTTGCTCTAAAAATACTAAAACAACTCAGAATAAATTCATAGTAGCAAGAGTAAAGTTTAGAAGTTTCTGCAACGCCAAAACGTGAACGAAATAAGCCTGTAATTGCTTATAAACATTATGCCTACATCATTAAAGCAGTTTTATGTCAAAGCAATATTGACGCTAACAATATTAGCGGCGTTCTTAACTGTCTTGAAGGAGAGATTAAAACGTTTTTATTACAGCGATTAAACTGGCTGTTTTAAGTTAACTGCGTTTCTGTGGTTATATTCGGGACTTCTTTACTGCCTGCTATGATTGAAAGGCAAATTTTATATATTAATTTCTCAGATTTATGCTGATCGCAAAACTTTGATTTTTCCGTAGATCAAGGTAAAGTTAGCTTTCCAAAGAGTCGTCGTACAGCTCCGTACATGTATACTCACAATTTCAATAAGCGAAAAACACATACATAGTTATATAGCAATAATAATATCCTGACGCCTCATTAATTTAAGATGTTTTCCAGAAACTACTATGTAATGGTCCACAGGGACAAGGTTTGATCCTGGCTCAAGGACAGATACCCTGTAACATGATGTATGATAACAATAATAATGATAGCTGCATCTTCCGTTGTTTTACAAACTAGCAGCAGAGCGTACGTTTCTGTGGTTGCGCAATGACTTTGTAAATTAAATGCTCATTACCATAACCTCCCAAACCATTCTTTAATTTATCTTGTTATGCAATCTGGGCCAAAAGGTCAAATTTTTAAATTGACCCTTGGAAGAAGCTTGTTGCAATAGACCAATCGACACTGTGAGATATTCCCACTGCTCCTTGAAAAATACTGTCCGGACATAGTAATGAAATGCCTCCCCCCCACCGCCATCACACCTTCATAATCATCCTTTTTGTCATTTGAATAAAAATTTTCTTGGATAATCCAAGAAAATTTTTATTCAAATGACTCATCACCATCGTCAAGAACTTTTAGATTTGACATCCTTTTTTTACTTGAAAACGTCGTTAAATAACCCATGCATTAGTTATACCAAACAGATTAGTTAAAAAGTGTCGCTTTTGAGCTCGTCAGGATGCTGCCGGTTCGAACTCCAATCGGGCCAGACTAGTTTTCTGTCGAAGTTTTATCACGCAAAGCAAATTCATGGACAGGCCTAATATCTTAAAATAGGTCACGATGGTCTCTTGTTTTCACAGTAACAGACATTCTGGTATGTTCCTCCTAATACTACTTAAACTTAGCAGTCGATACAACTTCCTTTACATAGCTTAAGAACCACTCCCTAATGTAACACTGTCATGAGTATGCATAGCCTTCTCGATTTTGAACTTCGGTGACTCATTTACCTACAATACCTACAATCTGGGACGCACTACATCAGGAACATTAGATGAAAACTAGACCGCTGACAACGAAATTACGCTCAGTATATTAGCCACTTTACAACACAATGACAATTATATATACCATGTGCTGTTACGTTCAGTAGCTCAGCAAGCATTTGACCCTCACTGTATTTACTCGCTTCGTTTGGTTCTCACAATAAACACTGGTGTTTGCCTTCGTAAAGCAGAGGCAGGGACTAAATGTTTAAATATTATTCATATGAGCTTTGCCCTAACGGTTTGAAGTTACTTAACTAGTGTTCTTGTGAACCAAAGTATCCAAAAACAATAACCATGATACACTTTATGTTCATGACGAATTAACAGTAGAATACGCCTTTCATTGCTTTATGTTAGCTTAATGGTTAGCTCAGGGTAATGTTTGATTTTCCTAAAATAACCCGGTTCGAATCTAAGCCGGGACTGAAGTAATTGTGAGGTTCTTATTGTGGCCTTCCTCACTTCTTTGAGTGAATGTCAGAACATTTCCCTGAAAGTACAGAACCGCTCCCTTTCAAACACAGTCGCTATTATGTAATCTCTACAGTTGATACGGCGTCTGTAATTAATGTTTTCTTCGACTGTGTATATACACACATTCATTGTTTTTCTTTAATATATTTTATCTTCCTTCCTGTCTGGCTATCATGCCTTCTGTCTGTCTTACAGAAAGAAAGACAAAAGAGCAGGATGGCCAGACATTGCTGCAATTAACTTCTAATGAAGGTGGGTGCGGTAAGAACCGATTTATGACAAACACTTTAACAATTAAAATAAACTGGCTGTGCCATCCCTATTTGGTTTACTGTTCACTTCTTTTCACGGTGTGCAATATAATTACAAAGTTTCATTTAAAATTTATTTGGATCTGTACAGCATATCAAAAATACAAAAAAGGCAAGTTCTCTCATTATGTTTTACTACTTATGTTGAAAATTGTTTCGCGTCGTTGTAAAAGTCATCGAAATTCATTCAAGAACGCCTCTGACAGACAGCGCGAGGGACATTAGTTCCTCATAAGAGGAATGACAGCAGTTCAAAAACACGTTCGAATGGTGAGGTAGTTTCTGACAGAAACTCGTCATTGATTTCCTGTCAACGTGAAGTCTCATATAACACACATTTTATGGATTGGACGATTAGAGCAGGTTCTTGTTGCCAAGTGCTGAAAGCTAGAGAAAACCTGCCAGACTGCCTCGTTTTGCGTATATACTTCCGCTTGCGACAAATTGGTTTAGATTCTTCTCTCCCTTTTTTTATAGTTATGGTCGCCCCTCAAGAACCCTATCTAGCCCATGTCCTTCCTACTTCCTTCCATGCATTCACCTCAAATAAGCAGCGAATACAGACCGCAATGAAAGACAGAAGGAAAGAAAGAAAGAAAGAAAGAAAGAAAGATGTGTCGTAAATGTGTTTATTGTACGGCTAATTTCACGACGCCCAGATTAAAGAGCACTGAATGATAGGAATTTCAGTGAATAATTAATTGGAAAGAATGTGAAAGGTGCCGGTCGTGGTCAAATTTAAGGTACACTATCCCAGATAGACGGATTCCGAGCCAGATCTGAACTCAGGACCTTCCAAACACGATGCAGCAGTGCTAACCACAAAACCGCGTCGGTAGACCATGTGAGAAACAGATTAGTTTAAATCGCAGATACTCAATTAATGACACAGTATGAACTAATTCAAGTTAAATGATGTAAGGATTCTCAAAACCTACTGTAACAGGTCTGTTCAGGAAGTCCTTTACATTCATGACATCAGAGGCTCTGTTTTCATAACGGGACAACTTTTTTCGAGTCTGAGAATGTACATATGGTTGGTCTCAACGTCTCTTTCGTTTAATACTAAACATAAAGCCACATTTGAGCTCTGAAGAGGGAGACAGAATGTTTCTCCGAAACGCTGGTTTCTACTGACAAGTCTACAGGGCGCCAAAACCCAGAAAAATATCATCCTCACCACTGTGAAAACCTCAAATCTCACATGGATGAATATAAATAACATCCCACTGTTTTAACACGTAGAATAAAAACATGTAATAAATGGTAAGTTACAGTGAATGTGGTTCCCAAACTTGTAACTCTGATTCCATTATTATAAATATTTGCACAGGTAGTGTATGATTGATAATTACTCCCAATCTTATTTCAGTTACTTAAGTTAAAACATATTATTGTTTCATCCAGATGTTCATTTGAAACCTCCTACCAAAGTAGTGAGACTGGTATCTGAACCATTCTGGAGCAATTGCACCACCTTAAATCTTTCACATTTTGTTAACAAAGCATTCATTAAATTATTATGAATAAACTCTTGGGAAACAGTACAAGAATCACCTATGCTCCCACATAGATGAAACACTGGATTTACCTCTGCTTAAAACATCGTGACTTATGATTTCAGAGCAGGACAAAGGCGCCAAAGAAGACTAGCATTCAGCATTTGATATCACTATGGTAGCAAAAGCAAAATGTGGCTGTAAGTAAATTTATTTGCATACTGATTCACTGGTATTGAAATAACTTATAACAGAAGTTATGGGAAGAACTGTCCTTATAATCCCTTCAATCTTCTATAAATTCATTATTACATAATTTAATAATTAATTTCTGTGCATAATTTCCACTAGTAAAATAAAGTAAAGTTTGTCCCGCTACATACTGTAAAGGCGCTAGATGGGGGTGAGTGGTCGGCATCACGCCCCTGCCGGCTTTACCCCTGGGAAAGGACCCCGATACCCATTGTAGAGGAGGCTGGGTGGGCCCCAGAGCCGGTCTGGACGCAAGAGGCTAGAGGAAAAATCCTCTGCCCCCATCGGAGATCGAACCCCGGCCGTCCAGCCCGTAGCTAGTCACTATACTGACTGAGTTATCCCGGCTCATAATTCCCACTAGTATGTATTCTAATTACCGTACTCTGAACTGTCCAGATCTTATTGCTCAAGATATCATCACTTTTAGCTGTGAAAGCTTCAAGTTTCCTTCATCAGATTTAATGTACATAATGTCAAAGTGTCACTTTGTCACCACGTTTGTACTTTGTAACATTTAAACATGTTTCGTACAAGGTTTGTGGTATGCTTATGATTTATCTCAATACAAAACTTCATATGCCTAATACCAATGGCTCATTATCATCAACAAACTTAAAGCAAAGTATAGATTTGTCAAGGCTGCCATATTGCGTTTTACAGTCTACAAAAAATTCTTAATAAAATTGAATGTTTTTCATATACCTATTTTACATAACATGTCAGGACCCTACACTAAGTGTTGCTTATGTCACTCCCATCTCAGAAATTCACAGGACCATCATTTTTACATTATTAATGGAAACAAATGAAGTATTAGTGACATAAAATTCTCAAGTAAAGATTCATTAGTTTGTTCAGAGGCTATTACAATGATATCATAAGTCTATCTTACCCTAAAATTTCAATTCAGATTTTGTACAGTCAAAAAAGAAAGTACTTTTTTATATTACAGTAGAATGATAAAATGTCTTTTCTTTATCTAACAGATGGGATCCACAACCAAAATGTGTCACTTGCTGCAAATAGCACTGAAGTTGAACTCGATTCAGGGGACAACCTGCCCACAAAGCCTCCAAAAAAGATGGAGCTCAGGCGAGAACTGGGCCTGTTCAGTGCTGTCAATCTTATTGTTGGTGTGATGATAGGTACTGTGTCTTCAGCATCAGAATTCATCGGCGTACCTAATTATTTTTCCTGAAAACGATGCCATGCTGTAGCCATTCAATCAAAATATATGAAAACTAATTCATTTTGTTCAAAATTTTGTATTCATTTGTGTAACTTATACCTCCAATTTAAACAAGGTACTGGTCATGATCAAAGCATGAAGAATGGGATTGGTGGGACATGTAGCATGCATGGCAGGGATAAATTCTTACAAAACGTTGGTTCAAAAATCACTTTACTGACTGGGCTATCATGTCTCATCTAAACATACAAAGAAATGGGCATCAGTGAATTAAATGTCATATGGAGGATAGTCTCACTTAATACCATCTCTGCTGGGTATTTAATCCATGGTTAAACTGACTAATGTAATACTTTGGCTCACAGTTGTGACCAGGTCAGTCCATGTGGTGTCTGTATGGGCAGAGTGACACTGTAACAGGTTTTTCTCCAAGTTCCTTAGTTTTCCCTGACAGAATCAGTCCACTACTCCTCCATATTCACTCATATACCATCTGGGGAATGGACAGAGGCCCAATTCCAGAGATACATAGTCTCACTCCATCATTAAAAAACAATAAATATTTTTATCAAATAAACTGACACTTCTATAGAATGTATGTCAAAAATGTATACATCATTTGCTTGCCAAATATTCATACTTGAATCTGTATATGTTCTATGACAAGTTGGTAACAATGGTTGGAGAAACAAAATATTCTGATGATTAGCTGCAATGTCATGAGTCATCATTGTTACTAAAAGTCTTAATAAAATTAGATAGACTGTAAACACCAATGGTACTGGCTACAGCAATTCTGTAACTATCTATAGGGCATGTCAAAGATTAGCTGTCATGTCATTAGATGAAGAAGCAAGAGGGTTTTAGTCATGCTATTAACTTCGCCACTTAATAAAATACAAATATCTGAAGCTTCATCTTATAAGACATGATAGACAATTTATTTAAAAAGTGGAATACAGATGGAACAGGTTTTATAATACAATCATTAATGATATCTATTGTCTGTGTTCTACAGGTTCTGGTATCTTTGTGTCTCCTGCAAGTGCTCTCGAGAGATCTGGATCTGTGGGTCTGTGTCTCATCATCTGGGCTGTATGTGGCAGTATATCCTTACTGGGTACAACATCTATTCTATTTCTGTAATTGGATCTGTTTGTAAAGATGTAACTGAATGTTTGATAAAATATCCTATGTATGACATTATAACAGAGTTAAAGGTATGTTTCAATATTGTGGCACTTTCTGAAAGAATCTCTGTCTGTCATTAGTTACGTACCTCTACTCTGTTTAGTGCTACCCAATTTTCAGAGCTTTAAGCAAGTTGGGTGAAGCTCTGCACAACTTTAATTTAAAAGGTTCCCAGTACAAGTACTGATCTAATGTTTTTTTTTTGTCAGCACCTCCAGACAAATGTCAGATTGATACCTTGAAACAATTTATGTTGGTTGCTAAAGTAAGTCAACATATGGACTTCTCTGGATCACACATATTTAACTTCAAGTATTTTTCTTCAATCACGATAAAATTAAATGAGATTGTTATGTAATATTAGTTTTTTATCCCACAGGAGCATTAGCATTTGCAGAACTTGGAACTGTTGTTCCCAGGTCTGGAGCAGAGTACGCATATTTCCAGGAGGCTTATGGAGGGCTACACAGGTTCTGGGGTCCACTACCAAGTTTCATATGTGCCTGGGTTTATGTTGTCATACTCAGGCCAGCCGAAGTTGCTGTCATAATACTGACATTCTCAGAGTATGTCTGCCAACCATTTGCCTACCACATGAGACACATGCCTGCAGAGTCTCAAGAAATAGTTAAGAAGATCATTGCCCTCCTTGGACTAGGTCAGCAACCATCTGTGTGCTTCAGAGTCCTTGCACCATTACTAAAGAAGTACTTTTTGTTAATGAACATACTGTGTGTTTGTATCTGAGAGGAACCAGGGTGAAAACTCAGTCAAGAGGAGGACACTGGGTTTTAGCATGGTTTTACTCAATTTATCCAGACAATATATAGATCATAACCAATTTAATATTTTCCAAATTCATTATCATGTATCAATTGATGCTGTGTAGTCTATGCATTTGATGAAGCATCACTGGGAAGACATTCCTTTTCCTTCAATAATTCATCTCTTGACAACATCAGCATGATTTTTTAAGTCAAGTTAACAGAAGTGAAACCAAAAGATGGACCCTTGAATACAAGCAAGAATATTAACTACTCAACCATGATAAGAATTTTAAATTCCTTATACGTTATCAAAAGAATATATATACTCTGTTACAATAAATCAGCATGGGCAAAGAATGGGTGATTTTGCTAGTAATTTCTATCACGCTAATATTTTAATTAATTTATTAACTCCATGAGTACCAACTATGAATCTGACTTGCAGGATTAGTTACCAGTCTAACATTAAGTTTCTTCCAGTAATTCTTACCATTTTTGCCAATTAAGTAGACTTTTCATGGTCAATTCCTGAATAACAATGCATTTTTCTTAGGTCTGTTGACATACATAAACTTCATCAGCGTGAAATTGTACATCCACATACAGAACATATTTGGATCTTGCAAGTTATTTGCCTGCCTTGTTGTCATTTTCGGAGGTCTTTATGAATTGTGCATTGGTAAGTATTTGTTCAAAAACAAAATGAAACTGTACACTAGGATATGATGTGGTAAAATGGAAGGACGTGGTTGTGGCCTATTGCAAGGTACTTTTTCAATCTCCAGATCACTGTTTTCTTAGAGGTTTGTCCACAAACGTTTTTATTTTGTTTCCCCCCACCAACCCAACCTATCTACATGCCCATCCCATCACAAACTCTTGCATTTCACTGTCCTGACAAGACTAGTTGTTCTGTATAATCATAAAGTTCCTGATTATGTAATATCCTAAACTGCTTATATGCTTCAACTTCTCAGGTCCAAATATATTTCTGGTCACTTTCTTTCAAATAGTTGTAATTTATTCTCTTCCCTCAAAGTAAGAAATTATGTTTCACAACTGTATTAAGTACTTGTTTGGTATTTCCTGATACCATACTTGACATTTTGTAAAGTAGACAGGATGAAGTCCTCATTTCATGTGTGTTAAATACAAAAAAATAGAATAAATATTTTTAAGTTTTTCACACCCAGTAATTGTATGGTATATGCTGCAATATTTCAGATAAATATTTCATCTGAGGTTTCAGATTCTAATGGTGGTGAAGATGTCAAAGTTGGTCTTCTGGGTTGTGGCACCATGGGGACTTGTAGGTGGGTACCAACTACCAGCGTTTCAGAGAAACATACTACCTACTTCTTCATGCACGAAGTGAGGATGTTAGGAAGTGGATGGTTTAGAAAGAAGTCGACATAGTGTTATGACCCAAAAGACCACTACTGACAAAAATTAAATCTGTTTCAATTTCAAATAGCTTCTTCCTGATATTTACAGTGCTAATTTCAATTCTACATAAATGAAAAGTGGAGGAAAAATCTATCAATATAAAAAACATTGATCATGTAACCAGATTCTGCATCCTTTTTCCACATTATTTAATACACTTTCAATGTTTCTGCTTTAAATAAAAGGCATTAATTTTTTTCCTAATATTTAAACCTGTTAAGAGATCAGTGGTTTAATTATAATTAATTCCTCTCAGGCTACCAGCCATGTCAGGTGGTTGAATGGAGAATGTTTCTATCTCCATTCAACCACCTGACACGGCTGATAGCCTGAGAAGAATTCATTATACTTAGTTGCCATGAAAGTTTTAGGTCATACTTAAGTAGTTTAAGTCACTGCCAGAAAAATTTTAAGGATTGGATCAACTTGTTAACTGTTATGGGTAGAATAGTTCTAAGCATGTTGTGTGATATGGATTGAACTGTTCTAGAGACTATATTATCATCAAAATTTGGTTTTGAGAAATTCCAGGGAGAGAAAATAAAAGTAGAAAATCAATGCAAAAGTTTTAAGGTAAAAAGAAATATTTATGTTTGCAGAAATGATATACAATTATGATTCTGACAAACTGGTGACTACTGGCCAATATATCATTTATTTTACTAAGGCAGTCGTGTTTTATCACTTGTTACAGCATCTGCAATATATTTATCAAACCAGCAGGAAGCCATAATTAAACTGCATATTGATGTAATATTCACTGTAGCCTACAACAGATACAGTCTGCAGAACTATTTGTTCACATTATAAAATCTGATTTGTATGTTTCTTGGTACACTTACATGCTACTACCTCACTTAGCATTAATTGACAATTAAAATATAAGTGCTTAACTACATACCTTGATTCTTATTGCCATACAGGAAACACAGAGAATCTCACAAAAGGTTTTGAGGGCTCAACTACTTCTCCCACAAACTTGGCTCTTGCATTCTACAGTGGTCTATGGGCTTTTGATGGTTGGTAAGTACCTGAAAAAATAATGTAATAATTAATGCAATGGGTAACTAAACAGGAAACACAAAAAAGAATTTTAATTATAATATCCCATAAGAAATCATTGAGGGGAGAAAATACAAGGCTAACATTAAAATGGATCTTGGAAAAATAAACTGATGAGATTAAAACTGATGGTTACTCATAAGCCATGAACGGGACTAGGATATTACAGAGATAAGAAAGTGAAAGTTGCAGGCTATTTATTAAAAAGGCAGTAGTCACTAAGCTAGTGGAACCCAAAGGTTTATTACTACTTTCACAAAAGTCTGCCATTGGAGCCCTATCCTGAGACAACCGGAAGCAACCCATATGATCACACACAATGTATCCACAATCCACTTTCATATTATATTTCATTTTCACCTAGGTGTAGCAAGTGGTCTCTTCCATCAAGGTTTTACAACCCACATTTTATATGCATTTCTCATCTCCATCATGACATATATCACTCTCTTTTATTTAATCACCCTAATACAGGCTGATGATTACTAATTATGAAGTTCCTCATTCTTAAGTAATCCTTAAAAATTAAAACTTTTTTTCAGATAGAAAATAGAACATGGAAATTCAAATTCTGAAACTGGTAAATTAATTCTGCTGGAATCAAAGACCTTTCATAAAACAAAGCACTTAGTCTGAATCAAATGATTTTACTTTGTCAACCATCTCTATTTCTGAAACAGTGCCTAAAAGGGATTGCAACATGATTCTCTGCACTTAATTATTCTTAAACTGTGTTATTGGAAAATAAACAAAGATGTTTCAGGAAATAATCTACTAGCAGTACATTTGGACTGAACAATGCCAGAGAATTAGTATTAGTGTTTTAAATCTGAAATAATTTTAACATATTTTGCAAACCTAACACTATTAACAAGAGGGATAAATCCATAGAGGTATTTGTCAAGTGGTACTGCACAATCCCTTAACTCCCATGGATTCACGGCAAATATAAAATTAAAAATATGTCTACAGCATTAAAACAAGTAAAGTAAGTGAGATTTGAGGTTTTCAAGGTGCTGATGCTGCTAATATTTTTTAGGTTCTGGCACTGTGTGTTCTGTAAACTAAATACATTGACAAGTGAGATGTTCAGAAGTTGGGCATTTCTGAGCTCAAGTAGTGGGATTTGAGGAAAAACAGGCTGAGAAATGCTGTTCTTGTATATCATTGCTGAAGTTGTAATTTCTTACTTAATATCCACTTTGTGTGTTTCTTTAAATGTTGTCTTGTGTAACACAATAACAGGAATATGCCACACCACAATATGAATTTACTTATGACTGTTGTATGAATCCAACTTAATGAGGGTGTTTCTATCACACAGGTCCACTGTCACGTCTGTTACAGAAGAAGTGAAGAGACCAGAAGTGTAAGTGCATGAACATGAAGCTTCTTACATCACACCAAAGGTTTATGTTTTAAAATAAAATTACTAATTTGTGTTCAACTAATTTCAGCAATATTCCACGAAGTATCATTATCGCGGTTCCTCTAGTGACTACTGTATACTTCATGATGAATGTAGCTTACATGACAGTCCTCACTATTCCAGAAATGATTGCAGCACCTGCAGTGGCTGTGGTAATTATTACAAAATATTCTAACTGAATATGGTATATTAAAAAAAATATGATATCTAAAACTTTGAAAAGATTATATGATTTATGAGTGTTTACTCCAAATGACACCATCAATGTTAAATCTATTCTGTTTCTCTTTACTGCACATTCAGATGCAATATAGTTACATTTAGTCTTTGATAACGATGATACACATTATTCCTAAATTTAGATGATCATTGCTTTACTTATGAAACATAATATCCTTCCTTCGCTAGATTCATTTCTCTAAAAATCAACCTAGTATACTCCAAAAGATTTTTAACAGTTCTAATTTTTCTTTCTTAACATGGTGATAAGAAGTGTATATTACTATATAATGACCAATGATGACATTGTAAAATGTACAACTTAACAGGTGTTTAGAAGCAAAGAATGACAAATTGTATTAAATTTGTCATTTATTAAAAGTAAAAATGTGAAGACAAATTTAAATTGGACTGTAAGTGAAACTAAAGAATTTGGAAGCATTTTGAGAGCTTATATTTGATGGAACAATGTCTCAAATAAAATTTACAGGAAAGTTACATACTTCAGTTTTCTATGTAAGTACAAATCTGGTGATCAAGATTAGAGACCAGTAACAAAACACATTTAGTGCTGCCTGTGCACTTCATGCAGTGTTTAACATACCAGAGTATCCTATATTATCCTGCTGTGTGTTGAAATTCTGTCACCACAATAGCAATAGTCTTTTCTAAATTCTGGACAGGTCACACATGGTTTCCCAGAGCATACAATAAGGTTCCTGTACAGGTAAATATTTTTCTGATATATTTCCTATTCAGTAGAGTACGAAACATGGGCATAATTTACTGCTATTGCTTTCCAGTTTCACTTTAGAGTACACCAGTAACAAAGTCCATACTTATTTGATTTACTGACTGAGATATCCTAGTTCCCAGTATCAAGAATTTTGCACTTTAAGTAGGTGCCATTTTTGTTATTTCAGGTCTTTGGTGATAGAATACTGGGAGTAATGAATTTTATCATTCCCCTTGGTGTAGCACTGTCTACATTTGGATGTGCTTTAAGCATTCAATTTAGTGTCACAAGACTATGCTATGTGGCTGGGAGGGAAGGCCATATGGTGGAAGTATTCTCTTACATCCATATGAAACGTCTCACTCCTGCTCCTGCTGTGGTAACACAGGTCAGTAACGTGTTATATTACTATCTAATTTTCAGTCTGTCCATAAAAATATAATATATTAATGAATACAGCTCCATTATTTCAACATATTGACTTGAATTACAGGACTTTATGTTTATTGGATAAAGACCAAACAAGAATTTTGGAAAGAATATGTGATGCCTAATTTCAGTACTTTAAAACCATCTACAGTGCATGTCCACATAGATTACATCAAGCCTACTTTCTACAGTTTCCCAAGTTATGTTGTCAAATTGTTTTATCATTTTGTGGAATACCAATACCTGACTAGATTTCTTAATTAGATTCAGATTTGTGTTTTGTGCCACTCATGTTAAAATCAGCATCATGTGAAATGTTTATATTATGTCTCCTGCCTACAGGTTTCCCATATAAAACTTTCTACATATGAAGATTTCCGTCTTCTGGGTTGTTGCACTGTGTAGTCTGGTCGATGTTAACCAACGTTTCAGAGGTCATACTGCCTCCGTCATCAGCGCAACAACCCAGAAGACGGAAATCTTCATACTCACCACTGTGAGAACCTCAAGTCTTTCTACATATTTCTAACATCTTCCATGCTACGTATCCTGCCCATTCCCAGTTCTTTTATTTGATAACCCTAGTAATATTATGTTTCATAATGATATAAAACTGATTTCATCAGTGACAGTACTGGTTTATTACTGTTAAATCTCTGTAATTTCAAGACTAACAAATTCAGATGCAGACATGAGTTATTATTTGTTAGTTTAAATAAAATAATTCTTTGCTAGTTTAAACAAATTAAGTATTCTTTTTATCCTATGCATTCTTAATGCACATAACCTATGTCACAATGTAATAACAGAAACTTTTCATAAAATTAACTTCCTTTTCAGGGTCTGTTGGCATTCTTCTTCATCATTGTTGGTGATATTACTTCACTTATTGACTTTGCCAGCTTCCTCATTTGGATTTTCTATGGGGCAGCAATGGTAGCACTCATACTCATGAGGAAAACAAAGAAAGATATTAAGCGACCTTATAAGGTACTGTATCTAACATAAGTTAATAATGTGTTCAGAATCTGGAGACACGACTCATTGACATGTAGCACTTCAGGTGATGCGGTGTCATATTCCTCTTATATGAATATATCCTTGTTTTCAGAAGGTACTCACAGAAGTTTGTTGTAATTTAGTAAGTTAATATTTTGTAGTTAACTTGGACTGGCTCTCTCTTTTCAAGTAAAGGAGGTTACAGATTGACAATGGCCTTTTGCTTTTACCTAGTACCAATGCTAAAAAAAGAATTTGTACACTTAAGTAATACCATCAACATTAATAAATATAATGAGTTTTGATGCTGAATTATCATCTTCAGATGGAGTACATATTGCTATCCACTTAAATCACACATGCCCATTACATATTCTTAAGTCGAATCTATATTACTATTCCTATGCCCAAGCATTATTATCCTTATCACAGTAATAACTAATGATTTCAGGTTCCATTATGGATTCCAGTATTCATCATCTTCATTGCACTCTTCTTATGTTTTGTGCCTATTATCACAGACCCATCTCCAAGATACTTCTTTGCTTTACTATTCATTGGAATTGGAATGGCAATTTACGCCCCTCTAGTTTATTATAGACACCGACCTCAGTGTATGGGTGAGTCTTTTTATTTTCTCCTAATCAAATACAACAGTTAGACCAATATCTTTTGGTCTTAGTCCATCATCTAAATTGTAAAACTACAATATTTTGGAAGCTGGATTGTATTTCTGTCCACTGGTTAAAATGAGGACAATGACAGAAAACCTGTCTTTTAAACTCTGGCTGAGCTAGTCTCAGATTTTGACTTGGTCCACATCACATTAATATTAAAATATGATAATACTGATAATATTGTCAGTTACAAGTTGCTAATACATGGATGTGTCTTGTTTTCATGTTTCAGATAAATTTACCTATTTTATACAAGTCCTCATGGAGGTAGTTCCTAGCGAGCAAAGTATGGACTAATATTTTAATAATTACAGTTCGTTATCAAGACTGACAGTTCATAATTATGTAACTGAGTGATCTTCTACAAAACTCAGAAATTCTGTGTGTACAAATGTATGAATGAGTTTACATTTTTCATGTAAACAAAACATAACATGTAAATGAAAGAATGCACATGGAGGCAGTTTGGGTCGAATTTGAGCAATAAAATATATTTAAACCACTTCTAACCTGCACGTGTCTGCAATGTGCCCATCTCTTTCTTCATATAAGACATACAACTTTCACTTTATGTTTTTCACTCACTTATATACCTTCAACATACAAGATAATTCACACAAATTAACATTTCGCGGTTTTTATTTCGGAATTCCAAATGACTGTACTTTGTTCACTGTATTACAACTTGTACTAGTAATTGATAATTTCATAGCATGTAGCACTACGTGTTATTCAAAGTTTACCGCTCAATTTCCCACAGATTATATTAACCATAGATAACCTAAGCAACTATGCCGCTACCCCGTAAACAAAGTATGCCAGCGAGGCACATCATATTCTGCTATTAGTATCTTGAGCTACCGTAAGAGGCGTTAATCCACCTCCAGGATAGACAACACATGCTTTCATACACTAGCCAAAGTTCCTACTACCAACTGTCTACAGATAGGTAAGTAAAAATTAAATAACGTTTCAAAACTGTAAACACCGGTAAGAAAACATTTCACTTGCTGATTACAGTTTAGCGTAGGTGAAAAACACCTTATGGACCTGTCTGTCTGTCATTTCTTTAGGCCGAGGTGGTCCTTGCTGACAAGTTACAAATAAGATACACACAATCAACATGAACACTTCATCATAAACTTTGTGAAATTTAAAATTATGGCATATAGATAATCCGTGATTATGAAGTTGCACATTTTTGATGGTGTTAGTGAACAAAATAGTGAGAGTATTTCAACAATAAGAGAGACAATGTAACAGGAGGGAGGAGTAAACATCAAAACAAAGAGCTTCATAATTTGTACTTTTCACTTGATATTATTATCAGCGACCTAATCAACGATAATGAGACAGGCAGATGACGTATTACGCACTGTAAAGATAAGAAATACTTGGTCGGAAATTCTGAAGGGAGGAGACCTAGACGTAAACGAGGGATAGATATTAAGGAAATTGGGTGTGAGGGTGTAGACTAATCATCTAGTTCAGGACTGGGTCGTGTGAACACTGCATTTAACGTCAGAGTCCAATAAAGACGTGGACTTTGCTAAGAAGTTTAAGGAGTATCATCTTCTTCAGAAAGCCGCTGCTCTAAGAAAAAGATTCACGACGTTTATTTTTTATATAAATGTATATTCTTTA
The DNA here is from genome assembly GCF_977971745.1 of Zootermopsis nevadensis. Lineage (NCBI taxonomy): Eukaryota > Metazoa > Arthropoda > Insecta > Blattodea > Termopsidae > Zootermopsis > Zootermopsis nevadensis. The sequence continues at coordinate 15,431,291 of NW_028259142.1, forward strand.
CCGCGGAAACTGCTGACAATAACAGGCCCAACATTACGTTCCTTACACGCCTACACTTTGCATGTGTTTGATTATGGTGTTGACGGGGAGGAGGTGGCAGAAGTCGATGTGGAGGAGTGATATAAGTTTCTTGGTAAATGTGATGACAACCTAAGTGAATTTCTACTGGAGAGAAAGAAGTACGTCGTCTAACACAATTGTCAGCACCTCAAAGCTCGTTTGCTGCATCAGGTATAGGCGTTTCTTTTGTCGTGTTTGTACTTTCAGATGCACAATTAAAAATAGATTGTTCTACGTAGAAACGAGGTTCTTTCCAAAATTAGTTTTGTGTGATGCATCCATTATGTCAGCGCATACACCATGGTGATATATTCTTACATTATTAATGACGTTGTTTTATGAGTAAAGCCATATAGGCCTATAAATAACTTGTTGACATATTTACTGGCGAGGGGATGAATCTTTGGGTTTCATCAAAGGTGAGAAATTTCCTGACTAGTTAAGCTGCTCCATGGAAAGTGCTTTCGTTCCATATATGACTAAGGCATAGTCGCTCAGGTGCTCAACATACATTTGTTATGGAATTACGTCTAGTACTGAGGTCTGGAGCTATACTCCACTCCCCAATACGTCTGCATGACGTGCCGCTTACTTAAGTACCAAGGACAACTCTTCCCTTACTTCGGCTATATCATTTAATGTTTGAACCCGTCTATATAGATATTATGATGGCTTATATACGAAGACCGTGCCACGGTGGTCTAGCGGTTAGAAGGCTGGCCTTGTAATTCTGGGGTCTCGGGTTCGATTCCCAGCGGTGCCCGAATTTATAACTTGTGTTGGGCAAGGCCGTGGTCTAGGCAACACGGAGTTTTCCTCCGGGGGCTTCCCCGGTTTCTCCGTGGCATCCCAACAATTACTCCATTCACACACAGAAGAAGGCAATGACAAACCACTTCTGGATCATCTGCCAAGAACGTATATGAACAGGTCGCAGTCCGAGAAAAGGATGGAAGGATCCTGTTCATATGGACCTGTCGGCAGACAGAACACTACAAATAAAAAAATATACGAAGACGGCAACACTAATATAACACCGAAGCCTGAATTCGAAAAACCATGAATATCACGTTATATGCCTCCTGTTAATTTAGAGCGTGTTTAGCAACAGAATAATAAGTTCAATTGTGTCTATTCGCAATGATGTTAGTCAACCCGATAGTAGGTTTACTAGAACATAAATCGAAATAGCTATATCGTATTACGCATATTATTTTTTTATTTCCACTTAGACTTTGGGTGCACGAGAAGTGTGGGCTGAGGATCCATGTAGAATACTGTAGGATCTCTCCACGAAGAAAAAGTTGAAAAATGCTGGGAAAATATGTGCACACATACCAGACATCACTCTCAGATTTATTTTCGGGCTTATATTTTAAAATCAGCTAAATCAGCTGAACATAAAATTAATGTACGTATTTTTAAATAACATTATTCCGGCTTCATACGGGAAAGCACCGTCTGGTTAATGCGTGACACAACCATTTCTCTTTCTCGTTATATTTATGTTTAAAGGAAAACCATTATTTTACCTAACAATCATGATGAGCAAAGCAGTACAACTTATACAATCTTAATTACAAGTCTGCTATGAATATCAGATAAAATTTAATCCTTTGTAAAATAACTTCAAGCTCTGGAAAGGACTTGTCACCACTTTCTACGTCAACATATATTGTGAGTCTAACAAAAACTATACTTTAATGATTAGGTCTATAAATCAATTATCCATTTATGGACATATAATTTGTGTTAGAACAAATTCCGATAGCATTAAATTTGTTAGACACAGCATGAAATATCCGCACCGCCGCCATTTTTGTAATTTTAACACATAAGAATAGAACAAAGAAAGAATAGAATTAGAAGAAAATAAAACTTGAGACTCTTAAAATATATAAATATTTAAAATAACCGTCAATCACAATAAAATTTAAAGATTAAAAGATTTAAAATATCATATTATGTTCCCTATCGAGTACTCGATTTACATATGGAACTTACACAACATGTTTCGGCTAAAAGTAGCCATCTTCTGGTGTATTATATATAAACTTTTTACTGAATTGCTTTTTACAATTTTAATGACTTTTAATGATTTTTCTTCTGATGTTTTGTCCTTTATATTGATTCACTATTCGTTGTGTTATCATTTGTTGTGGTATCCCAGGTCGCAAATATGTTAATTTTGTATTGCGTATTGATGTCGAATTTCGTATATGGACTGTGAAGTAAATGTTTTAATATTAATGAAAATGAATATAGAAAACAAAATAATTAGTTGAAATAAATTATGTAGACTTACCAAGAAGTAATATTGTAATCCTATTTGGAGACATGTTGTGTAAGTTCCATATGTAAATCGAGTACTCGATAGGGAACATAATATGATATTTTAAATCTTTTAATCTTTAAATTTTATTGTGATTGACGGTTATTTTAAATATTTATATATTTTAATACTATTCACAATATAACGCATCTACAATACCTTTGAGACTCTTAGTTGTAGGCCTGTAACCACACACATTAATAGAAATACCTAGATGATTGAGATACTTAAAAGTCGATAATATATTAGTTGAAAAGATCATTGCATATAGGAACAGATAGAAGTAAACTGCAGAAGGAATGTTAAACACCGACAGCTGAAGAGATAATGGATCTACAAACGTAAAAGACAAAAATTAAAACAAAACCAGAGACAATAGAGAGAAGATTTTAAGACCGGCAATGGCTTAATGAGTAATGACTTAAGAGGAGTCGGTGTAAAATATCGACTTCATAAGAACTTTGAATGTTCTCAAAATATCATACCAATATTGTAGATCGGATGTGATTCATCCGAACTGCACATTGGTTAGGGTACATGCTTCACAGTGCAAAGCTCAGGGGTTCGATTTACTGGCACATTTCAATCATTCTGTTATCAAGGGAATGGAGGAGTAGAATTGTAATTTAGAGTTAATGTACGAAAATTATGTACAAGCAGGTAAAATTAATCCAAAAGCTTTAATGTTGCAAATTTCGGTTAGTGGTTATTTGTACGTAGATTATAATCCATTATAACTACGACAGTTTCTTTGTTTCATTACATCTCTACCTTATAAATTGAATACATGTAGAATATATTACGTTGTTAAGTTAGTTTAATTTAACTTTAACTTCAGGCATGTTTATTACCGTAGATCTTAAACAATAGCCTTAACCAGTGAAATTTAGCCGAAATATGAGAGTTTATTGATAAATTTTAGCCATATTCTGGCAGGTGTGAGTGCAGATGTAACATATAAGTTTGGAACATTCAGGAAGGTTTGTGAGTGTAAATTAATCATAGAATCCGTCACACCCTTTCACGTTTGTGAGCGTATGTTTAATGTCGGTCACAATCCTACAGATCTGGGACTGTAGCACTGTTGAGAACCCCTACGATAAGTTGAATTCCTGGACCGCACTCATCGTTGTGTTTGTAAAACAGCGGTAACCGAAATTGTACTTTTTACTGACGAATGTTTTAAACATTTATTCCTGACTTTTGCATTATTCCCGCTAGCTGTTGCATCGTGTATGTGGAGGGGGGAAGGGTGAAGTGAGAGTGGGAGGTTGCTTGTTTGCTCCCCGAGTTGGTAGGTAGTTTGCTTTTGTTAAATTTTGTCGAATGCAGCAAGCTACGGATAATCAAGTGGAGTTGAAACTGGTCCGTGCTCCGGGCGATGCTAACGCCGGCATCTGTAGCCGAACGTCATATGGGCTGGACGTACGCAAATAATCCCCTAGTTTATAATAGAGAGGTTTTCTGCAATTACGTCAAAATATTACCGAGTTTAGTTTTCGCTGAATTCAAACATTGCTCCTTTTTACTCTATTTGTTACAAATTGTTAATATTCTGTAAGGCTGCACGTTACCAGAGTGAAGAGTTGAAGAGAAAGGTCGTCTTCCGATGTTAATTTCTATTAGACATGCTTTCTTGAGTGCTGCTGTACGAAATATAGTTCCGGATATATAAATGCACGTTTTAAAAATGATTGCTGTACTGTGAAACAGTCATAACTCTGTGTGGACTATGATTCAGACTACATTACATTTTCGAATCTGGGCGTCAGTAATAGGTAATACAAAATAATACTTTTCTTTAATCTCAAACTAGAGATCTTGCAATACTGGTGGTTGGCTTGTTTAAATTGACAGTCCATCACTGCTGTTACAGTCGGTACCATTTTACCATCACAGCCACAATAGCTCAGTCAGTGTAGGGCTCAACGTCTGTGTTTCAATTCACGGTAGGACCAGGTTTCCTTCTGTGAGATTTGAGGTTCTCACGGCGGTGAGTAGGAAGATGGATTGTTGCACTGTGTAGTCTAATATGAATTTACAAACGTTTCAGATGTGCGATGATTGTCCTGATGATGGAGGCAGCAAGTACCACTGAAACGTCGGAGAACTTCACATCATAAAAAGAAGTCTCCTCATAATTTCCTCTTCTCCTGTCAAAAATCTGGCCTTGTAACCTTGCAGCCGAAACAAAGGCCTTTGCCCCCAACCCATACGATTATTTGAAACGTTAAATTTTGTCTTCTGGCACTGTTCAGTTGTTTCATATGAATTATTGTTTTTAGTGCACTGTTGTGTGAGTTTTTATATGCAAGGATAGGTTTGTTCATTCTTTTATTTTATGGCTCTTTATCAACTATCAATATTACGTACAACCACTAACTCTAATAGTCTTATGGCAAGACTGAGATTTTAAGTTCTCATGGTTGTGAAAATATTAATTGTGGTCCCTTGGGTCATGCCAAAGATTGAAAGTAACGTATTGCTTCATCTTCAGAGCAGAAGATTTATCTGTTACATTCCGAATAGTGAAAGTCTTCATAGAAGTGATATGTTGTGACAATGTAAACATTAATTAGGTTTTATAATGTGAAATGGTATAATGAGAGGCAAAAGAGTAATTCAGATAAAATACAAACGATTTTTAAACTGGGTTTGGATTAATAAACTAATAATGCAAGCCAAATGCTTTTATCGTGATGGAGTACTCCCACCAGGGCAGAATTCCGGACGAAAGAATGAATACCCAGCGGCAGCAGTATAATAAAGGTTAGTTTTCTGACTCAATGAATGAGAAACTCGCCTAACTGGCGTCTGATATAAGTTGTGTCTGTATCTTTGCATAGCGCCATTATAGATTTCGCATACGTACTCTGTATACGGAGAGACTTTATAGCTTGGAGGTAAATATCATTATCTATGCAGATGGACCCTCGGGAACAGAACTCGGGACTCTTTTGTCTCTCCCTCTCCCACTACTCCACTCCTCCCTTCTTCTATACTACACAAGGCCGCCATCACGTTTTGCCAAAGGCTAGGATCAATAGGTCAAACCCCGTCTGCCTCTCATCTCCGTCCCCCAGAAAATTCTTTTCTACAGAACCGGCAATGCCTTCGGCGTCCTCATGGAGCAGACTGGAGTCGTGCAGTACTGGATGGATGACCGCCCCAGGTCACTCGAGAGAGCTCCACCCTCGCCTAGCCCCAATGAGCCAGCATTGCCACGTCTCCAGCACAGTTTCTAATTTCTTTCATTTGAACACAGGACAAAACATCGTGGACATTTGTGCGCCATAAAGTACGATTCCCAAATGCGTCCTTTACAGTGCTGCATGCCGCATTGACTTTGATGTTGGTTTATTGCAGACACCAGAAAAGTTACGCAAAACTAATCACATTGCATGGAGAAAACATGCTTGCTTGAAGGCCTAAGTGAGATTTCAGGTTCTCACAGCGGCGAGGATGAGGACAGACATCTGTCTTTTCTTGAACTTCGGGAAAAAACATGTTTCGAATTGAAGTTGCAGAATGTAGTGAGACTTGTACTATCGATTTATGTTCGTGAGCCGTTGAAGATGATGATCTTCTGGCTTGTGACGACATGTAGACGTGTGAGTAGATACCAGCGTTTCGGACAACCATTGTCTCCATCTTCAGCCCTACGTGTCTACACGGTGTCACAAACCAGAATAACATCGGCAGTTTGGCTACATACTTAGATACTCAGCCGGTACGTCGGTTAGTAACTTGGTGAGAGGGAGGGGGGTTGTGCGAATAAAGTGTGATTAAACCTTGATATTGCAACAGCATCTAGACCAGCGCTTCTCAAAGTGGTGGTCCGCGGACCGGTGCCGGTCCGCAAGTCTGCATAACGCCAGTGTAGATTTAAAACTATTGTCTAAAAATGAAACAAAAATGGCAGCGGCACAGCATTGTCTTCAATTGAGCCACGGATTGAGAATCTTGTAAAGAAGAAGCAGGCTCATCTGTCACATTAGAAGTTGACTGAATTTGATGATACATACCTTTTTCAATAAAAATTATTAATACAAATTTATTTTTCTATAATCCCATACATCATATAAGACCTTTGACCCTCAACACCCACGCCGGTCCCTAGCAGATTGGGAAACAAATTGCCGGTCCGCGGCAACAAAAAGTTTGAGAAGCACTGATCTAGACCATTCCACTTTGATAGCAGAACACGCAGTGGTAACTAAGATCGTGGACCTGAGCGTTATATTTTAAGAAGCTTAAAATAACAGTTACAACTGGAAGCGCAGTGTGACAAGGTGTTTGCACAACGGAAAGAATATGGCGATGTTATCTTCGGGAACAATTTCTCGTTCTGCAGTGGTTTGTATTAGTTTTCGCTGTTTTTTTTAAGTAGACTCGTCGAACTTTCTGCAACCAGCGCCGCGCACTCATCCGACTGCCATTACCTGTGCTCCAGCAGCTATATATATATGTGTGGGGTTGTGTGGTATGTGCTATAGGGGGAGGGGGTTCATTCCAGCCCTCAAAACAGCAATAAGAAGAGCCAGATGCCCCAAAGCATTCCAATACAGCTGTATACTTTATGGAACGAAAAATGTGTCTGTTGAAATGTTGTCCAGCGTGTTTTCATTATATACAAAGTGGAAGATCCGAAATAAAATATTTCATACTTGCAGCACCTTCAAAGAGACGCTCGCATTTCTGAGCTGAAGCCGCTGGTATCCAAAAAGAAGTCTTACGTACGTCTTCGTTTCTTAACTCGTACAGAACGATGCGGCGTGTTGCAACGAAGACGATAGGCTTTTGTTCTGTTCTGGTATTGTACAATATTACAGTTTGGAGAGGAAAGTATAGACCTACCTATTATCCACCTACATTGCTTTTATGTGGGATTTAACAACACCTGGCATTGGAATTTCCTTTATTTCTCTCATTTACCACGTCACTTATTTTACAGTAATTAATTACCTAGAAATAAAAACCTAATGTTTAACACCGCTAAATCAAAGCTCTCGCCATTAGACTCAGTTCTGAGAGATGAGATCTCAGGTTCTCACGGGGGTGAATATATTGATGTTGGTCTTCTGGGTTGCGACGCAGTGAGGACTTGTGGATAGATATCAACGTTTTGGAGGAACGTAGTACCTCCAAATTTAGCCCTGAAGATAGGAACAGTATATTCCCCAGAAACGTTGGAACATACCTACAAGTTAACACGGCGTCACAGCCCAGAATACCAACATCGACAAACCATCCATCTTCTTCCCAAAGAGCAGGGTGGGGCGCTACACTAACTCCCTCCTCCACATAGTAACACGTGTCACTTGTTCTCAGCTAAAATTTAACTAAAAGACTAGCCAATCAACTAATTAACACACTAACCAACAACTGATCAAGTGACAACCCGGCAAACCAACTTACAAAGTATCGAGGTAACTACCTAATGAATTAACTGTATAGTCCAGGAACTATCTTAGTTACTTGAGACTTATTCATCTCTTCTAGATATTTCATGCTTTTACGGAATTCGTGGGTTTATCAGCATGCCCGAAAATATCTCCCTGAGGTAGTGAAATCCAGTTCCCAGTTCCACAAGACTATTTCTCCGAGAACCGTTTTAATAATGCCCCCCCCCCCCCCCCCAATTATGTCCAACTCTCACAAGTTTCTCTTCCTTGATTAAGGTTTCGAAACCACTTCTTGTACGATTTTTGAAGCCCTGTGTGTGCCATTTACATCATTCTTGGCGAGTATGAATGGAGAAGGTCCTCAACATGAAATTATTATACTACTTTCCTTTCTTCGGGAAGACGGTTTAATGGTATATATCCATAGTCATGTGTTTTTCTTTGTCTGTTTCGCCTAATGACTTTTGAGTCAATAAATTCATTCCATAAAACTTGCTGAGAACATCGTACTACAAAAATATCCTTCGTACTGTTTATTTCCCTATCATCTAGAATGCCAAACTGTACCTTAGAGAAATACTGAACTGGATGCAACACTAATGTTACACCTGTGTCCTGAAGTAGGCTATTTGTAATGAAATATATTTAAAAAGTGGGCACTTTGTGTTAAAAGCACTTTATTGGTTACACAACACGAATGTAGCGATGGCGCTAAATTTGACAGGCTAAGCATATTACCAAAAATACTTTGAGAATTTTGAAGCGTAAGACCGAGAACGATATGCTAGGATTAAAGATGGATTTAAGGGTTGTGAGAACGGAAGATGAATGAACTATCTCAGGATCTTGCTGGGTATAGGATTCTGGTTTAGCGGTGTTGAACCTTCGGGATCTGGTGGCATGATGTTTGTGAGTTAGAATATGAATTAGTACTGCCGAATTAAGTATAATAAATGCAATGGATGCATTTCCTATTTAGAATGCTCTGAAACAAGAAGTTGCTTTTAAACCATTGCTTTTCGACTTTAGTTTTCGTATACGCCATTGGGAAGACTCAAGAAAACAAAGAGGGAATGGAGTTTAATGGAGAAAATCAGCTTTTGGTCTACGCTGGTGACGTTAATTTACTGGATGAAGGCATAAATATCACAGTGGAATAAAGAATCTCTACTGGATCATAATAAGGATAACCTAAAGTAAAGACAGAGAAAACTAAGTATATATTCATGTGTCACCAAACTAAATCATTATACAAAGGTAGCTAATAAATCCTTTAAAAATGTGGCAAAGTTAATACATTTGGGAACAACGGTAAATATACCGAAATTACATTTACGAAGAAATTAAGAGCAGACTAGATTAGGGAAATTCTTGCTTCCATGCAGTTCACAATATTTTGACTTTCCTTTTGCTACATAAAACCGCAAATATTAAAATAAAACTCTAATTTTACCCGTTGTTTTTGTGCGTGTGAAATTTGGTTAAGTAAAGGACACAGATTAAGGATGTTGAGAATAGGGTGCTCAAGAGAATGTTTGAGCCTAAGAGGGATAAGTTGATAGGAGACTGGAGAAAACAGCATGAACTCCATAATACGAACACTTAAAAAAATCATGAAATCAAGAATGATGAGAAGGGGCGGAGAATGTAGCAAGCATGGACAGATGAGAAATTCGTACGGAATTTTGGTTGGAAAGCCTGAAGGGAAGAAACCACTTGCAAGATCTAGGCGTAAATGGTATGATAATATTAAAACCAATCTCAGAATATTACTTTAGAATGGTGTAGATTGGATTCATCTGACTCAGGATAGGAACCGGTGACTGGCTCCTGTGTATGCGGTAATAAACCTTCGTGTTTCATAAAGGAGCGGCCTTTCCTAAATAACTGAGCCTGCCATTAGCTACTCAAGAATTTGTTTCCTCCATAGATTTTGTTAGTTTAAACACGACGAACGCAGAATTTCTTTGTTCATGGAAACTGGCTTACAGAAACATCCACCACTGGGATTAGATTAGCGTGAGCTCGGCACATTGGGAACTTTCAGCTTTTGTTTTGCCGATTGTGTTATTGCCGGTGCCCGCGGACTGATGTACCTGTCCATCTAGTAACGGCGTGAGGAGATGCTGTGCCCCTGAGCCACGAGTCGCTCGTTCGCTTTACATGCAGAAGAGGTCAGTGCTAGACGGACCGACCACTTATGTGCGCTGGAACCACCGTCTCTAATGTAAGTAAACGTGCAGTGGCGGACAAAAATTTGCTCTCCACATGTGTTTAATACGGTGAACACATGGAAATACGGCGATACGGTAACTTTATTTTCTCTTTCTGTCGTTATATTTCATGCTGCTCCTCTGAATTGTTGATTACAAACAGGCCTTATCTAAAATCACAAATATCGTTAGATGACCTTAATTATTCAGACTCCTACTACGACTGAAACAGATGACGTAGAGCCTAAAAATTTAAAATATATAGCGGAACTATAGTCACATGATCTTACGTTCACGTAGGACTCCATCACAGACATCTGTGATGAGTCATGTCAGAATTGTTAAAAATATTTCAAACAGTTATCCATTAGCCTCGTGGATCACCATCATTAATATTTTTTAAAAGTTGAAGTATAATGAATAGGAAACAAAATTCCCTTCCAAAATTCCACATGAATTATGTATGAACAATGAGTTTTCATGAAGCAAAATTAGAGAACTTAATTGAATACTACTGCAATCTAATAACTCTGCTACAGCACAAAAACCGCAGAGCTCAACTACGCACAGCCCGCTCACACATAATTTTTGCAGTTATGTTGACCGTCTGTAATTACCCGCTGTATATTATATTTGTAAGTTGTCCACAACAGATTCTTGTTGTCACGTTGTTCAGCTTTCATCCCCATTAACAGTAGCAGCTGACCATCGTGTTACTTGTAGAAGTACCCGAATTTTCTGAAAACCACTCACATGCTGTAAAGAGATAACGTAGGTGATTCTCGATCACCACCTGTAATCGCATACATTAAACTTTAAACAGAACGTTACAGTGTTTACTTGTGATTAGAAATCAACTGAACTTGTAAATATTATTGTAAAACGTGTTTTATTACATAATGGGGTTCATAATTGATGCTCTTTATCTATTATTTATTGCAGTGATTGAATTGAGTATAATTAGGTGAAGTAAATATGTAGCACTAGTGAGGGAAATGAGGTGCGTATACATTTGGTCGGAAAACCTCAAGGCAAGAGACCACTTTAAGCATGTTTGAGAGGATAATATTAAATTCAATTTTAGAGCGGTAGTACATTAGGTTATGTTAGGTCAGGGTGTAGGCGTGTGGATGACGAACCTTTCCGAACAATGGAATGAATGTATGGTTTTTAAAATACGAGAAAGTAGTGGAAACATGTCATTTTAACTGTTCAAGGCACTATGCTGTGTTCTTAATTATGTATTTTTGTGTTAAATTTTTCTTAGCATACACTTTAGATATCTATAAATTGTCAGATATAACCAGAAAGCATAAGCATTTTGAGACTTAATAGTGATAAACCTTGAAGGTATTTAAATCGGTTATTATTTGTTTAAACATAACAGTTTACTGCTAACCGGCCTTAAGCCGATAACCAGGGATTTCATGGCATTTGTTTTACCATTGACACATGGAAGTGATTAATTTTTCAGACACACCTACACGTTTTATAAGTTCACTATTCGTGTTTTTAATTTGTAATTAACTTAAAAATACAATAAAATGTTACATTCATATTTGCTTCTATTCAACAAACTTCATGGTCTGCAAATATCTACAAAATGATAAAGCAATGACTGGCTTCCATCATGTAACGAAGTCAATATGGGTGCATGTAGGCAACTTCTCGTACAGCGATGTAAGGCGAGAAGGTCAACGAGAACAATACAGGTGGCATGTACCATACACACACTATCAACAGAATTAATGCTGTGTACTTCCTATTCAGGTAAAATTTCAAAGGGCAAATAGCAGATTTAATGCCTCTTTAAAGCTCTAGGCACTAATGAATGACTTTCTGCCCATTTTCATTAGCGATATGAGATACGCGCAATAGGCCTGGTAATCCATAAAAGCACTCTTCAATAGCATAATTATGCATTGTTTTGATCAGTGATACCATTTACATTTGGTTGGACATTTGGGTATTACTAATATTGGCTATGCAGAATTTAAATTTAGATACAACAGATCGTATTCATGTCACTAAATCTAAAAGATTTATTTATTTACTTTCGTTGCTCGAATCTAACGCATAACGATGTAATTCTTTTTAATTTAGAACAAAACAATTTATCTGTAGATAACCTCCGCGTGTCTGCTATTGTTAAACTGCAACAAATGTGTTAGGATCGAAATTACAATTACTAAACAAAGTAAGAGTTGTATATTTATAACTGCAGCCAGTCATTCGCTGAGTCATACATTACACCTGAATAATACTAAGAATTGTGATATGATTGTAGAAAATCTTAAAACATTATTTGTGCCTACGTTATCTAATAATAAAGCTTTTACTGACCAACTTTTCAACCCGTACTTCGGACATCCAGTAATATTAATTATTTTTCTTAATTAATAATAAATAATTTTGAGCTTAGTTTCTATTAACCTATCAATTTACGGATAATTTTTCAATAGAATAAATCTATAATCAATTGGTTAACATACTAACTGATGGGAATCATTCATTCATATAATTAAAATAAATTTATAAACGAGAAAAGAAAATACGAAAGATGTGTACAAATTGAGCATCAGGGAACCAAAGACGAATGGATGTGAGACACTCAGAACAACTCCTAGAACTCTGTCATTCACCCTGCAATTTTTTATGAAGATTATCCACCTCAAAATATAAATTTTGATCGAAATCTGTTAAATAATTTATGAAAATATACATTCGGATGGATCGACAATGAGACATACGTAAACTTCTGAGTACGTATTTCATGTTAAGAGAGCACAAAAATAATCCGCCTCTTTCGGAAGTCATTAGTAACACACAAAGACACTAATATGAAACCTTTATTTAACGTAAAGCAACAGTTATGAAACAGGCATCAATTGCCTTACTGTGGGAGGTTCAAAGCCTTAGACGTTCTGAGATGATTATTTTTTTTAATTTTGCCTGGAGGCCAACAGGAGTCCCTCTCTCTCTCTCTCTCCCTCTCCGACCGAACCTGATTTCCAATGATTTTTCCTATTTAGGCAAACTCTTGCGTATGATATTTTAAAGTAATTTTCTGTATTGATTTGTGTCAACTGCTTCGAGACTTTTTCTTATTAGATGCTAACCGTCCTTGGGTGTGATGCCAGGTTGCAACCACTGAGCTCGTTCTCATGGATGAACTCATCAGTTACTGAAGACTAACCAATACTCATTACGCTCAGCAGAAATTAGACCCTGCAACTGGTCTTACTGCCATAAAGAACCGACCGGTATCACCCTACAATTTATCTAGTACCCATTTCATAAACAAGACGATAGAACAACGATACATTCTACTAGACAGGGTCACTAAACAGGGTAAAAAGAAGTTACACAGTCGTACAACATGACATCAACGCAATGCAAATGGACCAGCATTCAGGACCATCTTGTGTAAGAATATAAATAAAAACATTGGAGGTTTCTGAGCCAAGTTTCCTCCAGTATTGTTAAGTTAAAAATTTGGAAACTCAAACTCCACAACAGATAAAAAGTCTCTATTTCTGATATTCATAATTTCAGATACCGATTAATGCTACATTTGCTTAACATTTGTATCCTTTGCCGGTTACCATGGTGGCAGACACTTACAGGTGAATTGATAATATTGCTTACAACTTCGACAGCGGTTTAAATGTATAGATCTTTATAATAGCGGCAGTGGATTAAGTATAGGCAAATAATCTTTTTAACACTGCATAAAACGCTTTAAATGTCTTCCTTTCGTTACAGCGGCATTAACGGTAACGGTTTAATTGGTTACCATGACGACAGCAGTTTCAAGAATTGGCTTCTAAGACGACAATTAGCGCTTTATGACATGGGTAGATATGCCCAGCTTTCAGCAATACAGATACGCGTATGGGTCGCAAGTGTCCTGTGTCAAGGCGTCCTTTTGTCACAGCTACGTGGTCCAATTATTAAACCTTCTCCGAGAAGATGAAGTAAAATGGAGAGCAACAGAAAAAATAACATGTACGGAGACAGGAGAAATGAATTAAGTGGAAAAAACAGGAAATTATTCATATTCATATAATAAGAAGCATGTTAATTCATACAGTTTTCACAGTTTTATTAGAATAATTAAGTGGACTAAACAAGTTGTTCGAAGAGGAATTCTGGTACTGAAATCTCTTAAATGGATGCCACTTGGAAGACCAAGAATAAGACGAGAGGTTAATATTAAAACGGATCTTAGGAGAATATAATATAAGCGAAGTGGATTGAAATAGCTCTGGATCAAATCTTATTGTTAGGCTTAGCAGAAAGTTGGTTGTATATTTCTTAGCCATTTGCTCCTCGGGGAGGCAGTTTGTGTGTTTTAGAGGGACACACCTGCCACTCTCTCCGCTTAGAGCTAAGGCCAAGCGCTCTTAAACGCTCTAGCCGTGGGTGCCGTTTTAAGTGAGGACCTCGTAAAAGAATTTAACCTTGTGTTTAAAGACTTTACAGCCAATTGAACGGCTTAGACCTAGAGCTTATATTTTTAGGAATTAAAAATCGGTCTATACTTTGGGTGGAAAAATCGTTCAATCGTTGCAGTGACTGGCTACCGGCTAGACAACCGGGGTTTGATTCCCGATTAAGGACAGGGATTTCTGTATTCGACGCCAAATAAAGAGTGGCTATAGAGCCACTCAGCCTCCCATCCAATAGGTACTGAGGTCTCCTTCGCCGATAGCAAAGCAGCCAGAGAGTGAAGCCTTCTACACACTTCCTTACGGTGTAGAGGTTAGGTTAATGTGTAGAGTTACAACCCAGTTCCTTCTGAAACGTTTTCATGACATGGCACTTAATTATGCTTTAATTTTTGGTCTTTCATATTTTGAGGGGTGTTGTAGGATAATAAGATCCTATAAGATGAACCATACTCAGCAACAAAATGATAGGACAGTTAGACTAATATCCTTTTAAATTTGGTCCTCACGATTAAATAAGGGAGGGAAACAGGTGCACAAATATTAAAATTATTAAAAGTTACCGGTTTAAACATTTTTGCCGTCTTGTTAACCTCCTCAGTGAATTAGGCTCAAGCCTGATCCGGTTTCCTAAACCTGTTTTTGTTTGTAATAAATAGCCAAATTTTTGCATCTGCCATTACTGGTAGTTTTAAGGTGGACAAATTATTTCTTCCTTTTATCTTCTGTTTCAACATTTACTAAATATACATGAAGATCCAAACAAACACGTTATTTTTTTTAATTTTTGCTATTATCATAATATACTTCTTAACATTTATCTGCTTACTTAATTTTGCGAACATTTTTGTTCAGTCACTTTTCATTTTCACATGAACGAGTGGGAACTGAATATTTGTATAAAATGCCAATGCTGTAGGTCTCTTACCTTTCCTTGTCTTTTAAGGTTCTCTATATTATTTTTGTATCACTATAAATTCCATGAAATCATGTTGCATTCCAATTAATTAAAATGATGTCACGCGTAGGTCTGTTTCTGAAAACTCTGTTACAGACAGGCCTATTGAGAATTCCAGGATAGGCTCGAGAAAACAAACATTTCGGTCCCATGTTACTTTCTGTTCCATGAAAAAAATAGGCAAAATTTAAAAGGGCTTCAACTCTGTTTGAATTGTTTCTCATGACAGATACTTTACTAAATAAAGACTTTTCTTTTGTTCCTTTCGTATTTTCTGCGATGTACTGTATATGAGGCACAACCACGGGTAATTGCAAAGGCATATTACAAATGGTTGTGTTTTGGTCGTTGGATTCAAAGCACGTTCATCAATTTTAAATGAAATAAATATTATTGTCCATTACAGTGAGGTTAATTATTTGTTTGCTTTCCATTATTTGTAGCTTCATCACTGCTGGACGCTGTCCATGAGACATAGTTCTATGATCCGTGCGGGCGGGACAACTCTCCCGCCTCGAGTGAGAAGTCCGAGGTCACCCGGATCAACTTTGTGAAACTGGGGGATGCTAAGCCCCCACCCCAAATATAATCAGTTTTCCTTACGGTAAAACAAACGCATTGAAAGTACTTAGTTTTCGCTCTTAAAAACTTTTGTCCCATGATAAAAATAATAAGGGCGTATTTGTGTCCAGGTGTTATATCAGTTCTTGTTCGGCGACTTTCAGCTATGGTCCGTTCCAAGATTAAACACTGCTCTTACGATTATGGTAAGAACGTTGCATCGTAAGGTCTATAACGGGATAATGCAGGCCGCCCATATACAGCGCAAACCATAAGTTTAGCCTCAGAAAATAAGCAACCGTATTTTCAGAGTCTTCTCTGTTCTTGCCGAGAACCTAAAGCGACAGATTTACTAGAACTGGATCCACCGATTATGGCCGCTGACTTGTAGGGAGTGCCCAGTATGAGGACCACTCAATGAAGGAAGGAAGGAAGGAAGGAAGGAGTTTTCGTAGGTCAGTACAGTCTGTGTCAGTGCATCAGTGTAGAAGCCTGATAATTGTTGTCTTGTGACTATGCTCTGTTAACAACATGACATATGTTCGTTGCAATCTCCTTCCCGGTCATTGATAACGCCTCGTATCACAACACTCAGACACGCAAACCTCCAACGTCTTAATCAAAGAAGGACGAAATGAAAGCCTGGCTATTGGAAATAAACGTCCCATTTTGTGACAACGTGTTGAAAGCTAAACTGTACGATTTAATCAAATTAAATAAGTCAAACCACAAGTATTATTAAACCCCATTTAACTTATTTGTGCAGATGTTAAACAATGGGTTGCAAGCAAGAACACAATATTTAAAATTAAGGACGTCGAGAATTTGTGTCGCTAGGGATTCGAAGTAATTGGGCAAGAGGAATGGGAGAATGTATGTCAGCATGTGGAAAACTAGAACAAATTTATTATGAACAAAAAGGGATAATCGAAGACACTATTAATGGTATTATAATTGAAGATAATGAGCCGGGATAGCTCAGTCAGTATAGTGACTAGCTACGGGCTGGGGTTCGATCCCCGACGGGGGCAGAGAATTATTCCTCTAGCCTCTGCGTCCAGACCGGCTCTGGGGCCCACCCAACCTCCTCTACAATGGGTACCGGGGTCCTTTCCCGGGGGTAAAGCCGGCCGGGGCGTGATGCTGACCACTCACCCCCATCTAGTGCCGAGGTCAAGGAAGAGAGGAGCTATACCTCCACTCACCCCAAACGCCTACATGGCGTATAGTGGGACAAACTTTACTGTACTTTACTTTACAATAGAGATAATGAAGTGGACAGCTGCAGCGGTAGTGATGAATCGAGTGATGTCAGAAAGAACTGGTCTGAGTGGAGTGGAATAATTGGAAAAGGACCGAAGAGTTGTGAGAAGATAAAATTATCTAATGCTCTCTGCAGTGTTAATTTTCTAGTGATGTGTGGTATAGTAAAATCTACTTTCATGTGTTATATAACGTGGTGATATTTTATTTGGAGTGTACTGTAAGCGGCCTGCTGCCATCCCTTCCAGCAAACTTCTGGTAACTGACTTGCTCCAAGGTTCCAATTCAAAGAAGTTCAGCGGCCAAAAACGGTGGAATGCAGTATACGTAACGCTCGGATAATTTTGGCAACTTTGCAATACGTTAGATGATGTCAAGACAGGTAAGGTAAGGTTAGAAAGTTTGGGTTAGGTTAGGATAGGTTAGGGCGGGTTAGGTTGATAGGCTACGATAGGTTAACTTGGTTGAGTTAGTTTGATAGGTTGAGTAACGTCTTGAAAACCTTTCTCACGACGTGAGTACAGGTCAGGCTTAGTCATGATTTGTCACGATATGTCACGCAGGTTAGATTAGGTTAGGTTGGGTTAGGTTAGGATAAGTTAGGTTGGGTTAGTTTAAGTTAGGTTGGGTTAGGTTAGGATAAGTTAGGTTGGGTTAGTTTAAGTTAAGTTTGTTTAGTGGATTGTGTAAGGTCAGGTGACGTTTTCACAATTTCTATGACGTTTTAACACTTATGGCCACAATTTGTCAACGTCGTTATAGTACGTCATGCGTAGTCACGTTTTGTCACGCGTCATCACGCTTTACACATTTTCGTCACGTTTCGACACACGGTTTCAATGCAGTTCATGCTTAGTCACCCTTAGTCACGCTATTTTACGCTTGGGCACGCTTACGTTATATTACATACATCTCGGTTAATTGTTGCTACATTGTAGTAAGTTAGATGAAGTTACGACAGGTTAGGTTAGCATAGGTTATGTTAGGTTGGGTTGGGTTAGGTTAGGTTAGGTTGGGTTAGATTAGGGAAGATTGGGTTAGGTTAGGGTAGGTTGGGTTAAGTTAGGATAGGGAAGGTTACGTTAGGTTACGTTTTGGTGGATTTTGTTAGGTTAGATAACGTTTTGAAAATTTTTGTGACATTTTGACACTTGTGGCCACAAGTCGTCATGCCCGTACAGTACGTCACGCCTTGTCACGATTTGTCACCCTCGGTCACGCTTTGTATAAAATGGTCACATTTTGACAATTCTTGCCACATCTTGTCACGCCTTTATAGCAGATCGTGATTAGTCACGCCTAGTCACGCTGTCACGTTTGGTCACGCTTCAGCACGCTTTGTAAATATTGGTCTCGTTTCCACACTTTTGGCCATAACACGTCAAGCCTTTATAGGAGGTCACGCCTAGTCACGCTTTGTCACGCTCTGACACGCGTTGTCTCTAAGTCACGTTTCGGCACGCTTACGTTATGTAACATACGGCTCAGTTAATCTTGCTATTTTAAAGTGCGTTATTTGAAGTTACGACAGGTTGGGTTAGGATAAGTTATGTTGGGTTAGGTTGGGTTAGGTTAGGTTAGGTTAGGTTAGGGTAGGGTAGGTTACGTTAGTTAGTTAGTTAGGTTTTTGGTGGGATTTTGTTAAGTTAGATAACGTTTTGTAAATTTTTGTGACATTTTGACACTGATGGCTATTCTTTGTCACGTCACATCACGCTTTATCACGCTTTGTAACTCTTCATTACGGTTTCGACTGTGATCCCTTTTCAGGACGTCAAATCACGTCACGCCTAGACACGCTTTGTCACGCTTGGGCATGCCTGGTCACTAAGTCTCGTTTCGGTACGCTTACGTTTTGTTACGTAAGGTTCGGTTAATTTTTGATAATTGAAATACGTTAGATGAAGTTACGACATGTTAGGTTAACCTAGGTTGGGTTAGGTTATGTTGATTTAGGTTAGGTTAATTTAGGTTTGGTTTAGTCCGGTTAGGTTAGTTTGTTAGATTAGGTATCGCTTTGAAAATGTTTGTGATGTTTCGCCACTTACGGACAAATCTCGTCACGCCGTTACGGTACGTCCCTGGTAGTCACGCTTTGTTACGATTTTAAAATCTCGGTGATATTTTAACACTTAAGGCGTCCTCTCGTCACGCTTCCAAAGGAGGTCACGCCTAGTCACGGTTTGTCAATAATATATTTAATATATATAATTGAAGATAATGGAGTGGACAGCTGCTGTGTTAGTGATGAATCGAGTGATATGTCAGAAGGCGATGTTCTGTGAAGTGTGGAAGAATTTGAAAAGGACAGAAGAGTTGTGAAGAAGATAAAATTATCTAATACTCTCTGCAGTGTTATTTTTCTAGTGATGTGTAGTGTAGTGAAATCGACTTTCCTGTGTTACATACCGTGGTGAAATTTTATTTGATGTGTACTATACGCGGCCTGCTGCCGTCCCTTCAAGCAAACTTCTGGTAAGTGACACGCTCCGAGGTTCCAATGCACAAAGTTCAGCGGCCAAACACGCTGGAACGCAGTATACATGAGGAAATATAAACATATAACTTATTTTAAACGGGGCGATTCTGTGCAAGCAGAGCAGCTTATATTTTCTCGAAACTTTTTCAACTGTCACTCTTTGCTTTTAAGCATGCAAACATGTGAATGCAGTACTACGGCTTTGCATTTTTATCAGTTGAATTTTGTGCGAAATTTTATCGTAAGTTATGTATAACATAGCCCCAAGTGTTTGTTTGTTCTTTCGCGAGGAAACCAACGTATCCGACCACCTCGATGGACCACTAATTAGTGTTCATAAACCGCTAATATTTATTAGGTTATGCTTTACGTAAATCGATAAAATCTCGTTTACATAAACCATGTAATATATTTTTATTTTTCGAGCTAATTACCTGTTTTAATTTTCTGTTCGTCATGTAGTTGCGTACTAATTAATTTGTTAATCAAGCCAGTACCTTTTCTCCATAACAAAGTCTCTCTGAAGTCGCGACTCCATGTAATGGAAATAACTGTATCTTTGTTTATAAAATACAAACTAAAGCCAATCAATTCGGTCCACTTAGAACTAAACGTGTAAATAGTATAAGCTGCTGGAACACCACGCAGTTTAAAAAAATCCCTCCTCTACTTGTCCATAAGTGAAAATTCTTGGCTAGAAAATAAATAATTATAAGTTCCATGTTGCGCATATGTCCGAAATAGTAAGTGGCAAAATTACATTACATAATTACATAATTTGCAATTCACCTATCATGCTCGAAATAAGAATTAACTCCTAAACATTTAAGAAAAGTATAATAGGAATCCGCTGGACGGGGATTAGTCTATCACAAAACCGTTACATACGTATAATAACACAACAGAGCTAAGCATGGGCATACACCTGTACTCACTGCAGGATTCGAACCTATCTTTCTTCTTGGACAATCGGAGGCCGCAAAATTTGTAATCGTTACGTAATACTGGCAGTTCAAGTGAAAAAAAATGTATGAGAAGGATGAACATGTAGCGGTTGAATCTGCCTGATCAAATGCGACCCTTAAATCCGACGTTGTACATCCCTGTTATAAAGTAACAGGCAGCAACAAATTTTGTACTGACCGTCGGTATAGACGAGGGTCACCTTCCGAGCCAACCAAAGTGAACAAAACCATTAATAGAACTAATGTACGTGTAGGCGCCAGGAGAGTATTACCAAGAATTCTATTCCCATTCCTTGCCACACATTTCTCTTTCCTCTTAATCTCTGATATTTGCAAGCCAAAACAATTGTGAATCAATTCGCACTGTTACAAAATACAAATACAAATAACCGGGCAGTCAAACGCAAAGTTGTATATTTAAGGCAAAAATGTTCTTTGTAAAAATACAACCGACAACGTATCGTTCAATTAAAATATTCAGAACACTAATTGAATGGTGAGTATCCAAAACACTTGATATCTCAACGAAGCTTATAATAAAGGTCGCATACAATTCTAATTGTAATGTTTTAAAGCGAGAGTAATATATGTCTGTAATTGTAATGCTGTTTTACTTTATCAGGTAAGTCTATGGCTTCCAACTGAAAATTCTTTTACTTATCAGGAGGCTGGAGAAAATAGCATAACGATGATCTTCATAAATTGCACTCGTCACCTACCACCTAAATATATTAGCGTCATGAAATCAAGATAATTTGATGGCATGAAAAAATAAAAAATTCAAAATTTTAGTTTAAAAACCTGAAGAGACTATCTGGGGTACCTAGGAAGGGTACCTGGGAGAATACTGTTAAAATAAACCCTAAATAAACATAGTGCATTAAACGAATGTGACTTGTCAGCTTCAAGCTCTCGCCGCTTTAAGCTTGGAGAAATCCGACTAATTGGAGAAAATGTTTGGTGAGCCTGCTCTGAGAGTCGATCCTCAGCCCATAAGCAATAATTAATATGGCATCCCGCAATGATGCATATCCACTCCATATATCCCCCTGTATTGGGGTAAGTAAACGTGATAATACCATAAGCCTGGATTCTGCTGGACAGGAAGCTGGCTACAAGACTTCATCCTAGACATTTTGGACTGCGGGGAGTTGAACCCGTAATTCCTGTCTCTAAATATGGTTCCAGCGGGATCTTTGGGTTATAAAATTCATGCTACACGAAGAAGAACATTTAAACTTGATATTTACAAATTGTTATAATTCAGAAGTTTATTTAGGGCTCTGTTCAGTTAATATAGTGACTAGTCCCTTCCTTGGGGGTAAAGCGGTCGAGGTGTAAATGTGACTACTCACCTCCTTGTAATGCAGAGGTTAAGAATGCGTGGAGCTATATCTCCACACCCATACGTCTGCATGGCGCTCTGCTTATATAAGCACTAGGGGAAGCTTTGACTCTTACATTTAACTTTGAGAACCGAAGAATTCCTAGCGGTTTTAGGCAGAAGAATCAGCACGTTTCAAAGCAATCTGCCCACCTGCAGAGTGTCTGTCGCCTGGGCGACAACTTGCATGTTGGTTTATTTACACTCTGCATCTTCCATGTTCTTCATGGTAAAAACTTGTCCCCGTTGTGGACAAGCCTGGCACTGACCTGGCTCGCGTCCAGTCACTTTGGCTGCTGACGTGGTAAATGCAGCTGACACTTGGCCTGTCCCCACCTGCCGTCGTCAGTCTACTGGCAGATCTGTCATATCGCTTAATGGAGAAAGGGGACATTCATTTCAGACCTGGTAGGCGGGCCGAAATGTCAGAAGCAACGACTGAAAGTCATTACATTAAACTTACTATGGAGAAATAAAAGTTATAATTGATTCAGCTGTATAAAATCAACACCGAATGTAGAAACATAGACCAAAATGCAGGCATTTTTATAAAAATACCCTCAAAAACTTAATTCTTATTGGCACTAAGTAGTTTTGCTAATATAAAATAAATACGATCTACAAACCGAAAAATAACCCATATTCCAGATTTGACTCACTGGCTTCTGAACAGTACTCATACTGGATTTCGGTTATTTTTTATCGCCACGTACGTGCCGCGTCAGAAGATTCTGGCCACGAAGCAGTTAGATTTATGAAATGATGCTGGTTGCCTACCCACAACGTCATGATGGTGTAAAACTCAAAATATTCTTAACTTCGGTACTATTAGAGGCGAGTGGTCAGCTTGTCGTTTCGGCCGCTTTACCTACAAGGAAAGAAACCTGGGGTACATCAGATGAAGAGCTTTGTGGGTCAGTCACAGCCAATCTGGACACAATAAGGCCCCTGCCGGAGTGCAAAACACAGAAATGCATGGCGAGAACAAGAAAACACGTATAATTTTAGTGTGGAGACCTTAAGAGGAAATTAAGGGATGGGTGGAAGGACACTATTAACAAGTATCTTAGAGACAGAAGTTATGAAGATTTGAATGGTCCAGGGTCCACTGGCGGTTTTTTATAAACACATTTTAGGTTCCATTATAGAAGGGCATTTTTGACCAGTTATAAAAACATAATCTGCTCCTGTTTCCTGTACCACAGAGTTAGTAATTACTAGTTTCCCATTTATGATAATTCCGAGATCTCATTAATGGTCACCTCTGTAGCATCATAAAATTATCTGCTAAACAATCCAACAATGGAAAACACCTGACGGTGTTTCAGGGCTAACAATGTTTCATTGATCATCCATAAATACACAAATTTGTATGTTCTGTGTTGCCAACAAGGAACGAAGTCCATGATAATGAAAGTTATGTTAGTCTTACAACAGTGATACTGAGCAGTCTAATCTGGCCTATCGTTCAAATGTGACGTCAAGACAGACCTGTTTACACATATGGTACATCATCTCACGTACGTGGAAGTGTGTGTTTCGAAAAGAAATTGAAATATGTAGCTTGAGGCTGCGAACTGCTGTTGGTACGAATTCGCCCTCGGCATGAAAGACTTCAACCGCATGCGTACTATATTCTGTGCGGCGGGCGAACAAACTTTACAAAGAGTAACTTTCAAGTCCAGAACCACAAGCTGCAGGTGAGCACAAATGCTGTGGCATAAATAAACTGAGCGACTGAATATGTAAGTCACATCTGTACGATGATCATGTGCAGTAGGCATACCAGGCCCTGATGATGGAGGAAGAAAGTACCTCTGAAACGTTGGTAAACTTCTATCAGACTACTCGGCGCTACAACCCAGAAGAAAACCATCTTCTTCTGTTATACATGTTCAAATCGTCCATGCTATGACCCTGACTCAGACAAGGAGGACAGACATGCGGACACTGTAATGTTACAATGATCGCTAAACAATTATTTGCAGGCAGCAAAACACAAGTACTTTAATGGGAAACATGTACAATTTTTTAGACGCATTTGTATGATGATTGAAGTAACTGCACCATTAGAAAGTGATTTGTTTTAAAGAAAACGACTCAACTACATTAAGTTGGTATATCGTTAAATCACGTTAGTATCACGCGGAATTATTACGCGAGAACAGACGGATAGAACGAAGTTCATAGGCGCCCTGGGTTGTTGAGAAACGCTCTTAAGCATTAAACTAATTGTGTAACGATAATGCTTGTATTTGTTCTTTCTCAGAAACAGGATAAAACAAACGAAAGTCTAGAATAGTAGTATCTTGTCCATTTATTCCTAAAACTGACGTAAGCACGTATACCACAGTGTAGGAACAGTCTCTTTCTTTATATAAACTTTTAATTATCTCTTCAAGGAGGAATATCGGGTTCCCTTACCGTGGAGAGGGTATCGGATTTCATTAACTTCCTTTTTTGTTGTAACAAAATCAACCAACCTTTCATTTTATGAAACTGTGAGGGTTGATGAACAACGCGACTGTATTGTTCACTTGCCAGAAGAACTCCATCTTATGCCGATATTTTGTACTCAAAACAACTGGCTTAGAAGATAAGAATACAAAAATGGTGGAAGGGGTGAGAATTGCACGTTTATATCGACAAAATATGACGTGGGCTAAGCGACGTCTCTGGCATGCATACACCTCCCCCTCTCTACTACATAAATGTTAAAATTAAAGCCCTAACTTTGCAGAAAAAAATCTGTAATGGATGACTAATACGCTCATTAATT
Organism: Zootermopsis nevadensis; assembly: GCF_977971745.1. NCBI lineage: Eukaryota > Metazoa > Arthropoda > Insecta > Blattodea > Termopsidae > Zootermopsis > Zootermopsis nevadensis. The sequence continues at coordinate 15,456,141 of NW_028259142.1, forward strand.
ATGTAATTCATCATTTAGAAGAATACTGCATTATGCTGTAAATACTATATTTGGAATGAATAAAATATCCAGAACAATTTGATTGATAAAACACATATAGGCATATTTGGAATACACGAAGCTTCCAAACGCACTAGATATTTTGTGTATCTCTAATCGATTTTGAGGTTTATAAATTGGTTGACACAGCGTGTAACGATTTTCCATTGTATTTAGTTAAGAATACTTATCAAAAGAAATGCTACTAATTAAAGCCAAAGATCTGAATAATATCTGTATTTTAAGTCACGTGCCAAATATATACATATTTTATCGAAGAGCCCTTTTACAAAAGTTTAATTAATTCAAATTTGTTTCACAGTGCGGGCTAAAATAAAATTACCTCCGCAGTTTCTAATGTATTCTGCTCCAAACATGGACGCACAGTGTGCGTCCCGGAGGATGGAGTTGGAGAGGAAGTAGCCGTGGCCTATTTTAAGGCACTATGACTGAATTTTCATGACAACTTATAAAAGCAACGAAATAAAGTTGATAATAATTCGAATCCACTATCTCCGGTTCAATACATCTTCCGTCTTCTTCTATCGTTCATTGTGTAATTCCGTCTCGTGTTGCTCAATAGTATAAATACGAGTGTATAGAAGCCACAAACAATAAATGATAAAGGAAAATTGCAAAACCCGTTATTGCGTTAATTCTGAATGCATAGATATAAAATGTAACGAAACTTAGAAAGAGAATGAAACAGAAAATAACGAACGAAGGAAACATTTACATGTATTTAATTCTATCTACATTTAAAATTCCTGTATATGACCAGACTAACTAATTAACTACCCTTTCCTCACAAGTGTTTGTAGTGTAGTGCAGTGTAGTGTAATGTAGTGTATGTATTGTAGCAAAAACATCTTGCCTTGGAATGGGAGATGAGTCAATTCTGGAAATGTTTGTTCCTGACTTCCAAGAACAGTTATAATTTTGGTTACTTCTCAAAGAATTAAAAAATTACGCGTGTTATGTCCCTCGAGGGAGAGCAAGGATTGAAAATGTTTGAGGACTGAATGCTGAAGAAACTGTTTGAACGCCGCCAGCCAACTCAACACGTTTCGTCGGGTCTGGATTCAGACGTGGCTTCAAGTCGAGCTTCTGTTTTTCTGAAGTGTTACGGGGGAAGATAAAAGGAAGTTAATATCGGCATGCGAGTTTTCTGGTGTGAGACACAGCGAGGTTTGAAGATGAACACAAAATAGTATCACTTGGTAGATAACAGCAAATCAAATACCGAAGTCGCTCCAAATCTGAAAATTCCCCATATTACTATGGTGCTCATTTTATGTACAGTGTTGTATAGTCATGCCCTATACATCTAGTGCATAAAGGCTCAGCAAGTCGCTTGTATTTGGGAGTTATCTGATATCCGCAGGTTTTATTTTTGAATCTCTGCAGGAGAATGTTGGGTCGGTACACTGGACCTGGTTACGACAGACTATTTATAAACATATCTTCTCACCGTCCATGTTCATCTTTCTATTTTATTCATCATCGTTGTTTCAACTGCACCTAAAGTTCGACTCTAAAAAACCCATTAACGGTATGTACGTTATAGCATTTAGAACGGAGAAAACTATGTATATGTTGCCATTTTCTTTTGTGCAGTATGTAGTGATTACCCTTTCTCTTTTGTGCAAAAATTAGTCTATCTTTCTTTTCCTGAAAATGTCAGTATTTATTTTCCTTTTGCGCAAAATTAGGTGTCTAGCCTCTTTTTTGTGCAAAATTCATTTTCTAGCCAGTGATAAACCAGGAAAACAGATATGAAATTTTAGCAGTACTTCTGCAGGCTGGACTCTGCTTCTTCAGTGGTTTGAAGACCACTGGTCTGTGCATTACAGACGGAACTCAATATGTTATTGAAGAGACAGCATCAAACATGTTTCAAAGTTAAACACGGCAGAACTGCAATACGGAGTTGCATTTATTATAGGCTTACTTTATGCAAATATTTGTGCGACAGGATATTGCAAAACAAGGCCAAAAAAAGTTTACAAGAGGCAGAATCTGTAGTCAAGGTTCCAGTTAATGTGTAAGAGTTTAAAACTTTTTGTGTGTAAGTTTCGATATTAATATTAAGGTAACTTTGATAATATTGCAGAGTATATACTATATCATCGTCATGGTAGAGAAACACAATTTTCACATTCCTCTTCTGCAGTTCGTACTCTTGCCTTCTCGGTTTTCCCTCTCGCTCCATCGTTCCCTCAGGATACTTACGTATACACACTGCCTCTCTCTGTCTCACGTCCCACCATGCGCCTTTGGACCCTCCGGCTCCCAGCATCCCAAGCCTCAGGACCCTCCGGCTATCTATCCCTCCCGTCCCGCCCCTCGTCTCTCTACTGGATCCACTTCCCGGCAAATGCCCTCCAGCGTCCAACTCCCAATTGGTTCCATGTCGGGGATATTGAGTTCACAGTAACCATGGCAACTAGCTCAAGGCAAGGAACACTCAGTTTGTCCTGGCCTCCCACCCTTTCTCAGTGCGTACCCCTTTCCACTAGCTTGCATACACTGTTCGTTGGATCTATCTTTTCCAAAAGGATATTCGATATTCAGTACAGAGAAAAGGGTGTGTTTTTCTTCCCTCTTTTGTTCCCACTTAGCGAGTCCTCACTCCCAAAGCACATACAGTGTATATACATCTATGTCTTCCCTGGCCCCGAGGCAGATTTCGTTCAAGAGACGGTTACTTCAGACAAATGCGAGCAAGTGTATGTAGAGCAATTACGTTGCTGCTCAGAAGTCGAAACTTCTAAAAAAAAATGTGTCAATTAGGTGACTGTAACGTGATATCCTCTACCACGATTTGCAGAAAATACAGGAATGTATCATGTGCTAATTATCATGAATAAAATTGCAGTTCATATCGAAAGATTATTTATGGTGTTTCAGTGTCCATCTCCTGCTATTTGTTTTTCCTAAGCTTAATCTATTTTAAGGGTTTTAAAAATTGTATTCAAACGATTACAGTAAACAATACATAATTAAGTTTTCAATCTCACATTATACTGTCCATTTCTTTCTTCCTTAATTAAGCCCGATCGATAATATAAAATTCAAAATGTGGCCTAGAAGCAGGTGTGTGCTTGACAGATCTGATAAACAGACCACGAGTTTTGGAGAAGTTCAACTACATGATATAACAGACGCACAGTCGCCACATTGTAAACTGTTCCCCATCACCAGCGCCCCTCACAAACAGCCGTTCTGGCCTTGAATATTGGGGTTCAAACCTTTGCATATGTAGGTCCAGTAATATATTATTAAATCTAGGCACTCATCCTCTATTCTACTTTAAGTTTGAGAACAAGATTAGTACTCTATTTCATGATTAATTAATCTGAATTCAACATTAATTAAAAACGCTCAACTGACCTTCCATTGCTGTCTCCTGGTATTCAGCTGACTGCGCTGCTCTGCGTCACCACACAGAACGTCCGTACACTAACACTTGGCACACATTTCACGGTCAGTCTATGTCACATACTAGTATTACACTACCACAGTCAACCGATCGCTTTCCCTGTACAGCCATTACACAGCTAAAGTGAGGTTAACTCACCATTGTCAGCAACAGACACAGAACTTCCATTGTCACAAATTAAGAACATAATAGCAATTGCAAGGTTTATAATTTAATATTCAGACTTGCGTAATTCACGGATATTAACACTAGATTAAAGCAAATTTTTCTATGTGAAAGTCATACTTCAATGATACACGCTGTAATAAGAAAATGGTTGTAAAAGAGAGTAATTTATAATTTCAGTCCTCTAAAACAAAATTTAAGGTTAAACTAAAGTTGAATTCGATCTGTTTCATAACCTATAGATAAAATAATTATAAATTAACCCTTGGAACACCCGAACTCCAGCACGCACAAGCACTTCCTAGCAAAGTAACTATTTTACTGCACATCATCGATCATAAGAGCCGGAAGTTAGCTTTATATCGATAATCTTAAACATCGTCGATCAAAGATAAAAATTAACTTCCCCACGCCAATCTCCGCACTCTACCAACTGATTAATTTAAGATGTTAAAAACTTCATATATTTTTCTTCAACCATTGTTTCCATTTTATATACGTTGATGGCCAAAAAAACTTTGGTTTTTACTTTGTTGTTAATTGCCAGCACTTCCCTCCATGCTAATCCATCTTCTTTGGGGTCACCCAATGAGTTTCATCAAATTACTCTCTTTATCTGATTAACTTCCCAGGCATGATAAAGCACTGTTAACGTAACAAAATGAGATGGGATTGACATGTAGCACACATGGGCAAACTATATATGTATGCAGAACTTACTTCACGGTGGTTGGTGTTATGACGCTTTTCTAGACTTGTGCTTGGGAGATACTAAGTTAGGATCTAGGTGAGTTTACCAGCTATTATACTATTTTCATGATTTTCTGAAGTCTTTATAATGATTCCCAGATTGTAACATTGAAACAGGCCACAAAGGCCTCCTTACAAATCACCTTACCTTCTCACACTTCATTCACTGCTAAATAATTTCTGCAGGTCAATACACATCATTGGATAACCCAAGAATAAGCAATCCAACCATACAAAATTTTGGTCAGAAAATCTTAAGGGAAAAGACTGCTTTGGAGGATAATATTAAAATAGATCTTGGATAAACAAAGTATGAATAACTTAACTTAATCAGTACAAGGATAAGTAATGAAACTTGTGATACCATAAAAGATGGGAATTTTTTGAACATGTGAATAATTCAGCTGTCTGATAGTTGATATAAAATGCAACTATGCTAACTCATGGGCATGATACCAGACCAGCTTTGAATATGCATTTATTCATCCTTAGCATAAAAGATTCTTAACGAATAAAAATTAAAATTAGAAAAGGTTTTTTATTGTGAAATGGCTGTTCACTTCCTGGGTTGTTTATTTAAATTCTGAAGGCAAAATCAGGTACTTCCTATTTCCCAGTAAGACTAGCCAAGTTTCAAATCACATGCCCCCTGAATGGAAAGCAAGTTCTCTGCTGCTGGTCTATATGCTTGATGATATTTCATTCCAGAATCTTCTGTAGTACGTACTAAACAATTTTCTCCTTTTGCATTAGGGTTCCTGGACTTACCCTTTGTCTAGTATTCCAGATGGAAAATGTTTTCTAACATTTACTTTACCTGGAGATGGAAGGAGATCAGAGTATAGGAAATGAGTAAAGTACAATTGTTATAACCTTTCCAAATCAATTTTCTCTGTGGTTTCTTCTATGGAAATTGTAACTGATACTGTACAACATAACACATAATAATGTTCTCCACAGTATGCATCAAGTTTCAATGGAATAATGTAAATTTCAGTTTATGTAGGATTTGAGGTTTTCACAGCGGTGAGTACAAAGATTTCTGTCTTCTGGGTTGTTTTGCTGTGTAGTCTGGTAGATGTCAACCATTGCCCTGATGACGGAAGCAGTATGACCTCTGAAATGTTGGTAAACATCTACCAGACTACACAGCGCAACAACCCAGAAGACAGAAATCTTCATCGCCCCGATGACGGAGGCAGTATGACCTCTGAAACTTTGGTAAACATCGACCAGACTACACAGCGCAACAACCCAGAAGACAGAAATCTCCAAATTTCAGTTTGTTACCACCATTTCATGCTTATTAACTATTCAATATTGCATAACGAGTTTTGAAAACTTCAGGAGGATATGGACTAGATTAATCATTATGAAATGAGATATAAACATAGAAGTTGGTTAATATCTTTTCAAAGGTTTAATAGTACAAGTCCAGTACAGGTTGGCACTTTTTATTCTTTTATATATTTATAATATTTAATTAAAACAAATCATATAGGTTGATCTTGTAATTCTAAATATTTTACACAAATATGATATTTGAACAATGAAAAGATTAGGATTTGTCAAATTCCACTTAGAACAGTCTATTAATCCATTTATTCTCGGTCGGTCCGATTATACACGCCACCAGTTCAACAAACTCCGCTCTTACGCATCCAAAAAAATTAGCTTGTATTTTCAGCATGTTTAACTCAGTCCATAAATTTAAGAGTTCACAGCCCATTTCGGGTAAACCCAGCATATGAGATCAGAATTTTGTAAAATTGTCCATTTTATGATTTACATATATTTTTTATGGACTGAGTGCACACCCCCAAAGTTGGGTAATAACTTTAAAGGTCACTCCAGCACATTTCTTTTATTTGTATCCACCGTGCCATCATCAATATTAATCGAATTTAAGGTGCAATATAAATCACATTAAGTACAATCTGAGTCTTTGTAAATTTTTTGAGAGGTGCGTATTAAGACTGTAGTTATATCTGACAAACTACCTACAATGATGTTATGAGAATCATTGTATGATGACACTGTGAAATCCTGGAGAATGTAACTATGGAGGGAGAAAAGAAGAAAACTTACGATCTAGAAAAATTCTATGATTAAAAAGAAGTAAAAATTTAGTCTTTTTATATGTACAAATATATGTTAGTTATTGGAACTTCTTTCGTGGCCATTTAAATTATAAATTGAAACATTATCAACCACATTCAGGATGAAATTGTCCTTTCCTTCCATACTTCGATGTAAGGGGGTGATATTGTATCTGTCATACATAAAACAAATATGACAAACATTTTTACATCATTCTTTACAGCCCCAGTCGTAATGTAATCTGATAAATATAATTTTATTTGGATCCACAAGACAAACCAAAAATACTGTCTGAATATTGAATTTTGATTGTGGCTGGTTCACACTGCACTTCAAGCAGTGGCAGATGGTCTCAAGGAACAAAGAAACAACGATTTTATATATGGGAATTAAAACAAGTAACTATGTGGCAGCCACGTGTAATTAATTAGCATTGACCATAATTATCAGACCACTGAAATTCTGTGGTGATAGATCATAAATGTAAAAAATAATTTATGAACCATTTTTATCTCTTCAAAGTTACAAACATGGAGGGATCGGATTTTCAGGTTACAATTGGAAAGTATACACAGAAACAGATACGTAAATTGTGTAATTATTAATTTATAGTTCCTACTAGAATCATGATACAAACTGCAGCATTTGATAGAAAGTTGTCTCACAAGTTCTTGTACGCTCGCTAGGATCATTTAAACATGTTTTTCTTGGTTTATTTAATACTTTCTGTTCCTACAATTATACCATCTTAAATGATAAGATGATTAATGAATAGCAAATTTTCAAATGATGTGGAAGGAAGAAGCTGTAATCTGATTTAAGATATAACCTCAGCATACATGTGAAAGGTTAATTTTCATGGAGGGAAACAATATTGAACTTTGTGTGCACAAGCATGTCACACAATAACAAGTCAGACAATTAGAATCATCAAGAAGACTGAGTTGCTGCACAATTAATATGTTATTTAAAAATAAGGCACAATTGAAGAGGCCTGATTTACACAAAAATTAAAAAAAATGGATGGCATAGATCGATAGTCTCAGATTTTGAGTAAGAGACAACTGGCATCTAAGAACAAACCCGGATTACAGATCCTTACCACTGATAACTTCAATTCGATACGACGAAAAGCATCGTCTTACCTTAATCATGCACTTAGAAATCCAAGTATGCCTCCATCAGATTTAGAAACTATAAGTTGCATCACATGAATATAAAATGCAGAGACACTGTTTAAGATACACTGTGAACTAGCCTTTGTCGATTCAATTTACTGTCAGAAAAAGATGACCAGAACGTCATTCCTCTAACATGGGTTTGTTAAACTCGTAGCAACAGAACATAAATACTTTAACAGACTTCTCAAAATTTACAAGACTTTCTTTCATACTTTTCAGAAACATGATTTCAATCCAAAAGATCAAAACATTACTTCCCCTTTGCATCACTAGCATGAGAACGCATATTCGGTATAACCAAAATACGCAATTATGATCATATGGCACAAACTGGAAGATGAGATGCTCCATCCTTTACGATTGTCGTTCAAGGTGAGAAGTTGTAGCGGTCACACGGGAAACACTCTGCGCACAAACAGATACTCCGAGAATTGCTGGCCTTCAACGCCCCCGCCATTACTGGCAGCCACCCGGAATCCAGCGTTCAGCAGCCTCGTGATGGCCTGTACGCTGTTCAGTTTACAGTAGCCGTTCAAAGGAAACCTGATCACGTGTCCGTCGTCGTGTTGATTCCAGGGGACGCCAGAACGGGGATCCAGAAGGGCCTCGTTCGTCTCTGGGAACACTTTTTCGAGCAGGGCTCTCTCAGCGGACAGCATAATGCGCTCCCCCAGGTCGGGGCTGATATGCAGTGCCGCGCACTCGTAACCCTCGCGCTGCTGGTGGTATGACTGCTGCTGGTGCTGCTGATGATTCTCGGAGTCGCCGGTGCCCCGTCCCGCTGCCGCGATCTTCGTGTTGATCGATGACCCGGAGTTTTTAAGGCGTTCTTTCTTCATCTGTTCCAGTTGCCGGCACATGGCTGCAACAATTTAAGGATGAAACAGTTTCATGGTAACTGGCCAGCGCTCTGCACAGATCTCTCTCCGCATACACAGTCGCTTCTGTAACAAGAACTTGAAGAACAAAAATTATCTTTATCACACGTCTAGAACCACCTTGAAACCCATCAAAGGATGCCGGGGTCACTGTCCCTGACGGCAAAATAGCCCAGTTGCTTTATTGACGCGATGTGCGTAAACTCTTATTACACTACACTTCAAGTGTTTGTGCAAGCAAAAGCATACCAGCGGACTGGGACATTAACCTTGGCACACGGCCGGCCCGAGAGTTGAAAAAATTCAAAAATTCACTACTTTTTTTTTGGGGGGGGGGGCAGATGTGTCCGAAACGTGGTGTATTTTAGAGTTCTTAATTTTGTGTTTTTAACTGTTTACATTGGTGTCATTTTAAATAACAATAAATAATGCCAAGAAACATCACAATTTTGGTAATACACCACCGTACAAAATATTTAGAACGATATTGTAGAGGTAAAGATTCTAAATCTCATTCGAAAGGTACCTAGCTTGAATCCAGCCCGGTGGCCACCTAGTAGTGCTTTCCTCGCCAATACGAGGTATACAATGTCATGAATTGACAATGTCATTAAATAGGCCATGATCCATACATCAAGAGACAGAATTTAAATTATATTCATGTTAGAAACATCCATTTAAATGGTGGTTGCCACATCACAGAGTAATATGAAACGTAGTAGTTTCCACACCCATCACCTAGAATTTAATTTTCGTTATTATTCACATTCTTGACTAACTCTTCAAAAACATACATGAAAAAACAACAACGATTAAACGTTATAAGTGTTTTCTTTTGTAATGTGTACAACGTAATGGTCTCGGTGTTTATTTATTGAGATATTCAGATACCATACTGCACAGAACCGTAAATAGTTTGCTCAGTAAAAAAACACAGGGGTATCCAGTTAAGTTTGTAATGCTCTGTAAGTCTCGGTTTTACTCACGGGCAATGTCGAAGTAGCGCGCCTCTTCCAGCAGAAGGTCCAGGTCCGAGAAATTTTCGGGTATGAGAAGCCTGGAGTTGCGCATGAAATTCAGGATGTGGCGAAACATACCCCCGTCCCTGTCGATGAAGTAATGCTGCTTCAGGGAGTCTAACACAATGGGGATGCTCCCGTTGAACAGCTTCGCCAGTCGAGACTCCGGGTACCTGCACAGATACGACACACTTACCTTCACAGTCCTACTCTACCCTACGACGTCATATTCTGTCATACCACCACTGACTACCGTCATACCCTACAAAATACTCCATCCGAAACAACACTATTCTACATTCTACCCTACAATAGGTCTGTAATACCTTACCCTAATCGCATTAACTCCCATGGTCCATTAACCTATTATAATCCACAGTATTTAGGCTCACTGTGTCCTATTTTCTCCTCACCCTGACATGCTGTATCCTACTGCAATCATCCACTCTGCTAACATCTCCTATCTGTATCTTACCCCATCCTACCGCTGCCAACTCCATACTACCCGTCGTGATATCCTGTACGACTATTCTACCCGACATACATGCCTCTTGTCAACAACTCGTACAGCCACTGAAACTGGTACATCAGCCACTGAACACAGTCGTCCATCTCATTCAATGTTAAGTTTATACGATGCGTTAGGCCGCTCTGTTGACGTGGGTAAATTAACGCATATTGTGAAGACGTGTCTCTAACTACGCGTTTTATCTCTGAAACAGCTCAAGGAATTTCAGATTGATCCGATATTGGGAAAGGAAAATAACGTTTGACAGCCAATATATATGTCGCTTGTATCAGTGGGTTACATTCAGCATCCTATCCAACGAATACCAGGGGTAGATCGGCCGCAACTTGAAGCTAACCGAAAGCCGCGCGTCGGGGTCTCCTACCTTTAAATTTCATGGCGCGATACTTGGACGGATACAGGGACATTACCGCTACCATAATACCAAGAATGGAAAAGTTTGGTGTGGAAATTGTACAGAAGCTTTGTTTACTATTTTGAACATCTCAATAGTTTCCATCTTCCTGTACTGCTGATGAAAACGTATTGTCTTCTAGTTAGTAGCATTGAAGATGCAGGCTTATCACTGCAGCGTCAGATATTTTTCCTTGCATTACGTTAAAATGTATTGCAGATCTAAGTGAAGTTTACATTTTGTCATGTTCCAAGTGTAACGATGAGATGATTACGAATAATAATGATCAAGTTCCATCTGATTTTCATGCAAAGTATGAGCAAAATACTTATTACACTAACACCTATCAAGATTAAATCAGCAGGTTAGATATTAGTATACAGTAGTTTCAGACAAGAACCATTAGTTCCCCATTCAAATCAATTTATTCGTTTTATGGGGTATTTTAATGTACGGGTAAAACTAATCCAACACACAAAGGACTAGATATTTGGAGAGTAACACTACCATATTGTATAGATGCCCTGGAGAAATGAAACCTCTCTGACTATGCATAGCCACCCTGTGGTTAGCCACGCGATCCTAATGTTGGCTGCAGCACCCTGTTATGACCACCACCTGCCCGTAGTAGGAGTGTAAAGACCACATCACCTCGCTGCGGGGGCAATACACCACACCTGCCATGACCGTGACGGATAATATCGGGCACAATACATGCACATTTTATGCACCCCTGCACACATTCAACTCGCCGGAGACACACAGAATGTGTTAACTGGTAAATGGGGTGGGGGCAAGCGGCTAAGTAAATAACTGCACCACTAGCAAACTAACTAGTACCTGATTTCCTAACCAACCAACCAACCAACCAGTAACTGTGCTCGAAGTGGACAGATTCTGGTGACGTGATACTTGACAGAGAAGCACAGGGCCTCTTTTTTTTAAAAAAAGGTTTCAGTAATCAGTTTGGCATTTCGGCAGGACTCCTTGTACGGGTATCAGTCCGTCGCAAGGCCCCTACCTGCACACAGGACAGCACAGAAAGACGCGGACAAACATCAATGCCTTGAATGGGATTCGAACCCGCGGTCCCAGTGTCCAAGCTCACAAGGTCTACGCTTCAGAACGCGCGGCCACTGTGAATATATGAATATATTTTCACTCGTGTTTCAATAAGTAGAAGAAAGGAGGTATATTGCACCAGGGACACATTACATCTCCATTTGCAGTTAAATAAATCGTTTTTAATAAATACATTCAGGAAAAACGTGGATGTTTAGTTTCAGCATATTCCACTCAACATAACACTAAATATTCTTTTCTGAAAGCTACATGGTAAGTGTTGTAACATGTCTCACTACCAGCACAGCAGCAGCAGTTAGGATTATGCTTTTATAATGTTATAACATTAATCCTATCGACAAAGCAAGAATGGTTCGTCTATATTTCAATGAAATTACTATGTTTAGGAAGCTGGATCTTCTCTCATCTTCAGGTAAAAAGGGAAAGGACATAAAACCTATCTGTTGGACCTCCAAAATGTAACTATTGACATGCAGACAATGGACAAGTCAAAAATATCATTTTTACAGATTAATCCTATTCTAATGTACTACTAATGAGAAATAAAATTCTAAAATTTGTTTCAACGTGCCCAGGCCTCCCCATATCGAATAATTCGAAACATGACTCAGGGAAAAGCTGTAGCTATTTAACATTCTGTTCGCTGCATTTTCTTCACAAAACAAACCACTTTCGTTAATAATAACCATCAAACACTAAAGAGGGCAACGAAACAAGCAGTCCCTGGACAAGGCAAACATGAAGACATACAAAAGAAACCACACGCTTCGCTAGAAATAAAGTCATGACGGTATTATGAAATTATAAACGGCACTGCCCCTTGTCAGTCGTCTGTCTATGTATCCTACATCCTTCAACTCACTATGGGTCGCAAAAGTATCGCCCTCCGTCGTTTTTAGTGTTTTTAATCATAACTTTCAGTCAGTAAATCTCAGAGCTAATTATCTCTTCGAAATTGCGAATATCTAGATATCTGTCTATCTGTCTCCCACGGTTCTTATCCGTGTACCTATCTGCCCATTCGTCTCTGAGGTAACAAGCTTAGTATGGCGATACTGGCAAAGGCATCAAGTGAAAATTTTTAACAGTAGGTGGACATGCAGATGACAGTGTAAGACTCAGAAAACAAGTTACGATGGCACGACAAACAGGCCCAGAAGAGTGGAACCTCTTCACTGCTTAAAAAGATGCAGTGCCACCGAGTCAGATCGTTTTTGCTTGCAGGTCATGGGAGATACATGTCACAGAAGGGTTGTCATTACTGTCTTTTTTCCAGAACTGTATGTGAAGACATGGAGGAGCGAAGGCGAAACATGATCGTGCATTCTGCCCAATACAAGGACAAATACTATTCAATTTCCAATTATGAGCATATGTGATCTTTTCATGTATTCATCTGTTTAATGTGAGAGGCACCCCACCTGTCAGCTGCGCTAAATACACGCGCGCGCACACACATTACCTTTTATTAATCCAGCTCCGACCAATATGTCCTGATTATCCAGTTACATAACTCTGGGATGATGGTTACAAATGGCTTTAATGGTGGACCGAGACACTCTAACGTAAATTGGAGAAACTGGAGGAAACCGAAACAACATCAGGACAATTGGTAGAAAGCAAGATTCGAGCCTGGTAAACCATAAATAAACAGCAGTGGCTCAATTACGAAAAATGAAGGGAACAGAACGACATAATTATGTTGATGCTAATTTGTTGGGAGATAAATTATAGGAGATATTCTGGCTGGTGCCGATACGTGATCGTTTACTCTGAAGGAATAACAAATCACAGGCGTCTGAAACTCGGGATAATATTTATCCTTCGAAAATACTAAGTAAGCAATTTAGGATCTTAGCCTAACAAGAAACTCTAGGTTATAGAAGTCGCTAGTAGAATGTTGGATGTTCGATAGCGAACTTTGTAAGTTACGATGGTCTATGCATTTAACCATAACTTGTGTTAAGAAACGTCTTGGAATACCGACCACTTAGAAAGCCTAGAAGACGGAACATGACAATTACAAAACCCTAGAGAAATAGGTTGCAAGACTGAGGAGTGGATGCAAATCGTTAATAAACAGAATTTAATGCGTTGGAATTTAATATTTTCTTTAAGACTAATGTAAATATATATCTCCCTCGACCGCAACAAAAAGTAATTACTATAACAGTGGTTTGTTTTTCGATCTGTTACGACACCAACATTTGAGGGCACTTATATTAAGTGCCACTCCTGCACCAGATGATCGCATAACCACAGTTGTCGGCATTATTTATAGTACACAATTACAAGAACCAAGTTTAATAAACACTGGCAACTGAACCAAAAGCTATTACGGACAAAACACACAGACACTTTGATGACGTAGATTCAACTTTCCCCATAAAGCGAAATAGGACAAGCTGCAATACAGGAAAAAGCTTTAATCAGTGGCTAAAACTATTTGAAATATCCGTAACGTTTGAACCTCTGACACTGACACGGGACAAGTACATAGACTCCACCATTTAATTCTCAGCTCCTCCCCATTTATAATAAAAGAGCCCTGATCTCGTGTAATTTGGTTTCCTGCTTGTTGTACGTACATCATATTGTTTCTGTAGCTTGTTCCTTACTTGTAGGCAGACACAATACAGCTTCCACACAACGTTACATCACTCGGCCCGACTGAGCCTCAACTTTAACAGCATTTTAGGTGACTCGATAAAAAGATAGAAAGGCACTTCGCCATGTTTTTCATCGCACGTGACACCGCCAAAACTATAATACTAGTCCGATTTGTACAACTTCGACCTTCAAGGATGAACTATCTTCACGGCGAATATTCACCCTACAAATAGCAACTGTAGTGTGTGCCGAAAAGTTCGATAATTCTCAGCACTCGGAACGGCTTATCCCCGAAAGCCGAAGTTGTACACTGAAATTTATCAGCGAAAATCTTTGTACACGTAGTCCATTTTGGATTGAATTCGTTATGGCAGACCTGTATTAATTAGTGTCCCAGGCAATTCTTTTTCTTTCTTATCATTCTTGTTCATTATAAAGACTGCGAACTTGAAAAGCCTTTAAGAAATTTTACGCATATCTGAGTTTGTTGAGAGATTTGACAGAACTTTGCACATGGCACACGATAAGTACTGGAATGTGTAAATTTCATTTACCCTAACACGTTTCAAGGCCTATATTACGAGCCTAAATGCTAAGTATTCACTTGAGGAAAAACTCTCGCGAACAAATGTTTTGTGTATTTATGAAACACATGTCCCATGCAATATCTGAATACAACTAGAGAATCATAAATATATTACATTAACAACATCAAGTGTGTGACATGGAAAATGTTACAGAAGTTCCTGCGATCACCCCAAAACCTGGTTGATGTCCAATGTATTTGCAACGCATTGCAAATACATTGGACACAAATCAAGTCACGCGGAAATAAACCCGTCTTCTAAGACCAACAGCAATGGTGCATTTGCTCGTTCTTACTATGCAGGCTTTATATGAAGCGTCAAAATATGGCTTCCAACAACAGTACATAAATAGCTGTCATCAAACCGAAAAGTTTGTAGTTTTTCTGCTAGGCTGCCATCCCAGTGTCTTCATTCTTGAAAAAGTCAAACAAGATGCATTAATTTTCGAAGTCCTGTCACCACACAAAAGGATCTGACATTGAAAGCCTGCAGTGTTGTCGCAGTTGGAATGTTAATGTATTTGGTGGTAGTGAATTAACAATAATGAAAGGATATACGCTCATGAGCATAGACACACACACACATTTTTGTGGCATAGCAAACTGCATGCAATCCAGAAACAAGGAAATAACGAACCAGCCAAATAACGGAAGCCTTACACAAATAAACCTCTCAAAATCCCTCCTCTTTTCAAAATGTTATGCAAATTTAACTTAACATTTCGATTGCTTCTTGTCATATCGTATTAAAGCAAAATTTCCTTCGAGAAAAACATAACTTTGAGTGGCAACACTGTATATAAAATAAGGGTTGGAAACAGAAAACAAAATGGAGTCGTTGCTGGCGGTTTATTTACTTGCGTATTTATTTTTTGAAGACTGTCATAACAAGTTGTTAACTGTTTGAATCCAGGGCTATTAAACCTCAGTTCGAAAACAAAATGAAAACAAACTGAGCACAAAGCAATCTAGGAACTTCATTACACGATTCCACAAGACCCATACATGCTATGGCCGGAACAATTTAAGGCCAAGATGTCTTTTGTGACTGTCCACAACTGAAAATTTTTTGGTATGGCCATTCATACAACTAAGAATTCCTCTGGAAAAATTTTTTGTAAAGAAAATCCCAACCTGCTTAGTGTCCTGTCGTTGGTACTCCCAATCTCTGAACATGTAAAGTATTTAATGGAATGCCTTAAACACATTTTCTTTCCGCTAATACTTTCTATGCTCTCTGAATTGTCAAAGAGGTTTGGGATTTTAATTGTAAGGATTGAAAAACCAACAAACTTTATCTTCATAACTTAAACCATCACGTTGAAACTCCAAGCAATCCTTTATAGGGACCGAATTTATCAAATTCTAGGTCAATCGAGTCGACAGACAGAATAAAAATATGCGTGAGCTTCTTAATAAGCACACTTCTCCCCCTGGATAATTAGTCCGTTAAGAACAATTATAAGAGCTACGCATTTATAACATGACCAAGCCAATTATGAAGCATGTGTATCTGTATTAACTTTAGAGCTAGCTGAAATGTTGAAATTAGACATCTTTCCTCAAAATAACATAATTACCATTATTCCGTCTCTTTATTTGCAAGCCAGTAATACGATGCTCGTACTACGTACAATGGACCAACAACGTAATTTGCCTCAGAATTCCAAACCGTAACTACCGACAGCATAAACGTTTCTTTAAACACAGTCATAGTTGAACACATGAAACGACACAAAACTGTACAGGACATATGTCACTTTTCCGCTGAACAAACTATGTTTTGTAGGACGCGCGGCGTCGTAGCATAAATAAACAAATTCACCCTCAGGAAGCGTTGTGTGTGTGTGTGTGTGTGTGTGTGTGTGTGTAGTGCAATGTCGGTTGCCTAGCTACAAGGCACCTCGCCAGGGGCTCGTGTGAGCCTTAGGTGTGTCGCCCTGTTTGTTGTGTTCTGATTGTTGCTGTGTGTGCCTGGAGTACATTCTGTAAAGCGTGTTGTTTTAACATAATTCACGTGCTGTACATGGATAGTTCCGTGCTTTACGGAATCAAAAAGCTTGTGCTAGTGTTGTATTGTTCAAGTTTAGAACAACTAATTTATAAGAATGAACACGCGCTACAGTGGATGTACAACGGTAAAATGGTCCAGGGATAAAATGTTTGCTCAGGTCACAAGAGGGAAGGGGGACAAGCCACTAAACTTTATATTATTTGACACGAAAATAAACAGCACAGAGCAAGCAAGGATAACCTGAGCTCGTGAGTTTACATACAACAAAATCTCAAAACACTTCAAGTGACTTTTATATCAGTTTTGTTACGAATATCAGTCATATGCAGAGACTTTCTTGAGAAACTAAGAGTCGCTCTGTTCATCAAGATATTCCCTGGTTTTTTTGGACCCAAAAGGTTTATTATCGTGAGATTTCAGATTCTCATGGCTGTTAGTATGAAAATGTGTACTCAGTGCTCTGATGGTGGAGGCAGAAAACACCTCTGAAACTTCGGTAAACGTCTATCAGACTATATGGCGCAACATCGCGGGCAGTAATTTTCGTTTAGTATCGCGTTTTCAACAGCCCGCCACTTGCCCTGTTCGTAATCAGACAAATTCGATCCACGTCCTAAATTATCCAACCGAATAAGGTTTCTGTCTAGTTATCAGGAACAGCCTTCAGGTCTTCGACCAAAATTGTATATACTGTTCTCATTTCTCAATGCGTGCTAAATGCCACCAAGTTCATTCTCCTTGAAAGGAAAACATCTGTACGTGTCTTACACCGTAAGCTGGACCAGTGTCTCCTGCTAAACTGTCGTCAGTAAGTGCTGTTAACTTAAGAAACTGTTAACATATTAAGCCTGTACATAATGCTGGCATAGTCGCCTTGCAAATAGGCAAATGTCATAAAAGTACGCTTGTTGTGAATAATCTTAAAATACAACGTGTAACTCGAGTCAAACCAGTGCTTTAGCTGGACGCAGTGCCCATTCAGTCCCCGTGTTCTGAAATAAGCCTATAACGCAAGAACTCACATTGCCTTATCCGTTTCTCACCAATTAAGGAGCCATTTATGGAACCACAAGAGCCAACCACTGATCCTATCCTGGGCCGGATAAATAGTCAACACACTATTTTATACGTATATCGTTTTGATCCATCCTATTATTAACCCTCATATCTATGCTTAGGTCTTTCAAATGGTCTCTTTCGGTTTAGGTTCCCGGACAAAAATGTTGTTTTATCGAAATATGATAAGATGAAGCCTGTGGACAGAGAGGACATCCCCTTCTCATTACGCATTCCATGCGGAGAACATCACAGATGACGCGGCACGTCGTGTCTCTTCCTGCACCCACTGTGCCTAGTGTTGCTGTGGGAACTCTCTCTTCTGTGGGGGTGGGCCCATTTATAATGCCCTCACACTTTTATGCTTCGTAGCAACAGCCTTAAATCCTGGCGCGAACCATACGATTGGAATTCCTTCCTTCGTTTCTACCGCTAGGGTATGATATGCAGCCTTATAACAGGGGTCAGCACACACTACCAGGGGTGTCCAAGCTCAATAAAAAAATTTACCCAAATAACTGAAGTTGCATTAGCCTTCGATACTAAAATTTATTTTACTGATATTGTTTCGTGACGCTTTATCAGCTGGAGTGGAAGAATGAATCTGGGAAGATCATGCGAAGACGGGGTCGTGGTATACTTTAAGGAACTTCCCAGTATTTGTGAAATTTAGTGAAGTCAACAAAACCATCAAACCTTTACGCTGATGACTATATTTCCAATTATATTACCGTTTCTCGTGTATGGGGAAAACTTTAACAAGGATTTTCATAACCGTTCTCTCTACAAAATATTATCAAAATTATTTGATCAAGGATGTGACGAACAACGCGAGCAGTAATTATGCGGCTGTGTAGAAATTTGCACATACAAAAATTTTAATAGGAAAACCTTAGAAACCTAGGAGTAAATGAATTTTAAAGCAATATGGCGGGAGGGTGTGAACTGAATTAATCTGGAATATGGTTGTCTTCTGGCTTGTAGCGGCGTGTAGTCTGGTACAAGTTTACCAATATTTCAGAGTTCCTTGCTGTCTTCATCATCAGGGTGATGAGAAACAAAGGACCTCTGAAGCGTTGGTAAACTTCAACCAGATTACGCGGCGCTACAAGCCAGAAGACAGACATCTTCACACTTACCGCCATGAGAACCTCACATCCTAGTGACGTAGGCTGGCTGGTCTTTGGGCTAAAAGTCGGATCTGAGATACGAAGAATATATACAACGCTTTGACGAATGCTGGGCACCCCTGTCGTATGCCTGTCGTGTGGGTGGGTTCCCATCTCACCACCGTGATGTCTGGGGGGGATACCCACGGAACACCAACTATATAACTATGTGTCTGTCTGGCCTGGGAAACACGAGCCAAGGTTTCTTTAATTTTCGCTTCAGAACTTCATGTTATTGTGGGTGCGTGGCTTACATTTCATCGCTTCCTCAAACACATGGTTTGATGAAGTCGTCTATCAATCACATTGTTACGTAAAGAGTGACTTATTAATATTGTGGCGACATTATGAGGAACTGAAGTACTGGCTTTCAAATATGGTGTCATTTTCCATGAAACATTGAACAGATAGGATACTGAAACTTTAATTACATGTTACTTGAGGGGCAGTTTTGAGGGAAATGGAACGGGAAGGCGGGTAACTCTGAATGATAGGAGCGTCAGTGAACAAACTTGTCTCTTCATCAACAGGGCCAACCAGCCAACCAACAGGTGACGGGTGCATTCAGAACCAAATATGTTCGTAATTTGTATGTGTAATTAATTTAATAATTTTCTTAACCTGTTCCATTTCAAAATGTTGTGTTCAAAATTTGCTGTCTGAACTTTCATGTGTAACTTTAAACTTATAAAATCTTTAGAAGTCGTAGGATTTGAGGTCCTCACGGCGCTACAACCCGGAAGACAGCCATCTTAGTTTTAGACATCTTTATTCGTTTTTATTTACATCTTCGCGTCTTTATTTTCCAAAAGTCTATAGATGAAGAAAATCATAATTTTACCTATTGTATTTATCGGGCGAATGAACAAAACTGCATAGCGAGCAGCTTTATAACGTCTGCTTTCGATAAGATGTTATGGAAATTAATCCTCGGACAATTAAATGCGCAGGGCATGTAGAAGAGATGGAAAATACACGCAAAAACGTAGTCGGAAAACTCAAAGGAAAGAGAATATTTCAGAGAATCAAGAGTAGATGGGAGGATACTTTGGGTGTGCTGATTAGATTCAACCAGCTAAGTGCTGGCTCCAATATCTGGATTTTGTGAATATGATATTACAATTTCAGGTTCTATAAAAGGCGGTTAATTTCTAGACTAGATAGATGCTAGTATCTCAAGAAGGACCTTGCTCAAAGGAACTATTAGTTCTAGTCATGACGTAGGCCATTTATAATATAATCCATGTATTTCAAAGCAGGAACCTATTCAGATATTACAATATTCATGATGTTGAGAAATATGGAATAAAGCGCGGAACATAGCTAAACTAATTTATTTCGAAGTTTTGTTATACACGTCATCTTCATAAGGAGGGTCTACGCCCTCCAACCAGCGCAAAGGGTTTCATAGATCCAAAGTGATATACTAGCCATACTGAAATACTTGCGACTAGAAACAATTCTGGAATAATTTAGTTACGAAGCCACAACGGTTATAATATTTCTAGCAATAAACGTTCTCAGCCCAGCTGCTATCTCCTACTTCACTGCCTTTATGCAAACACTGGTTGGAGTTTAAGACGCTCGTATTGGGCGCTGATGACGGCAAAAACATAGATGCCACAAAGAGGACACACATTTACACGCCAGTTAAGGGTGTTGGTCTAGAAACAACAAATAAGTAAATGGATGTACATTCGAAATAGGTGAGGTTTACGAACCTAATATCACTCAACATTAAAACGCGTAACACTGTACTTCTTACCTTATTTCATACGACTATGAAGCTTTTCTCTCGTCCTAAAAGAACAGGGGTGTTTGAAAACAAGGCGCTGTTGAAGATAATTGCATCTAAGAAAGGTGTGGCAACAAAGGACCACAGAGAATTACAAAATGAGACACTTCATAAGTGTTGCGCTTCTCCCAATGCATACTTAAAGAATGTGATGGACAGGGAAAATAACACGCACGGGAGAGATACGAACTGAGTAGCAGATCCATTGATAACATTAACTCGTGGGTATAGGATTATTCTAGTTAACCTATTTACTATTTGATTCTATTACGTTCAAAACTTCGAGTGCAAAATAGGCATGAAATTATGTGTAAAGCACTTGCTGATTCTGTCTTCTTCCTTCAACGTTGCAAGTCTGGCGTCTGGAAAGCGGGCTGCGACAATGACTAAGGAAAACTTTGCTTCCGGGAAAGAATATCAGCAATCCGACACTGAGCCTACAAATGTTAGACTGATGTATTTACTCACTTTGTTAGCGTCTCGAGCGATGACGTGTAGATGGTGCCCCCAACGTCGATGTGGACCGGCGCCGTGTAACGAGATGCAGCAGCGACGCAGGGGATCCCCGTGATTTTGTGGTTGTAGTTGAGGGCGGGAGGCGTGGGAGACGAAGAGTTGGACATGGTGGGCGATGTGGCGGGCGAACTGCTCGGTGAGAGCAACCTGGAATTAGATTAGCAACCAGTCGGGGCAAATGGCGAGCGCTGCTTAGCAGCTTACAAATTCTTGTTTTTTTTTCGAATTGGTTTGGGGGGGGGGGGGGGATGTCTACCAAACACACTGCAGGAAAACTGCGATATAAAAAAGATAAAAAGAATTAAACAGGCAGTTGAAAGACGGATTTTAAAGATTTCTTATTTTATGTAAGACTTGAGGTTCTCACAGCGGTGATTATGAAGATTTCCGTCTTCTGGGTTGTTGCGCTGTGTAGTCTGGTCGATGTTAACCAACGTTTCAGAGGTCATACTGCCTCCGTCATCAGGGCGATGACGG
Organism: Zootermopsis nevadensis; assembly: GCF_977971745.1. Classification (NCBI taxonomy): domain Eukaryota; kingdom Metazoa; phylum Arthropoda; class Insecta; order Blattodea; family Termopsidae; genus Zootermopsis; species Zootermopsis nevadensis. Next base: position 15,477,944 of record NW_028259142.1, read on the forward strand.
AGGCAGTATGACCTCTGAAACGTTGGTTAACATCGACCAGACTACACAGCGCAACAACCCAGAAGACTGAAATCTTCTTATTTTATGCTTGACAAACTGTAAACAACCAAAGGACTATAAGGGCATATACCAAACGACAGCCATCTTCACAGTACCTAGTTCAGAGTTAATATTACAACCTCGTCTGTTGTCAATTCCATCGTCCTGAAGGTTGTTAGATTCTATGAAGAGCTGACAAGCCACAACAACACGGTGTAGTCATCAAACAGACAAGGAAACGTAATTGAAATCTGAATTATCCCACACACATTGACTGTTTCGAAACCATGATATTAAATGAGGAACACCGACATTTTCAGTTTGTGGAATGTACCATATCTGCTATATTTTTAAAAATATGTTATGCCAATAAAACAAGCTACTCAGCAACATTTTTCACAAAACACTTCCTGTGCTTACATTTAATGATATTCTGATACAGTTAAATTAATAAATCTTTTTTAATATCTTCAATGGCTTACACTCTTTGGCTTCTGGACTGTCCATATTTTACAATGCTTTATTTTTGCTAATTTGCATACTCCACTGGAGGTGTAGTTAATTTATTTCAGAATAAAATCTTCAGCTCTATAGTACGTCCAACTATATATACCAAGTGTAAAGAAACATAAATTAATCTTCCCTGAACTTCGCTAAACAGTGAGTACCCCATATTGAACATATTTTGGATAAAAGAGACATTAATGAGAAATTTGTTATGCACAAACATTGTGCAATATTAGTCGAGTTTGTTAAGAATATTAATCTGAACTTCAAATGAAGCAAAATTAATTATTCAAGGCATAAACAAAGCAAGTTTACTCACTCGCTAACTTGTCCTATAGGCCTCTAATAGCTACCAATTACCCAATGACCAATTTCGGAACTGAAATCTGGAGACCAAACGATATGACTCTCCCCAATGTGCATTAAAATTTTATATTTTTTGCAAAGAATGCGTAAGGTATGTATACGCATGTGTTAACAATCTTTAACACTTCAACCTCAACGACTGGTCGATCTTACCTCATTTTGATCTGAGCACTGGGAAACATGGTCCTTGATGATGTCAGATCTTTAGGCTCTTTGCCATCTGCGTCGCCACGAATTTCACATTTTCTCCTGCGAAAGAAATAAACAAAAATGAATGCTTATTGTTGTCACACATGCCAAGACTGTAATCACAAAACGATCTTGAAGTAGAATTCCATTAACTATGATTCGGCCTTTATCTATGCTATAACATTTATGCAGAGACGTAACTTAAGATAGTAGGACTGAAGATCGTCATCTTCTGGGCTGTTGCGTTGTGTTGTCTAATAGACGTTTGCTGGCGTTTCAGAGGTGCTTGCTACCTCCATCATCAGGGCGACCGCCCTTGAATCGTTGGTAAACTACTATCAGACCACTTACCGCAACAACCCCGCCGCGCACGAAATCATACCCGATTGTTGAAAGTTTAAATAAAAGCTTAATATTCATATAATTCTACATCCGTACCTATGAACACAAAGAACATTTAATGGATGATATGCTCAATATGACATCCGTTCTGACGTGCAGCTTCCGAAACACGAACGGCTACGTTCGTGATCACTCGACGGCACGTATCCTCCATAATTTCACCTCGCACTTAAACAATCAAAACCATGAGTTGTATTACTGAGGCTTTTTCTTAACCAGTTTTTCTTTACTGTAACGTTAGGGGTTTATGTCCGGGCCACTTCTGTCCACACCCATAGCGAGTAGGATATTGGTGTTTTATATATATATATATATATATATATATATATATATATATATATATGTTCATATATACGTATATATGTACCATTATATGCCCATCACTTGAAAGGGAAAAATGATCATTAAGCCATATACATCGTCACAGAAATGCGTATACACAAGTTTAATATTCTGTATTATAATGCGTATAAATTTTTTGGACATTCTGCATTTATAAGCTTCACACGTATTCTTCCAGAATTCTGTTTGTGAAATAAGAACACGTGTTATTAATCTTTGACACACACACACAAAATAACGTTTCTGGGAAACAAACATTAAAACTTAAGCTGACAATAAGCGGGTCATTTTTCTACGTCATTTATAATCTCTCTCCCCTCTTTCTACGATCTACAATCCTCTGGCACAGTACGAATGGCTGTTTCAAGAGCTTTCTATAGCCTCACCTCCGCCCTCACTCGCCTGTATATAAGTCAACATCATAGGAACGAGATGCGAGGTACTTTCAGATAATAACAATGTTGTACTTACGGCCCACTCTAGAATGCTCTGTGTTACAGGGACGCTGTTTCAACAATTTCGTTTCACTGTTAGAAGTTGTCTTGTAATGTTATATACCAGGATACATAAACGATCTCCCCCGCTTTACATATAAAATGCCGTTTTAGCTATCGCCAGTCAAATATAGTCGTAACGTATGTGTGTATAAGGAACGAGGAGTTTACACAGGAGAGTGGGTTAAAAATGAGAGAAGATAATTTGGGGGTTCTATGATGATGGAAAAGACCGGGCGGTAAGGCAAGGCATAACAGTCAAACGCTCTTGTCTTCTTTTTTTATTTCTAGTTGTACTATGGACCGCAGTTTCTCTACAACACGCATAAAAGGTAGGAGGTATCTAGCGTCCGTGTGTGTATGTGTGTAATTTAGCCACCACACTGCTGAGTTTCGTATCTCAATTAATGGAGTTGTGTTTGCTTTTTGGAAGTTGCGCTTCTGCCAGTAACCAGCCATCGCTCTCTTTCTGTCCTGGAACCCCTGCAGACGATGTAATTGATGGCTTGCAAGTCAAGAGAATTGTTTGGAAAGGATCCAGAAATATCCAGGATCGTTTAACATGCATTAAAATATTTGTGAATTTCAATTAAGGAGAGTACTTGTTTTGAATGTAACTAGCTACAGTGCTGTTTGGTATAGAATTGCTCCAAACACATTATTTTTTAAGCGTCTGTTTCGGAGTTTAAAACGGTTTATTCTTCAATTTTTTAAACAAACTATAATGGTATAATGTAACGACTTTTATTATGATAACCTTACATATATTGCTATCAATAAAAAGGCATTAAAAGGGCATTTGTTGTGTCTCATTGTTTTGTGTCTTATTGTAGGACCACTGCCACCGGGTAAAAACCCATTTGCAGTTAATAATAAATAATAATAATTTTCTATGTAGTGATCGGTTTATGCATTTTAAAATACTTCAAAGAAACAAAACAGCAATGGACGCAGACCACTTTATACGCTATAAATCTACTGTTTGAGAGACTGAAATAAATACTTTTTAATAAACTAAATCATTACATACGTAGTGAATTAAATATAGGAGTTCAAAAATGACCACTTTTAGCTTCGTGGCACTGACAATCGGCCATCATATTTGCTGCTGTATTACAGTAAAATTAAACAGGACGCAGAGGTGGATGATACTGACAGGCGCGAACCGAAGAACTCAGAGAAAAACCTGTCTTTGTACCATTTGTTCAGTATTAATCCCATGTGGATTTCCGGGACAAAAGTCGGGCTTCCACGGTAAGAAGCCGGCAGCTAACCGCCTGAGCTACGGCACGGTTAAGCTCGTCTGTTATTCACCACTCGACATAAGTACTAATATAAGGCCCAACTGCCTCAAGTCGGAAACTCGGCACTCTGCCCATGTCTCATGTTGTTCTCAGAATAAACAATGACACTTTCCCTAAACAATAAACAAGTGACATTCTGTAACCTGTGGCGCGGTTTAGAAGTCAATAACCGATTATTTAAAAAAAACGCTTTTAGGAGATTTCCAGAATAATTCTCAAACAGGGTAACAGAGCCTATGGCCTACATTAAAATCGTTCAGCAATTCTGACCTTTAATTAAATGGAACCGAGTCCCGTGGCTGTGTTCAGGCAGCTGGTTGCTGACCGCACATGGTAACAGAAGAAACACGATAATCCCCTCTTGTAGACGCGAGCATTTTCGAGGGAATAAATACAAAAATATAACAAAACTCTCATATAATTATGAGAGCTATGGTGTACACAAAACACACATATAATTAGCAAGCGATGCCCTCTGTGAGACAACAGAATTTCCTTTCGAACTCCCAGAAACCTTCCTTGGGAGAACGGATGGTGTAGGCATGGCATGTAGCACGCACGGGAAAGCTGAGCAATGCATACAAAACTTCCTAGACCAAAAACCTTTAATGGAAGAATCCGTGTGGGTGTGTAATAGATTAATCTGGCTTGGAAACAATTATGATATGGGCTTCTTTTAAATAGGTTCATAGACCTTAGGACTCCGTAAATGATGAGCAAATTCCTTACCTTCTGAGCAATTATCATTTCCTAAAAAGGACATTATCTCATGGAATTAATTCCGGCATTGCAGATGCTACAAGCGTATGTGCTTCTAATCTGTGTACATTTAAGTCATTTCTTATACTAAATAAGAGGTGAATTTTCAATCCAATATCTACCTGGTACAGCCATTAGCTAATTCTTCGCATAATTTGTACCCCTACTTTCATTTTTCTGCGTTGAACCTCGTGTCATACTTTTCTACAGTGAAGCAGGACCTGTAAGATATATAATGCATTTATTTCTTTTGCAGAGTATTGCTCCTTTCTGGATTTCTCTCCGTCTCTGGCTGTTGTTAGACGATGACGTACGCCACTGTATCGTTGCTTGGAAAACATTAAATGCACAAAGCAACCTCTAAGCGGAGATAAATCACTGAATAGAAACTCAGTCAGCAGGAATATGTATTCATAACACTGTTGTAATAATAAAAAAAATTCATTATTTCAATAGCTACAGTTAATTTTAAAAACCCTGGCGAAGTGTGTGTGCATCGCATGTAGCCTACTTTGTATCCTCTATTCCTCACTGAGCATATGTCATTGTTACGCGGATGTCGTATAGATATAATTATATATAGTATTAATCCGATTTCGTGCAAATCCATTTGCATGTTTACAGATTACACAATTCTCATAAAGTGTTCCTATTTATTTGTTCGTTTGTGGTTTATTTAACGATGTAGCCAATACCTCAGACCATACACAGTCAACTAATAGGATTATTAGTACATTCATTAATTGTAAAGCATATTGAGAAAATTGGTCATTGCTCAATAAGAGTGAGATATTATCCGGCACTTCCCACGATGGATTGAGAGAAATTACGAAAACAGTCAGCATATCCTGTTTATGTGCTGAGAATTGTGGTCATCAGTCTGCACGTTCAACCAACCCATGAATTCTGATTAAATTTAGCGCAGGAAATCTACAAAAATTACGGAGGAAATAAGAAATAAATCCTGAATTCCGGTTTACAAATTCCAGACAATTGCTGCTGAACGTGAACTACACTATGAGAAAGACCGCCTTCTGAGCGCTCAGAAACGTCGGTTAACTTCTACGAGACTACAAGGAGCAGAATCCCACAAGGCTGTCATCCTCATACTCGTCGCCGTGAGAGTATGAAATCCCACACAAACTACATTAACCCTGTCCAAACAGTTAAACATTATCTGGCATACTTAATATTGCTTGTTGGAAGACTCACTTTAATTGGGCGTGTAAATGCATTTCATATCGCTCTGTCCAGACCCGAGGTTAATAATGCACGCAAAATTTACCTCCGCATTTCCTATATGCACTAATAGTTTTAACATTTACCTCGATACATACAGAGTCTAATAGAATTGAGTAGAAGAGTGGTAAGGTCTACTACAATTAAAAGGAGACATAGCCTATCTTCACAAATACAAATGACTCAAGATACGCTATAACGGAGCGTTTATTTTTAAACGGTGATCTTCTGCGTTCCATTATACCTGGAACATTCCTGACAATAAACAATTAGTAGACAGGTGTTACGGCGACGAAGACTGCAAATTCAGTTCCCTGTATGTGCTGGAGTGTCTTTTGATGTCGACGTTAAAAAGAAAGAAGTTTAAGAAATAATGTTCAGAAATGGTGATGATGAATACTGGAACTAGCAATGTGAAGAACTGCCAATTAATTGTGAATGTGGGTTCGCCCTGTGATGTGCAACACGTGACTAGACCTGAGGCTGTCCGAATGCCAGGTAGTCAGCTAACGATGCGACCATCGCACGACCAAATCTTTCAGATTACGTATCACAAATTTTTTAAATGCTCACACGGTGTTTTAAATTTTAACACTATACACCGCAGTACACTGTTGTAAACCATTCAGAGTCACAATTGGCTATTAAATTTCTCATAATAATGTCGCGTGACGCACGTCTCCAGGCAGCAGTTTATACACGAAATTCAGGAACATCAAGTGCAAGAGGTTAAGCAAATATTAGACCACACACGTAGTGAAAACGTACTAAATTTATTTTGAATTTTCTTCTCCATCCTTATGACTGGGTCTCAAGTTATTTAATTCTTTTACGGCGACGCCAATCTAAATAATATTTAAGAATTCGGTCCGTACCGCAAAGGAAACAACACTCTACCATTTCAAAGATCAGCTGGTAAAAACGGTTTAAGGAAATATACCCTTCTTACACTGAGAATCGCAAAAACGCTAAGTGAAAAATGCAGAGTCTATTTTCCGAAGCTGATACACGATCAACTGGACAATAAATCCTTCGTCTTCTGTGAAACTTGGGGGTCCATTGTGATGTTCGCAGCAGCCAGCCACTGGACTCTTTCCTGTGGCTCATGAAAGCGATCCTCACCCTTACACCCTATTTAAGACACATCTTGTTGTTCTGTGCACGTAAGCCTCCAATTTTCGAGGCGCATATTATGAAAGATAACCCGAAATTGCTCAGCACACTAACCGGAGTCGACTCCTGGTAAGGGCAATGAATTTTTCTTCAATATCATTCTGTGTAGGTGGGATATGGGATTCGGGTCGGGATTGATTCAGAATGTGTTGCGACTTCCGTTTCCAGCGTTTAAAAGGCCGGAACGTGACGCTGACTACTCGCCACCATCTAATATCAATTCGCTCCAGGACGTCTTCATGGCGTGGTACTTGTGTATACAGACAGACAACACTACCGTGAATATGCTATACAGCGTCGAACGTGAGTCTCTTCGGTTAATGGGTCACTGCAATCTACAGCTTCTATCCAAAACACCTTTTTAATATGCCCAAAATTTAAATAAATAAAGTGACGCGTAATTAATGTTTTATGCACAGTAATATCAGGAGTGTGATGATTAAGTATGCGATTATTGATTTATATTTGTAGCAAATACACATGATCAATGTGACATGCAAAACCGCAAAGAACACGTTTGGGAACCATCAGTACTCCGGAATTGAATGCACCTTCCCTCTCTTTACTTCGAGTCTAGAGCCTTCGAATTCTCTCTAGTTACTGTGGCATCGCCCGTTCAGAATCTCCATTTGCTTTTTAGCAACACATCACCTCCCCCCCCCCTCCGACAAACGTATACTCTTAGGGACATCGCGTACGTACAGCTGACGGAACCTAGAACATCCCAACCAAAATCAGTACCCTGAAACAATCATTTGCTTGAGAGTGGTTACTGTTTTTTGAGAAAAGTGGCTTTAACAAACATACGTACAACGTTCTCTAGAGACGTGGTGCATACCTGCCCTTAGAACACGGCTTCTTGGTGAAGGATTATCGGTCGTCACTATCGAGTACTAAAGCAAGCATTTGGGGAGTCCGCAATGGGTCGTGTGGCATTCACGTTTTAAAAATGGCCGAACCTCTGTCGATGATGACGAGCGTTCTGGACGACCATCTTCGAGCACAACGCCCCAAAATGTTACGAAGATTCGGCAGGCCATTCACGAAGATCGACGTCGTACCATCAACGACTTGTGCGACATTGTTGGGATAGACTATGGGACCTGTCAGTTGATTCTAAATGAAGAACTCCACATGCGACGCATCATGACAACGCGCCAGCGCACACCGCCCTCAAAGTTCGGCAGTTTTTTGGCCTCAAACACCATGGCCGTCATCCCGCACCTTCCTTATTCGCCGTGTGACTTCTTCCTCTTCCCAAAGATGAAAATTCAGCTAAAGGGAAGGAGATTTGAGACGACAGAAGAGATTCAGGCAGAATCGCAGATGGTGCTTGACAGGCTGACAAAGAAAGATTTCCAGGGATGCTTCCAGGCTTGGCAGCGGCGCTGGGATCGTTGTGTTCACTCCCAGGGGAACTACTTCGAGGGTGATGGATGAATTTAATACCTGAGATAAGTGTACGGGTTTTTATAGGCGCAGTCTTGAAACTTTCCGATCGCACCTCGTAGTTAGATTAACCTTGAAGGGCTTAATGAGTACAGTGATGACTACGGGGGTTCAATTTCCAGCAGGGGCAAAAATATTTTACCTCTTCGCCGCGTCCAGTTCTACAATGGAACCATCTTTCGTCCTAATTTACCATTCACAACTTTCCTGCAACATCCATGGAGATGAGAAATGGCCAGATCTAAAAGAACCAGATGCAAAGAGGGGCCACAAAAACAGGGGTGCACTAAAATTTAATATTTCAGTGGTATAAACCCTTAGTAAAATAGCACCACGCCATGAATACTTACCATACTCTGCGCATTCTTAACTTCGATGCTAGATAGACGTGTGGTAAGATTCACGCTCCAGCAGCTTTACAGCATTGGAAGCAGCAGCTGAAGCTATTCTGGACTAATAATCTCTGTCGGGATTTTAATACCGGTCGCCCAGCCCGTAACCAATCGTTTTACTGTCAAACAATCCCGGCTCATCTAGTTCAAAATCAAGGCGGCTGTTACACCATATGACCTGTCCAGTTTATTATTTAATGTTTGATTGTGCGTGTAGAGCATGTTCGAAGCCTTTCACATACTTTGCTTATTATCTGTAGGGGTCCCCACCCGCTCGATCTCTCACGTTGCTCTCTTACTGCACAAAGCAGCACCCCCCCGGGCACTATAGGCCAATTATTGTTCCAAACCCCATCCTGGGCCCAATTCTTGGCGCACCAAGTTGCCTAATCCCGCACTGCTGCTGCATACATTTATACGGCTAAACCAGATTTTAGAATCGTAGCATACCGGCGCTTGGGGCATGACCCCGAGGCTATCGTCTTCTGTCTGCACTAACCTTCTTTGACGAAATAAGTATCCTAAGTCCAGAAAAGTTTTTATGTGCATACAAACAAAAAGAAATGTAGGAATTTGAATAATGCAGAATATTTCTTCCGTCTCGGACACGTTTCTATTCGAGAATTTTTAAATAAAAACATTTACAAAGATGGCCGTCTTCTGGGTTGTTGCACCGAGTAGTCTGGCAGAAATTCACCAGCATGTCAGAGGACCTTCGTGCCTCCATCATCAGGGCGATAAAATGTCGGTAAACTTCTACCAGACTATACGGCACAGCAACGCAGGAGACAGCCATTTACGAACTCACTGCCGTGAAAATCTCAAATCATTCTTAAAAGCATTTACATGCTACAAATCTCGTAGATTTGTGACTAAAATCATGCATCAAAACCTTATGCATTGTACTGCTATTAAGCAGTGACATTACACACGGTCAAGATTTTCTCACTTCCTTACTTTTCTCTTTTCTTTTCTCGTCCCTTACTTTCTACACAACAACGGAATTACTTTGATCTTTTAGCAAATGATATGGTTGCCCTAAGTACAAGCCCCTTGAACATCTGTTAAGCTCCCGGGTCGGCAGCCATCGGCCTTGAGGTTGAGTGGACTCCAAATATCTCTGAACGTGACAGTGATTGTAGGATGAGGTTTTCACAGCAATCAGTGACAGTGATTGTTTCGTAGTCTATTTAAAATCACTCTTTTCAATTACAGTCTTTACACACCACATAATACGAACTGCACTTTGAGACGTGGTACGTTGGGACGGTGTCGTGGCCTATTTCAAAGGAAATATCGCGGTGTTCGTAAAAACTGGTGTCAAGACATCACTGCAGTTATCCAAGTGAGACTGAAGCCTGTGCATCCAGAACACGACACCGCTGAGCTTGACGGCGCTGCGGTGTGGTGTACGAAGTGTTCCAGGACAGCGCAGCGAGAACACACAAAACAATCTGCATATAAACTAGGGGCATGTGCAATTTGTTCTCGGACGCTTTGTGGTTCGAAAATTGGTTTTCTGACGTTTGGGCTACCTTGCACTATATGTGGAAGACCACACCGAGATGCGTATATGGACCGAATGCTGCGAGTTACACACGTACTATAAGTGAAACATTTAACGCGAAAATGTTCTGTTCCTACCTATCAGAAAACATGTCGTCTATACGTTACAAATAATGGTTGATTAATATTTAGGTAAACAACCACAACTCTCATTTGAGAAGGCTGGCACAGGACGGGGGGGGGGGGGGTGTTTGAATGTATTACACAGTAACTGCTGGGCTCCCTTTAAGAGATAGAACTGGACATTTTATTCCCCGATGTCTGCATCAGGGTGAGAGTTTTGTGTGCAATACCGGCCAACGTCGCAGAAGCACTGAGAAAATAAAGCTGGGCGATCCAGTGCGTCACGATCGTCTAGCGAGATCGGGAACACAGGCTTCAGAACTGCTTACAGCACGACGAACAAATTCCCACACAATGGCAAAGAATTTGTTAACAAGAAGGCAATGGCTTCCCAAGTTCTCGTCATTATTATTGTTATTAAAATATGTTTAAAGGTTTTCTAATACTTCTTTCATAAGCGGAATAAAGTTATGTAAACGTTGTTTCCTATGGTGGCTTAAATTTTTATACTTACATGTTATTGTATTGTTTTATCGAAGGGAAAGGGGGCCCTGTGGTCATATGCCCAACGGGCAGCGTTCGCGGTCCACGCGCGTTCTAAGTACCGGAAGATCAATAACTCAGCATTTCACCCCCACGCAGTGCAGGCCTATTTATGAATCAAGTTTATTCTCACAAATAGGGTGTATCGAACGACAACAAACATTAAATATATAGCGCCATTAATTCAGAAAGCTGGATAAATAAACGCATTCTTGCACCACCATTTTAAGTTTATTTAAAATGGTTAGGATATTTATGAGAGCACGATAACCACATGACCGTGGGTTAGAGCTCCGTCAAAGACACTGGAGCTTTTATATTTAAATAGTTGCTAAATTACATTTAAAGTACCCAGACTAATACAGCGAGCCACGCGACAATATATTCTCTGCTATTCCAGGAACGTTATAAAATTTAACACTGCGTCATCACTTCACCTTTACAATTATCGCATTCCCATATGAATGTTATGTTCCGGTTATCGGGATCAATCAAGCCTACGAGTCACCATGAGTTCGAATCATCAATACGTAGGTTAAAATCTAAAAATAATTCTGGCAAAAATTGGCCTCGAAACGCACTACATATATTTTGTTTCTGAACGCTGTAATGAATACTAGAATGGCCTACAATTTTAAAACAAATACTGAGAGCACATGTAATTAACGGATTAGGAAGGAAAAGAGAATTTTAAATGTCAACGAACGTGGAGAAAAAGAAATTGGAGTCGTAACAGTCTAATAAAACTAATAAATAAAGCTGTTGATGATGAAGTGTGTGTAGCGCAGTTGAGGACGACACAAGTTTCCTAAACAATACGTGAATCTTGGCTACAGCGGGAACCAGAAAGGAATGTACGTGTAACAAGACCACCTACCGACACGCCAGAACCAAACAACAGCCGAACCGGCTTAATATGGTATTTTAAGAGTCTCATCAATTTGAGCTAGCCAGTTATTTCAACTAAGGCAAAGAAGCAACCAGGTTCCGATACGAAAGCACACATGAATTAGTCATTTCTGTAACATAAATCTACCTCCCTCAGGCCCATTTAAGATTTCATGTTTCGAAACCATAACTCACATTATAACAGCACTGTACACAGTGAATTCGGAACAGAAAATTAATGTGTTAAACTTGAACAGTGGCGCAGAGATAAAATTAACTTCCATTTATTTATAAATGTTATGATATTCAAATTCCTTAACCTATGAATTATAATTTAAAACATACCCGAAATCAGTTGTGATAATATAATTTTCATTTCCTCCTTTTTTTGTTAATGAACTTCTTATTCACTGACGTTACTTCAAAACATCCCACATATATCAACTAGATGCCAAACATTCCGTTTCCGCTATGGTTCTAGAATTGTACTTTGAGGAAAAGTTGTTCCTGCGACCAAGTACTACGCCAAGAAGGCGCAGAAGTGAAGCTCCACGCATTCTTAAATGCCTTTAACACATTGGACTGAAGGCTTTTTGGACCGAAACCGACCTGAAGTTGTGACAAAAAAAAAGTTAAGGAATGTGAGAATAGCGTAATAATATGGCGCTCCAATATGTGAATGTTCTCCTAAACACAGCTGTTACAAATTGTTGTGGGGGGCTACTTGTCGTGTCCCGTTGCAATATATGCATCGTCTTTTCGAACAGCGCCGTTGACGTCAAACTTGTCTGGGGTTTTCTTACTTAGTTCGCGTACCACTCAACATTGGCTCGCGTACCATAGGTTGCGAAACGCAGATATAGATTATGGTCTTCTGGGTTTCTGCGTAGAATAACATTCCGACTGTGTGCTAGAATTTTGGAGGAACATTGTTCCTCCATCTTCAGCACACAGACAAACGCACATTCTATACATTACTCGTTCATTATATGAACTAACAAAAATGCAGAACAGGGTGTTAACACTATTTTGTTACATCACGTACCTGTAACTGCTAAAGTACGAAATTCTTTTAAGAATATTATGTGACAAATAAAAGTTCTAAAAAAAATTTCTTAATCGAAAGGTAGGAAAGGGAATGTAACTAACTGCAGGAGCCGCCACTGGTCCAATTACGTAGAGGGATGCTGAGCGCATAAACTGAGAGCACGCCCCAAACATTATTATAGGTGCGTTAGTGGCTACTAGTATTGCCATGTTTTTGTGCCCTAAATTAACACTCCATCACCAGAGCAGACACGCACGCAAGCTCCCGAACTAGTAGCTCCCTGCTAGAGCAGTCCACATCTGCACTTAGCGCGGGCCACGTAAACTCATCGGCTCTTTTTTTAATCTACTAGTGTCTCATCTATAACCTTCAACGTGAAAATACACGAAAATATATCCTCACCTTTTGCCTTATGTGGATGTGAAACTTGGTTTTCCCAACCGTAAAGTGAACATAAGACTAAAAGCTTCTGATAACAAACTTCTGAGGAAGTTATTAAACTTGAGAGATGGAAAGTAACAAAAGGAGTGAAGAAAAATTATACAATAAGGAGCTTAATAATCCTTCCAACTAATAATACCGTGGTTAATAAATCAATGAGTGTAAGCTGTTCGAACAGAAGAATCTAAAAAAAATCATACACGTTTTTGCCCGGAAAATTTTAACGAGAGATACGCCCTCAAACTGAATATAATCAAACTATTCCTGTAGGGGATAATAACATTTTGAGTTCCATATCAACAAGAAGTATTTTTTGCCGTCGAGTAGCTAATGAATAACTGGTTAGTGCTCAGTTAATCTATTTACTTAATTAAGAATTACAAAACATGGAGCAATTTCTAACAGTCTTTTATCACAGATCCCGAAGACTCAGCATCAGTAATACAGAAGCTCTTCTAAGGACACAATCAAGAGTCGGTTTCATCCACCTTTCATCCTTACAACACATTTCCTCAAACTCCATTTTTATGTTTTCCCCCAATTTCTCCTGAGTTTTATTTACTTAGTAAGTATTTATTTGTCATTTAAGCTGTTAGTAGCTCTGCATATGTAGAATAGAAGATCATATATAATGAACACTGAACTGGGAAGGATATATGGAAAGAAATAGTCCCGGCCTAATTTATGGTAACATCCCGGCATTTGCCTGGAAGGACTGAATATCTCTTGGACTGAGGAAAACCACAACAGTTCTCAGAATAGGCAATATCCAGTCAAGAATTTAACCTGGGACCTTCTGAATACGAAGCACGATTGCTAACAACCTGACCACGCTCAATTTCTCAGTCTTCCGGGTAGCCGTTTCAAAGACATGCCCCCCCCCCCCCCCTCCGTCACATACAAAAAACTGAGCACGCATATCATGTCTCCCCCATCTGAGCCACATTTCCTCGTAATTTTCCTATCCTTCCAATTCTTTGAGACCTGCATAAATTAGAACGCTTTCAGTCATGTAATTCATTCTTTTCAGGTACACACATACTTCCCCGAGCACTTTGTTTTGACACGTTTTAACAGCCTATATGTTCTTCGTCGACAGTAAACACGAGGTATTACACTTACGTACAAAAGTTTACTTTACGTTAAGTGCCGTTGCTAACCGGCTGCCCAATATCCCAACCCTTCAAATAAATGATGACAGCCCAGAAACGTTTTGCGGTCCGATGAAGAGTGAGTTGTATTTAGGAGTAGCAGAATGAGCTGCGATGATATTATGTCAAGGGCTGACATGGTGTTTCGAAATAAACGCATACTAAGTCTAAACTCGAACCTAGGCAAAATATGTCTTGAGACGTATTCTCCGCTTCCAATACATTTTATTTGTTCTTACGAAAATGAAAAGATAATCTGTTCGTCCACCTTTTCCAAAATTGTTTGCGTGCAAATATTTAATTTCGATGAAATTTTGTACTAGGAAGGGGAAGGATTTATGGTTTCATCTGTCTCAGTGAGTAAAGCGGCTGACTACGAACTGGTTGATCAGGGTTCGATTCCCGGTAGGGTGAAGTGTCCAGAATGGCATTCACTGCATTATTCGAATATTAACATACGTAAATTTTGTCCTCTAAATTAATTTTGAACGGCCACTTCATGCCCATAATACATTTCTGGGCTTATATCGCAAAATATTCTGATCGTTCGTATCCTTTAAATTGAAGTTTGAATCACTTCCTGGCGAGCGTTATAGCTTAGGCAGCCTGCTTGGATTATGAAATCTTCTTCCTTAAGAAGTCCGATTACGACATGTTTGAGTTTCAGGATAGACTTGGAGGAGGCAGGAAATACTTGACACTTCGGTCTGCATCTTTCAATCCTCATGTATTCGAACTACAGGCTGAGAGGCACCTGACAGTGGCCAAGAGGCTTACCGAGCTTGCTTCAAAAATTAATATTGTTCAGGTCTTAAGCATGCTCACCGGCCTTGTTCTTGACGTACAAAAATTATTTTAATAACATAAAATTGGATGAATCTGAAGGTTCTGGCAGTGATGCGTAACATTTGTACAACTGTTTTCTTGGACTTTGTCCATCGTCTAAATTATAATTAAAAACACAACTTTTCGGAAGTTTGATTTTGCTTCCGTCTTCAGGTAAAAAGAAAGACACAACTCTGTGGGAGAAATACGGAGTTACTGAATGTTACAGCTGGTGTAGTTAAGTTATATCGTTATCTGTTCTTCGCGAGAAGAGGAGCGTGTATGCTCTTGATCAGCTTCTACAGAAGTCGTTAGCAATACCTCACCATAACAAGCTTAGTTCCTTCACGTCGTGTAACAAACGTCACGATTCTCGCCCCCTGGTAAGATTATCCGTGCATTACTTTGAAAGCTAGCGTGATCATTCTATTCCCCTTTATCGTACGTCTCCACTCCTTTTTATCACTACCGCTAACCTCGGTTTTGTGTTACTAAAAGGCACTATACATCATTTTGCCATTTACTTCGTCAGACCTTCGACAATATATACTAACAATCTACTTTTATATTCCAATCGTTGTCACGTTTCGTGTCGGATGTGTTCTGGTGGCCTCTCTCGGCCTTTCAGAAGTTGAAAGCTTCAGAAGCAGCAATCTGAAGAGAGACGAGGATGCAAGCTTTGCAGAGTGGGTGCTGATACGAGGAACACTCGTATGGTTGAGTAGTTATGTCTGGTATCGATACTGGGGCGGTCCAGCGACCCTGTTCACATGCGTCGTTGAAAGTGAATACTTACAGACAGGTTATAAAGGTTATAGCACATTTTTTGAAAACAGAATTAATCACTAACATAATGAATCTAAAAATAATGAGATTGGAATACTTTTCTGAGACAAACAGCGATGCAGTACATACACTGTACCTGCAGCCCAGGTTCAATGCTCAAGTGCACACTTGGTCATAATCACGTTGACAAAGTAAAACACCACGGGCCCGTCCATGTCTGTCTGTCTACCTGTGTGTCGTCACACTGTTACAACAATGCCCTTTGATACCATCACTGCATTTTATATTCCCTTGGTTGCTATCTGACGTCACTGAGCGTAATGCAGCATAAAGAACACGTTTGGAAGTTCAATGTTCTCTACAAGAGTACGCCGTTTCAGTTATGTTCTATTGGCCATCACTGCCTTCTGACTGATTCTGGGGCCCATCCAGCCTCCTGATAAATGGGTGCCTTGGGTTCCCGGAAAGGAAGACGACAGGCACTTCAAGTCAATCGATCACCAAGTACCGAGGTTAAGAATGCGTTGAGCTTTACCTCAACTCTCCCTATGCACTTTCGTGGTTCTTAATTCCAGACACAATTTTACCTGTACGTTGACATGGCTAGTGCACCATAAACAAGATTTTCGAAAAATAGCTACTGCCTATCTTCCAGTGCTGATATGCCTGACATAATTGCATTTACGAGCCATATAAAAAAGTCGGTAAATCCAGCTTATGATATGAAGTAATTGCTATGGCACTTACTTTATGAGCGGAATGTCCAAAGTTTTGTTCCCGAGGCCGATCTAAATGCTCTTCAGTCATTCAAAGCAACTTCGGTGAACACACTGCCTGCATATCAAATTAATCACAACCGTGAACCACCGTAACTGTCAACCGACTAGCAAGCTCTCTGGTAGCAGAATCCAAAAGTTTAATCCACATTTTATTCATCCTAATACTGTAATTAACACGTGTCTATAAAGTCACAGCATCTGCAGTAAACAGGCAGAAACAAGAAATGTATAAGATATCTTGCTTTGAATGTTTCACAGGAAGAAGTAACTTAGTAGACATAATCGTAAATGTGAGGTGAATATTGGTAAGGTCGAAAAGGGTGGAATGGCGGGTTTATATTATGGCAATGATGGACTTTCGAGTTCCGTAACAAGAGGGGACTCTCTCGGTCCGTTTCATACGGCAAATGAAAAACGCTGGGCGATAGACATTATTCAGACAGTATAAATGATGACGTCATACTTCTGGGAACTCAAGTATTCTTGATTGGAGCATGCGCTAAACTTTGTGCTGCGAGACTAATTTCACCTGAGGTAGGCCTGCCACTGATCATTAGTAGTACAACAATTCTTAGAAAGACATTTGTACAAACAGCTTGTTCATTGAATTTAGGAAAGCACAAAACCGATTCGGTCCGGTTCTTGTGCAACGTATGTTAAAATGTATTATGATGATTCGATTAGATTTTATTCGCTTCTCTTGGTATATTGATTAGTGAATTAAATCTTGTTGGAATGGTAAAAAGTCAAGAACGTTACGACAGAATGCTGACAATAAATTAATTTGTTGACTCAGACACGGTGTGTATAGAAAGGATAATGACTTTTCAATAAACATGTACACATACGTTAGGTTTATGTATTTACAATCCTTCACATAAAAATTAACCAAATCTGAATACCGATGACATGCAAGAAACAGTTCGCTCTCGGTGCTTCATACAGGCTCACTAGTTCTGATGGTTCTGAGATGCACAACTATGGTCAGGATAAATAGGGCTGTTGTCTGGGATGCTGAGCCGCGTAAGAAATGACGGGGATCAGAGTTGCTTGACTTCCTTATGAGGTTTTCAAATCTACAAACGTAGCGTAGAACAACCTCCTCCCCCACCCATCAACATCCCAGCAGACAGCCATCCTCACACTAGTGGCCGTAAGAACCTGAAATCTCACCTATGGGCAGGATGCTACAGACTGTTTGTTGCCTTCATAAGCAGCGCATTGTGCTGCTGCTGGTGCCAGCCGACAGAATTATACCGGCTCTGAGATCACTGACTTCACGGGTTTCGTGCAGTTCCCGAAGATGAACTATTGAATTGACCCCAGAGAGACAGCGAATCGAGAATCGTGACGCAAACAGAGAATTGAAACCGTGCTGTTACAGTAATCAGACTGAGATGTCGGCCGCAGTCTCATAGAGAACTGCTGATTCCAGATGAACTATAATCCCATTTAAGTTTGGAATGCTTACATCTGTTTCGTGAAGGCAGTCAAGACCCAAGCTTGGTAACCTAAAAAATCTTGTTAAAGACTGTCCCTATTGTAGGTTTATTCACGGAAACGTCTGACGACCGCACTTCAGAACCTCTGGTCTTAATATTTAAGAAGGACACACACGTACTTCAGTGCGTACCCTTAATCATAAAGGTATAAGAAACCGATAAAGAAAGGACAGTAGAAAAGGAAAAAAATCAGAATGAAAAAATAAAGAGGGGAAAATAATTATAACGGTAATGACAAATAGTGAGTGTTATCTGTATTGTTGCATAATAATATTTCTAGATATGGAGATAAAACGCGTCGAATCACTTAATCATCTATTGCTATGGAATTGGTGCTGCTTGAATGTCATTAAGATCCATCACACATCGGCGGCGTTAAATTTCATTAGCGAATTAGTTGCAGTGCGATAACCTGTCTTCGCCGTCAAGGAACCACATTTGTTGTGTCCATGCCACGCCTTAAACTAACAGTGCAACTGCTCGTGATACAAATATTTGTCTATATAATTCTCTAAAACAGGAAAATGAAAAACGCATACGTTTTCTCCAACTAGAAACATGTTTTTAATTATAAAATATAACGTAGGTGTCGTTGTTCATGTTAGGACTGTCAGTTATATAGGACTTGCTACTTACTGTCAAATTACACCACAAATATAATAGCGTTAACACAACATATAAATAATGTGATCCTGTAACATGGGACAAAATATTGATACCGAATAAGGGAAAGCCACCTTCATTAGTATCTACACGACAGGCCGTATGTTGGACTAGATGTCTGATACAGATGATAGCCAATATTACAAAGGATATGTTTGTTTCTTTAGATATAAATATCACACATGATTTAAATACATGTCGGTTTTAACATGCTTACAACAAAAGAGATAAATATAATATGTAACTAATTATGATATCTATAATCTTGAGTGTTTTCCCCCCGCTTGTAATCTAAGATACTAACAATAATTTTCAGACGCGACAGAATATACTGATTAAACTGTATCAAAGCCATTTTAAGAGTTCCATAAAACCATAATAGATAAGATGGGAAGAACATGTAGCACTCATGAGGTTGATTTGAACCGCACACAGAATTATTTGGGAAACCATTTCAAAGACGTATGGTTATGTGGGGGAATATTATTTATAAGGATATTAAATAAATAAGTATGTAGCTTAAATTCATCTGGCTCAGGATGTGGTACAGTGGCGGTCTCTTATGAATACAGTATTAAACCTTAAGGACCCTTAAAAGGCGAGGAGCTGCTGACTAATTTAGCTACTGTTAGCTTTCCAGGAACGAATCCTACAAATTTTAAGTACAGACAATATTTAATACACGGTTTATTTCATATTTCACAAGAAAATAAAGTTGCATGTTTGTCAAGTATCTATTACCATTTACCATTTAATAATCCTATACATTGTCACTGACAAGTTCGCTCGCCCTCCATGTTGTTATTACTATAACTATTACGCGATTGCATTGGCCCCCCAGTGGCAAAACGTTTAAAGTTTCGTTAAAATCGGCAAACTGGTTCAAACATTGAAATTATGACGCACGTAAGCCTACCTTCTTAACCAAGAACTACAATGTAATTTCAGATAGGATCTTGGCGCATTCACCCTCCTATCCAGAATTCATCTAGGATAAAGCAACCGGGATGTGAAGTTAAATACTCCCATCTAACACCGATGTTATGAATGCGTGGAGCTGTATCTCCACTTATTCGCACGTCTGCCTTGCCGTGACGATCACATGTGCACACGGGACAACATTACCTTAATGTTATGTACGTAAATAAGGATTCATCCCAGAATTAAAAACTTTACGACAGTTTTCATGAAACGTAACATTAAAAGTTTCAACGTGTGTAGGAATGCATCAGTGTCACGTCGCAGCGTCCCGTCTACCGGAATACTCTGATGCCGGGAAGCTGCAACTGGACCATGTCTTGCCATACGAACTACTCTTGCGATATGTCACGTCCTGCCGGTCTGTGTCCGTCGTCGCTGGACAGCATCAGCCAGCGACTGGGATTTCTTGAGGAACATTTTTAACATCTAATGTTTGTGTCCTTGTGTGTGGAAAACAAAACGTCAAGAGTATTCAGGTATAAATGTCAATGTTAAGAACGATTTCCTGGTGCTGATAAAGATTTTATGGACAAGAAAATCAACAACATCAAGATAAAATCAATATAAGCTTTGAACAAACTGCAGGCATGTTAACACAAGTAAGTACAGAATTTCTACTACTTAACTCTGTCTGCTTCAGTGTATGGTATCAGCCTATCTTCTGCTGTGTTTCAAGTATCATGAAGCTGTATCCTGATACGTGTATCAACTCTTGAAGACCATTCCAGATATATAAACAACATTTTCTGGATGCAGCAGTTTAAAATAGTTTGTTACCGATATATCAAAATTCTGTTTTACTGAGATATACCTACCGCTAAGTTTTCATCAAGGAAAATATAACCAAAGATGCCAGTCAGTAGCGTCAAGTGTTAATGAACGATGACGCTGAAAAGTATGTACACAGACAGAAAGACAGACACACATGCATACACACTTGCTTCTAGAAGGCGATAATTGGGAACAAAACAATATTTTGCATACACATATAAATGCTATTTATTTACATCATAAATAAAACATGTAGACGCGTATATTTCAATGCTCCCTGGTTTTGTAAAGAAGATCAAGAGACAGACGTTTCACCCGTCCATTAGCACAGTATCACTATTTGCAGTCTTGTTACCGTGCAATAACATCATGTCTGTCTGCAAACAAAGCAGCCTAACCAGGGTCCGCACCTCGAGGACCACCCGCCCGTTCTCTGGAATCGTTTCTGTAAACTTAGTAAGTATGCATTATGGCTGCAATACCATTGATAAGCACGTCTGCCTAATTCTACAACTTCTCCAAGAAGATAAACCGTAATGAAATAAATGCGAGAATTGTATCTGTATACCCGTAATTTTAAGCGTAAAGATGCCTGTCTTCTGCGATGTTGTGACGTAGTCTGGTAGAAGTTTATTGACGTTTCAGAGGTGGTTACTGCCTCCGTCATCAGGCCGATGTGATGACAGAGGCAGCATGCACTCTGCTAGCAAACCTAAAAATATTAAGCGATATGTACAAATCAAGGTCCGCGTTACGAAATATCCTAATTGCTCATTTATTTAATCCATTCCTGGATGGCTCTTGTATGCTGCTGCACATATGCCTGATATGTATACCCAGAGTGCTGTGAACACAAGCTTGCGTGTGCATCTCGAAAGGATTAAAAAAAAGCAGGACAGATCTGAACACTGTCCATTGATCACCGTTTTAACGGAACAAATCAGACAAGAAGTACGCAGAAGTATTTATTTTCTCTGTTTGTTATACTTCACCCGAGTGTTCATGGGAAATATCGGATGAACTGACTTGTTACAAGGCGCAATAAAACAATATTATCTGTCCGAAGCGAAAATATAAATCACTGCGTGGTGAATTTTATACAGAAAACATTACTTGCTGATTTTATCGGTAACATTTTACAATTTACAAGGCACTACACGGAAAACTTATAATTCTGATAAACGGTATTGTATGCATTTATTTCTTAACTCCGTACTTCTAGCGTAATCTTATTTATTAACACTGCAGCGAACAAAAAGAATCTTTACGAAGAGTTCACGCAGCGATGAAACCTGAACAAAGAATATACAAATGATTTCTAGGCAAATTAAGAAGTCAACAAATTAACCGTTCGCACTTGGTAGGATACTGATGACTGCGTTCTTTATAGGAGCATATGTAGCGGATACAGGTGAAAACACATTAAGAATCTGCGAGAACCTTTCAGGGATCAGTTTTATTTCTTCACTGTATGTTGCAGAGTTCTTCGTAAGATGCTGATAATCGCCACATTAGCAAAACAACTCTTTAAAAGAAACGCAGAAGTTCGTTACCGTATTCTGAAGAGATCCTGGTCGAATCTGTCTTACGTTAGTTGAATCCACTCTCTCTTTAATATCCAAAGTTATCTAAGCTTTTCCATCGTTTTCTAGAATACAATTTCGTGCCCATTTCTAGTCTCTACCATGCATGCTACACGTACATCCAGTGTAATATTTAGTAAAGGTTAATTCTCATATGTAATTTTCTCATTATTTTTGTTGCTTGACTGTTTTCTCAGATATTGCGCCTTGAGGGCTCGTAGAAACTCATTGAAATTTCAGATGTGCTTACTGCCTCCATCATCAGGGCGATAAGACTACACGGTGAAACACACCAGAAGACCGTCATATTCACACTCGACCCCGTAAGAACCTCAGATTCCCTGTCACTTAGCACTGTCTGTATATTTCCGGAACATCTGCTCAATTGCTTAGTTCCAAATTAATGCACTGCATTCCAGATTATGGGGCCGCTTGTATCCGTGAAATCAAGATATTGAGGAGGCCATGTGGGGCCCGGCACAGCTTAAAGCTTTGGGAACGACAACGCGATTTGCAGACATCGTTCCCAACTTAGTAACCAACATATTTAATTTTGAATGTTTCGGTATATACATTTATTCAACTCCTAGGAATAAGTAATAGTTGTTTAACAATTTTCGTTCAGGAGCAGGAATTTAGGACGGGTTATCGACTCTTGGCAGGGCAGAATTTTTCTATTCACCACGGCGTCCAAACTGGCTCTTAGATCCGAATAAACTCCTCTCCAATTGGTACCGTATTTATTTTCTCGGGATACGGCATCTAATATCGAGGTTCAAAATGCGTGGAGCTATACATTCATAGAGTGGTGCTTCGTTCAGCACTTTTACATTTAACAACTTTCGAACTACAAACTTTTCTTCTTGTGGCTCTCCGGCGCAGAAACGCTTAAAAAATAGTCTCATCTGGCACCGCGATAAGTTCAATGTGCTGCTTTCCTTCTCCAAGACTCAACAGAGTTCCCTAAGACTGAACAGCGGCACAATTTCAGTACTGAAATAGCAAGAGATTCTACAAAATACAGTAATGACGATACGCTTTGTGAACCAAGTCTGGGTCAGAGGCGGGGCTGGGTTTCTCACGGTGTTACAGGTCAAACGTATAGCCCCCCCCCCCCCCCCGACCTTTTCGTTATTCTTGATCATTACAACCCGTCGGTGACCCAAGCACTGGAGTAAAACAGCCTGAGGGTTCAATGTATTTTGGAACTGACTGAAAAGCAGGACAGAGCGTGGGTATATCAGGTTCCTTTTGTGTGTTTGATTGGAAACAAGTAACAAATAGAAACGATATTCATGACCATGTTAAAAGAATAAAATATTAAACTAATGCTTAATGTTATGACTATTCAGCACAACAGTATAGCCGTGCCTTGCCATATGCAGCAGAGTCCTTGAGAAGCTAATACGAAATCGTTTAGGTAGTCAAGGACGTTTTCAGGGCCTCATGATGGAGGCAACAAGGACCTCTTAAACGCCGTTAAACTTCTACCAAATTACACAGCGGAACAGCCCGGAAGACAGCAGCCATCTTTAGCTCAGGATTGTCTCCAAAGGCTATTTTTAGAGCAAATCTCTCTTCTCTCTGTATTTTATGGCACACAAAGATTTAATTATAGTGTCCAAATCAGCGCTTCATTGGGCCCTATCCTAAATCAGACAAATTCACGTCACATCCTCACAAAGTATTAATCTAAGATCCATTTCTAAGTTTCTCCTCCGCTTATGCCAGTATTCAGAAAACTGTTTTCATCTGAGACACACCCTAATTTATTAAAGACACATGACGGCAGACCACGAAGTTTCGTCACGAAACGGCGGTACAAAACTATGCATGGCCATAAATATGTTTCTGCTTACAAATCCTTCATTTACAAGAATGCAGGCACATGAAAACAAACCATCACTCATGTTGGATAAAACTGTCGATGATGAAACAATCTGTGTATTACAAATTCTAATTACAAAAGGCAAGACAGTCTTTTTCGAACTATAACGTGCATATAAAATTTCTTATACAAATTCGCGGCACATCGATTGCAAAACACTGGTCTACGCCGAAGTATCCCAATTGGACTCTGTTGCCACTGTACAGTATATGGCGAGATTTCGCTTAACTTCCTGGTTTTAGAGGAACATGTTTCTAAACAACACCTTTACTGTCACAGACAAACAGCTTTAATTACAGAAGGAGAGCCATGAAAGACCACAATCGGGTTGGCCGGTAATTTAACTAGCATTAATTAAAATTGGCTTAAGGAGTTTTAAATTCACTATCTGTTGGGTGTGCCGGTAGCAGATCCAATAAGATAGACATTCCGCCCTCCAAGAAAGAATGCAACATGCAACGTCTGAGGGGAACTAAAATTCTTCAAAAGGTATTTATTATCTACCTTTAGCAAGTCAGTTTCTACCTAAATGTGCTCAATGGACAGAAAGGCAGGCGGACTAGAAGGTCGATAACTCGAGTATACTACAACAAAATAAAGATTACGAGAGTAAAAATTTAATTGAGGTTTGTTTTTAAATATCTTGGAGCCCAGCCTTTAGCTATGTAATGCCATCTTCAGGCACCTATACAACTAAGACAGACTTGTTTTACCTTCAGCAAAAAGGAGAAATAGCTGCATAAAGGTTCAGTACAAGTTACGAAACTATCTATAAACTGTCATACGACTGTAGCTACAAACGTAGTTACTTAAATACGAAACGTAACCGGGCGTGAAGGAAAAAATCACGCGTCTATAGAACCATTCTTCAAGGTTGGCAATCACTTAGCTGGTGAAGAGACTCCTCTCTTTTAACGGGATGCGTTCACAAAACCCCCGTCACTAGACCCCATCTTGAGCCAGCTGAATTCAGTCCACACTTGCAAGCCCTTGTTCCCTAAGAGCAATTTAAGTTTGTGGATGTGTGAAACAGCGTATATCGAGAAAGCTGGCTACAACATTCTAAAAAACTGTAAAATCGCAGGATTCCCAGAAAATATCTGCCATCTGAACACAGGAGAAGCAGAAGACCAAAGAAGACATAATGGAGCCGAACAGGCCGGAGACCTACTATTACCAAATTAATTATGAATAAACCAGACGAAAATCCAGGTTCTCGCGGTGCCGAGTAAGAAACTGGCTGTCTTTTGGGACGCTGCACCGTGTAATCTTGTGAATACTGACCGACACCTCAGAAGAACTTACTGCCTCTATCGACAGGGCAACGAGTCGCCATCTTCAAGAAGATACTAGTTCGTTAGCTATGCCAACACCACTTCTAAGAAAAGGGATCGTCGTGTGCGCTCTGCTTGTAACGTTTAATCTCGAACTACGAAAGCATCATCGTATCGCGGAAGGATGATTCAGCATGCCTGATTGCAGCCTGGGGACTCTCAAGGCGCCAGGTAGTGTGTCTCATGCATGTATAAAACCGCCTACTCCTCCCCGGGGGTATCTGCCCCTGTATCCGCTGTTCTGATACTTGTTTTCCCCCATAGCCTGCACGTGCACCAATCGGCCCCTACAGATGGGCCCTCTACATCACAGCACGAAATAACTTTCCTATACCGTTTAGGAAATTCGCTAGTATTCCGTGATTAATTCTTTTTTGCAAGGTTTTGGCCCATTTGATCCATTCCGAGATCAAACTGTAACCTCCAATCAAAAGTGGTCTTTAACTGTTCCTTGCTGAGAAATTATTCTCTTTCGTGTTTAGTGTGAATTTTCGACATCTCATTTAACTAAAATTCTCGCTACTGTGCACTGCATGAGTGGCATACGAAACGGAGGCATGACCGAGGTCGTGACTTCTGGCTTCAAGATATTACGGGCACTTTTCACGACTTGGTTATTCGAATACACGCTTTAGGACCATCTTCCCACATTAAATATGCATTTTTGGCTATATTCTGCCTTCGGTTACAGAATACATACGTAGGCGCGTATCTTCAGTAAGACTAAAACAAGTCAGGTATTTAATTTGTGAGAATGTGTATTTTTCACTTGTTCGGTTGTCTAAGAATACGTGGAGCTTTACCTCCACGCTCCTGGAGGCATTAGTGGAGCGGTGTTTAACCGCAGAGACAATCCATGACCGTCAGACTTTGACAATGACTATATTCTGTTTGTTTAATGAAGTACTGAAGTAGGTGGGTAGTTTACGATATGGTATGACGCGTAACTTCTTGATTTGATCTTTACACCGACAGCAAAATTTATGAGACAATGATGACATATACAGCCAAAACATAGGAGACAAGGAATAAGTATAAAATATTGGCAGGAAAACCCCTTATATAATAGCCGTTGCGACCAGGAAATAACATTAAAATGGATATTATAAAATAGACGTGTATATTATGGAGGTAATTAACAAAATACACTATTTAACACTCATGATAGTTACAATAGTTAATTCCTGCGGCACAGATGCATGGGAAATAGATGAACACGTGGGAAATATAAAAAGCACAAATTCTTATCGTAGCACCTTCACAAATTTCGAGAGTTGGTCATAAGAGGGAGGACAATATTAAACTGGAAGTAAGTTGTGAATACTTGAAGTTAAAATGAACCAACTGCCGATGAATTCCGAAGGCAGGTTTCTATAATAGCGATGATGAACCTTCGAGTACCTTACCGGTAACATATTTGTGACAAACTGAATATTTGTACATCCTTCGTTACTTATAAGGTTAGCCAATTAGCAATCCAGATAGAGTTGTTTATACATTAGGCAGTTAATTATACACTGTAACTCCTTAGCCACTTGAACAGTTATTTAGTAAGTTTGTTTTTTTAAGCAAATACGACGCACTAGGTTATTTTCGAAAGTGTTGGGTGCCATAGAAGACTGGAACCAGAGACGCTATGTTTACCGTATCACCTAAATTGCTGTATGACTCTGGATCTGGCAGATGGCCCAGGGAAAATCACCTGAATTAAACTTATATCATTTATAGCTTTATAACGATTACAAGTGCATACTTTATTAGGTATTTAGTGCGTCGTATCTCTCTCTCTCTCTATACACATCGTTTCAAACTTTATTACGCTCTTGGTATTCAGCAGTAAATGGTGATGAATGAGGAGTCTCCTCATTTCCTCTCTTCAATGACCGAATTATACAATTAGCAACGGGCCATTAGTAGTATCTTCCGGGGAGTCTTATAGGAACGTTAGTCTCCTTTTATGGAAGATATAATTAACTTCCTTGGCAAGTAATTATACAAAGGGGAAAAGGCATTGTCTATAGTGTGTTTATCAGATTTTAGAATTACATAGATGAATGCACAGAATACTTTGCATAAAATTTACTCCTCTCTGTATTTGTCTGGCCATGTGAATTGCGTCACTACGTCTTAGACCTACATTCATTAAACCTACACAGCTTTCTGCACTTTTATATAAAACGCGTATTTACTGTGAGCGCTGTTATCGTTAGTAACCCGGCATGCTCCTCAGTTTCGTTTGTGACAGTTTCTCAATTAGACGGTTTGTATGACGTCAAATTGACGAGATTACGAATTTTGAAGAAAGCGGATGTCAATTTCACAGCACTATTCGAGAATTTGCTTGGACAGACTGCCGAAAAACGACAAACATTTTAACCAAGAAAGCCGCCCCTCGCAGAGAATAATACCCAGCACCTCCCCCAAAAACAACGCAGGAGTGCTGACAACAGTGACGTATGATACCAAAGCAACATTCCAAAGAGCAGACACGGGTAAAATGGCTGTCCGACACTAGGGATTAGAATCGATTCTTTCCTTAATAAATGAAATTATGTGAGACAACAAAAGACTTTGGACAACACTGATGCGCGTAGTGGAGACAAGTGGACAGTCGCCAGAGACGGCGTTGCCAGCCCCGCGGATCTGGCAGTGGAATGTGGTCAGAAGAGGCTCACACCCCCGCAACGGAGCGACTCCAGCTGCTATCCGTAGGCGGACAGGACACCCGCCCTCCAGTGGGGCGAGTGGGCGAACTGATGAACAAGAGTAGTGTTCATGTGGGTCCTTACCGGCAACACTGGGCCCAAGTTGTCGCTACGGCCCGAGGCGGCTGGTTGACTGGCCCTACCTGGGTTGGGTTGGGCTTGGCTCTACAGATCCTATCTCCACTCCTCCTTTTTTAAAACATCTCTCCTTTGCCCCTCAGGGGATGCTTCAAATGGGATGGGCAGACATGGGTTGATGTTGGAAGGGAAGGGGGTCCACGTGCCTGCAGGGCCAACGCGGCGAGCGAGATAGAAATACTAGGCGGTTTGACCTCCAGCCAGGCAGACTGGGCCCATTCCACTTATGGGCAAGACCAGAGTCGCCCTGCCCCGGGGCGCGTCGCGGTCACCATCCCCGGAGACTGCAGCCATATGGTCACAGCATTCTGCTATTGTCTAGCTACAGATAACGAAATTACGTGTGTCACGCTGAAGTGTGACGTCGGGCATGTTCACTCTTCCATCCACAGCGAGATGCCGCGATTCTGCGAGCAGAAGCCCTGAAAACCGCTCCACCGCTGTTAATTGCATCACGGGCAGCCAAATAACGTATTCTTAAAGCAGTTTTACTCAGAAAACCTTCCGCCCCAGACTCCACATTCATCTTGCCAACATAACGAAGGCTTACCCAGAGATTCCACAATTCTTATTTTAATGTCATCAGGATTCTCTGCGAATTCTACTGTGCGATGTGTTCCTACATATTCGGCTCGTCAAGAAATCCTATGCTTTCATACAAACCACAGATTCATTACAGTTGTCACTAATGGTACAATAACATCTACGCGGTTACAATTATACGTGTCTTAAGTGGTTGTGAAACTTGGTATTTAACTCTTAAGAAAAAACATATGTGAGAGATGTTTGAGAACAGAGATGAGCAATACACATGAATTTAAGTGGGTTTAGACAAAAGGATCGGAACATATCATAACATTAAAAGGTTTATTAAATAAAAGAGGATGGGATGGCCAGAACAAGTAGCACGTGGGGGCGAAATGATAAGAATAACTAAAAAGAGTATTTGAGAAACCTAAACACGGATGAAAGGATAATATTAAAATGGGTATTTTAAAATTTCTACATGGAACAACTCAGGAATATTTTCCTTGACGACTGCAAATTGTTTAGTTAAAAAGATGATTAACAATGCCAAAATGCTAATCACAAACTGAGCTAAGAACCTTATAAATGTATGACAAATTTCGTGACATTAACTGCTGACAGTAAATAGGGCTGCCAATAAACATCATAAAACGTGACAAAAAATTTAAAAATGCTACTCTAAATATACACATACTGACTGACGACAAAACTTTATATTTCTTGGTGTGGAGATTTTCAGAGCTCTGCAGCAGTTGGCTACCCTGCTGTCTGCGCTCTCGGAAGCTTATCATTGCATCGGACACCGCGATATTTCACCATTACACGTTGGCAGCCCCGCCCTTTCTTGTCACGCAAAAAATGCCGTCTTATGAAAAATATAGCACTGGCCTCACTGGCTACTGGCTCGTACCTTTTCATCCTGCTCGATAAGAAAATGGGCGGGCGGGAGCAGTGGCCAGTATAATTGCCACGTCAAAAAATACGACAGGAATAAAAATTGAATATTTGAATATTAACTAACGTAAATCAATATGAATTAATTTAATGTATCGCTAGCCTAATGTCTGTTGATATCTAGAGTGAAAGAATAAACGTCCTATCCACGGTGGCGACGAAATGATTTTGTATAACACGTGACAAAACGTCGAAAAATTAGAACAAAGAAAACTGTGTTGTTCTGTGTGGATGCAAAACTTGGGTCCCTTACATAAAGGAATTACGGCTGATTACTTGGAAAATCCAACGCCAGAAAAGGACATAAGACATAATATAATCGCAATTACGGGTGGTATTCTACAGTAAGCGCATTGTCCAAGAAACTAATATGAGTGTGAAATGATCCACAAACAATAACACAAAAGTGAGATTTCGATTCTCAGAGCTACGAGTATGAAGATAGCAGTCATCTGGGATACTCAGCCATGTAGTCTCGCATGAACAGCCCGACGTTTCAGAGGTGCTTACTGCCCACATCTTCAAGGTGTTGGCACACCCACCATACTGAAAAGAATTAAATTATCGCCGTTCTTTCGTCTTTTCCGTCTCTCCCTCCCTTCTCCTTTACTTCATTTCTTTATCTTCTTACATTGTTCCTCCCAAAAGCATTTGGTAGTCCTGCTTTGAAGCCCGTTTTGAGTTTCACGATGATGTATCTAATCCTTCCTCGTAAATCTTAATTTGGGAGCATGCATGAATGCATGAATATGCAATATTGCCCCCAGGAGATTTTAAAACTTCGAATGCCACGCAGCGCGCAACAGGACCCAATCAACAAGTCAAGAGATGTCACCAAGTAGCCAGTCTGTCTGGCGTCAGCCTTCAGGATGTTTGCCTCAATCAGTCAGTTGGACCTTTAGCCCTGTCTCTCTTCCTCGAAGCACAGCCAGAATTCAAAAACTGCTACAGACTAAGAATTTTGCTTCTTCAGTTATGTCCAATGTAATTATCTGGGATTAAACAAAAATAAATGCCTGCTACAATTCAGTTTAGAATAATTTTAACTTCCACAATTATAAAAATACCTAAAGGTGAAGACACAAATTGCGCATCACTCTCTCCATCTGATTGAAGGACATGTGGTTGTGGACCTTCAAGAATGACACAGAATAGTGACGCAAAATATCTGCGAGCCTAAATGGCAAATGCATACACACATCATGAAACAAAAAGGGATACCTACATGTAGATGGATGATATTTAATGTGTATTAAGTGGTTGTGGCGGTGGGGACTGGATTCAACTGGCTCGAGATATGTGGTACAGCGAGCACAACGCTCCGTCTGATTTGTGTCCGTGGGAAGGACCCAGGAGAGATGGCGCTGTGCGGTCGTGTTCCACGAATCGCTTCTGTGTCTATCCCCTGGTTACTTTTGATGGTCCGCTTTGGTGTGTGGGTAGCCTAATAGTGATGGCAGCTAGGTAAAGAGGAGAGGAAAGTTAAGTCTAGCGACAAGCTCCGAACAAGAAAGAACAGGACGAAAAGTATTAGCCCTGAAGGAGAGAAAAATTAGTGAACGATAAGTTATGAAGACAACTTTGTTTGTAGGACTGGGCAAACTAAACAGAAAATAAATAAACACAACTGGTAGAAAGATGTACGACAATAAGATTATATATACTTTACGCATGCGCAGTCTACGACTCCACATTTTGATGTTCATTTAATCGTTATTACAAAGCTGATCGAAAATACAGCTACTTCGTGTAAAGCCAGAGAACGCATTCCTTTGCACTTCGTTAAACATTCACCTTATCAACAACAAAAAATACATACTGTAATAGCTGCAGATCTTAAGATCTATATATATACATTTTCTGGACACTGAGTTGTTTATGAAAACATATTAGAAGTTCTATCGACTTTCATCTTATGCAACTGGCGCCCTCAGTGCGGTATCCAAGAGAAAACACACGCAACGCTCAACGTTGTACATATTAACGTGCTGGGTAGTCAGACTTGTTGCGGACATTACGGGTGACGTGCGAAAATGGGGCATTGGTGTAACGACGACTGGCCGGAGGAACTGAAAAATCCAGGGGAAAGACGTTCAATGCCACTTCATCTGCTACAAATCACACATGGACTGCCACGTGATTGAACCCAGTCAGCCATCAACGCTTTTAAATACCTAACAGGTCACTTACAGGACAATACAAATGTCACTTATTTACATTCCTTCAGGAGTAGCGAAATGGGCATAAGTAACA
Source organism: Zootermopsis nevadensis (assembly GCF_977971745.1). Taxonomy (NCBI): domain Eukaryota; kingdom Metazoa; phylum Arthropoda; class Insecta; order Blattodea; family Termopsidae; genus Zootermopsis; species Zootermopsis nevadensis. Next base: position 15,509,989 of record NW_028259142.1, read on the forward strand.
AATTTATAAACGCACTGTTTAAGTTACGTCAGTCAGCCGTATAACAGGCGACATGAAGGTGTCGTCTGTGTGACATCAGAGCTATGGGCGGAATAAATTTGGCATTTAAATTTCCTAATAAAGTGGCGTCAGACGTGATATAAATGTGTCATAGCCACATCAAGGGCTACATAAAGTCATCACTTATTTACGTGATCTCGGAAAGCCGTCCAACAGGCGACATCGAAGCGTCCAGTCGCTAACGCAGGCGTCACAGCTGCCTAGCTTGGACTAACAGCTGTGCCAGCATCTGGTATCAACCCGTATCATAGTTTATATTAATTAATACTCTGAATTAGTCAAACCACCAATTACGATCCGTTAACAATGAATTACACATACATCCAACGAACTTAATTGCTATACTAAAAAAAAAGAAATGCCCTGCCTTCGTTTTAATCCATTATAATGTTACAGGCAGGGGGACTACTTTCTTAGCAGGTTCAGTATCGACTGAAACCGACAGGCGCGATAGGGTGATTAACAAGTTACTTTACGATGGCAGCGGGTTTCAGAATATTGGACGCTCTACACTATTATACTTCGATTTTTGAACCAATGAGTTAAGAAAGCTCTTTGCTTTCAATAAAGTGACAGCGCGTGTGCTACACTAGAGGACTTGAACTCTAGAATCCTGTGTTCGGACGCCGCTCGTGCACGGATGTATCTATGTTGTGATATCACAATTAAACAGAGGATTTATGATGGTCTGAATCTTCGTCCAAGGAGTCCTTCTAAACGTATAAAAAATTCATAATCTTAGAATTAGTTCGAAGAGGCCACCTGTGGACCAGTCTGTGGACGATTAAGCAAGCAGAAGTAGCCTACTTGAGTTACGAAAAATCATATTAATTGAAGTGTATAATACAGCACCTGCTATCCTGATATCAAATGTCCTGAAAAGTAAATATCCTAATACAATTCTTTAAAAATAAGATCAAACACTGAAGGGGTCCAATGTATGTGGTATTCGAATTAACACTTTCTCTGCTGCTCTGGATATATCTCGCCTTAGTGTCGGCAACTGTGCTAACTATTCGTAGTTTTTAGATAGAAGAATTGCTGGTTACGTTATTGTGGCTATCTACGAGGAGAAGCTTCAATATCACTGATAAGATTAAGATAAATCCAAATTATATGAGGACGTACATCAGTTTAAATGCTGCCCTGAATTTTTTTAAATGTTACAGAGGTTATACACCACCAAGGGGTCACTGAAGGTGTAGTCTGGAAAGAAATGGAAGGAAACGGTCGCCATACGTTTTAAAGTTTTTAAGGTGTTATAGTTGTGGAACAATGCATATATATTCAGTCAGTATAAATGAAAGGTCGGGGAAGTCTTCTTCCTACTTTCCGATTGAGATTTTAACATCTGACTTCTTGATAACGAACCGGGAGTGGCATTAGATATGCAACAAAATATGTCCCCTTCACTTTCGTTGTCATGACAACGTGGTAACATCACCGTGACTACTTAATACTAATAATGTAAAGAGATTAGCGCAGTAACGGCTAGTCCTAGATAAAAGAAAAAAACAACTGCGATTTGAAACACTTCATTTACAGGAACATTTTTTCTTTGCATCTGTCCGTATTTTACCTAATAAAGAGTTTTCCTATGGCCTTGCACTGATGGGGCACTCTGTATATTTCATTTTTTGGCGAATGCTATAGGCCAGACTGAAACTCGGACCTTAGCCAAGCCTTCATTTCAGGCAGGAAGCAGTGTAAAGAAATTTAATTTATTTTAACCTACGAATGTTAATTGCAGTTTTTAAATTTGCCTTCGGCTCTTGCCCGATGAATGTCAGAAACAGCAGCAGCGCACATGCAGATGTCCACTGCGGCTCCGACATGCTTATGACTGAATGAGATTTATCAAAGGTACTCAACATTCGTTCATATTGTGGGAAAATGTGACTCGCGTTTAACATTAAAGGAACGAGCCGAGGAGAATATCTGGACTGTGGGACTACAACCACGGGAGAGGAGCGTTCATGCTAATCATGCTAGCCGCTAACACGATTACCTAGCTTCTTTCCATAAGCGACTCATTTCATGAATCACTAATCATCCTAGTATTCTAAGGTGTATTATCTGAGATATTGAAAGAAACATAGTTAAATACAAAAAATACGACTTTCATCCAAGCAATTGAGCCATATAGAATGTTTTCCTTACCATCTGTAGTAAAGTAAAGTAAAGTAAAGTTTGTCCCACTATACGCCATGTAGGCGCTTGGGGTGAGAGGAGGTATAGCTCCTCTCTTCCTTGACCTCGGCACTAGATGGGGGTGAGTGGTCAGCATCACGCCCCGGCCGGCTTTACCCCCGGGAAAGGACCCCCGGTACCCATTGTAGAGAAGGCTGGGTGGGCCCCAGAGCCGGTCTGGACGCAGAGGCTAGAGGAAAAATCCTCTGCCCCCGTCGGGGATCGACCCGGCCCGTAGCTAGTCACTATGCTGACTGAGCTATCCCGGCTCATTTACCATCTGTAGCAGATATGTAATTATATTAGAACCCGGTGTGAGAAAATAAACTGGATTATTTTATGCCGAAAATAGTTCATAATAAGGCACAGTCTATTATTTTCTCTGAAAAAACATGTGTAGAACAGAATATACAGCTGCTTTACGATGTAGTAAAAAATTAAAGGAATTTTCTGGTAATTATTTAGAGAAGCAGAAGTATCAATACTGCTGAAACACGTTTACGAAGTCCCTCAATTTAATGTTGGCCTTTACTGCTTAAGCTTAATGACACGTGGTAAACACGAACAACACACCAGATGTATTACGCTAAAAATAATGGTATTCGTAGCACAAACAAATGAAATAATCACGCATCTGTCATCCTCCCACGTAATTCGAGCTTTCACCGCTCCCAGGAATCAACGCGATTCAAAAGTCCCACGTGGGACAAATCTGACCCTGTCATCTGTGCCATCATAGCCTGCTCTTCCGAACTGTCGGGTGCGGTCCATGTGTCTAATTAGGCATTTTTGGGGAGTTCTCTTATAAATCTAATAGCGAGATGCTGTCTGCCTGTCCGTTCCGCGCTATACAAACGATTTAACATAGTTCCGCAAAAAAGTTAGCACATATTAAAGCTTCCGTGTTCATAAACTAGTGGAATTTGTGCAACATTTCCGCCAGTACTGAATTTTACAAACCAAAAATTTATCAAACGTGGTATTTAGCTTCACAAAACGTAGCGGTTCTTCACGTTTCTTCCCCTCGGTCCTTCTAGGCAAATGCTGGGATGATGCCTTTAAATATACCTCAACCGATACTTTCGAATTCACGTTCAACCACAATCACGCTCTTTTAGACGTTACATAACAAGTATAGTAGAAAAGCGACAAAAACATCAATCAACAACGGAGTTTCGTTCTGTTGCCGTGTTTTGTACGCAAAACTGAACATGTTCAATTCACACGCCTCGAAACAACGATCCATCATTAAACGGTTCTTAGACGAGAATAGTTACAGATTCCACACTACACCCATGCCACATGGCACTCTACTTAAAACGTGACCTGAACAAGGCTAGTGATTTTATGAAGACGCACTGGCATACAAAACTCCAAGGGCCTGTGTTAAATACACTAGTGTTCCATCCGCCTCAGAACTTCGCGCGTTCCACTATTGATAAGGATGAGATGACTCCAAATAATACTGAACTACCATGATAATCAATTTAAACTTTATTAGAGAGGCAGACTGACGCGTTCAAATACGATCATAGAAATATAATACAAAAGAACTTCGTTATAAAGTAAAGAATATGGTCTAAAATATAGTGAAGGGCACTTTTGTCTGCATCTGAAAAACAGCTGCGGCGCAATACTTTAAATGATGAAAGCATGATCGCAGAAAGGGTTACTAGTTTCAACCAAACCACCTCTCTCCCAATTGACAGATCTTCGAGAGACTTTCTCGCCAAATTTCTAATCCTCTTCTACCCCACCCTCTGTGCATGTCCAGTATCAACATAGCCTTCCAGATTTCACTATTCTACATTTGAAGAGGCGCATAAATCAAGATGCCCCTTGTTATCAGATACCCTGCAATTCATCTCCGTTGCGTTTTCTTAGCATCAGTGGCGTAGCCACGTCGCCTGGGAAAGAATGGATAAAACTAGAATCTCTTTTAGGCGAGATTTCAGGTTCTGACAGAGGCGAGTATGAAGATGACTTGTGGGATCTACACCGTGTAATCTTGCAGAAGTTAACCGACGTTTCAACGATGCTTGATATTTCCATCTTCGGGTTGATTATCTCCCATTGTCCTATCACTTTCCTGCAAAATCTGCTGAAAGACCCACGCATTTGTATAAGAGCTGCAAGAGACTGATAACAATGTGAGTTAAATTCGACAACTAAACTTCCCGTATGTGTGCAATACACAATGGTATCTGCACCAAAACGATACCATATACTATGTACAAACTGAATCAAAGATATTTTTAAATAACTGTCATTATCTGTTCCTTTATGTCGATCCGGATTTCACAAATGAAATACGTAGCTAATCATACACAAATAATGATGTTACAACGACATTAAAGTAGAATTAATTGTATGTAAATGGCAGAGAATCAAAGATGTAAAGTGATGGCATTAGCCATGGTGACTAACTTCACCATAAAATCAAACCCCTTTTCACAACATCGGTTAAATATTGCCAGCTGACAAATTTATGATTTAAAATCTGTGAACTCTTTTAAAATTTAATTTCCAACTGGACATTTTTATATTAACGCCCACAATTAGTGTATCAGTAACTTGTTGCATAAATTAATTATATGACACAAATATTAAATAATAAATATATTCTGAATCAACATTTGTGTCATGGAACATGATAAATTGAATTAAACTTAAAATTCAATACACAGAAGCGATAATTTGATTACAAAAGTAATTCTTATTGTAGATAAAGAGAGTTCTGCATTTAAAAAAAACTCGTTTTTCGCATGTCTTGGTCAGTGTTTTCATATGCAGGTTTCATCGACAGCAGGGAATTCAAAAGTGGCGTATTCTGCAAAGATACGACGTTTGCAGATCTACAGATTTTCGTATGAATCCGTTACTGCTTCACAAGCCATGACATGGTCAGGTACGAACGCGCACACACACACACGAACTTACCTTTCATCAGATTAAAAAATAAAGGTCTCAAAATGAAATGGAGTGGTAATGAACTACTGAAACAACTAAGAGGACAACAGAAGACTGGAAAGAAACGCCTAGAATACCTGCAACTTATTGGTAGCGGCAATATTGCGGGCATGCATTGATATTACTAAGGGGCGTCGAGTTGTCGACCGTGGGCGAGCGACGAGGAGATACATAATGCTGTGACAACTGTCGGTGAAATGCACTCAATCGCCAGGTGGACACACCCAGTTTTTTGAAACAGGATCACTGATGCGGAACCTGTAAATTCATATTTTCGAAACAGCTCCTTAACAACTGATACGACTTGCAGCAATGTGGGGCTGTTCAAGAAGCTGTTACACAAACTATTCTTTTCAGATTTCAATATTTATTCTTCCAAGTGATAGTGTCCCTTCAGTTTTCTTGGCCACAACTTTGTATAAATGTCTCATCCTCCCCCGCGTGTTACTTGAACCGCCCATCCTATCCTAGTCGCTTTAATTGTCTAATACTATTTCGTGAAGAGTCGAAAGTTGAGTGTACATTTCTCCAGCCACCCGTTCCTTCCTCCCCCTTAGGTCCGTTCTACGATCTTCCCGTGGAGTGAGAAATCATATTTAAGAAGTATATGGGCAATAGCAAAAATGCTTCTTCAGATATGAGACGGGAATAATTTTAACCCGAAGAGCAGCAAGCATAACCTGGAATTAATCTTCTCTCAGCCCTTTTTTAACTTTATCGTGAATATACGTTTAATTTCTTAGGATAATTTCAAAATATTTTATCTATGTTACGTTTCCATATTATATTAGCTTTAGCCGACTGAAGACAAACTTGGTTTCCTCTGCGTTTGTTTCCTAACTAACCTGAAATATGTGGAACGTACTGAAACAGCAGGAACCCGTGTGTCTCTTCAAAATTTCAACAAGACTTGAATTTTTTATGAGCTGTTGTAGGATTACACGGGTAAGCACGGTGACGTATGACGTCATGATAGAGCCTTAGGGTGGATGGAGTCCACTGTTACGATATTGTTATCTATCGATTACCATGAGTCGACTTCCGAGAGTAAGTATGGACAGGGCTGTAAATCAAGAGAGGCTACTCAAGATCAATATTGCGAGACACATGATTTATGCGTCTCATGTCAGAAAGGTATGCTGTTGTCTTATTTGTCACAAGAAGAGTAGCTTCAGAAAGTACAGTTCACGCGATCTCTTTGTTGCAACAAAATCAGCAAAGTAAAGCATACGTGTACAATGTCGCACTTTCCGATATATCGAGCTTCTTACGGCTGTGAAAATGTAGATCATGATCTTCTGAAGTGTGACATTCTGCTGTCTTGTAGATGGTTTGCCTACCAACGTCATCGCCTCAATCTTCAGGGTGAAGATACGACACGTTGGTATTCTACTACAAAATCACATGATGTTAAACCCTAGAATATCACAATCTGATATTATACAAGTTCAGTATTTTCTAGTCATTAGGAAAGTGATTGGTGGTTTGTTGGGTTAGCGGCTTTCAAAATTTTGAAAATTTTCCTCAAGACCATGAGATTTCTTTCAATCAAGACTTTTCCATGTTTAGGTCCACAGAGGAGTCTCTTTAACATAATCCATTACATAATTACATGACATTACTGGGATTTGGTCTGAATCTATTTCGTATTTTTGAGACCGGTAAAAAAACTATTTCCACAGTCTGTCGGCAGTTAAAACTAACTACACGTACCCTTTCAGTAACATAAACTCTGTACTGCCATGGAACAAGCATTATTTAAATAAAAATCAGCGTGTAAATCGTTAAACTCGCAATGTAATTTCTTAACTCCTAGCTGCACGGGAACCATGCAGTTGAGGAGCCTCGTCCAGACACCTAACTTAATAACTACACGCCACTTGCCACCACGATCGTAAAATGCACTTCAAGATAGAAAGATACTTTTGGTATAAGAAGTAATCGATTATTACGGAATGTCGTATTTGAAATCAAGAACATGATTTAATGTAATTTGTCTTCAAATCCCTGTCATAAGGAAGCCAATTACTACAATCACGTAACGAGCAGCACTGCAGTCTTTATCAGTTAATGCACGCCCCTCCACGAAGCACGAATAACTTAACAGAATAAAACAACTAAGATAGGAAACAGAATACGGATCCTTTTCAACAGAGTGGAGAGAAGAATATCTGGATCTAAGACATAATTCTTACACTTCGTCAGTGTCTTTAGACTGATCAAATCAAAGATAAAATTAAATGCGTGAGAGAGACGAGAAATTCATACGAAATTATTGTTGGATAACCTGAAGGTAAGAGTCTTTTCGCGAGACCTATCTGTAGATAAGTGGACAACACTGATATGAATTTTAAAGAAATGCGAATTTGGGGCGTGGGCTGCATTAAATCCGCCTCATCTCAGTACAGGTTTCGGTGGCGGATTCTTGTAAACTCGTTTATGACAATTCTCACGTTCTTTGAAGCGCGAAGAGAAACAAATGACTCGAGTTGCAGATTACTTAATGAGATGTAGGTATATACTATTTAGTATCCAATGACATAACAAATTATAAAAGATTGACAGAAACGAGCGGAAAGGGAAAATACGTGGGCCGTGGTATTACCACACCCACTCCCTCGAGTTCAAAATAGAAACTGAACCGGTAGCACAGGTAATCAGGCAAATATGTGACCGAAGGCCAAATTGCAGTTCAAATACACCACAGCGCAAGATTCTGTGTTCAAATACCATAAAATCAATCAACACTCACTTGGTTAATCTTGTTAGCTATAAAGTGGGATACCTCAACTACGGAACTAGACTAGATATCCGGGATTCGATTTCTAGAAAGAAAACTTTGTTTTCGTCACCACTATTTCCGAACTGGCTCTACTAAACGGGTGTCTCTAAAGGTAAACCGTCTCGACAAAAGATGACTGCCTTCCAACTAGGGGCCCAAGATAGACGGACAGATAGGTTAGATACATATAGATGGACAGCAAACAAACAGAGCATTCAGAATTCAACAAGCAATTATTACGTAATGGATACAAAGGTCACGAAAAATCTTAAAAAGTGATAAAAACAAAGATACCCAGTGTCTTAACGGTGACTAAAACGATTTAAGTGGATTTTCTGGCTATAAAAACGCAATGCAGGTTGTAAATTCTCAAGCAGTGTGAGGCCCAATTAACGCTATCAGGGCAGAATGAGATGTTTACGTGTTTAGTGTGCCGTAAACAGCGCGAAGTGTTGTGAAGAATCCGGCGGTTACACTGCCGTGTCCCACATACAGCATGCCATGCCTCAAATACCAACACCTGTAGTTATGCCTAAAGCCACACACCTTAGCGAAAAGAAAAGAAAAAAAACTGACGAATCAGAGTTGAAAAGAACCAAGTTTTTGAAGTTAGTTCATAATCTTAATTTAGTGCTTAAACACCGGATGTAAATATAGCGTTCATACATGAAAGTACGAAATATATCAAACAACGTTAGAAACAATCGGCAAAATAAATGAAGGTGACTGGGCACAATCTGGATGGCCGGAGTTCGAATCTTTGTAGAGGCTCTGGGGCCCATCCAGCCACTTACCCAAAGATTAATGTTCCTTGGATAAAACATAAATCTTTTCGCCACAAAAAGAAAACTGATCATATATTGTCTGATTCCTTTGCTGAATTTTATCAATCAACCAGGCATTGGCTATTACATGTCTGTCATTTCTCAAATGCCAATGATGACCAGCTGATTGTAAATCATGGAAGATTCACGCTGATTATATAAATGCTGCCACCGCAACTTTTCAGAGAAACTAATATTCCCTCTAACCTTTGTTTTTACTTTTCCTCGTAACAATTCAGTTTGAGAAGCGATTGTCTATATATGACTTTATGCAGTCAAAATTACATAATCTGTCTAAACAACATGACAATTTTTAGAATCCTGATCCAGAAGTATCAGAGCAGATAAATGTCCTGATAATATATCGAATTATTACTTACGATATCTGCGACACAAGACTCTGGTTTTAGCACTCACCTGAAAAGAAAGGGAATAATTATTATATATTTACCGATCTGTAGCAAAAAATCTCGAATTATGGAGTAAAATGACAAAACTACAACTAGACGTGTTAGACGATAAAGATATGCAGTTCATGATCAGTTTCTCTGTTAGCCTTTAAAAACCTGCACAAAAACCATGGATGGGTTTTAAACACGGGACCTCGCATATACAACATTACAACTGCCAAGTCTATACACCGCATCGGTAGTAGTGCTTACTCCTTGTGAAAGTTGCCAGTTTCAAAATTAAGTTGTACTGTACATATGCTACGTGGGAGGAAAATCGAGTGGGGGGGGGGGGGGGTAATAGTAACATGGGTAGCGTTTTAAGAAGTAAATTTATTCAATGCAGTGCCATGTTATATAAACACCATTTTTTGTGCCAAAGTGCTTCTGTCATAAATGGAAAAATTATGGTACTGAAAATGTGAGTCGATTCCAAATTGTTTGCCTTTCGTCTAGGAAAAAACATTTCCGATAATAATTCGAACATTTTGGTATTAAACAGCAAAACATTTTATATTCTTTGGCCTGTCAGTCGGCATCGGTAAAGTGTTTCTCTACGGGCCGCATAGCCGAGGACACTTCAGGGACGGGGATTTTTCTGCTTTACACCACTGTCCGGACTGGCTTCTGAGTTCCACCCAGGCTCCTATCCAAGGGTACTGGGGGGGAAAACCTGTCGGAGCTTGAATCTGTCTATTCGCCTAAATCCAGTACAAAGGTTAAGAATTCGATAAACCTGACCTCTTTAAGTTTAAGAATTAATCCTCCGGAATTATCTTCTCCAAATAAAAACGCTTTCAATATCCCATAGATGTTACTCTGTGAACTACGAAACAATCTTTTTTTTTCCTTCTAGCGATCCGGTTTACTTGCAAACACAGCTGACCGCTTCACAGCCTCGTTGCTAAAGAAACCAGGCCAAAAATACAAAAGCAGCTCGGACATTATTGGGATTAGCAATTTGCTACCAGTTCTTCAGTTCCGGTCGCTCATTGAAAGTGCCAAGCCACACAGCAGGGCATTTTGTTTCGCTGAATGAAAAATAACCCAGTGATTCAAGTAGCGAAATGAGTTAGTCTGCTGTGAGAAGAGTGACTGACACGGCAAAGTGGAACTAAAACGTGGCGTTGCTTTATTATGGGTCCCGTGCCACGAATAATGATAGACGAGGATCGTGTTGATGCATGCCGTTATCAGCGGCGGCTAGTTGTCACAACTCAGAAGCAAAGACCAAGAAAGTACTGAAGGACACGTGTTCTAATACAACACAGTCACTGGCGAATAAGATAACACAATATTATCTTTACCCTTTGAAACCGAAGCTCGTCTAAATAATTTAATAAAACAGCCCGTGCCTCAAAGAAAACACAACACTATCTCCGTTACAAAAGTCGACTAGTTAATGCTCTCTAAGAAAATAACGTCTGAAGATTTCTGTCTTCTGGGTTGTTGCGCTGTGTAGTCTGGTCGATGTTTACCAACGTTTCAGAGGTCATACTGCCTCCGTCATCAGGGCGATGAATATGCCAATAGGGTGTGAGGAGTTGGATTTATAGGCAGGGAAGTGAAAGGTTTAGCCTGCCCCGAGCCAATGGGAGCAGGCAATAACCCAGAAGACAGAAATTTTCATACTCACCGCTGTGAGAACCTCAAGTCTTACAAAATAACGTCTATTTACGCTGAGAAACATATACAAAACGCGCGATACTGATCCGTAAAGCAGGTGGTGCATATACCACTGAGCTTTACAGTGTTAAGACGAAAATCTATTACGTAAATGGCATCTTCCTTGAACCTCTTTTAAAATGACTGTGGGCCGGAACGGACCTTTCCGGGGCATGAAGCTGGCCGCTGACCATATGATGCCGAGTTTAAGAAAGTTGCGTAGCTACGGGCAGACTTAACTTTATTCACTTGCATGTCTTCTGGGCGTGGCATTGGTATCTTTACGTTTTGAAATTAGGAATATTAGCTTTATACCAATATTATCAGTCTACGTTACTTATTTCTGGAACGCTACGTTCTATAAAACAGTGGCTAGCTTATGCTGTAACTTACGTCTCCAAGAATGTCCTCTGCCTATGAAAAACGTTTACGTTCTGAAAGTTGCAGCGAAATCAGCAATTTGGATAGACGCACCGACATGATGCAATCTCTTTTTTGATCCCGATGATATTACGAAAGTAAGATCATATATAAGAGAGTGCATATAGACTAGAACTTAGAATGGCATCAAAATCATGGCCAGGGCATGTATTTAACACAGTTTTGTTTTTTTCTGTAATGTCTTGGAAAGAAAATGTCACCATGAATCCTCATCACAAGACACGTAGGTTACATGACGTTAGTTAGTCTTATTGCGATGCATTCAAACTCGAAATAAAGTAGGCCCCGTCCATCATCCACCATGTATCTTGCAAAAATCCCTGATAATAGAGATAGTATATTCCTTTAAACGTTTGTATCTACCCATGAGTCCACACGTCACAACCTTGTCGATTAAACGTAACAAATTTCATGTCAAAGAGTACATATTTATTGAGAAACTGGCAGTTGCTTAGCTGGCAAAGGAAGTCCTCGCCTTGTATGGAACCATAAGGTTTATTTACCATGCTAAAAGAAAGCCCAGCATCACGCCTCGGTCCAAGCCAGCTGACTCCAGCCCACATCCTTACACCTTGTTTCAGTACGACCCGTTTAATATTAACTTCCCACCTACGCCAAGACGCAATGCACAACTTAAATGCATGCTGCGGAACATCGTTTGGTAGCCACAGTGATGAACTTAGCTACAAAGCGAAGCCGCTACTGGATGGAAGTCCGACAACATAAAACAGGTAGCAACAGTAGGAGGGATCATCCCGCCCACTGGTGCTGTACTACCACACTGCCTAATCACTATGTGCACGCAGCGGCTATAGCACTGGGCTTGGTGCTCTACAAGTGTGAAGCCTAGTTCACAACCAGCCAAACGAGAAACTGTATTGTTTATACAGGGAACCTAATATTTTCAGGACAGTGAAATCAATGTGGTGACGATTGTAAGCACACAGCCGGGATGGGAGGGGGAACGGAATTGATGTAAATTTCCGGTTAGAAACGCCATGAAAATCAGCTATCCAGAAGACGAAACAAATGTGAAAATAACATTAAGATAAAGATTTCCGTCTTCTGGGTAGTTGCGCTGTTTAGTCTGGTCGATGTTAACCAACGTTTCAGAGGTCATACTGCCTCCGTCCCTGATGACGGAGGCAGTATGACCTCTGAAACGTTGGTAAACATCGACCAGACGACACAGCGCAACAACCCAGAAGACAGAAATCTTCATACTCATCGCCCTGATGACGGAGGCAGTATGACCTCTGAAACGTTGGTTAACATCGACCAGACTACACAGCGCAACAACCCAGAAGACAGAAATCTTCATACTCATCGCCCTGATGACGGAGGCAGTATGACCTCTGAAACGTTGGTAAACATCGACCAGACTACACAGCGCAACAACCCAGAAGACAGAAATCTTCAGACTCATCGCCCTGATGATGGAGGCAGTATGACCTCCGAAACGTTGGTAATCGTCGACCAGACTACACAGCGCAACAACCCAGAATACAGAAATCTTCAAATTTTTAATCGCCCTGATAACGGAGGCAGTATGACCTCTGAAACGTTGGTAAACATCTACCATACTACACAGCGCAACAGCCCAGAAGACGGAAATCTTCATACTCACCGCTGTGAGAACCTGAAGTCTTAAAACATTAAGATAAATTTTAGGTTCACAGGCTGTGAAGATGGGAGGTGGATAGAACTAGCTCTTGATTGTGTAGAAAGCCAAATTTTTTAATCAGCGCTGTTGAACCTTCGGGTTATTCTACAACAGACTTAGCAGAGACTCACAATTTCATGAACACTTCTGCAGGGTTTGTACTTTCTTCCATAGGCAGTAGCACACCACAGGAGCCGTCACTTATCTGCCGGGACCTGCTTTGTATTCGCTATAGCAAAAAAAGTCTGGGAAAACAAAAGAAGAGCTCTGATCATCAAATGTCGCTGTATCACGTGCTAACATGAGCTCGTGAGCACAAGAGAGGCCTGTGGAGGTCAAGCGTGTGACTACATAATGGAGAAAGTTTATGGCGGTACACAGGGGGGGGGGGTCGCTTCTGAAGTCTGATTGTGAGCCACAACATTAAGCTCAAAGTAGATGAATAAATGCTTCTAAAAAAACAAGGCGTTCAATTTCACGGAAGCATAGTTTCAGTGAATACGTATTTCACACAAGAACAATAGTTCTTCATGAACTGTAGTTTAGCACGCTGTAATAAATTTAAACTATTGTTTCACGTCATAACGGCGCCCCGCTGTTACTACAGTTCTCTTACGCTTGAAGATCTATGAGCGTTCTTGGACGTAAAGTGAAAACGTAAAGTTACCTCTGCCTAAATCAAACATCATGAGGGAGCATGAAGATATGGAGGTAAGATTCCACACATTTTATTCCCTGGCAATAATTAGAGGTAAGCCGATTTACAGGTGAAACACACTGGTTAAGAAAGCAGGCAGGCCTATGATACAGGATAGGTTATTCTGGACGGAAACTAATATTTAATCAGAACGTTGAAATCTACTGATCATCCCTATAACGAATACTAGCAGAGCAGGCGTGTAACGAAGACCCAAAGGGCATGAACGTTTCCCCCGTTTCCTTTTAACAACTTAGCTTCTTACGTCATTCATACTGCGCCACGTAGTTTATTTATGTACTCGCTGTTCGAATCATAAGTTTATTTTTCTCTTAGTCTTCCTTTCTTCATTTTTAGTTTCGTTTATTTCCTTGTTTGGTTATCCGTTGGTGTTCTGCACAGACTTCTCTTCGACTGACGGGCATTTAATTCTTTCCCATTTGTAGCTGGAATGTTCCTTCGATAAATTCCAGGAAGCACTGTAGACTACCAACCACGTGGTACAATATCACAGAAACAGAAAATAATGGATATCTAAGCAGACCATTTTCCGTTAAATTCTTGTGTTTCTTTTACGCTTCCATGTTAAGTTCTCCTTCTGTTCACGTGAGTTTTGCAGTAACATATGTAAGCCTGCAATATTTACGGAACCTTTCCCATTTAATCCATATTCTATTAAAGATAGGAATTAATGCAATTCCCAGGTTTGCCCTGCAGACTTGTCCATTTATTTGCTGTCATTAGAAGCTGGATAGGAGTTTAATTCATATTCTGGGATAACATCGTCTTTATAACTTTATAGACACGAAAAACGCTCTAGATCTTATCTTGGCGATAAAGAGTTTTGAAAAATTCAGAGTTCAAGTTTTTGTAACAATGTTCCCGAAGCAAGACAACTGGACTTTTCCTTATGCTTTCAACATTGACCCCACTTCTCCTATCTGAGAAGAGCCTGCCGTCACTTGGTAGGTCTCAAATGAAACTGAGGTGAGACTCAATCCTCGCCCTGGTACGATAGCAGAAATATAAAATAAAAACCGAACTTTTTTGCAAAAATATACTTCTCGGCCTTTCAAAAATAGGAGGGAACTACGGGTGGGTGGCATGTTTCATCTCTGGGGGCGGGGAAAAATCCTCGTCCTTTATGTTAAGCCCCAAAGAGGTGCTGGATAATTTCTTTGTGAAGCAGGTGGTAATGTTAAAACAGAAGGCGGTCCCAAAGGCCACGTGATTGGTTTGTTACTTGTTGTATCCCCTGGGGGGGTTCACCGAATAACTCCTTTTCTACTTTCCAAGGCCAGAGGTGTCACCGTGGTAAAGGAGGGGGGAGGGGGGAAAAAAGAGACGCAGATACCAGCATTCACAATAATAAAAAAATAAACTATTTTTCGATGATTTAAAATATGGTTCGTTTTCATTCCTGGGCTCAATTTACGTCTTTGCGCCCCTGAGGTATCGTTTGTTAGACGGGCTTTGTTCGCCCGCCCCGACTTCGTAATGCATTGTACTGCTTGAGGCTCCTTCTAGCACGAAACAGCGGTCATTATTTTACTTTACATCCTCAACATGTGGCTGGCCGGCTACTTGAGGGTATCAGTAAGTTAGCTTACCAGCCACAGGCTGTCTCCAGGATCCGGTCACTACAATTCGACTGGCCTTCTGTCGTGGAGGCCACGGTATAAAATGTCTTCAAGGAATTCGTTGCTAAGGCGGCCGTGACGGCTCCGGACAGTCAAGAATCGATACCTGGAAGCGGCCCTACAATTCTCTTGAGGCTGTGCGAATGAGTTAAGGAGCTTATTACCTCCTCATCTGGGCGATCTCAACATCCTAGAAGACAGCCATCTTCAGAACCTCGTAATTAAAAATTCGCTAAAAAAGGATGAAAGACAGCAAGAAATATCACAGAATTTAAAACAGAAAATAAATAATAGCCATGCTACATCCGAAATATATCACAGCTGCCAGGCTTACGTACCTCCACAGACTACTCACGTATCACACACTATAAACCTTAAAGATATTTAGGAGCATTATAACTGTCTTCAGAAACAAAGACATTTCATAAATGTTTAATGGACAGTTTGTCCTATCAAAACTTCGAAACCGAAGCTTGTCCAAAGAATATTTAAAAATGTAGTTCCTTTCTCCAAGGAAACACAACACATCGCAATCAAAATCAGCTTGTTAAAGTTTCTTTACGGAAATAACCTCTATTTATTCTGGGGCCAATAAAGCAAATGTTACATATATATAGTCACCAGTAGTATGTAAAGTGTTAAAACAAAAACACTTGCGGGAATTACATTCGCATTAATTAATCAATCAGTTCCACAACAAAAGATATTTCCTGTTCTTAAAAGGCCTGTTTGTAAAAATTGTTACAAAACATTTCCGAATTAATTTAGGTAATGCTAAGACGATGATGTAACTGCTTAGTGGGGTGAAATACTATCCACTATGAAAAGAGAATACACCGTCTTTATGTGGATGACAGTTTCGCCACACTGCTGGAATTTCCTTGTTACTGTGTGTAGATATTGCAAAACGTTCGCCAGCTTCAGTATATACTGCATAAAACCTGGCGTAACCTGGTATGAAGTTGTCTAAAAAGTTGACAGGTCACGTGCTTACAGGTACTACTGTTGTGCAATAAACTGCTTTTAGCTTAGCATCCTTACTTATTAAGAAATGATAGGCGTATATGTGGTCACGTCCACGTGAATCTTCAGTAATAATTAGTGAGTCAATTAATGTTTTTTAAACGAGATATGCACATCAAGCAACCTGAGGTCATTACACATTCGTACCTTGTAAAATTCCAAATATAAATAATATGAAAATGGCGGCCATGCGAACTTTCAAGGTAAGAGATAGGGTCATATTAGTATTTCTCAATATTTCTGGTATCGCTAACCCCTCCTCAAAATTATCTTATACATACTGATTAAAATGTAGACCAACTAAAATACAGACAGAAGCTATAGTTTTATCGTCGTTCTTTGACTCCAATGTGGAAGAAAGAAAAGTTATGAAAAACTCTTAAAGCTGAACAGTAATACAGCGCCAAAAAGGGGGAAAACTAACAAAAGTGAGTATCTATTCGAGCTGCAGACCACCCGGTTGATAAACGCTGACTTAAAGAATCCTCCAGTTGTGTGTGGTAATAGGTCTTCGAAATAATATTCAAAGTTTCTTAGAGATGCCATGTAAAATGTTAAATAAAAACATGTCGGTCCTATAAAACTTGTATTTAGTTTTATGTTGGAACCATTGGGAACATGGATGATTATACATCATAACATAAGTACAAACGTAGTGTGAACATAATTTTGAATGTTAAAAATTGAAAACACGGCCCAGCTTTATGGTCGGAAGGACTTAACTGATAATGGTGCCTAAGTTCTCGGCAGTTAAACACTAGTTTTAACACAGCGTATTGTTCTTATGAAACATGTTCGAATAAAGTTAAGCTCAGAAACAGCTGCAGCTGTCTTGTACGACATTAAGGTAAACTGCTGCAGTCCATCACGGAGGTCACGACCCCGTGCACAGACCGCATAATGGCGCGCCACACCACAAACTTCTAGGTCACAAATCTTACTAAGGAGTGATGTGGCCAATACATTATGGCGCAAGGGTCAGTAAACGAAGAACGAGACAAAGACAGAAATAAATGCATGAGGCAGACCACGCAAAATGCGACAGTCTGTTTCAAAGTCCTATCCTGCGATATGACTAACGGGATGAGAGAGAAAAACACGAAAATCCTGGGTCAGGATAGCCGAACTGCGGACAAACAAAACCCCTCCTAAAAACAAGCAATGCTAACATCAACCGTCACTCTGTGCTTCAAACGGTTTAGATTTTCTGAGTATTTAACATAACAAAGTAGGCGTTCAATTAGAGCTTCAGTAACGTCAGAAAATCAGGCTGCTATCAGAGGCGGGCGTTCATGTTAGCTGTGTTAGGCTGCCAACACTTCGAAAAAGGGAAAAATAATCAGTCTTACTTGCGTGGTACAGTATTTGGCTAAAAATTTTGAAAAAATCACGCTTGTTAATAAGTCAGTCAACCAATCAGGTTATTCCTCGTGAAAATGTCGGTTATGATTAGAAGCGTAAGTTGATTCCGCGTATTTTACTGATAGGGGCCTACAGACAGATGCGTGCGATACCATTTCTCATGCAACAATATCCTGATGGCAAATGCATTGTAAGTTCTCCGGCATAACCCTATCCCACGCTTCACATAACCCTTGCAGTTACGTGTCACGGTCTTAAAACAATCCTGTTGCAGATCCAGTTCAGACGAAACAACTCGTCTATGACGCGAAATCTTGGGATCTCAACTAGTCGTCATTCTTCACCTGTTGAGTACTAGAATTAGATGGATTGGGGTTCTTGATGTAACTACCACAGTCCTGACATATTTGAAGCATTACTTTCTTTCACAGTGTCGTGTTTTGTATACCGAAATCGATTCCCAGAAGAGGCAGCAGTTCTCTTTATCATCACGTCACTTACTAGCCGGGGTGGCTCAGTTGGTATAGTGACTGGCTTAGACTGGACGACCAGGGCTCGATCACCGAAGGGGCAGTGGATTTTTTTTTTAACCTCTAGGGTCCACCAAGCCTCCTATCCAGTGGGTACCGAGGTCCTTTCTCGGGGTTAAAGCGAGGCCGAGGCGTGGCGCTGACCACTCACCCACATCTAGTGCTGAGGTTAATGATTAGGAGCTATACTCCTCTCCAACAAGCGCCTACGTGGTGTATAATGGGACAGCTTTTTCACTTTAATACGTCACGTACTAAGCCACGTATTTGATGGGCACTGAATATTCTTTCGAAGATAATTAAGCTATTGGAGCGTAGAGCAAATTGTTTAGTACTTCCATGTAGTTCTGAGGTTAGTAGACATGGAATTATGCATTACACCTCCTATACTCTTCGGTAACCCCTTGCGGTACACCCGAATCCGTTAACTTTACAATCGTCAGAGCACAGCGAAACAAGATGCAGTGTTTCATACAAAATTTGTAAACGTGTTTTATAACATATCGACCAACAGATTTCCCGTTTAAAATTACAATGATTCGTCCAACCAAAATATTTCAAGCGGTGGCCATGTTATGTCTTTGACGTCCTGAAAAAATATTCCGACGGAAGTTCAATAATTTTAACAGGTGAGCAACACACAAGATCCTACGATGAATTTCACAGCTATAACCTCTTCTGTACACCATTCGATTCCAGTCACCAGTGTATTTCCTGTTCTGTCAAGTTTGTACAATAAGTATATAAATAAGTTGAAAAAATGCATTTTAGGAACTTCACTGTCGACATATAAACAAGAAAATGAAATGAAGCAAGAATGTGGTGTGCGAGAAATTAATGACAGCAGTAATAACCAGTAGCACAACCTAAAATACACTGTTTTATGGTACCTTGTGATGGTGAGCTGAATATAAATAAAACGGAGACAAAATATTTTATTACAGTGGACATTATTTCATAAAACAGACCCGCACATGCGCAACGTCAGGTCCTTTGTATACATCACGTATAAAACAGGTTCCGAATTCTTTTTCTTATGGTCAAATAAAAAACATAGCTGCAGGTTCCATTCTGTGGCATCCGGAATATACAAGAATTAATCATCTCGACTTTGTCCAACGATGAAAATAACCAGTGAAACCAGTTGAGTCGTTTCCTACGGTACAGCGCCTTGATTCATAAGAAAACCGCTCTGGCCTCCCGGATCTGGAAGAAGTTGGCTCCTCACCTCGAAAGCAAATGGCTGGATGGCACACTCCGTCACTTGGTGCCTGACTGACTGGCTAGCTCAATCGCTCACCCACCCAGTCACAAACGGAATGGCATTTAACGACCACAGATTAACTTAATAAATAAATAAATATATATATATATATATAAATGGCCGATACCGACAGATTGACTACTGACTAGTGACTGGCTCAATGTGGAAAGATTGCCTCCAACTCACTGCTTGATTGATTGGATCTGACACACTCACTCAGTGACCAGTGATTGATGGCTCTCTGACTTACTCGCGGACTGATCTATTGTTAGTTTCTCCGATTACTTAACTGACTAATTTATTTATAGTTCACTGACTGGTGTGTAATACCATGGCCCGCGGTAATTATAAAAAAACTAGATCAGGCCCTAGGCTACTCTAAGGCTGCCCCATGCGTGGTTTAAATAAGCGAATTCTGCGCTGAGTACTATAATTTACTTGCATTACACATATCTCAAGAAGGTTCGTGCATTCATTTCTTTCCAATAACCAAATGAACGTTTCTCCAAAACTCCTGAATGCACCGAACTCATGTTTTTCAACAGGTATACTATCGGATACAGAAAATTTATGCTACCAAGAAATAACGCGAAATATTAGTATGCTGAATCTAGACCGATATATCGTAGCTATTTATCTGCATCAACTGACGTCTCTAATAAATTACATTTCAGTTGAAGCACACAGTAAAATACTGCACGGAGAAGTCAGTTTTTCAGGAGGTATTTGGAGGGAAAGTTCCACGCATTACATAATCGGGAAGATACGATATTCATACTGAAGAACAGTTTGGCAGAGTCGATAAGCACCTATCAGGATTCGAAACATGGGCTTTAAAACAGGAGTCAAAACGGATGGAAAATCAGGTCTTCGTGTATTTCACGTTTTCTCCTTAGAAGAGGCGAAAGACAGCCCTGAAGGAAACAAACAGTGAAAAGAACAGTCTCTATGGAAACAGAACAGTGTACCGAATCAGGACTACAGACAAACAAACTGCAGAAACAAAAACAACAAAGGATGACAGCCATAAACAATAGACAGTAGCCCATCATCTGTGTACGCTTCTCCTTGTCTTTCGACGTGCCACGTCCCACGTAAGCGAAACTACATGACTGTTACGCGCGTCTCTTTCTGCTCCAAGTGTTTGCCTTCAGAGCGAAATGTTTTAAAGTGAAGACTAAAACAAAAGCTATTACATGTAAATTCTTCATTTCACTTAATCATGAAGTCCTCTGTTTTAGTTAAGTTATCGTGTTTTCAATACGCAAGACGTAATGTTCTTTCTTCAGTGACATTAATTCGAAATCAATTACGATACCGCTGTATGAGCAGAACGTGACGTACGCATAGCGGAAATTTTAATCGGAAAATCTACGGATAAAACATTACTTTCTAGACATAGACACAGGCATAGATATAAGGATAATATTAAAACAGATTTTAGACGTATACGGTCTGAGAGGAGTGACTAGATTCAACTGAGTCAGAATGCTATAAGATGGCGGGAGATATATGACAATTAACCTTAGAGTTCCATAAAATACTTAATTTCTTGACCAGCTGAGTTACGTTTTTAACAAAGACCTTTGTCCCAGAACGTCTGAGATTTAAAATCTTAACGACGCCTAATGCCCTCCACAAAGACACGTGGCCGTATATACCCAGTGATAGTAATGTTACTACTAATTATAAAAACATCAATCTCTTTGTGAAACATCAGTTAGTTACCTACACTAACGTCATTTAACTGTAATAACAATAGAAACAGTAATATACAAAACAGGAAACGGGTTGTAACTTATGGTGTGGGTGTTGACTAACCTGCAACATCGTATTTGAGAAGGCAGTAAGAGCTTTTTCACTATGCAGTGTCATGTTTGTCTTATGGGGCCGTATGTTCCATCTTTGACTAAAGGGTTAAATGACATCGAACTTAAGATTTTGGTAAACACTTATTTCAGAATAAGATCCAGTACTTGGCGTCTTGGGGTATGACGGCTAAATTACCAGTAACATCGCGCTTATGGAGACAGTGAACTCGTTTTGCAGAAAAAGCTAGTATTAAATGATTTGCTTATTATAAAAGAAGGAAATCGTATGTGACTCCATTTGTAATCTGGGGAGGGCGTTATTTAACCTGTTACGTCACACCTTTAACATCTTCAACGTTATTTCAGAAATAAATATATCTTGTTTCTTATGCGGGGACTACGTGCCCCCGCCTTCAGGTTTGAGGGTTACATAAGCGGTGACATACTTCTTTAGAAGTCACTGAACGCAGTTGATTCCCATTTCCTCCAGAATGACCTGACTCGTACTTCTAAGTCAGTCGACCGCAGAACAAAACACGCCACGGAAAACTCATCAGGTTGTTTCTATTTTTTACCGAGCGTAAATAGCCGTGACGACTACAGCGGAACGCAGATCTTGCTGT
This sequence comes from Zootermopsis nevadensis, assembly GCF_977971745.1. Classification (NCBI taxonomy): domain Eukaryota; kingdom Metazoa; phylum Arthropoda; class Insecta; order Blattodea; family Termopsidae; genus Zootermopsis; species Zootermopsis nevadensis. Next base: position 15,531,983 of record NW_028259142.1, read on the forward strand.
GTGTTTTTGTATCTAAAATTGAACAACATGTCCACGAGATAAAGATATGTTGGAGCAGGATACGGTGAATTATCGATGTAATTGGAACTTTCAGAAACAAAGTTTTGCTTATTTGGGATATTATTATTATTATTATTATTATTATTATTATTCAGTGTTCTGTCTTACGACAGGTCCATTGCTCTGCCCAAAAAGAGCTCTCCAGTTTTCCCTATTCACAGCTTCTCGTTTTAATTCCTGGAACGTCATCTTCTTTCCTTGTTTAAGATCGTCAGTTATCTGTATCAGTCTTCTTCCCAGTCATCGCTTTCCCTCAACCTGGCCTTCGATGATATCACTCAGTAACCCATTCCTTCGCATAATATGCCCCAGCCAGTTAGCTTTCCTGCAGAATGTTTCTTTGCCCGTTGACTCTCCTCAATACTTCTTCGTTGGTCACTCGATCCGTCCACCTGATCTTCTCTATTCTTCTCCAACACCACATTTCAAAACTCCAGGTATTTTTGTTCCTTCTTCCTGATTGTCCAAGTCTCTGCTCCATACAATGCGACACTCCATACGTAACACTTATTTGGGATACGGCAATAAAAATACAATGTACGAATTTCAAGTCGTACAACGACAATCGCAAAATATACGAGAAGGAGAAAGAGCCGAGAGTGAACTACGCCTATTGTCGTAATTGAAAAATCTATTTTGCTTAGGGCACACGAAGCGACGTAGAATGAATGGCTCCTGTACACAGTGCCATTGTTTCGACACGGCGTACGCGGCGTATGTGGGGTGGGGGATAGATGGAGGCGAAAAGGTAAAATAATAAAATAAAATAGTAAAAAAAGAGAAGCAAGAGTCAAAGTCAAATAAGGAGTTTCGTATTAAATTCAGTGCTAGACTGAGTGGGGGCGCGCGCAACAAACCCTAGGTTATTAATTTCTATGCTCTCTGTGCTACGTAAATCAAACAAAATTACAGGGGGCAGTTAATTACGAAAGTCTGAATTCATTCCTGTGCCCTGAGGAGAATCCAGGGTAGCACGCAAAACTTGCACTTACATAGCTCCACCCTCGAGATTTGCCCCCCCCCCCCCCCCCCCGATTTTTTATTTATTAAAAACTCTCTGTTTGACCCCCCAAGGGATCTGCGTTACTACTGCTCGTGCCAGACATTCAAATGTTTTGTCTCAACATATCAGTTTAATATATTCTTGCGAAGGAAATGTTTTTATTCTTAGGTACTCTTAGGTGCATTATTGCTTCTAACGGAACTGATGTCACGGGATAAATGAGTATACCCGACCGATGTTCCACTGTTTATTACACTCATCCAGCTGTGAAAGAAGTCGCCCGCCAATGGAAAGATTCCTCTTCGAACTGTATGTAGTGAGGAAGAATATTATTTGTAAAATGGATGGATATAACGACTTGATAAGAATTACTAAAATTTTGGAAGTCCAATTAATTGAACACATAAATCCACATTCAATTCTCCAAAAAGAAACAGATGACTAAAAACGTTTTATTAAAATAGCTTTGCTAACTAATTTCTTCAAATAACTATGTCTTTCTCAATTGTATTCTGTACCCCAGTCTTAATAATTTTTCTGTATACTTAAAATAACTTCCCCAGTTCCGAACCAATACTGAAATATATATTACTGATAGTCAATTTTAATAAGATACGCAGTTTTCTTAAAAGATTCACACTATGCCCAACTTACTTGAATTGTAGTTTTTACAGATCTTAATTACAGAAGTATGATACGTAAGAAATAACGACTTGACTTATTGATAAAGGCAAACACAAAAGTCGTTCAGCACATTTCATAATAAAGAAATCGTTTAAGGACACTCTCTTATACAATTAGCATTTACTATTACGACAATCAACAGGTCATAGTTAGCAATGAGGTAATATAAGATTACAGGTTATATGACTTCAAGACCAATATATATATATATATTGTTATCGTCATTATCTTACGTGTTTTGTTGATGTACTCCCAGGTCGCTTGGTGCTAGCGAATAACAGACTATGAGAAACGAGAGAGGAATCAATCCGACTAACTAAATACCCGTAACGATGTCGTAGAAAATGTCGCCTCTGTTACAATCATGACAGCCACGACACTTCGTGAGTTCTCTGTACGGCTGTCTGTATAATAATAATTTGCTACTACTAAAGGAGTTTGGCTCTTATGCGGAAATACTGATGAATATGTGTTGTTACAACAGTTGCCATTGTATGTTGGTATTTGCTGTTAAGATATTTTGAGATTCATGGATAATATTATAACCGTTGCCATGGTAATGATGTTAACGGAAGTATAATTTTTATATGCTAATTTGTGGAAACAATGCAACAGTACAATATTGTTAGGTCATCCATGTCCTGATATTCCCATGTATTTCTGTACAACGCAGCAAAACAGATGTTTACCTGTTGAGGTTTTGTTACTTTTTATGTTATACTTTTAACAAATGTGTTTTCAGGTACTATTTCGGTTTTTTCCGTCACTCTTGACGAGCAATGTTCTAGTTTTCGCCATATTTCATTAATTTAAACTTAAGAGGAAATGTCAGGGTCTGACATATGTTGGAAAATCCCATTTCTATACATCGACCATTTCGTCTAATTTCGTATTCCAAACATGATATTCTCTCGTAAAGATCTTTCTACGACTGAATTGCATTTTTATTTTAAATTAGATACACGGATTGATACATAGTTTATGATGCTAAACTATAAATATAGCTACACAAAACAAATGAGCATTATATATTTATTAAACAACATTAATTCCAGTACCATTTCAAAATCTGCTTCAATTATCAATATTAATGGGGTTCATTTTCTACTCATACGTCTTACAATATCGATCCCAAAATCTTGGATCCATTATCAAAACAGATAATGTCGTTATGTTACGGCTTATTTATTACTGCATGTGCACGCTGCATAGGGTGAAAAATTAGATTTCCTTTTATTCTGTTATTCTGCATGTAAACAATTATTCCAGATGCAGTTCTACACGACATCTGTATTTTACATCATGTACTAAGTTTCTGGAAGATGAAGTGTTTTTGAAGAAACCGACACAATACCATTTCAAATTCATATAAGGCAGGTTTTCACTATAGTCTACAGATTCGAACTGATATTGAATTCGCTCGACAAAGTACACTGTAAATCCACAATAAAAAGGTAACAGAAACCTCCATCGACTAGTTTCTGAGATGAACCATGCGGACAGGCAGACACGACACAACGCGTTCATTTTGTTCTGTTCCTTCAGAGAATGCATAACATGTAGTCTATTGTGTTAATCTTGGGTTTTAGATAGGAGAGAAAAAGTCAAAACATTACTACTGATGCGCTATAAGGAGCTCCAATATTTAATCTGATAAAATTAATAAACATAACTATCTTGCTTTGCCAGCTGGGTGACCGCAGGTCCACGAAGCACAAGCAACGTCTAAATTACACAATCTGTTGTAATTTCGGTTTTCATACCAGCAATTACTCTAATTCCACATCAGATAACCTCATTGTTTCACAGCCTACGTTCTTATAGCAACTGAGAGGTATAGCCACTTGTAGACCCGTTCAGGCTTCAATAGTCCAAAAGTCAGTCTGTATATAGGAAACAAATGGACATTATAGAGCGGTGGGTAATTTAGTCACATCTGAAGATCTGTAATCACGTAAAATAAACACTCCAGTACTCCGGTGTGGCATAAGTATAGTACAGATGTACAACACAGGCCTATATAAAAGTAAAGCTGCCCCAATACACGCCATGTGAGCCACTACTCACACAGAAGAAGCTCGTATATTTTAATTCCTTTTTCCTGGTGAACTAATCTTATATTTGAAGATACTTGGCTTGTATTAAATTGTGATGGTGTTGTTAACGTCAGCTGTTATGTCAGCATTAATAGTAGTAAGAAGTATGGAAGAAAGGTAAACCATTTGTATGACACAAAACAAAATTTCATGAAAATACATCACAAAAATATTAGTGAGGAAAGACACGCACAAATTAGGACCGGATGTCGTAAGTCTGACTATCTCGAAAAGGAAATTAGTGTAACAAAATTTTCTACTGAGCTGTATATTCACTTACTAATCAATTTAATTAAATGTTACCTAAGAGAGTTACGTGGGCTTCGCGTGGTTGCAGATTCTCAGTTTCCGTACCATCTTTCTGGTTGTTCCAGGAATTAAATTTGTCCTGAAATCCTTAATGTAGACAAAGCACCTGGTCAGAAATTGGCAACGCTGAAAACTAGACGTTCAGCATGGGAAAGAAACTTGAAATCTTTAAAACAATGGACAGAATGGCGGACAAAGATTAGTAAGAAAAGAAAACTAAATGAGATTCCAGTTGTCAACTGTTTGTTGTCAATCGCCTCATGGGTGGAGTTGAGTTCCAGGGGAGTGGCGGCGTGTAAAGCACACGACAACTAGGTCTATGAAACGCTTTATTGCGCTGACAACAAACGAGTATCAGAACGTGGGCACGTGGATACAAGATGGCTGCCGCCGCAAGAGATATGAAAGCAATCTAGTTGGCAAACTAAACCCGTCTTCGTGCCTGGCAGTGTTACTGGCTTGTGCTCACGTTCCACTGGTTACATATTTTGCTTTGTTTTAACAATGAACAGTTCTACAGCTACCTTCGGCAAAGGTAGTTGGAAATTGAATTTAAACGCCACTACCTTATTAACGGGCCTAGGAGTTGTCAAAATACCAGTGGCTTGGAGATTTAATTGCCTACAGTCGGACCAATAGTGATTTGTATATAGTCTTTTCCTTTCTTTACAAGGAAAGGCAATCTAAGAATCATGATGTCAGTGTGTTCGTCGCTCCGGTAGCTTTAGCACCAAGTGACGGAATTCCATAAAATCTGATACGAACATGGTGCCAGAGATCGCCCAACCTTTGAACACTTTAACTTTCTGACATCAACAATGCCAATATGGCGGCAGTTCATAAAACTGGTTTTGGAACGAAACTAATGCCGCTCATGTAGAGTCCTGTAATTTTGTATGGTGACATCTTCAGGAAAAATGTTGCTTCTGTTGGTGCGGTATTATATCGATTGTAAATATTCATATAAAGCTTCCGGTTTCGACGGCATAAATTTCCTCTGGAACTAGGTATGTTCAACTACACAGAGATGAGATTTTAAGCGGATCACAAACGTGCTCAACTACACTTTGCACTTTTCATGCCGCAAATGTTTAAGATATTGAGAACATTTCTTATTGTTGATATTGTTAAAATACTGCGATTAAACCATCATAAATCGAGGCAGCGTCCGATTAAAGAAAAACGAACACCAGCTTATGACGTAACAAAAACAGTGCTGAACAATATCTCCCTATTATCACACTTTGTAAACTACGTATTGTTAAATGGGTGGAGACTAAATTCAATTTAAAAAGTCGTGGCGATTAAGTGTTACGCTACATACGGTCCTGGGGGTTACAACAGGAGTTTAGATTACTTAAACCTGCTGTTTCAGCCTTGATTACTGGATAAGTATGAGGACTGTGACAAGGGATGAGTCATACGTATCCTCAGGCAAGGAAATTTACTTCTGCCCTAAGGTTCATCAGAAAATTAATCAGAAATGGTCTCCCGCTGCCCCCCTCCCCCTCTACATCTACAGGTAATAACGCAATCCAGCTATTACCACAAAAAGTTGACCTTCCTTTTTAAGTTAAAATCTGGTCACTCAACTTCAAATCTCGGCTGAAACGGATGTACTGTTATCAATATTACTGTAAATAAAAGTAATATTGCACCTGTCACGGTAGAGTATTGGAGGAGTGTGGTACAGCTCCATGAACTTCGACTTCAGACGTAGCTGAGTGGTCGGCTTCGTGTTCAGATGTTCCTTGGATAGAATGTTTCGAGAATGTGGGAAACAATGGCGAAGAGAAAACTCCATGCTCTTCCCGATATGTGAACACTGGTTCAGTCCACAAAATGCTGAACTTCTCACGGTGGGAATATTTACTACCCTGCCCAATCTCCAAGCGTGAGGACAGCCCCTTGTAGGATGTCCGGGACTACGTATTCACTATATCTGCAGCTACAGCTATCCTCCTTAAGTGGAGACCTCTAACATCATCCTAAGAAAATGTCATGCTGTGCTGAAAAGGGATTTCACTATGAAAATTACTGAAACTCAAATTTAGAAATAACTTAATAAAACTATCAGTTTCTCAAAGCGTTACGTTCTTCAGTTCTGGCCTATGTCATACTTCGATTAAAAGTTTCCGTTGATTTTACGGGTCTGGATATCACAGAAATTTTCAAAAATTAAATGTAATAAAGCCAGGAACAGAGAACTGATACTTGAAATATGTTCTCTGCTACCTGTTTCGGGTGATACAAGTTGCAAATGGTGAATATTACACCTTCAGACATATCACTTTAGCCCTCATGTATTTGTAAAGTTTGAGGGGACGAACTTTTATGTGTCCTATCTTCTGCTACTCGCAGGTAGACACCACCTACTGACAAGACACTCCCAGGGGTCGCAAACTACCCGGTAATGTTATGGAGACCATTCTGCCTAAACAAGATATATAGAAAACGGAGAGGTAAAGCTCCATGCATTCTACAACTTTTGTACAATGAGAAAAGCGTTCCTTCCTCTTTGCCCCAACATCGAAGGGGAAAGCCAATGATGTCCTTCGGAAAGGAGGCTGGGTTGGACTCCCAGTTCGGACTTGTCAGCGAAGAGAGACATCACTGCCCTTGAAGGGTATCGAACGGAGGTCGTCCAATCCCCAGAGAACAGCGTAAGTGACCGAGACCAGGATGATGATAATAATAACAACAATAAATGTCCCGTCAGTCCCGCCTCTGAAAACTATCAGACATGGTATGTCTATAACCGTGTAAAATGTCATGCATAGGATACCTGGAACATTACAAATAAAAATAAAAGGTATTGTATTCATTTTTAAACATCGTTAAGCATTTCGGAGTTCCTAACTGGCAAATTCCAAGAGAAAATATACAACAGATGTTGGTAAAATCGAGTGGTCTCAGAACTGCCGACTTCCGAAGAGTAGCAAATAAAGTGGTGACACAGATAAAAACAGGAATGTATTTCTTCTATAGGCTGTTCTATAAAATATATAACATAACTATTGTAGTTGTAGCATTTAACTATATTATGCTTAAAATGTGTACAATAAACTTTACACGTCGGGGAAATATTTATGCAGATAACAATATTATGGCTAGCAGATTACTTTTCCTGTGTATACCATCAGATACTGAATATATTCACAAGTATGCCTTCTAAACTGCGAGTTTTTAAAAACAATACATGACAGATTCGTTTATTTTCAGATGTGATTCCAGAAAAGAATATTATATTTAATACCCTTAACATAGGATAACTCCAAAATATATTACATTACATTTTTACGTTCATAGGATCCTGTAAAGCTCAATCTGAAATAATTGCTTCCTTTTGTACAGATTTACAGTTCTTACAGTGGATGCACAAAAATATTTTACGTGCAGAAACAAACAGTAAAATGTTTTGGGCATATTTTACAGCGGTGAAAACGAGTGCAAATGCTTTCTTCTAAATCACTTTTTGTAATTAGCACAAATTTAAGAGGGGATTCCACTAATACTCAGGAAATATTATTCGATGTGTGCGTTATTAGAGTGAACCAATCAGTTAGGGTGAGATGAGCAGGGCATGTAGCGCGCATGGGGGGGATGATGAATGCATACCTCGTATAATATTTTGATTGCAAAGTCTGAAGGTAAGAGACCACTCGGAAGACCTGGGTGTAGATTTGATTGATAAGGGAAATGGGTTGGATGATGTAGAAAGTATTCATCTCGCTCAGAATAAGGACCGGTGTTGGACTCCTTGCGAACACTGTAATGAACCTTATTATTGTTTTGAAATGCATTTTGCCCAAGTATTCTTTCTGTACACATTAAGTGTCACTTCGTTCGGCTTACAGCATATCCCGCAAATGCTACATAGCTACCCCTGACTGAGCGAGTGACGAATGTCGCCAGTTCCGGCCACATACCAAACAAACCCTGAGGGCAAGAGGACAAGCATTTTATAGCTCGGCTTAACGCTGTCTGTGGCACGGAAGCAGGCCCTAAACTCGTGTGCGATAAGAGCTGTAGTCGAAAGAAAGGCGAGGAAAGATATTCAAGTTAGCATACTTCGTTCGTGTCTCATAAAAATCTACAGAATGCGAATATGGTAATTTTGATTATGTAACGTCTGCAAGAGTGGATTAATATCCCTACTAATTATTGCTAGCCGCTAATAAACCTCTCAGAAGATGTAGGATTTTAAGTTTTCACGGAGGCGAGTCTGAAGATTGCTGCCTTCTGGGTTGCTGCGCCGTGTAGTATGGTTTCGGAGGTCATACTGTCTACGTCATCAGGGCGATGAATCCCAGAAAATGGCTGTCATTTATGTTGTTGCGCCGAGTAGTCTGACAGAAACTGACCTACGTTTTAGAGGACTTTACTGCCTCTATCATAAGGGCTATAACAATAGTTTCAGAATACATATTTTCCGAGGGTCTCAGACCCATTGACAGTGCTATATGCTGGTTACAGAACTGGACAATTGTAAATCCTACAGCCTGAAATATTTCTGTGGCCTGGAGCCTGGCTTATAGTGTAAGATTTTCTCACACGCAGTAGAATATCTTCCTTGTTTTAAGACTTATGTATAAAACTGAGACAGAAATCTCAGAATCTTGTCGCCATAAAACGTACGAGATTCTGTGTCCAGATACAAGTAACTTGTAACAGACTGCAAGCACTAATGACGTTATGTTACTTTACGTCAACACACCTCGTACATTTACATTAGCGTACATCTACAGCAACAAATTCTTGTAACAGCCTTATTCAGTTGTTATACAAATTTGAAATGTTGCATGCACGTGTCGACCGACAGCTTCAAACAGAAGGCGCGGCGGGTCGGAAACGGTTTGGAATCGGATGTATAAAACTTCATATACAGGGAAGGTCTAGCGGTATTTTCTCTCTTAATCAGTTGCAAATCCTGAGTTAGAAGTCAGGTCCTGCAGAAATTCGATATTACTAAGTCCCCCAACAGTGGCATTAAGATCAGATAATCTTTCTTTCAGTTGTAGATTGAATTTGTTTATGGTGTTATGATATTTTCTCATATTCCAGCCTTACTGAATGATTTTTCGCTACCAGTATTTTATTTACACACACTCACTTGCAGTTTCTTTAACGACGCTGCGTCGAACAATGGGATTAATGAATGATAAATTACAGAGTATGGCAGGAAGCGGTCATGGCTTAATTTAAGGTACTATCAGGCATTTGCCTGGATAAAATTAGGACATTCACAAAAAATGCCAGTGGGGTTGAAGATAGCAAATGCGACGTTTGTCGAAACGCTAGTTAATTTGAACACTGAACGCAGTTCATCCCTGAAAGTTGAAATTGGATAGCCGGTCTCCGGACCAAGATCTGAGCTCGGACATCCCAAATATGAAGCAGGACCACGACGTTAGGTGTGAAGCATTTTGTGCCCACGTCTTGAATTTCCGTGTGCTCGATTTTGCCCAGACCATGCCAACCTAGCTACAACATATTGTTATGCTACGTTCCACGGGGACATGTGTTCGAATTTAATGAAGAATTCTTTGCAACTATTAGTTCGTTTGCAGGTTTAAAAATCGTCTCATGGTACTGCGTGTCTCCAGTAAAACGGCGTTCGCACGTCAGGAAACATTTTCACCAGTTCTCATTCTTGAAGCTATGGGATCGTTACTGTGACGTATGATTATTATCGTCATCAGCATGCCCAGTGGCTCGCATCATGACGACTGAGAGGTCATTCGTGATCATGGCCGACAATTCATTCACGATCTCTGTGTATGTAATATACAATCTGATCTGACAAAGCGGTTTGAATCATGTGCATGAGCAGACAACACGCAACCAACGTGAGGGGGGCTGACCTAGGTAAGAATGGCGTGAATGTACAAAAATAGAGACCAGATAATCAAGATCACTGCATCAATAAAAATTAATTATGTTCCGGTTATTTAACAAGGCGGTTCAAAATTCAGAATTTATAGGCATATAACGTCGAGTGACAGACACGGTAACGATTTTTAACGCGGTGGTTGTAAAATATCTACATCTCTTTGTTTATTTCCTTTCTACTAGTGTTTCGTAATATTTCTGCCAGACCACACACCCCCTCTTATAAAATGTTAGCGTTCCCCCTTTCCACTGAACACTTTCTTAGGGGCTTTGCTAGAAGTAATATTTATCGGAGGATTGACCCAAATTATTTATTTATTTAAACGAGATCGATGCGCAGTTTCGCACTGAATACATTACATTTGAGTTGCAGGAAAAAATTCGTTAAAATGCGCCAAATATGACGTGATAAATTTTGGGCAATAGCAATAAAAATTATGAAAAGGCAATCTTAAGGAGGAGAATATTAATAGTATGGGAAAGAGAAAATAAAGTCGGATGAAACGCAATGTGCGGGCGCTCGCGCAGGACGAAGCCAAGTAGTATTTCCTTCTAGTTATCAATACATTATTAACTGATGCATTGGGTCACTGAATGTAATAAGATCTATCCTTGTTTTCCTCAAAACGTAGCTCTGGATACAGAATATATTCAAAACACTTCCCGGAACTCCATGGCACAGAGACCCGCTTGTAAAGCTGACAGTCATTCAGCAAATCAAGAAATGTTCCTACATTTGTGGAGCCTGAACTTTCAGCAACCTGTTTAGCAAAGCCGACCACTACACCCTATCATCTGCAGATTGAATCAAATCAACATCATCACATCAGGGCCATTTATTATTATTACCCTCCAATCTACACTAAGTAGTCATTATAATACTCGCTGCCGTGGAAACCTGAAATCTCGCCAGTCTACACACAGATCTCAAGTCGTACCTTGCCCAACGATATTTCAACTGCAATTTTTTTTGTGTATTTCTCACTTCTTTCGTGAGTGTCATAAGATGGCAATATCAGAATGTCGATAACATATCAGTACTTGCACATTTAAATGTTCGGCAATGTTTAATACGGCGGTCAAAATTCTCTCAAGTGCCAAATCCGCCCTTCATAATTTTAATCACCCTTGTTTAATATCAACTGGCATAAAACTTTCCTCACTTTTAGCCCACTGTTTATATGAAATACGCAAGTCATATAGACTCTATTATTCAGTTATGGGAACTTAACCCAGACATGTTATCTAACCCAGCAAGTATATCATAAGAAAAAAAGCACTGAACATTAAAAACAGTCTGGAGCTAGCATCGATTCGTGTCCAGCAGGGTACTTTATCATGACGTGACTGTCACGACATGAACATAATTCGCCTGACTGCTGCTGTTCACGAATTATTCACTTCGCTACAAAATACATGGTCGTTTGATGTGAAAATTTGGTTTATTTCCAATCTGACGCAGTTTACGGCGACATAATTATATGTGAGTAATGAAGTAGAGAGTATTACTAACGCTCCGCGGTGCAAATGGGTTAGCCCACCTAACACATGACGATATGCACCTCCGTAGCTGATGAACTTGGTTCCCATGCTCGACAGTTAGGAAATGAATTTTAAATTAAATGAATTTCATCTAGTATACAGAGTGACACGCGAACAACAACCATACAGTCTAGCATCCTTATGCCAGAACTGGAATCACGCATCGGCATGTGTAAGGGCTGCAAAAACTTTATAAACGTAGAAATATACGGTAGACAGTAGTTTCATCAGTCGGAACTTAATTCAGAGACAAGCACCTGAAACGTCGGAAAACTAGTTCATCACAACACGACTTCATGATCACAGACTGAAAACTGCCACAGTCGAAGGCAAAGATTGAAGGATGATATTAAAAGAGATGTAAAAAGACACAAGATATGAAGATGTGGGCTGGGTCAATAATGTCAACATACCAGACATGCTAATTTTGGAGGAGGAAATTTACGCTAAACCTAGCGTGATATATGATGTGCCAACAGGATATATAAAGTGTAACATTTTTACACCACTTTTTGCAAACGGTAAAATAATATAGAGACTATTCGAACCTAAACTCAATTTTAAAACTGATGTCAGTAACTAATCACAAAGAATTGTTAACATGCGGACAGAATGGAAATGTCTGTATGAAAGATCATAAATATACGTACATATTCAATGTCAAAGCTTTTTGTTCAATAATAATTACAACCATGGTAACAAATCGAAATTTATTTTCAGTTTTAATCAAAAAACTCGGAAGATACCACAAGGGAAGTCTAGGCGTAGTGAGAATAATATTAAAATGGATCTTAAAGAAGTACCACATGAGAATGTGGGCTGGATTCATATGGCTCAATATAGGTTTCAAGGGTGAGGTCTTGTGAATTCAATAATGAACCTTCCGGTTTTATAATGAACTATTAGTTACTCTATGACTCTCCTATAAAATATTAACCAGTCAGATATTTCTGACACACACGCCCGTCGTAGTATTAATGTGGTGTATGCATGTGATTTAAATAAATAACATATCCAAAGAGAAATTTGTACAGGTTTCAGCGAGTTCACGAAATCGTTAGACCCGCTACAACAAAATAAAACGTTTTATTCTTAAAATGAAAGGTCAGAACGACAATGCAGAAGACATTAGCATTTTGATGAAGCAGCTACGTGTACTGCTGGCTGGCTTGCAACCACAGGACAAGTGAATGGTGACCCAAGGCATACAACTTTTTGTTTTGTCCCATTTCAATGTACTTAAAACAGTTAACATTTGTTACGCTTTCTTTTATACCAAGGATAAGTAACGAATATTTTATGGGAAAGTCTTGTCCGTCTATAAGATGCACTTTTCAACTCCAAATTTTATGTTTTTATGACAATTCTTTGTGCTGTGAATTAATTGAGAGAAAATTGTAAAATAAATTTTGTGTTGAGCTTTATACAAAGTCTATGTTATACTGGATTGATAACAACCGTAGTAGAATTCTGTCGACTATTTTTAGAGCAGCCCCCCCCCCCCCCCCGCATACCAAAATTCCATTAAAAACCACTGGATTATTTTGGAGATTAAATATGAGGACGTACGGATAAACGGAGTGCCATGATATAACAATGTGTTCGTATAATAAATAGACTTCGTGCTCAGACTGCAGGGTGAGATGTGTGGAAAGCCTACTTCATACGAAGTAGACTGATGTAAGAAAGGAGTTCTGCAATATCGCAACTAGCAACCAATCACTGCCCTAATTGCAATAAAACACTTCAACCTAATCCGTTACTTTAGGATGGCCCTTGATCACGCAGTGGCAAAGTTGCAACAAACGTGATGGAAAATATTAATCTTTCTTTACCGTAACACACGACACTGTTATGCAGCATGCTTGCCACTACTTCATTAGACTTCTGAACGTAACTGAATTATTTCTATTTCAAAATTACTGAGCATACACGAAACTTTCAACGCGGCTCTCATTCGAAAGCCGAAGTTATACTTTGTAAAAAATGCAAAATAAGAACCGGCCTTTTTATGTTTGTAATATTACCTCACTAAAATCTCGAAACGTGACCTATTTCGCTAGCAGCTATCATAAAAATGACCCACACACCCCTTAAACAGTGTATTTCTATGGGTAGACTCGACCCAGTTTACAGCGCAGCCGAAACCCAGGGGCCACCATAAAGTAGAAGATCTGTATTGAACCCTGCTGTGCAGCTATCATGATTTTCTGGCTTCTTGTTCGACTAACGTACTCTGAATCACATTGACGTGATGGGTTTAGGCTGGCAGCCACTACGGAGCCAGTATCATTTTGTCGTTATCAGCTAAGCATATATTTACGTTCAATCCATCCAATGGTTACCGAAGGACGGGACTGATTTCCCTTTGAGGATAAAGCAGTCGAAGCTTTAAGCTTCCCAGATCACTCATCTCAATTTAGTAAAGAGGTTTTAAATGCGTGAAACTTTAACTTTACAACAGACATCAATAAAGACGTCAACGTGAGTTCTGATTAAAACTTCTTGAGCATGAGTCGAGTTTCGGATCGGTGAGTTCTTTACCTCTGGTTCACTCAATGGTGCTCTCAGTAGCTCACGTCAGACTATATAGCGCCGGATGATTAATGAATAAAGAAGATTAAAAGAATGTGGAAGAAGCGTTAAGTTACCATTTCGACATTTGCCTCGAGTTACTGATGGAAACACGAAAGACCTCAGTCGAGATTTCAGCCCTGAACCTCCCGAATATGAAGTAGCAGGGCTAACCACTATGCCTCCACGCTTGGTGAGGATCGAATAAATGAAGCTCCAAGAAATCACGCGTCAGATTGAAACTGGGGCAACAAAATCATTGGCCCGTGAAACAATGTATTCTTTTTGTGCATTACTATAACCCACCGCGCACTGAACAAGTTTTTGGACTAGAAAAGAAATACAAAGGTAAGAAGAATTTTATCTGACCTACGCTTGAATAATTCTAGATTGCCTCTTCAACTTCTGGGTTCCGGGATGTACTCGAGAAGCCTGCCTGCCTTACTATTGTTCAGACGTTCAGTCCTAAAAGTCTCAAGTTCGAAACGTTATTTTTATGTAATGAGATTTTAATCCAGTAACAAAATGCGGTGTTACCCAGATGGGTTCGTGCGTAGATGGACACAGGTTCGAATCCTACGAGTCCGAAAATAATAAACAGTAACGTTTGTGTTTCGGGACATATTTGCTTAAGCACAGATTTTGACTCTGATACGCATCGTCGTCATGTTTGTAATTGCTGATTCTACAGCTATGTTTCGTACATAATTTGTAGAAATATCATATTCCCAGTTCCAATGGTCCATTAGTTATCGCTGACAAACTGCACTGTAAACTTTATAAAAATGTTCTTACAGCCGCAATGTTGCTTTACATCCTACAAAAACAACAGTCTCAACAAAATTATATATTTTTTCTGATAATTTGTTTTATTTAGTTGTATTACTAGTTTGACGTTAATAAATATTTCGTTTACGTGGTAGGTACATTACTCGTAAAACGACTTATTAAATACTCTGTTTTTACTTTATGATTTATCCTATTGTGGTTCTGGGTGTACTGGCTCAGGATGGGATGCAATGGCAAGCTTTTATGAACACAGTAATGATGCTTTGATATCATTAATGCAAAAAAAATTCTTGACAAGGTGAGCGACTAGCAATTCAAGGAAGATTCTGTATCACGATTTTGTTATGAAAATTACTAGAAAACGGTATAAACTGGAGTTACATGTTTACCTCTCTGGTACAGATACAATGGTCTCATTCATTTTTGTGGAAACTTCTAATTCCGGCTTGTCTGTCATTCACCCACAACACAGCGGTGAGATTATCTGTCGAGGATTCGCCAGCATTGTGCTGTGTTTGTGCTGTTTGGACAAGTAAAAATCCCTGTGTGCTGCGGGCAGCCGCCCCAGGGCGGGCGCGTGCTGCAGTGCACGCCACCCGGTTTGGTCTGTGCTACACCTCAGGCGCTGTGTGCCCTCTCGGAGCGACCTTCCAGCTCGAACCAAATGTTGCGTGAAGCAAGCAGAGAAGCCAAACCGTGTGATATACGTGTCACTTGTAGAGGGGAAAACCCAACGATTTCAACTAAATTATCTTGTTCAGTTAAAAAAAAAATTATCGAACTTTTATTCAGAGTCATTTAAATCCCTTTGGCTGTATGGGTGTGTTCGAAAGTATGAACGTGGTCAGTGACACAGCTGGCCTCTGTTGAGCGCATTTACGAATACGGTAACTGTCTAGCCGATAAGAGTGGCCGGTCTTGGACCGCTGAAACACAGAGATACATGCATGGTTTGATGTATTACCGCATCAGTATGTGTTGTCTTGCGTATACATAATCCTTGCTTGTAATGTGTATAATCCCGAAGAAGTCTTATAACATGTTTCGGAAGCAATTTTCAATTGGAACAAACCGAAAGAGCCAGAAGTAACAAATGCAGTTTAACGTAATTTTCTGAATCAGTATTTCGCAACTTTATTTTTTTGGACAGTCGGCACACCGATTTGTCAAAGACACAGACATGACGGCACACTACAAAATGTCACCTCACGAAAACGGGGCACGAAGCTACGAAGCTCGTGCACAAATATTCGCGGTACACCGTTGCGTAGTACTTACTGCCCTAAAGCACCACTCACGGCTCTCTTTACAGATTTACGACGAGATTGCGAATTCTTGCACCGCCTAAGAGATTTTTTAAATCACAACGTTTCGAAACTTGGTTCTACTTCCGCTTTCAGATGGACTAAGAAAACCCAACTATGCTGAGACCCTGATCAAGCTAGGTTGCCTTGGAACAAGTAAATCCAACTCGAAACGTTCCGTATTTCAAGTCTACCTCAGACAAGTGGGCAATGCCAACATCGTATTTCTATAACATATGTGCATGAATAATGACGCTAATAATGTACGTAATAGTAAGAACGTATTTCGAAAATACGTGTTCTCTAGGATTATTAAACTTTCGAACTATGAAATAAACTACAAGGTCTGAGATATTTATTACAGTTGCAAATTTTCACATGCCAGTCATCCCAGATTCTCATAAATGGTGTGAACGGAACCATGTAGCCTTATAAAACCGTCCGTTCCAGACAATTTACATTCTCAAGGTGCTTATTCCCAGGCCGTAGTTCGCGCACGAATCCCTGCAAGGCTATCTTACTTATTGGATTCTTAGGGACCGCGGGCCAAAACGGCATGTGGCATCGTGACGGCAAACTCAGAGCGAAAGGTCACATCAGGAAACAATTCTTCTTCTGGCCGCGAAAGGGGAGTGCTAAGTCGGACTCTTGACGTAAAGCTGTGCACATACAATATGCAGTTATAGATTAAAATCTAAGCCAGGGGTATCACACGCAATCTAACACATATTTTAGTATTATTAGCCGCTTCGAATCCCGGCCGGAGATCGGCTATGTTTACTGGGGTTTCCCACAGGCACAAAAGAGATCGGGTCAACGGGTGAAGATGTCCCTGTGACTAAGAACCATTCCTTAAAGACTTAATTAGGCCCTGATGTACCGATGTAGATGTGTAGTCAGTCGCGCTCCAGACCCATTGCACAGGAGGCTGGGTGGGCCCAACAGTAGGTCTAGTGACGAAGATAAAAATTCCTTCACTTACAAAGAACCGAATCCCAAAAGCCAAACTCGAAGCGTGTCACTTTGTTGACCAACTAGATTAGCAACCTAAAACACATCACGACTCCACCTTCAGTCCTAAGTCAACATTCTTAATAATCCTGCAATACAGCATAATAAAATAGACGAGATAAATCTCAGGGCTTGAGGTTAGCACGGCGGTGAGTACGAAGATTTCTGTCTCCTAAACAGTAAGAACCAAGACGTTTTCACGTGAGACTACACATTGACTCATTAATTTAAACAGATTAATCTCGGTTGAATTTTTAAACCTCCACTGTACTTGCAGTTTTCAGTAGTCCACTTACAAATAAACAAATTATAAAATCAGGCAGGCCGTGAAACACGCGTTTCTAATTTAAAGTCATATTAAACTACAAATCATTTCAATACTGCGCAGGAGATATCTCGTTTAAATAAACTAGCTCTTGTGGTCCGAATTAATTTGTGTTTGAGCTCAGTGAAACTAACATCGCCCCATCAGCTAAGTTCCACACATACCATGAAAATTTAGAGATGAAAAACGAAGGAAGTTTTCTTAAAAACTCAAAATGAAGGGTTTATAACGAAGAATATGCTCATATGGACTGTCCCTTCTCTTCTTCGACCACCCTCAACATTAACAAGTTTCAACTTTTTATCTTCGCCATTAAATTAAAACGATAAGAATTATTCAGGCATTATTTATGTGGCGAAGACACTCTCCGTTCATAGCATTTGATGTAATTCGGAAGTCAGAAAATTATTTTTCAACTTCATTTACCTCGTAATATGTTGTGCAGAGGAAAGTAGCGACGTTAAAAGCACTTTGTGCGCGCGTATCAGCAGGCTTAATGATATACTCAGAGGCGCGCATCATTAAAAACCAATTACGATGCAAACGACTTCATCAGTCATCCGGAATGTGCACTGGGGGTTGGTAAGCCTCAAAACCAATGGTGAATTGGGGCAAGTGATAACAACTGCTGTGATTGAGAAAATCTGCTTGTCGAGGAGGGGAGAATTTCATTTACAACGGATCACTCACCGCTAACAGTGAGCGTGCATCGCCCTGCAATTACAAAAGACTCCTTAGTCCCAGACACTCCTAAGGCGCAGTACAGTCCCCTGCCTGCCTGCCTATGTGTGTTCCGCTTTCTGTAGTCGCGTGTAGGTATACAGTTCGCAAATTAGGTCTACCAGCAATGGGATCGAACCTCTCTACGGGAATAACGATGACGTTCTGGCTGTGCATTTTCATGGTAAAACGGCACAGGGGAATAACTAGCAATGACACATTTTTCTCCAGAGAAATAAAGACAGCATCTGATGATGAAAGAATATTTTCTTTTCTTTAATTCGTCATGCTATGAACCAAAGACCTTGAGATATTATGAGACCACAAGAGCCTCCAACAGCTTCTATTCTCAGTCAGATCAATCAAGTGCACAACATCCCATTCTAATTCCTTCCGTTTTATTATTATCCACCCATATACTGTCTAAATATTCCTAGGGCTATCTTTCCTTCAGAACCTGCAATCAAAATTTCGTACGCAATTCTGATCTTCCCCCTGTATAATACATGTCTCAACTATTTCATCCTCCTTCATTTAACAATCCCAATAATTTTTAGTGAATAGTACAAACTCTGCAGTACACCAATACACAATTACAGCCTCTGTTACTCCACCCCTCTTACGTTCACACATTTTAACACCAGAATTTACTTCCCCCTGCAGACATAACCAATAAACACTTTCTCCTTAATTGTCTGAGAATCAAAGAGAAGTTTGGAATTTCTTTTGTTATCCAGAGAACACAAATATAAGAAGGGCCAGTTTTTTGTTCCTTTAGTGAAAATAATCATCATAACAAAAATTTGACATCATTGGTTTTTCTTTGTTCTGTAATAAAACAGGGATTGGAAATAAATTGATAAATTGGTTTCATGAAGCATCTCCTACATTTCGTTACCCTAATGTGACCTGCAGACTCTTCATAAATCGCCATGTTATGTGATCTTAATTTTACACATAGTTTCCTGAGGAATGCCTTTTCTGTAACGTATGGTCTCCCGTTAAAGAAAGAAATCACGTTTCGCAAACATGTAAAAAAACTGGCAAGATTATA
Organism: Zootermopsis nevadensis; assembly: GCF_977971745.1. Lineage (NCBI taxonomy): Eukaryota > Metazoa > Arthropoda > Insecta > Blattodea > Termopsidae > Zootermopsis > Zootermopsis nevadensis. The sequence goes on from NW_028259142.1 coordinate 15,551,346, forward strand.
ATTTTTATATTTATTACTTTCAGTGTTAGAAAAATATGCGTAATGATCGTAGTTCTTAACCAAAGAGTGAACTTGTATTCAACTTATTGTTCTCAATGTTTTATCATAATATATTTATGTTGTTATGTTAATAACACTAATATTAACAACACCAATGCAATGAGTCAAATTTCTGTTGTACATATTGTTCATGTTGAAAGGGTAGGCTGAAATATACAAGATTTAAAATGTTAAAAATTGTAACGCAAAATAAAAAAAAGTTGGAGTGTTCCCGGAACCAACTGCAATTCCAAATATTTCGTACGGAAAATGAGAATAAACTAAATAATCTCATTTTAAGAGCAACATTTATACCACAGAGCAAGCTAATCCCAAGTAATCCAAGCACGTGTTAAATCCAGCAGTTCGTGATTACAGCCAGTGGCCCTGCATTAAATTGCATTATTCTTTAATGGAAAGCTTCGCCTAGCATCAAAAAGGTTATAACAAGTACGTGTACATAACTCGTATTTTCAATTTCATTAAAAGTTCACAAAAATGGAATTATGACGCAGTGTTACATTTCGTAGCTGCTAGCTGTTGGGTCCTCAAATAAGACGGCGGGTGAATGACTTGTCGTGACGAGAGAAATCAGAGCTAGTGTGGCGATGTCGCCAAACGTCACTTCAACGTGACTGTCCTACACCCACCATCACATCCATCCGAAATGCGTTTCTGCGGTTTGGAAACACCGTAAACGGGCCCATTATTGTCCGCTTCTCCCTTAAAATAATCAAACGCTTAAGAACTTAACCTGTAGCTTGTTTGTGCAAACTTTAACTGATGGGATCTTAATCTTCCGTTTTCAAAAATTCGGTAAACTAAGTGAGATTTCAGGTTCTCATAGCGAGGAGTATGAAGACGACTGTATTCTGGGACGTAGTCTTATAGAAATTTACAGACGTAACCCGTTAGACAATGACACAATTACTACTTTCTTGAAGGTATGATAACATGAGCTGAAAATTGTTTTAATATCTGTTATACTTGTCTCAAAACACTTCTCTGAGTATTATTCACTGTACCGAAAGATTCTTTGGGCAGTACAAGGTTCCGTAAGTGAAACGGTCAGAAAATGATATTCATTATTCGGTGTTCTTCACTGTCTAACGTGGGCTTGTTCAAATGTATCGCGTTTTTTTCCTACGCGGTAAGCAACCTGCATGGCCGGGAGGAAATGTTGGGCAAAGGAAACCCTCGGGCCATGTTGTTGGAAGACATTGTTGCGCAATAATGACCTCGAATCGAATTAGTGCAAGAAATGCTTGCGATGCTACTACTTACCTCGGTTTACATTTGTGCAACAATGACTTACGTGACTAAGGGTATTTTACTCCTTTGGAATGTCAGTATACTCCGAAGAGTACATCTTTCCTATCTTGTTAAGGCTAAATGTATTTAGATATTTAGTCATTTCCTTATTTATGAGATGATAAAGTTGCGTCATATTGTGATAAATATATATTTGTTTAAATCTTGTCAGTCTAATCACAATAAAATTCTATTAATATTAAAATATTACCATAATTAACATTTAAATATTTAAAATATATTAAATGATGTTCTCTATCGAAATGTTCGATTTACATTAGAACATCACTTTTTACACGACATGTTTCAGTTTTAAAAGAACCATCTTCTGGTGTATAAAATTATATAAACTTAAATATAATTTCTTAAATGCAACTTTTAGTCAGATGTTTATCAGATTTCAAATGATGTTTTCTTCCAGATTTTATTGTATTTTTTAATATCGTATTCGAAGTTGTTCTGTATGTACGTCGTGCTTAACATGATAAATAAATAAATTTATCAATATATTATTTTATTTTCTATTTATAATTTATTAATATTCATTTAGTCTTTATATTATATTATCTACTTTACAGGATGACACAAAAAACAACAACAAAACGTTCACCCACACAAAATCATGTTAAGCACGACGTACATACAGAACAACTTCGAATACGATATTAAAAAATACAATAAAATCTGGAAGAAAACATCATTTGAAATCTGATAAACATCTGACTAAAAGTTGCATTTAAGAAATTATATTTAAGTTTATATAATTTTATACACCTGAAGATGGTTCTTTTAGAACTGAAACATGTCGTGTAAAAAGTGATATTCTAATGTAAATCGAACATTTCGATAGAGAACATCATTTAATATATTTTAAATATTTAAATGTTAATTATGGTACTATTTTAATATTAATAGAATTTTATTGTGATTAGACTGACAAGATTTAAACAAATAAATTTCCTTATTTATTTAACCAGCACCTCAATCGATCAACCAGTTATTTATCACTCAGTTTAGGCGGTGAATGGAAAAAAAAGTCAGAGGGGTTCAGCCACAGTCAATTTACAAGGTCATTACGATTAATTTCTGCTTCTATATCGGAAATACAGCACAAGAACTAAGGTGTATGAACACCCCTGAAAGTTAAATTGCGAGTTGGAACTGGCAAGCAGTCCATAACAAAAACAACTGACGGCCGAAAAGATAAACTCAGTTCCAAATTGGTGTGTTAATGACATCAATTCATTTAAGCTTTCTGCTACTGCCAGTGCTCTTCAGCGAATTCTACCTGGTATTCAATAAATCAGCAACATAATTATATCTATAGTAGCATTATTTAAATTATAGAGCTGTCTAGTTTGTTGGAATGCAGACACGTACAATTTCTAAGCGTTACTTTGCCTTTTGATGTCGCTGTAGAAGTCAGCTTGTTTTTAAATTTAATGCGCTGGAATGAGAAACGTCTAAATATCAGGAACATATTGTTCAGCAGGTGAGAACGATGTTATCTCCTTTCTTTTCTGGGTGAAGAAGAGAATTTTTAGACCTGTGGTTTGTCGTCACGCAGTTACGTCACGAAATGCTAACAGTTCCAAATATCTTCTTGTTCCACGGACCTGCGGCTGCCATGTTATTGTGTCGCACAAAAATGAAATTACCAGAGCAAAAAAACACATTAGTTTATATGCTTCATCAAAGAAAACCCTTACGTTACAAGCGTCACTTCCATCCCTAAAAATCGGGTGCCATGTTGGAATTTGAATTAACAGTTGCTACGAGATAAACACCGTGACATTTTAACATAAGCTTAACTATCCTCAGAAAAGAAAGTGTTACCTGTCCAGAATATTACGCTTAGTATCATATTAGAACTTATCTTAAAGAAATGACTAATTGGATTCATCTAGCTCAAAATGCAGTAATTCGGGGTATGATGGTTTCAGGAGACTTGGGCGTAGATAAGAAGAGAACAATAATATGGGCATTGCATGAAGTTGTAAACTGATTGAACCTCCTCAGGACAGGGTCCAATTGTAAACACAGCGATGAGCAGAGCCGTCATATTCTCTAAAAGCAGATAATTTACTGACCAGCTCAAGGTGAGTTACTGAGCTGCATGTTGGATTGTCCCTTAGTTTGTTGATGTTTAGGGGATAAAAGAGAACACTATTTTATTTTGTAATTCTGAATGAAGGTTTTCATACGGAAGGTGATTCAGAAGAAATATTTTGTGGCTTCCGAAAGGTCAAATAACCTTATGTGACTGTATATGCCATAATATAGCAATGGCCGATCTAACTTTAACTCTGCACGAAGATCAAGTTTGTAAAAATCATTAGCTCCAAAACACAGTGCCGTGGTGACCAACGTTCTGGAATGTGATCAATGGCTTCTTTCAGCTTAAGTTGCCGGATTTATACGAGGCGCGTCCACAAAGTAAGTTTCCCACTCGTCCCACAGCTAGCAAACCTTATATTGCGCGAAGCGACTGTGCGTACGTGATAGAGCAATGACGTAGCATGGCGCATGCACTAACGGTACTTCCCGCGTTCTCACATTAGCATCGTTGCAGCTGTTGAAGATGGAGGTTCTTATTCCAGCTCCCGCCGACTGTGAAGTGCTGTCAGTGATAACGCTAGGCCGCACACGGCTCTACGGACAGCAAGTCTCCTGCAGGAGTTCAGCTGGGAGGTGTTTAATCATCCACCCTACAGCCCGGACCTCGCTCCCAGTGATTTCCATCTTTTCCTACACCTCAAGAAATTCCTGTCCGGTCAGCGTCAGCGTTTTGAGAATGACAGAGAGGCGGAGATGGTTGTCACACAGTGGTTCTAATCCCAGGCGGTAGACTTCTACGACACAGGTATTCAAAAGTTGGTCCCACGGTATGACAAATGTCTCAATTCCGGTGGCGAATATGTTGAAAAATAGCTGGACACTTGCTGTATCTGTTGCAATAAATATTTCCATGAAGTTGTGTTTTGTTTCTGTAAACGGCCCCAGGGAAACTTACTTTGAGGACGCGCCTCGTATATGAGGATGTCTGAGAGTGATACTAATGATCGGATAAATTGTCCGATTAGCAACAAAACTGTCCGGAACTAAAGGCCGATGACAGTAACTGACTGAAGCTCAGTAAGAAATTATCACAGACTAAATGTTCCGTGAGAGTTGCTAAGAGTAATGCTAAGCGATGGAGCTTTCTGTCTCAAAGCAAGATCTCTGACTGAAACAATCTGAGACTAGCGTTCGGTGACAAACGTCCTGAGACTATTTCCCTGTAGAGAAAATCATCTGAATGACAAAAGTCTCAGAATAATGTTCAGTGATAGAAACTCAAGGTTAATTCTCGGCTACAGAAACTCTCTCAGGCAAAAATGGCTTCTGACAGACGCCATGTCTCTCCAAGAGTGTACTGCTCAATAGCAGAAACTGTATCTGACAGGCGTTGGTATCAGAGTGATAGTAAGAAAGGCTCTGTGCCAAGTAACCTTGTTTTTCAGAAGTGGTCAGCGAGCATTGGACACATGCCAAGACAACAGCTGCTGCTGCTGGCCGCAGCCTAGAGCTGTGTCCAGTTAATGAGACGACGGCTCGGATATCGCCAGAGTGGCAGGCACCAACCTCAACAAATACTCGCGGAGCAACAAATGAACGCGTGTTAAAAGCTGCTAACATAGCAACTGGCACGAAACTTCAACTGTACCTCCACAGGATACGAGATAATGGAGGCGTAGAACTGAGGATAACTTTAAAATGGATACAAATAGGATTTCGGAGAGGACTTGATTCAGCTACCACAGGATAGGGCCCAATGGCGGCCTCTTGCAAACAAGATAATGAACAATTGGGTCATATAAGAAAGATAATTTCTTGAATAGATCAGCGACTATAAGGTTGTCTACGACTTTACTCCATGGGGTAAATTGATTATAGAGGCAAAAACGCTGTAGACTTGTATTCCGGAAGTAACAGTGTTGAAATCCGATTGGGTTACCTATCGCCTGAAAACGTTTCAGTACTCATTGGTTTCTACACGCAACGTCCGCGATTGTACTAACTATCTGGGCACAACGATCTCCTTCCAAGTCCTTGTCAACTCAGAATTAATGATCATCTACCATTTCACTAGATGCTGTGTAACCGCTGTAATTTAAATAGTCGTTAAATAAAAGTGGCTGTCTTATGGGTTGTAGCGCAGTGTAGACTGGCAGAAGTTTACCAGCGTTTCGGGGGTTGTTGGCGCCTCCATCATCAGGGCGATAGGTGAGCAGCAACGACCTCTGAAAAGGTGGCAACCTCCTGCCAGAACATGACCCTATAACCCAGAAGACAGCCATCTTCCTACTCACCGCCGTGAGAGCCTCAAAACCTACAGAGTCGTTAAATAAGTGCAAATCAAGTAATATTGTCCTCCTTATGCCTAGCCCAAGGTCTCGTCACACACAATTTTCCAAAAATGTCCCCCCGCGTAATTACACCACCCATCCTAATATCTAGAGGAGGTAACGCAGCCTGACCTACGAAAGGGACAGGCTACGTGTCTCGAAAATACGTCAGTGTCCTACTTACGTAGGCTAAAGGGAAGTTTATGAAGACAGGATAAGGGTGGGGCTCCCAAAACGATCCACAATTACACCCTCAAGCTGGATCGACCTCCACCCGCATTAAATATTACCTGATTCATGACGTACTGGGCAGCCCTGCCCGCCCAGTTCCTCGATTTGCATCAATTTACTGTTAAACAGAGATATAAAATGTACTGAAACCGCATTCAGTATATGATAATTCTGTTGCAGATCATCAATTAATATGTTCAATACTGCAAGATCGACTCTTTAGGTTACGTGCAATGAAAGCAGTAGCATTAGAATTAAGGAATTTTAAACATTATTTAATGAGAGTACAAGAAACCATATGGGAGAAGGATTTCACTGAAGTAGCAGACGTCTTTCTGTGAAAAATAAAATTATTACCAACATTTGGCGACAGGTTTGCTGGTATACATCGAAATCAATTCAGTTGTTTGTTAATAGCAGGATGTCATATTACATACTTAGATGTAGTTGGTGTGATGTTACACTGTTTCGAACGTGCGTCACAATTGAGGAAGGAATAATGGAATATAAAGAATATCTTTTAAGATCAACTACAGCTAAAACAAGATCAAAAGATGTTTAAAACAGATAATACGAAACCAGAGTTTACAAAAACTAAGTATGGAAATAAGACAGAGAAGCAAGAGACGTCGAGTGAACGGAAATTCCCATCGCAACATCTATAAATGTTTTTGGATTTCTCCTAATGAAAAGACAAAATCAGACTGACCGCGTCTTATAGATAAATTATGAATGATACATAATGGCATTCAATTCCAACACTAAGGGAACAATACAAACTGAGTGTGTTTTGAGAAAAAGGGTGCAGCAATAGAAGACTGGAGAAAAATGCATAACGAAGAGCTTCGTAATTTGTACCCTTCGCCTAATATTATTATGGTGATCAAATCAAGGAAGATATAATGAGCGGCTCACTGAGAGATGACAAATTAATGCAAAATTTTGGTCGAAAAGCAAGAAGAGAATAAACCGCTTTAGAGAATAACGTAGATATGGGGATAATATTAAAATGTTACCATAAAAGAAAAACAAGAATTTCTCTGCTGTATGAGCTACTAAGAGCTTCACAAACAGGGCTGTGATTGACTGAATTACAAGTTTGGTTCTTATATAAGCTGAAGCAATATGAATAGCTTTACATCAATAGGTTTGCGATTTCAATAAAAGAACAGTAAGATACAAAAAATATCAAAGTAAGCATTTTTTCTAAACAAACGGAAAGCTACCTCTCCATGTTTATTCACCGTTTATTCCGCGTGCAAAACAGTTGGATTACACTACAACCGTTCTCCCAGGATTAACCTCGCTGGTTTAATGACCCTCACACACACACACACACACACATATACATATAAATATATATGTACGAGTTCATCATTATACAAGCCCATTCTCTCAGTTATCACGTCACCACGTGATTCAGACCCCACTGCAAAACACTAGAGGGGCTGGGCCCGTGGCCTGCATATGCCTCATTAACCTGTCATGCCGCCATCTTAGGTTATGGAAAATATGTTTGTGATCCCCTTAAGTCGAAATTTACACATTACTCAATCAGAACAAGGTCGCCAACCTTTTCTAGGTGACGGGCAACTAGGAAGAGTTTATATTTTATAGCGGGCACCGCATATATCCACCAGAAAAATATGTTAATTCACATAGATTATGATTGAGCTCTCACATGTTATACTAACTGGCTCAAAAGGAAATATAGCGAATGTGTGACACACAATCGGACATTTAAGAAGACAGACGTTTAATACTTCTTACGAATATTCTAGAATTCTCGCCGGCACCCCAAAACCCTTCTGAGCATAAAAAAGGGGTTCGCAGGATTGCCGATGGTAAACCTTAACTTGCACCTGCAATAGCGTTACAGCCGTTGACTTCCTAGCTTATAAAGCGTTTACCTTTACAGCAATGGAGCAAATTATACGTTCAATTTTCATTCATTTATATATGTGATAGAGATGTTCCAACTACAATTCTGTAACAGTAAACAAATTGACTGTTTATTAGCATCTTCACACCACAAGACTTTACGTTTACTTCCTAAGATTTGGGAAGTATTTCTTTTTAATGAAAAAAGTCCAAACACTGTACAATTAGAATACACACTACTGTAAGTATCTAGATGTTATTAGCAAAACGTAAAGATCTGTAATCATTACATTCATGTTTTCCTTCAGATAGCTCTTAAAGAAAAAAGAGAAACATTCCCCTATACTGACATGACATCTGCACTCGCTGCCTGTCTGACTAGTACTAATAGGGCCCATTCACACAGTTGAAGTCATAATTCCGTAAGAGCCAGGGCTAATAGCATATCGCCAAGGGGTGCAATTAAAATCAGGGGCTTGCAAATGGTTTCCATAAGAAAAATATATATATCCTTGAAGCAGGACTCTTTAAGTACCAGTGTTATAGAAAAATAATTGTTTTTCTAACGCCAAAGAACTTATGAGACTAAGTTTATTTCGAATTGTGGTCGCCCATTCCCACGTGATATGCATTAAACCAGCAATCGACCGCGGAACAATAAGTACACATTTTGATAAAGTAAACATAGGAAGTTGCATCATAATTTAGAAAAATACCTTATGTTTGAAATGGATAATTATAAACCATGAAACCTGCCTAACGTGATTAAGAACAGAAATTTATGAGGGCTAGCAAGATTCCATTATCCTGCAACTGTCTGTTTCCACTGGGAGGATTAGCAACAGTAGCACAAGCATTGTCCCTCGAACAATACATCCGAACGAGCGTCTCACGCCCCCGAGGTAACCGGAGCTTCTACACTGCCTAATCGTTACCATAACATACTTAAAGATTAATTCAATTGACTTGCTGAGTATTTCACTGCTTTTTATAAAATCCCTAGTATACCCCAGCCTACCGGATCTTCCATCCAATTAAATAACTAGCAATGTGACAGCCTGAGTGTTAAACACCAATAGGCCTAACACCAAAACCTGTCAACTCATACAACCCTCAGCCACTTGCATTCCTCTTTATACACACGGGCATTTATCAAGTTTCATCTTAACTCTCATCTCCTTCTCGGTCTTCCGAGTGGTCTTCTTCTAAGAGGTCTGAAAACAAAATTCTGTATACATGTATCTGCCTCCGCCATCCCAAATAAATATTCACAAGAGAAGCCTAATTCACAGTTTACAGCCCTGCGTAAATAATATGTTACTTTCTATGATTTGAGGTTCTTGCGGCGGTGAGTACGAAGAAGGCTGTCTTGTGGGTTGTAGCACCGTATAGTCTGGCAGACGTTTACCAATGTTTCAAAGGTTTTTGCTGCCTCCGTCATGAGAGCGCTACAACCCAAAGACAGCCATCTGCATATAGTACTTCATTTTACAACCTTCTGCTGCTTCTTCTATGGCTCTCCGGTCCGTATTCGGTCCATGGCCTCCTCAATTCTCCTCTTCCATTCGGTCCTCTGTTAGGTCGGTCTGTCCGAGGCTTTGATCGAGGTTTCGAAACATCTTCCTTTTTACGGTGCAAGGTTGTTAGCCTTGCGACCAACCCCCAACCTGGAGGACCAGGGTACCTGTCTTAGTCTGACCTCTCCCCCTCGACCAATCTGGCTAGGGAGGCCCTACCAGTAGCTACGCTACCGCCAGCATAGCTCTTGGGGTCACTGAGGTACTCAAGCCCCACCACCACGACAAGGTGCAGGTACTATTAAGTGGGGCTACCTTCTGCTATTGTCACCATTACTTTGTCTAGAGAACGTGAACCTGACATTGTAAATGTCAACAAGAGCTCCATATTTCCGCATTTTCTTCGTTAACTCTAAGGAGACATAGGCGTCAACGGGAGGTTAATATTGAAAGGAATATTGCATGAACAGAAGAAGTAACTCGATTTAGCTGAGCCAGGATGTTGCCTCAATAGCAAACTTCTAAAATGATGGCCGTGAACTTAGGTGTTCTGTTAAAGTAAGAGATTTCTTACGTAAAATTGTCATTTTAGACTTTGCTCATCGTCTAAATTATAAAATTATAGAACTACAACGTTCGGAAACAGGATTTTGCTCCTATTTTTAGGTAGAAGAGGAAGAAGGGGGCAGAACGCCTATATGTTAGGCCCCCTGGTTGAGATAGCCTCAGACCTGAAGAGCTCAACCACGGGACTCAACAGATATACTTTCTGTCCACTTCTCTATTTTCTACCTGAATACGAAAGCAGAATCCAACTTCAGAAACATTGTAGTTTTATAATTTTGACAACTGACCAGTCCAAACAAACAATTTAACAAACTATAAGGCACCATCCTCATAAACTTTGAGACTTCGACATGGAATTACTGACCAGCTTAGTAGCATCAGTTGAGTGGCAGGATAACTGGGTCACCGTGTATCACAAAGGAGTCCAATCTTATTCTTCCGGTACTAACTAAAATAACTCGACTTAGTGTATCTTTCCACTCTCGCAGCTTAGGCAGTGTCGTATGCCAAGAAGCAGGTAGCGAACACTAGAACCTTGGGGAGAATCCTATTTGTACTTCCATGGCCACAGGGACTTTCCTGTCCTCTGTCCTGCGCACAGATGACCTGGGACAGAAAAACTGTCCGGTACTTTTTAAATACCGCTCATAGATGTATATATACATGTGCAGTAGATAAAGGTGAGTAGTAAGCTTTATTCTTCGGCCTATTTTTCCGAGAGAAAATAACTCTAGGTATACTTTTAACAGGAGGCCGGGTGGGTATCAAAGTTGGTCTGGACACAATGGTGGCGAAGAGAAATTCTTATGAATCGGAACCCGGACACCCAGTCACCTTGGTAACCGAGCTACCCCAACTCCAATACAGGACACAGCAGAACTCTTCTGTAAGAAAGTTCATGGCATTTCTGTAACCAAGTTACTGACCAACTCTGTGGGGCAGAGTTCTTGAGAAGCTCAGCTGGTCAAAATATTCACCATCTTTTATGGAACATAGTCCTTTAACATATGCAAAAGATCCCGCCATTGGAAGTAGCTATCTTCCGAGATGGTGCGCCGTGAAATTTGGTAGAAATTTGCCGACTCTCCAGAGAACGATAGCTTTGAAGACGAGGGCAATAATCATATCTGAAATGTCGGTCAATTTGTACCAGACCACACGACAGAATATTCCGCAAGACAGTCATCTTCACACCTGCCACCGTGACAACCTGAAGTCTCATCCCGCTACTGGTCCTTATCATGAGACACATAAACCCAACCTAGTCATCACACTCTGTTCATATCAATATCAAACTCTCTTCCCTTCAGGTTTTACGACTAGATGCGGTATGCATCTCGTGTCTCCCGTCACATTATTCATTTAAAGTTATTTAGCGTTTACAAACGTAATAACTGGGCAGGGACAGGACTACGTCACCACGTCAAAATATGCTCTCTGGTTTATCCAACTCCCTGCAAAATGTGAAGCGGGGGCTCTGTACTCAGTGGTAAAGTGGCCTATATGTGACTTTGATCCCTCGACACTCCAGCGTCGAGATTGTGTAGCGCCTGAGTGACACAGTGCATCGCACTACAAGATAAATGTGGCTGCAAATGTGTGTGACAACACTTCAGTATTATCCAGTGCCGTTTTACATCTTAAAATTTTCAATCTGACAAGCCAGGGCCCCCTGAAAATAGACTACGGCCGCTGCTTATCCCTCCGTTGTTCCAGTTCTTTACGAAACATTGAAGTTGGCTGCTGGCGCACACACGCGGCCAGTATCTTGCGGCCAATCAATAGGACGACATGTCGCCGCACAGAGTCGCGGTGATTACGATCATCAGCTAGCCAGTCAATCACCCAGTCGCACGCAACCCCCCACAGCTGCACCCTGTCCCACAGCACGGACTGCCCAATGGAACAGGGTCTCCCTGATCAGTTTACAGCATTCAGCTGATCAAAGAATTCCTTCCTTGCTTTTGCGGAACGCGACATTCCGCAACAGGTTCCTGTCCTCAGCAGGTTATCCTTCACGAATCTAAAGATCTTAGGTGAAAGGTACAGAATGAAGAAGGGTTTAATTATGCAATTTTCCCCTCTCCTATATTGCATCATCTTGAACCCAAATAATATCCTCAGCAATATGATCTTGTAACATTCTCATCAGTGGGAGAGACCTAGTTTGACATGCATACGTAAAATTATACTTTTACACGAAATAATTTTAATATTTTTACATGCAACACAAGCGATTGAGGAACGTGGAACTACGAATTTACCTTTGTCTTATATGGATGCGAAGTTTCACCCCTCGCTTTGAAAAAATAACTGAGATTTTGGATGTTTTCAGAACAAAGTGCTGATAAGATAAGGCACGCCATTTTGGACCTACAATATTTTAACAACGACGAAAATGCACAGAATTAACATAACGTGAGCTTCAGAATCAGGCATATTCTTTGCTGCCATTATTAGGCCAATTAAACCAATAATAGTGTAAGGGTTGGGATACGAAACGTGCACAGGACAAACAAGAAATATGCATAAAATATTACTGGAAAATCTCATATGAACACGACATTGGCTAAGCAATAATTTGCCTACTCAGCAAATAATATTTTACTGCTTATGTCATTAATGGGATGGGTTAATAAATTAGAGAGAAACTAAATTTTAAACAACTTGAATGAAAAGGTTAAACACAGACTCAAACAGTTATTATCACATGCATAGACGTTATATAAATGGACGATCTTACAAAATATTAAGCACGTTCACCTCCTGGCCGAGGAAGGAGATTTGCCAGAACAAACCTGACGCCTAGAACCTGCAGAAGAGTGAATAACGTTTTCAGGCCATACTCAGTTCGTATATACCAGTACGTGTCAAAATAAATGAACACTAACGCTCGAGCTGATTCAAGGAAAATCAGGTTTCCTATAGTGAAAAAAATACTAAACGCGGTGCCTGTTATAGAATAAGCTGTAAGCTTGCAAAACTTCCATCATTGCCTTCCAGAATCTACAAGTTCAGAAAAAGTAAAATGTAACTAAATCCAGGGGACGAGGTCATTCTTGAGAAGTAGTCAAATTTACCATATTTTATGAAACTAAAGGTTCTTTACCGTGTTCACAAAGGCCAGCCAGTGCACCCAATACTGAGTCAGATGACACCAACTCACACCCTCGCCCTATTTCTTGATATTTTCTTCCCAAATACATCCAGGTCTTACAAGCTGTCTCTGTATTTTAATACATTATTGTCTTCTCATATCAGTCTCAAACTGTCTGTGCTAAATGTACCATCACCTGTACGTCAACACCCAAATGCCAAAACACCGTGCCACCTTAGTACTAAATGGAGGTGAGTGGACCACGGACACCCGTGACTGTATCATCATTTTTGTCTATGTTTAAAAATATGTTCACGCCCTTAAGGCAAATCTGTGTTACGATTCAGGAAATATCTGTTCTGTGCCAGAACTAAATAGTTGCATATCAGTGTGTCGTGTGTGGCGAAAACTTCCATAAATATTAATATATTTGTAGCAGATTTTGCATACATAGCCTGAAGAGAAACACGCATCATCACTCTTAAAATTGCCAGCGTTCCCAACCTAGGCACACGGCCAGCTTGTGAATTTTAACAACTCCCAACTGAAGGAGACAATCATTATGTACATAAACCAACGCAAAGTGAACAAACATTTCAAATGTAATGCACACGATGACAAAGGTTTTGTCGAGTCAGACTTAAAATTATTTCCGATTTAAAGTTTTCAGTATTTTAAACTTCTTAAAAATATCAACTACCCAAATAATTAACCAAACGGTTCTATGACACCTACATTCAAGACAGCAAACTGTTCGCTAAACCTACTAAATTATGAACACAAGATAAATCGATGCGTAAATAAATACTGAACGCCTTCTATTTAAAAGAAGTCACAATTCTGGGAGTAGAATGTAAAACTGTGCGAACCAGTTTCATTCGCAATTATATAATTTTTAACACTGGACATTTTCGGTGAAGTCTTGTTAACATCATGCCCTTACCAATTATTTTAGCATACATTTAATATAGTTTGCAATTTCAAGCTGGGAGAGTAAATAGCTTCAGTAACAGTAAATCGCCTCTATGTTAGTATCAACATAGACCTGGAACGCTATCATCACCGTTCCACACTTATCTAAACCATAGTTTTATGCAAAATTGAAAGAATCGATAACAAATTAAATCGATAACTCGTTCTGTGGGGTCGCAATGCATTATTAATGCCTCTGCTGCGTGTGGAACTTAATAATATTGTCCCGTAGCATCCAAATGTTTGTACAAGCCAATGTGTCTGTGTATCTGCGTGGGGGGAGGAGGGAAATGGAATGGGCAAAAACATGGGCGCCAAAAGGAAGATTCAGATCCACAACAATAAATCACGTACACAAAGTCACATACTCCCTCTAAACTCGATAAATTCTCTTGCTTATTCACAACGAAGTATAAGAAACGGCGTATGGCACATACAAATAAACTGTAAGGCTATATAACGTATGTCTCCAATATGCTGTGTCAAACAGGCACGTATTTCATGTTTTTTGCCAAAAGAATAGCTAACAATGTCCACGCATGAATGTATGAAAAAATAAAAATGAACCCAAATTCTTCATCCAATGCCGACATTCTTGGAAAATTCCTATATTCAATTTCTTCTCTCAGTGACTTTCTACACCTGGCCACGAACAATTTGTTTCTTTTTAAGGCATCAATACTAGACAATAGCGCCGTTGAACTTTCTGCCTGCGTTACCAGACACTTACGTTCTATGTTAATACAATGTAACCTAGCAATATTCTCCACCTGCCCCTGTTCATAATCTTGAACATTCAGTAGGCTGTTAGGAACAGCAGAACTGGTTGCATCATTAAGGACGCGTGCCTGGTTACTCAACACATGTAGATTACACTTCGTGTCGGAATTAATAAACACGATACGAAAGAATTGGGAATTTAAAACAAAAACATTCCTGAATCAGTCGCTAGCTGACAGCTGAATGACTGTGATATGACTGCAGGGTGCTGCCATTACACACTGCGAAAAAAAAATCCCGTTCTTACTGACATCTTCCGGTGAGACGGACAGTTCAGTACGTAAAATCGGCATTTCTCAGCCTATTCTTACCCGCGGACCGGTTAAACAGTACCATACCATGAAGATGGCTGCCTTCTGGGTTGTTTCGCCGTGACGCAACAACCCAGAAGACTGAAAGCCATCTTCAACCTCACCGCCGTGAAAACCTTAGATCCTATATAGCACCATACAATTCTTGCGTTGTGCAGTACAAATATTAGCCTAGAAATATAGTTATAATTAGCACAAAGAAACTCGTAAATGTCTATTTATAACACAATAATTAATGCCTTTGCACGGTATTAACATCGAAGCGTCAGAATCGGCCACACTAAACATTCGTCATTAAAATTATGCACGAAGGCATGAAATAATTTAAGCCGTCAAAACATATCCGTCTTCCAAGTGCCTCTGATTTATACACATTTAACAGCAGGTCAGGTGTAGTAACAGTGAGAATATATTCATTGGGCTACTCTGCTGTTTCCTCGGTAAATTTCTGGTGTCTAAGAATTTCTCGTTTTCCTTTATTCCGCGAGTTTCTATTGCACAGCGCAGCCGTGAAACAGACTTGGACCTACCTAATGGGTCGCAACAACTTAGCGGGAGGAGCATTCCGCTGTTCAGTCTTAGCAAGCGCTCGCTAAGAAACTCGTTAAAGAATGACGTATGTGAATAACATACCACATACATACAAACACATACACGTAATCAGCCATGACCCAATTTCATGATCTGTTGTTCTCATTGATATTAAAGTATAACTTATTGAGTTTTCAGGTTCTCACGGCGGCAAATATGAATAAGACTATCTTTTAGATTGCTTTCCCATATAACCTGGTAGAAGTTTACCGAAGTTCCAGAGTGCTTGCAGCCTCCATCATCATAGCTCACTCATCACCCTGATGATGGAAGCAGCAAACATCTCTGAAGTACTGTTAAACTTCTATCATACTAACAAAATCTTCTGGTTTTCTGCGCAAAAATCCAGAAAACCATTTTTATATATAGTGTGGTCACATGGAAAATGTTAAGAAACACTGGTTTAGTGTTTCTACTGCGTACAAAACACACTGCTAAGAAGCAACCTTGCATTAAACCAAACAAAAGCAGGCGGTTGGACGGAACTATGGTCTGATATTTATCAGAAAACATCTGCAGCAGACTCTTCAAATGCCCAACAGGTATTCAGGTGCCAGTAACAGGCTGCTGCTAAACCACAGGGAAATTTCTATTACGCGTGGGCAAGCTAAGGCTCCAGAACTATCGTCACAAACTGCTCTTGTGACCACTGGGTCTAGGAGTGAACAACCTTTTCAAAACGATGGCCAAATTGAATAACACAAAGTTCGTTGCGGTTCAATTTGAAACTTTGCTATCCAGTTGGTATCAATTGCAGCTGTATTATTTGCAGACATAATTAAATATCCATGCAATAAAATGCATTATAACGGTTCACTTAACTTTGTAATTAACATATCGAAGTCTCTTAAACCACTTAACATATCAGAAGGGGCGAATGAGATAAAACACAGCCGAATAAGGTGTCACTACTATCAGCTACCATACCTGGGAACTACTGTTAAACGTGTAGCCTACCATAACAGATTAACTTAGATCAGCAGTCCTTCTTGAGAAGCTAATAGTGGCTTAGTTCGTCAAACTCCGCTTTTCTATCTTTATAAAACCAGAAGGTTCACTGCCGTGTTCACAAGAGCCCGTCACTTCTAACCTGGATCAGACAAAACCAATCCACATAGTCAAAGAAACAGTTCATGAAAATTTAAAATGGATAACATAGTGTAACAGGCCCATTATCATGTTTAATACAGTACTATTAATGTTGAACCATCGGATTCTGATCCCACATCAGAAGGTGCTCACTAATCGTCACAGAAATAAAGCACTGCTAACCCCCCCCCCCAAAAAATAAAAAATCCACCCACCAGTTAAGCACATCAGGTGCAAGGTTCCCCTACCAACATTACCACACAGTCGGGACGGTCATGTGTTTAGACGAATACCTGGCATTGTGGCTTTCCTAGAATAATCTGCTTCAGGCTCGGAGGGATGCCCATTGCCGTTGATTTGTTTTGTCCGGCAGCTGGACTTGCGCCGCATTCCATAAATGGAACCATTGTAATGAATATAATGGCAGAAAAAGTAATCTCAGAATGGTAAATCTGCAAATGTGCCTGAACACCACGCTGTGGAAACATGTAAGAGTGAAGGTATAAAGTTTTACGCATTAGAGTCGGTATTATTTGACGGTAACCGATCAGCCTCACATTTCGACCATTTCACCTCGGGAAAATAGTCCCCTTAAAACATACACTGAATAGGACTCGGAATATTAAAGATATATGAGTTGCTCACGGCGGTATAGATGGAACCAGTAAGGTTCTCCGAAACTCTTGTATCTACATACAAGTCCACACAACGTTACAACCCAGAAGGCCAATGAACAGTGTGGCTGGACCAAACTGTAACTTTACTGAGTTTTCATTACTCATAACTGTTTTATGACAATTCTAATAAAAATAACAGTAATAATGCGGTCAAGTTGTGGCTAGTCGGGAATTTCACATTCTTAAATAACATTACGTGCTTGGCAGTTTAAATGAAAGGGTCAATGTCATTAATACCACAGACTGGCAGTGAACACGATCCTGGCCCACAAAACCCCACAACCCATCCTAGGATCCATCCTAACATTATATTTATCTTCCCCTCTCCTTCACTGTCGTCCAATCGGCTGCTTTACCAGTTCCCCTATAAACATTTTGCATCAATTTCTTGACTCCTCCAAAGCTTGTTAAACGTGCAACGTATAATTCATTGAGTCGACTGCCCTAATTGTTTAACCCTATCTGTATAAATCACGAAAAAAAATTTACATAATACGTTAACCTCCTATACGAATTTAGTATAATTCTTCTCTAGGCCCAGTCGTATTCTATAGCATATTAATTTGCAATTTGTGTCCTTCATATGCAGCAGACGAATGGTAATCCAACAGAATGACAATACGCATATCCGATTCAAAGTAACATTGCAGTTATCTGCACGTTTACCACACACATGGGAGATCGAGGACTCTTTCTCTGCCTGAAAGACAGCTATCCTGACAAGGTTTTCACAGTTTTCCTCCATTTATCCTTCTTTCTTCATAGATCTAATTATAATTTGTAGCTGCCACGATACAGTTGTAGATAATATGGTATTTTGATACACTGTACACACTATTATCCATTGAAGATTTCCGTCTTCTGGGTTGTTGTGCTGTGTAGTCAATGAATATTCATCGCCCTGGTGACGGAGGCAGTATGACCTCTGAAACGTTGGTAAACATCGACCAGACTACACAGTGCAACAACCCAGAAGACAGAAATCTTCATACTCACCGCTGTGAAAACCTCAAATCTTACATACTATCCTTTGTTTATGAAGCTATAGGAGTAATTAATTCTCCCCATCAACGGAATACCAGGAGTGGAGAAGTCATGTTCAGCAGATATCAGAATATTGGTGGTTCCCAACTGCAGACGAGGAAAGCGAGATTTGAGAAGACCACAAATAAAATAATTTGAACAATTTGTGTAACCTCGGAACGGGTTTAATGGGGGTTTTATATGCAATTTTATCTTTGTTCCGGATTTTGACTTTCTTTACGTAATCACGTTTATTTCAAAACAAAATAAGTAAACTAGCTTCCTATTACTCCATATTCAAGTGCATATTGTATCGATTCACTGCTAAACATCGTATGTGGTTTCTTTACAGTAGACACAGCCTTTTTACATTTCATCACACTTTAAAACAATGCAATGATCACAGTGAAGTTATGAAATCTAAAGAGTTTTAAAGATTCTGCTTCACTTGCATCGACTTGCAATCGGACTGGATGGGTACCAGAACGGAAGGAGAAGAAAATAATACCCGACCATAAAATAAATTGAAAACCAGTCGTCCAGAAAACACCTAGTAACTTTACCTAAGCTATTCTGGATATTCTGATTTAAAAACACTGAAAACATACAATTTCCGATTGAAGTCAATATACATTTGTTTAATAATTTTTTAACAAAACATATGATGTGTTATTAACTTTTTATAATATAAACAGCTTTTTAATGGCTTAGCATGTATCTTCTGTTTATATATTTATAAAAATCCATAAACTGTAAAAATACAGATGTGAAGTGCTAAACAACGAAATGTTTACGAAGCGAAGCTCGTTACTAAAGACAAAGATCTTTGCTGTTAAGTTATGGTACACAAATAAAACCAAACAAAATTACTGTTTTCCAGAATGTGACAAGAAATATCACATAACAATCATCAGTCAGACCCACCAAATTTGGAAGACTGGTATGGGTATTGCATTTTCCTGAGGGGTAAATAATGACATTTCAAATAGACTTGTCAGATAAGTTATACTTACCTAAATCTGACCGCAGAATCCAAAGGTTCAGAACCGCTAATACAAATTCCTTCCACTGGATACGAACCTGAGCCAGTCAAATCTCTTTGGGTTTCCATTTTCCAACAAGTTTCTCCTTTTCAATAACTTCCCTCAGGAAATATCTGTACGCATGTTAGCTGTTTCCCAACCAGACAGAATTCCTATCCGTAACAGTCTCCTAGATTTTACTGTCCTAACAGTGATACGGGAGATTAATAAACTGTTAAATAGCTATGAATAATTAGCGCTGTCTATGCATACTGTAAGCCACCATAGAAATGACTTCAAAAATTAATTCCATTATTAATATATGAAAATAAATAGAAGAATATGTGGGCCCAAAAACAGTAACAATAACGAGTATCATAATTTTGCTCTCTTCAACAAGGCAATCAAGCCAAGGAGGATTGGATGGGCACATGGATCACGCATGGTAAACGAAAAATTAATACAAAATTGAAATTGTAATTCAAAAAGATACCACATGGCGTGTCTTTTGAAGTACCCGCGGCCACATATTCTTGCGAGATTAACCTTAACAGTTCTAAGCAGCTGTAAATTACTCACACTGACCGAACATACCTTATAGATACATAGAGAGAGGCATACAAACAACATCAATTACATGGAGCAGAGTTCTTATTTAGAAGCTAATATTCACTCAAGTAAAATTCATTATCGTATTCAAAATACCAGCTACTAGTCCAAATCCTGTGCAAATGAATCAATCCACAACTATACTCATTATTTATAATTAATTTTGGAGCAATATCCTAAGAATTAAGCTGAATCTGCATAGGTAAACTACTTTCTTAGACCAGCTGCTGGTACAAGTCTAGCGAATAAACATCACCTAAAACACATTTTCCGTAATCCTTATCTTATCATCCCCACTGAACAGTGCATCATGTGACCTCCTCCAGTCGTTATTGCATTGTCCGAAAGGCATTACCGGACATAAGTTGCTTCAAGGCAACATGTACCTTTTGTTAACAAAGTAGGGTTTGAGGTTTTCACTTCGGACCTCTCAAACTTTGGCAAACATCTACCAAACTACACGGCGCTACGACCCATAAGACAGCTAAATTGTGTTAACAAATTTGCTGCAAACAGATATGTTCCTTACCAAATAAAGCTCAGCATAAAGATATTTCTAATTACTTTGCATCCTTGCGAAGTCAAGGAGTGACCATCACTCACGTAAGATATTCAATACAGTATACAACAGTCTTGTTTTAAATAATCACTCTCTCTGTCTTTATTTAACCCTCTGATATGAAATTTAGTCGCCGCTTGTAGGCTAATTTCTGTCAGTACTAATAACCTACACTGGATGTCCCGCTCGGTAAAATAAATACGACACCTTCTACGAAATGTGCGACAACAGAATTATTATAATCCTTGTGTCATTATATTTTTAAACTACTGAAAATCTTTCCACGTGACGCTTTAAGTAAAATTAAACGTGGTATTCCAAAGAAGAAACTGTTTGAACGTGTCGATTCCAGATAAGAATCGCCAAACACTGGTACAAAATCTGTGTTATAAGAAAATCAAATATTTTTCTGGCCTACAGCTAAATTTCACCAAAAACACAAGATTCTAACCTAACAAATCCCTTAACATTTCAGAATTTACTAGACATAAAGGAAACAATGTAATCCGAACATATCCAACCAAACACAAACGCATTTTTACTTTCGAAATAAGTAACATATGTAGAAACGTGTGGCAAAAATTAACCAAAATATCCCGCATTATGTAGACCTCTCACATAAAACGCAGTCGTGACTGGTCTGGATACACCTGTATAAAACACTATCAACAGAATACACTTTTGTTCCAAAACTAATCATAAAATTCCGCGCCCTATAATTCTCTCAGCAAATTGTGGTCCGATCAAATAATTTATTTTTTCGGATATCGCTGTAGGCAGAAAGAAGAATGTGTTGATTCGAAATTAGTCACAGTATTTCATGCTACATAGATGTATCTGAAACCAGTATGATTCCTGCAAGAAATTAAATATTTTCCAGTGCCAATGTATCGGAAGTTTTCGATCGGCGTGTTCTGTTACCAGAAGGGCGAAGTACTCACCGTTTATGGCACGTGGACTCCAGCGTGACGGTGGCGCCTCTGTTCTCCACGGCAACAGATGGAATGCGGATGAGGTCGTGAGGGAAAATTTTGGCGGCTTTTCCTTGACCAACAGGTGTGAAAAATATGAGAATAAAACTCAGACTACTAATATGAAGAAGATACGAAGCACGTCGCGAACGTCGCGTGGAGAGAGAATACACACAGCACTCCTTCCACCACGACGGTCGGTCTATCACTGAACCAGCAGACCCACTCTGCTCCCTCTACCTCACTCAACACGTTCCGTTACAGGCGTAGTTGGGTTAATAATGGCCTCGGGGACCATGGTTCTGATCCTCCCCTCACCTACCCTTACATTTCGGGCTATCTCGGTCTATTCCGTATCATATTCGGCTTATTGAAGTTCGCTTCGAAAACTAAATGGCCTTATTTTCTGTAGCCGTAAGGTTTTCTGTCCTTTCTGTCTCATCTCCCCGAACACTACCAAAGGCCCAACCCAAGTAAGCAAGCCATGTTACCAAAGGCACTCACTTCAATCTCCTCTCTCGCATTCAGATCTACAAGCATTAAGTTCCTCTCCCCTCTCTCACTATCCAGCCAACACAGCACAAGTCCTCAGGCATTACGCAGCCCCCCACCCACCCACCCACCAAACCGCTTTATCCAGCATCCCTGGACCAGTATTCATCGTCTCCCCCCAATCCACCAACCGGTAAGGTACACCTTAGCTCCTAGAGCCTGTGTCCGCTCTGCCTAGTTTCAATTGAAACAAAGTTAAAAAAAATGCTCGCTTCGAATTTTGTATCAGCAGCAGCCACGTCTAAGCGACATGTGTGTATGTACGTTGGAATTTCAATGGCACTCTCTTATGTGGGGCAAAATGTAATACCTTCCTAACAAAGCGTCGTAAAAGCGCACACAATGATGTTTCGTTGTTGTTATTATTAATATTTTATTATTTTCTCGCCTTAAGGGAAGCACGCGGACTGGGAGTGTTTTAAAACAGGACGCTTAGTAAAATATTTGGACCCAACGGGGAAGAAATGACACGAGGCTGGACAGAATTGCACAATGTAATTTTTACTGTCACCAAATATCATTAGTACGAGCAAATCAAGGGCGGGTCATGTTGCATGCATGGGGGAGATGATAAATCAGTTCAAAATTTTGGTTGAAAAGACTAAACGGAAAAGATGACTCAGAAGATCTACGCATAGGTGGAAGGATAACATATTAAAATTGATCGTAATGAAACAGGGCTGGAGAATGTAGACTGGATTCGTCTGACTCAGGAGGGGCTAATGACGGACTCTTGTGAACCTGATAACGAGCTATCGGGATCCACAGAAGGCGGGGATTTTGACTAGCTTCTCAAGGACCATACTATGAGCGAATAATAAAAGCCGTTCAGGGAACTTAATTTTTGGTGTGTACTTCATGCTTACATGAAGAAAAAATTAAATTTTATATTTTCTCAAAAAAGGCTCCTTATAAAAGATATTGATGCATATGTTAACATAAATCAAATGTATATATCCTTAATTGTTACAAGTTTATTTGAAACATATCTCCATATGGTGAATACTTCGCTATTTATAAGAAACATAATTTCTGATAGTGGAGCAATACGTTTGTATCTGCAGTAAATGAACATTAAGACCAATGAAGCATGCAGAATAGCAATAAACGTAAGCGTACTCCATTTTAGTAAACTTTCCCATTCATGTTGTCTTTGTTAATCAATAAAATCAAACTCAACCCTTGCAAAGCCTAAAATGCACAATCCTAATGGCGAAATTCTGTTAATGCTTTTCACCGTACGTAGCTGTTTCACAGCGAAACACAAACTTTACTGTAGCCCTATTCCACTTCTCAAATGTTCACCCCTGTCCTACACTAAATTTACTCCCAGCCTACTAAAAATACATAGCAGAGGCGAATTGTTACGGGTGATAAAAAAAGGTCTAACAAAAAGCAAAATACTCACACCACCGAAATATGAACCCTGAAGAAGCGAGGTGTAAAAAGAGCTAGATGATGGCGCAAAATGGGGAGGGGGACGCTGATATTAAGCTTTTGACGTTCGAGTTTTGGCGTGTTAATTCGATGGGCCGCGCCTTGCTTGCCTGATGGGTAACTCAATTTGCATAATGAGGTCTGAAGGTTTGATTCTCTTGTTTGTGAAGAGGCTCTGTGCTATACGCCAACCCCGCCGCCCGAGGGAGTGGAGGACGCATCTCTCACCCGCACCTTGGTACTCCTTCGGCAATATTCCAACTCTCAAGAGAAAATCTTTCATCACTGTGGCACCGCCCGAGTCGTCACAGCAACCTGCTGTAATACCGGCCAACATTTTGATAAAAACTGTCCTGTCTTGTAACATGGTAAAAGAAAGCGAAATTCCTAAAAATGCATTGTGTGTAAAAAAACCTAATTTTTGCCGATTCTTCGATTGGTTAGTGGGTTCATAATCGGACCAACTTTCTTTATCTTACCATATTACACGTCAGAGAATTAATTTCCATCTAGTATTTTGTGCCTGTAACCATATATTTACCAAACCGAAAAATGTTAAAGAAAAAATGAAGGACAAAAAAGTTGCTTGTTCGCACGGCGACAAGTATGAAGATGGCTGTCTTATAAGATGTTGCACTGTGAAATATGGTAGATATTGGTCCACGTTTCAGAGGGACTTAACTACCACCATCATCGAGGTACACCAGATTACGGTGTAACATCACAGAACAGTGAAATCATAAAAGATGTGCAATATAATCTACAACAAGGAAACAAATAATATGTAAGAAATTTTATAATTATAATTTTACAGCAAGTAACGTCTCGTATTGACACTCTCAATGTTTTGTTACTTTTATTCATTAAAAAAATGGTGGACCTGTTAACATGTCCTGTCAAGGAAGGACGACACTATGACAGAGCCGTCTTTCTTTCCTTTATATTCGTGGCTAAAATTTGTTAATCTAAGGCCAAAGTATTTTCTGAATCCAATTAAATTACGAAGCATTTCATATGCACGCCCGAGCGCTCCTTGCAGTGTTCCAATGTCCGTCCATTGATTACCAACATTAACAGTTTGACACTTGGCTAGAAAAAATGTCAACACAAGAATTCACACTTCATATCAAACTGACTGGTGTATATTGTTTCTAAATAAGTTACCGGGTTACACACATTTTAGTCCATTATGTCCGCATTACAGGTTATTTATCCAACACTTTGGATGCCCGGATACCCTAGGCTCTTGTGAGCTCGCAACTGTTCCCCGTCTTGTTCCGATCCTCACATACGGTTTATTTAGGATATCTGTATATCTTAATATTCTCCCATCTATGTCGAGGTCTCCCAAGCAATCTATTTCTTTCAGGTTTTCCGAAGAAATCCAAAATGAATTTCTAGTATACACAGATCATGTTATTCCGTCCGTCGCATTTTCAATAACACGGTTACCTTAATAATAACAGCAGACGGGTACTACAACTCATCAATGTGCACCAGGTTAACATCCCTGCTAGATTCATATGGGGCTTCGTTGTTCTTTTAACTTATCTGTATATTGACTGCAAGAACAACAGAGATTGTATGTGTCAAATTATTGTAGTAAAATTCTGTTCTGTTGTAAATCTTGCACGTAAATAGTATAGTTATCAGTCTGTAATTATGGGTATTCTAACCGAATAGAAATAAAGTCTCCAAGGAAAGTTCTTGTAAGTCGATGGAGATCAGAGCAAGAGTGCGGTATGTGATATCTGCAATAAGTGGAGATTCCTCGCCGTGAAATTTGTATTTACTGCGATTACCAGTTTTCTCTTCCACCAGCTCAGTTATTATTCTCTCGATCCGCGAACCGCGACAGCCTATTGAGTAAACACCAAACCGATCGACACGATAAACGTTTCCAGTTTGCTTTTGTTTTCGTTCCAGTGGATTTTAAGTTTGATCTCATTTTATTTTCGTGGCTCCCTGTGAAAAGCTATGATTTTTAAACTGCAGTTGAGAACCTATTGTATTTACAATATACGCTTGTCTGTCAGTATGTATGAACGTATGCGTGTGTGTGTGTGTGCGTGTGCGTGCGTGCGCATATATGTATGCATGTATGCCTGCCTAACCATTCGTCTGGGCGATTCGTTTCATATTGACCCAAATAAATCACATAGCATACAAGCTGACTGTTTACATTAATTATCATACGTGGGGGACGATTTTCTTGTTGCCATTCTGGGCAAGAGCTGTGAGCTAGCAGAACATATCGTGTTCAGATTCAAGCTGAATAGAGACGATTCCAAGTTGACACATTTAATTAAATTGCTATCCTTGTTTATCTGTATTGGAAAATTATTCCTGGCTGCCTTTTGGCCTGACATAATGTGATAAGAAATTTAAGACAATTACATAATTTTAATTTTAATCAGAAATATTAGGATCTGAATAAAAGTATCCTCTGTCCCTCCTCCACGTCATGAATGTATGTTAGAGGCACAAAGGTAAAGTTTCACTCAATGTTAGATGAAACCAGTAAGCTTCACGTGCTGACCTCTTTACTTCCAGGTCGTTGCTGGGATTACAAAACACCTGTCCCTTCCTGGATTCGACACCGATCTCCTAGTCCCTATCCGATCACTCTACTGTCTAAGCTATCCCGTAATTCTGCTACCTAACTTTGTTATAAGGGAATGAAAACGTAAAAAAGAGGCAAAGCCATCCTGTTACGAGTCATGCAAGTTCTCAGGGGAGAGGAGGAAAAGCTCCTACTCATTCTGAATGTCGGCACTAGTTGGGGGTGAGTGGTCAGCATCACGCCTCGGCCGCGCTTTGCTCCCGGGAAAGGACCACGATATCCAATGAACAAGAGGGTGGATGAGCCCCATAGGCGATTTGAAAACAACAGCTAGACGAAAGTAAAATCGGTCAGATATGCAACAATCAATGTGGAAGCAAGTGATACAACCAAAATTTCTGTTGATCTTCTAAATGGGGGGAAAGTATAACTGACACAAAAGCAATTGTTGCATAATAATATTAAAATGTATCGTGAATTGTTTGAGGGTTTAAATGGTGACTGGACTGTACTGATTTTTCGCGACAATCAGAAGAAAAAAGCTGTATCTTGGTCTAATTCTTGACTGATCTGATTGTTAAGCTCCGCAGACTCATTTGTGAAAATGTGTTGTATCACCAGAAGATGACAGGCAAAGCAAGACGGAGCTAGTGGATACGTCGCTATAGCAAAGTCGCTGTTTGGGCCACAGGTCGTGAACTGGATTCAACAGACTCAATACAAGTCGCTTGTGTAAAAAATAAAGACTCATCACGGACCATAGTAACAGCACTTTTTTGAAGGTCAATAAGAGTGTCAAAATTTGGGGTAGGCCTATTAATTTCTAAAGTTATTACACTTTATAGGATTTGAGGTTTTAACGGCGGTGAGTCTGAAATGGCTGTCTTCTGGGTTGTTGCGCCGTATAGTCTCGTATACGTTTACCAACGTTTCAGAGGTCCTTGATGCCTCCATCATCAGGGTTATGAATAATGATGATCATCGCTACTTTGATTAACCTAACAATATAAAGTAACAAGTATTCCCTTTTGTAAATTTTGAAACTCCTCGTGTATTTAGGGCACTGGCTCCTTCACACAGCTTCTTAAAGTGAGACAAAGTTGGCTTCCTTTCAGTATCCCACTCGCTCTGTCCTACAGCCACTTTTTTTACGTCTTGCAGTCCAGTAGGGTTGGAACCAATGGCCTCCAGCACGACCAGTTACGCGGATCGAGAGGACAGGGAGCTTGCCGTTGTCCTTTCGACAGTATCAGCGGAATAGCCACCGGGTAGGGCCTGAACCTTCTATTTAGGCCTATGCACACATATATCTTTTTTTCCTTTTGCCCCTCCGCTCTAACACAATTCCAGACTTTACCCCTCCAGGCTTTCAAACACCCAAGCCCTAATGCGGCCTGCATGAGTAGACGCATCAGCTCTGCGGCGGAGTGTTCTGACGTACAGAGAAGCACTGTGCTTTCCAAGCGCCAAGAAGTGTGGCAACCCGCATGCATATCGCCTAACATAAATATAGCCGAACCTACTAAACAACAACAGCGACATACACATTAATAGTGTTGCGTGTTATTATGGAGCATCAACAGCTGAAGAAAGTCCCAGATTTTATGTTATCTGATGGTCCATCGCAGTGTTAAAACCCTATCCTAAGACATTTCAATAATCAACAATCTTACATCTCATTTCTCTAAAGTCCATTTAAATAGTTTGATCCCACATCTAGATCTCTTAAGCGGTTTCACTGATTCATGCTGTCCGACAAAAATGTGTATTTCCGCCCTCTGAGCTACATCTCCAACTCATTATGGTCACCTTGACTTCACTATCCTGATAATACTAGGTGACCTGCTTAAATCATGTTTGTTTGTTCCTGTGTCGTTCTACACTGTGCAGGTACGGACCTTGCGATGGTCGCATCCTCCATCCTGAAAACACTTCCATATGTCTGAAGCATTCGTAGTTAAGATGTTAATTCAGACCTGGAAGAGGCCAAACGGCTAAATCCGTAAAAAACTGAAGAATAAGAAATAGATCATAAGAAGTTACTAATAACACTGTGCTGGTTTCTTTCTCGCAAAATCTTCAGCAAACATTGAATTTTAAATACATTTATTTTTATGTTGTGTCGAAGAGAGGATACTGATTCTTTAAAGTACTGTTTAGGAAGACATAATCTGCATATCGATATCTCTACAAAGTTCTGAAAACAAGGGCTTAGTCGCGGGATATTTCGAAATATATGAATTCCGAAAAACCTGGAGAAAAATTAAGAACAAGCAGAAGGAGAAAATGAGGAAGAAGAGAAGAAGATAGAAGGGTGGAATAAGGAGAAGGAAGAAAAGAAAAGAATTACCGGATTGAATCGTCTCTCTAGCAGTTTGTAGAATAACACAATAACGGCACAATCCTGTAATCAAGCAGGCCGGATCCAAATTCTCTGGTTCCATGCCAGCAAGCAACGCCTCCGAGGCATCAGTCTTTCCGGTAACATTACAACATGCGCCCACGGGGATATAATTTGGTAGGGGGGATGGCTACCTCATACACTGGCATCACAATTTATCTGACCTGAAGCGACAACATCCCAGGGAACTGAGAAGCATCGTGAAGTGATACATCCAACAGCCTAATTTCCGACTGAAGGTAATTAATTGTTCTTTCTTGTCGTCTTTATTGACGTCTAAACTGTAGCAGAGGTCCTGTATCTTTGTATTAATCCCTCTTTTAACCTATTTTACTACTATGAGTCTCACCCATGACACCGATTGTCTTATTTCCATCAGTTTCTCCAGACAAAATTCGGTATAGTAAATCCAAATAGACCGGGACTACTTCGAAATGTTGTCTGTTTCATCCCAAAAACCTGTTCTTCATTGTTAAATTTGTATTTTCATACTGCACCCGTTACAAGATTAGTTCATTTATTTACCGAGTTTCCTTCTTTTGTCTAAAAGCTGGAACTATGTCCGAAAGTGGTCTGAACTCCACCCAGATTTTACACAAATCCAATCCAAATAAAAAACAACCACCTACAATGCTGCGTTTACAACAAAGATTTATTAAGTTGTGAATGCCATAAAAGAAGCTTTAGTAGCAGTAACAAAGTAACAAATTCTATCCACACCCACACGCCATTAGCTTCAATTAAGCTCATATATCGAACGCGTAGAGCGTAAACCTACTCACTCTATGCGTCTTCAAGGCACAGAGTAATTTTACGTGTACGAATATATGGTACGATTTAGAACGCTTACAGTACATGGCAACCGTGACTTCAATCTATACCTGATTGATGACCGATCTCTCTGTTGTCTACATAAGCAATAAATGCAATCATAAATCTCACCGTGTTTTATTACAACTGCTCGAAAGATTCAAAGACAACCGGTTTCGAGCACAAACGTGAATATGTTTTAGTTTGTCAAATCACTGTGTTCAGAATAAAGATAATGCTCGTTTTCCACACAGTTCGAATGAATAACGTGGGAAATCGTTGCGTGATTTTATATTTGTACTGAGAAAGACAGGCAATTTGTCGGAGCAGAAAACATTACGTTAACATTTTGAGGGAAATGTTGTCAAAAGTGACTCCTTGTTGCATCAAGAAATAAAACAAACAGACGCTACACTTACACAGCCTTCATGTGGCTCCGAAAAATCTATCAGCCTTTCCTGTCAGTCTTTGAAGATTATAATTCTTCCATGCGAAATAGCTAAGTAGCATCGAACTTCCGGTGTTCAAGTTAATCAAAAATATCCGTCACCTCGACAACAAAATACTTTAGTTAGTACTTGAAATTGACATTGGGCTACGACTGATTCAGGAAGTGTGATAACTGATCCCTGCCATCTTAACTGAACCCAAAACAAAAAGGATGACTACAAACGACATCGTAATTGACCCAAGCCTGATGGAGGTAAGGGCCAATATCACGCTCCGGCGACTTTATCCCAAGATGAAGAGCTTTGAGTACGCCTTGAATAGGAGATTGGTCGGCCTTACAACCAGAATGGACACAATGGTGACGAAGAAGAAAATGCTTATAATCGCCAGATCGGTTAGCGGAGGTCAACCAGTCAGCCTGTCACTCTGCTGATTAGACTGTCTCAATTCACAACAATAATATAACAAAAGCAACAAAAATATATTCAGGCTAACTTCAGTAAGTAAATTATGTAATAATATTTTTTAATATTTCTTTCCGCATTTTATTTTCTGTAGAAAATGTTTCACGCATAAAAGCTGATATTCTTTGCTTTTTTGTTTTATTAATACATGAATTATTTTCATATAAGTGTTTAACTTGTTTCTTTTTAAATGTCAGTTGCTCTAATAGAATTATTTCCCTTTTTGTACAGACTTGCAGGTTTGACAATCGTATTTATTTTTGATGGCAACTTTACTACCTATAGGTGAACATCGGAATAAAAGGACAAATTCCTAATAAAAACATACATCATGACGACATAATAGCGTGTAGCTGTGTATCTCATTCATAACTTTTATCACAGTATCACGCACGAGTTGTGTTGGACAACCTGTTTACACAGCGGCAGGAGGCACACAGAAGGATCGAGATACTCCCTTTTGTGGGGATATACATTTTACACCAACCATTCTATCTACGCCCTCATATTTATCACTTGGACAACCAAACCTTTAAATTATGGTTGTAATTAGTAGGCACTAATACTAAAACTTGAATTAGTTAATTTATAAATACAAGCTCGTGAGTTTCAGGGAAATGTTTACACTGTTAAATATTTAGCAGATACGCAACTATAAGTTCCATAAAGGTTATGACACGTAATATTATTTAACCTTATAAATACTAACGGCCCATCCTATACCAATATAGATGTTTTCAATTCCGGTTACGTGTCGTTAAGAAAGAATTTTTTACGAAAGAAGGAGAAAAGAAACGAATAAAGGAAAGAACACATGAATGATAAAAGAGAAATAAAGAAAAACGGAAATAAGTCATATAGAGCGGTGCAGGTCGAGTCTACACATTTTAAATTTCGTTAGTGATGATGAATATCATCTTCACACTACAGCTGTTTTTCTCCGGTACTCTTCAGCTAGGTGGTTCCAACAGCCACCCTGGGCATGGTAGGTAAACAAAAGCACCCATCGAAAATAGAGCACAAACTAATTCCGAAGTGCACAAGCTATCGTTAGTTCACCATAAATGCCATTTGAAACCATAGCAAAACATTTCAATACCTGGGATTGTTATGCTGAGGTTACACGCACTACATCCTGCAGGTCAGACATGGCCGAGGAAATATTATTTTGGTAAATACTGGGGATACTGGAAACGACCTGTTCTTCAAGTGCCTGAGCACTGCGGGTCCCAACTTTTCGTTGGCTTCATCTATAGACATTCGGTAGGACTCCTTGGACGAGGGGTAGGTCCGTCGCAAGGCCTCTACCTGTACACAGGACAGCACAACACAGAAAAACGCGGACAAACATCCATGGCTTGAGTGGGATTCGAACCCACGGTCCCAGCGACCAAGCGGCACAAGGCCCACGCTTCAGACCGTGCGGACCCCTATTTTGGTAAATGGAAAGGAAAATTAAAACGACTTCAGATAAACAGGTTTTTATTAAATTTTGTCTTTATTAAACGAATGTAGTATTCGTTTTCCGAAATAAATTCTACTAAGGACAGTCTTCTAATGTCTGAGGGTCTCTTCACCGTTACACCGGCTCAAGTGTCCTTCCTGACGAAGTCGGCCGAGGCATATGGGTGAGCACTCGTCTCCATTTCGACCAAAGGTTAAGAATGCGCAGATCCTTACCATCACGCCACCTATTCTTATTTACGGCGTGCAAAATAGAGGCCTTTATTTTCACTGCTATTGTTTTACGTTTTATCGCTTCCTGTTGAACATCTGTTCACATATCGCGAATGACGCAGGCCTATTTTCTCACGGCAGTATAAATGCTCCTAATTTGAATTGTGGTAAGAAATACTACTAGTGTGGCCAGTTTAATCAATACAAGCAACGCAGTGTTGCTGTAATACCCTTGGAAATAGCTCTCTGATGAAGTCTCTCCAGACGAACTGAGAAATTTTCCCTAAGTCATAACATTTTCCTCCCCCATTATAACCCTCATATTTGGACAACTAGAATACTCCCTTAGGGGGTACGTCTCCCGTGAGAAAGAGAAATTCGTCACCATCCAGAAATAAACCAACGTTGCCTAGAGGGGAACCCATCAGCAGGAGGTCGTTTAGGAGGGAGGAAACTGGCCTTGGCTGAGAGGGCCCAAAAACCCTCAAGGCGGTCGACCACATTTTGAGGTCTCTTTTCCCTCGCTGGCTCACTCCTTCATTTTCCAAGAGATTCTAAGACAGTGCCTGCAGGAAAGGGGGTGCGGACGGTTCGCTTGAGGCAATAACCCGACCCAGCCCCCCCGGAGAGCGTGGGGTCGTTCGGTTCGTGGGCACGACCAGGATCAAAATTCATTAATATCAAAAAGACACTTCAATATGTAACTACACGGCGCCATACTCCAGAATACCACTACTCCAATTAGATTTGGGGGTTTTACGCTGTGGAAATTATATGTGAACCTATGATCTTTGTTCTCAGTCCTGAATATAGAGGCGATAGGAAACCTCCGAAACGTTAGTAACGAGTCCACAATCCTAAATTCACGAGACCCGCCTTGAGAAGCTAGCATTAGCTCAGCTAGCCAAGAAACGTTTAATCCTTTATAGAACCCGACAGTTCATTGCCTACGTATTTTTACAAGAGACACAGGCATCAGTGCGTATCCACACTGTCACACTGTGTACTTTTGTTTAAAGATCTGTTCTCATATCGTCTCCTTTACCACTCGGTTACCCCAGCGGTCTCTCCTCTCAAGGACCCAAATGTTCTCCTCAATAGTCTTAATCTGTATTCTTCGCAAAGTGCAAGAGACCAAATTTCATGTTCACATAAAACAGGTAAAATTTTCGATCTGAGAAACTGATTGTAAAATTTTGGATAGGCCATGAGAAAACAAACTATTTTCAATTGAACTGTAACATCCATTCCCGAATTTAATCTGCTCTTAATTTCTTCTTGAGTACAATTATCATTTGTAATTGTTTGCATATAACTGAATTTTGCTACATTTTCTGAACATTCAGTAGTTACGTGTTCTGTTGAGACTAAGATATGGACATAGAGACTATTTACTTTTCTCCAAGTCCTCTTACTAGGGTCAAAAAAAGTACACACAGCCGTGTTTGTTTCCGCCCAATAATATAATATCATTAGCCCAAACAAAAAGCTGATGTGTCTTATTAAATTCCAGTCACTTTTTGTTTTTTCGGACGTCCCTGGTGACGTATTCTAAAGCAAAGGTGATAAAGTATCTTGTTTTAGACCATCCTAAAACGAAAATGTGCCACACATATTTATATACGTGATCTTCATTCTAGGATTTATTTCAACACATTTTATCTGTTTTGAAGAGCTCTGACGGTGGTGTAATGCAATGTGAGTTGATAGTTTTAGGAAATTTTCATCCTCTAAACCAGTGATTCAGATCAGTTCATTCTAACGGACCCCAAAGAATATGTGCCCCACCCCCTCATTACACCTGAAGTCGCGGAACGGATCCAGTCCTCAAGCGTTGTGTATTTTATAGCATTAGGCGATGAACAAGGTCCAAAACTCAGCAGTTTACATTTTATTTAGTATCACTGGTATATCGAATTCATTAACAATGTTGTAAAACTTCGCTCCTAACTGCATCCGACTTTCTTGACTTGAAGAACAAGGATGGGCACAACGTGTAACACGTAAGCAATGGTAAGGTGAAGTTAAAGTTGCCAGGTACTTCAGATTGATGATAATCCACATTACTTTGGAAAAACATGAATAGGTAGTACTACAATTTAAAGCTTTCTCATAAAAATAAAAATTTAAGGGATGGTAGTAGCATTGCATGCTTGGTTTAAATTCGTTGTGATAAGTCTTACACATATTGCAACATTATTGCATGAGATCAACACGTTAAGAAAATGATGACTCAAGTGCTCAAGGACCACTCTGCAGTGGAGCCCTGTAACTGCGCCCACAGACTGAACAGCACCGGTACCCATTGTGTATGAGGACTGCGTGCCCTTGAGGGCATTCGTCTGCCTCTCCCTGTCGCATGGCTGGAATCTTACCCATTCAGAAACTCGCTTTGGCAAGACAAAATATGTGCGTTCGAGGGTAGAAAGGACAGATATAACTGTTTATGAAGTACAGGCGTGTTAAATTATTAACTCATAATTCTTAAAGTTCAATTTCTGCTTCAAGAATATTATACTATAAATGGAACTCACTGACTACATGGACAGCTCTTCTCTATGTCATTTTATAAACTTCAAAGAGCGAGAAGTGGCAGTAAACATACTGACACCTGGAAGTTTTCTTTCTTAGCTCGTAAGTCGTTCAATTTTTCTTGTAATACTTTATACGTATTCTTTCCTTCTCTCGCACTTCCTTCTTTTATCCATTCCTTCTTCCTTTGTCATTTTTCTTCCTCCAATGCCGTCTATCCTAAATACGTTTAGTATCCATATACAATATGCTTCAAACTCCTCTTAGATCCACTTAATATTTTGATGATGTTCTTCTGGGTATCCCACACCCATTACGACCAAGTTGTTTCTATCCGTACGGCATACCTAACCCACCTTCAGAAATGTCTTCGCCTACGACTGGTTGAACTCGGGTCACTGCCATAAGTCGCAGAGGTGTTAAGCATTTTTTAATGTGGTTGGAAGAACTATCTATTGAGGGCAGATTTATTATAAGTACGTCTGTTTAGTATATCAGTGTTTCAACCGGCAGCCCACCAATATTCCCGAAAGTTAATTTCATTAATGAAAAAATTAATCTATTCTATTAATAATCAGAACTGTCTATATACTGAGGATCTAGTATCAAAGAAACAGCCCAAAGACTCTCCCATATGTTCTTTATTCATAAATTATAAAAAAATCGTAAGACTATCATTACCTTATTCTATCTTTGTATTCATACCTTTATCCTTTACCAAGTAAGAGCATAACAAAAAATGAAAACATGTTTCTATTAGGCTGGCGTTCCTGAAAAGTTCACAAACGACCATTCTTTAAGAACTCCCGTATGAATACCACCCTACGTGTCATTCCAGACTTTCTCTCTGCTCCCCTTTGTTTTCGTACAATATCAGGCACGGCTTAACAGTACTTGTCACACTAATGAATTATTTCTGGTATGTCTTGGCAAATCTGAGACTACAGAAGGCAACAGAGTAAGTGTCACCAAGAAGACAGTGGGTCTACCTGACTTTACGAGCAGCATACCTAACCCCATGTGGTGTAGCCAGGAGATCTTATACCTGGTGCTTCTAAACCGATTCTAACAAAACAGACCCAATATGCAACAACTAGCAGATTCATTATTTACTTATTAATACCTAGGCACTGGTAGTGCCCCAGTATTTTTGTCCGTCCGCATGTTTATCATCTTCCAAACAGATGGAATTTGAGGTTCTCACTGTGTTGAAGATGTCGATTGTGTTTCTCTGGTTTGTGGCGCCATGTAATCTTCTAAGTGGTTACCAGTGTCTCAGGTGGACGTTGGTAATCACTTACATCAATTACTAGTGGTTGGCAACACTAACATCTGTTCGGTACATTCAATTATTGAGCACACTTGTCCAGTATTACACCTGCTTTACACGAAGATAAAGTCAAACCTTATCCATTTTCTAAGAAATGGCTCCTCACACAGATAAATGATATATTAGTGAAACTACAGATCTCATTACGATCTACAACTTCAAAGCGAAACATTTTCCGACGTGCCTAACACTTCACGAAATACAAGAAATACTAATTTATGAATTTTTACAGTGTCAGTAAAATTAGCTTTGGAATATATATTGAATAAGATAAATCTACTGTACATAATCATATATCTGCGTTAAGATGACTGCCTTATTAAATGTTGCGCCGTGTAGACTAGTAGAAGTTGATCGACGTTTCAGAAGTGCTCATGGCCTCCACTATCAGGGCATTGAGTGATCACTCACGTTGGTGAAATTCTGCGAGACTACAAGGCGCAACATTCCAGAAGACATTCATCTTTATGCTCGCCACCGTGAGAACGTGGAATCTCACATATATCTGGATGCTCATTATGGTTTGGAAAGAACACATACAGTTATGTTTACGTCTGCTGGCATGATAATTACATTATCAGTGAAGCGTATCTATAAACAGGATTGATTTGGCAATATTTCGGGGTGCCTCGGGGGGCAGAGTTAGGACCATCATGGCGCGTCATGGTGAGTTCTCGTGACTGTGAGTGAGTTAGTGTGAGGGTAGATACGGCCATCACGACTGCTGTAATTAGGGGCTATAGTGTGACCCTAGGGTCCGACGTTCCAGCCTGAACGCCCACTCACTCAGTGTGGTTGCTTGCCTTCAGCGTCTCTCTTTGTATTTCATTTCTAAATTTGTCTATGAACTTCAGATCACTTTTTAAATACGTAGGAGAAGAAGAAAAAGGTAAACGAGACGGAAGTGGAATCACGAGAAGACGGAATGAAGTGCAGTATTATTTTGTTACATGTGGCCGGTACCCACAGAACACGCAGTGCGTATTGCCGAATCCACTCAGATTATAATTAATAATGGTTAATCGAGCAAGTGCTGTGAACGAGGTTAAGTTTTGTGGTTGCAATACGTCACCACGATCCTTACCAGACGTAACACAGCTCTACTCTTGCTGTTATTTCCTCCCTCTTAAGATCAAACTTTCTCCTCAGTCACCACGAAACTCACAAACAGTACGTCTAACTGACTTGCCATCTTCAGGGCGAGTATACACCCGAAAGCCGAAGTTGTGAATTGAACTCCAGCTGCGTAAACCTATGGACAAGTAGACGTGACACTTGTGTGGTAGAAGTTCCATAATGAAATTCATTTCTGTCAAGGGAATCAAAGCACAGGGTTCATTCACAAGTTAATTCATGTCTCTAAGTAATACAGTTCTTAACACTAAAACGGCTAGACAAAATTTACTGTAAGGCTATTGTACCGAGTTCGGTGGAAATTTGGTGAATTTGGTATTGTGACTATATTGGATAGCCGGATGAACAAGGTTAGTTTCAATAGGATTTGAGTTTTTCCACTGTGCGCCGTGCAGTCCGGTAGAAGTTTACCAACTTTTCAGAGGTCCTTGCTGCCTTCATTATCAAGGCGATGAGCTGGTAAACATCTACAGACTACACGGCGCAACAACCCAGAAGACAGTCATCTTCAAAACTAGTTTCAATCACATTGTCATACTATAGTATTATTTCCACCGTCATATCTGAATAAAGTATCCAATCCTATATGAAAATACTTCTATGGATCCTACTGCGCTATAACAAACATATAAAACGTAATAAAAGTAGCAAAGGAGGCACCAGAAGGAAAATAGATTAACAAATTGACCGAAAGCAGTTTAGTAATTGAGTTCAGTTCTCAAGGACATCAAGAAGGTAGATGAAATGCCAAAGGCAACGTATGCTAAAATAACCAATCGACTGGAGAACCACAGATCTGTTACATGATGATGTAATGTATGCGTATCTGAATCTCTGGCTATGTGCAGTATTTTTCTTCGACGTTATACACAACATTAATCTTTATCTGTTGCGGGCCACAGCCAGCGTTCAGCTTCTCTTCGCTAGAGGCTGACAACAACTAGCCTGCCTGCTTCCCATCACAACTCGTGCTCATTCTTCTCACAGAATTTTCTTTCTTTTTTCTGTGTTCACGAACGAGATATTTCTGATTAGATATCAAAACGGTATCTATTACAGCAGTGGTATTCCAATTATTATCTGCTAAAGTAGCACGATGAATGATGATCATGCACTTAGAAAACAATAGTCAAGAGAAGTACCTAATCAAATTTTCCAAATGCATTCTTTACGATTAATTCTGAATCCTTTACGCTCCCGTGTACAAGCCAAGAACTGAAAAACACAAACCTATATCATTACCTTTAATGCAGTTTAACTATATCAACTATACCTCAGACAATGGGCAATGCCCTACATAGGTTATTTGTAAGTTGGGACCATAATTAATCAACCATTGTCATAAACCTTTAGAAAATGATTATAAAGAGCCTGCTGTTTTATTTGAAAATAAAACTTCGTCTCTCATTCTAAGGGAAGAGCATTCATTGTCAGATTTTGAGAACCAAAAGTGGCGAGGAGAATATTTGGACTTAGGAGGTTGGGCGAGTTGAATGAATAAAAACAGGAAATCTCTAAAGTATCTGAACCTTCATAAGCCGTCGAATAACTAGCCTGAACCATGGAGTTACAGCGGTTTTATAAAGGTTAACGTCATTTGCCTCGATGTTTATGCAGGCTGTAGTTAAACAGCAAAACATTATATTATCGTAATTGTTAATATCCAAACAAATGTAAAATTTGAGGTTTTCACAGCGGTGAGTATGAATATTTCTCTGTCTTCTGGGTTGTTGCGCTGTGTAGTGTGGTCGATGTTTACCAACGTTTCTGAGGTCACACTGTCTCCGTCATGAGGGCGATTCATCGACCACACTACACAGCGCAACAACTCAGAAGACAGAAATCTTCATCCAAACAAATGTTTCACACAATGTATGTAGGCTTATATAATCTATCTTCATACAAAATTTCGTGTTCCAATCTCCAATGATTCTTTCACTATCACCATCATACCGAGGGCTAAATAAAAATTTCGAGCGACTGCCATGCCGTTGTCTTACATTCTATAAACAATCAGACAACAACAACAAAAGCTGCACATTTTTTGAAGATCTATATCAGACAGAACAACAGAATCCCATATTAAGTGGCGCTAGTGTGGTTTCCATATCTGAAGTTATCACGTCTGCCTATTCGATATCAGTGGTGATCGAAAGCTATAACGTACGACACTGAAGTGCTTTCCAGTGACATGGCATTCATATCAAGGTTCATTCAAATTCATCAATCTGTTCAGAATATATTACTGAGGGACTGACACATGAAGTCGGCGATATCGTAAGCCTATCTTTAATTATAGAATAAGGCTTCGACATACGGATACTTGTTCCAAGAAAAACACCGCATTTCCGTTTTAAAAATCTGAAATCTGAAATGTGAAATCTGTAGCTGTCTATACAGAGAACCAGACGTATAGAGCCTACACTGTGAACGAAAATGAGTTACTGAACAGGTGGTAGATATATGTTATCACTGTAATGTTAGATGTTACAATATTTTAAGATGAATCTTTCCATTTGTTTCTTGTTAAAATTTGTAGATCATTTCTTGAATAAATTAGGCGAGATATAAAATACTTCATTGCAATAATATTTCCAGTTCGATGCATCGTGTTGTGCAGAAACATCTTTTCTGCCACAGAGGTTATAAATCTTGTTGTGTCGCGTATAAATCATTTTACCACTTGCTGCTTGTAACTACATAGGTCAGCATAATATAGCTTACGCTTGTTTGTAGATAAACAGCATTCATCAAAGCTCTTGCTATGAACAGAACGTATTTCTAAGAACATTCAATTTTAGTTATTGTAATAGTAACATTGAAATCAAGACCATAATCTAAATAAAATCTTAAATGGGTTAAGTCAGGGTGGTCCAAATTTTCCTCGCTCGGGCCAGAATAGTTTTCCTGGTGGATCCAAGGGCTATGAAACCCCTATTGTCCCTATTTTTGCATTGTCGTTATCTTTAATGATACTTATTCTGAAATGATAAATTACCATTGCATATATTGAAATACAAATTTTATTTAAATTTGCACAAACTACTAGAGAGTTGTGTTTGTTGTTTTTGCCTTGAAGTTTCAAATTGAGATAATTCAGACTTTCTGAAAGCCAAGGTGCCAAGAAAGTCAAAGTGCAAAGTCAGTTATGATTTTTCAGTTTTTCTTCAAGCGAGAGTGTACGCGTTTGACACTTTCTTGCATAAACTGTAAAATTTCCTTTCTTATGTAGAAAAATTAAATAAAAGTCTTTCCTGCACTAAGCCAACGAATTTCAGAATAAAACGAAATACCCTTATATTCTGCAGACATTTATTCCAGGAAAGATACTAATTTCCTATGGCTCTGCGCTCAATTTCCACCTCTGATGAGATTTATTATTGTTACATCATTTCCCATAACCTCATTGAACTTCATTAATTTACCACATAACGCTTCTTGATGGACAATACAATGCAGCACTGGAACTTCGATACAATTTTTTTCAGCAAACCTACTAAATCAGTATTTCTGCCTGTCATACATTTTGCACCATCAGTAACTATGCATGAACATTTTTCGAATCCACCGAATTTATTTACAGCTGATAATAAAGCCTGGTAAATATTTGAACCTTTGGCAGTAGTATGGAGTGGTACAAAATCAAGCAATTCTTCTTGACAGAAAAGGTATCATCAACTGTTCTCACAAAAAAACAAAAGCTGGCTCTCACATCAGACATGTCCGTGCTCTCATCGAGAGGTCTACCACGCGTGCCGACATGTGGCATTTTTACGTAAAGCAGCACAACGCACGTGGCTAGTCCCTCATCAACCAAAGTCTATAAACAAATGAGCCGTGTCTAGCTCTTCTGTGTTCACGGTGTTATGCACTGCCCGCTTTCTTTACTTCTTGCGACTACTGTACCTGAGCCCCAGGTAGATTACCTGCAATATGGCGTATCTTTTTGTTGTCACAAAAATAACAAATTAAGCTAAAAGCTATACAAACTACAAGCCTACTGAAATTACAAGGTTAAGAGTAGTTAATTGCTACAAAGTCTCTGCCAAATATCCTTTCCAATTTGCAAGGCGGCACTGCTACCAGATAAACATTTAATCCTCCGTTCTGATCACTAGTTGACCAGTTTCCAGGGAGGGGCTGACCAGGAGGACAGCCCCAGGGTCCTTTCTCGGACAACTGTCGCACGACCTTGAGTTAAGGAGGAATGCATTTGTTTTTTCGTCACCGCCATTTCAGCATTATAATAAGGCACACAGCATTCTCGTCACGGATTACACCGGCCGCTCTGCAACGAGGTTGTGTTTATGAAGTAGAAGCTACGGAACGAACAAGAATGCACTCCGATGGAGAATACATGTTTTCTGTAAGAATTCTGTGCAAATTTGTATTCCACGAGTGTCATCGATTGTTATTTACTGTAAAACGAAATAAATATATTTCCTCA
This sequence comes from Zootermopsis nevadensis, assembly GCF_977971745.1. Taxonomy (NCBI): domain Eukaryota; kingdom Metazoa; phylum Arthropoda; class Insecta; order Blattodea; family Termopsidae; genus Zootermopsis; species Zootermopsis nevadensis. The sequence goes on from NW_028259142.1 coordinate 15,592,778, forward strand.
ATTTCTCTCCTCTTATCCACCTTCGGCTTAAGTCTTGTTACGGAAAGATTAAAGTTTCGTGAAACATAATTGTTCATTGCTAATACAGCTAATCTGTACGAAAGATACGTCACTTTCTGTAATTAATATAAAGAATATCACCAACATAAAGGAACTATAACAGTCACAATTACTTGTGTTGTAAAATTAAATTTTCGGAATACTCTACCAAACCACTTACCTTCCTCCGATGATACAGCCCGGGACAGATCAACATTATGAAACTACACAGGAAGAACATAAGCCTACGAGTTTACGGGCCTGTTACAAACACATCTCCTAGCAAATACCAATTAGCATTACAATTAGTAATGTGTCTGGGCAGTGGTGATTACATCTGATTCTTGTAATATCTTAACTTTGTCTCAACGGAATGAACAAGCAGTCTCGTGCTACTGTAACCTAGGCTACGAACTACATAACCCACTATGACGCGGATTGGTCAGCAGGTCACTGCGGTCAGACTCGTGACAGAAATTAACTAAACTGCGTGTCGTCCAAGTCGGTAACATTACCTTACCGGCATAGCATACGACACGGTCTGTACGTTCATCCTGTTCTCGGTGACTTCCTCATATTAATTTTATCGAAAATTTACCCTTTTTTTCTAATTCACATTATCACGAATTTCACCTCTCTTGTCCTCCCTTTCTTTCGTACAGCATTCGTTTATTTGAAAGGGCCTGTAGGCAATATAAATTAGCAAAGATAATGGTAAAAAGGTATGACAAAAGTGCCAGAATCCTTATGCTATGCGTACACTTCCAACATTGATAATCGTTGTTACTGGTATTTAACGAAGCACCACGACATGCAGATGTATGAAAGAATGGAATTGTAACTCTACGCATTCTTAAAATCGGGCACTATATGGAGGTGAGTGGTTAGCGGCAAGCCTCGACCACTTTACCCCAGTAAATAAACCCGGTATCAACTGGATAAGAGGCTCGGTAGACCCCACAGTTGGTCTGGACGCTTTGACGAAGATAAAAATCCAGCCTTCCCGGAAATCGAACTCCTGTAGTTAGCACACGACTGAGTTATCACATAACTTAACAGATATAACAAGATACTTTGAAAGAAGTCTGGTGTATATAAAACTTTGGTACATTTTGTACAATTTAAAACGACATGACGGCTGCGTGAAACAAAAAAGGAGTCTGACTTTTCACCACGATTCGATCTCATGGCTACATGCATATGAATCCACTATACTACCACAGAGCTAACTCGCATTGTGCTGTACTGTTACTGATTTATAATATTATAATACCCAAGGCAGACATTAAGAACGCCTAATTTGTGTTACTGTTTAACATTAAATTTTATTAAGATACATTTGAAGATATATCGTATACGCATTGCATTTCCTGCTCAGTTTGTAATACAAGTTCAAGGTACTATAAATGTTTTGTAAACAATCAGATACTGACAAACAACTGGGCCAATACAGAAGAAAGAAAACAAAATGTAATTCGGTTAAAGCTGTGGAAAGTATACACATTACTTTAAAATTTGTTCGTTTCTTTCGTAAATAAGAAGATAAATCTCAATGCTGAAAAGACACGCTTAAGCCTACACGTTTATGTGGACCCTTGGCCTGCTAATAGTAACACTTGCAAAGTATATGAATGATGCTATATTTTTTTATTTCAGCTAGGTGCATTCAGACTTAATTTGCAAGAGACGCACGTGAGAACAATATATATATATTCCGGCATGAATTAGCTGCATCTTTCCAGTCTTGTTCTTAAGGACATGGTGAGAATCACTTGAAGTCAACCAGTCTCTACATGTGGCCAGTCCACGAACAGGTCCAGAGCTTCCACGAGTTATGTGAGCGCCGCAGGCAAACTTGTGAAGTCTCAAAAGAAAATAAAAGAGAGAGAAGCGAATATGCGTCGAGGATGAAAATCAAAAGCCCTCAAAGGCGCTAGCTCTCAGATCCAAACAGCTGCTTGCTGCACCCACCCTCTAACACCAACCACCAAACTTGGGGTACATGACCGTTAAATCTTACGCAATATGAATGCAAAACAATTTTATTGTTTATAAAATACTTTACACGAAGTTTTATGCCGATGATTATGATATGAATATGAAGCAGGACTGTTTATCTCTTGGTTCTCCTACTACTGAACTGAGGACGTCAGATAGAAAGGTGAGGCGAACTAGTTGAGAAAGGTAAAGATGTCCCTTGTGCCATTTTAAGCATCCTGTTACATAGAAATTTTAGAGAATGGGAGGTACAACTCCTTGCGTTCTTAACTTCATCCTACGCTGGAGGGGTTCGTATTGTTATTGACGAAGACATAGAAATCCTATCACGACTGCCGGTATTTAAACTAAGCAAGCCTCCACATTATGTCACAGATTCTTGCATCCATCAATTCTGTCCAGTTGACTTGTAGAAATACTTGGTATTGTAATTGCTGAGAACGTATATAAAGTGATAAAACTACCGAGTATGTCATAGGGAAGTGAAACTTGGACAATTAAAAGAAGAGACACAAATAAAATACCAAAACTATCATCAGCAGACATCAGCTACATAAGAACGGTTATAGGTTGTGGATCACTAGACCATATCTAAAAATATCGGAACATAACTAATAATACACTCCGTATAAAATGTAATAGACGGACACAGAGTTGGATAAACCACTTGAATAGAATGACAGTCGATAGAAGACAGAAGCGATTATACAGTGTACATCAAAAGAACGCCGAGATCGCGGCAGACCTTGCAGAAAGATGGTATGAGTATGTGAGGTCGGAACAGGCTTGAGTATCACTAACACGAAGCAAAACTGAAGAAGAAGAGCTGTTAAGAATATAAAGTCGCTCTTTATTTTGTTCGCAAAAATTCATGACAGGTTTTTGAAGCATCGTTTTGCAGCCATTGCTTTATCCGGCATGGACGAACAGTACGGAGAGACGATTGTGGGTAAATCTCCTGAAAGCTCTCTGAACCACCGAGAACCCAGCACTGCATATGAAGCCTGCAAGCAGTCCGTTCACCCATGAAACTTTGTGCATTTCCTGGGGGTGTGGATCGCCCGGAGGGGCCTGAGTTCCGTGGACCAACTGGCAGCAGGAACCGTGGTAGAAACTTGGTCGCCCGCGGCTGCAGTCTGCAGAAATTGCAAAACCGGGGTTAGTGTTCCGAAGCCTGTTCATTCTCTTCTCCTTCTGTCTGTTCTCCAACATATTTTCTCCTCACTCTTCATTGCATACTTCCATCGTCTTTTTCTATTTCGTAATTCATCTTCTAGTCCTTCCTTTGTTTCTTTCCCTCATTCTTGTTCCTATTTTCCTTTTCATTCATTATCAACAACATTCTTGCCGTGTTTTTGTCTTCTTCACCACCCTCCTTGTTCAGTGACTTGATACTGGATGGATGACTGCGGTTAATTCCCGGCAGGGGCACTTTCTCTCTTCGCCATCACTGTGTCCTAACGAGTAATGGGATTCACCCAGCCTCCTGCCGAATGAATGACAAGGGTTATTTCCCCGAGGATAAAGGGTTCGGGGCGTGAAATTTACCACTTACCTCCCTTACTGCCGAAGCTAAGAATGCGTGGCGGTTTACCTCCACGCCCCACACTCGTGTGATTAAGCAGACAATTACACTTTTCACTTACTCCAGAAACTACACAAACTTGGCTTAATCCTGTATTTTTTAGACATGTTATCAGCTACTTTAGCGTTAGATACGTTACGTTGTTTCTTACATTATTTAATGACCATGTTTCAGCTGCAGAGATGACATCACCGGTACAAAAAATAGCAACTGATATATGTGTACTGATTTAGAGCTTATATTTCATATTACCTGTCATTTAACTAAGTTAAAAAGCATGTTCTAAGTCCACACAAAGATTTTTTTAAAAACTTGGGATTTACATTGACTGGCTATATAACGTCGACTGGAGTAGAAAAGTAATCATGAATAGGGAGGGATACAGTGAAGTAATTGTATGTGAGTCTGAAGTCTTGACCTACGGTAAGACACTGTCAAAGCAACTCGCTCAAAAGGACCACAAACATTAAGAAAACCCTCTGTCATGCCACGTAGCTAGACATGTGTATGGTGTACTTTCACTGGTTGTAGTGTACACAGCAGAATATGTTCACCGTCGTCAAAAGCAAATTTGTTCGACGGACTTTAGTGTAGACCCACAACACCAAATTTTATGGGAATTGTTTTAGTAATTTTGTACGTAAGCATACAAACAAACTCACGACCCCCAATTATACGTCCGTCTAATGCACTTTATGAAATTAAATTTATATTTTTCACTCATGGCTAGAGATCACGTTTCACACCGAAATTACAAAGCGACTTAAAATGAATACAGTTACCGTATATGAGAAAGAGGGTAAACTTACGTAAGCTTTATTTTCGAATGAATAGGGTTTTATTCTATAATTAATAACGTAAAAAAACGTGAGAGTATTTCCACTTGAATGCGGTTAGTATGTTAGTCAGTGAAATTAGTAAAATTTCTTGTGTACTGAGTAGAAAAAGCCTATATGGAGACGACGGGTATCATCAGTGTCTGGATATTTTTATTCACCCTAAAATGTGTAATCTTGTGAACTACAGAAAGCGACAGTTTCTGCCCGATTTTTATTAAAACGATCTATTGGCCACTGTAATTAGATAATGAAATTAGTTACATATTATTTAAATCTTACGAATATGGGCCAATGTTCCTTTTGAAAAGTTTTCTTTTACTTATCACCGCGGCGCCCCATAGCTATCGCTTTATGAATTAAACAGTTTCCAAGCAACGAACCAATGGTGAACTTACATCATGATTATTAATGCCTAACAAGCGGAGAGAAACAGAAAACACTGTGCAAATGAATTTTGTATGTAAACTATCTAAGGCAAGGTAATGTTTTTTTTATTTTAAAAACACAACAGAGACAAATAATTTTATTTTATTCAACGACCAACATAAACTGGAGACGTGGAGCATATTACTAATACTGATACCACTACTTCTAGTACTACCATCACATTCTAGAACTAATATTTCTACTGTCGCTACGACTACTAGTAACTGATCTACAAACTTCACATCTCCTGTTAGTGCTGATATTATTAATTTAATCTAATATATCTCCACTTAACTGCATGATTTATGGCTCTTCCATAAAATGTTAATGTTTATCAGTCTATCAAACATTTTACGATTTTTATGGACCCTGAAGTTTCATTACTATATTTTCAAAAGTTCACCATTGGTATCTATCCAGAGCCAATTTAAACCCGTCCAACTTTTACACTGTATTTCTTATCCATTTTAATATGATCCTTCCTTTTTAGCCTAAATCACCTAATTACTACCTCCCTTAAATTCAGGTTTTATGCGTGCTAGTCCTGTATATAAGACATCACTTCCCTGTACTATACTTTTTGGTGAGAATTGATGATTACTGCAAAAATTGTTTAAATTTTATTCAGAGTCCGCCATTTTGCTCCTTCGGGGTGGACGTCATTGGTGTATCTTGAGGCGCCTTCAACGTCAGCGGAATATTCAGGTGCTCCTGGAGCAATTTCCAACCCCACACCCGCTCGTCCAATTCCAGAGCTCGCAGAGTTGTGCCCTGGGGCGTAGCGGCTGATTGCATGCCCGGGCTCTGCGAAGCTTCAAGCTTTGGTAAGACAAAGACAGGTAAAAACAAACATAGGAATAAAAAATGGAGAATGAGTTTTGACACAAAAGAGGTCGGAGATGGAAGAGAAAATTGAAGAGCGGTGACCGAAATTAATTGTTCTTTTGTGTTGCTGCTAGAGACCATGTGACAACGCGCGTAAGTCTCCGAGTCTGCGTCCGTAGTACTTGAAGTCTCGTATATCTTTCCACTAGTCAGCAAATGTGGTCAAAAGTTAATTTGCTCGATTGGGTACGACTGGGTGCACAAAAATACTAGTTCACTCGTGAAACTCGTGAGAGGAAGGCGGTGTGATGTGTGTACAACAGACGAATTTATCTACTTATCTGTACCGCTACAGGAAACGAAATATTTTAGTACTCATTAGTACAGGAGTGTGAGAAGTGTGACTGGGGTGACAAACTTTGATAGCATCCATTCACACGTTGACTTTCTCAAATAATTCAACGGTGTTCCCGGCTTCCTGTGTCTCTTCTGCTGTATATGTAGGGGATCTAAAAGTGTTCATGTTTTTCTCAGATTCTCCATGACTGCCTCCTTCCGATTAGTTTACACCACGATCTTCATGCATTATACGTCAGTATAATTAGCACACCCACTTATTATTCGGGAAGTCCCGGAACTGAATGGTGGGATTTCTTGTTTAGGGTGAGATGTGCACCGACCATGATATACTTCATGTTCCTCTTGCTATTTTACGCTACAAAACCAATAAAGCTAAAAATATTCATTAACTAAACTAAACAAACAACAAACGCAAATTCAAAAGTTGATTCAAAGTCGTTACGTTAAAATGAATTCTTCTCGGGCTACTGAAGTACCCTGAGGACGAGGCCGATGTTTCTCAAAACGTTAGTGTTTCTACCTTTCAACCACCTGACACGGCTGCTAGCCCGAGAAGAATTCATTATATTCAGTTACCGTGAAAACTTCAAATCATACATCGTTACGTTACAAATCAATCACCAACTTCTATTATTCAGCTATGCATAGATTTAATGATTCACATAACGACTTTCAGCACCTACAAATCATCAGTTATTATTATCTATAAGCCGAATGGTCGATATTACAACCTCATTTATCGGTGTCAGGAAACACAGAAACTGAAATAACATTGTGCAGAGCTTTTCTGCTACAGGCGTGCAGGAATCTGCTTCAAGGGTCCTAACAGTATTTTATGGTGGTGTAATCACTCTCGTTTAATTAACATTCATAGACAGATGTCCATGACCAAATGCAAACAAAAAGAATAAGCAACAACAAGCAACTGACTTATTTCTTTTTTCTATGTGTTCCTGAAATGACTAAGAGACAAATTACTTTTACGTTTTATTAAGGCTCACTGTTCTGTTTTCTCCTGCAAATAACGCAAAATCAAAAACCCACAACAGGAATCTGTCCCGAAACAGTCAAATGCGCTGAACACTCTCGCAAGAAACTCACAAGATAATATACTTCACTCTCTGTCTGTTACGAATGCTTAATTTCAGAGAATTTTACATAAGATGGTAATGAAGCGCCCATGCTCTAGACCAGGGGTTATCAATTGGTAGCCCTTCGACGTGTTTCGTGTGGCCTGAGCACATTTCTTGAAGCACTGTGTCACCCTCTACGATGCAAAATATTATACCTGATTTTAGAAAACACGTTTCGTTAAATGCCGTCAGTATTTGTCAGCATCTGCAGCTGTGAGTAAGAGTTCTGCTTAATGAAGAACTAGGGCACTTCTTACTGATGGGTGCTTGGAGGGATGAGAACACATCACAACAAAAGAAACCAAATCTGATATTTGAAACGCAAATAAGCAAAAGAAGTGTCAAATATCTCATTAGGCCAGCGACTGATTCTGTTACAGACAGTTTCTTAGCAACAGGTCCATGTGACAATGCAATAGTAGGCCTGATTTAGTAGCATTTCTAAACTGTTATGGCCTTTCAATAAACTAGCCTTTTAGTTGGCGAGCTGATAATAAAGGGAATATGTGGCCCGAGGTATGTAAGATGTTGAGAACCGCTGTTCAAGACTCTTTTATCGAATTTCGATCGATTGCCGATTAGCTTGACTGTGGTTTTCTATAGTTTTCCTCAATCTCACCAAGAGAGTTGCAGCAAAGCAGACTGCGGTACGTTGAAAGAGGTCACAACCATATTGTTTCAGAACCTCACCTATTCACCATTTGTGGTTTACCTCTCCCTCTCATTCAACACTATTGTCTATTGCCACTGCAGTTGAAGTAGCATATGTAAGGAACCTGAAAATTAATCTTCATAACTATTTCCCCAAGATAATATACTATTTTCACATTATCATCTCTATTTTACAAGTTGTGCAGTTCCAACAGATAAAAATTCCTCTCCGCATATTTAATATCATTCCATATGACCGACCGCAGTCTTCTGTAATTAACTACTTAACAATATTACGAAATAATGCGTACACATCACGGAGCTCTTAGTTCTGCGATGAATGAGACTGAAAATATATAATATAAACTAATTAGATCAGGATTTAAACCCATCCGTTATGTATAATACACTTGGCTACGATTTAAAAACATAATCCCTAAACCAATGCCTAAACGAGACTGGAAAGATGCAATCCTTGACGGATTAAACAGTTTCCACATTCCTAGCTGACATAACAAATATACTATATCACGCAAACGATACCATAAGTATCGTCCACATATGCGTAACAATATACTGCATAGGTGTGTTTTCAAAATAGGAAGGATTCGTGAATTCTTGTTTAATTATCTTGTTCACAAAAGTAACCACACCGAATCTAAATCCAATTTCCGTACTTTAAACTGCATAGGACAGGGACCGATGGAGGGCTTTGGCTAATTCGGTGATGAACTTTTTCGGGTTTCGTAAGCCATCTAATTAGTTAGTACTTTAAACCGGAATTCTAAAATGCATAAAAATTCGTTTTGAATGTTATATATTTTTTCTCTCCTTATTTATTTGTTATCTGAAATTGATTTGGACTCGTCATAGAATCGAATCATGGCGGAGTCAATTTATTTTTGTTTCTGTTTCATGTTGTTTTGCAGCGTATAAGAAATTTTTGTATCAATACCGTGTCCTTCTCGAAGTTATGTAATACTACGTATGACCCTATTAGTGATAGTGTCGCTACCATGTCACAAGTTCCTTCGTCTGCTATGTTGGTATTACTGACTGTTGAAAACCGGACGGACGGACAGACAGACATAGCCAGTCCTATTGGCATTCTTTTCGTGCAAAGAAGGCATAACATCTCAATCGTGAGGGGTCTTTGTTGAAAACTGACAGCTACTTAAATGGTTAATGAAATTGCCTGCATTTTGTAAAAAGATCATATATTTTTTTTATAAACGTCCATCTCCAGTTTACACAGAGGAAGAAAATCAAAACTAGTAAAACGACTTTCAATAAAAAATGCCACTAGACCAACGTTTCTCAACCTATGGTACGCGAGAAAATGTTTAGTGGTACGCGAACTAAGTAAGAAAATCAAACGTTAATATTAACATAAATAACTGGTTTCCCTGAACGCATTTGGTTAGTGGTACATTTAATGAGTTAAATTAGAATTAGTGGTACGCCGGCGAAAAAGATTGAGAACCCCTGCAGTAGATGATACAAGTGAATGAATTATTAATGTAGGAGCATCATTATTAGGAACTGTAAAAAGAAATAATTCAAAATAACGTACTTAATTAATCCTGTTAACAAATAATAGATGTCGGTGGGATAATAGAAATAACTGTAACAAAAATTAACTATTATATATGGTTTATAACGGGAAACAAGGTTACGGAATGTTACAAAATTTTAAAATAAAATTTGTTGTTGTTGTTATTATTATTAGACAATTTAAATTCTTGTGCCAAAAAATATATTTCATTCCTCTGCCTAGGCCTGTTACATAAAGTATTTTATACACTGACTTTACAAAGGAAGACAACACAATATAAAGGTACAAAACTGTACACTGTAGATTTCAGGTTTTCATGGCAGTGAACTGTGGAAATGTGGCCTTTTGGTTTGTGACATCTTGTAGTCTTTTAGTAACAACCCCCCACTCTTCCCAGGGAAAGCAATGACTGTGGTTTTTAAGCTTAAACGAATACCAGTATGCTAAACAAAACTGAATTAGTCTATAAATATTGACAGTAATAAACTGTATTTGGTAGTGTTATGTTTCTACACAAAAATGCTCTTATAACCGGTATCCGAAATTAGACATACGTATATATAATAGTGATAAGAAGATGAATGACAAAGCTTGATGAACTTATACGTACCACATTATGAAACTGAATATTCTAGAATCTGTAAGTGGTTATACATCAATTTGTATATGAACATTATTTCGTCTTCGGATAAAGGGTTATGGATTAGACACTAAGCACGCATGTATTACATTTAGCCCCTCATTAATGTTAAATTCTACTTAATGTTACTATCGTAGTACTGGAATCCATCAGTCTGATGCATCTAACTCGCAGCCATTACAGTTCGTCTTCCAAACGAAACACCCATTCCGGTTTGTTGTAAACAAACTTCAAACACCAATAGCGTTAGCAGAACACCATTCTGCTTAGCGTACCATTATAAATAGTTAGTTATTCCTAAGAATCCGACAAATCGTTTCACCCTGTTATAGTCTTATAAGCCTGGTCAAAACAAGATACAATTTGTTGCAAAGTAGTTGCCATAACTTTACTCACCTAACTGCATTTTCCGTCTTGCTAGATCATCATCCGTCCAATAGTGTAGATTAATACACTGTTATTAGTTTGTAGCACAACAAATCATGTATTCCTACTAATAAGTCACAGCACAAAAACATGTATTGCACACACTATTAAGTTTAAATATTAACCACTTCACAAAACAATTAAATAGAGGTTAAAAGCATTACATCAACTACTATAGTACCACTTTCCGCCGCATTGTCTCCGCCTGCCTAGGGTACCGAATGATAGTTCGGCAATTTCCGTATAGTATAGGGCGAGTATTAAATACTTTCTCGAATTTTTTGCTATGATATTTTAGTTGTGATTCTGTCAATGTAACTAACATTTATTTGTACCGAACGTCACAGTAGAGTAGTACTCACTCCTACTTCGTACTTGGGAGATCCCTGGTTCAAATCTCGGCCAGGAGACAGGCTGTTCTTATTAAGGGTTTCGTGGTTTTTCTTAGTCCTTCCAGTCATATGCCGGGATACTACCTGAAATTAAGTCACGACTGTTTTCTGCTTTATACTTTCCACTTTATTGCTCATTAATCATCCTGCAATTTACTACTACTACTATGGCGTAACAGGCCAAAATCGAACCCTAGCCTCCTCGATCCTGTAATTTGGCGCTATTTAATTTGAGCTGCTGCCACCATTATTAACTATACCATAAATAAGTATATTAAATAAATAATTTTTCTGTTTATTTGTTTACTAACTCTGAAAGAAGGCAAGATTAAACCGTAGGTACTATCAAAGAAAAGTATGAATTATTTTACAAGTTAACAAAGAAATTCATCTAAGAGTAATTAAAGATTAAACTAAGTGGAAATGCATAAATACTTCACGGAATTAAAATGCCATATACGTGTGTATATATATATGGCATGGAGAAAGAGAATGAAATCAAAGTGTTAAAAAAGACATTTAGACAAAGAAAGCTGAAGAAAATTAAACATTCAGAATATTGCGTAAAGAGAAACTTCGTGTTTACACATAGGAAAAACCTTAAATTTTTTACTAGGTTTTGTTACACTTAAAATATTTGGTCTGAAGGCAATTTGGATGTCCTGAATTAGCCCTTCCCCTAGCGCTCAATTTGTTTACAGTTTCGTATACTGGTCACTCCAAATAAGCAGATTCAAACGGAAATGTTTGTTTCATGCCCGTTACTGAAGACGTTGTTAGTCAGTACAAAAATTATAAAACAAAAATGAATAAATATAAAATAAAGGCCTTAGCTTAATAATGACGCGAAAGTTTAATTCTCACATTTATTTGCGAAGTGCCATTATTAAACATTCTATATTTTTTCCTATATCACCATTTATTTTGGCTAAACTCTAGAATAAACTACATCGTCTTCGTACAAATAGCCAGTTTTTATTGTTTTTAACCCTGATTCGTTGTGAACAAATCTTCCGCATTGCAAATTTTCTTTTCAACACTTCTTTAAATAAGAATACTATGTTATCTCCACGTGGAGTCAATGTTGCCAGTATATATAAAAAAAGGAAAAATATATTCATTGGCCTACACGTTATAGCCATACCTTCTAAATAAATATCAAGATTAATTAATAAATAAACTTCAATGTTCTATTAAAGTACTTTGTTTGGGCTACTAAGTAGGGGTGTTAGTTGTAGTCCCACATAAGAGATCAGTATTCGCTCACCAAACTGGTATAAATAATAAATTCTTGAAAGAACTTTTAACGTATAATTGTCCTCTAATGCTTCGGTGTATGTAACAGAATATCAAGCACGATAACTTAAACAAATTCTACTTACTTATAAATTTATGAATATGATTTAAACTAACACAAATTCCGAAAACGTTAAATTCGTCGGATATAACATCAAAGTTGTGTACAGTCTCCACATGTACGAGGCGCGTCCACAAAGTAAGTTTCCCACTCGTCCCACAGCTAGCAAACCTTATATTGCGCGAAGCGACTGTGCGTACGTGATAGAGCAATGACGTAGCATGGCGCATGCACTAACGGTACTTCCCGCGTTCTCACAGTAGCATCGTTGCAGCTGTTGAAGATGGAGGTTCTTATTCCAGCTCCCGCCGACTGTGAAGTGCGGTCAGTGATAACGCTAGGCCGCACACGGCTCGACGGACAGCAAATCTCCTGCAGGAGTTCAGCTGGGAGGTGTTTAATCATTCACCCTACAGCCCGGACCTCGCTCCCAGTGATTTCCATCTTTTCCTACACCTCAAGAAATTCCTGTCCGGTCAGCGTCAGCGTTTTGAGAATGACAGAGAGGCGGAGATGGTTGTCACACAGTGGTTCCAATCCCAGGCGGCAGACTTCTACGACACAGGTGTTCAAAAGTTGGTCCCACGGTATGACAAATGTCTCAATTCCGGTGGCGAATATGTTGAAAAATAGCTGGACACTTGCTCTATCTGTTGCAATAAATATTTCCATGAAATTGTGTTTTGTTTCTGTAAACGGCCCCAGGGAAACTTACTTTGTGGACGAGCCTCGTATAATCGTTAAATTACGAAAACGTTTCACACAAAATTCGTAGGTAAGTTTAGATCTATCTGTAATCAAAATCCCACAAGTGTAGGTTCAATGGTAAATTAGTTATCTTCAGCAAAATGAGAGCTAAATGTAGTTTTCGAGGGGCTACCTAATTTTTATTTTACATTCTACAAAGACTGGCTAACTAAAATCTGTCCAACATAAGATTTGTTACAACACAGCGTTTCAAGAATCTACATGAAGTATTGTCAGTGTTGTTTATATCACATAAATTCATTCGACAGCCATATTAGTGTTATTGATGGCGATGTATCAGAACATATAAAGATGAAAAGGTTATTATTGATCTGGTGTTCGTACGAAGATGCAACGTTATTAAACGGGGCACGTAGAAGGACATGATATCTTAGGTTTATCTGGACCTCTTGTCTGAAGAGAACAGACCTGCAACAATAGCTGCTCGATTACTATTGAGCTGGAAATACGGACGCTGCAGTCCCCTAGCAACTCTTTGGTGACTTAAACGCTTGACCACCCTGTTGCAAATAGTTTGTCTACAGCACTACAGATGGCGAACGTGTAGTCAGATAGATGACAAGCAGAAATCGCATACGATGTGCAGGGCGTTTGTCTCGTTCTGTTTATGCAAGCGTAATTATCCCGGTCTTTATTTAATCCTCCGCCCCCAGGACAAATCTTCGGGCGCTGCTAATCGCTCTCATTATCATAACTATTCCAAACTTTTCTATGAACAAGGAAACAATTTAATTGAATGCGAAACGAATAAGTGGCGGTCTCTTCCGCCGCTGTTATAAGTAAAATGAAATTAAATGAATTCGGTTCCTTGCCTGTTAATAAACTTCCACAGGCTACAAACAAATACATCGTCATATCACTTTTTAATTCTGTTATTCTTGTGAATGGTTTTGATTTGAATTAGATAGCCGATGACCCATCTCCCACATAAAACTATACTTTTGTTTTATGCGTTATTTGGACAAAATGCAAAAGAAAAGATTTATAAGAGGGAGACAGTGCTCCTCTGTAGGCCCGTATGTTTCATATGCCAAACCGCAGAGCGTAGCTTAATTTTTAGTAAGTTTAGCAAAACAGAGAACCTTAATGCTCTAAACCTGAAAAACCAAAATGTGTTTAAAATGATACAGAGACTTTTTCAACAAAACATTTTGGTTGACGTAATAACTATCAAGATTTATTTTGCTTTTTAACACGTGTAAGATTATATTATAGTATTATACATGTTATTTGAGCGTTTACTGAAATTAACATGGACACAGGCTGGGCATCTGAAATAGAAACAGAGCTAAATACATAAGTAAGGACAGAGTGTAGTTCATAAAATTGTAATTGTAATTACATGATGGTGAAACATCATCATTACAGTCACACACACACACACACACACAAATATGTGAACATTTTGGAACTTTTTGGTATTAAATCACAAATCGAAAACTGTGGGTAAGTGTTTTGTGTCTGTCGGTCATTCAACGCATTTCCAGTCGCCGCCTTTTCGCGTGGGCTCTCCCGGTCCGCTGTAAGCGGAAAATGATAGATGTAGGTTGTGATGAGGTATGAAGTTTTTCATTGACTTACAAATTAATGATTGCATGGGAAACATTAGATAACGCAACTGTGGAAGGGTGATGTTTCCATTCTCGGAGTGTCCTGCTTTCCCGATCCCCACGACTGACATGACGGAGGATGACGGTCGTAATGTTCTATAATTCGATATTATTTCACCAGAATGCAGCACGCTTCGTTCTGACTGCAGTCCTGCGCATAATTGTCCCACAGTTGGCGCCCGCATCGTGCTTTGGAAGTGCATTGTCCACCTCGCTTACTGCAGCGCCTCTCCAAGACAGAAACTGAAACACAAAACAATTGACGTGTTCAACACGGCGCTTCAAGAAAACCATCAACCCAATATCTTCAGTGTTTTCTTCTAACCCCCTCTCTTTCACAACTGTAGCTTCCACCTTCGAAAACCCTTTATATAGCTCTATGTGGTCCTGAAATCCCATTTTGCTGACCGTATTCAGACAATGGGTTGCCATTTGAGTATCCCCAGCGTAAATGCAAGCCTGTATTCAAATGTTTACTACCTCGAAACCAGACTGTCCAGCCCGCAGTCATTTATTTTCCTTCCTGTCACTGTTTAATTATACGATTTGCAGTAAATCTGGTCGTAAAATTTTTAAAACTTATGGATTCTTCATGAGAACTTGTTACATAAGTAGTATCTCAACGTACGGCCATGACAACACTCAACTCCCTCCTTCTGCTGTTCAGGACAAAGCCCTCTTTTGGGGCTGAGATGGTCAACGGGGCACTCCTTCTCCGGAAGACAGATCCCGCCGGCACGAGAACATGGTTCCTCCGGTTTGATCTCTGGCAAGTCCGTTCCTTCTCCTGTGAACAAAAAATAAACCACTTGATAGGCTTATCTATAATTATGGTCGTTACAGGGAATTTTATTCAGTTCCGTCGCACATTTTTTGTGTAGATCAGTGTTCCTCTACCGGTATCATCCAGACCGGTCCCAACCACTTTACTGGGCGAGCCTGTCTCGACTCATCAACTGACGGAAGACAAAGCAAAATTTTGCTTTCAGAGGTTCAAAGTGAATAGCATAACATATCAATACAAATAATTTGCATTGTTTGTGGCATTATTCGTTAAATTAAAAGTGTAAAGAGATTTTTCATCAAGGCGATTGCATTTCACAAGTGATCTGAGAAAGAAATATGACGACAAATTGCATGACTTTGTAGTAATTAGTAACAAATTAACAAATAATATCGCAGGCCTGGTTACAATTGGTCTCAGGCCGGACGTGGCCCATGGGCCACCAGTTTGACCACGATGGTTTAAGTCATATCTAGTGTCTCTATTGCGGTCATTATGTAAAAATCACAAAGAGATATGTACATTTCTTCCCCAGCCGCTGCTGACTAATTACTGACTGAATGCGGGAACAACAAGGGCCACTGCTGATATAATACGTATTGGTCGCATGTGGAAATACCATGTGATTCAGCTAAAGCAATAGCATTTTAGATCATCACGAGTAGATAAAGTAATTGGTGGTCGCATCTGTGAACATCGGGAGGATCTACTGCTGATGTAATTGCTGGCCGCGTTTGAGAATTTTACTAGCCGCTGCTGAAGTACATGCTGGCCGCATGTGGGAACGTGGGGCTACATATCCGAGATTCTTTCCACGGTAATCATTTACAAGCTTGTTCGCTCCCGGAGGCCGGCCAAACGTAATGCAGTAGCGATCACAAGGGTATTTCATGACCAGTAGCCTTCCAAGATGCACGAAACGCTTTGCTCAGAACCCAGACACGCACCCCAATCTTTTTAATGTGAAAATAGTTTTTTAATAGCATTCTTTCCTATAAACTGAATATGTACCAGGGGTCGCAAATTCTTCCCCACTTGCAACTTTTTTGAAGTGTTCTCATCGGAGATTTGTTTTCCAACGTTGTTTCATGTCTGGCTAAATACGTAGTGAGATGTTTCGAAGGCTGGAACTAGCTCTTCTGAAAAGTAAAGGATACCAACTTCCTGCTTCCGTCAGATATATGCAGCCACTAATCACTAGGCACAGTGGTTAATGAGTAACGATAAGAGAATTTGCCTTAAAACTTCATATTTCAATTTCAGGCCCCTTTGCAAGCGTGCCTGTTAAATTCGCTCTGTCCTTCCGTCCGTACGCACGTAACAATTTTAGAACGACTGAATGACTTTCGACAAATTTATTATGTAGACCCTTTTGCTGTGTAATTATAGAATATTCTTTATGGCGAATGTGTTTGCTGTACGTGACGAACCAAGTCTTCAGTAATGACTCCGTATAACAAAATATTCTATTTAACAAATGCTGTTTCCTTTAGACAGCTTTTAGAAGTACTTCTAAGAGACAACGGAGGGAAAGGGTTAAGGAAAGACAAAGGATGAAAACAATAAAAACCATTTTCCGTTGAATTTCAAGTGATCTGTCAATATACACAAGTCTGAAATTGCGTCATTAGGGCTATGAGTCATTGCCCTGATGATGGAGGCAGCTAGGACCTCTGAAACGTCGGTAAACTTCTACCAGACTACACGGTGCAACAACCCAGAAGACATCCATTTTCAAAAGATTAATTTCGTACCTGCCACAAAACACTCCGCATCTCCGTTACAGATAAATTCTGAAATGTTTATTACGAATGGAGTCGGATTTGTATATTTTATTTTATGACAGTTTATTTAATCCCCATGTTCACGTTTCTGTTTGCTGATACTACTAATCCTACTTCGGTTATTTTCCACAACGGCATTTGCCGGAAGGTTTGTTGTGACCCCTGGAGCTCAATGTTGCAGTAGCTACCGGCTTTCCTCATATATCAACGAGATTTATGCCACAGGGGCCTGAGCACTATCGCAGGCTTCTGGAACTACCCTTCAGGGTAGAAATATTACCAATTCAATTAGGACATTTATTAAAGAATTTTTCCTTCAACTCACACGCACTTTGATGGTATGGACAATTCTCACAGGAAAAGTTTTAATGACCCTTTACAGATATCAGAAACAAACATCGTGGAAATAACAAAGAAACTATCTAAAAGACATAGACGATAAAAGTAAAGGTAGTGCACTTTCATAATATAGGGGTAAAGTTTATCTAAATAATATTTAAATTATAGGTTTCTAGTTTTCAGAAAACACACCTTTCATTTACAAAGATGTTTACTGTGAGAACCAAACGAAACACGTAAGTACATTCACTGGGCGAAATATGAAATCACCGAACTTTAAAGTAGGCGGTACACATGGTTATCACTGCTAAAGATTTATCAGACGTGGCTACGTATCAATATTTTATACTTATAAGGAGACTGATACCACTGAAGATAGCTGTTTTCTGCATTCTGCCTATAGCGCCGTATAGTCTGGTACCACTACCAGTACGTATATCACTCATTACGGATGAATTTGTTGTCTATTCCAATGTTCTAATAAATCAGTAGCCAGGATGGACTGAATAAAACCACGAAAATCTTTATTTGGAACTTTCATTACCGCTGGATACCTCCGGAGACATACAGCAGGTCTGTTATGATCAGTGATTGGAAGTTTTTAGAAACTAGCAGCTTGGTGTCTTTGCGGTCTTCCTCAGTCGCTCCAGACTAGTGCTATTTTACCTCAAAGAGGTCTCTTATATCTTTGCCTACACATCGTTCGTAATGTTCTGGTAAGACCAAGAGCTTGCACATTGGCGTCCAACTGGAATGGACGTACCACGGACGCCTTCTTCAAAGACTGGATAATATGAAAACTGTAAACGTAAGGGCCTTCTAGTAACCATTATTGCCCCAAGAGATGTACAGATTTTGCATCTTTAGCTCACTTGGAACTGCGGATATTTCTGCTGCATGCTGAGTCTCTGCGATTTGGTCCAAGTGACGAGAGACGGCAATTATTGTGAGAGTTTTTACCGAATCTCGGGTAATAGATCTGTGGAAATTTTACCCAGTATTATTAACTACAAATTTATACTTTAATTTGGCCTAATATTTACCTTAATATCATGATAGGAATACTCTCTATCCGCTAATGTTCTACTGACCGTGTGTTTGTATTTGTTTACTGCATGGACACAAATGCAGAATATAGCAAAACGTGTTTACAATAAACTTGAATGTCAGAAGGAGGTGACTTGCTCATGCCAAAATAACAAATCAAATCAATAAGACACCAAAAGTAACTGTTAAAGCAACAAGACAGAAATACAAAATCAGTGTACAATTCTGAAAATAGCAAAGACTGAATGAATATTACTCACGTCCTCAATAACAATATCCGAATTAATGACATAAAATGAGGTTAGAGATAACTGCCACAAAAGGTCCTCGTAGAAATCATACAATCTGGATAAATCTATCTGAAATAATTCACTTGAATATGGTGGAATGGTGCCCAGAACAAATGACCAAGTGGAACAATTTAACCCCCGTAAGCGGTTGTCAGTCTACATTACCACAAAGTCTAAAGCAGCGCAAACCTGGTAGAATTACATACCAGATGAGGATGCAATCATTTCAGAGAAAAACACGAAATTTAGTGCCTTAAAAGAACAGAACAAAGAAACAAAGTACACATATAATACAATCGCCCTGATGATGAAAGCAGGAAATACCTCTGAAATATCGCCAATATTTACCAGACTACACGGTGTAACATCCTAGGAGACAGCCATATTTTATGCTCGTCGTCGTGAGAACCAGAAATTTAACTTCCGGTTGCTTTACATACATTACAATCGGCCTTTAGGACGAACACTGCCTGGGAGAATTTAGAGATAGAAAATTATGTATCATCCACCGCCCTCCACCCTACCGTAACAAATTCAGTCTCACATCGCCCCTTCAACTTTTCTCTGTCCCTCAATTTTTTGTTCTTTAAAGTTTTAGCTGTTAGATAGGAATTCAGTGCTAACAGCATTAGGGCACCGTACTTTTAGAGCCAGCATAGTTGATGTGCAACCTTTTGAACGCGCTGACACGATTCTCTTATGTTTCAAATTACGTAACAGACATGATGATAATGATTAACATCCGCTATGTTTGGTTCTAATTACCCGCAATATTTTCTTTGGAGCGAAGTGTCAGTAACCTACGGCGTCATGTCTCCCGATATCTCTCGGGGGCCCTTGCTCTTCTGTCTGATTATGCCCATTGGCCCCCGGAGTGTTGGGGCCGCACGAAACTCCACCCCTCATTACTGTGTCCCACTACATCCCCCACTTTCCGGGATCTTCTAAGAACTTCAATAAAATCTCCATTTATTATCCTATGCTTTCGTCCTTCGTGCTTGGAGTTTGGTGTGTGTATTATTTCCAATGTGTTCGATGATTTTGATTATTTTGCTTTGATTTCTCGAATAAGCGGGTAGCCCATCTAAACGGTACTTAAAAATTAGGTCCCTGCCTCTAAAAGATACGAGTTTTCAGGTGATGGTCTAAAAATTTTGTATGTAAGGATCTCTGCAGGAAGCTTTCTGTGCTCCGAGATTTGCAAGGTTTGTGCGCATTCTATTACCATCGAATAAGTTTCGGTATTTCAGATTTGTCATCATCTAGCAATAGCACTTGTTGACCGGTTCAGGCCTCCCTCATCCAAAAGTTCTCCAGCTTCTTAATCCATAGAATTTATAATCCTTTAATAGTTCGGGAAGTACGTCTCCGCTTTCTGTCAATAATTTGAACCCAAATGATTATTTATTTCATATCTTCGTTTCTTTCATAGCCTATCCAAGTGCATTCTGCTTTTATTCTCATGAATTTAATTTCAGCGAATGTAATCCTGGTCTTGTCTCTTGCTTCATTTAAGTCTCCCATAAAAGCGTCGATAAAGACACAAAGGTATACATATTTGTGTTAGTGTATTTCTGGACTTTTGATGATTTGACAATTGTGCTGATAAAGTCTTAACTTTTGGTATCTTTGTAGTTTGGTGTCTACTTACCTCTTTATATTTACTGGGCAAAGAATTTACCTTACTTGATCATCCAACTGCAGATTCTCTGAATTTCTAACGTGCATTTTAATATAAATCGCCTCAGGATGACAGAAAACTTGAAAATGGATAAATTTACCACATAACTCGCATTGTTTTCCACGTCATTGCTTCTTCTTTTCAATTCTTTCTATCTTCCTCTCTTCGTTTCTTTCTTCTTCCCTTTTTCTTGTTCCTTCATGTTTTCAGTTAATGTAGATTCGCTGCCCGAGGAACTATAAGCCGGAAGTCAATTAATTAATTATCTTACTGCGTAACTTGGTGTGCTGGTAACGCTCTAGGCGATTCCGGGCCTCAGGGTGGAGCAGAGTTTACGCATGAAGCAAGCACACTCTGGGCCCTGTCCTGCAGAGCGAAGTAACAGTTAAGCTAACAAAGTTTGCAGAACAGCGTTGCTCGCGATGCATCTAATCTGGTGCAAATTTTGGAACTCGACTGTGTCGGTATGATTTTGTGTTCACCACTCACTTTTCTTGTACTATACGTTGACAGTACACATCAGTTATTGCATTTTGACAAATTTCTGTTTCCTTTTTACCTGTGAATTAGGCCGGATATAAACGATGAATTGGAAAGAACGTGGATGAAACTGTTGTAGCCTATGTAGGTATTACTGTAGCATTCTAACGAAGAGACTGAAGAAAACCACGATAGCACTTGATCTGCACAGGTGGGCCTGGTTCTAAAACGCCCCAAAAGCGAAGAAAACTGTTGCTACGGCGAGACCCCGCCGAGTTATAACGAAGGGAGCTATTATCAGCTGTTTCTTAATTTCCTTCGTTGTTGTGAATGAACCGAGAAAAACCACGACAGTTCAGTCAAGACTGATTAGCCGACCTCTTGTACACAGAACCACACGAGTTCTTACGTGCTTGAATAAGGCCATGGTATATACATTTCAAAATGCATGGATAGCACCATGGAATCCTTCAGTTATCGGTTTTGCATTTATTTGGCAATTTCAACGAAATAACTGACTATTCTTTCTTTAGTTTGCTGGTAGGTATCAACTTTATGTTTGGCCGTCTATCTGAGTGGATAAACATGTAAGTGACTGACTGACCGATTATCCAACAATTAAAAGACTGATTGATGAACTATCTAACAAATTAAGTAGCCTAATGTACTGACGCACTGGCTGAATAAGTAACTGAATAAATAATTAGTAAACAAACCAACGAACTACGAAGCACATTTGTGTCATTTGAATTCTAAAGGTACCCGGTTCGAACCTCGGTTGCATTACATCTTGATTAAGGTTTTCCGTGGTTTTCTTCTATCTCTTCAAGGACATGCTGGAAATATCACGATTGCTTCCTTCGAAATTTTATTATATTTCCAAAGTAATAAATGAAGTACTGTACTTTTCCAAGTAAGATAACATTTTGTTTTGAATACCCATGAGAGAAACAACTTTGGAGATGTAACATAGTTTGAAGGATAATATTAAAATGTATATTAACTGGTTAATGGATTTGTTGTCAACTCAATCGCACAGGCGTTAGATACTGGCATTACATGAAACAAATCAATGGAGGTGATGAATCAAACACAAATTGGTATGAGGCTCGATGAGTCCCAGATACGTTCTATGAACCGAAATGGCTAAGATCTTAATGCGCTTTCCGGGTAGTCTATCTAACCCCAGTCATCAAGTTCGTGGAATGTAGCAGTAGTAATAGTGACAACAGTAAAAATAATATCTTAATATTTTATATAATTATTAAAAATAATAAGGAGCATGTTTATTGTTTTGTTTACTAGTACCGTGTTTCAAAAACACTGTCAGCGTAATTTAGCTTAAAAAACTGCAGCCACTTCCTTATAGCGTAATATGGAATGTGTGTGGAGAGGCTTGTATCCAAAATGTTAAATATAATTTTATAACAAAATTCTCCAGACTTTTAAAACAATTTCCCACCTGGTGGAGCTGCTACAGCTGCGGCTGCAATAATGACGAAAACCACGTAACAAGTTGCCAGGGACATGACGTCGGACTCTCTCGGCTTCTCTCTAGCACAACTAACTGCCTGTCACGCCTGCCACAACCTTCTTATAAGAGGGAAGTACGACAATGACGTCAAATGCCCTCCTTCTGAAGGAAACGTAGAGTTGGGAAATCATGTTGATAAACCACTAGAAGCTTCTGTCTGATATCTGCCTTACCGACCCGTATGTCAGCGGGAGAAAGTGGTACTGACGTTAGATTTGAACTGCCTGACGAAGGGCGGAGATCTTTGGCTCTTCTGCGTTTGCTATTTAACGCCTGGTGGGCACTGCCGGGGACTAAATAACATCCAGGAACCAGAAACAGTGGCGAGAGGCTTGAAAATTCAATTACAAAAAATTGTTTTTCATTGACTTTCATGTTACAAATATTTACTTAGCCCAACACATTATTAATTCCTTGAATCAAAGTCATTCTCGACAAGCCGAGGGTCGTCTCAGCTACCCCAAAAATTAACCCGTCTTTATGGAGCCCCAAGATCTACTCATTGGAACCTATCCTAAATCAGATTTATCCAGTCCATGTCATATTTTTAATATACGTTTTAATATTATCTTCCTATCTACGCGTAGACCCCTTAAATTGTCTGCTGTATTAATATTATAAGATTTAAATTTAGTAAGTCTTGATTTCAGATTACCCTTGCGTGCTGTGTGTTTCTCAAATCTATTCTTTCTTGATTTAATGTATAACAACGAGAGATAAAATTATAATACATATTTTTAATTCGAATGTTGAACAAAAATTATAAAATTAATGACGTAAGATATAAATAATCAAGAATTAATTGAATAAAGATTTACGTTAATCGGTTAGTGTCTATGTCCTTCCGAGTTTAAATAAATACATTTATATTTTTCTTGATTCTTATATTTTTTATCAGCGCTTTTTACATTTCAAAGGTTATAGGGCATAGAATGAAATGTGAAGTTGATCATGACTATATCAACTGAAAAGTTTGAGGAAAGTTCCAAAAAACTCATAACAGCTGGTAACCCAGCAGAAGTACTGAACCACGTACTTCCCGAATACAATACCCGAGTATTACGGCTACAATAACCTGCTTTGAATTTGAATCTTCAAACGTTTGTCGTTGAAGTAATAAAAACCGACGATTGCAATTATTTGTTGAAGTTCGAAGTAAATCATTAGAGCAACTGCAAAAGCTTGGCAATAAGAACTGGTCCATGATAAATGCTCTCACTTTGGCAGGCTCCCAAGATCACTTGTTCAAGTCATTCTTTTAAAATGATAATGTTTCTCTTGTTATCTGCCAAGCGCATCATTAAATTTAAGAGGCCAACTTCATCTATAAACATATGGGCTTAGGAGTTATGTGGTATGAAGAAACAAGAAAGTTATACAGCATTTTGGCTAGGATGACCTCACGTAATAAGACACGGTTGTTCCAACGCTATATAATATGAACTATTGAAGTAGTTGTTAAACAGACCGTAGATAAACAAACAAGACGTGGATGACGGCTGAGACATACTTTTATGAGGAACGAGGTAAATGATCGAGGTAACTTATTTTCAGTAGAAGAATATCTTACTGCACCGCTGGTAATTAATGGATTTACAATTGACTCACTTGCAATGGTTATACGAATAATGAAAACAGCACAAAACAAACCAGATTAAAAATTTAAATTTAGGTAGTACAGCGGGCGCAAAATAACTCCAAGCTCGGATGACCATTACAAATACACGCGTGCAGGGGAGAGGAAAACAGCGGAGCGATAACACACACGAATAGATAAGCGGGTCCTTTCTTGTACTATCGGATGTGAAAGTTATTACTTTTAGGCTGTAAAGTAGGTTGTGTGGTTTCGGCATGTGCGTGAACCTCGTAATTAACAGTTTTTTTAGTTCCGAAAATACAGTTTACCGTAAAAGTCAGTAGTAATAAGTAATAGTAAAAAGTAATATCAGGCTGCCACTGATTTTGTCGAAATCACTTTCCATCTTTCTTTCCCCTCTTAATCCTACGTTGTCCAAGTTCGGAGTTATTTTGCGTCCACTGCATACTTTAATAATTACAAACTTCATTTTTGACATTGAATAACGTTTACAAAATCACGGTACACTCGACGGAAACTGTAAGATGTAAGGTAACGCTGGTGTGTAACTTCTTCAAACGCCAATAACTCGAGACCTATGTAAGATAGAGAATATAAACCCATATGTAAATTAAAGAGTAAATAAAGGGCTTTTTCTACATGATGTTTGCTTTATTTTATAATGTATATTTTATACATTGTTGAAATAATTACCTAAAACATGTAATTACTATACCCTCGTTCCATAAATTAAACCGCTTGCCACGTCTAAAGCGTAAGAGTTAGATCGGACATATTTGGAGTGAAATACGTAAATAAACACGAGCTTTTCAAATTTGCAAACAGATTTCAGCTAACTCTTACGGTTTATGAGTTCTTGCCATTTATTTGGTAGCAAAGAACGTTCTACAGTGAGTGTGTTGAGTACATGACGCAACACATAGATAAGCTGTCGACGGATGACGTCACGTATAGATAAGATGTAAAGGTATACATTAATGTGTAAATAAAAATTTATTTCAGTACAAATATACTTTTACAGTTAAACGTTATTTAACGTTAAGTAGGGAATCGTTGTTCCACTGTTAATGTTTTTGTTATTTCAGCCACATCAGATGTGATTATTACCCAGCCACGACTTAATATACAGAGTAAATTCTTTCTGGGGTGCATCAGGTTCAGTGATAACATATGCTAGGCTTTTTTGTTGCATTTGGGGCAGAAAGTAAGCCCTGAACATGAAAATGGTATTTGCTATTCAGAACACGGTAAGTGGCATTGGAAACAATTTAAATATGAACAGCTTCACGATTTGTATTATTTTTTAAATATTACTAGGGTGATCACGTAAAGGTTGACTGCATGGACCGAACCTACTGTATCGGGGAAATGGAAAACGCATAAAAAAATTTCTGTTCGAAAACTTGAAGAGACCAATTGGAAGACTTAGGCTTTGGGTTGGAGGATAATATTAAAATTAATCTTAGGGAAATAGTGTGAGGGTGTGGAATGGGTGTGTCCGCAGTTGCACAGACAGTTCCACCACGTTGTAACATAATAAAAAAATGCGATTGTGAGCAGTCCGATAAAGGGAAGAGACTGAAAAACTGTCATGTTTTAAACTTCGAATTTAGCTGTAACAGAACTGCGGGGAAACCCCGTCACTAAAGTTGCAGAACTTCGGTGACCCACAATAAGGTCACAACCTCGTCTGGTCGTTCACTCGCAGAATGAAGTAGCAGCGGAGGGTGGGTTACTCATGCAGGTCCTCCGCCTCATCAAAATGGTTCACCACCTCGCTCAGCGAGGAGGTCGGCGTAGGAAAACTGCATTTCATGTTTGGGATGGGACACAATTCCACATACATCGCATACTAGAAAGACTTTCAAAGCTGATAGGAATTCAATGAAATTAGAAGTTTAGTGTATTGACCAAGAATCGACCTGCGTCACTCGATTCTGTTCCACGGGATAATGACGTTCTTCAAATTTTCAAAGCCTAGAAGTTATGACGAAAAATCTACAAACGCAATTTACACATAAGCGCAGTATTCTATGGTGAGATTTACTTTAGAAATACATAGACACTTCATTCCTAACGAGAATGTCTAGGGAACTAAATACCTCAATCATAGTGATTGCGCCGCGGAAATATCAGACAACGCACTTCAAATGAGAATGACTCAAGAAACACACATAATACTACATTCCAGTTCGTGTTAGTCGAGACAAGGATATTGACACATTGATGAAAGATTCTCGGGCTAAAAACCTCGTCAGATCTCTGAAAGGTGAACAAACCACATCTTCTGCCAATGTTTCGAGAACAATCTCTGTTTTCATCCTCAGGGCTCTCCTCGAAACGTTGGCAGAAGATGTGGTTTGTTCGCCGTTCGGAGATCTGGCGCGGCTTGTAGCCCGAGATTAGTTTCATCAACTTCAGTCGCCGCGAAAGCTTCACTTCATATTGTTGACACGTTCACACACTACGAACATCTACTACTACCTACCTGCACATGCGCGATGGACACAAATTGGCGATCCCCTACCAGGGTAATAGGACAGTGGAAGAGGTTTCTGCACAAAGTCACTAACTTTTTACTGTACTCTGCAGTTTTGTCCTTTCACACGTCTTTTTATTGCATTCCATGGATCTGTAAGTTATTCATATGGTAATAGGACTAATGGAATAAGTCATAATAATGCAATACATAACACACGAGCCACGGTGGTCTAGCGGTTAGAACGCTGGCCTTGTAATCCTGGGGTCTCGGGTTCGATTCCCGGCGGTGCCCGAATTTATAACTTGTGTTGGGCAAGGCCGTGGTCTAGGCAACACGAAGTTTTCCTCCGGGGGCTTCCCCGGTTTCTCCGTAGCATCCCAACAATTACTCCATTCACACACAGAAGAAGGCAATGGCAAACCACTTCTGGATCATCTGCCAAGAACGTATATGAACAGGTCCCAGTCCGAGAAAAGGATGGAAGGATCCTGTTCATATGGACCTGTCGTCAGACAGAACACTGAATAAATAAAATACTGACCGCGACGGGGTTTATGGGTTAGTTCTGGAGCCTAGCTCAGATGAACATGAGGATTTTCGTCAGAGAATATTACGGGTAGGAGTATAAGCTAAGGCCAGCAAAGTGGTTCGGATAGTAGCTTCCGGTAAAAAGTCTCATCGTTGCAGTGCAGAAATAAAACACTTCGCTCTAACGACTAACACAGTCGTTTATTTCTGCAGGTAACGACCGCTCTCCGCCTAATCGTAGGACAAGAATCAGACTGTGTACCCTTGCCGGAGTCCAGGACCAGAGTGCCCTCTGTATCCTTTTCTTTTTTCCTAAATTTGGAGGTCGTTTCTTTTAAATTTTGAACAAGTGCTCTGATTGGTCACACTAGCCCTCACTCCACGTGGACTTCGGACTTTCCAGAATATTCACTTCTAACCCACTGGCGCTCACTGCCATGGCGACTACGGCACTTGTTTCAAATTACTTTACGACTTGCATGCGGGCCACACGAAGTTTGCTGCTGGTACCCTAGCGACAGTACTTCCGGCTGAAGACTTTCACAAACAGCTAGTCCTGTGCAAAACCATACAGTTTTTTTCACACCTTAGCAGCTCGCTGGGGCTCGAATCCAGAAAAGCGCTGTCCCAAGATATTACAAGTACAATTACTGAATATATTTCAATTGTTACATATGCTTTGGTGTACACTGTGAAGGAATTTTTATACCTTCTGATGCTTTTCACGAACTATAATTGTTGTAAAAGTTTAGTAATGTACGAATGTATTCAATTGTTATAATAAAGTTAAAGAAATTGTCATCAGAGTGCACACCAAACTGCATAACAACACAAAACACAGTTAGTAGTTCATTGCATTGCCAACAGGTTGCAGTACTATACTGTTCATGCCACCATGATATGTATACTTTTTGAAAAGCTACAATAATGTTGTTTGTACCTCTCCTGTTATACTACTATCCGCATGCAGGATATACACCATTTGAGAGTGTGTAACGATGTAGATTAAGGTAGACTGCGAAGCTACTGCGCCCTGTTAATAGGCGGAATAACTTACAGTGAGTGTATATTTATTTATTGGTTTCTCTCTGTTTTAGGCATTTGTAATGTGTGAATTACTTGTTCTTGCCAATAAGAATGCTTTATTTACAGATTCCTTCAGAAACAACCAGCATAAAATGATACGCTATGTTTCTACACATAGGATTGTGGTGTCCATAAATTTTTAAATAAACTTTCAATAGAAATTCGCCACTATCCACTTCTCAAAACATTACTGGTGGGGGAACAATATCAATGTATTTCTCAAGAAAGTACCAGTAGGAATATGATGTGTATACATTTCTATGAGCCATGCTAACGAGGAATGTGATTTCTATGCTTTGCTTGAAGCAGAATAAGGTGAAGAAGAAATAATTAATGTAAAATATCTGGGATATGTATATTCACTAGAGATTGCCAGTTAAACTACTTCATTGCCTCAAAATCTTCCCTCCATTATTTCCTTGGTTTTCCCATCTGATCTATTTTCTCTTCAGTTGTTTTTGATCTAGTCTCTCCTGTATTTTAGTGTCCTAGCTGTAATCCAACTCAGTAAGGGCCTAAGTGCTCTCTTATCCTAATTCTTCTTTCAGCCCTCTTACCCAGCCACCCACAAGGCTACACCGCCTCGAGAACCTGTCTCATCCTTTACCCCTTGTTCATGACTTACTGTTATATTTTATTACTCAAGTATTATTTTACTTCACACAAATATATTTAAATCTGTAATACAAGACAGGTGGAAGGCAAAATAAAAAGAGAATGCATTATAAAATATGTGTACACCACTGGAAGTCTGATTTTAATGCAGGTTAATATTTTGTATGTGCTACATTTTCATACATTTTCTAACCTATCTGACATTGTCTCAAACATTTCTAAATGCTGAGAAATTGTGTTCAGTAATGGTCTGGGACACTTTCAGTGACATGACAATACAAGAAACATGTATAGGCACATAAGATGTGAAAGAAATCTTCAAATGGGGATAAATTTGTAACATCAGGTAATGTACACAGTGTTACAGTTATTTTCTTCAATGCTACAATTTACTTAATTATTATAGCAGATTCATTTTGACTCGGGGAAGCCACTTTCAGTGTGCTATCTGTGAAATTTATTATTCTTTTATCAGTCATAGCTGTCATATCATAACCTTAAAGTAATACTTCTTATGCACTTAATATTTTTATACAGTAATGTTTTGTCAAATAATTTTAGAACCCATGCTCAATGACTTTAGTTCTCAGTTTAAAAGTACTTCTATGTTTAAAAGTTGAATAAAAACACATTTCTTCATTGTCAGATCATAGAATGTTAATGATTATAACAAGGTGACATAATTCACTGAATACAGGTTTTTCAAAATACTTTTTAAGGCATTGTTAAATAATTATTAAGTGCATGAAAAACAATACTGAAAAACAGTGACAGATATAAAAGTAATATGTGAAGTGTAATGGTAAGTACACTGAAGGTGGCTGGCTCCACAGAACTGAAACATGTCTACTGCAATAACATAATTAAATGTACAAAATGTTTAATTAATTGCAGTTTAAACGTTTTGTTATATGTTAATTTAATTTTATCAAGGCTTATGATGATGCCAGTAACTTATCCAATACTTCATTTGTGCAGTGGGGTGGTAGAAGTGACATCCAACACTAAATTAATACAGCATATTCAGGTTAATTGGGACATCGGTTAATCAGAGCAGCCATTTATTTGGGACAAATCTTAAAGAACAAACATTTTTAACTCTACGTGGGACTAAGCACATTTGGGGCAGCAGATTAATTGAGCCATAGTCTTCTAGTCCTGATGTGTCCCAATTAACCAGAATCCATTGAAATACAATTTATCACACAGATCCACATTTCTAATGCATTGCTATTATAAATATTGGTCCCTTTATTGTGAAACCTTAAATCAATGAGCTACACTTTATAAGACAAAAGATATTTGGGTAGGAGAAATGTTGATTCTTAGGTCCCTTAATGACACTTTTCACTACACAGTTTTAAAAAGTCAATTGGGAGGATAAGATGGTCATGAATTGTGAGAAAGTAAGAATTTGGAAGAAGCTGGTTGCAAGTGACTTAAGAGATAACCGGCCCATGAGTGTAGCATTCACACTCCTATATTGAAGTACCATATTCCCTTACGCAAATCTCCCCATTGCTATAAGTTTTAAGGGTCTGATCCTTGAAATATGTGAGAATAGTCTGAATCAAGCATACATACTAAATTACATTTTTTAAAAAAAAATATTAATGTGAAACAGAACTTTCAGGTCAGTAACTTACTGCTATGTGTTGTGTGGCTTGCAGCCTGTAGTTTATGAACCCCTGAAACATAAGCTGGGACAACAGCATGACCTACGTTATTTTTATACTGTATTCACTTTACTGTACTACGTTTATCACTTTCTGTGGAAATATTTTATTAACATTACGGAACAATATTTAAGTATAATCTATACTAACCTTGCTAATGCAAGTTTATTTCTATGCCATGCACAGAACAATATTTAATTTCTGTACACAGACTATAATCATGATTGCAAGTAATTCTTCAAAATGCATAACTATAATAAACTGAGAAGACTGTATCAAGACATCTGGACAAGACACAAACAGCTCTGTATTCATATAACGGCATCTTGAACTGTAATGTAACTGAAGTTTGGAGGAAATTTAGATTGCAAATGGCAACAACAGCGAAGCTGTTATATTTAACGAGCAAAACTCTGATAATTGAAAGAATAAACTTTGTCAGATATGCATAACAGCTTGTGTGTGGTCAAACTGGATGTGCATTGCAGTAGTACGTTGCTAAACTGTTAATCCTGGAGATATTCTGGCTGGCAGCCCTGTAGGTCATGTGCTTAAATCCCCTGTTCCTGTATGATAGAGGTTAAAGGAAATACAAAGATTTAAATCAAACAAAAATTATTGTTTTCATTACCATCTTTTAGAAGAATTACCATGTCACTTAGGAAAACAGAGGAAAGATTTAACTTTGCACACCACAGCCAAATACTTAACATTTAGATAAATACCATATTACTAATACACCACTGTAAAAAAATCTTAAGAATGAGATACTTTGTATTCATACAATTTACAAGCTGACTCTTTGGCCCCTGACTGATATTTAACGAGGGTACCTCCAAATGTTAAGTCACAACAGGTTGTGCACAGACAGCAATCTCATATTGAAAACTGCTACTACAGAACTTCCAGTGTTTTGTATACAATGTTCTCAGTTTGACAGTTACCCAAACAGGATGCGTGCCTGGCACAGAGGGCAGCACAGTCACCGAGGATGAGGGGAAGCCACTAAAGGAGCCTCCTGTTGAAGGAGGATATTACCAATTTTTATTTGCTTACAACTAACTGATGAATTCACATTACAATATCAACTATAGAAATAAAAGTCTACACATTTATTTATTTACATACAACCTACAGAACATCAATCACACATCAACATTACACAAAATTAAGTCAAACAAGGGCCTAAGATAATAAAGGACACAATTATTTCTTGCATTTACCATTTTCCCCTTGAATTTTCAGAGTTCACTCAACACTGAATGGAATCTCCAGAGTTACAATGACAGGCAGAGGTAAATATGCTTAGAGATATCCCTGCTTTTGGTTACATTTGAACCCATGACTACAGTATTTTCTCAGCCTGTAACTGTTTCTTTGATATACCATTTAAATTTTTTGTGACATGAAGATGTGGGGTACACTAATCTGGTTCATGATACAGTCCAGTGGTGGACTTTTGTGAACCAAGTACTGAAACCTTTGATTCCATACAAGGCAGGGAATTTCTTGACTACCTAAGTAAGCATCAGCTTCTCTAGACACTATCAGGCCAGTTAATTTAAATGTCTCTTACACATTATGTTTTTAATATGCAGCACAGGCTTAAATTATGCAGCCTTTGGCATGTTTACTTACTACTTTACATAAAGAACACAAATTAATTGGATTTTTAGAATTTATAACAATACTGTTTCAACTGTAGTAGTATATAAGCATGAAATGAGATGAACTTTGAGTGGGTAAAGATTTGAAACAATACAGTCATGGCTCATATAAGGACACTACTGTGAAATTTATCATGAGGCCAGACACAAGCAAGATTCAACAGAGTACCTTCTGGGTACTTCACAGCACCAACCTGGTTTTTTTTTTTTTGGGGGGGGGGGGGGAGAGAAAAATAAAACACAAGTAGATACATAATTTACAGTTTATGATATTGCACTTGGTTCAATCATTTTGGAAAAGTTATAAATGTGAATTAAAAGGGTGTGCTTGTATTAAATTCATTTTTTATGATAGAGGGTCTTCAATAAACATTCAGTATTCATTCAACTGTACATGAAATTCAGCAGTGACACCATGACAACCTGCTGTTTGTCTTACATGTATGGACCATCTCAACCTCTTTTATTTAATGACCCTAACAATACCAATTAAAGAGATGTAGCTAACATTCCCAGTTAGGTCCACTTGGCCTTCCTATGTTCCAACTTCAATCATATTAGAGGAGTACATTTCTGAGGTGGGTGGACTCTGCTACCACTGATGATAGGATGATGGCCAGCAGAAGGAACCTGCACTTTAGTGTATACAAACCACAGTGGGGGTGCCACGCAGTCACAAGGGATTGAATTTATCAGGATTGAAGAAAGAGGACTACAACCAATTAGGTTAAAAATTCCAGGCCTCTGGCATAGGAATTCAGCACTTAATCTCTAGATTATCAAACCATAAAGATCCTCATAGTTTTCTCTTTTAGGTATAAATACTCCCCAACTGATAATCTTAATCTTTCAAATTTACAACCTGTTTATTTTATTTTTATTGTTGCGGTGTTAAAAAACATTGGTTCTACCTTAAGGACTTATATTTTATAATAAGATCTTAGCAAAGGAGGATACAAAAAGTTCTCCTTCATGTAAGGTCTTCACCAGAAGAAATGGAAACTAAAATTTAATTAAAATATAACCAGTCTGTTTTAAGTTAAGTACAATAATGTTGCAACTACAGCATCAAATTGTTTTATCTGTGAGTTTAACTTCAGCATTCTTCCTCTTTTTCAGTAATCACATTTTGCCAACCACAAATCAAGAACACAATAGAAGACAATTATTTATTTCTCCTTTTATACTTAAAATAAAATAAATATAAGTCAGTAAAAATGACAAGCATGCACATGGAAAGCAACTGACACTATCAAGCAGTCATTCAACATACAATGTAAAATGCACAGTGAGACAACTAAATAACCAGACTTATTACCTTCAAAGTACTCAGTTTCTGACTTCTTATACACTTTCCAACATCACTGCCAAGCCTGGAAACATTTCTGGAATTTTTTTACCCATAATCCTTAACCTCTGCTGCCTAATTACTCTGAATAATTCAGAGTGATTCAAAACAAGACCCTTACAAAGGTCTTTAGTATCAGGCACATTAAAAAAGTCACAAGAGGCCAAATAAGGCAAGTGCCATTACGTATGAATACTGGTATTTGATTTTTGGCCAAGAATTGTTTTATATAAATGCTACATGGGAAGGAGCAATGTCATAATGGAAAATCCACCTGAGTGGTCAAAAACTTTGTATTTCTATTCTAATGTACTGCTATAAATATTCCAAAACTTCATGGCAGAAGTCTGTTGACTGTCTTTTGACATATGGAAGTGTTCAAAAGATTATGACCTTTCTGATATTTGTACTTTCTTTAATTTTGGGGACTCTTCCAACATAAATTCTATTTCTGGATCATACTAAAGGACCCATTTCTCATCACTAGTCACTTATTTTTCCTAAAAGTCAGGTTCCTCCCACAATCTTGCCAAGAAAATCCTGTTCTAACAATTTATTGATCACACACGGGAAAAAAATGAAAACAATATATTAATAAAACACAAACTTAAATCATACAAAAAACTAAATCCAAATGATTGTTTCAAAATTGATGAGTCACGTAAACCGACAAGAGCCAAATCGCCAGTGTCACCAACTGCTGTACAAAAATATCAATCTGGTTATTTAATTGCCAGAACTCATATAAAAAAAAATAAAAAGACTGGCACAAAGTTAAAAACAAACTTAAAGACATTTCAATCCATTCTATAATAGATATATAACTGCTAAAAAAAATTTAAGCCATTATTTACCAACATTTGCCAAGTACCAGCATCACTATATTTTCTGGTTGGTACATTATTATTGGAACAAGATGATTCAAGAAGTTATGCAGGATTTAAAATCTACCTACAGAGTTATTATATTTATACTAAGACACTTTCTTTGTTCAGAAATTTTTGACGAGGTATTACTCAAAACATGCTAACTGGGAAATTTTTTATTTTCCCCATCCATCCCCAACATATGTATTCACCCTCTACACATACTCTTCCAAAAGTACTGTAATCATAAAAAATTACAAATCAAGAAAAACAATTTAAGGTATTAGCATGTGACTGAAAAAAAAAGTATTATGGTTGGCCAGCAGCACAAGCCAGTCTTTGATAGGAAATTATTAAATTCTTTATATTAAAGGTTTTACAATTTAATATAATCATCTTGTGAAAAAATGTCATTTGGATGACTGTTTTACAAGCACTATCCTGTGATTTTTAAAAATTGAAACCAAGAACACGTCTCAGTTTTTCCATAGACAAGGTAGATACTTAGTTCTTAAGATATTTAATTATGTCAGGGAAGAGACTGACATCTATGGGTCCATGCACGGTGTTGCACAAACAGAACATCACAATAAACCATTTGCATCCACCTGAAAAATAATTATTTCCACAACACACCATTTCATCCCCTACACATATTAATATGCAACTCTTTACATGAGACTGTTAACTATGTGTGCCACTTGGTTTAATCTTGATACTTTGTTTACAAAGTGGATTCATAGGTTTCATTTGATTCCCTTAAATTTCCTTAATTATTTCCCACAGAAAATGTGTAGGAAATGTTAAAATCATTCAGATCAACAACCACTTTAACATTAAACAAACACCATATTCAGACAAAGAGATCTGCAATGTGACCTTTCAAGTGTACTCAAGGGCAGGCAAAGGCTCTAGTTCTTCTCAGTATAATACGATAATCAACTATATTTGTTTTCAAACACAGAAAAAGACGATCTAAGACTTGCGTGAACACCCATTACATTTGTAATCAATGCCATGACATCTGCTAATACCAACTTCCATACCTTCCAAGTCAAATTATCACTCAATGTTTTTTTAATTTTGCTCTTATAATCTTTGCTTAAATGCCATGCTTTGATTCACAGCTTAATTATTTAAAGATTTATAAATGGTAATAACCCAAATTTTGAGAGAAAATGGAATTCTGAAGCAGAAACAGTGATGGGGAAGATGCAAGCAGCTGAATGACTATTAAACACTGCACATAATTCAAATACTTTCCTTTTCAGTGAGTGACCAGTCCCAGTGAAAGGTATTTGGCAAATGTTCCACACATTTAATACCTGATTTTTAAACACACCAACAATCAATGCAAGAATAATCACATGTACATCTGGGATTTGTCATCAATCATACTCATGGCTGCTTTCCCTCTTCGCCAACAAGTTGTCTTTTTCCTCATCAGACATCTCATCAACCATCGCCTTGGTTGTGTGAGAGATCTTGCTCAGACATTCCGTCAACCCAGACTGACTGACCCTGTAATATACAGTTTACAATTCAGAATGGGAACTGTTACTTATCACATTATTACATTAAGGAGGATGAGATCAGCATAACACAGCACAAATGGACAAATGAGATATCCACACAAATTATTACACTGTACCATACATGCCCTGCAACTAAGGACAATATTACTAAAGTCACTTACACCACATCCATTTCCTCTTCTTCATCGCTGACGCTGAGCTGAAAGTAAGGATTGGCCGATGCAGGCCGGAACTTGTAGCCTGTGAGGACGAAGAAAACATATGTGGCCATCTCATGGAACATCTCATCCAGCCATTCATACTGGAACGGAACCGTGATCTGCAACAGGGACAATTTTCCCTCAGGCTTCACATTACAAAGACTAGTAGGCCTTACATGCAATGGAACCAATAACTTATGTAACATTACACAATTTCACAAGTGCTGCCCCCATTTCAGAAGATAGTGTGAGTGCCTCATTGGTAGTGTTGATGAATGGTAATTAACTAACCCAATTGAGTACAGCCCTTCCTGAAAAGTTGACAGCAATTCATCTTTCAAAAAATTCCCCCAATCTTTAGAAAATCATAAGGTTCAGTTCCATGTTTACAGCAGGACCTTAAACGGAGCCAGATGACACCCTCACCCTATTATTTCAAGAGACATTTCATCTATGCACTGATCTTCCAAGTTGTCACTTCTCAGGTTTTTAAAATAAGCATTTCAATTAATTTCTCATGGTCCCCATGTGTGCTACAAGTTTTATCCATCTCATCATTAATCTTAATAATATCATCATGTAAGGAGTACCAATTATGAAACTTTTCACTGTGTAATTTTCTCCATCCTCCTGTTGCTTCCTCTCCCTTACATCCAAATATTATCTTCAGCAGTTTGTTTACAAGCATTTTCAATCAATGTTCCTTCCTAAGTTTTACATCCACATAAAGCAACAAGTGAGAGTTTTGCAGATTTTAATCTTTTGGCTTTTAAAGGTAAAAAATTCTGAACTGAACAGACGGATGTATTCTATGAATTTAATCTATTAAACTTCTTCGTCAATGTAATTTTGATTTATTAACTATTGCTGACAAATATTTTAACTTTCCCATGTTTCTGAAAGGTTGGCACATAATTTTCAAATTTACGTGTGGTCTATTTAATCCCGAAAACTTTATTTAACACATAAACTAACTGTAACCTTAAATACAATGAGTAAAGTACTCTACCTTGAGCAAGTACACAATGATCCTAGTGAAATAGATGTAACAAATGATCATGATGTAGAAATGTCGGAAGAGCTTCAATTTCCGCATGATGATGGCCGCTTTACTATCTGTATGTGAGGCTTCCTGAAGATGCCTGATTGACCTACGGAACAGAAGTGGAGACACACCTTATGATATGAGTCAAATTTCTAAAACATTTTAAAATACAGAGTCTTACTTTTGTCATGCCCTATAACAAAGAACTGAAGATGCTGTTTTATGGGCTTTTACTTGCAATGCACTACCAATACCAATTTACTTGTTCATCATCATCATCATCCAATGGCTCTACAGCCCATATCGGGCCTTGGCCTCCTCAATTTTCTGCCTCCATGAAGATCTATTATTTGCGGCCATTTTCCAATTTCGACATTGGATCAGACCGGCAGCATATTTACTTGTTCTGAAGGCCTAAACAGATGTATAGTCAATATAACCAGACATATCCCTGGTTTGAATTATATTTTCTTGCTAAGTGGAATATGAAGCCAACAGAAGATAATATTAGACATGTCCAATCACATTTGTCATGGAGAGTGGAGACTTCCAAGCTGAAGACAGCTAAAAGCTACAAATTACAGCTGAAATTTTTCAGTTTCAGAACCTGCAGAATTTGTCTGGAGGGCCTATACATATTACTAATCTGCAAAAATAATTACATTACTTTTGTATTTTGGCAAACTGTTAGCTATTAAAAGTCCATGAATGAACAGCTAGAAGCAATTCATGAATATACACACTTGACCAATATAAATATACGAATGTAAACTGTAAATAACAATCAACTGATATAATTTCACTAATATCCTCAGTATATATCACATCTATTTTTCTGTCACTTTTTGTGTTACTACTTTATGAATGTTTGTTTAGATACTGAAGCCAAAAATTTAACTAAAAATAAGTGTTATTGTTTTTACACTGAGTTAGGTGCTGAAACTGGACTATTAGCTTCAGTGGTAAAAATTTCCACTTAATTAAATCACTTGATTTTTCATCTGCATAATAAACAGCCAAGACATTATATTTTTATGAGAACTATTAATATCTAAACTGTGGAGTGAATCCCTGCAAACCAAAAACTGTCTGACTAATGAACGTCCTCATTTTTATGACGTGAGGTGAAGTTAGCGTATGTCCTTCTAATAAGTTGTAAGCTCACCAAACAATGGGGAACAGGATGGCTCCACAGCACAAGAAATCCACCAGTATAAATACATTGCGCCAAGTGCGATGTTCAACTGCGCCCTCTTCTGATTCTTCAATGATTATGTCAGCCACATTAGCCAATACCTGGAACATTCAGTGCATATCATAACAATCCAAGAGCAGCACCAGCAAATTGAGTTCATACCAAAATCAAATTTGTAAACATGAATTTGAAATAATAATACAAATACAAATAAAAATACTTTACTACTGATTTATATTTCAATGCTCAGAATAAAATATGTCAAAAGATTAATTATTTACAACTCTTGGTTTTTGTTCAGTGTCCTTCCCTTCAGAGAAAACCCAACAGCTTGGAAACCATAATGTGTTAACCTACTGATAGGAGATTCAGAATTAAAGATGAGGACAATACTTGGAGATATAACAAAGGAAATATAGGAGGATACAAAAATTCATATAATGAGAGGCTTCACAATTTTTATTTTTCAGACATGTAGCATGCATGAGGAAAAATTGAGAGGCGTGTGAGCTTCAATCAGAAAACGACAAGGGGCAAGACTACTTGGGGGACAGCTGGAAGAATAATACCAACAGGGACCTTACAGTAATAACATGTGAGGATGTGGAATGGTTACTTCTGACTCAGGCTACGGTCCAGTGCAGTAAGCACAGTAATGATCTTTGGACTGCATATAAGACTGGTAATTTCTCATCCAAGTATTGTAGGCTTTTCAAGAAAGGACCAGTGTTATGGAATAAACAGAGGGACTATATGATGAAATTTATTTATGTAATATTAGTTTACAAAACTCAGCTAAAATAAGTATATATCAGGAAATCAAGGAATTACAGATTCTAAATGTAATGTATATCCTTAAAAAATACAAACCTGCAATGGTATAACTATCATGAATATCTTCTTATCCTTCTCAGACAAGATGTGTTTAATAAAAGTCCATCCAGTACCAACAAGAACAATAGTGATGAACAACACTGCACCTTTCAATCTGCAATTAGGAATGTAAGATTTGAGGTTTTCACAGCGATGAGTATGAAGATTTGTCTTCTGGGTTGTTGCGTTGTGTAGTCTGGTCGATGTTAACCAACGTTTCAGAGGTCATACTGCCTCCGTCATCAGGCAGTATGACCTCTGAAACGTTGGTTAACATCGACCAGACTACACAGCACAACAACCCAGAAGACAGAAATCTGCAATTAGGAAGTTTTACATAAGAGCACTATACAGAACAAACTGCAGTAACACAAAGACCTCAATAAGAAATAAGTATTTTATATGATGAGACTAGGGAGAACAACGTATTATATTCAATTCAATGCAGAGAATTAAGCTGTACTAGATGCAAGAATAAAACAAAGTCATACAAAATGTCTACAGAACTTCTGACCAAAGCTTACACATGTGCCTGATGATCTAGGGATAAGACCTCTTGCTCAGACAATCACACTCAGCTTCTCCGTGCAATGATTAAAGCCCTAGAAGACTTTAGCCACCAGGATATTACCACACAAGCATGGGAAACCTTGATGGCATATTAGATTTGTACTGATGTTGATGCAAACAATAAGCAATTTAATACTGATAACTCACAGGTGTGCAACGTAGTATAGGATGGCCCAAGCTGCTATGTGTTCTCCCTTGGTCTGAATAAAGTGGTAGTTAATTCCATGGAACATTAGTGATAATGACTTCAGATAAACGAGTACTGCCATGAAGTAATGGATTTTGAACACAGGATGTCTGCAAACAATAAAATGTAATTAGTCACTTTTAAGCCAAAACAACTATAAATGAAAGAATGATTGCTATCACTCAGTTCATAATTTCTTTCGCTTTCCATCCACTGTCCAAATGTTTTACCGTTTGTTTTGTATGAATGAGAAACTAGGTCCCTCATCCTGAGTAAAGAACAAAAAAAAATGTTGAGCAGAGTATTTACAAAATGAGGAGCTTCATAATTTATTCTCTTCACCAAATATTATCATGATGATCAATCAGTAAGGATGAAATGATTAGGCCATATACGAAATGCGATCGGTAAGTTTCAAGACTGTGTCAATAGAGGGCGAACCGGATGTAGTACGAGCTTCTGCCGCTAGGGGGTGCGGCCTACATTCATAGTGAATCAGTGTGCCAGCCGGTATCATCGAATTAGCATTTGTTTCTTAGTTACGGGCGTTTTGGTAGTGCATTACACCGACCCTCCTGCGATTTCGGAATGGCGGATTTTCATGAACAAAGAGTGTGCATCAAATTTTGCCAAA
The DNA here is from genome assembly GCF_977971745.1 of Zootermopsis nevadensis. Lineage (NCBI taxonomy): Eukaryota > Metazoa > Arthropoda > Insecta > Blattodea > Termopsidae > Zootermopsis > Zootermopsis nevadensis. The sequence goes on from NW_028259142.1 coordinate 15,633,425, forward strand.
GACTCGCCAAAACGGCTACAGAAACCTATGAAATGCTGAAGCAAGCATTTGGGGAGTCCGCAATGGGTCGTGCACAAACCTTTGTGTGGCATTCACGTTTTAAAAATGGCCGAACCTCTGTCGATGATGACGAGCGTTCTGGACGACCATCTTCGAGCACAACGCCCGAAAATGTTACAAAGATTCGGCAGGCCATTCACGAAGATCGACGTCGTACCATCAACAACTTGTGCGACATTGTTGGGATAGGCTATGGGACCTGTCAGCTGATTCTAAAGGAAGAACTCCACATGCGACGCATCATGACAACGCGCAAGCGCACACCGCCCTCAAAGTTCGGCAGTTTTTGGCCTCAAACACCATGGCCGTCATCCCGCATCCTCCTTATTCGCCGTGTGACTTCTTCCTCTTCCCAAAGATGAAAATTCAGCTAAAGGGAAGGAGATTTGAGACAATAGGACAGATTCAGGCAGAATCGCAGATGGTGCTTGACAGGCTGACAAAGAAAGATTTCCAGGGATGCTTCCAGGCTTGGCAGCGGCGCTGGGATCGTTGTGTTCACTCCCAGGGGAACTACTTCGAGGGTGATGGATGAATTTAATACCTGAGATAAGTGTACGGGTTTTTATAGGCGCAGTCTGGAAACTTTCCGATCGCACCACGTACTACCTACATCAAAAGTTTAGAGCATGACGAGAACCATTTCCTGCCAGAGATATGATGTGATCACTGAATGCACTGTACTAAGTATACAAGTTGTAAGAAAAGGTTGAACTTACTTGCTTTTGCGCAAAATGAAAAGCCAGAAACAACCAGAAAGAAAAAATAGGAGAGACATCATGAAGTAGAGAGCTGGGAGAGGCATCTCACCAGCTGACAAGTAATTTTCTCTGTTCTTTTCTTCAATGGCCAGCTGCAAAAGAAATAAATACATATAGTATGGGATAAACACATGTCCTTCATTACTCTATTAACCATGCTGTACAGCTTATCTTTAAAAACAACAGCAAGTTTATGAACAATGCGTTTGAAGGATGAAACCAACTGAGATTCAAACCAGTGCTCTTCTGAGCATGAGGCACAAATGCTAACAAAACAATGCAAAATTTGGTAATATATTTAATTCTGAAAAACATACTTCACCATGCCTTACCATGCTCTACACTGATTCATAATGTTCTATAATTTATAGAATTCAAAGTAAACTTACCATAAAATCAAGTGCCACTGGAGAACCATCTCTATAATTTGGACAATTGTGGAAGTACAAGTTGTACAGCCCTTCTTCAATTTCAGATTCTACAGACACCACAAACTGTAAAAAATATTAATGATTTAAACACGGAAAATACGAGAAACCTAATCACTCTGTAAACATTAACAATTAGTCCAGCATATTACTGGCCACCAACTGATTCAAATATTTATATCCATCAGAAATGATATGATTACATTTCAAACAACAGTCACATGTAAAATAAAGCTGACTGACTTACAGTGGTATTAAAATAGGTAACTCCATTAACAGTCCTATTGCCAATGGGTAACTGCAGTTTCTCTAATTTTGGACATCCTTTTCCTGGAACATGAGCCAGTCTGCTGACACTTGTACTCCCTGCATCACAAATCCATACAACACAACGTTAAAATTTTCAAGATCTGTTGAATTGTTAATGGTGATGAAAAAGAAAAATGAAGTCATCTTTATAGAATTTAAAGTTCTTATAAAAGTAAAAATGTTTAATTGCCTCATCTGGACTGTGATGCTGTATACTCTTACAAATAGTTATAAATGTTCTGAAGCAATGTATTGCCTCCATATTCAAGGTAGAAGTGAAGATGACATATTTTTACAGAACACTGGTAATAATATATACAAGACTACATGGCATCATAACCCAGAGGAATACAACCAACAAGTACTTTTGTTTAACTAACTAATATTATGATAGCAGAATCCAAAGATTCGACATAGATAGTCAGAAAGCCTGTCATTGGACATAATCCTACATCAGATTCATCTTGATAGTTGGTACAGAATTCTGCTTCACAGAACAGCAAAACATGCTCATTAACACATAAAACATATCATGTGTTTACCTTGGTCTCCTGTCCCTTCAGTATTTCTCTTCCGTCGATGTTGATGTACAAGAAATGTGTCACTGAAATGGGATGCTGTGTAACCCCTTTTTGATCGTACTCCTGTAAGCTCTTCAATATCCTTAGATATTTGAATTGATTGAAAATCATGACTGCAATTTATTTGTAACCTTTAAAGGAAAAATAGATTGCATATTTACTGGGATAATTCTCATTAACCTTCATTCAGTCACTAGATTCTTTGAACAGAAAGAAATTTGTATTATGGCTATTACATATCACCTCTACATGTTATTAACAAGCTGCTTTCCATCACCCAATGGAATAAAATCTTGAATGTTCTGCTGTTAATCAAGGCTTAGGAAGAAGAGTGCTCAGAAAGCAATCTGACAATGACAATCTGTCAGATGATAAAGTCACTGTGAGTAACACAATTATTTAACAAATAAACCTATGAACATTGCAGCTTCTGGCAGAAACCTTTCAAATTTATTCATGTACCTTCAAAGAAAATGTTATCTCTGAGGATGAGTTTGCATTTCTGCAATATGTTACTCACAGCTTCTTCTTCAGATCAAGTGTGAAATATATTATTTCACTACTGGGCTCTGAATGAATCAGATCTTGAAGCAGACACACATCTTGGTGGCTGTCCAAGTACGGATTCACAGCGTCATTCCTTGTGCGGTCCAGGCTAAACCCAAACTGTATAAAATAAAACACTGTCACATCCAAATTCCAAAATGTAAACAACATTATAAATTTATATATTATCTGATGACAAAATTATATTATATCCTTTAATTTTATACTAACTGTGTCCCTTGAATTTTAATATTTAACACAATACAGAAGTATTCTACATTATCTACATTTAAGGGTTATCATCTTCAGGAGCACAGTAGTCACGATACACATTTTAAATTGAAGACAATTTTGTAAAAGGATGATAACAAAAAAGAAGAGAAAACATTTATAGCATTTAAGTCATACAGCTAACTACCAATCTAAGTCCCTAAGCTAGCAGCATGCTAAAACATAATGAAATGATCACAACATGATTGAAATGCTGCAAATTATGTTAATAACTCTACCATTCCTAAGATACCTTTTTTTATTCTTACCAACTGCTGTTGATCTCAGTTATCTTTATTTACACTTTTATCATACTTGTTATACTTTCTACAAGAAATAAACACGTTTCTACAAACTATTGGATGATTTAACCAGCAGCTCTAGCTACTGTTCACATAACATACATACATGCAGTATTACATTCAATGCAAGTAATCATTATGAACCTATCAGTTAAACAATTAATGAGTGAAGACTAATAATGAAGCTGTGTAAAGAACAATACTAGTTACGGTAAATCAAGTCCTTTGTAATACATCAACAGGAGTGAATGGAGCTTCTGTTACTATATTGTTCTTTCGTCAGGTTCTATATATGAACTCCTGGGCCAGAAGTCATTAAATTCTTTATGTGTATATAGAGTAAATTATATGACTTACAACATAATTTTCACGGAATGGATTCGCATGAAAATTAGTAAGATTCACTTTAAGCAAACCATCTTTGTAGAAACCAAACGTACTCAGTGCGATATATTTACGGTCATCATTCTGTAATCATAACCAAAACTGAATTATATGGTTTGTTAATAAAATAACATTCGTATTAACTAAATTTAAATGTACAATGTACGGATTTCGGGTAAGGACTGGTTTACGTACATAACACTACACATTTAAAATCTTACTATGTGTAAACTGGGAATAACATACTTTTATTTCCAGTTTATGAATCCTAGCACAACAATTCTGCAGAATCATAAAAAACACAATGTGTATGCATTTCAGTTCCATCTTTTAATGACTATTACGTCGAATAACCTTATCAGAAACATTCATAATTACACAATTTCATCTGACGTATAAGTAATGATCGCAGAATCATATACGCAACTCGTTTATTTGTTTAAGTAATTCTACTATGCTACGGATAGATGTCGCAAATGTGCATTGCCCTCTCTAGATCATCTTTCTTTCGAACTGTACCGCGTATAGATGGCAGTAAGATGATATGTTGTTGGCATTACAATTCATTACATTACATTACTTGGTTGAATGGACTCACAAGCTTATGTTGATAGCTGCATACAAGAGAGGTTTAATTGTGGTAATATTGATGCATATGAAAACATCCTTTTGTATCAATATTAAGTAAACTATAAAACACAATTTTGCTCAACTCAGTAAAAGAGGCATTAGCCACTCATAAGTGCACCAGCAAACATCCTACTTGATACTACATCATTATCATTGCAGTAATATTTCCGAGTATGTCTGTAGCTATGTTGTCTGAACCTTTCCTATGCCTCTAAACACTGGAGCTTAATAAGAAGGCTGTCGTCTGGGTTGTAGTGCCATGTAGTAGACTTTACCAGACTACACAGCACTTACAACCCAGAAGACAGCCGTCTTCATTCTCACTGCTCTGAAAACCTCAAATCTCCCCACTACACTTATATTCTTAAATATTTCTTGTTGGCTGTAGCTGAGACCATAAATGAATAGGACTCTCAATGGTAAATAGAACTGACTTCATGGAGCAGAGTCCTTAAGAAACTAAGTCACTCAGGTAATTTGATTGCAAGCTATTTACAGAATTTAAATATTTATTAATATGTTCACAACTGACTTTCCTGAGCCAGATGAATCTAGTCCACACCCTCATATCTAAATTCTTTGAAATCCAATCCATTCTTCTATCTATGTCCAGGTCTCCCAAGCAGACACTCCATTACATTCTCTGACTGAAACTTTGTATGCATTTATCTTTTCCACGCATGTTACATGCATCACCCTTCTCATTGTCTATGATTTTATAACTTTGATGCTAGTGAAGAGTACAAATTATAAAGCTCTTTATTATGTGGAAAGAAAGTAATATTAAAGGGTACGTTTTACATGAGGCTGAGTTCATCTCAGATGAAATAAGAAGGCTGAAGAGTAGTGAACATTTTTACCGATTGTGCTACTGCTTACATTACATACCATACTGTTTGCTTGACTATGATGTGTAGGTGGTAGCACAATACTTACATGGTATTTGTTTTCTATGGCGAAAACTATCACACATGGTCATAAAAAGTGGGGTCATGCTTATTGCAGTTTTGACTGTAGTTTTATTGGACGTCATTTGAGAGTAAAAGGAACTTTACTCTACTGCTAATAAAAATGAGTCTTCTGCATTTACCATGTGAACTGTTGATCCATATATTCGAATACACAAGTGGGGGAGATAAAGTGAATCTGAATATAACATGTCGGAGATTTAACGAAATTCTGAAGGACAAAAAAATGACAAGGTAAAGTGTTGTGCGTTAATGGCAGTTTAACGCAGTAGGTGAGATGTTATACAATTTTTTAATACACGACTTGCATTTAGTTCCTAAAGTGGATATTTCGGAAGTCCGTATGCTTTGGTCTAATTACATTTTAATGTAAAATATTTAACAAACACCACATATTACTAGGTAACAATTAGTATAAAATTATTTTTATCAGGTGTAGTAAACAGTGGTCTGAATTCATTGACTTGTTAAGTAGAAAAATTGACCCAGAGTGCTAGTTCCCATCACAGTGCACTATTGTCATTACTTTTAATTAGTAAGATTTGAGGTTTTCACAGCGGTGAGTATGAGGGTTACTGTCTTCTGGGTTGTTGCACCATGTAGTATGGTAGATGTTTACATCTACCATACTACACATACTTTTAATTTATTTTGCAATTTTTGGAACAAATTTTTCATAGAAGTGTATGACATTTAAGCAGTCACTAGTGAGATACAAAACATATTACTTGCAAGTAGATGACACTTAAAACTTCTTGTGCTTGCACACATGTGGGTAACCTTTTAAAGCAGTATTGAGGAATGGACTGCAGATACTGTAATTCATCTCAAAACTGTTGTGTGAAAATGAATTGCAACAGTATTATGAGACATTACTAGCATGTTATTGAGAATATTATCATCAGGTCAGTTTAGTTAGTGTGATGTGCCAACATTTTTATCTTAAATTTAGGTCATATAGTAACTTTTGTAGGGATATAAAAACTCAGGTCTAATAAGCTGAGAAATTCTGTTCTAGAGTAGAGTAGAGTAGAGTATAACTAGGTCAATTTTTACATAGTGTTTTGTAGTGTATGAATAGAAATTATGTACTGTTTTTTTAATCTTATATTTTAATCTGTATTTAATTAAAACAAATTTTGTTAAATATGTATTTCAGCTGAAATTTATTGCAGGTTGAGGAATTATTCCCAATTCAGATTTTATTAAGATTGTGTGTATATATCAATGTTTTGACATTTGGACTGTTGTGTGTTATTTGGAATATGAAAGTACATGTAATGATTGGTACCTGTATACTTAGCATTAGTTGGAGCATGTGTATTCTCTGCTTCATACTGATTTCATGATCACTGTCATGGCAGCATTTATGAAAATACATTAACATGGAAAAGTTATTGTTCTTTGTGTGTAGGTGGAATCTGCATATCAGCTACATATTGTGTATTATGCTTGAACAAAGAATGTGAATTTTGGTGGTGAGAAAATTCTACAGTGTTTATTGATTTTAAGTGACATATTACAGATAAAGGTTAACTTGTCTGAGTGATTAAAGATAATGTTATGGAGACATATGGTGGAGTGAAGGTAATATTCCATGCATTCTGGATCTTAGCACTAGATGGTTGTGTTTGGCCAGCTTCACATTGTGACCACTTTACGCCCAGGGAAAGACCTCTTGGATAGAAGGCTAGGTAGGCCCCAGAATAATTTTGGATGCATTGATGGCGAAGAGAAATGTACTTCTCCTTGTCAGGAATGGAAGTCTGATCATTAAGTTTAAAGCCAGCGACTTTACTGACTTGGCTAACCTGATTTATTTATGAGATGAATGTTCCCACGTTTCAATCTTTGTTTTGGTGTTAAATGAACAAAAATAGATATTTAAATATTATTTATTTTCCAAGTATACTTTCTGTGCCTTTTGTAAAGATGACTGTCATCTGGGGTGTTGCACTGTCCCAGAAGACAGCCATCTTCATAATTGTCACTGTGAGAACTTGAAATCTCACCCTTGACAAATTTGTTGAATAAAATAGTAGTGTTAAATTCTGCCACATGGATTTAATATTTTAGGAATAGATACCATCATGAATCTGTAAGCTTGTCCTTGAATGGTCAGGCATGGGTTGGTAGGTGATAAAGGGAGATTGTGCTACTTTGTGGAAACAAACCAGTCAGTCAGGTATGAGTCTTAATCATTTTTTTTAATTTGAGGATGTTAGTATTAAGAGAAATTAATAGGTTTATTAAAGTTAAAGCAATATAATTGGTTGCTGGTGCCTGGGGACAGGCACAATATTTTCATCTTGGAGAGTATAGGCTTGACCCAGGTCAAGCCAGTTACTGTACTAGCATTAAATTTTTACTGTTCTAAATGAATAGGTCTCTGGAATTTTATGACCCTGGTGAAACTGAAATTTTACAGAAAAGAATAGCTTACATGTTATACACAGATTATTCTGTGAAGAATATTTAATAGGTAATTGGCATAGAACATTAATTTTTTTAAGAAGTTAACATGACTTTTCTCTTGCAGGAAGATAGACTTTGCAGGATGTTATACTGCCAACATCTCTCATATAATGTGTTACCTGAAGCCAAAGATAGTTAATGAAAATATCAAAGAACTTGACCTAACAAGCTGCTATTGGCTGAAGTCTGTAGATATTCAAAAATGTGCATTGAAGCTGCCAAACCTTGAAGCTTTCCATGTAGCAGACACATCTCTAACAACGGGTGATCTCATGAAGGTTTTGTGTTCATGTTGTAAGGTATTTACTGTTATTTCAACTGAACATATATATAAAGCAATGGTTTTCACAGGGGTGGGTTAAACATGGGCCAGAAAGGAATTAAAAATGCTGGACAGAAGTACAATTTAGACTCAACACCCATCTTCCAGATTATACAAATCTAAGTGCTGTTTAGCCTGGTTTCCCTTTGCTGATCTCATGCAGCTGCTTTGTAGTTGAATGAGTCTCCAGTCCCTTTTATGCTTGTAGTGTCAGCAGAGAGTGATTAGGGAAAGGAAAGGACGGTGATGTGGGGTCAGGTGTAATGGTTACCGATCTGTGGCTTGGCTCAATATAATGTCAGCATGCTAGATTAAGTTGTCATGTTATACATTTTTTTATGTTTTAATATTTTCATTAGTTTTAATGTCATATTTCTTTGATTTCAGATAAAGCAACTTTCTTGGTCATGGAATCCTGTATTTCCTGTCAGACGTTCATCACTTCCAAGTATAAGTTCAATTTCATCTCCGAGTTCCTTGGAGTTCCTGTTTTTGTATATAAAAACTGGACTCATCAGTGATCGTGATCGGTCTGAAATTGGCGCCTGGCTTTCAATGTGCATTGATCTCAGGGAATTATGGGTAAGGAATTGCAAGATTTGAAATTCATTGAAAAGTTGATATGGCAGGCTCTTGTGAACATTACAATGAAACTTAAGGTTCCACAAACAGTTAGGAATTTCTTGAACACCTTTACGATTATCAGATTTTCAAGGAGTGAGATCCATTGTGTTAGAATTAGATGACTGGTTGTTGCTGAAAATTTAATAGCTATTTATCTGATCTTTACATTTTCTGATTTGATGTAAAATGGTAGTTACAAGGGGCAGTGAAGCATCTCCAGTAAACTCTTCTATCCAACCCCAGCCTTGGCTTCTTATGGTGCAACCTATTTTAACCCTTAAAGCACAGGTGTAATTGTATGTACTACCTTCCATTATATTGTGTTATGTATGAAAGAAAAGGTGTTTTATTGCTTATTGAAACTTGATGATTTTATAACATAAAATAACAGTAATATATTTGATTTGAATATTTTATATGACAGTTTCATAACTGACGAAGTGGCCGGTTCTAGGCTGAAGCATACTGCTTGCTTCAGAGTACTGAGAAAGATATTTGGATGTTAGTAAGAGGACATGGCTAGAGAGAGTTACATATTAAGAAGCTTTATAGTTTGCGTTCTTTACCAACTACAGGCTGTTTTGTTCAGAGTGCAAGCCTAATACTACACATGAACCCCATTCTGCAAAGAATGGCAAAACCAATGGCTGTATTGAATTCTTGCAAACATACCCCATTGTAACAGCTGATACTCTGCATGAAATCAATATGGCTATAATTTCAGCTGTTTTGTCACTCATGAGGACTTTCATGGGTAAATTCTTTTTTTGTCTTAAAATTCTATTATCATTGAGTGTGCAGTTGTCTTATTTGATGCTTCCTAGTCAGGATACACACTGCTAAATGCTTCACAAACAGTGGTAAATGATTTTTATGTACTGTCATGTTCAAGAATGAACATATGTTTAGCTGGTGAATAAGCCATGTTTGCACCTGCACAGCTTTTGTTAAGCTAGCATGAGCATCATCCTAGCAAACAGGTTGACCTTGACTCAGGTGTTGACAGATACTTACTATATTCTGGTTTAATTTTTATACAATAGCATGTATTTGAAATGGTACACTCTGTATTACTAGGGTGATCAGATCAAGGATGAAATGTGCAGGGAATGTAGTATGTATGATGGAGATAAATGAATACAACAATTTAGTTTGAAGATTGGAAGTGAAGAGACCACCACTTGGGAGACCTAAGAGTGGATGGAAGGTTAAGCTAAAAATGTATCTTCAAAGAAATGGGGTATGAGGGTGTAGACTGCATTCATCTGACACAGTATAGGGACCAGTGACAGGCTTTTGTGAACATGGTAATGAGCCTTTATATTCCATGAAAGGTGGAGAATTTCTTGACCAACTTATCAAGGACAACTGTACAGTGTTAGATATTTTGAATACTTTTGTTGTGGTATAAACAAGTTTTCTCTATAATTTCTTGCAAATATAAGGTGTTTGCTTTCTTTTGCAGATTATTTTGCCTGAACAAGAGAGTGATAGCATTTCTCACAGTTGGTACTCTTACAGTTTGGAATTACAATTTAGATATCTGCATACACTAGTAGTGTCGTCATTCAATTATCCTAGCACAAGAGGTTACCTTACGGGACTCTACTCTGTGATCATGGAAGGCTGCAGATCTTGTCCCAAGAATTGGCAATGCTTCTGGACTTCAGGTGGTAAGCATCTTGATTAGCCGTTTGGTGCCCTGCACCTCTGTACTCCTCATTGTATGTTACAGACAATGGTGCACTGCACTTACACATTCAGTGTCTGTTTTATATTGCTTCCTCTTCTATATTTATAAAGGTATTTCAAATATAATTTGATGTCTTTTAAGATGGAAGTTTTCCCTTTCTCATGTTTTGTTTTGTTCTTCTCTTTTAATTTTGCCTTGTGTTATGACCATCTTCATAAGAAGTACACAAAAAATATTGACAAAAATAGAACTGTGTCAATTTGTATCTTAGCACAGTGTTTCTGATTTGCTTCAAATTTTAAAGTGTTTCTTGTCGTTTTTTAAAATTAAATGTGTGTGTCTTTTTATACAAAGTTCTGTTTGGTATATGAATTATGATTTGACATTGTATTGTGGGTCTTTTTATGTGAATGTTTACATTTCTCATTTTTCTATTTTAAGTGTTGTGGTAGCAGTGGCGGGCTTTTATGAACACGTGATGAACCTTCAGGTTCCATTAACAAGGTAGGCTATTCTTTGATAAGCTGAGTAACAGTCGACTTTTCAGAGAATATCCTGTACCATAGAGTGACGGAATGAGTGAGTGTAGTAATAGCTTGTTTTGTGCCACCATTGTGTTTACATTTATAATACAACAAAGAATGAGTTGTATTGACAGCTGGAATTACATTTTTTATTGCATTTTCGTCTAGTTGAAATTTTAAGTTTCTGCCCTCCTACCCATTTTCTGATAGGTTTTACACCATCAATATCAGTTATGGCATTCTCTAGTGACAGTAAACATTAGAATGATAACATTTATTCTTTTTTGTTTGATTCTGATGACAGTCAATTGAATAAAAATAATATCCAAGGAAATTTTTATTCAATTGACTCTTCACCATCGTCAAGAAGTTTTAGATTTGATATCTGATGACAGTGTTATAGATGATTTGAGCACCAGTGATAATTATGATAATTATGATTGTACTCTTGGTGATGCTGTCGGTTCTGTAGAAATGGATGAAGAATTGGAAAATAAAGATGTATGTCAGTAGCAACCTGGGCTAAGTATTGACAGTATTAGCTTTGACTGGGGAGGTATGGACATTTACATAGGGCAGAGTAAGGTTTTTCAGACAGTGATAATTCACAAATGGTGCCAGAAACATAGTTGACATTGTAGATGTCTTATTATGTTTTTCTAATTCTGACTTTATTCAGAAAATTACTGTTGAAACAGATCACTTTATAGAACAATTTATAAATTCAGAAATGTTTTCACTCAGATATATTGTCAATTAGTACACCCTTGTGACTGTAAACAACATATATATATTCTGACTTGTTTGTTTATAGTAATGGGAATCATAAGCCCACCAATCGATTCTACTTTTCTATAAAAGGAATTTTGTCAGCATCAGGCAATTTTGCAAGTCCAGTAATTAATGACTGGTGTATTACATTTTAATTTTTTAGTAGGGTATTTATCTGGCCAGTAACCCTGAATTTAGTGTTTAATAATTTTTATAATGCCTTTTTTTAAACTAAGATAACATAATTGCCTTTAACTACAAAGTGTATAATTATTTTGGCAGTATTCTCAGAATTTTTTTCATAGTGTTACATTCACAAAAAAAGAAGAAGAAGAAGAAGAAGAAGAAAGGATATGTTGCTTTGGATTTACATTCAGCAAATGTGGTCCTGAATATAAAACTTTGATAGGGTCTATTTCATTATTAAATGATCCATGGATTATTCAGGTCAGCCCAAAATAACTTCATATTTGCTTTCTTGTATAGAATTTCCATCAAGATGGCCATGTATAACAGACGGTTTTAATGATAAAACAGCAACACTCATGCTGTCATGGAAAGATGCAAGAAGTATTCTTGATAACTGTTATGAACTCCAGCATCTCTCCTTAATTACTTCAGATTTGGATGTCACGGAATATTTTTATCAGAAGGACTATGAATCGCTGAAAAAGTTGTGTTGGAAGTCAAGAAGAATTCCAGTAAGCATCTTATACCTTGTAATGCTTTTTGTACAGAAGATACTTAAAACATTAATTGATTAACTTATTTAGAAAGTTTGATTTGCCAGTATGCTGTATTACAAATGGAATTGAGACTCATATCAGAAGCTAAGACATTGTTCAGTTTATTAGCTTGCTGTGAATTTCCCCCACAATTTTGCTGATAAGAAAGCAAAAGAATTTTGAGTTTAAAACAGAGTTGCAACATTGAACTCATTATTCTGAACCTTAAGATGGCAGTATTTTGCTGTCCTGTGTACTGCAGAATTATTATACTCACTAGTACAAACATAATTATATGCTGGGTCTGCAGACAGCACAGCATTACTAAAATGGGGATGAACTACTTATCACAATAAATTCTCATTTTATACAAAGATGGCATGTGCTGCTGCAAGGAGGTAACATCATAATACAGGAAATGAATGTTGCGGTCAGTGTTATACAGAATTTATCAGAGCGTTGGAGGGAATGAGCAACAGAGTGTTTACATGTCACTGCCATAGCAGACAAAATATCGTGTAACAGTAACCCTTTGTAGGTGAAGCTCATCTAAATAATATTTAAGAATTTATTCTATACTTAAATGAAAACATATCACTTCACCATTACAAAGATCTCCTTGTTTAAGGAAATAATCCCTGTTAACAGTGACAATCTTATAACCTGTAAGTACAAAATGCAGAGTTATTGATTGCTAAATTAGGTGGTACATATAGTTACCATTGGGCTTTGAAGGGTTAAATTCATAGCTTTATGTGTTGCCAGCAGTTGTTTCCTGTGCATCTACATAAACCTAAATGAGGTATGTCAAACTCATGGTCAGTGGCAAATAAGATTTTATTAAAAAATGTGAATTGCTGTGTGTTCGAATTTGTACAGAGTGGTCCAGAACTTGTGTCTTATCCACTATTGCTGATCTTTATGTTTTAGGTAACCCTTTGTTTCTGAATGTACTTAAGTATCAGTATGTGTATTAATTTCCTGTGATTCTGGATGCTGGACCATTCTGTATTTGTAATGTAAAATGTACTCTGAGTTATTAAAAGTTGCTTTAAAGTTTGTGATTTATTAATTAAACATGAAAAGATGCCCTAATTATATAAACTAGACTTTTTTTTAGGAGAGTGGCACATTTTATTTGTAAGAAAGTGTTGTGTTTGAGTACTTCATCCAGTATCATTTGCAGATTTAAGCATAAATGTGTATGTGTCATTTATGATCTCCATGGAGTTTTATTTTCTTGCTCCATTAAGAATAGTTGTTCAACTTATACATTCATATGATAAAGATACATATGAATAAAAACTTGGCACTTGAACTGGAAGTAACTTCTGAGTTACTTTCACTTTGATTGGGTCCCATGTTTGGCTTTTGTGAACATGATAGTGTACCTTTGGTTTACATAAAAGGTGGGAGATTGCTTTACTGACTGAGTGACTGTTAGCTTCTATAGAAGACTTTGCTTCATTGATTTGTTTGGTTCAGTGGAACTTGCTTTTATCCCGGGCTTACAGGGCTCCCCACCGCTTCCCAGTTACATTAACTGACATGTTGTATGCCAATATTTCTAACTTTTTAATGTATACTTTATGTGCCTAGGTGGATTGGAATTTATTGTGGAATTCCAGTAGGAACTTGGAGGAGCTGAATATAGCAACTTGTGTCAAGAAAGTAGAGAAAATGCACAGGAAGGACAACCTCCGTAAATTGGCATTGCCTTCATGTATTATTTTAGGTATTTTGTTAATAATTGTTTATGTGTGTGTATATGTATTTTGGGTTCTTAAAAACAGAAGTTTCTTTGGAATCCTGTTTGTTTCATGTCCCATGATTTAGCTACAGACATCAGTGTTTTAGATCAATGGTTGGTGACCTACGGCATGTGAAGCAATTTTAGATGATACTTTAATCCAAATTATATGTTACACTGAAATTCCAAAACCAATTACTGTCAATTCCTATTATTAAAAAGTTTAAATCTTTTAAGTATAGTAGACAAAACTAGTATTCCCTAGTAAGAACTAGAAATTATTGCAATTGTTAGTGAAATCTTATACTAAAATTGGTATTTACAGTATTTATTACTCTTTTTCACCCCTATTTGTTGTACAGTTTTTATTTAACCTAATTTTGCAGACTTTTAAGCAAAATTGTTATGAATCATACCAACAATTTTTATTTATTTTTTGTTTTTGTTAGTGAATAAAAAGTTATACATACCAAACGTTTCTTGAAAGTAAACAGAAATCAATATTATAAAAAGTTGAATGAAAGGAAAACATAAGTTTAATGTAAATTAAAATAAAATATACAGATACCAAATGAAAACTTGAACTGTGGTAGAAGGTTAATTAATTTTTACTTGTTTTTACATGAGATATTAGCATTAAACTGAATTACAAGGGATTATCTTCTTGCCCAAGAACAAATATGTGGCAATGAAATCTAATATATATCTTTCACCTGAACCCACAGTTGAGATGCCACAAATTTTTTTGTCCACATTAATTATGATGATAAAATTTTGTTTGCAAATATCAAATTGAGATCTTCAATACAGGTTTGTTAAGATGCTTTTAGTAGTTTTGATTCCATTTATCAAGATTGAGGGAGACTGACAAATTATTGTAGTAAAATGTTTGTGATATTACTATGCTGTGTGGAAAAGTTATGTTGTTGAAGTATTTTTATAAATAAAACACCAATTAAATCCAGTATTGACATCAAATCAAGTCAAAAATGCTGTTTTTTTATAAAAATCTGTACCACTTTATAAGTATATATATTATTTGATATTGCAGAGTATAAATTTAGGAAACCATTTTTGGCACACATGAAATATTACACTTCTAAAATTTAACAAGAAAAAGATTGTCAATCTCTGTTATAGACATCAACTGAAACTTTGTCTTTCAGCCTTTTGTGTCCTCCCCATCTTCATTCTTTTTAACTCTAAAGTAACACCAGTATTGTGGCCATTTGAATTTGTAGTATGTACAACAGTAGTGGATTTCATTGTTTGGTAATGGCTTATTGACATGTCATTTAGTAGTATGAATAGTATTAAATGTTACTTTTTCCCCTTTGGAGCACTGAAATGCACAGCACCATGCCTTTAATATTTGTTTTCATTGCAATGTACCTTTTAAGTTAATTTTGAAAACAATTTTTTTTATTTTGTGGTATGGATTAATGTTTTGTTTCCATAATTGTTGTAGATGGATGCTCACAGAGCAACCAGCAGACATCAAGATCGAACAGTGCAATGGAAGTAATTATTGAGACATGCCCTGACATTGAGGAATTCGAGTTATTGCCGTGTCTTCATTGGTAACCATCATACTTGTTTAAAACATGTTTCTTTTGTTAGTGACACATAAGCCTTCTAGTATGCAGTATCAAGTGTTAAGTACTCTAGTTCATATTCAAAGCTGCTCAGTTCCTATTTTGACCTGGGACTGTGACAGTTCTAAGGTTTCTGTGATTTCCTCATTTCAGCCCTGTAATTTGTAGAATATTACTTACTTCCTTCTCTGTCATTTCAAACAACTGTCATTTTTCAGTTGATGCTACTCTTTTGTGGCTTCTGTAATTGCACAGCATTGCAAAGTATACAAAGACTACTGAATAAGACATGTATTCCAGGTTTTTGTAGTGTTTTCAGGAGACAGTTTTTTTAATGAAAGTACTTCTAAAGATCAAAAACAAATATATTAATGTGGGTTTATCCCACTAGGTAACTACACAAGCGTGCAGGATAAGTGATAAAACTTCAGTAGTGAGAAAATGTATAGAATATGCAACACCATACTTGCAATTACTGGTATGCTTCAATGCTGTCAGAATTGATCTCATCATTGTTAGTGCCCCAAACTACAGTGCTGTTACTTTTGAAGTGCTAACATTTTTTTGTTTTGTATGTACTAGGAAACCTGGAAACCTTTGTTCAGTACTTGTTTGCCATCTTACACATTTTTTTTTTTCATTTAAATATTTAATGCATCCACATTCAGCTTTGGTTGAAGCTCAGGATTCCATTTTATTTTGTGATTCTTAATATATTTATGCATGAAATGGTATAACCAAAATTCCACCTTATGAAATATGAAGAACACCACAGCTGGTTTTGCAGTTTCCAATTCTTGTCTGAATGTGATTGTTATGTAACTGTGTTTTCAGCTCATCTCACGTTTGTCAGCAGCCTCGCGTATGGCAGGAATCATCATTTGTGTTATTTGCAAAATGGCAGAACCTCCGTCGGTTCAAATTGGAGAAACTGGATTTCATTCGGTCAGGAAGTTTCTTTACACAGGTGAACGTTTTAGATACACTCACATACAGCAAACCCTTGATTTAATGGACTAATAGGGGGGAAGGGGTATCTGGTAATGTCAGTTGTCTATTAAATTACACAGTTGTTTTTATAATGCATTCTTAGACCATAATTTCCATTAGGAACACCAGATTTGAAATATAAACAGTATGATGATAGAGTTTACATATATATAAACAGTACATTGTAAAGAGATAAATAAGTGCAGAAAATTCAGTGTGAATTGGTGGACACTTTTGATGTAAATGGACAAAGTTCATTAAACTGAAAATATTCACTAATGCCTTTTGTCCAGAAAAAAATTGGTAAAACCAGACAGTGTCTATTGAATCCGAAATCCGTTAAATCAGGGGTTTGCTTGTTTCTATAACAATTCATTACAGTTATTCAGTTTATTAGAATGTGAGCTTGCCTTTAAATTATTTCACAAGGAGTTTATAAATTACTGGGTCAATAAAATATTAGATATTCCATTGTTATGGAATATCTAATATTTTATTGCTCCATCATTAGCTGAAATGAACTGTCGGAGCAATGTACTAGCATATGAGAAATAACCAACTGAAGAGACATCCTTGATTCAGATGGTTACAGTGTTTGTTGAATAAGATGTGCAGCCTGTAACCATCCAGCCAGGCAGTCATACAGAATGATATTCTTGATGTCTTTAGCATTATCTGAACTGATAAGTTACTTCTTTTTACATATTCCTGTCTACAATTTAAAATCCATACTTTGTAAGCAAAGCAAAAATCCTGCTTTTTATTTGCTATGTATCTGCAGAACCTAACCACATTATACCCAATTTGCTGTGTATGCGTACATATATGGGAATAAATGTGTTGGCTTGACAGACATGAATTAAAGCTGAACCAGTGCAGGAAGTTCTGAGTGCCATGATTGGAATAACTTGACATCAGTCATACAGAACAGTTGGCATATTTTTCTTCACAATGGTAAATAATGTAATGACGAGCTGTCAGCTTTACATAGACGTATTACATAAGCCGTCATATTCAAGTCACATTTTTGTTCCATTGCCATAATTGGCAAACACTTCTCAACATTTGAAGCAAAATAAATAAATAAATTATAATATAACTTCCATTCATTAGCCAAGTGTCACATAGTGAAACAAGCAAATATTTTCAGACATGTTTGTCATGATGTGCATTAAAAGGTGGAGTGTCAGCAAGTTGTATTGTTGGTGTATACCTGCTCTGTTTTGACTTTCATTATCTTGGGTTCAGACACCAGCCTGTGCTTATCATTTAAACAAGTTATCATCAGATGAGGTTTGTTTTCTCTTTCTTTGGCATGACAACACTATAATCTAGAACTGCCTTCAGTCCCAGTTTGTCATTGTTATGTTGCTGTGCAGACTACAGACACAAAAATATTGCTATAATGAGTTTGTTTATGGTTAAGTCAAGGAGAAATATGACTAATTGACAGCGTATGAATCATCTGAGAGAAACACCATAGGCAAGAAACAAAAAAATTGGCTTTTGGGTTGCTGCGTGGGTTGTCACAAAATGGATTTTTCTTATTAGCTAAAATTTTGAGGAATTAAGCTGCTCACATATTTGATGTGCATACATACGTGTATCTTCATTTTTTGAACATTTATTTCAGATTTTTAAGTCATGTGAGAAACTGGAAAGTATTTCACTGAAGAATCTGGGTCTCTCTGGACATTGTAACTACTTATATGAACTCTGCAGAGCTCTGAAATTTTGCAAGAATTTAAGAGATTTTAGGTAAGTGCATTATCTATAAAAATATTTTTAACTCTTAATAAAAGAATCAGTATTTATTTGTGTATGTAGGAGGGCGCGAGCCCGCCTCGAGCTGCCGCCGGTGTAGATCTTGGTGGTAGTAGCAATCAGCAATACCAAAACTTTTCCTCATTGACATACAAGGTAAGCATGCATAAATATGTCTTCCCACGTCATTCAGTTCTTGAGTCCCCTTACCATTGCAAACTTGTGATGTAGGAGTGACACTAGTACCACTTAATGTAGGCTTCTGAAATGTGTGACAGTAGATCTTTGAAAAAATGTCCAACTTTGTTCATGTAAGTGTTCATACATTCTAAAGTAGGATTTTGTGGCCACCGAAGATCTACTTAACAGTCTCGACAGTGTTAACTAATGAACCATTGGAATTTAGTATGTGAAATTCATGGCAGTAGATCGTGAAGATAACTACAAATTGTGTATAGAACATTGTTTACATGTTACCAATTACAACCATGGTGGCAGTGCGTAAGTTTGAAGTTATGTCTGACAAATATAATATATTATAATTCAAATCTGTAGCAGTAGAAATGATGCACAAAAATTGATATATTGCTCATATAACTTCTTGTTTATTTATAGAATTGAGCAGGCCGCTATTTCATCAGCAGATAGACTGTTCAGGGCATTACAAACTTGTCCTCTGATACAAAGAGTTTGTGTAATTAGCATCAACAGGAGTAACCTATCATCAGAATCATTGTTGGCAGAGTTTGTGTCAGGTGCACCAAAACTTGTCTTCCTGTATGTATTCCTGGATACATTGACTGAGGCAGAATGCAGGCGAATTAAAAATGAAATCTTTGGAAGGTATGTAAATGGGAATTATACATAGTGTTTTGGAGCAACTTTGGTTTTGGGTTATGTGACTCAGATGACCATTACTGTGTATGGTTCATACTCCATAATTGCCATAAGAATTGTGTTTTGTCCACGTTGCCTTGCATTATACCAGCAACATGATACGTTATTTGGCCCCACATTTAAATATGAAGCAGAATCCTTGACAGACTAAAAGCCACTCTGCTGGTCTAGAGTTTCCCTGCCTTTCATGAAACCCAAAGTTATATTACTTTGTATACAAGAGCCTGCCAATTTTGAGGTTCCATGTAACATTTCATAATGTAATATTTTTTTATAGTGAGAGGTTTTTTCCTTATGCCCAGTCACTAGCTGGTGGACCACTGTCTGCAACTGCTTATTCAATGTATTTGCAGCTACCCTCCATATGGGTAGGCAGTCTGCTCGATCTGCGTCATGAGGACATGCCATACTGTGTGACAAGGGACCCACGTAACATGGCCCCACAGTAAAAGATCTTCTCAGCTTTTGTTTAATGTTCTTGCTCATAGAAATGTAACTCTTCTAACCTTCTTTACTCCCTCTCCTCACATTCTTTCCGACATTGTGCCTCAGGTTTTATCTGCATTACTTTTTGCAGAACATTTCTCATCAGAATAAAATTTCCTTTCTTTATTTACTTTTTTACTGAGACACTGTTCAAGATGAACTCAATTTAATCTCTCTGACTTTTTCTATACAAATACACTACTAATGTGTTCTGTTTCTAATATTTTGACGTGAAAACGTATCTAAAATCGATGCCGTGTGTGGGGAGGCAATTGCGCCCAAATGAGCGACAGTTTCTGTCGAAGTAATTTCAAACTTCAATAACTCGGCTAAAAATAGACATAGCGCCGCCATCTTAGTCTCGTTTTAAAGAGGAAGGTTGAAAGTTTGTGCCAGTACCGCTCCGACATTCGTGGCGGCCGGACGTCGCGAACTGCGCACGCGCAAAGCGAACCCACGTTTTTCGACTTTCCGGGTTCGACACGTGTCCATAAACGGGATCATATCTCAGAGACTAATTATCCGATCCGAGTGAACCAAGTGTTGTTTTGAAGAGGAGTGTATATGTTACAACTCATCCTGGCCACCAAGTGTGTATCTCAAAAACTCAAGAAGATATGAGGCTGTGAATTTGAAAAAGTTTGAAAATTTCCCGATTTTCTTAAAATGTCGCGATATATGAGGGCAAAGTAAAACCAGAATTACAAAAATCGGGCACGAATGCGTAGAGCACAAAATTCCAAAGAGAATGACACCGAAAACGCCGGACCCGGACCCAAAACCAACGCGCATTACTGCCGCGGATATAGGCAACGTAAGCGCGCTCGGACAACTCAGGCGGCATCTGACGAGCCTGGGTCAAGTATGGATGTGTACCAATTAAGAAATAATCATCTTACTATTTTTACTATAAAAATTTGTGATTAGTCGTTGTCTTCAACCAATTTGTCATCAAAAAATGACGTCATCAACAATGCCAACAGATATTTGTTTACTCGGCATTGTTGTGGAACACAACAATGCCGTGTAAACAAATATCTGTTGGCATTGTTGAAGTTGACACAACAATGCCGAGTAAACAAATAACGCTTCACAACAAAAGAAATCAAAGAATATCAAGCCAGTCGCATGATCACTGCTCCAGAAGCAGCACATCACATTCTTGAATATTTACTGACAGTTGGCCTAAAACATCAGAAAAGTGAAAGAAGACGTTATCAAGTATTTGAAGTACCAACTCCAACAAGGTAAACTGATACTCATTCGATATATTACGATTACGAAAACTATTATGAAAACTGACTTTATGATCGATTTTAAGACGAAGATTTGCAGGGGTGGGGCTGGACGTAAAAAAAGTTGACTGAACCATAACTGTTGACCTCTGAACAGCGAAGTAAAGAACTAAAACATCAGACCTATGTAACAAATAAAGAAAAGCGAAGGAAGACTTACATTGATAAACGTAGAAAAACGTATTCAATAAGAACAGAAGGGAAAAAAGCAGACGAAGATTTGTAAGGGTGGGGTTGGACGTAGAAAGTTGAGTGACCAAGAACAATTGGCCTCTGAACAGAGACGTAAAGAACTAAAACATCAGACATATTTAAGAAATAAAGAAAAGCGAAAGAAGACTTACATTGATAAACGAGACCATATTAACGACACACGTAGAAAAACAGACGAAGATTTGCAAGGGTGGGGTTGCAAGTAGATAGTTGACTGACCAAGAACAGTTGGCCTCTGAACAGAGACGTAAAGAACTAAAACATCAGACATATTTAACAAATAAAGAAAAGCGAAGGAAGACACATTGATAAACGTAGAAAAACGTATTCAATAAGAACAGAAGGGAAAAAAAGCAGACGAAGATTTGTAAGGGTGGGGTTGGACGTAGAAAGTTGAGTGACCAAGAACAATTGGCCTCTGAATAACGACGTAAAAACTCATACATCAGACATATTTAACAAATAAAGAAAAGCGAAGGGAGACTTACATTGATAAACGTAGAAAAACGTATTAAACAAGAACGGAAGAGCAAAATAAAACAGACGAAGATTTGCTAGGGTGTTGTTGGACGTAGAAAGTTGACTAACCAAGAACAGTTGTCCTCTGAACAGCGACGTAAAGAATTAAAACATCAGACCTATTTAACAAATAAGGATAAGCGAAAGAAGACTTACTTTGATAAACGCAGAAAAACTTATTCAACAAGAACAGAAGATCAGAATAAAACAAACAAAGACTTGAAAGGGTGGGATTGGACGTAGAAAGTTGTCTGACCAAAAACAGTTGGCCTCTGAACAGCGACGTAAAGAACTAAAACATCAGACATACTTAACAAATGAAGAAAAGCGAAAAACTTATTGAACAAGAGCAGAAGAAAACAAACGAAGACTTGCAAGGGTGGGGTTGGACGTAAAAAGTTGTCTGACCAAAAACAGTTGGCCTCTGAATATCGATGTAAAGAACTAAGACATCAGATCTATTTAACAAATAAGGATAAGCGAAAGAAGACTAACATTGTTAAACGAGACCATATTAGCAACACACGTAGAAAAACAGACGAAGATTTGCAAGGGTGGGGTTGGAAGTAGATAGTTGACTAACCAAGAACAGTTGTCCTCTGAAAAGCGACGTAAAGAACTAATCCATCAGACCTATTTAACAAATAAAGAAAAACGAAGGGAGACTTACATTGATAAACATAGAAAAACGTATACAACAAGAACAGAAGAGAAAAAAGAGAAAAAAACAGACGAAGATTAGCAATGGTGTTGCTGGACGTAGAAAGTTGACTGATCAAGAACAGATGGCCTCTGAATAGCGACGTAAAGAACTAAAACATCAGAACTATTCAACAAAAAACAGAAGAGAAAAAAAAAGATTTGCAAGGGTGGGTTGGACGTAGATAGTTGACTAACCAAGAACTGTTGGCCTCTGATCAGCGACGTAAAGAAGTAAAATATCAGAATACAGGAAGCGCTCCGAAAGGATTAGCCATCGTTGTCGTCAAAAAATGACGTCATCAACAATATAACCTTATATATGTTTATACACGGGGGTTAGTTTAGCGTCTTACTCAAGATTTTAAAACGCAACCAACCCCCTTCGGGGGGTTGGTCAATTGTTTAAACCCCCCATTCGGGGAGGTTAGTTTAGTTTCTTACTCAGGGGTTAAAACATTTGAATAAGACACTAAACTAACTCCCCTTCGGGACTAACCAAGGTTGGTTGCGTTTTACAAACTTGACCAAAGGAGCGCCCTGCTCTAGTTTATAAAAATGATTATATTTACAATCTACCTAAGTTAAACTATTAATTATTAACTAATATTTTCGTTAAGAAAAAATAATATAAAAGAACATTTATGAATTTTTTCTTCATATGTAATAGAAAGGTATAGTTCGATAGATGAAATTTTGAACTCTGTTATAATGACATCAAGCTGCTCATCATAAGCCAATTGATACAATACAGTGAATACGCAGAGACATTCGAACTAGAATATAATAGTGACATACCACTCGTATTGATGGGCGATTTTAACACTAGTGACAACAATTTAGAACTCTTACGTGCATACCTTCAGAAATTCTTTGAACTTGAACTAGTGAATGATTTGGACAAACCAACCACGCAAGGGAAAACTTGTATAGATTTGACATTTGCAAGAGGTATTCAAATAATTTCAAAGCCATATGTATCCTACTTCTCATACCACTACCCTGTATTCAATAAATGTAAGTTGCAAATTAATTAAACGATTCAAAACAAAAATTTTGTTTAATTTCAATATACTATACACGATTGACGTTTTCACGAAAATAACTGCCGCAGTGTCCGACACTGCCTATCAATTTTTTTCTCTTCACTGAAGAGAAGTGCTCTTGCCCCTTTTTGGTTTGGTCAGTCTGTAAACCGGTAAACTTGGATAGCTCAGTCAGTAGCAGGACTGGTTATATGAACAACTAGGGTCCAGTCAGAGAATATGAGATTTCAGGTTCTCATGAAGATTGCTGTTTTATGGGTTGTTGCATTATGTAATCTGGTTGAAGATTACCATCCAACCAGAACCTCTGAAACATTGGTAAACTTCTACCAGACTACATAATGCAACAACCCATAAGACAGCAATTATCAGTGGTAGAATATTTCTCTTTCCCACCACATCCAGACCAGATTTGGGGCCCATGTATCCTTCTTTTCAATTTGTAATGGAGTAAAGCAACTGGAGAGTGAGGCTGGCTGCTCATTTCTATATAGCACTGGGGCTAATAATGTATTAATCTTTACCTCACTTTTTGTACACATTTGTGGTAAGGTGCTTGGGCACAGAGACAACATTATTTTACCAGTTTCTTGCTGACTAAACTAACTAACTAGATGGCTGAAAGTTCATTACTGGATTAATCAAAGCCCTCCATCTGTCCCTGTCCTGGGCCAGCAAAATCCAATTGCCACCAGTCTCTTGCAGCGTTTTTATTAATTGTCTAGAACTGTCTTCACTTTATAATTTATTTAGTATATACAGAGGAAGACAAGTAGATAATCAGATGTTTGACAACTTTATTGTAAAATTCTTCTCTTGATGTGTGGTATGGGGTTAATCAGTTCCTACATTAAAAGTTATTGTAACAGACAAATGTATGAATAGGACTATTTTATAAACCTTCTTTCTGTATAGATTAACAAAATTAGGCTAAAATTTGTTGGAGTGTTTAGTGTGAACTCATGCATTCTCCATTTGTTGTGCAGTTGTACATATTTTGATGAAGAGTACATAGTTGTCTGCATACTGTGCTGATATAAATTTTTTTACTATAACTCAGACTGTCAGATGCAATGTTTTGTTATATTTGCCAGACTTCTTTTATTTACAGTATTTTTTACATCACAAGTATTTACTGTTGTGTTTTCTAACCTAAGATTTTAATTTTACTTCACTTCCACATTTTGTGAGTCTCATTATAATTAAATAATAGCTTAATTTAAAGATATTCTTCTTTGCTTAGTGTCACTCATTATCTAAAGTATAAAGAAGATATGATAGTATTTATCAAGGAGGGTTGCTTACAAACACAACATAGGGGAATTTGGAAGAAGTAACAGGAGGGAAATAAAACCAAATCAATGTTCATGGCACTAATTAAAATAATGTTTGACTTTATTTTCATGTGAACAAATATTTTAATATGTTTTTGAAGACGTACAACAATGTATTTTAATTATAATATTGGGTAAAAAGACATGATGTCAAAATATTGTAGGTGAAACATATCATGAAAATAAAACAAAATATTCTGTTTAGCAGATTAAATTATGGTATGTACTAGAAATACAGTGTTATGGTGAATGTAAAACATAACATTAATAAAAATATTTTGATATAAATGCCTGAGAAAATTGTCACAAAACTTGTGTATAGGGATATAACATTATCCAGTAAGTACGTTATTTTGACTTTAATCCAGTGTTATTTCACAGCCATCAAGCCATTCACTTAATGAGCTTCTGTTTTATTTTGCCTACTGTGTCTTTCAGATTATGGCATTACCATGTCCTTTC
The DNA here is from genome assembly GCF_977971745.1 of Zootermopsis nevadensis. Lineage (NCBI taxonomy): Eukaryota > Metazoa > Arthropoda > Insecta > Blattodea > Termopsidae > Zootermopsis > Zootermopsis nevadensis. The sequence goes on from NW_028259142.1 coordinate 15,658,848, forward strand.
TCTTTCAGGATTACGAAGAACGTGAATCCTGCCTTACATGTGACAGTACTAGGTGAGACGTCGCCACATGGAATACATCACGATATTACAAAGGTTCCAGGAATCCACTACTTTCAGATGGTGAAAGATGTGTCACGCATTGGTACACAAGTTGGTAATGGAAATTGGTACCTATCCAGTGACTAGAAAACAGGTGTCTGATGCTGTTGCATTTCATTGTCTAATTAAAGTGAATATGGTTGTGTCCCACACATGAAGCACGTACTAATGTGGATTTGAGTCTTGTATAGAAATGTATCTTGTAAGAATGATATTCTGTGGTGTCTCAACTGAGAAATACATGTATGCAGTTTTGCATCCAGAATAAAATTTTAAGAATTATGGCCATTGTAATGAAAACTCAAACCTGCTAACCCAGTAAGGATTTACCAGCATACCTTTACCTTCTTTCCAACTTTTTTCATAGTAAAAACTTTATGAACATAGGAAATATGAGACTTCCAGTGTGGTTGGAGTGTTCATTATTATGTGGTACCCCTCAGCTAACCATCACACCATTGGGAGGACTAATATCTCTCTTTGGGGGCTACCACTATGGCCCTGACAGGTGAGTAGAGACCAGAAAGTTAAGATGGACATGACTGGAGATATTACAAAGAGATTTAGACATGAATAACATTTCCTAAACAGTATCAATTTTTAAGGAACTCTCATGTTTCTTGGATGCCTTAAACTGATTGATGAAAGTTATGTGAAAATTATAATACACATTTTCATTTGTATCCCAAAGATGGATCAAGTTTGTCAGAGACATTGAGTACTCATTATATGATGGTTTCAAAATTAAGCGTATGTCAATAATCTAAGGGTGGGTGGGGAATTTTGAAGGCTGAAGCGTAGTTGACCTTCTTACCAGCTAGGCTAATGTCACGCCGTTGTATTTACTTGTGAATCGCTCACAGGGCGCAGCATAATAGACACGGAGCTATGTCGCCTACTAATAGCATTGGAGTTACGCGTGTGTTTTAATCTGTGCTCGTGAGGCTTGTGTGAGTTCTTACTTTGCTCTGAAAAGTGATTTGTTCGGCGTAATTATTGTAGTGTGTATTCCATAAGTGCTTTTACATTATATGAAGTGTTGAATATTTTCATCTGTATGGGAACCTCTACTTCCAGAAGAATGGACGATAGTGATTCTCGATCACGATCGGATGATAGTTCTGATCAAGATTCTGACTTAGCTACCATCTTGCAATATCTTATACGAAGGTTGGTCGTTGGGGAATGGCGTTTCATTCCTTGACGTGTACATGTAGGTTTATTAAAGTTCGAAGTACAGCAGTGTAGAAACTGTTGCCACCTCGCTATGTTATATATGAGCCTGTTTAATCGGTAAATGGCAAATGTGTACGTTTCATTAATAAAATGGGAAAGATCAGTGGCAATGCTGTGTCAGTCACCATCTATAAAGCATAAAAGTACATAACTTGAAATATAGCAGTTATATTTTATGTGTAGTCGTGTAGTTATTGTTTCATATTTACAAACAACACTTCCGGCGCTAAATAGTGATGTAGAGGGCCAACATGGGCCTTTGGGAGGATTTCTCATCTCCCACAAAAAAGTTTTAAAAAGTAAATCCACACCATATTCAACTATATCACCATTTTTGAAATTATTTGCTGTGTAGAAGCAATTTAAAATTCTTTTAACAGTTCTTTTTTCAATAAATCTAAAAAATAGCAGGTACATAAGCTTGGTTAAGTAAATAATTGTTGCTACTGAGTAGAAACCTATTTGGAAAATGTGTAACTACAGGAGGAAGGTAATACATTGAAATTTTAATGGTTGGTTGTAGTCTCAGTGTAATAGATTTAGTTTGAAAAGGGCTTGGATGTCTGTATGCAATGCTTGAGAACAGTATCAAGTTTGAGCCAGACGAGGTTAATATTTGGGAACTTTACATGGTAGTTTTTAAGTAAAAACTGTTGGTAAATGTAACACTGTTCATCAATAGCACATGTAGTTTGTAATTTTGCAATAATTGGGAAGTCTCTATTTTTGCATTCTGTGAGCATGTTGAATTCAATTGCTTTTATATGTAACCAAATTGTTTAGCAAACGTTCTGTTTTAGTTATTTTAATATGTATTCTTTTCTTCCATAGCCTATCCACATGTTTTTTCCCATGATTTTTATTTCAGGGGAATAGAAATTTGTAAGTGACTGTTAACTCTCATGATGCCAGTACTAGAAATGTATAGTATTACTAAGTAATAAGAAAGTGTTTGGGTTTATTTTCAGGATATTTACATTTATCACATATTCCTGTTGGAATTTAAAGTTTAAATTATCCTAAAATTGATGATCTGGCTGAGTAAATGATATGAGTTTTTACACATGTCTGAACGTCTGTTTAATGGTTCCATAACCACAAAATGATAAAAATAGGAACTTGAAAATATTAATAAGCAGTATGTGTTACAAGCACTCTCACAAACCTATATAATAGGTTGGTTAGTTTAGGTTATTATGGATAATGCTGGTGTTTTATTATCTGGTAATATTTACAGTATTGAATCCAAAATACCTGTTGGTATATCTTTATGTTGCATTGCTGAGTTAGAGGTATATCTCTTTTTACAAGATGTGATATCTTTTCAGCATATACCAGCCCATATATGTATTTGTACTTGCATTTGAACAATCTTTTGTATTTCTACAGTGGGTTTGGTTGAGAAGCATAAATATGAAACAACTATTTATGTTAAGTTTGTTGGTAGTTGATCTTGAATGTGCTTGCTAGAAAATCTAGTACATGGACACTATAATTTAAGCTTGTCCACATCTGCTCTGTCATTTTACTTTAATTTAAAAGTTACTGTGTATTGCAGTTAAAAACACTTGTCACGTTCACTGCTACATCTGTTCCATGTTATGAAAATAAATTTAAACCTGATTGAGATGGAAATCATGCAAACATTTTAACTATAAAAAGTTACAAAACCATCTTTGAAATGACTGTAGATTTCAAAACTCCATAAAACCAAGAATAGCAGTTTAGAGTTTGAAGTAAAGATGTAGGTATAGATATGTGCAAACAACTTTGTATGTGGGTGACATCACACTTCTAGAAATTGGTAGCAATTCTACTAGTGATTCAAAACACATTTTATCTCTAGAAGTTAATTGCTTGAATAAAAAATATAATATTCTTTGTCAACAGGACATTCATGTAACTGACACTATGGGCTCGACTGCACAAGTTGACCAGAGATAAATTTTTTCAACATGGCATGGCCAAGATTTCTACCACATTCGTTACAAGCCATTTATAATGTTCACTCATGTACCATGTAGTTTGCTGATATATATAAAAATATATGTGTAGTATCAGTGTTTGAAATTAAACTCATAGCATTTCAGTATACTGGTTAAATATCCTTCTTCATATTTAGGGGTCTTTGATATATGACTTTGAATTTTGGTATCAGCATATTCACTACACTAATAATAGTATTCTTGTTCATCTCTCTGGTCAGTCAGAGCTGTATTTCTTAGCTAGTGGTCCACAGACTACTGCCATTCTGCAGCTTAATTTGTGGCAATCTGAAAATTCTGAACGCAGTTTCTAATTGTCTGTTATATGTACCTCATGCAACTTCTGTAGTTAACACAGTGTTGTTATTTGAACAAATGAATAAGGTACACTGAATTAGTATTTTCCAACCAGTGGTCTGCAGACTGGCAGCAGTCGACCACTTAGTTATGCTGCACCATAAATTGTAGTTTGCTTAATAAGTGAGCTGGTATCATTGCCTTTGCCTTTGCCTTTTTATAATGGTTCATTTCTAAATTGTCCATTTCAGATATATATCACTGTTACAACATCTAATACTGCTATTTTTGTAGAGCATCTAGGTATTATGTGAGTTAACTGTATGATTTATTAAAGTATGTGTTGGGAAAAATAATTTACTCTTCCAGCTAGTTTCTTCATAGAATACCTAGTTATTTCATGAAGTAACTATTTGAGGACAGTTTAAATGTAAAGTAATGAGGTTTTCAGTATGTATTTTATATATTAACTGAGGTTAGGTAAGATTAGAGTAATTAAAACTCACAGGAAATATTACAGAACAAGCAAAGTTAAAGTAATAAGCTAAGATTTTGTGAGCTAACATAACCTGATCTAATCTAATTTAATCTAATGTGGGCATTGTAGTCAGTATATTTTCACACTTTCCCTGACTAAAATGTAGAAACAATAACTTCATTCTACACATAATCTGCTCTTGATTAGTCATGGATTATCTATTTAAAGTATATAAATGTGGTCGATTTCATGAACTATCATGTTCAGTTAATGTATTAAATATCTAGGTATTCTGTGAAGTAATGGATTTCATACGCTTAAACAGTAACAGGTGAAGTGCAGTGCGTCTCTGTGCTGAATTTTATTATAATATAGGAAAAGCACACAGGTGTGCATAAGAAAGTTTTCCTGTATCTAGTTCATCCTAATCCTTGCTATATTCATTAATGGATTTGGTTCTGTTTTTACATTTTGTTATGTGGTATCTGTCGCATCGTTGATCATATAGTTCACACACACATTCGGGTCCTGGTTCGTGGTAGAGTTTCGTTTTACAAATCTTGTGGTGAATTTTATTATTGTGGCATGTAAAAGTATAATAAATTTGTGTGTCATGTAATTATATTTTGAATGAGTAAATTAACTCATTAAGGACCAATGGTAGCTACATGCTTTATAACTGCATTTTGCCCACAGAGAGTATTTGTGGGTTTCATATAATAGTGATTATTTTCTTAAACAGCAATAACCAACTGATCTTTGTAATGGAGTAGTGCTGTATTTTCTTTGTAGTATGGGCAACATTTTTAAATATTACAAAGGGTTAATGAATGGTGAGAATTTTTTATCTCAATATTTTCAGTGGTCAAGTCCACATTATTTCATCTGATCGAGATGACAGTGAAGATGAATTTGTGGCTGCTGCAAGTCCACCCAGGATGATGGATTTGCGGCCTAATACAAAAGAACTTGATGTAAGTATACATATTTTTATGTGATATCATTACTTACATACTTCTGCTATTGTTATGATGTTCTGCCCACGACTAAATAGCTGTGTATAAAAAGTGATGAGTAAATAAGCATCAAGTTTCTTAAAAAGAAAGTTTTTTGGAGTCTTATTGCTCACTGACTTATGGTCGGTTAACAATTTTCTCTAGTAGTCTTGTGTACTAAACATTATATACCACATCATAGTGATAAGGTGTATGTAATGCATATAATATGTCTTTCTGCCTACCTTTCTGTAATTCTTTACAGGGTATGAGTGACAGTTTATCAGACTTAAAAATTACAGTTTTATCTCAGCATCTTCACTAGTCTTCCAGCAAAAGATTCTATTAATATGAAAGTTCATTGTAGTAAGTGAGATTTGACAATGGGCTTTGAAGATTTGCAACAACTAATGAAGATTTACAGAGATTGTGCTTTTTTGTTGTAATAATTTTTTTTTCTTACAGAAAAGTGAGGTTAGCTTGGTCACTCAGCAAGCATGTGGCCTTGTACATTCCAGTGGACATGAACGTCCAAACTCCATTGCAGCAATGATTAATGCCAGGGAGGTATGACTTAGCATAAAAGAAATTTCAGGAAGATAAAAAAAAACATGTAATTTGACAGTTTAAACTAAGAGGGTCAAGGAATGGCCATTGGGTCAATATGTCCTCCAAGAGTCTGTGAGTAAAGACAGTGAAAATAATTGAAATCAAGGAGCAGTACAGTGGGATAGTTTCTCGTTATCAGTGTGTGTTTGGATTCAAAGGCTTTTCAGATTTTCTTGACACAAACCTTGTATTTTGTGTACTGGATTAGGCTATGGACATCCCTATTCTTAATGATGATTATAATATTAGCCCTAGGTTTTTAATATTCCTGAAGAAATAAATAATGTGTATTTCTGCCTTGACTATCAAACAGAGCGGTGCATGAAATGAGTCCCTATTTAAATTCTGCACAAATACTGTTGTAATCACTTAATGGTACAACTCTGTGTGCATATAAAGGCACCAAGACATGGATATTTGTCTGTAGTGGAATATTGTTCATTATGATAACCATTTTGCTGTACAGTTTCAGAAATGAATGTGTATGTCTGTAAACACTTGATTGCACCTGTGTTTTGTGATCTCCTGCTAGGCCCAGCAAATGTAAAGAGCATCTTTTCAGTCCTCATTTCTTAAGCTTCCAAACAGTACTAGTAATGTGTTATCTGTACCAGAATGCACAAAGTTTCCACATGCTTTCTTTGCTCCTTTTGATTCTGAATGCTCTTTGCCAGCATACAGAAATGCACCCTATCACACATACTGTGCAGGCATTATGATAAGTATCATCCTCACAAGTATAGCAATCAATCATGGATGATGTAGAACTTACTTATCTTAATTCTTATATGAAAATGGAGCAAATTGCAGTCCATTTTAAGAAGGTTACTTTCCACAATTATAAATATTATTATAACTCAGATGCATGATCATATGTTTTAAACATTTTCTTTCTTATTTTCTGATTTGTTTGTTGATCAGAAACTGATTGTTGACAGAAAAATATAGTTCCAAATACTGGGCCTTGATTTTGTCTCTACACATATTATAATTAATTAATAAATGGAATGTGTAGCCTACAATGTATGTTAGTGTCTCTGCCTAGGGTGACTTCCTTGCTAACTGTCTGCTGTGTTTGCCTGACGTGTTTACGTTCACTAGATACTCATAATGAACAAAGTACAGTACCTTGTTCGTATGCCAGTCATAAAATGTGAAAGTGGGCAAGCATAAATATAAGGAGGTTGTAGAGAAAGGCCTGTGTTCCGTGTTTTAGATAGGGATGTTTGGCCGAAGTTCCTTCACCCGAGGAGATTGCTGTAAGATCACCAACAATTACATCCCTAACAAGATGAAGACTGTAGCTACATATCACAGTAAAGCTTTTTGTGGGACATATTCAAAAGATGGCAACTACTTTCTGAGCGCTTGTCAAGGTGAATAAAGTAATTTTGTAAAGCCATCAACTTCAATAACCAGTTTTGATTATGGATGGGTTGCATTGCTCTGTTTAGTTCTGTTAACAAACTCAGTATCTTATTGTGCTTTGTCAACAGTTTTTAGGGAATTATTTTCTTCACTGCCATTACGTGCTAATGACTCACTGTGAAGAGTGACCAATGCTCACGTGACTGTCGCGCAATGTTAGTGGGCTTTTAGGAAATTATCTCGCAACTACTTAGCAATGAGTACAGAGGTAAATTTATAATTTTTATTCAAAATCAGTGATGTAAGAATTACGATTTAGTATAAAAATCAGTATGAGAAACATTGTAAAACGTTATAAATAATAGTTTTTTAAACTTTTTGACTTACTGGTTTCAAGAGTGGCGTTATTCTGAATCGGCGCAAATCGAAGTTTACCCATACTTGTGAAGTACCAGGATTAAAATTGTAACTGACCAAGCCCCTAATTGGAAGATGCTGAGAAATACATTGTGTGTGTGTGTGTGTCTCCTACTAATTATTGACATATTTTAGAAACCTTAACTATACTGTCCTCATTCTTCAAACAAGTTAACCATGGGTCTCACATCCACACTTTGAGTATAGTTGAGTGCTGTGTTCAGTATGTTGGTTACTTGGTTACATGATGAAGTAATCAGACATTTCTTCACACTGATATGTACATGTAAATTTATTAATTAATTAATTTTCAGAATTATGTCAGCATCAGTTGCTTAAGATTTTTATCTTGTGCTCTACTCTTAGGAACCTAAAACAAGTTGAAAGAAAAATGAGCTTCTGTTACTGAGTATTAAACTTTATTCTCTGATGACATTATGGTTGAGCCATAATTATAATACTACCAGTTTTAAATCTAACATACTGTATGCTGTTTTTCTGTAGATCGTAACCTGAGATTGTATCATACTACTGAAGGCAAGTTTGAACTGTTCAGAACAATTCAAGCTCAAGATGTGGGTTGGAGTGTCCTGGATACAGCGTTTAGTCCAGATGGAAACTACATTGTTTACTCCAGCTGGTCCGAATGCCGTAAGTTTTGTCTATCTTGAATGATTAACTTCCAGTGAGTTTTGCTGTTTTCATTGTTACAGAGAAAGAATGAAGCAGGAAGTGATTTGACCAAGTAGGTCAGTGTATTGGTATATTCAAAAGGTGTCCCATCTCAATCTCAGGTACTAGCTAACAACCTACCATAGTTTATCATATTTTCCCTCAGCCTCCCCATGAAAATTTGAGGATAGCATCTTCAAATAATCCACAACTATCTTCTTACAATTCTTTATCTACTTACCATATATGATCATATGAAATAAACTAGACTCAATTGGGACCTGGCCAAAGTCTTTTTGAAGGTACCTTCCCAGCAACCACCTGGATTGAATGAGGATAACTGTGAAACTTTCGGCTGAAATAGCTGATGCAGTGGTTGAGATATGAATACAAGTTGGGTACTCCAGATTGTGACTGAGACATATTAGTGCCAAACCAGATACATATATTTCATAAAATCTGTGTGAAGATTAAGGATAGCCTGTATTTTGCCTTATGTATTTTGCAGTTCACCTCTGTCGACTGTATGGAGACTCAGAAAATCAGGATGCTCTTCCACTATGTCCTGAGGAACGACGCTTTTGTATCTTTTCATTAGTGTTTTCATCAGATGGGCGAGAAATTTTGGGGGGAGCCAATGATGGTTTTCTCTATGTGTATGATAGAGAATGCAACCAAAGAGCTTTAAGAGTAAGTGCGCATTGATATAATATCATGTTTGATCTTCTGGGTTGTAGCACCATGTTGTCTGGTAGAGGTCGACTAATGTTTCAGAGGTCTGTCTGTCATCAGCCTGATGATGGAAGCATCTCATACTATATGGCACCACAACCTAGAAGGTGGCCATCTAGTAACATTTTTGAGGGCACTCTTGAATTGAAATGCAAATATTTCTTACCAGTAGACCTATATTGTTGTTTTGTTCTCTCACAGATAGAGGGACATGATGATGATGTAAACACAGTTGCATTTGCTGACAGCACGTCACAGATTTTGTACAGCGGTGGAGATGATGGCTTATGCAAGGTACATGTGATTGTTGTGTTTCAATTTTTCCTCCTCCTTTCCCCCCACCCCAAAAAAAATCCTCACCAAGTATGAGGGCAGATGGTTTTATTTGACATAACATATGGAATCAATACATTTTACAGAATAGTTTGTGCTAGTGTCATGATGCGTTGTCTTGTTAGAAAAGTAGATAGTTACTCAGCTGGTGAGAAGAAATTAATTTTCTGCATTTAAGGAACCTGAAGTTCTGTTACTGTGTTCATAGAAGACAGTCATTGATCCCTGTCCTGTTCAGTCTAGCCTCCACCTTCACACAGCATTTTGTTATGAGTACATTTTGATATTATCCTTGCATCTGTGAAACTTGTTATTTAGGTATCAGTGTTGTATGTGAATGTGATGGATAGAAACTGCCATGTCATTGAAGAAAGTGCAAGTCACTGTGTAAGATATTTCATTTTTGAAGAAGTAGATACATTCCTTCTTCTGTGTAAAAGCTTCCATAGTGTTTGACAAATGATTGTAATGTGAATCATGATACTGTACAGTGTTTAAGTGAAGGGTGTAAGCAGAGTTTTACCTAATTTCTTGGTCCATGTAAAATAATTATTATTAAAAATGTATATACTGTACTAAAATGGTATCAGGTAGCACAATAAACAAATTATGCATACTCATTTTAGATGTTGTCTTCTTTGTTTTCACACTGTGCAGTCTTGTAGTCTGAAATGTTGGTATCCACATACAAGACTGTTCAGTGTCAGAAACCAAGACTGCAGATTAGATTTTCTCCATCACAATTACTATAAATACTGTAAACAATACTCTGTAACATGAACTGTCATAATATTGTTATTTCTATTGAATAATTTCAGGTGTGGGACAGGCGGACTCTGAGTGAGTTAAACCCAAAGCCTGTGGGTGTCCTTGCTGGCCACATGGATGGTGTAACATATATTGATCCTCGTGGAGATGGCCGTCACCTAATTTCCAATTGTAAAGACCAGAGTATAAAACTGTGGGATGTGCGAGTGTTTTCTGGGACAAGTGGTCAAAAAAACACCCGCAAGGCTGTTGCTGATCAGACGTGGGATTATCGGTGGCAAAAAGTACCTAAGAAGTGTGAGTTGAATTATTTTAAGATATTGTAATAAATTGGTGTTCTCCTTAGAAACAAAAACAGGAACTTCAATGAATTTTGGAATCCATATAATATTTTTTAAAATGTTTGCATCATTTCTATTTTTGTGCAGAGGAGATGAAAATTCAATTAGTCCAACTTCTAAATTATTTTAATTTTTTGATGAAATTGTTCTTTGTTAACTCTACGTATTGGGTCGACGTCTCGGGACGTTCTGGCATTTAAATCGAGGTCTACTGATCGGCATTCATTGATGTTCGGCTGTAAGCCTAATTTCAAAAGCCCATAAGTATGGAAAGAATAATGACTGATATATGATGTATGTAGTTGATCTGGTGTGGAAAAAATGCTCTTTCTGATCATGTAGTGGCAATGTCGCATTCTTGGATCTGTGATGGCTAGTCTGTGTATGAATGCGTGACCTAAGAGGTTACACAATCTTCCACTCAACACTGTGGTGTTTGTTTGTGGAGGGAAGATAATCATGCTGGCAAGTCTCAAATGACAGCGATAACTACTGCAGCGAAGGAGAGAGGAAAAAAAAATTATCTGAAACGGTCAAGGGGCTCCATAATACGAGGTGCGATCGCAAAGTTTCCGGACTGCGCCTATAATAATAATAAAAAAAAGTACAATTATCTCAGGTATTAAATTCATCCATCACCCTTTGAAGTAGTTCCCCTGGGAGTGAACACAACGATCCCAGCGCCGCTGCCAAGCCTGGAAGCATCCCTGGAAATCTTTCTTTGTCAGCCTGTCAAGCACCATCTGCGATTCTGCCTGAATCTCTTCTATCGTCTCAAATCTCCTTCCCTTTAGCTGAATTTTCATCTTTGGGAAGTGGAAGAAGTCACACGGAGCTAAATCCGGCGAATAAGGAGGGTGCGGGATGACGGCCATGGTGTTTGAGGCCAAAAACTGCCGAACTTTGAGGGCGGTGTGCGCTGGCGCGTTGTCATGATGCAGCAGCCAGTTGTGGTTGCGCCATTTTGCCGGCCGCTTCCGTCTCACATCTTCACGCAACCGCCTCAGGACCCCACAGTAAAATTCAGCATTGACCGTCTGACCTGCAGGAAGAAACTCCCTATGTACGATCCCCTCCTGGTCGAAAAAACAGATCAGCATTGACTTCACATTGCTCTTGACCTGTCTTGCCTTCTTCGGTCATGGTGACGATGGGCTCTTCCATTGTGAAGATTGCTGCTTCGTTTCCGGATCGTACCCGTAAACCCAGCTTTCATCACCTGTGATAACCTTAGAAAGGAAGTTGGGGTCGGTTCTTGCAAGATCTTTGAGCTCCTGACAAACGAGAAGTCGAATCTGCTTCTGGTCCTCAGACAGGAGCCTTGGCACAAACTTGGCTGCGATGCGTCGCATGTGGAGTTCTTCCTTTAGAATCAGCTGACAGGTCCCATAGCCTATCCCAACAATGTCGCACAAGTCGTTGATGGTACGACGTCGATCTTCGTGAATGGCCTGCCGAATCTTCGTAACATTTTCGGGCGTTGTGCTCGATGATGGTCGTCCAGAACGCTCGTCATCATCGACAGAGGTTCAGCCATTTTTAAAACGTGAATGCCACACAAAAGTTTGTGCACGACCCATTGCGGACTCCCCAAATGCTTGCTTTAGCATTTCATAGGTTTCCGTAGCCGTTTTGGCGAGTCTTTGGCAAAATTTGATGCACACGCCATTCCGAAATCGCAGGAGGGTCGGTGTAATGCACTACCAAAACGCCCGTAACTAAGAAACAAATGCTAATTTGATGATGCCGGCTGGCACACTGATTCACTATGAATGTAGGCCGCACCCCCTAGCGGAAGAAGCTCATACTACATCCGGTTCGCCCGCTATTGACACAGTCTTGAAACTTTCAGATCGCACCTCGTATATCTATACATATGCCGTGGTCATGTATCGGTGTGTCCCAAATAACAAAATTTTAGCATCCCTATACTCAGAAGAGTTCTTAGAAAGAGACGGTTATAACTGCTAAGTATGATGCATATATGTGGCCTTCAGTTCAATGTCAGATGATAATCTGCAGTGCCGACATTTTCTGACTCGTACTTATGACACAGGGAAGAATGCTAGAGCCTCAAATACATTGCGTAGTGTGCTGGAAACGCTAGAAAACGATAGAATCTATTTATTGGTGTAGTGTTGTGTTTTGATGACGTTTCAAGAACTGTCATACGAAACTCAACGTCTAATCGACTGCTTCCATTGCTCACACACAGGATGTTCATATTATAATGTGAGATTATAAAACCATCTTTTAACAGGGTTTCAGTGAACAATTGATAATTATATGTTATATAGTTCAAACGTTATGATAAATAAAGTGTTTTAGAGCAAAATTTAAATGGCCATTCAGACGCAATTACCGCTGCTCGCCAAGCACTGCGGAATTTAAATACCCGAGCTCTCTTTTAGTTGTTGAACTAATCTTGTTTTGTTCTGAGGAAATTTTGTCTGTTTAACCTGCAATAAATGTTGTCAAGTAAATTAGATTTGGAACTTCATCATTTTATCATTGTGGCAAAGAGTTGAAAATGATTGTCTCCTTTAATTGAAGACTTGTTTGTTAGGTAAGTTGTAAAAAAATTTGTTAATGTTGATTTGTGTAATAAATATTTTGGCAGTGAGCAACCCAAAGAAAAACCTGGAGGGAGACACATCTGTGATGACATACCGAGGTCACTGTGTACTTCAGACTCTTGTGAGATGTCACTTCTCACCAGAGTTCACCACAGGACAGCGTTACATTTATACAGGTTGTGCAGCTGGGAGAGTAGTCAGTAAGTATGTTACTGGTTGTATCACTTTACTTGATTATGATTAAAAAAACTGACATAATATAATATTATGACATTTAAATTAAGGCCTCAATGATAGTAAAGGTGAATTAACAGAATCTTGACTTTTTTCAGTGATATAGAGTGTTTGAAAGTTATTGTTTGCAGTTAACCATGATCTGCCAATATTGCCAGTGCCAGTGTTGCCAGGTTGTGCATTACTATGTAACCACAACTGCACAGTGACTTTCCAAATGCACTGTAGAGCTGAAATGATTTTATTGTGGTTAATGACACAACTTATACCATATTTGACCTCCCAGCCCTCAGCCCACCTTGGTAATAGTAAAACAGTCCATTTTAGTGATGGTTCAGCTATGAAGGAGGTGGGCTGTGTTTTCACTGGTGATTGGATAACTAAGACATCAGCTGATATGGGGATGTAATGTGTATTCAAGGTTTTAATTGAAATTTGTTACCAAATTAATGAATAATAATATTTGTCTGCAATATAACACTCACGATACACATGCCAACCTCATAGTTCTTATCATATCTGGCTTTGCCTGATTTAAATTTGACCATATCATAGCTGTTCTTATTCCAGATGCCTCTCAATTTATGTATCATTTGTATGTTGGTGTTACCATGTTGTTTTATATATGTAACAGTGACTACTTTTTTCTTCTTTCAGTTTATGATGTCCTTACGGGTAAAGTGCACAGTGTGTTGTCTGGACATAGGGCTTGTGTTCGAGATGTATCGTGGCATCCGCACAGACAGGAACTCATAAGTACATCGGTAAGTTTTGCTCTGTTGTATAAAAGTAATATCAGAAAATTGATCTTGTATTATGCAAATACTAATTCACTTTTGAAGGTAATTTCCATTCACTTTTTATAGAGTTCCTTGCTGTTTCCATACTGAGGTGGGTATGTATTATCAATGTGAGAAGATAACCTTTGCTTCTGTAGGTACCAGGCCGAGCAATTAAAGCAGGGCATAACAGACATTTCTTTGGATAAGGAGGCAGACCAACAATTTAAGAGCCAGCAACAATTTGCCAGTTGAGAAACACTGGTATAGAGAATGTATGCATGTAGAATACTGTTAAAAAACATCATTTTTTGTTTGACAGTGGGATGGAACACTGGGGAAATGGACCTACTCAGGGAAGACAAAATTGGACTTGGAGGATGAAGATGTAGATACCTTATACCCATCAGACCAAGGTTCAAGAGGTCTGCGCCGTAGCCGTCGTATTGCCCAACAGCGGGAAAGACAGCAAAAGCTACAAGATGCCCCTGAACAGAAACATACGACAAGCTTTTGACTCATGTGACCAGTGAACCAGGTTAGAATGACTGAAGCAATCTGGTATCTGTGAAACATCCAAACATTTGCTCATAAGCAGGATGATGCAGTATTGAACAGATGGTGTTTCCATGGATGTAAGAGTGGCTGTATAGCTACTGCTGCTTGTCGAGAGTGACTTACCCATTTACTAGTCTGTACTGTGTAACTCCAAATAGTTACCTATCATAAAAACTGCACAAGTTAATTTTTGTAACAATGCAAAAGCTTGTTTGTGTTCAAGTTACAGGTTGTTGGAAATATATTTGTGATAATAATTTGTATGAGATTACAGAATATGTTGGGAGTGTGTAGTGATGACTAACTCCAGTCACCACTCATAAGTGCTGTATTTATTTATTTGTGATTTGTTTTTTTGTGGAAGGCATATTAAATCAACAAAAAATTATAAAGGCATAAATTGACTTCAGTAAAGTATAGTATGTGGCTACTAGTTCAATAAATTGTCTGCACTGACTTGCTGACATGGACACAGTTTTTGTTTTGTACTTTTGACTTCAGCTGACTATGAGGTAGCATCATGTTTGAAAGGGAAGCCACAGTTTGTTCATGAAAGCATCATCCATAATAATTCTGTTAATACAGATATAATTTTCTTTACAGGATTTGGTTGACAACATAGTTGTCGTGTTCAGTTATTTTCAGAGAAAAGTCATCCTGACCACTCATTTCCCCTAATTTAGGCGTATATTACTACTACTTTTTAATTAGTGTTGTGCTGTGACAAGTTATATTCTCCATTATTGGATTGCAGAATACATTTCTCCTTCAAATGTTTAAAAGAAATGGTTTATGTTATTTCTTGCAAAGAATATTTATGTGATTTCCTTCAGGTTGTTGCAAAAAATTGACATTTCAGGGGAGA
Source organism: Zootermopsis nevadensis (assembly GCF_977971745.1). Classification (NCBI taxonomy): domain Eukaryota; kingdom Metazoa; phylum Arthropoda; class Insecta; order Blattodea; family Termopsidae; genus Zootermopsis; species Zootermopsis nevadensis. Next base: position 15,674,190 of record NW_028259142.1, read on the forward strand.
ATTGTTTATACTCTCTAGATTAACACATTACATAATTTATTTTAATATGAAAAGAATTTCAGATTAATACATTGATTTGTTACCGAAATGTGGAGGGCATGCTGGTCTAGAGTGCCATTTTGCGACTGTGCATCTGTTGCAGATTTTACTCATGCCTTTTCTATCCTTTGTAAATATAGTAAAGGTGTGGAATACCAGTTTACCTCCATAGTAAGGAATCCAAGCTGCTGGTTCTCTTTGTTGACCATGATCTTTGTTACAGTCATAATGAATCCTATTCTTTAGGCACTCCCACTTCAGAATTGGATTCCTTCACTCTCACCATGCGGACAAAGGTCAGAAAGACCATAAATACTGTAAATGGAGGTGTTAGGATGAAATAAAAACACTTTGAATTTGTTTAGTTCTGTGGTTCAGGGAAACATGCTAGCCTCATCTTGGGATTGGTGTCAAAGTTTTTGCATGGTTTCCCCATTTCTTACCTTTGACAGAATGAGATGTACCACAGTTTACAGTCCTTATTAAGCTGTAAGTTGTCTGGCAGCCATCACATTCATCATTACCAGTGGTCAACAAATGTCTCATTTTACCAGTGAGACAAAAGTTATAATCGTAAGACGTATCTTCCAGATACAGGTACGGATCATTCAGACAGTGTGTGGTGCTGTAATTTGTTTTCTACATCCCGATTTTTGAACATGTCATTGTCATGTTGACAGAGACCTTTATTCCATGCCAGTTTCAAACTGACTTCGATATATATGGAGAAATCAAAAAAGAGTGGGAGAAACTATTAATGTGAAAATCAAAACTTATGCATTTGTTGACCTTCATTTTTCATACGTCATGGATGGATTTGTTGAGCCCTGATCATCACCCTTATTTCAGGAGTAAATTGAATGCATCCTTTTGGGTGCTTTTCCTTTACAAATGGATTCCTTCCTACCAGGTATGCAGAAGTTGGAAAAACTATGAAATGCCATATATACTTGCTTGTAGGTTGTATTTGTCATGGCACCCTAAAATATTGTGGAATGATCCAGTTTGCATAAAAGTTACATGTCATTTTGTAAAATAAATTTTGTTTTAAGGTGAAATATGACTTGAAAAGAAGAATTTTTTGTTTTATTTTCACAAGACCTCCCAGTTATTTACTATTTTTTATGATCATAATATCATGTAAAATATGCTTTTGAATGTTACATTTAATGTGTCATGAATGAGAACAGTATTTGCTGAATGTAGGTTGCACCCTCATGTTTTTTGACTAAAACTATGATTTTAAAATTTTGCCTTACATTCAGGTGTTTGGAATACAGTGATCCTTTTACAGGAAACTGAAACTTAATGTACTGGTAAAAGGGCCCAAAGACATACCTAAAAAATCTTGGAAACATTGGAGGGGATGAGAAAAAACTGACTGCCATGGCTGTCAATTTTTTTTTGTCTCATGACCTTCAGAAGTGTGTTTATTTTTATATGCTATGAATTTAGAATATTGTGCTTTTCCTCCTGGGTAAGAGTTACTTAAGTGTAAGGTCAAAATCAGACCATCTTTTGATTACTGTGCTGAGGAGTTAGTTGCTTTGAATTCTTGGATAGTGTATGTTCAGTAAAGAATTATTGGTACAAAAATGTTAGGTTTAAATTGCACAATGATTACATGACTTGGCAAAGGAAAGGCCTTTGTGTAATTGTTTGGTTTCAGCACCTCTGCAGCTTTATACCCAAGGTGACATATAATGTTATGTTAAAGTTTAATTTGACTGGAGTTAGCATCTCAACATGCTTGTTAATACTCTTTGTTGAAATAATTTGTTAAAAAGTTAGCTGTATCCAAATATCACTAAAGCTGGAAAATTGTGTGATTTATCAGGTGTCATAGGAAAATACTTCATGATTTCTTGGAAGGAATTGCATCACATCCATTAAAGTCATTTTCTGTTATTTTATGTGAAAGAGGTCAGAGTTCTTTAAAATGTCCTCTCTCTCTCTTCTCTCCTGTTTCTTTCTGTACATATGAATCAGCATTCTTTGTTTTGATATAATTGGAGAATGACTTGTTGCTGTGAAATACAAGGGACTTACAGAGGGCAGAATTTGTAATAATTGTTTTGGATATTACATGGAATAAAATTGTAATGAATATTACCGACATAATATTTCTTGAACTTTGACCACATTTAAAATATTTTAGCTATAAGCACTACAAACATGATAACACAGAGGAAAACTGAAATATAGAATAACTGGTTCCAAGTAGTTGTAATATTTTAATACATAAGACACTTGATATTCCATTCATCTTCTGACATCTCAGTATAATTTTGTATTTGATGTTCCACTGCTGTTTGAATTCAGAGCAGGACATTCTGATATCGGTTGAAATTTAGTGTATTGTTTCAGTGGCATGATTTCAAAGGACCAAAAAGAGACATTGTTTATGCCATAGTCTGCTGCTGGTTAGAATTTCAGGTTATGCTTTTCCTCATTTTTATTCCTATTATCCTCTGCTTGACACAATAAAAAAACATCTATTGCAAACTTTGTTGCATGGATTTCACTTATTCATAGATGGCTGTCTACTAGGTGGTAGCATGATGTAGTCTGGTACTCTACTCAAGACTTTGTGGTGCTACATACCAAATGACAGCCATCTCTGTACTCACTGCCATGAGAACCTCAAATCCTACTCACTTTCTCATGTTTGTTATTTAATTTGTGAATTGTGTTTCATGTCATAAAAGCATGATTAAGTTATAAATCAGGTTAGCTTAAGCAGTAATACAGCTGACTTCTATCTGAAAGTACCATAAAACCTTACTAATTCATATCCTCTGTAATGGGGTTTCTCAACTTGTGGTCCACTGATGAGTTTTGTGCATTCTGCCTTTAGGCTATTATATTTATTGTCAGACTGCGACACTGTGTGATGAAACTGCATAATTTGTTTCTGATATATTTATTTAGCAGTGCCTGTCACTGTGAGCATCTGTTCAGAATGTCAGTGAAGATCTAGGACATGTCTCACTGATGAACACTTGGAGGGATGCTTGCAACAAAAATTAAACCTCATATTGAAAGGCTGCTCAAGCAAGAACATTGAATTAAATTGCCAAATAGTAACTGATTTCTTCAGATAGTTATTGAGTAATGTGTGAGCCTGTTTGAAATAGTAGCCTATGTTAGTACCATTTTTTTATAAATTTCCATGAGGTTTCAGTAATTTGCCCTCATTTGTAACATTGCAGCAGCCCAAGAGTCTGTGCCCTGTCTTTGGAAATGGTTGAGAACCCCTGCTGTATAATTTGGACTGCCTTTTTTGTGTATGTACTTTATTTACAAATAATGCAGATTTTTTCTACATGGTAATACAAATGTGAGTGCACTGTTTGAACGTTGTTTTTCTGTCATTTTGTTAGTGGCAATGGTTATGTGTATTTCAGGTTTGGTTTGCCTTCAGAATGTTATTTTCATGTTAGAAGTTGGACACAGTGTTATGTAATTATGGTATAGTCTTAGACAGATGCTATCTGTTGCATGTCTGTGATACTGGATGGGACAGACATTTAATTGATTCTGTTGATGTTCTGACCCAGATAACTTTCAGTCTGACCTTGTCTGAAGATTGAAAGTCGTCTCATTAGAGTGTTGTGAAACACCTGAATAAGACATGAGCTAGAGACTGAATAATTCAAATACAGGCTTTGTTGTTTATATTTCTATTTATTTATTCATAGGAGGTTGCCTGGCATGGCAGGATAATAAAACAATGCCTTGAAATATGGATTAGATCTGTGCTCTCACCTCAGAAGGCTGTTTTTATGATTTGTGTAATTTCTTTCAGTTAACCAGTTTTGTGTAGCAGTCACTGTGGACTTGAGCCCAGGAATTATTTGGCTGCTCTGCCTGAGGTTCATGGTTTTCTTCAGTCTTCTGAGGTTAATACTGGGATAGTACCTTTAAGTAGGCTACGACTGCCTCCTAAATTCTAATGTGCTCTCTGTTCTTAATGGTCTTGCAATTTCTTACCCTCTGCACTGACAGGACTGTGTAAATTCTTAATAGTAAGTGTGTAAAGATTTTTGTCTTGAAAACTTGATTTTTGTTACTTCCTTTTTTAAACTTGCACATTTGGCTTTAATATGCATGTCTTTTATTTTCTGGGTAGAACTTACATCTGTGTTCCTTCAAATGCTTCAGTCTATATAATGAAGCTATAAATTATTAATTGCATGATTTATTTTTCATTCCTCTGTATAATCTTCACTGCTTCAGATTTTGTTGGTTAAATTTGTTGAATATATTCTCAGAAATTCACACCCCACTATATTTATAACTGTCAACATGTGAACAAATTTTTAATACAAAATTAGTTGGTGTCTTTATAATCTACCCACATACAAACTTTGACACACTTAATTCTAGTGGTCTATTATTTATCACCATTAAACAAGTTTTATGTAGGTTTTGCATAACAGCCATGCTTTTTTGCATTCTCATACACACATTTTTAATATCTTTTATGTCACAAAATTTCAAAATTGTATGTTAATATTGGGTAGCCTGCAGTGACATGATATTTATACTGAGTTTCAGTTTCTTCGGAACTTATTGGTGGGGGGGAGGCACCGATTTGATATAACAAGGCTGTCAAGGAAATTAGGTTTAAAAGGATGATTTTTATGACTAGTTTTATCTCTGTATCTGGAGACCTTGCTGTATAATTATTGCATGTATTTTTTAACATACTGTAGTTATTAGGGAAACCTGTTTTATTACCTTATGTCATCACCCATACCAGAGCACTCTTTTATTATAATCGATGTTTATAGTACTACTTTGCATGTGTCAAAGAAGAAAATGTCTTAAAAATTTAAACGTTAAACAATTATATTTGTACTGCTTAATAAAAATAATGTCTTAGTAGGACTGTTTTTATTCTTCAGAGGTCTGTTACTAACTAATTATATGGGGCAAAGACCTTTGGAAGCTAAAAGTTGTTCAGTGGGTCAAGAAATTCCCCATCTTTATGGAATGTTCATTACTGGGTTCACAAGAGCCTGCCACTGGTTTTAGCCCTGAACCAGATGATTCCAGATGGTAAGCTGACACCGTGTTTCTTAGAGATGCAATCTAGTATTATTCCCTTGCCCATGCCTAGGTCTTCCAAGTGATTTCTTCCATCAGGTTTGCTGACTATATTTTGCATGCATTTCTTATGTCTCGTTTGCTACATGCCTGCCCATGTCATCCTCCTTAATTTGAGCACCATAAAAATATTTGCTGAAGATTACAAAGTAAATTCCTCATTATGCAATTTTTTTCATTCCTCCTGTTACAATCTTAGATCAAAGATTTGCAAGTATTTAATATTAAATCATTTCCTTAACTGTGGCATTCAGATCATTCCAACTAACTGTGTATTTTTGCCTTTCTGTATTGTATTTCTTCTCCAGCAGTCCACACCTTTATCTGTGTAGCTTTCTTTGACAATAGGAGGAAGTTCGTGGTACAAAATGTTGGGAATTTGTTGCTGTATTACAGAAGTCAGCTGTTAGAGACTGTTTCGAGGCAACTAAAAGTTTGTATCACTACCACTAGTTATGTGTATTGCATTCTTCTGCTTATTTTACATACATGTTCATAAATAAGGAGTTAATATGACCTTTTTTTATCCAAAATCATTAGATTACTGGACACTCAAAGTTTTGGCGTACTTCTCTTGAATCGTTCTGTTTTTACGAAATGTTTCAATAGTTGTGGAGATATTAATGTGTTTGTGTGTGCGTGCGTATATATATTTTTATTTATTTATTTTTTTAAAGAGCCATTTAGGTTTGATAATGACCCTTCAGAAACTGTGAGAGGTCTGCAGCTGTCAGGCAAAGTGTTCAGAGGAGTGGCATTCAGATTCTGAAGCAGAAGTAAACAGTTTCTTAAGTTTCAGTAACTAGCCAAGAAGTGGCAGAATTTCAGGAGGAATTTGATAAAACATAAAAGAAACATTGGTGTTTCTTAATGGTATTAACCACTTGAAATTTAACACAATTCACATAAATGTTGGTAAATGAAAATTGGGATAATGAAATATGTAAGTATTATTATTTTCTGTATTTTCTGAAAACATGAATAGGCATACTATTCACATATTTTTTACAAATACTGTACTCTTCTACTTTATGAGGAAGTCTGTGAAGTGCGAGTTCCTTTGTATTGTCAGTATTTGTATCCTTTAGATACCTGTGTTATTTTAGGCCTGCATGTGTTTACACAGTATTTTGTTCTAGTAAAATTAGAATATAGTTTGAAGATTTCCGTCTTCTGGGTTGTTGCGCTGTGTAGTCTGGTCGATGTTAACCAACGTTTCAGAGGTCCCTGATGACGGAGGCAGTATGACCTCTGAAACGTTGGTTAACATCGACCAGACTACACAGCGCAACAACCCAGAAGACGGAAATCTTCATACTCACCGCTGTGAGAACCTCAAGTCTTATACAGAATATAGTTTGTTTGATGCATCCTTTGCTTTACCATAAACAACTTTAAAAATGTGTAATGTGTTTAAACACACATGTACAGGTTGCATAACATTTGCTCATTAGAAAACAATGTAAGTAGGCCTTTATATTTTGGCTCCAGTGACATGTAATGCTTATACTGTGTTTACATTTGTATATTTTATGCTGCTAGTTTATCACATTATGTTCTCTCAGTTCTCTGACCTCCCATTGTTTTTATCAGGTAAGACAGTAAAATCTCTATCTAGTGTGCTTGTTTTGACCCCATTGGTAAAGTAATATGATGAACAGTCTAAGTCTTCAATATCAGGGCTACTGTTTCTCTTGCACTACATTAACAGTTTGTTGTAAATAAGTTCTGTAGCTCAAGATGTCTTCCATGGCCAGTTTGTTATTTCATCAACTGTGAAGTGGCACTGGATGATGGCTCAGCTCTGGAAGGAATGGAGTAGTGAATATTGATGGAAGTGGGAGAGCCCTGAGAAAACATACTTGTGTTGCTGTCTCTCCAACAAATTCCAAATGGACTAATCAGGTATCTTTTCTTTGATGACTTTTTATTTATTTATTTAATATTGTATATGAAATAATACAAATATGCTTTACATTTTGTCAGTCTGTCAAATATTCTTTCTTCTTCTCCTATGGCACAGCCTGAAGTCGAGACTTGACCTCCTCCCATGTGGGAGGCTTCTTTGTCTTTTTAAGTGTGCATTTATGAGTAGTGAGTGGCAAGCCCACTGCCTGTCCACAATTTCTACTCAATACTGATTTGTCAACTACAGCCATCTAGTAGTGAATCAGGAGAGACTTGGGTGAGAAATGGCCACTGAATTTTGCTTATGAAACATCTTATTCATGCTTGTAAGGTTCTTTTACATACTGTAAAACTATGACATGGTACCGCCGGCTTTACTTCCCCTCTGAAGGAAGTTGTGCTATGGATTTTTGTCAACCTTAAAAATCCATTGACCTTGGCCGGGTTTGAACCCGTGAACCTTGGGTCCAGTGGCAAGCACGCTAACCACTAGTCCACCGAGGGTGACATATCAAATATTCTGCATTCATCAAATGCTGGAATAAAAATGGAGTACAGTAAGACAGTACACCAGCTTCAAAATTTCTATGACTTAGGGAGAAGTCTTGTAAAGCTACCATTGAATGTGGTGTACCAGTGACACTAGTTAAAAATAAAGTTAAATCCGTGGCTTAACAGCTCCAGAGAGCCTACGCCGACTAGCTTGACTGCTGGCCTCACGTTCACATGCCTAAGCAGAGGTGAACGATCATCCAACCAGATACAGGGTGGCGTGTGGTCAGCACGACGAACCCCTAGCCATTGCTAGCTTTCCTGACCGGATTACGCTACTCATTGTAGCTCCCCAATTTCCTCATGATGCTGGGTTGGCACCGGTCCCATACACTGGTCGAAAGCTCATGAGAAAATTTCTTTCCCCGAGACTCGAACCAGCACGCATTCCGTATCGCTGGTCCGAAGCATGATGCCTCAGACCGCGTGGCTACGGCGTGGGAGTGACACTAGTTGGGTTAATTAAAATGTGTTTGAATGAAATCTGTAGTAAAGTTTGTATAGGTAAACTTTTGATGGGATTTCCTACTAACAGTGGTTTGAAACAAGGAGATGCTTTATTGTTATTGTTTCTCAACATTTTTTAATGTGCCATAAGGAAGGTAACAAAATCAGAAGGGACTGGAATTGAATGGATGCATTAGTTTCTCATTTATGGTGATTATATTGGTTTGTTATGAGAATTAAAATTAAATTATTTGGTTATTCCTTCAAATCACAATGTATTTAAAATAAGATAATTAAAATATCATTCTGTGTTCCATATCGAATAATCGATTTACAATTGGAACAGTTACAACATGTTTCGGTTTTATTAAACCATCATCAGGTGTAAAATTTTATTAAATTTAAAACTCCATTACAATTTTAATTACAATTTTTTACAATTTTTCGTAGTGTAGTTTTTTGGAGGTCGTGTCCAGATATTTTCATATAATGGATCAACTTTATTGTTTGAAGTGATGCTTTTGATGTTTACATCGGTCTGTGAAGTAAATGATTCAAAGAAACATTAATGAATATGGATGAATATAGAAAACAATTAAATAAATAAATAATATTATAAGGAAAGTAAAATAAACATACCAGAGATGAAATAGTAGACAACACAGTTGTTAATTATTTTAATTATCTTATTTTAAATACATTGTGATTTGACGGAATAACCAAATAATTTAATTTTAATTTCATAAGTCACAATATGACGCAACTACACTATCTTGTTATGAGAAATCGGTAAGTGCTGTGAAGCAAATCACATAAAAATATTAGATGTAAGTAAGGAAGTTAGTCTAGATGTATGTGCAGAGAATCTAAGTACATGTTCATGTCTCATCACAAGAATACAGGACACAAAGTATGAAGATAGCAGTCATCGTTCCGCTGATGATGGAGACAGCAGGTACCTTTGAAATGTTGGTAAACTTCTACCAGACTTTTTTGCTACCACTCAAAAGACAGCAATCTTTATATCTCACATACTGGGACTGAGTTTTTACAGTAATTTTCAAGGGTATATAAAAGCTTTTGGTCAGATGTACTTAATTGTTTATTGTCTTGAAACATCACATGTAAATATGAGATTTTCACTGCATTGAAAATGTATCTTGAAGATGGAGGCAGCACATTCCTCAAAAATGTTTGTAACCACCTACATGAATGCATGTCACAACTTATATGACCACAACCTAAAATTACATGAAGATATTTGTAAATTCCATATTTTTTCATACTGCATTAACTAACTAACTAACTAGATGGCTTACCGAACCTGAAGGTTCATCACCGAATTAACCAAAGCCCTCCACCGGACCCTGTCCTGGGCCAACAAAATCCAGTTTCCTTCAACTCCTATCTCCGATAGATCCCGCCTGAGATTATCCTCCCATCTATGTCTAGGTCTCCCCAGCGGTCTCTTCCCTTCAGGTTTCCCAACCAGTACCCGGTGCACACTTCTTGTCCCATCCATGCGCGCAACAAGCCCCGCCCATCTCATTCTTCCCGACTTAATCACCTTGACAATATTTGGGGAGGAGTACAGATTTTTAAGCTCATCATTATGCAGTTTTCTCCACGCCCCATCGTCTTCCCTCTTAGGCCCAAATATCCTCCTCAACACCCTATTCTCAAACACCTGCAATCTGTGTTCCTCCCTCTGAGTGAGAGACGATGTTTCACACCCATACAAAACAACAGGCAAGATTATTGTTTTGTATACTTTAATTTTCGGGTTCTTAGATATCAGACAAAAGACAAAATATTTTGAACTGAGAAGTAGCAAGCATTTCCAGAATTTAATCTCCTCCTACCTTCCTCAAAAGTGTCATTTTTCATACTGCATTATTGATTAAAATAGCAGTATGCACAAATTTTAAGAATTTAGTGAAGTTGTAGTTCCAGCTTCTGTCATGTTATGTGTAGTCTTATTCTGATTTGTGTTTGTTGACATTGTGTGTTCTTGTGGTGCTGATAGCTTATTTTATGTACTTTAAATTACTTTTGTTTTTTCCTTGTCAGGAGACCATTGTATTTTGCATTGCTGTCATATATATTTTGAGATTTATTGTCAGACTGTTTTCTGTTGGTGCATTGTGTCCTTTTGATGTTATGTTGCTCTAATTGTTATTCTCTGCTTCATGCCTGTCTCCTAATTAACCATTAATGTGCCTTAGGTCAGACTATGTTGTGTTTACCCATGAAGATGACTAAACATTCATTTTGAACATGTAGGATATAATAAAAAATAACACAAAATGTAAATTTTGAGAAGTTGTATTTATCTGGTTCCATACATAATATCGAATGCAATAATAATAAAGTAGCATGAATAATGTAATCTTATATTTATTTTATCACAACAGGAGAATATTAATTTTCAATTTCTTTCTTTTTCCAGGATAAGAAGTGTAGGAAACAAGTTGTCAGAGGCTAGAGAGCCAGGCTGGTACTAATTTCAAATCAGTTACAGGTACATGAACTATATGCCACTTTTGGGCTCATCCTTTTATTAACATGCATCATGTTCACCAACATAACGTGCAGTGTACATAATGGAACAGAATTGCTCAGCTCTGAATGGGATAAGTGACATTGTAGAACATAGACAAGACAAACAGAATGATAGTGAAGTATTTTTCTAACAATATATGACATCAATTCATTGTTTTTTACCAATTTATCCATGCCATGGCATACCCTCCAGTTGTGGATGGAGGAGAGAGCCTCCAGGTATGGAGAATGGCTGTGAATATTTTGCCTTTGTGGTCACCGATTACCAACAAAAGTGGTACTAGAGGGGGTGAGCATGGGACCAGTAACCAATGCGCCCTACTGGCGGCCGAAAAGATTAAAACAATCCCAGAGGCTGGGAGGTGGTAAGGTCGTAGGATAAGAAAAGCCGAACTTGTTTCAAGTTTCTCGGTGGCGGAAACTCTTTTATCACGCTTATCCTTTCGGGGTTAACGCGGACGCCTGCAGCCGACAATAAATGACCAAGGAAGCTGATCTCTTGAACCCCTAACACGACCTTGGCTGGGTTTAGAGTGAAACCGGCATTTTGTAGTCTAGAAACGACCTCCCTTAGGTGTCTGATATGTTCATCCCAAGTGCTGGAATAAACCAACAGATCGTCGAGATAATTAAACAGAAATTTAAATTTGATGTCTCCAAATATTCGATCAACCTCGCGGCTTAAAATCTACCCGCCTACACAAATCTCCACGGAGTGATAAAAGCGGTATATTTCCGACTCTTCTGATCGAGAGGTATCTGGTAATAGGCACTATTTCTTGTATAAAACACTGAAATACTTAGCTCCGGGGAAATGTTGAAATGCGCTTTCAATAGTGGGTAACGGAAAGGAGTCGTATATCACTTTCTGATTAAACTTCCGATAATCGATCACCAATCGAAATTTTCCTTCCTTTTTGGCGACGAGGAAGGCCGGACTCGCGTAATTAGAAGTGCTAGGCTTAATGACACCATTTTTCAGCAAGTCGTTCACATGCTACCGGAGGGCGATCAGTCTTGGTGGCGATCTCACTGGCACATCGTCAGATAGTTCGATGCCGCAAGTGCGTCCCCTCACAGTGCCCGGTCTATCGGAGAACAGCGCGGGAAACTCTTTGATGAAAGTGGAAATACTACAAACCGACTTCTCACTTACGGGCATCGCTTTTTTTCTGGGCGCGCCTGTGGGAGTAGAGAGAAATTCACACTTCTGTTGAGGTCTGAACTGGAAGTGGCATATCCCCCGAAAAGGATTCAGAACCATACCACTATGGCAGACAAAATCCGCTCCCAGAATTACTCCCACCGGTAAGCGTCTCGCCACGAGAAGTCGTGGATTTTAAAATGCAGTCTGATTCTCCAGGATACTCGAATCTCTTGTGAAGCAGCAGTAACCAAACTGACGCCAGACGGCATTTCCTTAAATGGCACGCCAGACTTCCGCAAATCCTCAACAAAATCCATAGCGACCAGAGAAAACACAGAGCCCGTATCTACCAAAGATGGCTGGTGGAGACTTTTACAAGAGACAGTAACCCATGGGCACAACGATCGGAATGGTCTTGCTCTAAATCTCGCGCTCGGGCCACTCCTACTTACGGGTGGGCGGCTGGGTCGTTTCCCTGCCCACGACCACGAGTCCCCCTCTTACCCGGTGTCCTACGTGAGCGATTAAATCTGAGCGGTGCGAATTGCGTGGGTGAAGCGGAAATATCAAACTGGCTGTTTGTGTGGCGCTGTCCTAGGTTACAGCGAAGCGGTCAGCGGTCAAAGTCGGAGATCAAATATTTTGATATTTTCGCATGAGTCGCTGTGCTGGCCAGTAATGCGCATGCGCAAGAAAGCTCGGACCATGCAGTACACGGAATGTGCATGCGCAGGAAGACCGTGTGCTTCTATTGCGGTCTCACACGTAGGTCACAACAAGCGATTCCCAGCTTCATATGACACCCCATGCTGCTTATGCAGCTCGCTTGTTATCCCTTGCTTAGGAAGACGCGGCGCCAAGGGCGTCCAACCTTTGCCTACCGGCAACCAGACAGATAATTCACGACCCAACGCATATAGATCCAACACTACCCTCGGCCTTTTAGGAAAAACAAAGTGGGTTCTCTGCCCCGGATCCATATTCTGTAGAATAAGATCCACAATCTCAACCTCCTGAGAAAAACCTGGCAAAACCTCAGCGGCATTAACCACGGACTGAAATCGACGACTGACGAATTCTACCTTAAGGCATCTAGCAAACGAGATGGCAGAAACTCCTCCACGAGCCTCTGTCGGGTTTGACCCCACGCGAGATTAAACCTCAAACAGTCGCCCATCGTTTGCATTACCCGCCCTACTGTTTTAGGAAGGAGAGCCGAAAGGATTTCGTCCTCCCTGACCAGGCCCAATTTAACCAACGAATTGGCCTTCATCAAAAAGGTCAATAATGATTTCGGAGATCTGCCGCCCACCGCATCCATGGACTTAACCAATCCTAACACCACGTGCATATGCGGACTGTGAATGGAGGACGTTCCAGGAGGATTCATGGGAACCCCCTTACCCATGTTGTCAGGACGAGTCGGATTATCTATGGGTATTAGCTCATTAGCCGAAGGGAGATCACCGGTTTGAACCTCAGCCAATTTAACGTCAACCGGAAATCCACGTCCCATTACCTCCACATGAATCGCCGAAATTTCCTGTTCCTCCTGCGTTCTCAAAAAGGCCACGAAGCGGGGACGAAGCTCGGCCAGCGGACTCGTAGCATGTACCCGATACTTCTCGCACAGCTTCACAATGTCCTTGCACAGGTCGGAGACCCAACCAACTGTCGGGAGCCATGAGAGAAGGAAAGGGAACACCAAAGAAAAGAAGACCAAGTAATTAAATAAAGGAACACCAAGTGAAAACCAAAATAAAATAAAATACACAATTAAACAAATCACCTGCTTAAAAATACAAAACAATCCTCCCAAACCAAACCCCCGGGGTCCTACTGTCGGGACGCATCCAACGTCCCACCTAACCAACTTCTCCCCTAGTTCGGTCAAGAATAAACAAGAGCTAACGCAGGCAAGGTCGGCAGGCCACAAGAGGACCTGTCTGTGCCACACGGTGCCCCAACAGCACGCCCACCACAACACTCTTAACAATCGTCAAAAAGATTGGAATACCAAAAGACAAATCAGGAGCGGTCACAAGCCCCCCCAAAAAACAAAACTTCCGCAACCACGCTCTTCTACCAATTTGCGCCCTACTGGCGGCCGAAAAGATTAAAACAATCCCAGAGGCCGGGAGGTCATAGGATAAGAAAAGCGGTTAAGCCAAAAAACAAAATAAAAGAACCCCCCGATTAATCGAAAAGTATATTTAATAAAATTTATATAAACATTGAAATAAAGAGAACAAAGAGACACAAATCGGTCAACCCTTCCAGGGCTCAGTCTCCGGTTGGTTATACGACTAGACACGTCAGACTAGACCCCCAAAACAGACCTGCCTTTAACCTTTCTCCTGGAGACTTTCACTCCCGACGGACACACACAGACCGTCTGCCCTGCCGTCTCATCAGGGCCTCGAAGCCAGCGACTCCAAAGAACGTCGAGAGGGGAGGCATGGTTCACCAATTGCAGTAAAATATCAAACTCTTTTTTTGACGTAAATACGTCTATATTTTAGTGTCAGTGTCATTCGGCAAAAATGTGTTATGAAAAAGTGTAACTTCATTGTTATGTTACCTAGGAAACGTCAAACTTCATTGTTATGTTACCTGGGAAACGAAAAAGTGTAACTTCATTGTTATGTTGCCTAGGAAACGTCATCTGTTTATCAACAAATAAACAACAATGGTTACCTACATAGTTACCTTAACTTACATTACCTTGCCTTACCGTACATTACCTTACCTTACCTTACATTACTTTACATTACTTTACATTACATTCATCAACCACAGACCCATCTTAAGCGTAACTAATTCAAGTTAAATAAGCAATGTCTTAATCAAACTTTACTCAATTGTAAAGCAGGTGTGCCGTATTTATGTCAAATTCTCTGGAACTGAGGTTCCACTGACAATTTTTTAACTTGTGTATTCTTCCTCGAAAATAATGTGCTAAAACTACGTTTGAAATTCATTGTGAATATTGGATTCAGCTTAGGGTAACAAAATAACTTTGTTCACCCTGTATTGAAAACATATGATCTCATGTTTCTTCTCACATTGTATCTGGCAATCAGTCACCTTGGTAAGGTGAATTCTGTACTTTCAACTGAGAAGGCCCAACAGAATTTTACTTTCAGTTTACAGTATTAGTTTCACCATAGCATATAGATTTATCAGTATTTCATACACACCTGTTTTCTGTGTTGTGGGTGTAGGTAAAGGAAGTGGAACCACAGAAGGTTAATGGGTAGGGTCCATTTCTTTTGTCTAATTATGTTATAGAATGGAATAGTATAATCAAGGTCAATATCAAACTGGCTCTTGAATGTGTCAGAAGGTTAAATTATTATCTAGAAATCAGATTGGTCCATAACAATAGGTGAATGCCTGTTCCACCTAAAGTGTGAAAATCTTACTATCTAACACGGAAATAAGCCCAATGATATTTTCTGCAATGTCACAGTTTATATTATATATTGGGAGTATCCTATTAAATTACTCTCAAGGACCATAAGACTGCAGCAGGAGGTGCAAGTTAATTTGTTAATGTTTTAGGTTATTTAGAAATACTGTATTAAAAGCTGAGGGTAATTAGAATGGGTAAGGAATATAAGGTTGATTATTTAACTCCTCTAACAAAGTAGGTGACCTGTGAAATTGTTGTGTAATATTGTAAATTGTCAACTTTATCTTTAGATTCAAATATTTGCATGAGCATTTAGTTTATAGGCACTTGCTGTTTATGACCCTCCTTGAATATGAGAGACATCTCTCATACAAAACAAGCGACATACTTTCTCAGTTATCACTTTCTGGTAGTGAACACTGGATAGTAGATTCACAAATCTAGGACACTGATTATCAGTGAACCACACACAGTAGTTAGATATGAAGGAACAAACATAACAGAATGAAACATTAGATTGTGGTCTGTCAGACATTCTCTGTTAAGGTTGGGGACTTATTGCAGTATGTTCATCAGGAAAGACAAAGTTATTGGTTAGATAGGTGGATTTTGCATTTTTACAGCACTTTAGTTCAGCAGTTTTAGCAAAAAGGCACCTGCCAGTGTTGGAATATCTACTATATTTCCTGACTTAGCCCTATGTGACTTTATCATAGAACTGAAAATGAAAATCTCATTGAAATGGCCTCATTTTGAAGCAGTTGAAGACATTTATAAGAATGTGTTGACAATATTCATATCACTTTAAGGAAGTTACTTCCATCAATGTTTCCAGTCCTGTATGAAGTCAGAAGGCAAGTGCTTTGAATGTGGCCATACTTACTAAAGGTTAGTGTCACTATATATTTATCTTTTATTGAATCATTTCTGTTATTTAATTGCCAAATTTTACGTGTATTTAACATATTTTATTGTTTGCATAGACCTAGTTTCAACCTTTTTGATTATGTCATTACAGTTTCTGTAAGAAGTGTGTTGTACAACATTTTACTCCACTATTAAAATAAATTAGCTTCATGATGGAAACCCAATACTGCAGTACTTTTGATACAGAGTGAAACAAAGAACACAAATGTGGATGTCCTCAAGAGACATTATCCTGTTAAGAACAAGTTACATCAAATGGGATATTAATTCTATCATGACATGATTTAGACAAAATGGAACTGTAGTGATGCCATATTACCAGAGCAGTGTAAATCATGTTAACCACAAATAAGTCTGAAAACAGAATTTGATATTGCTAGTCTTCAAGATTGAGATTCTTTCAAATATTAAATAATGATAACATCTAAAAGTGATTACATATTCTCATAATTAGGCAGACTGTCAGTATGTTCCTCTGTCCTATTTGAATAAGTGTGGATCTAGCACCAGTAAACAGTACAAAGCTTTATAGTTTAGATGTGTCATGTTTGTGTTTAAAATTCAAATATATATTTATTATTCAAGTCTATACACAAACTTTTAAATTGTTGATGTTAAAATTTAAAATTAATATTAATATTCTGCGCCATTCATCGTTATCTCGATGTTACAATATTGCGCTTTATACTACTACATGTTTCAATGTCATAGCATCATCTTCAGGTTTTTTATCTTTAAAACTATTCTATATTTATTAATGCAAGCTTTTCATTGATTGTAGATGTAGATTACTGTTGTGGGTGTTCCTTTGATCTTCTTATTATTTTGCATATTATGTTGCATATTATGTTAGTTGTTCATTATTCAAGAGTTTGATGTGCAGTGTGTCTCCGTCTGATCAGGTGAATGTCAGTTTGTGTATAGACTTGAATAATAAATATATATTTGAAGTACAAAGCTGTTTATTGTCTCAGTGCCAGTGTGGAGTTGGTGGGGGGGAAGAAGTAAGTTGAGAATCCCTTTATTATATCAGTAGCTGACTGTGAGACCAGCTAATAAGATAACATGTGGCTATAAAGCCATAGTAGTATCAGGTGTTGGTTTCATAACCAAGGTCACTCACTCTGCATACTTGCTGTTCAGTATACAATCTGTGTACTTGCTTTCAGGCACTGTTACAGAATGCCAGTAGTGGAGAAGATTGGTCGCCGCAACAGCATCCCCATTTTATACACACGTGGGACTCACTATGAAGTTGGATTTGACGTGGTAAGTCACAGTGTTGACTTATGTTAAATTTTGGGGGTAATAAGGAGTACAGTTAAGAGGCAGAAGTTTAGGATTTTGTTTTGGTGTTGTGGAGAAGGGTTTGAAAAAAGTCTTGAATAAATACAAAACTTTAACATCAGCCATGCAGCTCATATGCATCTGTGGTCTCCACAGGAGATACAGAATTATAGCAATATTGTTTAATACATACATCTTTAATGGAAATATGTTTAATTTAAAAAGTTATGTTTAAGTTTAAAATACTGAAATGGTGAAAGTGAATGCATAAATAAAATAATTTAACCTACTAACTCCATATTACAGAATCCTTACTTAGAAGACTGTACTTGCTGAGCTAGTCAGAATATTACATACCTTTTTTGAAATTTGAAAGTTCATTGCCAGTCTCCTAAACAGTGGGCACCAGGGTTTCAGTCACGGGATAAAAGCATGGCTGGGGTTTGATGCCGACCACTGACCCCCATCTGGTGCCAGAAATCATGAATGGGTAGGAGCTGTACCTCCTTCCCCATGTGCCTCCATAGCATGTAGCAGGACAGCTGCACTAATGTCTGATGCTAATATTGGTGTGTTATTTCACTAGGGATGCACTTTCAGAGGCTTCATTCATAGTTTATTGGCTGCTTCACAACAACTGAACAAGGTGTTTCTGCCACTGTTTGAGACAGAGGCTGGGCAGAAGGTGTACCATGAGACTCTATCATCTGTCCGCCAGAACTTCCCACAGTATTTGAAGGAGATGGAAGGAACAGCTGATGGAGCTCAAGTGCCCTTCTATAAGGTGATGTTTTTGTCATTTTTCTGAACTTCATAATAAACCTTGTGTTTTGTGTTGCAGTGGCAGTTTATAGGAGGTGGAGAACCTCCATTGTTATTTGCTTTTAACTAAGGCACTTGAAAAATGTATACAAAAACTGTATTTAAAGAATTTAAAACTACACTTGAGTTTTTACACAACCTGTTTGGTTCATTAGGTTTTACCAAATTTTGTATCCTGACTTTGTTTATCCAGAACAAAATACCAGAATTTGACTCTGAGCATATGAACTGTATTATAAGGTCCATAATGTGTTCAGTTTTGAATGTGTTTCTGACAATTTTCTAGTGTTACTGTGGCTAATAAAGAGAAGTAACCATTTCTTTGCTCACCTTTGTTATCCTTGTACCACTTAATGAGATATGGGCTGGTCACTGACGAGGATTTTTCTCATCACCATTGTGTCCAGACTGGTTTAACAGGTGTGAGACTTGTATTGTGATTGGGAATAATTGGGAATTTTGGATTGTATTAGCATGTATATGGAGAATTGCATTAATTTTTGGCAGAACATTCCTCTTAAATTTGTTGCTTTCTAAACTTATAGTGTTATATCTCACAAGACATAATTCTAAATTGAATACAGATTGATTTGCTGTTGTTTCTTGCTACAGTTGTTTCTGCTTCATATGGATGAAATTCTGCCCAATGTCTTGCGGGAGCAGCCAACCAAAACCCATGGTACAGGATGTTCCACTGTTTGCTGCAACAATCCTGGAGAGGTAAAGTTTGAACCAGATGTTAGTGTCTTTGTACTTGTGTGTCCATCCATTTTACCTGTTCGCCAAATACCATCTAAATATGTAACATCAAATTTGAAAAAAAACCATTTCCCAAATTAGAACCTGCAAAATAAGAAAAAATTATCTTAATTGATTGTGATTTTGTACATTTCCATTACATTTTGTAAACATATTGTTCTGCATAATTTAATGTAATTGACCTATTCATGTTTAGATTCATTTGTGAATCCAGTCCCATTTGTCAATAGGAAGTCAGTGAGAGCCCAAGGTGGCTATTGTGATTATGTATGGCTATTATTACTTGATCAGGAACATGTGTATGATTTCATTGGATGTGTTTGCATAGAAATTCTTCAAAATAGTTGTCATTTTAACATGGATTTCTAAAGGTAGAAGAGAATAGGTAATTGAATATTTTCTTTATAAAACACATTGGAATGTTGAACTCACAGCATATAGCAATTGAAGGAAAGTAGATGTCATAATGTGTTCCCAGAACTTTTATAAATGCTAGGGAGATATAGAAAAGTTGTTCCTCAGCCCAAATTTCCATAAACTGAAAGAAGTATCTTTGTTCTGATTCCAGGAGATTCTGGGTCATACTGAAGATGCTTTGTCTGAAGTGTTGAATCATATCTACTTTGTGTCAGCTCATATCATCTCTGACTTGCCACAAGGTCGTTGGAAAGTAACTGAGGAGCGGTTCACATCCCTGTGCTATGCAGGCCATCTGCCAGGATACACCATGAGCTATAATCATCATGGGTTTGTTTATTCTGTCAATGTTATCAGTTCCAAGACTCTGGTATCTGGAAAGACTCGTAAGTATACCTAGCATATTTGCTTAACTAGACCAAACGTGGTTTTGTTAGCACTCCTGCTTTATATTTTGGAGTTCCTGGATTTTAATTTCAGTCTGGTGGCTGGTTACCTGACTGAGGTGTTTTATGGTTTTCCTCAGGCTCTCCAGGAAAATATGGATATAAAATTGAAAGAAAAAAAAGACAAAAGACAGCATGAAGGTTTCCTTTCATATTTTCTTCAAGTCTTCATTTATAATTGTACCATTTAATCCTGTATGTCCTGTTTCAATTAAGAAATAGTTTAATAACCCAAGACTCAATAATTTACTGGAAGACAGTAGTTCAAATTATACAGTATGAATCCACATTATTTTGCATCAGTAAAGCTTAGTAAGGCCCCACTTAATGGTACCTGCACCTTGGTGGGGCTTGAGTACCTCAGTGAACCGAAGAGCTATGCTGGCGATACCCTGGTCCTCCAGGTTGGCTAACAACCTTGCACGATAAAAAGGAAGATGTTTCGAAACCTTAATCAAAGCCTCGGACACAGACCTAACAGAGGACCGAATGGAAGAGGAAAATTGAGGAGGCCATGGACCGAATACAGACTGGAGAGCCATACAAGAAGAAGAAGAAAGCTTAGTAAGGCCACCAGTCCTACAGTTAGTGAAAGTCTATACATTAAGAAATTGTTTTTATGTGTAGAAAGGGATGCAGACAAGAGACACAAGCCTTTGAAATTGAAGGTAAGACCTGACCCGAATCTGAAAACACGTTTGAAAGCAAAGTGTTTGCAATCTGAACAGTCCTGGCATTTTACTTACAGCTCGACACTTTTTGACAAGAGCTCTGCTAGCAGCTGAGAACTTTAGCCAGGCACAAGAGATTCTGCGGGACTCTGGTTGTGGAGCTGGAGATGCAGTCAGTATCAATATGACATTCCTAAACCAAGAGGGGGACCGACTGTTCCATAATGCAGAGGTAGGACCAGCAGTGGGTGGAGCTAATGAATCAGCTCTTAATATTTTTACTGCTAGTCCTGGAGAACACATCTTTCATTGTAACAAGTAAGTAAGACACTTATAAAAGCTTCATTATTTGAGATTTGAGGTTCCCATGATGGTGAAGATGTCCATGGTGGTCTTCTGGGTTGACACCTTGTGGACTTGTACATTGATACATACCAAGAAATCCACATGGTATCACATACTAGAAGACCACCATGGACAAAATCTTCACTATTTTGTAGCCATAACTGAAGGCTGAGGTAATATGCTGGTTTGTTGCTAATATCACACATCTCAGGGATGGGTAGGGAGGATTGATGGTATAAAATTTATATTTGATTTATTGTATTTTTGCAGGTATTTGAGACTGCAGAGTCATGAAGCAGGTGATGAAATAACGACGAGTAGCGACCATCGTCATGCCACCATGAGCAGTTTACCTTGCCCTTATTCCAGAGGAGATGTTATCAATATATTGGGTGATCAGTCTGATAAAGAGTACTCCATCTTCCGTGAATCTGGGGATGATGATTATGTTAAGACTGTGGCTGTAGGTAAGATGGCTATCAAATCTTCAGGTCTTGTATTTCATATCTTCATGTGTTAAACATTTTTATAATAATTTATATATTAGTGAAAGAACCTGTTCTTTATCCACATTTCCTTAACTGTTTCCAATCCATTTCTTGTAAATTTTATTAGCCTGGTCACAATTAATTTTGTGAAAATGCATCATCATTTGACAACTCAAAACACATCTAGTTGACCTATATAATCATTGTCATCACTGTTTTCTACTTATTTACTTCTATAACTATATCTTCATCTTTAGATAACAGGTGTTCATGCTTTAGCCAGTCAATGTCACATGAAAGCTAGTAAGCTGCAGTAAACACGAATTAATCATCATCATCATCATCTTCATCATCTAGCTGTCAAGGATTTTGAGCCTTGTGACCCATTCCAGCCTCAGTCATCCAGGAATCTTTTTTAAAGGGCGTCCTTTGTTTCTTTTCCATATTGGTTTTATACTTACCATTAATTCATATTTCGAAAACAAAAGTGTGAAACATCATCTCTTTTCTATTAGTTACTGGTGTGGTGCACTAGGGTGATTCTTTATACATTAAATGATTGCTAAGCTATGAAATAGTGCTAGTTATAGATCACTATATTGTCTATAAAAAGAAAATGGTTATGATCATGTAGCAACCAAATCAGGGGTGGAGAAATGGAAAAAAGTGGAAAGACAGAAGGACTTTATAACAGATGGAAAGATGATAAGGTACATGCAGTTAACCAGCACAGCATGTAGGCATGTGGGTATTGTGGATATATGCTCCACTGTGGTACATATCACTAGATGAAGGCAAATAATTGGTTTCATTCTCTGGGTACTTTATCCATTGGGAAATATCCCCTGGTATCCTTTATATAGGTGGCTAAATGGGTCCCAGACTCAGTATGGACACATTGGTGATTAATGGAAAAAATCCTGTTCCTGCCAATATTAATGTAAATATTATGCATTGTTGGATTATATGCATTCCACAGATCCAATTCACTAGGAAGTCAAGGTACGATCAACACAGCCAACATGAAACAGAAGTTAGGAACAATTAAATTACAATAAACAATACTACACTTAAACAAGACTGGAAAAGTGTGCTCTCTGTGGAGTACACCGACATTCTTCACACCATACCACTTAGGCTATTGTTGCATTGTGATCTGAGATCACTACTGTACTTTAGGCAATTATTGCATGGTGACCCAAGGTCATTGTTGTGCCTCAGGTCATGATTGCACCAGTATGAACTGAGGTTATTGTTGTGTACCTGCTTCAACACCTAAAAAGGGGGAGTAAAGTAAAGCTTAAAAAGAAACAAAACCAAATTTACACACCTCATGTTCTCCAGTATAACAGAAGGAAAGGAATTCTTTTAATGCTACATTAAATTGTCCTTTATCAGTGGACAGATATTTAATACTGGATGAAGGCTGGTTGTACAGCTTGCAACTAAAATAGTTTTGATACACTGAAAGGCCAGTAATTTAAAAGTGAATAAAAACTTTGTAACATGCATCTGGCAACTAAGTTTTCATCTCCACGCTGAAAACAATTCTACCTACAGTTTAAAGCACTTTATTTGCACTGCAGATTGATAGTAAAACTGTTGTGCTGGGGTCTGCATCCAAGTCAGACACAGGTCACATGCGGTGTAGTAAGTAGAACTTAACGTAAGTTGTGTGCATTTTGTAACTTAATCTGCATCTCAATTACAGGAATATTTGACTGTGTTGGACGAACATGGAGTATCTATACAGATAATCCAAAGACAAATGAACCAGTTGTAGTTCTGCCTCTTCAGTTTAAGCCATCAGTCAAGTAAAGACATTTGTGACATGTGCAATATAATATAGAACCTATCCTATAAGCTGTTTTCAGAACCAGAAGCGGGAATTGAAATTAGGTCACAGTTGAGGGCATCACAAAACTATATCAACACCATAGATAGTATCTGACATAATAGGAAATCATCAGTCCTCAAGTGACAAGATAGCACTGTTCAGTGGTTAGTACTCCTGCTTCATATTCAGGTCTGAGGTTCAGATCACACTGGAGGCAGCTAATCTTATTTGGGGGGGGGGGGGGGGGGGTTGTGGCTGCTTCTTTCCACAACTTTAACAGATTTTCATTCACAGAATCATACTTAAACAAACATACTCAATCAGTCAATTAATTGGTAAATGAATTAAATTTTTTAGGTAAGACATCACTGTAAAACAATGCAAATTGGAAATACTTAAATAGGAGATTTCTTACACTGTACTGTGGCATACAAACATTATGTCACCAACATGAAATTGTATTTTCATGAGATAGGTGATATAAAAAGTATCATTTATTAATATTAACTAATTTTATGGAACATGATACTCCTTATGGAGTTGGTTGTTACTTACCTAGTACATAATTTCTGTTTTTATTGGAACTGAAACTTCATTGACACATCCTTACAAAAGGCTACCAGGAGACATTATCCTGAGCTGTCTGTGACCTTTCTTCACAGTTTATAACACATTTTTTATGATGATGAATTGTTATCCCACATCCAAATGGAAGATCACCCATTTTTGGTTCTGCATAACTACTGCTTATTCAGCTGCTACTCTCATTTCTGTAGACCACCTCCATAGGTACCTCAGGTTATGTTATGGTAGCAAGGTTCTCATTTAATGTGGGGTAAAATCTGTTTTGATTATACAGTGAAGGTACGTATTATTGTTTACAAGGGAGACAGCTCCTTAGAAATAGGTATGTGTTTAAGCTAATTTTATGACCTAATTTTGAAAATACATTAAATGAATAACATACAATGTTTGCCTTGTTTGTGATTACAGCCTGTGTCAGACACTTCTAAAACTATGTGAATGTATATTTGTAGAGGGGGTGGGGTGGAAGTTTTGAAGATACCATGTATGGTCTTGTTACTGAATTGCAGCCAATATGATAGTATATTGGATGATAAATTGTTTCTAAGAACTATTTTGTTGGATAATTTTTTATTTTTATTGGTTTGTATGTAACTGATTAAGATACAGTAAAATGAATATTATATGTAAATTAATAGGATTAATTGTTAAATCTGATTAAAGTATAAAAATAGTAATTTGTTAATTCACTGTATTGCTAATCCAGTCAGTATCTTTCCTCTTTGTTAATGTGAACCTGGCACCATCCCTAGGTGGTTGTGTAGTAAACAATTTGTATTTTTATGACATTTTAATATTTTTAGTCCACTAAATTAATGAAAACATATTAAATTTATTTTATATTGTTGAAAAGCCATAATTGTTAGCTTTAATAGTTGAGTGGTGGCAGGATATATTTATTTTACTTATCTTCTCTACCAAATAAATCTAGATCACAAAGGCCAGTACTTCGGAGATATACTGTCCTCCAGACAGTAGTGGCAGCTTGTGCACTCAGTTCTGTTATTCTACTTTGATACCTGTTACAGGTGGCACTACGGTGTGGCTTTATAAAAGTAAAAGTATTTATTTTCCAAAGTTGCTTGTGGTGTCATCTAAAGAACAGAATGCCAAGACTTTTCCAGTCAGGGTTTGCCATTACCCAATCTTGTAACCCTATTGTTGGTCATTTATAATCAGGGGCTGAGATTTAAAACATTATTTTGTAAACTGAATTCTATCCAGATGTGTTGACTAAGTATCCCATAGCCAAATACAAACAAAATGACAGGTTTAAATGTAGAACGAATAATTTTTTTGTGAAGCATGCCACTTGAAAACTAGCTCTTCGATTGACCTTGTCCTGTTTGAGATTATGAATTAACATACAAATATGACTGGTAATGTTAAGTAAGGACTCTAGGATCAGCTTCACAGTGAAATCCAGTGCATCCAAATGAAATATGTCAAACTGTACAAAGACAAAGCTTTAATTGTTTTACAATTTACATATATTTCACCACAGGGGTGTTCAATCATATCTTACACACACACATATAAGAAAAGGAAAGAAAAATACTGACCAAGAAAGTAATATTTTTCTACAGTTTACTCATACCTTGAATATAAGTATATAAACATGAAATGGAAAATGCAAAGAAATACATAGGAGGTGGTCATATGCTTATGTGCACAATGTTAAATAAAAGCATTCAAGCAATGAATGTAAACACATTGCAGTATCCAGTATATGTCCATCATCTGTCAATACTACTCCTGCTCATTCAGGTTTATTAGTTTTGACATCATATGTAGGTCACCAGAATGTCAAGAGCTGCAAGCAGCCAACCAGCATTACTGCATAATGAACTGCGACTGTTTTAAATACTGTGAATTTTTATTGAAAGATTGAGATTAATAAAGCAGTGCTGGGTACCCTGCCAAGAAAACAAATTCTAAACACAAATCAAGTTCAACATTGAAGAGAAATGATCTTTACTGACTGCTGAATTTAAACTTAATTTTGACTACATATAATATGTTTCTGGTTGCAAGTGGTACACACTGAAATACGTAACATCAAATACCAAGTCACTTATCCCACTTTATGTTAATTCTTATGGCAGTATTTTAAGGCAAAAACAGTGCTGTGTGGCTTCTTCCAACTGTCACTAAAAGGTTCCTAGTGGATTCATATACATGGAATGGGTTTTGTCCTCTCAGCAAGGTGCCTGTTTCTAGTATCTGTATTATGAGCATCAATGTCACTATATTATGTCCTTCAAGATGTTGACAAAGAAGCTACTAAACACAAAAGGCACACTGTCTGTGAGAACAGTTCTTAGCCTCATCCTGAGGAACATGAGGCACAACTGTTGATGCTGCCACTCCCAAATCCACCCATTCTCCTCTGGGGTGGTCGTGGAGGCCTGAGGAACAACACAGAATAATCGGTTTGAAAATCAACATCATTACAAAAATGTGTTCTTTGCTACTCTGAATACTTCTCTGTCCTTGATTTTCATATTGCAGATACAAACCCATTATCACAGTTCAAAACTTACTAGAAGAAAGTGACACACGCAAAATCTGATGTGAACTGCTTCTTACCCAGGTCCAGGTCTGTAATCTCTTGTGTATCTGTCTCCATGTCTGTTCATATCAGGGTTGATCAAAGTCTTGAAGCTGCAAAAAAGTGCTAATTAGTACAACTCTATTTTAAATGGATAATATATATAAATTACTGACAATGTGAGGAAAGATGATGTATCATTAATGTGGAGGCATTATAGAATTCTGGGACTATGTAAAACTTCATTATAAATTAAAACTAATGGCATAATACTAAGCAGACATGTGATGCCAACTTATAATGCTGTTTGCAGGATGGAACAGGTCACACACTAGGAAATTTTTCTAGATGTATTGAGATTTGTAGTGCTGTAAATATTTAAACTGGTGAGAAGACATTTGAAAGGGGTCTCTAATATATATACAGAATGGACCATTCATTATTATTGATACAGTAATACAAGATAGGATCCTGACAGTGAATTTATAAATCTCACATTAATAGCAGACTTGCTCAATAAATATACAGAATTTATATTATGTAAAACTAATATTGTTATGCAAATGTCCAACACAGTGTTCCTATAATTAATCAACCAGTCACAAACCTCTAGTGAATCATTAGTTTATTGTATTGTGGTGTTTTTTTTGTACACTGACTTGTTACTTATCCTGATCTAGGATTCATGGAATGCACAAAAACTACTCTAATCTAAAATAATATCAGATCATCATGGCATTGAATTTTAATTCATAAGATACACCTAAATAACTGGACTAAAATTCCTATTTTTATGAAGACAACTTAATACTTACAACATAACTATGAAATTCAGGAAACCCCATAATAATGCAATTAACCTTGAGATACTCCATGGAGATTTGTCTTGAATTGTTCCACCTGAAAATGTGTATAATCACAATGTTATGAAGTTTGCAGATATATATGCGTGTGTGATTTTTATTATCAATCTTAAATGCTACAAGTAAGGGTTCAGAGAGGTAGAAGTTATCTCTAGAAACTAAAACTGACTTTCACCATTTGTTACGATGAAAGTTGCAACATGATGCTTGGGATATAATTGCATGATGATATTAATTGTTGTGTTGTGTATCAGATGAGAACAAAGAATAAATGAAGCACTGTCTATTTTATAACACTATAACATTTTCTCCCATTAACCTTACACGCAAGCAATACTTACTTGAAGATACGTATACCATTGTGTGTAGAACACTTTACAGCTACTAGTTCCCTGTAAAAGATAAGTATACTAACAGGAACATTTCATACAACCATTTCTAATTTTATTCGAACACCCCAATCCAAGAACACCACGTCTTCCTTCTCACAGCCCGACACACTAACAATCATCATCTGTTCTACCAATGACACCATTAACGCGACCACGCATATGACGTCTTCGAAATTCTACAGTCACTTGTTAAATAACAAACGCCTTGACGAAGCCGTCAGGTTTATTTGTTGTGCCTTTACTACAAATTGCTGTCTTACACTGCTGTACGTTTTGTATTCCTTATGATTGTCTGAAATGTAGTTTTATTGAATTATTACTCAGAACTTGACGATATGTAAGGTACGAATACTGTATTTAATAAGTTTCTTGGCTTCAGATTTGAGCGGGGTTTAAAATGCCAAATTTAGATAATCTCCAAACAAATTTACAAAATTTCAGCAACATTCAGCCAAAATAAAAGGTTTCTGCTTTTACCGAGAGAGACTTTTTGGCTATAGTACTTGTGTATGTGCTACAGCACACAATAATTGTCAGTCCTGTGGCAGTGGGTAAGTGAGGTACGGTATATCATTTCGCCAAGTTTGTAAATGTGAAAGCAAAATTGGAAAGCAAATCACGCAGAAATTAAATCTTATAGGTAACAGGTTTCCCCAGTTTTACAGTGCCTAGTAATTTTGTATTTACATAATTTTTCAGGTACCAAATGTTATGTCACATAAGGATTCTTGTTCAAGCTGTGTTGTGGCTGGTAATTATGGAAGATCTTTTATACAGTCTACCTGAACTCAGTTGTCAAACGTGCGGGATTTTGACAGACTGAAGTAATGGAAATACCTCAAATGTATTCTTCACCATATGGTGTGGGGTCAGATTCAGCAGCAGCAATGTCCTCAAGTGTTGGACAGACTTCAGTCTCGCTGCCTAATAACAGTGCAAGTTCTGGAGGACACTTTTTCCACAGAGGGCTGCAACAGTCACCAGTATTCAATCCTTTGCTTTCTAACCAAGGACAGTCCTTGTATAATGGAGTATTCAGTACACAGACGGGATATACATCACAAAATTCTTTCTCCACAACAAATGTCAACAGTTACGGTCATGTAGAACCTCCCCCTTGGATATCAGAAACCCGAGTTACAGCTGCAGTGAACAATACTTCGCAGCAGATAGAAAGAGACAGGGGTAGTCGAGCTCAGCATAGCGACAAAACTGTATCATGTAATAGCCATGGTTTATCTCATACATGTTGTGGTAATAGAATAGGAATTGCAGAGAATATTGGCATGTGTTCTCCAATGTCTGCAGAAGCTTACAGAGCAGTAAGCAAGGAATTAGTAAGCATGCAGTCTAAGAATAATAACAGTCTAGACTCTCAAGGCTGGCTCTGCAACCAAGGGATGATAGGGTATGGAAACCAACAGAATCAAAACACCCAGCAAGGCAATTACAAGTGCAATGAACAATTTCCATCATGTTCTGTTTCCCAGATAAACATGTTACTTCAAGAGCAGCCTGATCTCAAGCATTCATCTGATTCTTGTTTTGATCATTCGCAAAATCATAGTTCAAATAAACAAACTAATCAGTGTTCTGACAGTGGATCAGTAAAGTCTGTTTGTGTAGAACCAAATAAAGAACAAAGAGTCAAATACTGTAATCTTCAGAAAGTTCAACAAAATGGACAATCAGTTGAACATTTTCAACAGCCTCTACAGCAAAAACAGCAAGAGCAAAATTGTTATGTGGGTCACTCTTCACTGTATGGTTCATCAGTCGAGCTACATGAGGATACACTGTATTCTCAGGCATCCCTTATCCTGCACATGGGTAATGATGGTTCTCATAACACTGGTCATTTCCAGACCCACTTTGTTTCTTCAAAACATGAGAACAATATGGCAGATAACAGTAAGTCTTACACGATGTCACCAGTTCTGCAGACCTTTCAGGAGCATACCCGATGTGGCCTGGATGCTGGAATAACCTGTGAGATGATGGATAGCTGTCTTCAGACAGACATAAAAACTGTGAATGACAGTTCTGTGAATGTGTCATCCAATAACAGCTGTTGTGAACTATCGATGGAGCCAGTCAGCAGCCGGCCTGTGTTTGGTATGCAGAAGTCAGCTGTCCACTGCCTGCTAAACTGTAATGCTGCTGTCAGTGACAGAATGCAGTCATGTTTAAACACTCAGCAGTTGCAGATAGAATGCAATGAGGTGGATGGCAAGGAAAACAGCAACCAGGAGTCTTCCAGTGTCACTTGTGAAAGTGACATCATTGTAGAAGAGACTGAAGAAGAGATGACAGAGAGCGAGGTACATTTTGGATTGGTTAACATTGATCTATGATGTTAGTTATTGCAAGTTACATAATGGTGCTATTTTTACTTGGAGATAATGTTGTTTTATATGACATTTGATGCTATATTGTTTTAGATTTGATACGAAGATACTCATGAGTAATTTATTGCTGTGAGGTTGAATTATTTCTCTTTTGATTTTATTTTTATCTCAGTGTGATAAAAATTAAACCATAATGAGGAAATTTAACTATTTACATGTATTATTTCTGAAAATACTAAATGGATTTTGATCCAGTGTGGTATTGGTGATCTCTTACTAAAAGTTGTCAGGAAGAAAAACATTTTTTTCATCAGTCAGATATCACAAGTAGTTTGATTTTAAACCATTTTAAGTCAATGATGTACATATGTTGAGCAGCATGGATTATGAACTGCCATTTATCAGTGCAATTGATACATGCTTTAAAAAAATAATAATATAATTACTATCTGGTGCATTATATCTTACACAGTATTGCGTTGTTGATTTATTTACAGATTTCTATAGAAGAAATGAAGGACACTGTATTCAGAGAGGATAAACCTGCCAAGTGTCTGGTATGCAGCTTATCAGCAAATGCCAACAATCAGTTCATCCACATGCGGTGTGACTCACCTGTGACATCAACATCTCATATTCCTGTAGTAACTAAATTAGCACAAGTAGTGCTAGATATACACACGCAGATTCGTAAACTCCATAATGAGTTTATATGCAGGCGATGTCTCAATTTGATTGACACAGTCGACTGTTTAGAGACAAAATTAGCTGCTGTAAAACAAGATCTAATCCAACTATTTGAAACCCGGCTAATGTCCTTAAAAGCTCTTGAAAACTGGAAAGTAAGTGATGATAATGCAGAAAGCATTGCAGAGGAATCAAAGAACAGTGGGGATGTATCTTTGTGTAAAGAAGCTCCAGAGAATACTAAAGAAAACATGCATACAGATCAGATAGCTTGTTGTACTGAAAAACCTTGTGAAAATGAAGAAATGAAAAATAAGGATGGTGAAAATAAAATAATGTCCCAAGAATCTGATAAAAATGTATTAACAGAATATGGGAGTAGTGATGTGTTTAATAAACAAAGAGTATGTGAAGTAGAAGTGTCTTATGATACAAAGTATCAGTGTGATGTCTGTAATAAGTCTTTTTCAAGCAAGGAGTATTTAAACAATCACCATCAGCAGCAACATACCAAACAGTTCAGTTTCTATTGTGATCAGTGTGGTAAGGGATTCACTCTTAAGCGTGCACTGGAAAACCACCTGTTGCTGCATACTGGGGAGTTCCGTTACCAGTGTGAAGTTTGTGGGAAACTTTTCATTCAGCATTATTCTTTGAATGATCACCTGCGTAAGCACGAGGGTCAATTTCGTCTTGCTTGCCAACAGTGTGGGAAAGGTTTTATGTGCCGTAACTCCCTGCATATCCATACACGAATTCACACAGGAGAACGCCCCTTTGTGTGTCAGCACTGCGGTAAACGATTCAGTTCCAGTTCAAACCTCGTGGCTCACATCCGCCTGTGTTCCGGGGATCTACCATTCCACTGCAACCAATGCGAAAAGAAGTTTGCTCTTATGACACAACTCAGGGCTCATGTTTTGTCACGGCATGAGGGGCAGTACCGATTTAAGTGTGCAGTATGTGGCAAAGGTTTCACAAAGGATTCAGATCGAAAAATTCACGAGCGGTCCCATTCAGGAGAAAGGCCTTTTAAATGTGTTACCTGTGGTAAATGCTACAGTAGTACTGGAAATCTGAATCAGCATGCAAAGCAGCATGATGGAGAGCGGCCTTTCAAGTGTTTGATATGTGGCCAAGGTTTCTTGCGTCGCAGTACTCTTGCCAGCCACATGAATCAGCACACTGGTGCTCGTCCATTTAGTTGTGATCAGTGCGACAAAACATTTATGACAAAACGAAACTTATATGCCCACCGTAAATGGCATGCAGGTACAATCAAGCGCTACACTTGTACCATATGTGGAAAATCATTTAACCATGGCTTACAGGTCCACATGAGGACCCATTCAGGTCACAAACCTTACACGTGTTCAGAATGTGGTATGGCCTTTACTGTCAAAAGTACCTTGAACAAACATGTAAAAAGTAAGCACAGAAAAACATAGGTTTACAGTTTGAAAAAGAGTCTTTACATTTTATATACCACTCCTTTTTTACTGAAAAGTACATGATGATAATATGTATTTATATATTTTGACATATCAATAACATGATTAATGACAGTTATACACTTAATTTATTGCTGAATTTCATCAACTACCATCTGAGTTTGTTCTTCATCACTTTCACTGTCACCATCTGATCCTGAGTCTTCTTCATTGGCATCTGAGCTACTGTCTGATTCTAACCATTCTTGGCTTGTTAGATCATTTGGGATAAGTGTCTTCCATTCATCCAGTTTGTGTAGATCTGGAATAGAAAGCATTTTGTTTAATGCATCAAAGCTATTGATTACTAACTCTGTGGGGCAGATTCCTTCTTGGGATACAGTCCCTCAGCTGGTTAAAAAGTTCCCCACATATTATGAATCTGCAGGCTCATTACTGTGTTCAAAACAGCCCAATGAACAATACTGTGAGGTAGCTGAATCTAGTACGCACACCCACATCCTCTCTCTTTAGTGTCCATTTTAATATTTCCACCCATCTATTCCTTGATCTCTTAACATTTCATTACAAATTTTCAAGTAAAATTTGACATCTTCCCCATGTTACATGTCCTATCTATCTCGTCTACTCATAATAATATTTTTGTTGAAGAGTACAAATTATGAAGCTCCTCCTTATGTAATTTTTGAATCCTCCTGTTACTTTCGCTGTCTTAAGACTGAACACCTCCATCTGTGTCCTTCGCTTAGGGTGACAGACCTTGTTTCACACCCATATAAAACAAGAGAGTAGTTTAGATAGAAGTATAAGTAGATTTATTCTGCTGCTGCTTAAGAACTTTGTGAATATAAATTTGATTTGCTTCTGCTGTTGAAAATATTTTAAATTTATCACGTGGACTGACCTCGGAGCAAACGAGAAGCCTGCAACAAACTGATTGAACTAAGGCATGGTCTAAGTTGATCAAGTAATGCAAGCACTGTTTTTTACCTAAAGAATAAAAGTCTGATAGGGTAAACTGCTTATCCCCTTCCTCAATCAGTCCTCCATACAAGTAAAGGATACTATGCTTCACAACCAGGCCACAGTTCATTCTAGGTGACGGAGAGAATGCCTGCCTTGCTTCTGAGCTACCTTCCACATTTTGTTGAGATGTTGACACTGATGTAACAGAACTCACTGTTACTTTGAAAATACCATCATCTGATACCACAGCATTAGATGCAGAAGGTACAGCTGCTACCTGTAAGTTAAATAAAATATTCCGTGAGAGAATAAATAGTATTTTAGATCAGTGGTATTCAACCTTTTTTGTTCGCGTACCCCCAGATATAATTTCTCTTCAACTTTGTACCCCCAAAGTTGTTGGTGTATAATTCAAGTTATACATAGTATATAATTACATCTAAAATAAATTAAATAAATTACATTACTGATTATTCAGTGATTATCATAAAATAATATATATATTTTTTTAAATTTCACGTACTCCCTAAGATGTCTTCGCGTACCCCCGGTTGAATACCACTGTTTTAGATCACTGTGAACCTACCCAACCAAAAAATTGACATTCTCTGGTGTAATTCTACCACACTGTGAATGACTGAAAATAAATAGGTAAAGTTAATCCTTTGTCTAAGTGCACACCATATATGCATATAGGTAGTGCACAGGTGAAGTTCCATGCATTCTAAGCCTGTGCATACCAGTTTCTAACACTCACTAAGAGGTGGTTCGTGGGTGGATATGGTGCTGGGAAACAAAAATTCATATTCAGTCTCTATCAATGAAGGCTATCTTGGCTCATGGGATGAAATAGAACTGAGGTAAGATAAACAACTTGCTGTTATAAAATGTACTTTCTTCTCTTCAAAATATTCACCTTGTAAACCAAAATGGTTACAATATCTAATTGTATATTATCTAATATGAAAACATTTGTTCATAAGTCTCACAGTCAGTTACATCATTACAGAGTTTTATGGAGGGCAGAGTCTCTGAGCTCAGAATGTATCAGCCCAAATGTTTAATAAAACATAATGTATGCAAAATTAAGTAGAGTTTAGAGGTCAAAGGAACCTTCATGTTAGAATATGAAAATGACCACCTACCTCTTCTGTTCCATTATCACTCACAGCATCTTGCAATTCAAGTGTATCCATTTCATTTAATATGTTATCAGAATCATCATTTTCAACATCATTGGGTAATTCATTTTTCTCCTTGCGCCGTCTTCTCTGCTTCCCAGAATCCTTCTTACCTGACAGTGTGACTGGAAATAGATACAGTGGTATCCAGATTACTTCACTCTCATGATTACTCAATGTTTTCTGTGGTCCTAAAACATCTGACATCATGATGTGTGTTGGGTAACACCTCAGCTTTATAGTTTGGAAATCCTGGGTACTATTTTAAACATGGAGACTGGTTATCTTGACTGATGTTTACATGTTTTCCTCAGTTCCTGAAGGTAAATACTGGGACTCAACCCTGAAGTATGAATATAACAGTATGTTCAACATTAGGGTGCTGCTTGGAGTGTGAATACCCATATATTTTCCACCGCTTTTGTCCTGTAGAGGGTGCATGTTTGGCAAATCTTTGCTTCACAGAGGACTGTAAGCTTCTGACATCTATTGGGGACTGATTATGTAATACCCTATTAACCTCCTTGCTTAGGAGAGATGAGAAATACCTACTTGTAACACCTCAGAGGAACAGGCCACTTGGGATACCTATATGTTGCTGGGAGGATATTAAAATTAATACTAAACAAATGTGGCATGAGAATGTGGACTGGATTTAACTGGCTCATGATGTGGTTCATTTATAGGCTCTTGTAAATACAGTAATGGACCTTTGGTTTCCATAAAAAGTGATACATTGCCTGTGTGCCTTCTCAAGAAAAATTACATAAATCATTAAGTTCTCCATTCTAGGCAACACTGCATGTGTTAATTACTGGACAGAAATACCTGTCCTCCAAAGTGTTTTATCAAAATCCAAAGTAAGAAGGTCATTGTAGAATGTCCCTGCTAGATCATTTTCACTGTCTTCAATGTCCCATACTCCACCAAATGCATAGGCTTTGTTGCCAGGTGCAACGGCTACAGACATGCCACAGCGTGCTGAGATACGAGCTCCAGATTGTTTCACTGCCACCCATTTCCATTTCAGTCCTGATATGTCATTCTCTGCATAATGAGAGAAACAAGAATCAAACATGTACTCACCCTGAAGAACTTTTTAATAAATACAGACAAAACTATGTAATTAAAATTAATTTCTCCTTCCTTTTTGTGTATACATAAGTCTGCCTGTAATTTTGTATCAGTGGTACACACCATGAACAAGTTTTGATAAAATTTCATATCAATTCAACCTATTTGAGTCTTTACAAGTTATTGTGAGAGAAAACATCATTTAACACCTGGTTTTTTCAGTAATATCTAAAAATTTCATATCAAAAATTCTGTTGAAATAAAAACAAATGAGCCAACACTTTCAACATACCAGGAACACCATTTAATATGTAGGCTTCCATGAATGGTATGGAAAATGTTTCCAAGTCTTGGTAAAAGTAGAATATAGACTATGGCATAGTTTAAAAATCAAAATTTGTTGCTGTAGTTAGCAATAGAATAATTAGTCATATTGATCACTTATGTATATTCCCAATTTTGGCTTCTTTGCCCTTATTAGTTAATATTTTCTATATTTATGATGCTATAAAATGATTATACTTTGTTTTATTTTGTTTTCCTGTAGTATTTGTTTTTGATTGTGTATAATTTTTAATTTTATTTAAAATCATACATTTTCAGTCAATAATATAGCTGCTAAATATTCACAAATCAAACAATATTTTGTACAAAAACTAAATTTAGTATGATAAATGTTCTTTGCTATATAAACTTTAATCAGTTCTTTTGAAGTTTTGTATAGAATATCTTTGTACATATTATGGAATACGAAAAACACAATGACACACTTATTGATTGCTGAAGGGAAGTTGATACACATGTGACTTGTTAATCCTGCTGTGTGACGCTGACAACTCACCTCCATCTAGTACTGAGGTTAAGAATGAGTTGGAGCTATACCTCCTCTCCCCCAAGTGCCTGCATGGCATATAGTGGGACAGCTTTACTTTATAACTTGCTAATATCATTATGTATATGGCACTATCTGGAATACTGGGAACGACCCATTCTTCAAGTGCCTGAGCACTGCTGGTCCCAACTTTTCGTTGGCTTGATCTATAGACATTCGGTAGGACTCCTTGGAAGAGGGATCGGCCCGTCGCAAGGCCTCTACCTGTACACAGGACAGCACAACACAGAAAAACGCGGACAAACATCCATGGCTTGAGTGGGACTTGAACCCACGGTCCAAGCGGCACAAGGCCCACGCCTCATACTGCGCGGACCCCTACGGCGCCATCAGTGGGTAGGAAAGGAACACGGTTGTTTCCTTCATGGACCAGTGTATTATAACTGGAAGGATGGTATCAGCTGGGGCACAAGTACTTACTTTCTGGTGTTAATAGGAACATATCTGTATGTATTACACCTTTATCAACATCACGTTTGATTTTTTCTTTACTGTATCCCCCATAGATGAGCACTTTTCCATTGGGTAAAGCCACCATTACACAACCTGATCGAGGAGCAGGTGGGGTTCCTGTGAAAGAAGCCAATGCATCAGCTACAGTTTTCTAAGTGCGTCTTACCAGTTTCATGAAAGAACTCTCATCAGTTTTTTCATGGTAAGTGCTACAATATTTCTCAACTAGTCATCTACATGACTTTAGCCTGTCTACATTTTTGGTCCCTACTGATCATGAGTGGGGTGGAACAACATTTGTGTGTTTAATTGATTTCACATTGGAAATTTACCTCTCCTGAAGTAGATTAAATTGTGGTTCAACCTTTCACATGCATTTGACCATAATTCATTCACTTTAAGTTTAAACCACATTTAAATAAACATAAACATCCCTAGTTCAGTACCTGTAGGTTCTATTCGTTTCCACGTGTAGTTCTCCAGATTAAAGGCATACACGTCATTGAAGTACTTATAGTCACGCAAATTATCATGGAAGCCTCCAAACACAATCAGCTGCTTCTTAATATACACCATTCTATGCCCACTTCTTGACGACGGTCCTCCAGAAGCACTGCGCAGATATTTACATATGTGAATTAAGGAAGTGATTAATGATGAGGAAGGATGCAGATGATGTCAAGCTTTCATACTGTTTTTTTTCCGAGAAATTGGATGAAATTAACATCGAGTAATACTTTGGTCCAGCATGAACCAAAATACCAATATTAAACCATGCTCCCATTGGCTCGGGGCAGGCTACTCCATTCACATTCCGGCACCTATAAATCTAGCCCCACACACCCTATTGGCATATTGATCGCCCTGATGACGGAGGCAGTATGACCTCTGAAACGTTGGTAAACATCAACCGGACTACACAGCGCAACAACCCAGAAGACAGAAATCTTCATACTCACCGCTGTGAAAACTTCAAATCATACAATATTAAACCAGCCTAACAGTTTTGACGTACAATCCAGATGTCAAATTTACGTTGAAGTTCATTCAGTAGTTCAGAGATGAAATGTGGACAGACAATCTCTGCACTATGCATCCGTTTCAAGTGCTTCATACAGAAAACAACATTGAGTCTAATTTATTGAATTACTGAAGACTGACTAATCTTCCTGTAATACTTGAAAAGACCTGCTGTAGAGAATCAAGTAAAACAGACATAAGAAATTTATGTCTTGAACATAAATATGGCCATGACATTGAATTACCTTATTTTTTCCCATTTTTTCATTGACACATGATATACCCAGAGATCATTATAATGGTAGAACTGTGACTGTGTTGGACTTGCATACTCTCCTCCAAACACCCATAACTGGCCTTTGCCTGCAGATAATGCAACTGTTTGATGACTACATCTTGGAGGGGGCCCGCCAGGAGCCTTCATTCGTATCCACTCATTCCGAGGGATGTTGTAGAAGTATAAGTCACTATATAAAAAGGTCTGTAACCATTTCAAAATGATGATTATTAAAGTATGCAGTGCTATGACCATTTAATGTTCCATAAAAATTATAAAACTCAGATGCTCATGCAAGGGACCAAAAACGTATAATTCCACCTTTTATTTGATATGAGTGTGTAACTTTTGTCTTTCATTTTAAGGAAAGAACACAGACTGAGGGGTGATTGAGAACAGAAGTGCTGAGGAGAATATTTAGACTAAAGAAAGAAACTGAACTACCTTTATTCTGTCACTAGCCAAGTGCCACATCAGAAACGAAGGCTCTAACTTGTGACTACTGCACACCTCATGGGGTGGTGACAGTGGAAAACTGAAGAAATTGGGGAAAACCTGCTCTAGTGATATTTTTTTTATCACACTGGAGAAAATTCCATAATGAGAGCTTGATAATTTGTGTTCTTTGCCCAATAATTTTGGAGTGACTGGATGATGCTGTGGGCAGGACATGTAGCATGCATAAAATATCTCAGTGCATACAGAGAATTATGAATACTTCAAGGAATGAAAGTTGGGAGACTTAGACATAGCTGGGATGATAATATTAAAATGGAACTGAAGGAGGTAGGGTATGAAGATGTGGACTGAATTCAAAATGGCTCAGAACATTGTCAGTGGCAAGCTTTTATAAGCATATGGTGAACCTTTGGTCTCCGTAGAGGCAGGTAATGTACTGGCACATCTTTGTCCTACATTTAGTAAAGATATAATAAATGTTTGAAATGCTGGCAATAAAATGCACTGTCAAGTTAAAATAAAAAAAAATCCATCACATCCCCTTTTTGATAAATGTATATACTATGGGAGTTCAGTAAAGTGACTGGTCTGGCAAGGTTATTTTGGTAGAGCAGTTTTGTAAAACTGTTACAGGTATTGCACCTTTTGTCCATTGAAATATTCCCCTCCAAGAAGGATTAGTTCTTCTTTATCTGGATGTGCTGTTAACGAAAAGTTTGCTCTACTTGAAGGAGGGGAAACAATAATTTCTACCACTTCTTGTTGTTTCTTCTCTTCAAGTTCTATTTGTGCTACAATATTTTCAATATCATCCTGAAAACAAAAGCATACACTAGAACTCTGTTGTCTCCAAAGTTCTATAAAGAATAAAGCATAAAATAGTGTTGCTGAATTTTCCTTCATTGTAGATTTAGAATACATTTTATGAGTGTGAACCAAAGTCTTTCATGAACAACAAATATAAATGTGGTTGCGGGAGAAATTTAAATATGAATATATAAAAGTATAGAATCATAATACACAGATCATAAGCTTAACTAGCATTAAACCAAATGTCATGGTTTACTAATGTTTGGGAGCTTCTAGTTTTGATTCCAAACTCAGAGACAAACTATCCTGAGGTTTTTTCATGGTTTTTCTCATCCTTTGAGGCAAATGTAGGATGTTATCTTAAAACAGGTTGTACAACAACTCAATTTCAAAGTAATCATTTTTAACATTGTATCGATGAGTTACAATTAATTTAATTCAGACACCATCTAATGCTACATTTTACAAATTAAATTGTCCACCATGTTTCATTTAAGATCTCTCATCATCCTCAGTAGAATTCGTATGTATAATCCATTAAAAGTTTTACAGGTGGTAACAATAGGCTACACTTAAACACAATCAAAGTATGACAAAAACTGGTATTGTTCCTTCTCTCTGTGGGGTTCATAGGACTTGTAGATTATGGTTATGTGACTTTTAAATCTTGTATTGTCATCATGTTTTATAAAGATTTACCACCTTTGGTTTCTTATACTGGTTGGTATGTTGGAATGGCTGTCCATCATAGTTATTTACTGTTGATGTTCTGCAAGTGTACTTTCCAATACTTTCCAATTCATCACCTTCATTTGAACCCGCAAAATCTAGGTTTTTTAAAAAAATAAGAATTAGAACAGCTTTGCAATAGTGGCCACTTACAACACGTGAATCAGTTTGATTCAAAGTTAACTAACCAAATCTGTGCTAACCTAAATTATCTTTAAATCTGGATTTCAAGTTACTAACCCAAACACACGCAAATCAACGTGAAAAAGACTTTTGGTCATAATATTTTAAAGAACACCAACATCTCATCCTGAGAGACTAAAATACTCAACCTGCCACTTAGAATGTTTGAAATATTCGTTCTAAATGACAGTACCTCTCCTATAGCAGCAAGTTCTTTTTTATTTTTTTGTTTAAGTTTCTTGTCAGTTTTCGATGCCGTTTTCTCAGCTCCTTTCCCTTTCTTTTTGCATCTGTCCTTTTTTCCCATTTTACAATCAACTCCTATGCGTGTAAAATGTAAATACACGGTATATTAGTGTAACATGAAACGCGTACTTCGAAATCATGAATACCAACATTACGTTGACTCTAGTTGGTGTGTGTGTGTGTATGTGTGTGTGGGTCCTCAGATCTGTTTCGAATTGTAATAATAATCGTTCAGTGTGCATTAGTTCTGTTGCAAAAGTCAGTGATTTGGTACGTTTGCTATACATCGCAGTATTGTTCGAAATATGGAGTTAAGTAACATTAAGGTTTCGAAGTATTCCATAATGTTGAATTAATGTTGGTATTTCGGGAAAGAAAAATGACGTCTATATCACGTCTGTAGTAGTTTGACTAATGTAACAGTAGATGGTGATGGCGATGGCGATGTATGTGACCCTTGGTGCCATCTACTCCAGGCTGGAAATTTGATGTGTGCGTGCATGGTTATGTGACATATTTATGGGTTTTTTATGTTCTTAATTTGTTGAGTGAATTTGAAAGAACTACTAGTGATGAATAAATTGATTTCGTGTGTTGAAAACAATTGATAGTGCCCCAGTTGTACATTTCCTTAGAACCTGCTAAATGCCCGCGAACGCTTCTCCTATAGTAATTATTATTTCCTGTTTAGTTTATTTTATGCACGCAAGCTAATGATGTTGACAGGTAGGGAGATAATTGCAAAAAGAACACCCACATCGTATTCTGACTAAACTGCTCAACCTGCCACTTAGAATGTTTAAAATATTCGTTCTAAATTATGAGAGTGCCTCTCCTATAGCAGCAGGTTCTTCTTGATGCCGTTTTCTCAGCTCCTTTTCGTATCTTTTTGCTTCTGTCTTTTTTCCCATTTTACAATCAACCCCTCTGCGTGAAAAATGTAAATGTACGGTATATTCGTGTAATGCATGAAACACACTTGGAAGTAATGAATCGTAATATTACGTTTACTCTAGTTTCAGTGTGTGTGGATTATCAGCTGTTTCGACATGTAATAATAAGCGTGCAGTTGGCATTAGTTCTCTTGCACAGGTCAGTGATTTGGTACGTTTACTATTCATCGCAGTATTGCTCGGAATATATGTTTAAGGAATATTAAGGTTTCGAAATATTCCATAATGTTGAATTAATGTTGGTAGTTCCTGAAAGAAAAATGACTTCTATAACACGTCTGTAGTAGTTTGACTAATTTAACAGTAGATGGTGATGGCGATGTATGTGACCCTTGCTGCCATCTACTCAGGCTGGAAATTTGATGTGTGCATGCACGGTTATGTGGCATTTTTACGGTTTTATTATAATGTTAATTTGTTGAGTGAATTTGAAAGAAGTGCGAGTGATGAAGTTATCGATTTCGTGTGTGGAAAACAATTAATAGTGTCCCCAGTTGTGCATTTCCTTAGAACTTGCTGAATGCCCACGGACGGTTTTCCTGTGGTAAGTATGCATATTTTCCTCGTTAGTTTATTTCATGCACGCAAGCTAATGATGTTGACAAGTTGGGAGGTAATTGCAGAAAGGATTGCGACTTTTGGGGAAGTTAGGAAACAATTTCAGAGTGCGGCATAAACGTAGTTATAACGCTGCGACATGTAGTAGAATGCTGTTAAACAGTGGCCTTCTACCCAAAAATGGTATAAGTGGTATATTACGTTAAGTCTTTAGTCTGACCTAAAGCAGTGAAATTTAACTTGGGAATTATCCATCGTTTGATCAGCTTAATGAATATATGATTTGGAGCTTTTGCGGTTATTAAACTCAATAAAATCTCAGAGCAATTGCCCGAGAAGATTTTATTAAGCTTAAGCAATGTTTTACAGGCGACCTTCAGAGATAATTATAACCTTAAACTGTTACGTTTTAGTATATAGAAATCACCTTTATAGATAATTTTGCCAAACGTGTAAGTTACAACAATTTGAAGATGTTTGGTAGATATTTCGGAGGTGCTTGCTGCCTCCATCATCATGGCTTCACATTGATGAAGGCAGTAGGCACCTCTGAAACGTCGGTCAGTACTTCTAGACTACACAGCACAACTTGTAATATTTGCATAAAACTTTTATTTCGAAGAAAATCGCATATAGTACCATTAGTGGGTGTCAATGCAGACGTCTTAATTAAAAGAAATGCATGTCAAGGACATATTTGCCTGATTTCTTGTCGGTGCTATTTAATGTGTTTGTTCTGTTTGGGCAGGCTGCTCTGTAAACGGTTAAATTAGCGTTCTGCAGTACACGTCTCTACCCGGAATGTAAACAAATTATAGAGTTGCAGTGGTCACATCGAATCCGTCTCATTCTACCAAACACGGATTTGAACGGAGAAAATCAAATTGTTTTGTTTTATTCGGCTGAAGCAGGAGAAGGGTTCTTTAGGAATAAAACAGCATTACGACGTTTAAGGCAGAGCTATGGACATGTTAACGTAACGGTTGGATTCCTGTCACGGGTGATTAGTTTAGGCTACTGCAGACGAAATCCGAATATGGTCAAAGTAGTTCGTCCGACGTTTGTGGTCACATTATTACGACCAAACCAATAAGAATTCGGCAATTAATCAATTCTGTCAACAAATGCGCAGTATATCTCATGTCTGGTTATAACGTTACAAAATTATAAGCAAAACACAACAATAATTTAAAATATAATTCACAATAAATGCATTGGTACTTTTACTGTCTGTTACTTATTTTACTGTAAAGCTACGAATAAAGACATTGTGTTTTATAAATAATGCTAGTAAATTTTTCGTCAATAATGATGGGGAAATCCAAGGTATTTAACGTAGTGACAAATGTTGTCTTATAAGGCCCAAAATCCCTTTACAGCATTATCATAGCTATGGTTATAACAACACGAATTCATAAATATTAACCCGTAAGGCCCAAAATCCCTTAACAGCATTATCATGGCTATGGTTATAACAACACGAATTCATAAATATTAACCCGTAAGGTCTAACATCCCTTAACAGCATTATCATGGCTATGGTTATAACAACACGAATTCATAAATATTAACCCGTAAGGCCCAAAATCCCTTAACAGCATTATCATGGCTATGGTTATAACAACACGAATTCATAAATATTAACCCGTAAGGTCCAACATCCCTTAACAGCATTATTATGGCTATGGTTATAACAACACGAATTCATAAATATTAACCCGTAAGGCCCAAAATCCCTTAACAGCATTATCATGGCTATGGTTATAAGAACACGAATTCATAAATATTAACCCGTAAGGTCCAACATCCCTTAACAGCTTGTGATTGCCAACCAAGCCATAAACTAACAGTTGCCTATTGTATGGCATTTTAGGAAAACTACGCTCGTTTAAGAAACTTTGACAATACCACGGTCATGAATAGGGAAAAAAGGCGTTATTGGATCCACAGCGACACAGTGCAGTCAGAAAGTAGCGAAAAAACAAATCAAATCAAATGGACGCCGTGTCGCTATCTGCAATTTAGAGTGACTTCAATATTACTGTTTTTTAAGACCCGCGCAGAGGGTGGGGAGGCACAAAGAGTAGAGTACGTGTCGCTACTGGCGTCGTTTCGTTAGGAAGCCCCTGCTTCCTGATCTGTAATTCCCTTTCTCCCGATGTTCATCAGTTCTTTCGTCTCCACCACTTCAATCGGCTTTGTTTTCCCGAGCGACGTCTAGTAATCGAAAACACAAATTTGCTTTTACAAACAAGTGTGTGTGTGTGCGTGCGTGTGAGTCTGCTGTTTACATTTTGGTGGAAGACAGACATCACACTCGCACGTTCAAAGGGGCACGTCTTTTGTATGGGTTTACTAGATCGACGTGATTTTTTTTTCTCGTGAAGGTACAGGAAAGAGAAATGCAGGGTTTGACTACAGGGCAGAATTCGAAATGGAAATGAAAACTTGTGCACGTGAAATGCAAAGCAGTTTTGTTGCTCAAAGCTTAGGTACATTGTTTTCAAGTGTCTGGGGTTCGAATCTTTACGCCAATTTTAGGGGCTGAACTACTTCCGGGACGGGAGGAAAGAGCCAAGCGCTTCTAAAGCCACTACTAAGTAATTCCGGGAGTCAGGTTCAGCTTACATAAAAGTAAACACCACCGTGTCATTTGTATCAGGTGTGTTGATATTATTAAAGTGTTTTCTTGGGACATTAATCCTCTCTTTCAAATTTCCTCTGCTCTTTCTATCCAAGACGTAATGTTGACTTTGTCGCGTTGTTTAGTTAAAACACGGAAGAGGGGTACAAGTATAG
This sequence comes from Zootermopsis nevadensis, assembly GCF_977971745.1. NCBI lineage: Eukaryota > Metazoa > Arthropoda > Insecta > Blattodea > Termopsidae > Zootermopsis > Zootermopsis nevadensis. The sequence goes on from NW_028259142.1 coordinate 15,718,848, forward strand.
ATGAAGTTGATGAAGCTATTTCTCATCACCAATGACAAAAATGCCCGATACATAATTATCACCAAATTTCATAACCTGATAAATAACAACAACAATTTAAGAAAGAAACAGCAATACAGCCCGATGAGATAAGAAAACAGTAGCGAAGATCTCACAGTAACAATAGCTCAGTGTTTAGAAACGCGTTCAAATTCAGATGTCGCGGTACACCGGTTGAGAAACTCTGCTATATTCAGGTATTTGAGTGATGGTTGGGGACAATCTTTATGTTGCATAACTTGATTATCTTACGTTTTCTGTATCTCTGTATATGGCTGCACATAAAACATCGAGTAAGCCATGTTCTAAACCGTACTGGATGGCTTGTCTTTCCAAGTTCCATCGATTTCTCGTGAGATTTGAGAACATTTTGCTGAAGTCAGATTCCTGGGACTGTATCCGAGGGACTGATCCCCGAGTTTTCCAGTTCAGGGGGTCTTCAGTACCAGAGGGAGGAGAGCCGTTTATCTGTTCGATATCCTGCTCTTGTATGTTATATTCCTGAAGGATTTGGAGTGACACTGCAGAGAGGCGTAGCGGTTAACCCTTTCCATGCTATTCACGATATACCTTGCTTAGAAGCACTACTTCTAGTCCGTCTTTTTGGTGTTTTGAAAGCAGTGAAAGGAAAATGTCCCGCCATCTGTCAACGGTTGAAGCGAACTTACCAATCCTGCCCTTATAGCTTTATGTTTAAATGGGAAATATACTAACAGAAGAAGGTGCAAGCTTAAATGAAATCTGCGTGGAAATAATTAATGACTGTTCAGCTTCAAAATTTTGACTGTCAGCATTCGTAGTTTTTGCTACGTGTATGAAATGAAGGGGCGTCTCCGAAATTATATTTTCGATTAAGTTCGGTAGTGAGTATTTACAGCAAATGTTGTCGAGGAAATTTAATTTTGATTTGTGTCTGTCTAGTTGACCTTTTGCCGCCACGGAAGTGTAAGTTTATAATTTTTTTTAAAATCTGAGGATCGTACAAACAAATTAGTCCATAATATAAAATATTTATCTCAATGTATGATCTCAATATTTACATCTCAAAAACTAGCAAACTTTTTGATGTGGTGATTATTTAACAAAATACGTGTGCAGCTTTGTGCACTCCTCACAAATTTTCTAATCTCCATACCGGAAGTGATGTAAGCCTGCAGTTGATGTCATAATTCCTGACTCTAGTACGGTGCAGTGGCATGCTTTTGTGAATAGGGTAATGAAATTTATTTTCATATAAGCGGGGAATTTATTGGTCGTCCGAGTGACTGTCAGCTTCTCTGTACCATATGCATTTTTCAATAAATTTGTGCTTGCAAGAGCTTCACTCTGAAACACGAGGCTTCCCATCCTGAGGGATCCTCCGTGGCTGTCCAGTGATGGAGACCTTGTTTCAATGCACTGCGACAGGATAACCAACTTAATTGGAAGCCGAGCGGAAAATTTGTTCCCGGTTGTAAACCTAGTTGTTCACTAGCATATAACCCATGTAGCCGGGGTTTTCCCCTATCCAGAGATTTAGCTGTAATGGAGCTACTTCTGGCCTGAACATTACGCCAACCAAAACTGTTGGAAACGGGAGTTTACCATTTGAATATATAAAGTTTAGTTTATGACTTGTTTTTGCACAAATGAGATTACCATTACAGAGCAGTGGAGTGGATAAAGACATAAAAGAGTCTCAAAGAAAGAAGATGCTTTTGCAACAGAAACATTCAGTTCAATCAAGTAGCAGACCTATGTTGTAATACAACGGTATTCTGCAACGAAAGACGGACATTGGCCTGTATCAGATAACTTTTAAACGCACCAATTTTTATTAAGTGTCCTATGAACATTATTTGATTTGAAGTCAGACACTGTTCATAACATTTAATTCCCTACTATTGATGATACCGGAATGGCGGATGTACGAACGTTTTGCGTGGAGGTGACTCAGACATTTTGTGTAGCTGTCTTAACAATTTGAAATTTTTGTTTAGGTACTCTTAGTAGACTGTGAAGTAGCAAGATGTTGGTAGAGCGAAACCTTGGATTCATATAATTAACAAATGAAGAAATTAAGTTATTAATATTATGTAAGACTTGAGGTTCTCACAGCGGTGAGTATGAAGATTTCCGTCTTCTGGGTTGTTGCGCTGTGTAGTCTGGTCGATCGATGTTAACCAACGTTTAAGAGGTCATACTGCCTCCGTCATCAGGGCGATGAGTATGAAGATTTCTGTCTTCTGGGTTGTTGCGCTGTGTAGTCTGGTCGATGTTTACCAACGTTTCAGAGGTTATACTGCTTCTGTCATCAGGGCGATGAGTATGAAGATTTCTGTCTTCTGGGTTGTTGCGCTGTGTAGTCTGGTCGATGTTTACCAACATTCATCGCCCTGATGACGGAGGGAGTATGACCTCTGAAACGTTGGTTAACATCGACCAGACTACACAGCGCAACAACCCAGAAGACGGAAATCTATTAATATTATGTTGGAGACAAGGTAAACTTCTTGGAAACCGTTCATTTAGAGGACAAGTATGGGTATGGAGCATAAAATTACGATGGACTTGAAAAGATTATGAGAATGGGAGATACATAGTTAGAATTGTCTTAGTTTTGTGTTATGCAAGGCGCTGCTACGAGGGAATTAATGTGAAGGCAAATCGTAAACATACCTTCCTTTTATATTGAGATTAAGTAAGGAAATGGAAACTATAATGGTATCATTATTGCTGAAAATAAATTAAAGAACCATGAACATTTTGCAGTGCCGCACTTTACTTTTCTAATAACGGAATTTTTTTTACCTGAATTTGAGGTCAAATTGACGTGGACAAAGCACAGAAGTATCTTATGGGTAGAGAAACTTGCTAATGCATTAGCGTAACTTTTGCCAGAGACAAGAGTGAATAAGAACCATGACCTGCTAGACTGAAAAGGGATCCAAGGGAGAAATCCGAATCACTTCTTGATTGAATTAGTGGCTGCTGTTTGCCGGATGAGCAATCTCCATTTCCCGTCTGTTTTTCGTCAATGACGAGGGTTGGAAGTGGCAGGAAATGTCTGCAATTTGGTTTATTAGCGAACAACCGCAGAGAATGAATGGCTGTGACTCTTGCTAAGCGAAAAGTGCCCTGGTAACGACCTTAGGGTGTGTGTGTTGTGTTAACAAGATGGTTTACAATGTACTAGGTTAACCCCCGGTTCCCTGTTTGTATATATAATATAATATAATATAATATCGGTAGTGTGTTATCAAAATTATAACATTTCGTTATATGACGTGATTGTTTAAATATTTTTTTGTGTGTTTTTTCCGCCACGGTGGTCTAGCGGTTAGAACTCTGGTCTTGTAATCCCGGGGTCTCGGGCGGTGCATGAATGTATAACTTGTGTTGGGTAGGGCCGTGGTCTAGGCAACACGGAGTTTTCCTCCGTGGCATCCCAACAATTACTCCATTCACACACAGAAGAAGGCAATGGCAAACCACTTCTGGATCATCTGCCAAGAACGTATATGAACAGGTCCCAGTCCGAGAAAAGGATGGAAGGATCCTGTTCGTATGGACCTGTCGTCAGACAGAACACTAAATAAAAGATATATTTTTTTTGGCCGTAAGAATTTTATTCTTTTTGTGTTTTCCGTACTTCGACGGAAATGTTTTATTAAGAAACATCGTCCATTTTCGTTCTGAGCAACTTCAGAATGTGATGTTTATGTGAAAATGATATATTTTCCCGTTCCTTATAGCCTTGAAGCATATAATGTGTCAGTTTTAATCAATAGAAATTGTAAGTTACCGGTACCATGAAATTACAGAAAAAGAAATGGCATTTGTTTTATCAGTTAAACTCGGCACGAAACCGTTTAACTGTTAGTTCTGTTGAATCGAACCAACATCGAAAGCGACTTCGTTCCACATGAAGCAACTTCACTGGAGTCCTGCGTAACGTGGGGCTACACAGAACGAAGTCTGATAGAAAAATAATTTTCAGGTGTGGTTGTTGGAGGAAATATTATGACACGAACATTTATATGTCATTTACCGGATTAGTTCATAATGTAGGGTCGCAGTCGAATAATTAGGATCTTTGCTTTGAGTTAGAAAGTACCTGGGTTAAGATTTCGGTTTGGAGACCGACTATCCTGACTCAGGTTTTCGTGGTTTTCCTCAGTCCTTCCATAGAGTTGCCAGTTAAAAACCCACAGTTGCTTCCTTCGACATCCTTTCTAGTTCATCGTTCACCAGTTCGTGCTGTTTAACTGAGGTACTGACAGCTTCGTTAAATAACAAGATTTGAAACTTTGTTAGCTGATTTTCATCAGTTTTTTTTCTTATTCAGGATTGTGTTTCTTGACGTGTTCCAGTTGCAGATTTTTTTGGAAATGATGATGATTCATTGTGGCCTGTATTCTAATGAGTTATCTGTTTTACTAATTTTTCGTATCTCTTTCTTCCAGCGTGATTAGTTTAGTCTCTTCAATTCAAAAATGGTTTCTTTCTTGTGTGTCCGTTTTGCTGTTTGTCTAATCACCTCATATCATAAACACATGTCGGGAAATTAATTTTAGAAACATGAATTATCTATTTACCACTTTGTTTTAAATTAATTAGGCCTACGTGAATAATATTATTGCGTTAAGCTTTAATTTGCGATTCCTCTTAACTGTATCAACAGCAAGAAGATGACGAGCTTACATTGAACAAGAGAAGTTATATAAACTGCTCAGAATTATTCTGAATTTGTTACGATGTAACAGTATGTCAACTAAGACGGGACGTGTTTCTTGTGAATTTGTACGTACGTTATTCTATTGAACCATGTTCCTCTGTGTCTAGAGGTATGAGAGGGCACAACGAATACGATATGTTTCGATTTGCATTACTTTCAACTATGTGGCCTCGAGCTAAAGGGAATGTGAGGGAGAAAGTGCTATTATTGTGTGTGCCAGCCTCTCCCTCGAAACAGCAGCCGCAGCTCGTTAAATTGTGTCCAACAATTTCCCTGGCGGCTGCCTGTTCTTCCGGGTTCCGGTCCCTGATGTTAGATGGCTGCATTGTTCCCAAACTACGTAATGGCCGAGATGGATCCCTCACCCAATCATTCATCCTCATCACATCGTACTCAGTCTGCGGAGTTACACGTTTCTTGCTGATAATGAACTATGCACGTCAGACATGAAGTTTATGGATCGAGGGTTACGGTAAAACAGTTTTCGTAATTTTAAACGTTTGAAAGTCTGGTTTTAACAATGTCGTAATACATACGTTTTCGATTAAAGCAGCTTTCTGGATAGTGTAACAGCAAGCTTTTCTTTATTAGAGCATGTACATTGCAATCATAATATTTGAGAATATAAAGATATCAAATTTGAACTTTATTTTTCCAATAAATATAATCTTGTATGGGAACCTGAAGGTCTTATTGTCGTGATTCCAAGAGCCCACCTTGGACTCCATCCAGAATCAATTAAATGGAATCCACGCCATTACACCCTATTAATTTTGGATCCGTTTTAATTTTTATCCTATCGTCTACGTCTAGGTTCACCTAGCAATCGAGAAGGCGCTGTTATGTAAAAGAAGGAAAATAACGCGCTCTGTAAACATCGTGTTAACACTGGTCGTTGACCACCAGTGGTGCAATCGAATATGTGAGTGTGTGTGTGTGTTTGTGGGAGGGTGATAATGTTAAAGTAGGGGCTGAGAACATATAGGCATCTGAACTTTATGGCAGAACGACAAAAATCCTTATTCTGTAGCCTTTGATTTATGGTTCTGGACTTGGGGCTAATCTGTGGGGCTGATGCACATCAGAACTTTTCCTCCCGGTCTTCTTTTAAAAGCTGTGTCGAGGGAGAATTATGGAAAAGATGAGAAGTCTACCATATTGTTCGCGACCTGATATAATACTTACTGTAGTTCTCTGCAACTGCTACAGTTTGTCAGTTTGCCTTCGATCTAGCGCACGAACTCTTGAACTCTTTGTTTCTGTTTGTACGAAACTAAATTTATGAAACGTGCACCAATAATATTTAAAGAGAAAGTATCAGAATCCTATTTAGGATACCTTCGCTTCGAAAACAGAAAGGACATCAAAATAAAATTACAATCTCATAACGAAATAAATGGGAAACAAATGTTACAGGAAACAAAAATAGGAATACATGGCACGATATCTTCTTCAGCATCTCCGGGCGAATGCCAGGATAGAAGCTTCAGCTGGAGGTGTGAAGTTCGTACTAATATCAAGTGAGCTTTTAGATTATTACGGTTGGTAGTTTGAAGATGGCAGTAGTCTGGTTGTAGCTCCGTGTAGTCTGGTACAAGTTTACCGGCGATTCAGAGGTGCTTGCTGCCTCCATCATCAGGGCGATCACCTCACATACTAACGGAACGTTTATTTAAATTAAAGAAGGCATGAAAATGATTCATTATCGACTACAATAGACGTATTTACAATAGAGAACTGAAGATACTTGCCATATAATGTAAATATTTTAGGGATTCTAATTTCTGCTACTTAAAAAAGAACCCTCGAGCATAACTTTGATAATGAAATGTGAAGCGAAGGAAGGAACATTTAGCAGATTTGCTACCACAATGACAGGAATTGCCTGTATGTGTCAGTCAGTGGTTAAACAACCAGAAAACAGTACTCAATTACTCTTAACACCTGTTGTGCTGTTGGATCATAACCCATACTTTACAACAATATTCAGACATTTGTACGTACGTCATAATGCGTCAGTTCATAGAGAGATGATGTCATGATGTGTTGTCAGATGGCACGTCTATCGATCCACAGCGCCTCAACCAATGTGTATTGTTACATGGAGTCTGCGTCATCGCGCAGCCAATAGCGAGCACGAGAAGTGACGTTGGTTTGCCTTTTGTTCAAACAATTATTCTGTGGCCTGTTACATTTGTGAGTCTACATCTTGACATTGTTAATCATTATGCGAAGATTTGCTTCGTTAATAGACGAAACATCCACTTGCCTTCATGATTTCCGTAATCACTAAGTAGGTTTTTCAGACCAGGAGGCGTTGAAATTTATACGCCGATGACGTAAATTGGCGTCCTGTACTATGAAATAAAATTGTAACTATTGTATAAAAATTTAGCATTTTAAATTAGTTTATATAGTTTTTACGTAGTGCCTGTGAGTTACATTGTGAGTTGTAATAGACTATAAAAGGAATTGAGGCATTGGACGAATTAAATATGGGATGGGTATTAACTGTAAGTATAAGAATCACATTGTTTTGGAAACTATTTGGACGTAAGAGAATGAAATGGAGCAGTCCGGGATATGAAACCTTACAAAAAATTACAGGGAACTCTGTGATTTATATAGGTTCCTTCCGGAACTCATTATTCAAATTTATCCTACAATGTACGAGAAGGTTTCAGGCTGTAAGACATTCCGTGGATATCGAAGCCAGGACTGTTCGGTGCAAGGCACCATGTGAGTTCGTATTTGGAAATTCGCTGTTTCAGTATCTTCTTCATCCCTGTTCTGCTCGGGAATTGAGGCGGTGGTTGCGCGCGACTACGTACAAATGCAAGGAGTTTGCGCCGTAATGCAAAGATGTACAACCAATAGCCGATGTCTGGGTCTGTGGAGAAGATAGGTCCAAGCGACATTCCATCCTCACGTGTTGTTTCTTTATGTCGACATTTCGTCTGGTATAAATAAAACCAACTGTTTTGTTACTCTTGTCGAACAAGACGTTTCGAGAAGATAACTGTGGAACCTGCTTCGCCTTAGGTATTAGGCTAAAGAGCGTTCCACATCAATATTTACGACATTTATTACATTTTTGTTTTCTTCTTTGAAATCAAAGAATTACAACAGTAACATTTATTACATTTCGAAGGCTGTCTGTATTTCCGTCTCCAGGCAAGAAAGCTACATTTGACGGAATCCTCAGAGCAGGTACCATCTTGCCTTTAGATGGAAACAGAGCTAGTCTCCGAAACGCTGTAAATTTTAAAAATTTAATTTTCAAATAATAGGCATTAAATAGATAATGGCTAAAAAATATCATAAGAATTTTGACACACCACTGTCAGAAGCTGTAGACATACTTGTAACATTTGTTAACCTACCTTTGTGCATAATTTCTGTTAGTATGTCTACCTACTGTACCTCAGTAAAGTAAAGTAAAGTTTGTCCCACTATACGCCATGTAGGCGTTTGGGGTGAGAGGAGGTATAGCTCCTCTCTTCCTTGACCTCGGCACTAGATGGGGGTGAGTGGTCAGCATCACGCCCCGGCCGGCTTTACCCCCGGGAAAGGACCCCGGTACCCATTGTAGAGGAGGCTGGGTGGGCCCCAGAGCCGGTCTGGACGCAGAGGCTAGAGGAAAAATCCTCTGCCCCCGTCGGGGATCGAACCCCGGCCGTCCAGCCCGTAGCTAGTCACTATACTGACTGAGCTATCCCGGCTCATACTGTACCTCAGTACAAATATAAATATCCTCAAAGATTTTTGTTGTTGTTGTGTTCGTGATTATTACCGCACAAACCTTGTTTCAGACAACATTTTTGTGCACAGTACGTGTAGGATATGTAATATACTGTATCACGTTGTTACTTACAATAGTTATTAATCAAAGAAGTAGTCGCCAAAAATATTAGGTCTACATTTTACACACACAGTCAGCCGTTTTGTACTTGACACTCTAAATTTCGAAAGAGGCAACATGCAACGAAGAAAATTTCTTGCACTAAAGGCAACGATATATGTTATTGGCATTATAAATGAAGTTGATATTTATTGAACACAGAAAGCTGCATGCAGTTCCTTAGTTTATTTAACTACGCTATCTCAGTTGCATATAAGGTAAAGTGGGAAAATGGTTAGGAATGGTAAATTGGGAATGACGTAGAAGGGAGACCTCGTTAGCTGTGTTAATACTTTGAAGCCAAAAATTCATCGAAATAATACTTCTTACTTCAAAGGAAACGCAACACTTCTCTACAACAAAGATCATCTGGTTAAACCAGTTTAGAGAAATAATCACTACTCTGAGAATTATACGAAACCCATAAATACACTATGTAGACAAATTGCAGAGTTACTGATTGTTAAAGTAGCCATTGTATGTATTTACCATTGGCCCTTTGAAGGGTTAAAACAGCGTCACAGCACTTGCCTGGAGGTATTCAAGAAAATCACAAGAGACCTCAGTCAGGACTCCCGTTCTTATGTTCAAGAACTGAATTTGGGACCTTCCAAACATTGACTCAAGGTGAGCTGTTAATCGAAGTTTTCCCATTTAGACCATAATTAAGGCGATATAAATTCGAAAGTGAGATATCCCCCTTTTTCTCCAAACTTTTTGCGTTTACACCTCTGTATTCAGCCTATGGAATCTCATTTACAGACTACCTTGACATTGATGTCTCAGTGAGGAACACATTTAAACTTTAAATCACTATTCGTTTTACGTTTCCGTTGTGGTTTCCTAACATTTAATATTTATTAGGTAGCGCTATGATTGAACGTTGTATAACGTATGCCGATGAAATAGCGTCGTTAAATAGCCTAATAATCATAGAGTGAATAACAAGTTGTGTTCTTTTAACACTGGCATCCACAACTTCAGATTTCGCCTTAACGCCTTGCTTACTCCCGGACTAGACTTCCCTGTAGTCTCTACTTTACTCTGTTTCTCCTCTTCGTTGTTAGTGTACAGTGAAGTTTCTGATTTTTATAATGTTGATTAGATCGAACCTGATCAGAATATTTTGCAGTGGCGAGGTTTGTCGTTAGTGATGTTAAAGTTCGGTTTTAATACCAGGGAACTGGTGAAGAGTTCTGTGTTCAGTGGCAGTAATCAACCACCTAGCTGATGGTGGCTTTGCTGCATAGTCTTACACTTAATGTACTTCGTGAAAGTCGAACTGGCGCATATACCGCACTAACTGCAGATACCCATAAAATAGAACATTACTGAGCTGAGGCACAAAATGGAGTCAATATAATAGCACATTTTTGACAATGATGGTGGTTTATGTCTGTAGTTAACTTGAGTGTAGGATCAGCAGGGGGCGTTACTTCGTGTTGTGTATAGCTGAACGCTCTGTAATAGTGTAAAGCAATAATAAAAAATATTTTTGAAGAGGAGAAGTGAGTGGGGAAACAACAGGAAATCCATGAGAACAAGGGACTCAGCGGGATTCAGTATGAAAGCATTTTACTACACACATTATGTGCATGAGTAACACATGTGCATACTTTGTAAGAAGCACGGAATCACATTTTGGTTTAATTCGAAGGGAATATTATATAGATGTACCCGTTTTCAGATCCTCTTAGATCTTAACTACTACTACTTCAATACTAGAACGACTCGAGCGACTTTTAAATTACATCTTTTAACTTTTCTCGCAACCTACGCCGCTTTACGTTTGCCAGGCGACAAGAAGCCCGTCGCCTTCCAACACGAACAGCAAATTTACTGTGGTGAAAACCGGAAGCCATGTTGTTGACTCGTGTTCGGTAAAAAGTACTCAGTCAATACGTCTTTCCACTTACAACTTGACTTAAATAATTTTTAGCTTAACATTTTAAAGCACAGTGGTAACTATATATACCACCTTATCTAATTATCAGTAACTCTGCACTTTGTCCAGAAAGTGCAATTATGGTAACAATTACTTTCACTGTTTTAAAATATAATCTTTTCTTTTTAGGAACCAGCTTTTTATATTTAAGAACACAGTCTGTTATTAGGTAGGCCTGATACATGATTCACACCCGTAATAGTTTCTTTGTTGGTGGTTATCAACGTTTCGGAGGAGCCCTGTCTTCAGGATAGACGTGGAAACCTCAGATTTCAAAATTAGTGTTACAGAATGACAGCAAAATAGGACATTAATTAACTTAATAAGCAAGCAGACATTATGCTCAAGGAGGAACCTTGAAGTGATGTTTACGCATTGGCAGCAGCAGATGAGTGAACCCCTTCCTTCGCTTACGAAGAATCTGATGGCGAACAGCATAAATGGCGACGTCCCGAGTTAGAATAAGAATTTGGTTAGCGAATACGTGCGATAGACGGGAATATAGAAAATAAAATAATGATAATATTACACAAACGACAGAAAGTTTAATATCCGATAGTGATTAATTAGATTTCATTATTTTCATCTGGATAATTTTAATTTTTGTAACGGTTATAATCTGTTTTGGTTCATCTTGATCTAGTTAGAAAGTTTCAGTTGGTTTTTATATATGCAGATATATGCGCTGAGGATTTTTTCTGTCTCTTGTTCCTTATTACCATTACTTCAATACGATGTCTGTCACTGGACAGGCATGCGCACGGACAGAGGGGATTTGTTTCCTCCCCATACGTTATGTTACCCTCAATACTTGATTCTGTTTCGGGTGATGATGGAATGCACCAGATGTCACACTTTCCTCTTTTTGTAATTTTTGAAACTGACTTGCTAATACGGTATTAATGAATTGGACTATTATGGCCATATGGTACGATGTTTTTGTCCCTGAAACGAAGAATGTCAGCTGTGATCTGAGACTAAGGAACGGTTGTAGCGGCAGGCTAGTAATTTGTTGTAAGGTAAAGGTAAATTGTCAACACCTTGCCATGGGGACGTGTGGGAGAATGGACGTATAGTTCCACGTATTCTTAACTTCTGCGCTAGATAGAGGTGAGTGATCAGCTTCAACGTCCTTACTACTTTAACTCCGAGGAAAGATTACTGGTTCACACTGGGTCTGGACGTTGTGGCGAAGAAATATGTCTTGCTTTTTCGGGAATCGAATACCGGTCATCCAGCATAAGGCTTAGTCACCGTATTGACCGAACTATCCAGGCTCCCTTTTCCCGAATTAGGTGCGCCTCCGAATAAGATGGTTTTTCGATTTCAAATAATGCAGTTGACATTTTTATATAGGCTATATGTTAGCCTGTATCGCATGTACTTAATACCTTGTACAACTGATGCTGTTGCGCAGCGTAGACTGAAACGACAGTTAACCGGTATTAATATCCTACTGCTGCGTTCGGTCACGTACATATAGGTATTTTCTTCTTTGTTGAGTACATATTAAGTAACTTCATGTAGAAAGATCCTTCTTTAGAAATTAATAAGCACTCGAATAGTCAACAAATTCTCCACTTTGTATGGAGCCCAAATCTTCATTACCGTGTTCAGAAGAGTCCGAAACTGCTCGTACACTGAGCAACATAAATGCAATCCACACCTTACTTAATTTAGATCCATTTTAATGTTATCCGTCTCTGGGGTCCGTTCGTCCTTTTATCCAATTAGTGTGGAGGCTAAAGCGGCCAGAGCTTTATCTTAATACGTAATTTTCGCCTTCATGGCGTGGTGGCTAGATAAAGGGCTTAACCATTTAAAGGCCAGTGCTAACTATAACTTCTATTTTTTTGGTTTCGTATGATTCTCAGAATAAACAGCGATTATTTACTTAAACAGAATTACCAGTGTATCTATGTAATGGAGGAGTGTTGTTTTGTTTCTTCGGCTTCAAAGGATTAATTAAGAGAGACCTTATTTCAGCCTATAACTTGTGATGTTTTGGAACTTTAAAATTCGCAACTCTAAAGGCGAGTGTATTTATTACCATTTTGTATGTAGAAATAAAATAATGGAAGGTGTATCTTACACCGTCTCGCTTGCACAAAAAGAGAATAAAATGAACGAGATAATTATTTGGACACCGCATATCAGCTGTACGTGTTAAGAACCACAAGTTTCTCATCTCGAAGTTGTTTACCATGGACGGCCATGTCTTTTCTAATCTCCCAATAATTTCACGGTCGGATTGAATCGGCCAGAGCGCTCTTTAGCTGACAAATTACGCGGAAAGCACTCCGCAGATGCAGTACGTCACTCTGCACTGCAAGATTGTCAGGTTGGTTAACCAAGCTTACTTTACTGGCAATACCAGGCTCTTTCAGCTCGTATATACAACGCAATAATTTTTAAGCTTAGACTTATACCAACCCCTTGTATGCAAAACTCTCTCATTTATGGTGAAGCAATCAAAGGGTGCACAAGAATGGGATTTCGTTGTGTGCTTAGTGCCCAGCCGTTGTTTCTATGCTCAAACTTGTTTTTAGTCTCCATATTATCACAAGTGATGCTTCGGTTTTTTTTGTTCATTTGTGAATTGTTGTTTCTTTTTCTTTCTGCCTATCTTTAATTTTTCTTTCTCACGTATGAAAGGTGTATGCAATCTATAAGGCGAAGAAAGCGTAAATTTATGTGTGTATCTGAACAACGCACCATGTAAGGATTTAGGATGATTGGAGGTATAACTCCTTGCATTCTCAACTTTGGCGCTAGAGTGAGGTATGTGGCCAAGTTCATTTTTTGGTCGCTTTACCCCCCGGGAAAAAGGCCCGGATACCTATTTGATACCAGGCTTCATTAGCCCAAAGCTGTTCTAGACGTGAAGTCGTTGAGAAAAATTTCCGCCTCGTCCAAAAATCGAACCGTGATCGTCCAGGTCGTAGATTACAAAGAGAGTTTTAAGTAACGTTTCCGAGTCCATATCCTTTATTTACATATTTTAAAATACTGCTTCGTAATCACAAAGAATGTTCTAGGAAACTGCTTTGAACTGAACTATGGGCCATTATTCTCTCCCCGTATACTATTACAACACTCTCTCCTCGATGTACCTTAATTATCTGCAAGTACTGTGCCACTCACCTAACCTAACCTAAGCCAGCAGATATACGCCTTATTAGCTACCAACACTCATTACGTCCAGTGACGTGATCGCTGGTGTAGCTGAACAGGGGTTTCTCCTAAACATGTGTCCAAACAACACAGTAGTAGATGGCATTGATTTGTTATGTTGAAAGCAGCAGTGTTTCTTCAGACTGATATGAGAATTTGTTCCTGCAAATTAGTTTTGGCAATTGCTAAGTGTGCTTGTGAATCTTGGTCTGGCATTCAAAAGGAAGAACACAGAATTGAGGGTGTTTGAGAATGTTTGAACCAAAGGGTGGGGAAACGACAGATTTAATTTTATTTGTGGTTTACTTAACGATGCTGTCAATAGCTTAGACCAGTATTTCTCAACCGGAGGTCTGCAAGATATGCCAAAGGGTCCGCATGTTGAATAGATTATACACTCTTTCATTTTTATGCTGTATTGCTCTAAGTTTAAGCATTTTACATCACATTTTTACTTTGAATTGGAGTAAAATACAAGGCGAAAAAACTTTACCTTCTAATATTTATATCCCTGTTTTAGTTGATTTAGTTTATTTCTTTTAGTGAATTTTGTTTATCTGTATTTGATCAAAATATACTAGATATTTTTGGGAAGGGGTCCGCTATGCCAAGGATGTAGAAAAATACCGAATGGGACTAAAACGCGTCAAATGATTGGGTGATAATGATTAATAAATTGGAAAGGAAATTGAAGGGAAGTGGCTGTGGCCTGATTTGAGGTACTATCCAACATTTGCCTGGTGGTATCGAGAAAATCCACGAAAACCCTGGCCTACTTGAAACTAGGACCTCCCGAATACGAAGTAAAATCGCTAACCACTCGGCAGCAACAACAAAAAAGAAAAAAAACTTATAAATAATAAATGAAATTCTAATGGAATTTCGGTCTGCATGATGTTTTTTGTTGTTTAGTACGGGCCCAGTAATGTAGGTGTGGGGAATCGGAGATACAAAGCCTTTAAGATCCGGAAAGGTGAAGTGGTTTGGAGTAGGCGTCTCATAAAATATACTTTTCAAACAGAAGTTACGGCTTAACAGGTCAAACCGCCTTCTAACATATGACCAGAAATTTCGAAACCTTTTCTGATTACACATTCTTGTGAATTAGATAACAGTTTTCGTAGTGTTTCTTTTTTCGAGAAGTTTGGTTATGGAGTACTGAACATATACAGGATGAGTCAAAAGTATGTTTACAAACTTTGTGTGCGTGTTCCAGGATCAAAAATTAGAAAAAAAAAGTTCATTTGAACATGGGGTCGCAAATCATTCATTTTCAAAATAATAGCCAAAAATAATTTTCAGTGAATGACTTTATGTCAAAGTGAATCCAGCTTCCAGCAAAGATTTTCAATGAACGTTTGGGCAGGAACTGTTGGCGACATGCTTACTGGTCCACACATGCTTCCATCACGTCTAAGAGGACTTTCATATCAGGGATTCTTAAGAAGATACTTGCCACGTCTCCATGAAGATGTACCACTGAATACAAGAAGACAAATTTGGTTTATGCACGACGGAGCTCCAGCACACTTCTCCCATCGCGTCAGAGATCAAAATGTCTCATAGGTCCTAAAATAGCTAAAGAACCTATATAGACCAAAGGGCTAGTAATGTAAATTTAGGTTAATTTATGTGGGTTATTTTAGGTTAGGTTAGAGTGGGTTGTTAGGGTAGGTTATGTTACGTAACATTGTTTGGTTGCCTTAAGTTGTGTTGAGTTATGTTGTGATGGATGAAGTATGGTATCAGATCAAGTGTTTGCTGTACCGACTACATGCCTTGTGAACACGGCAATGAAACTTCAGGTTCAGGGAAAGACTGGAAATATATTGAATATGTGAGCATACCGTTAGCTTGTCAAGAAGGACTTTGTAGATGTAGTTAAATATTGCAAAATAAAGTTTATTTTATTTGTTTCGTGTGCCAGAAATATGCTTTCCTACGTCAATAGCTGAAATGTCATCTCGTCTTTAATCGAATCGTGTGACAGACACTAGATCCTGGCCGAATCTATCACCTGCAGTTATTATAAGCTAATGAATTATGACAAGGAACATTGAATTGAAAATTTAATGTGAAAGTGATTATCTACTTTAAACAATAATGTGACACAACATAGAAGTTTACATAACCAGATATTAAGATAGAAGTAATTTTGGTATTGAGTTACATGACATATCGTAATAACATAGGAGCTTTTATTATTATTTTTTATTGTGATTGACGTTTTCATAAAATGCTGTGTGTAGCGAGCGGAAGGCTCTGAAAAGTTTATTTGTCTTTTTAATGATGATTGAATTGTGTTTTGTAATAGATTTTATGAAGGCTGTTTGTACCAAGACTCGGTATTTTCTCAGAAACGGGCATATTTTGCAAATCAGAATTCTTTAGAGAAATTCTGATCGTTTAACCCTTTTATTTGGAATTCTAGTACAGTTCAGAACCATCTGGATTTTTATGTGTTGTTTGCATGAAGCGCATAAACTAAAAGCTAGTGGGGAAGTTGTGTCTGTCCCTTCATATATTTCATCTCCGAAAGTATTGTAAAGATTTACGTTAAATTTGGTATTGAGGATCTACATAAAACAATATCGGACAAATGCAATTTGGATTATTGACGGTCCGGTATAAGTCTACTATAGACCGTATGAAAAGTAGCCTTAACTCCTAGAAAAATGGTTGATCGATCAGTTATCTTATTTAATGAAAATTCTTCAGTTTCAGACTCATATCTTTGATGTTAGGGAGAAGGACTGGAGTCAGTACAAATTACGTTTGATTCAAGCCCCTCCTACCGAACACCAAAGAAAGAAGTTGGAATGTGATCATGAAAAGGCGGCTGTGGCTTATTTTAAGTCGCTGTCCCGGCATTCACCTGAAGAGACTGAACAAACAAAATAATTCTATCAGGATAGCTGGTACCTCCTAAGATTCAGACCTAGTGAAGAGCTTGTAGCTGTAGGAATGTGCTCGTTAAGATATACCAAAGATCTGAACATAGAATTTTATTAATTGAAGATAAAACATGTGGATAAATGAAGGTCTCAGATGTTAAGCTACACGCATCCTATATCTCGGCATTAGATGGAAGAATATACATTTACCGTAAAGACTTAGGTAAGTTATTAAATCTCTATTGCTGATTTGATCATTTGTAAATATGGCATATTTTAGTTTCTTTTAAAGTAAGATAGTTTAATTTCATAAGTCCTTTTCAAGCTAAAAGCTCTAGTTTCAACAGCAGTTATGCAAATTATTATTCTATTTAGAATTCGCATTTAAAAGTTGCAAAAGAGCGCTTATTAACTTCGCCATGTCTGTCTGCCTGTTTGTCCGCCTGTCCACATGTGACAACGAGAAAATGGTTGCATGGATTTTCGTAACATTTGATACTGGGTAGTTGCACTAAAATTTGTGGCTGGGTGCGAAATCCCCAGCTAGCCGCGCTATCACTTGGGGAATCCTCCGTAGTGACACCATAACACAGACGGAGAGGCGTCACGCAATCCACTCATTTACCTCAGACAACTCTGACCCGCCAGAATTGTGAATATGCTTACATTTCATAATTTATTTATTTCCTTCTTTTATTCTTTCATTTTGTCTATCCATCTTTCTTTCCTTCTTTGTTTCGCTGTTTCTGTCTGAGGACACACGGCCTAATGGCTCTTCCTTACAGCCGAAGTGTTGATGTTTCCCGCTACAAACTATGCAACTGTGAACATGCAGTACATTTTGTTTCGCGTTGCACAGTGGCAGTCCCTAAGTGTAACCTATTTATCACGTGCATTAGAATGGTAGGAATGTCTGCGCACTGCCTGCATGGGCTTTAAACTTTTTTTAAAAAAAACCGGACGGAAGCTTCGTAATTTTGCACACAATTTGAACTAAGCAGAGTTGTTTCATGACGACGGTCAGCCCCTGTTTCAGATAACTCCTTTGATTAAGGTTTTCTTAAAACTGCGACAAAGGAATGAGGAATGCCTTGCCTAGCAGCCATGCAGGTA
The DNA here is from genome assembly GCF_977971745.1 of Zootermopsis nevadensis. NCBI lineage: Eukaryota > Metazoa > Arthropoda > Insecta > Blattodea > Termopsidae > Zootermopsis > Zootermopsis nevadensis. The sequence continues at coordinate 15,736,631 of NW_028259142.1, forward strand.
AGGCGATTCCGGACATACTATTGTCTGGTTTGCGTTGTCAGGAAACAAGAAAGTTTTGGTTTCAGTAATAACCAACATTATATAGATAATATTCATGGTCATTATGCTACATCATCTAGCATTAGACGCACTGCCGTTAAATATGACTTCATTATACAGACCACTTTTTTAATACTTTGTATTATGTTTTATTTTTTATCGTAGAAAGGAACACCATACCATCCAAACCTTTACTTTAAATCAATAACTCAGAAGTCCATGATAATTTATTTTTAGATAGGCAGTGAATAACTGTATTAAAATCGAATAAATTATTAAATTAAACAAAACTATTTAAAGAAAACAAAATAAAAGTAGCTTTCAAAACAAAAAACACAATAAAAAACATCCTCAAACAAAAACCACCAATAGATATATATAATCAATACAACTTACCAGGTATATACAAATTAAAATGTAAAGATTGCCCGTTAACATATATAGGTAAAACCGGCCGCACATTCACACACAGATATAAAGAACATATTGCAGCTTTAAAACACAACAAAGATAATTCTGCATACGCCAAACATATTCTGAATACCGGACACGCATACAATACAATAACAAAAACAATGGACGTTCTAAAAATAGTACAAAATAAGAGACATAGAGATACAATAGAAAAATATCATATACAGCAAACATTTAAACAAAACATTTGCCTAAACGATAATAATATTTACCTTAATAACCCCATCTTTAATGCCCTTCAGATCCTTGACCCCAACCCCGACAACCACCTTTCACTTACTCTCCCTACAAGCAACCACAATCAGTATTGAACCATGACTGTTCGGATACGTTAGTACTTCTAGACAACTCCAGACACATCAACGTGTCTACTCTCCCATCTTTGGTATGTTTAATTTTACTTTCCAATTTTTTAATTATTATTATTTCATTTTGTTTTCTATATCCATTCATATTCATAAGTGTTTCTTTGAATCATTTGCTTTGCAGACCGATGTAGAACATCAAAAGCATTCACTCCAAACAATACATTCGCTCCAATATGTGAAAATAATATGGATATGAGCATCACCAAAAAACTACACAACAGAAATTGTAGTTGAGTTTTAAGTTTATTGATATAATTTTACACCTGAAGATGGTTCGATGAAACCGAAACATATTGTAAAAAATGTTCCAAATGTAAATCGATTATTCGATGTGGAACATAAAATGATAATTTAATTATCTTATTTGTAAATTTTAAATTTTAAATATAATTGTGATTAGACGGACAAAACCGAATAATTAATTTAATATTTGATTCACAATATGACGAAATTATACTATCTTACGAATAAATTATGTTTGTAGCCTAAGAGTCCAACACTGAGCATTTCTGCTGTTGCCACCACGTTAGAAAATCGTATTGATGTCACATACGAATTAAAGGAAGAAGGAATTTAGACTAATAGTGGGCCTGAAGCTTGGGGAATTTCATACCAAGTTTAAGGAAAATCCATAGATATGTACAAAACTTATTAGGCTGGGACAAACTGAGTCTCACATAAATAGACGTTTTGCCGTAGGATTAATCGATTGTTATGTTATTTACAATGATGCCTTTATGCAGCTATATAAATAAGTCTTTATGTGCCACAGAATGTTTTAAGAACATTTTATCTTTAAAAATATATTTAATAGAAGGTACAGGATATCAGTGTAAGAAGCCGGGATAATTATGAGTGATAAGTTGGGAGAGATGTGGAAGGAGGTACTCGTGACCTCCTTTATGTGAGATTTGAGGTTATCACGGCGGTGAGGATGTTGATGATGCCCTTTCATGAGTTTTGGCACCGTGTAGATTTGTCGATAGATGTCAACGTTTTGGAGAAAAACACTGCCTCTATTATTTTCTGGGCTGAAGCCGACGAGTCTGCACGGCGCCAAATCCCAGAAGGACATCATCACTTTAGCCAGCGAGGATACCCTGTCTGTGATGCGAGATTCGCATCCGGCTCCTCCTGAATACAAAGCACGATTAATAACGAGAAATTCGGTTGCTTGTACTTGTCTGTCGTTATAAAGTAAGGGCTATTCATACGCTAAATTTCAAGTAATGGGTTTTTAAAATTCAGATTGCACAAGATATTTCTGATACACTTTCACGCTTCAGAGGGCCATTGCTTTGAAAATGTACGTTGTTCTTGTTACAGAATTTTCGGACTTTACATCGCACTGATTTATGTCCGCTGCTGTTTTATATCAGCAACGTGAACCGGAATTAGGTTTTCTGTGCCACAGTGTATTTTAAAAAAAAACTCTTGCTTTGAACAAGACAATTTAATAAAACGTACAGGGGTCACAAAACTGCCTGGCGTTGTGCAGCTTTTCGAAAGAACTCTTGCCACTCAATTGAAAAACCAACACACACATTCATGAACTAAATCCCTTAACATTAACAAATTATGACCGACCAACCAATCAACATTGCTTATTACGTAGAAGCATAAATAACTGGGAATTGCGATTTATTTAGATCACCGCAAAGTCGAATACGGCCCAAACTGAAGTTTGAGACCCCTGACCTATAAGTAGCGTATGACAGTTTATCTTCGTATGGTTTAAATTACCATCGCAGTTATCAAATGAGCGGACAGACTTAAAGTCCTGTTTCACAATGTTATCCGTAGTAAACATCAGAACTCGTAAAATCTACGGAACAAGCCGTATCTCACTACGGACCGTTGTCTTCTTTTGTTTACATCGTGCAGCCTAAACAATCCAAGCAGCCATATTATGGGACACTTTTAAAAGTTATGTCACAGCTTGGCTTATGGAAGATAATTTTACTTTCAGTCTCAGTAACTTAGTGTAACTGATGGAGTTGAGGAGTGTCCTACATTATGAAGGGTCAGCACGGATCACTGAGGTATGGTGTGGGAGAGGAGTGCCTGAATGTTTTGTCTTCTAAAATTTTCAACGGATGTCGATGAAATATTATACCCTTGAAGTTTCGGAGATTTTTTGTGAGAAAAATCTAATTCACGTGAAGTTGAAGTCTAAGCTTATAAATTTTATAAAAATGTCTCATCATACAAACAAGATGTACTAGGCTGTGTGGTATAAAGTTAAGATATGATTAAATGAGAACTAAAACTTTTATTTGGGCGCTTTTTCTGAGTACGAGTAATCATTTGAATTAGGCCCGAACCCGGCTTGGACTCGACTATTATCTGTGCTAACAGGCCCAGGCCGTGTACACCACTAGTGTAGGCTTTGGAGTACAGACATGGGTCATGGTCATCTTTTATGTTGGGATTTCACATCGGGATTCAGTTGAGACTTTGTGATGTATATGGATCACCTAAGAAGTATTGTTAAAATGCTGGAGTTAGATGTTGGAGAAAATAAATGAATACAAAACATTGGTGGGGAAATCTCTTGGAAAACGGGCACTTGAACGGGGAAGGAGTTGTGAGGGTATTACGACATGCCTAATGACAGGCTTCGACATTAGGAGTGTTAAGCCTCCTTATGTTTCTACCACAGGTTAGTTTAGTTAGTTTATCTTACGCGATTATTACTTTTACTAACAATCTCTTGGTTTTCTAAGAATGAAATTTTGTAGTTTGAAGGCTCCTTTTGGTGCAGAACATATTTAGAACCAGGGCGCTGGATTAACGGATCCGCTGTCTGGGAAGGAAATTTTGGGAACGTGGGTAGTGGAAACCTGTTCTAATTTACAATCCGACAGCAACTGTCTCAATACCTGTTTTTCATCCCGGTCACCTGCGTACTAGATCTATTTGACACCTGCAAATATCGGACCAATACGCGACTGGGCTTGATCCTAAGTGGACATTTCCGTTGTCTGGTTAAAGAATTATCTTCTCAATGAGGCCCTGTTCGTAAAGTTAATACTTACCAGTAGGTAGTAGGTAGCAGATGAAAGGAAATATCTGCATTAACCCTGTGGGGCCGATGATCGTCTAAATAATATTTACAAACATTGTCCGTACTGCAAAGAAAACAATATTTCTTCGTTAAAAAGACCAGTTGGTGGGTAGTCTACTATTTAAGAACATAGTCAACAGAAGATGGTCACAGAGAGCTTTGTAAAGCCAAGTTAAGTTACTTAAAGTGAACGAAAACAAGACAAAGATTTTTCCAGGAAAAAACAAGGGTGGGAGAATATTATACTTGTATATAGAAACAGATGTCGAAGTAGACTTCTGAGGAAAATACTAGACCATTTTGGAGAGTGGTTGAAGATGGAAGGATAATAGTAAAATAGGTCTTAAAGCGATTGAATATGTGGATAAGGACTGGATTTGTTTTGGTCGAGATACAGCCCACCGGTGGGCTGTTGTGAAAGCGGCAATGAACCTTCGGTTTCCATAGAAGGACAGAGACTATCGGCTTTTCAAGAGTGACTTAAAACCGATATTTTAAAACTTGAAATTAAATCTGAATGAAAGGATCGGTGAAGAAATGAAGAAAATACATGTTTAGCCAACTGGTTATGCTAGGTTAGGTAAGGCCAGGTTAACAGCATTCCTACACGCACACTTCACACTGTGTCAGGACAGGAAAGCCGACCTAAACATTTAGGCTGAGGGACAAACTAATACGAAGTTATTTGTACTTTGGTTTATAATTTTTTGAGTTGTGACTCAAGTTGTTTTATGAACACTTTTATTACATCATGTTACTTGGGCCCTATTAATTCTTATATGGCAACGTACTGTGGACAGTGCTTGAGAATTTTAAAATTATACGCTGCGCTAGATTAATGTTGAACGTAGGGAACGCTGAATTTTAAAGAGCGCATGTACGTAAAATGTGAAAATTATTGACTATATAAATTTCTATTCTTATGTTCGTTAACATATCGAAGTTTTATTACCTTTCCTTCTTCATAATGACAAGGCCATTATTAAATTTCGTTTAACATGGTTTGTACGGTTCTATGTTTTGTGACGTCATATACTGTTTTGCCATCTGTCGCTTTCACTTACAGACAGATATGACAAATTGCTGAGTCGCACGATCTCTCTCTCTTTCCCCCCTCCCTCATATTAGTAACACTGTAAACCATTCTTTAACTATTAGCTGCCATTTTACTGGTACTGGACTTGTCCGAGTCTGTGTACTTGAGATGCCTTCTACGTTTTAATAGAACCTGGTTAAAGCATAACCAGGATAGATCGAAAAATATTTTTCATGGGTTTTCTTGATCCTGAGGATGTAGGGAGAAAATTAATTTTCGATTAGTTCCAATGAGTGGTCACTGATATAACTACAAGGAATGTCAGTACAATGTCAACTAGTCACCTGAAGATGGTAGTAAAGCCAATCCCCTAAACGTCATTATTTCAAGTACATCTCAGACAGTGGACGGTGTCCAGCAAAGTGTTCTTATGAAGTTCTAATGAACATACAACCGAATGTTCAGTATAGTAATCGGCGGCAAATACCTTTGATTAAGTTGTCTAATCGGCCGGGCCCATGTTATTATAGACTGAGCGGAGTGAAACAAATGCAGTGTGCGTTTAATGGTAACGCCGTGCTCTGTGATCACCATTGCGTTTTAGCCTCCTCCCATCATAATGGAGGAATATAGACTGTGGGTTTTTGAGGACGATGCGATGAGGTAATATTTGGGACTGAGAGGTGAAGAAATACAAGAACGATTTAGAAACTTAGTGCAGAGCTTTATAATTTATAGACTTTTCTTCACCTAATACTGTTAGAATAAATGAGTGAAGGAAGACAGGTGCGGAATAAGACAAGACATGCACACAAAGTTTTTGTCAGAGAAACTGAAGTGAGCGTTGTTGATGAAATTTGGACTTGAAAGCGAGAACTGGATACAATGACAGGTTCATATGAATTCGGTAATGAACGTGTGGCCTCAATAAAAGTAAGGAATTTCTTGACTTACTGGACAGTTACAAGGTTTGTAAGAACAATCCTGTTAAATTCAGTTGGTATGATAATAACAGCACGGATTTAGTCAGATGAGAGTTGACGTGGCGTTTGATGAATTATTCCGGAGATAGAACGTTGTGGGCACTGACTGGAGGGCTAGCTTCACGGCGTAGCCTGTCAGGCTACATGTTACAATTAGTTAGTTCGTAGAGCTACCGATCTGTATACAAGGGGGACTTGAAATTTGGTTCTGAAATGTAACATAAGTGTTTACAAGCCGCGAGCACGCCCATAAGGAATCCCTGTTTACTGATCATATACATTAAATGAATTGACTTCCGATATTTACAGGCCATTGCATTCACGTTTTTAAGGTTATGTTGTTGAAAGCGTTGGTCCTCTTTCATTCAATGCCGAGGTATTAAAGTCCAGGGGTTTTACGAATTGAGACGTTTAAATTTTTCTAGATACTTTGAAATTGATATATTCAAACGCATTTTTCTGCCGATCTGCAGTAATCTGAGTGACCATATTTATGTAAAAATGAGGTCACGTATAGGTCAACGTCATATGGAAGTCACGACAAAATCGGAAAACTAGTTTCCCAGATAGGGGTATTTAAAATGTTCAAGGTCAAATATTTTCACGCTTATTTCTGCCAAACCGTAAATACCTGGTTGACCATACTCATGTCAAAATGAGGTCACGTATAGGTCAACGTCATATAAATGTCACGACAAAATCGGCCCACTAGTTTCCCAGATAAGGGTCTCTAAAAGTTTCAAGGTCATATCTTCACGCTCATATCCGCTAAACCATAAATTCCTGGTTGACCATACTCATGTTAAAATGAGTTCACGGATAGGTCAAGGTTATACCAAGACCGCGACAAGATCACGCAACCTGTTTGAGAATTAGAGGCGTCAATGTTTCCAAGGCCATTCGAAATACTATTTTCTCACGCATATACATAGAGAACTGTAGGAATCTGAGTGACATTGCACTCACCATTTAGAGGTCATAGATATGTCAAGGTCATGTGAAGGTCACAATATATACTCAATGCCTAATTTTTGTTGGGATAAATTCCGTTAGTTAGTGTTAAGTTGGGTTGGGTTAAGTTAGGTTAGGATGATTAAGTTAGGATAGGTTGGGTTAAGTTAGGTTAGGTTAGGTTAGGTTGGGTTAGGTTGGTTGGGTTAGGTTAGGTTAGGTTGGGTTAGGTTAGGATGATTAAGTTAGGATAGGTTGGGTTATGTTACGGTAGGTTAGGTTAGGTTGGGTTAGGTTTGAGTCGAATGTGTTCATGTTTTGTTCCTTTGCGTTGCTTTGTGTAGTTAAGTTTGTGTCGTTTTAGCTTTTGTTATTACGGAATAGGTGTGTTGTGATCACGTATCTGTCGTTGTTATTAAAATTCAACGGTCATTAGAAAACTAATTTCTCTCACACTTAATTCTGAAGAAACATATACACGGTGAACATACTCTCGTATCGTTGTGGTCACGTACAAATCAAGGTCATTCACAGACGCATTATAAGTACCTGAATTGTCCGAGTAGAGGCCTTTAAAGTTTGCAAGGTATTTAGAAAGTGATTTTTTTAAACGCATTTTTCTGCCGATCTGCGAGAATCTGAGTGATCATATTTATGTCCGTTAGAAGTTACAGAGAGGCCTTGAAATTTTTCAAGATATTTCGAAAGTAATTTTTTTCAAACTCATTTTTCTTCCTATCTGCAGGAATCTGGGTGACCATAGTAATGTCCGTTTGAGGTCACACATCGGTCGCCTTCATGTCATAGTCACGAAAATAACAGTCGGTGGGTTTTGCAGGTAGAGGCTTTTAAATTTCTCAAGGTCATTCGAAGATAATTTTTCTAACGCATATATCTGCCGACCTGTAATAATCTGAGTGCCAATACTCATGTCAGATTGAGGTAACGGACAGGTCGTCCTCATGTCTTACTCACGGCAATACAAGTTCAGGATTTTTACGAATACAGGCCTTTAAATTTTTCAAGATATTTCGAAAGTCATTTTTTTCAAACGCATTTCTCTTCCGATCTGCAGGAATCTGGGTGACCATATTAATGTCCGTTTGAGGTCAAGCACAGGTCGCATTCATGTCATGGTTACGACAATATCAGTCCAAGGGTTTTCCGAATAGAGGCTTTTGAATTTCTCAAGGTTATTCTAAGGTCAAATTTTCAAGCTCATATTTTTGCCGATCTTTAAGAATCTGAGTGACAATACTCATGTCAAATTTTAGGTAACGGACAGGTCGTCCTCATGTCTTAGTCACGGCAATATGTATTCAGGGGTTTTACTAATACAGGCCTTTAAATTTTTCAAGTTATTTTGAAAGTCACTTTTTTCAAATGCATTTTTCTTCCGATCTGCAGGAATCTTGGTGACCATATTAATGTCCGTTTGAGGTCACGCACAGGTCGCATTCATGTCATGGTTACGACAATATCAGTCCAAGGGTTTTCCGAATAGAGGCTTTTGAATTTCTCAAGGTTATTCGAAGGTCAAACATTCAAATTCATATTTCTGCCGATCTGTAAGAATCTGAGTGACAAAACTCATGTCAGATTGAGGTAACGGACAGGTCGTCCTCATGTCTTAGTCACGGCAATATAAGTTCAGGGTTTTTACGAATAAAGGCCTATAAATTTTTCAAGATATTTCGAAAGTCATTTTTTTCAAACGCATTTTTCTTCCGATCTGCAGGAATCTGGGTGACCATATTAATGTCCGTTTGCGGTCACGCACAGGTCGCATTCATATCATGGTTACGACAATATCAGTCCATGGGTTTTCCGAATAGAGGCTTTTGAATTTCTCAAGGTTATTCGAAGGTCAAACATTCAAGCTCATATTTCTGCCGATCTGTAAGAATCTGAGTGACAATAATCATGTCAGATTGAGGTAACGGACAGGTCGTCCTCATGTCTTAGTCACGGCAATATAAGTTCAGGATTTTTACGAATACAGGCCTTTAAATTTTTCAAGATATTTCGAAAGTCATTTTTTTCAAACGCATTTTTCTTCCGATCTGCAGGAATCTGGGTGACCATATTAATGTCCGTTTGAGGTCACGCACAGGTCGCATTCATGTCATGGTTACGACAATATCAGTCCAAGGGTTTTCCGAATAGAGGCTTTTGAATTTCTCAAGGTTATTCGAAGGTCAAACTTTCAAGCTCATATTTCTGCCGATATGTAAGAATCTGAGTGACAATACTATTGTCAGATTGAGGTAACGATCAGGTCGTCCTCATGTCTTAGTCACGTCAATATAAGTTCAGGGATTTTACGAATAGAGGCCTTTACATTTTTTAAGTTATTTTGAAAGTCATTTTTTCAAACGCATTTTTTTCCGATCTGCAGGAATCTGGGTGACCATATTAATGTTTGTTTGAGGTAACGCACAGGTCGCCTTCATGTCATAGTTACCACAATATCAATCCATGGGTTTTTCGAATAGAGGCTTTTGAAATTCTCAAGGTTATTCGAAGGTCAAACTGTATCTAGGAAACCATTGGACCGATTTTGTCGTAGATTCCATATGAACTTGACCTATACGTGACCTCATTCTAACAGGAGTATGGTGTGAGTGTGATCGATCAGGTATTTACGGTTTGGCAGAAATAGTCGTGAGAATATACAACCTTGAGAATATTTCAAGACCCGTATCTAGGAAACTATTGGGCCCATTTAGTCGTGGCATCTATATGGCCTTGACCAATACCTGAACTCAATGTGACATGAATATGTTCGACCAGGTATTTAAGGTTTGGCAGAAATGATCGTGAGAATATATGACCTTGAGAATGGTTCAAGACCCGTATCTAGGAAACTCTTGGGCCCATTTCGTAGTGGCGTCTATATGGCCTTCACCAATACCTGAACACAGTGTGACATGAGTATGGTTTACCAGGTGTGTAACGTTTGGCAGAAATAATCGTGAGAAGATATGACCTTGGGAATTTCTCAAGACCTGTACCTTGAAAACTATATGACCGATTTTGTCTTAGATTCCATATGACCGTGAACTTTACGTGACCTCATTCTGACATAAGTTTGGTCGATCAAGTATTTACGGTTTGGCAGAAATAGTCGTGAGAAGATACGACCTTGAGAATATTTCAAGACCCGTATCTAGGAAACTATTGGGTCGATTTTGTCGTGGCATCCACATGGCCTTGACAAATACCTGAAGTCAGTGCGACATGAGTATGTTCGACCAGGTATTTAAGGTTTGGCATAAATAATTGTGAGAAGATATGACCTTGAGAATATTTCAAGACCCGCGTCTAGGAAACTATTGGGCCCATTTTGTCGTGGCGTCTATATGGCCTTGACCAATACCTGAACACAGTGTGACATGAGTATGTTCGACCAGGTGTGTAACGTTTGGCAGAAATAATCGTGAGAAGATATGACCTTGGGAATTTCTCAAGACCTGTACCTAGAAAAATATTGGACCGATTTTGTCGTAGATTCCATATGACCGTGACCTTTACGTGACCTCATTCTGACATAAGTTTGGTCCATCAAGTATTTACGATTTGACAGAAATAGTCGTGAGAAGATACGACTTTGAGAATATTTCAAGACCCGTATCTAGGAAACTATTGGGCCGATTTTGTCGTTGCATCCATGCGGCCTTGAACAATATCTGAACTCAGTGTGACATGAGTATGGTCGACCAGGTGTGTAACGTTTGGCAGAAATAATAGTGAGAATATATGACCTTCGGAATTTCTCATGACCTGTATCTAGGAAACTATTGGACCGATTTTGTCGAAGATTCCATATGACCTTGATTTATACGTGACCTCATTCTGACATGAGTATGGTCGATCAGGTATTTACGGTTTGGCAGAAATTGTCGTGAGAAGATACGACCTTGAGAATATTTCAAGACCCGTATCTAGGAAATTATTGGGCCGATTTTGTCGTGGCATCCACATGGCCTTGACAAATACCTGAAGTCAGTGTGACATGAGTATGTTCGCATAGGTATTTAAGGTTTGGTAGAAATGATTGTGAGAAGATATGACCTTGAGAATATTTCAAAACCCGTTTCTAGGAAACTATTGGTCCGATTTTTCGTGGCATTCCATACGGCCTTGACCAATACCTGAACTCAGTGTGACATGAGTATGGTCGACCAGGTGTGTAACGTTTGGCAGAAATAATCGTGAGAAGATATGACCTTCGGAATTTCTCAAGACCTGTATCTAGGAAACTATTGGACCGATTTTGTCGTAGATTCCATATGACCTTGTTCTATACGTCACATCATTCTGACATGAGTTTGGTCGACCAGGTATTTAAGGGTTGGCAGAAATAATCGTGAGAAAATATGACCTTGAGATTATTTGAAGACCAGTATCTAGGAAACTATTGGACCCATTTCGTCGTGGCATCTATATGGACTAGACCAATACTTGAACTCAGTGTGACATGAGTATGGTAGACCATGTGTGTAAGGTTTGGCAGAAATAATCGTGAGAAAATATGACCTTCGTAATTTCTGAAGACCTGTACTAGGAATCTATTGAACCGACTTTGTCGTAAATTCCATATGCCCTTGACCTTTACGTGACTTCATTCTGACATGAGTATGGTCGATCAGGTACTTACGGTTTGGCAGAAATAGTCGTGAGAAGATACGACCTTGAGAATATTTCACGACCCGTATCTGGGAAACTATTGGGCCGATTTTGTTGTGGCATCCACATGGCCTTGACAAATACCTGAAGTCAGTGTGACATGAGTATGTTCGACCAGGTATTTAAGGTTTGGCAGAAATAATTGTGAGAAGATATGACCTTGAGAATATTTCAAGACCCGTATCTAGGAAACTATTGGGTCGATTTTGTCGTTGCATCCATGTGGCCTTGAACAATATCTGAACACAGTGTAACATGAGTATGGTCGACCAGGTCTGTAACGTTTGGCAGCAATAATCGTGAGAATATATGACCTTCAGAATTTCTCATGACCTGTATATAGGAAACTATTGGACCGATTTTGTCGAAGATTCCATATGACCTTGATCTATACGTGACCTCATATTGACATGAGTATGCTCGATCAGGTATTTACGGTTTGGCAGAAATTGTCGTGAGAAGATACGACCTTGAGATTATTTCAAGACGCGTATTTAGGAAATTATTGGGCCGAGTTTTGTCGTGGCATCCACATGGCCTTGACAAATACCTGAAGTCAGTGTAACATGAGTATGTTCGCATAGGTATTTAAGGTTTGGTAGAAATGATCGTGAGAAGATATGACCTTGAGAATATTTCAAAACCCGTATCTAGGAAACTATTTGTCCGATTTTTCGTGGCATTCCATACGTCCTTGAACAATACCTGAACTCAGTGTGACATGAGTATTGTCGACCAGGTGTGTAACGTTTGGCAGAAATAATCGTGAGAAGATATGACCTTTGGAATTTCTCAAGACCTGTATCTAGGAAACTATTGTCCGATTTTGTCTTAGATTCCACATGACCTTGTTCTATACGTGACCTTATTCTGACATGAGTTTGGTCGACCAGGTATATAAGGGTTGGCAGAAATAATCGTGAGAAATTATGACCTTGAGAATATTTCAAGACTCGTATCTAGGAAACTATTGGACCCATTTTGTCGTGGCATCTATATGGCCTAGACCAATACTTGAACTCAGTGTGACATGAGTATGATCGACCGGGTGTTTAACGTTTGCCAGAAATAATCGTGAGAAGATATGACCTTCGGAATTTTTCAAGACCTGTACCTAGGAATCTATTGAACCGATTTTGTCGTTAATTTCATATGACCTTGACCTTTACGTGACTTCATTCTGACATGACTATGGTCGATCAGGTATTTACCTTTTGGCAGAAATAGTCGTGAGAAGGTACGACCTTGAGAATATTTCAAGACCCGTATCTAGGAACATATTGGGTCGATTTTGTCGTGGCATCCACATGGCCTTGACAAATACCTGAAGTCAGTGTGACATAAGTATGTTCGATCAGGTATTTAAGGTTTGGAATAAATAATTGTGAGAATATATGACCTTTAGAATATTTCAAGACCCGCGTCGAGGAAACTATTGGGCCCATTTTGTCGTGGCGTCTATATGGCCTTGACCAATACCTGAACACAGTGTGACATGAGTATGGTCGACCAGGTGTGTAAGGTTTGGCAGAAATAATCGTGAGAAAATATTACCTTCGGAATTTCTCAAGACCTGTACCTAGGAATCTATTGAACCGATTTTGTCGTAAATTCCATATGACCTAGACCTTTACGTGACTTCATTCTGACATGTGTATGGTCAATCAGGTATTTACGGTTTGGCAGAAATAGTCGTGAGAAGATACGACCTTGAGAATATTTCAAGACCCGTATCTAGGAACCTATTGGGTCGATTTTGTCGTGGCATCCACATGGCCTTGACAAATACCTGAAGTCAGTGTGCCATGAGTATGTTCGACCAGGTATTTAAGGTTTGGCATAAATAATTGTGAGAAGATATGAACTTGAGAATATTTCAAGACCCGCGTCTAGGAAACTATTCGGCCCATTTTGTCGTGGCATCCACATGGCCTTGACAAATACCTGAAGTCAGTGTGACATGAGTATGTTCGAACAGGTGTGTAACTTTTGCCAGAAATAATCGTGAGAAAATATGACCTTGGGAATTTCTCAAGACCTGTACCTAGAAAACTATTGGACCGATTTTGTCGTAGATTCCATATGACCGTCACCTTTACGTGAGTTCATTCTGACATGTGTATGGTCGATCAAATATTTACGGTTTGGCAGAAATAGTCGTGAGAAGATACGACCTTGAGAATATTTCAAGACCCGTATCTAGGAAACTATTGGGCCCAATTTGTCGTGGCGTCTATATGGCCTTGACCAATACCTGAACACAGTGTGACATGTGTATCTTCGACCAGGTGTGTAGCTTTTGGCAGAAATAATCGTGAGAATATATGACCTTGGGAATTTCTCAAGACCTGTACCTAGAAAACTATTGGACCGATTTTGTCGTAGATTGCATATAACCGTGACCTTTACGTGACCTCATTCTGACATAAGTTTGGTCGATCAAGTATTTACGGTTTGACAGAAATAGTCGTGAGAATATACGATCATGAGAATATTTCAAGACCCGTATCTAGGAAAATATTTGGCCGATTTTGTCGTGGCATCCATACGGCCTTCACCAATACCTGAACCAGTATGACATGAGTATGGTCAACCAGGGGTGTAACGTTTGGCAGAAATAATCGTGAGAAAAAAACCTTCGGAATTTTTCAAGACCTGTATCAAGGAAACTGTTGGACCGATTTTGTCGTAGATTCCATATGACCTTGATCTATACTTGACCTCATTCTGACATGAGTTTGGTCGATCAGGTATATACGATTTGGCCGAAATAGTCGTGAGAAATTACGACCTTGAGAATATTTCAAGACCTGTATCTAGGAAAATATTGGGCCTATTTTGTCGTCGCATCCACATGGCCTTGATAAATACCAGAAGTCAGTGTGACATAAGTATGTTCGCATAGGTGTTTAAGGTTTGGCAGAAATGATCGTGAGAAGATATGACCTTGAGAATATTTCAAAATCCGTATCTAGGAAACTATTGGTCCGATTTTTCGTGGCATTCCATACGGCGTTGACCAATACCTGAAATCAGTGTGACATGAGTATGGTCGACCAGGTGTGTAACGTTTGGCAGAAATAATCGTGAGAAGATATGACCTTCGGAATTTCTCAAGACCTGTATCTAGGAAACTATTGGACCGATTTTGTCTTAGATTCCATATGACCTTGTTCTTTACGTGACCTCATTCTGACATGAGTTTGGTCGACCAAGTATTTACGGTTTGGCAGAAATTTTCGTGAGAAGATACGACCTTGAGAATATTTCAAGATCCGTATCTAGAAAACTATTGGACCCATTTTGTCGTGACATCTATATGGCCTAGACCAATACCTGAATTCAGTGTGACATGAGTATGGTCGTCCAGGTGTGTAAGGTTTGGCAGAAATAATCTTGAGAAAATATGACTTTCGGAATTTCTTAAGACCTGTACCTCGGAATCTACTGAACCGATTTTGTCGTAAATTCCATATGACCTTGACCTTTACGTGACTTCATTCTGACATGAGTATGGTCGATCAGGTATTTACCGTTTGGCAGAAATAGTTGTGAGAAAATACGACCTTGAGAAAATTTCTTGACCGGTATCTAGGAAACTATTGAGACGATTTTGTCGTGGCATCCACATGGCCTTGACAAATACCTGAAGTCAGTGTGACATGAGTATGTTCGACCAGGTATTTAAGGTTTGGCAGAAATAATTGTGAGAAGATACGACCTTGAGAATATTTCAAGACCCGTATCTAGGAAACTATTGGGCCGATTTTTTCGTTGCATCCATGTGGCCTTGAACAATATCTGAACTCAGTGTGACATGAGTATAGTCGACCAGGTGTGTAACGTTTGGCAGAAATAATCGTGAGAATTTATGACCTTCGGAATTTCTCATGACCTGTATCTATGAAACTATTGGACCGATTTTGTCGAAGATTCCATATGATCTTGATCTATACGTGACCTCATTCTGACATGAGTATGGTCGATCAGGTATTTACGGTTTGGCAGAAATTGTCGTGAGAAGATACGACCTTGAGAATATTTCAAGACCCGTATCTAGGAAATTATTGGGCCGATTTTGTCGTGGCATCCACATGGCCTTGACAAATACCTGAAGTCAGTGTGACATGAGTATGTTCGCATAGGTATATAAGGTTTGGTAGAAAAGATCGTGAGAAAATATGACCTTCGGAATTTCTAAAAACCTGTACCTAGTAATCTATTTAATCGATTTTGTCGTAAATTCCATATGACCTTGACCTATACGTGACTTCATTCTGACATGAGTGTTGTCGATCAGGTATTTACGGTTTGGCAGAAATAGTCGTGAGAAGATACGACCTTAAGAATATTTCAAGACCCGTATCTAGGAAAGTATTGGGCCGATTTTGACGTGGCATCCACATGGCCTTGACAAATACCTGAAGTCACTGTGACATGAGTATGTTCGACCAGGTATTTAAGGTTTGGCAGAAATAATTGTGTGAAAATATGACCTTGAGAATATTTCAAGACCCGTATCTAGGAAACTGTTGGGCCGATTTTGGTGTTGCATCCATGTGGCCTTAAACAATATCTGAACTCAGTGTGACATGAGTATGGTCGACCAGTTGTGTAACGTTTGGCAGAAATATTCGTGAGAATATATGACCTTGGGAATTTCTCAAGACCTGTATGTAGGAAACTATTTAACCGATTTTGTCGTAGATTCCATATGACCTTGACCTATATGTGACCTCATTCTGACATGAGTATGGTCGATCAGGTGTTTACGGTATGGCAGAAATAATCGTTAGGATATATGACTTTGAGTATATTTCAAGATCCGTATATAGGGAACTATTCGGAAGATTTTGTCTTGGCATCCATATGGCCTTGAGCAATACCTGAACTCAGTGTGACATGAGTATGGTCGACCAGGTGTGTGACATTTGACAGAAATAATCGTGAGAAGATATGACCTTTTAAATTTCTCAATACCTGTATCTAGGAAACTATTCGACCGATTTTGTAGTAGATGCTTTATGACGTTGACCTATACGTGACCTCATTCTGACATGAGTATGGTCGACCAGGTATTTAAGGGTTGGCAGAAATAATTGTGAGAATATATGACCTTGAGAATTTTTCAATCCCCGTATCGACGAAACTATTTTACCGATTTTCCCGTGACATGCATTCTTCCTTGATCTATACCTGACCTCATTCTGACATTAGTATAGTCGACCAGGAATTTAAGGTTTGGCAGAAATAATCATGATAAAATATGACCTTGAAAATATTTCAGAACCCGTATCTAGGAAACAATTGGGCCGATTTTTTCGTGGCATCCATATGGCCTTGAACAATACCTGAACTCAGTGTGACATGAGTATGGTCGACCAGGTGTTTTAGGTTTGGCAGAAATAATTATGAGAATATATGACCTTGAGAATTTTGAATCCCCGTATCGAGGAATCTATTGGGCCGATTTTCCCGTGACATCCATACAACCTTGATCTATACGTGAACTCATTCTGACTGTAAGTATCTGAGTGACAATACTCATTTCAGATTGAGGTCACGGACAGGTTGTCCTCATGTCTTAGACACGGCAATATAAGTTCATGATTTTACGAATACAGGCCTTTAAATTTTTCAAGTTATTTCGAAAGTAATTTTTTTCAAACTCATTTTTCTTCCGTTCTGCAGGAATCTTGGTGACCATATTAATGTCCGTTTGAGGTCACGCACAGGTGGCCTTCATGTCATAGTTATGACAATATCAGTCCATGGGTTTTCCGAATAGAGGCTTTTGATTTTTTCAAGGCTATTCGAAGGTCAAACTTTGAATTTCATATTTCTGCCGATCTGTAAGAATCTGAGTGACAATACTTATGTTAGATTGAGGTAACGGACAGGTCGTCCTCATGTCTTAGTCACGGCAATATGAATTCAGGAGTTTTACGAATACAGGCCTTTAAATGTTTCAAGATATTTCGAAAGTCATTTTTTTCAAACGCGTTTTTCTTCCTATCTGCAGGAATATGGGTGACCATATTAATGTCCGTTTGAGATCACGCACAGGTCGCCTTCATGTCATAGTTACGACAATATAAGTCCATTTGTTTTCCGAATAGAGGCTTTTGAATTTCTCAAGGTTATTCGAAGGTCAAACTTTCAAGCTCATATTTCTGCCGATCTGTAAGGATCTGAGTGACAATACTCATGTCAGATTGAGGTCATAGACAGGTCGTCCTCATGTCTTAGTCACGGCAATATGAATTCAGGGGTTTTACGAATACAGGCCTTTAAATTTTTCAAGATATTTCGAAAGTCACTTTTTCCAAATGCATTTTTCTTCCGATCTGCAGGAATCTGGGTGACCATATTAATGTTTGTTTGAGGTCACGCACAGGTCGCCTTCATGTCATAGTTACGACAATATCAGTCCATGGGTTTTCCTAATAGAGGCTTTTGAATTTCTCAAGTTTATTCGAAGATCAAACTTTCAAGCTCATAATTCTGTCGATCTGTAAGCATCTGAGTGACAATACTTATGTCAGATTGAGATCACGGACAGGTCATCGTTATGTCATAGTCACGACAATATAATTCAAGCGGTTTTACGAATACAGGCCTTTAAATTTTTCAAGATATTTCGAAAGTCATTTTTTCAAACGCTTTTTTCTTCCCATCCGTCGGAACCTGAGTGACTTTAATCTTGTCAGTTTGAGGTCATGGATAGGTCAACGTCACCTGAAGATCATAAGAAGATAATTCCAAGGTTTTCGGAAATATAGGCCTTTAAATTTTCTAAGCTCAATTCGCAAAGATCTTGACTCAGTCTTATATCTATCTAACTTTATTAAACTGAGAGACCACAATCATGTTAGTTTGAATTCACTTAAAGATAAACTTCATTTATAAGTCAGGACAAATTACATTCAAAAAGATGGGGCTACATGAGGAGGATATGTTCGGACATTCTAGGTTGGGTTAGGTTACGTTACGTTAAGTTACGTTAGGTTGGGTTTAGTTAGGTTTGAGTGGTATGTGTTAGGTCATGTTTTGGTCCCTTGCGTTGCGTTGTGTGGCTAGGTTTGAATCGTTTTAGCTTTTGTTATTACGGGATATTTATGTTGTGGCCACGTATCTGTGAACGTCATTCAAATTCAAGGTCATTAGAAGACTAATTTTTCCCACATTTAATTCTGAAGAAACATATATATGTTTCTTCAGAATTACAGTTATACGACAGTAAACATTACGGCTCTCCCCGAGTTCATCAACTTTCTGTTTGTGACTTGCAATGTGAAGAGAAAGGCCGACTTATTTTTCTCCCTCGTCGAGTACACCAATGTAGCTCGCTTCTTTTTGTTACTGTAAGGTTTTATCATCAGACGATTCTTTTTCCTTTTATTTTTACAGATAAGGGCCTGTCTTTATTGACTACGTTGTCTGGTTTCATGTTAAATAGCAATAAATATCACCAATGCTTCGTGAAGCTGGTGATATCAAAACGCACAGTTGTGTAGAAGAATCTTTTATTTGGAGGAGACTGTCCATTTGTTTACTAGACCACCCACAATGCTAATAGAACGGGAAAATATGATCTTACAGCATTAAATGCTGTCAAATAAATTATATTTCCAATGGCAAGTCTACGTATTGAGTCAGCCAGTTCTGTGATGCAGGCTGGTTTGGACCAGCTGGATATAGTCTAGGTTTAAGGTGCCGGCTTGGGATCGCTGATATGTACTTGAAATAAATATAGGTCAAAGTAGGATAATTTTGTTTCTTAATTCGTTTGAACTATATGTGTGTTTGGGTCAGTGGGACTTTTTACAAGACATGTACATGAACCCTGCCTCAGTACCAGGCTATGGATATCATGCTAGTTACCATCCCCTAGATGATATATGAGTGAATATGGAGCAGCGGTGGGATGATTTTGACAAGGGAAAGCCGAAGGACTCGCAGAAAAGGCCTGTCCCAGTGCAACTTTGTCCACTACAGATTCAACATGCACTGACCTTGACGCGAACCCTGGCTTCTCCGGTAGCAGGTGATTCATATACTGTATTTACTGCCACTTCTGTATTATATAATGAGTTTAGGACACTTTCTGAAACAGAATCTTCATACTTTTGGATAGGCTATGCCCCATCCAGTGTTAGAACTCATTTCTTGAATGTAAGTCGAGAAACAATACTGACTTGTTCCAATGGCAAATACGAATTTGCTACAAGAACAAGGTGTCAGAATAATGAGGGGGTTTCTAGCTGTGCATTGTTTTTAGAAGTATTATTTGCTGTACTTTTGACCGCGTAAACATCGCTCATCTCTTGTCACTCGATATGCATACAAAATAACTCTTAGCACCCTCCTAAATTTGAAGAAGGCTACGGATGAGAAGGTGATGATTAAACTTTGAAATGCGTCCATCTGTGACAGAAGTGCACGGCTTCAAGTTGGTCGAGAATAAGGACTCAAGAAAAATAATTCGACGCAAGAGAACAAAAACTGGAGAAAATCACAAGAGGAGGTCCATTAGTTGTGCTCTTCACGTGATAGACATGCTACTAGAATGGTTACATCAAGAAGGATGAGGTTGGTAGACATGTAGAAAGCATAGATATACGTAGATATGATACAAACCCGCACAAACTTTGTCGATGAGCCAAAGACAATTCGGCCGATTTCGTGGCTTTAGAATTGAAAAGGAGGTCAGCCTAATATTGTGTATAAAGTGGTTTCTGGAGAAAAAAGGTATGTAAGTGTGGACTGGATCGAATGTGCTCTGGGAAGGATGCAATGGCGGAACTTTGTATACACATGATGTACGTATGAGGATCGTGAAACGAGGGGATTTCTTGACGAACCGAGCGACTTGCCAACTTCTCAAGGATGAGTTTCTACGATGGAGTTCGATAAGGATACGTACAAAGCGTTAGTTGGGCTTCGGGGAAAGAAGGAAAAATATTCATCCTCTTTTCCTTAACCACGTGCTCATCGTAGCCCGCTGGACCGCTCCTCAAATCAGATCCGTCGTATCCCATTGGACACCTACTGCCGGCTAGAAATAAGGTCTCCAAAACTGCCCAGCCATCACATATACACCCTGAAGATGGAAATTGCAGTGTTTACCGAAATTTTCAACACTCGACGCTGCTCATCTCCGAAAGCAGAAGTTTTTCTTTGAACTCCAGCCGCGAAAACCTAAGACCAAATAATTTATAAGCATCTTTAAATGTCTTGTGAGTTTACTGCTAAGTTTAATATATGGTTTTAAGGGACTGAATAAAGCCTCGAAAATCTTCAGTTGGATTAGCCGAACTCTGACATCAGTTACTTTCAGACGCCCTGAAGTGATTTAACAGGCTACACTGTTTATTATTTGGTTGCATAATTATTGCCTATTTAATCGTGGCATAACTCAGAGATAAATACGTTGTATTGTTTGTCACTGACTGGTATACTAACCAGACGAGGGAAATTCCATTTATTAACGCATTTGCGTCGGGTAGCTGCGTGTATTACAAATCAACACCGTACTTCTAACGAAACGACTAATTACTCAAGTTGTCATGTCAAGGATAGAGGAAGGCACCACCGCCATGTTGTCTGGGAGAAGTTCAAATCAACAAAATAACTGCGTAGAGTGAGCGGGATATGTTTCATTAACCCTCAATGTCTCACTTTGTTGATGATACTCCCATGAATACCGGCAGACACTATTTAAATGCCGGTAACTTAACAAACGGACGATGATTCATCTTGTGAAAATGATTCTTTGACAATTAGGCCCAAACAATTCGACCATGTGTGTTTAATTTCCGAAACTGCTGGCGGTGTTCATATGAAATTTGTTATTTGGGGTCTATAATAACACTTACGTAGCAAATGGACTTCATTTTAAAACTGAATTTAAGATTTATAATATCTCTCAATAAAAGCTCATAACAATAATTGTAAAACGCATTAAAGTTGATAATGGTTATTTTAAAAAAGTTTTTGATGGAATGAATATTTAACAAAAATAATGCAGGCTATTAATCTGCGCAGTGCTGTGTGGTGCAACTAGTTTTAGATTTGTATTTGCAATAAACTGACGTGAAGGCCAATGAAATATGCAAATATCAAATAGTGCGATTAGAAAATATGTGCAGGCCCACTCCACCTTTTATTTTTTTACAATCTTTCTTCCTGTACGAGGGCCCATTTTTCTCATAAATTAAATTAATATAGGCATTTCTTTAAGCCTTCAGTACTCTGAGTGTTGGGATGTCGTTTAGTGAGATCGTGTCTTAGATTAATATTTCAAATCTAAAGAAACTTGAGGGACATGAACAAAATTTTATATGGAATGTGCACGCTATATGTCGATAATAAGTGAACTTCGTGTGATATTGGCCATTAGAACTCATCCCAGATTTAAACAGCACTTTTCACATTGAAATTTGTCTGCTTTCCAAAAATGTGACAATATTAAAACCATTCCTTTACTTTCAGATTTAAACGTAAATAGTTGGAGTAAGAGACTGAAGAAGGTCGTCAGTTGTCATCAGTTACCTGTGAGAACTAAAAAATATCTTACGTCTAACTTACCATATATGCCTAAATGTATATTTTCCTCCATCTAAAGTTTAGATCTATGTTCTGGGGAATATTAAATTCGTAAAGGTACGAAACAAGAATGTTGTTTTATTACAAAACCCTGGGGAGTAAGAACACGTTTTTATTTTAAAGGAATTCGATAAATCACAACCAGTTCTGCAGTTATCTTCAGTATCAGAGGAACTTACGCTTCGTTTTTAGTTTCGGATAAGATTTTGTGTTTCACTTTCAGTTCCTGTAACCACAGCATTACCATTTGTCATCTCTAAGTGGTGTGTAAAATCAGTGAAATGCCCATTGTGCTCCGTATATGGGAGGGGAGTGAATAAAAGAAAAACTCTTTGCCACTTGGAAAAGAAGTTTCCCATTACTCTTGTCGATGTGGGATATTATTCTTACCCTTTCTCTACCTCTCCCTAGTTTCCTTTACTCTACTTTATTGCTTGCTGACACGTTTTATTTTACTGAAGACTCGTCAGCAGCTATTGAACTAAAATGACGAGAAAGAGGAAAAATTATTTGGTATGAACGCGAATACTCACGAAATTATCAACTTAACTTGACAGGAAAGGAAAGAGAAAGTAAGACTGAAGAGAAAGAGAGATAAAAAAGGAGTAAAAGATTTTTCTCCAATTCACTACTGCGTTAACTCTGTTTTTTATCTCAAAACTTGCTCATTTTCTACTCTAGTGATACTTTCTTCAAAACTCTTTTTTGCTGACTCGTTCCTCAAGTTCTGAACATTCTTTAACGTCTGGTTCGTGAGTAAGCCCCATCAGTTGTCGGCACTGAAGAATGAACAAGTGCTTGAATGCAGATGGATTTTGGCCTAACTCTTGCGTTCCTCGTAGTTAATGAATTTATAGACCCTTCAGTTACAAAGTTGCAGAAGAATTACTGGGGTGGCTTCCAAAAAGAAGTCGGCCTTATAGGGTAATGCATGTCGGCGATTGTGCCCGGTCTCATAATTTCAAACGGACTGCCTGGTAGAAGTCTCCAGGCTTTTACTGAGGATTTAGCTGTCTTGTTTTCATTCTTGAGTGATGAAACCGTGTTGTGGTGAGTTACAGAACCCATCGTCATCTTCAAGGCGAAGATACATTCTACGAAACATTGGTAACTAAGTTCACCACAATGCAGTGTCATCCCAAAATGTAAAGTTGATGAACTGGCAGATTTTTACGAAACTCGGTACGAAGATCATGTATGTGTTAGATCACACCGGAATTAAAAGGGAGGAGAAACTTAGGAGACGAAGAGTGGATGGAAGGATAATATTAAATTCGATTTTAATTAAACAGGTAGAGTGTGGGGCGATTTCAGTGAATGAATCTTCTGATTTCATTGGGAGTTTCGTGATTGGCCAAGGAGCTACCAGCTTTTCAAGGCTCTACATTCTTCTGCAATTATGAAATTTAATGAAGAATTCGTTACATTGCTGGTTTTACGTTCTCATTCTTCTTGAATATTTTTAATCTGGCCTCGTGTCTGGTTATGAGAGTTGCCAATCCTACAGAACAAAAACATACGAAAAGAAAGGAACGAGATACAAAATGATACATCTTTTAAAGTCCAAACAAAATGGAAAATAGTTGGGGAAGGAGGAAGGACGGGGTATTCATTTTCTGGAGTAAAATATATGGAATTGAGTGTAGATAAAATCGGAAGAGAACGAAATGAAGGGAAGTGGGGAGGGAAGCAGCGTGGGGATTAATGAGAATGGAAGATAGATACCCGCGTTAATGGAACGATTGTTTCTCGGGAAACGGCCTGTGTGCGTTTCGTTTTATTCCTTTTTTGATTTCGCCACTTTCACCTTCAGCGTACCAACATACCGAGGACAGTAAAAAAATAGGACAAATTTTATGTCTGATAAAGTTATGCTTATGGTTTACCATAAGCGAAAATATAAGATGTGCATAATCCATATGGACCTCGAGAAACAGGAAACAAGGAAAGTAAATAATTCCAATTCTCATGGCTGTCTTCAGCGTCTATGTTGTAGTACTGTCAGTACCCCACATAGGCTATATAACACAAGAAACAAGTTGTGACTCTTGCATAGGCCTGTGACACTTATTTTCAACTACAGGTCTATGTTGAGGCTACGAGGAAGTATAAATTTAATTATACAATAAATTGACCAATATGCATAATTTTCTCCGTTACAGATTATGTTTGCATTAAATTATTAGATATAACGTAAAAGTTTTATGTTTTCATGTCTGTGTTTATTAACATATAAAAACTTCTGTACATAATTAGTAATTATGGCTATACTTTATCTCCATACGTACATATTATATCTTCAGTGGTTCATTATTTAGAGTACATGTAATCGATATACATAGACAAGTAATATATCAAAGTGATGACATATACGACATTACTATTATGCTCTCATTTTATGAACTCTGTACAAGGAACACAGAAAGGATTTCTTAATCAGAGACAAGTTTTCTTGTAGAAGGCCGTGAGTGTGGGTTTTTCGGTTATACATCCAGCTCCGCACACCAGATGCAAAGCTTTCCCATCCCCTGCAACATCAACTCAACGAGGATATATGACTTGTCTGAATCGAAGCGGAACAAGCAATTTAAGGGAAATAAATTGTTAGCAAACTGTATGTTCCATTATGTACGTTAGTTCGATAGCAATTTGGCTTTGCAGCTACGGAGGGGCCCAACAAATTGATCGCTTGTGTGTGTCTGGTACATATTCTGATCGAGATAAAGGACACACCTGCACCCACAGGTACCTGAGATTGATCACTATCAGGTCTGAAGTTGCTTGATGTGGTCCAGCAGGTCCATGAAGATTTTACGCACCAGCATCTTATTTAAAGTTATATATTGTAGCCATTGGGGGTTTAGGTTATTATGATCTGGGGCGATATTCAGTTTACGGAAATTATAGGTCAATTACATGGGTGATAAGTTGTTCTTTACAAAAATTATTCTTTGCAAGGTCTTTTTGGGCTACGTATACAAGCATAACTTAACACAGTTTATGTGGCAATTCTTTTAAAAAGTTGCTTAAAAATAAGATGTTTGTTTGATAGACTCATTTCTAAACTATATTTTCTGTTTTAGGTACAGGCCAGTCAGAATTCTGAGCAGTAGCTGTAGCTCGGGAGAAGAGGCATTCGTACTTGTAAGTTTAAATGTGTGTTATAATTCGCTGTCGATTTATAGACTAATATTCTTATCTGTTTGAGATCTCTTTGTTAATTCGTATCATATTATTCTCTCTTCTTTGTAAGATATTTCTTTGCGTTAGGTATCTCTATTTTAATGTTTTTATTTCGGGTTGACTGTGTTAAGTATCTTCTTGTTAGGTATTTCCATATTAGTGTTTTATTGTCTTCGTCCTCTTTCTGGTATGACAGTAGGCAGTGTTTTGTTTTCTCCGACCTGGTTATGGAGGCTATCTCACTAAATCAGTCTAATTTTCTGCAGCATCCCTGCCTTATGTAAACACTGTATTTTTGTATTAGGTGCCGCTGAATTGGCAGTTTATTTCCTGGGAGATATACTGTTTTTACCAGGTGCCTGGCAATGTTGCATGGTTTGTTGAGTGTTTCATGGGGTGTAGTCAGAAGTAAAAAACGAACAAATAACTCAGGGTTTATTATATTATAGTATATTCACAACTGATGCCACTTTTTACAGCTGTATTATACTCCATAAATAATTAATAGAGCTGAATTCTTGAGAGTATGATAGTCACTCAGCTATTCAAGATAGGCTTTTCCACGCATTTTATAGCAATTTTTCAATAAGTAAACTGCTAGAAAATAAACTATTATAGTGGAAACATAATGTAACCGCATACAACTTCGTAGTTATATGCAGATCAAGCCCTTCTTTTTTTGAAAATGCAGTACTAAAGAACTGACCATTGAAATAAGTGATATTTGAAAATATTGATTTGTGATTCGTGTTTGTTGTGTATAGTTCCGTAAGAAATATTTTCTATAACGTTTTCTAAAAATATTGATAAGATAGTATAATTGCGTCATATTGTGAATCAAATATTAAATTAATTATTCGGTTTTGTCCGTCTAATCACAATTATATTTAAAATTTAAAATTTACAAATAAGATAATTAAATTATCATTTTATGTTCCACATAGAATAATCGATTTACATTTGGAACATTTTTACAACATGTTTCGGTTATTTACCTTAATAACCCCATCTTTAATGCCCTTCAGATCCTTGACCCCAACCCCGACAACCACCTTTCACTTACTCTCCCTACAAGCAACCGCAATCAGTATTGAACCATGACTGTTCGGATACGTTAGTACTTCTAGACAACTCCAGACACATCAACGTGTCTACTCTCTCATCTTTGGTATGTTTAATTTTACTTTCCAATTATATAATTATTATTTCATTTTGTTTTCTATATCCATTCATATTCATTAGTGTTTCTTTGAATCATTTGCTTTGCAGACCGATGTAGAACATCAAAAGCATTCACTCCAAACAATACATTCGCTCCAATATGTGAAAATAATATGGATATGAGCATCACCAAAAAACTACACAACAGAAATTGTAGTTGAGTTTTAAGTTTGATATAATTTTACACCTGAAGATGGTTCGATGAAACCGAAACATGTTGTAAAAATGTTCCAAATGTAAATCGATTATTCGATGTGGAACATAAAATGATAATTTAATTATCTTATTTGTAAATTTTAAATTTTAAATATAATTTTGATTAGACGGACAAAACCGAATAATTAATTTAAAAATATTAATGTCAACTCAGGATTAAATTATGTAGACGAACTGGAGATTGAACGCATATATTTGAGATGTGAGGTGCGATGTTGGTGTTGTGGGTTGTAACTCCGTGTTGACTTGTAGGTAATTACAAGCGTTTCGGAGAAATAAATTGCCTCCATCTTCAGACCTGTGTGTTAAGGAGTAACGCTGAAGGCTGAAACAGATGAAATTCATAATAAAACACCTGCTCACTGCTGCTAGTCGGACGGGTTTGTCCTCTTTCTGCGTGTAAAGAAAAGCCACGCATTGTTTACTGTTTTTTCCATGTTACCTTATAAAGTATGCAACATTTGTCATCCGAATCGTGTTCTAATTAACTTCAAACAAACCAGTAGATGTGGTAGTGAGTATTGTTTTGCTGTGGACTATTCAACCTTGAAGTCGTATTGATATTTTAGCGTAGTAGTGTTCATTTAAAAGTCAGATCAAATTAACTTAAATAAACTAAATATAACTTGACAAAACCAGCAGTACATTGTACTACTAAAGTCTAACCGAGTACTTAACATATTCGGCGAATAAGACTAGGGGTTAAAGTGTGGAGTAGTACTCAAAATATTAGCATGAAATAACCCGAGTTTCATTTCATCACTCCCCCAATTATTAATTGGCTATTTTATTCTTACTTTTTTAAAAAGAATAATTTCCATTAATACTTTAACATTTTGAAAATCATGGATGTAATCCCGCAAGAATGTTATGATCACATATATGAAATAACTTAATTATGGCGTCTGAAATTCAGTCAATATTACTACAGAACTTTAATTTGGAAGTAAAGTATATTTTATGAGGCATATCAGATGAAATTTCTCTTGGATCATGTACGCCTTGTTTCCATGGAAATGTTATCGATGTATTGTTGATGAATATTTTTTAGAATAGAACAGATTAAAAAATCTGTACAATACTCTATTTACTCAAGCAGATGAGCAGTAGATATAAAATGATTTTAATATACCTCTGGAAAATTACAGGACTTCTTCTTTATTTACAAAATATACTTTAATATAAAATGTAATTTATTGTGGTAAGAAGCAGGTAATTGAGGCGTAGCGTTAATTGTCATAGGCTATATCGCATTGTAAAACCGACACAAATTAGAATAGTATGTAAATGACGCGTAATTGCAGACCTCCTGAATATATTACCCAGTCAAGTCACATCTACCCGGTATGATGCACGATCAGGGTTGTGAGATTTATCTTATTAGCTTTACCAGACCTAACTTTGTAAATATTAGGCTGGGTAATATGTAATTACAAAATAATGGCTTGACATCTTAATACATCCCTGATGCTTGTAATTTGTTTGTTTTTTGCTGTCAGTATGAATATCTCGTTAATGTACACTAAACCATAACTTTACCTGTTGTTGGGCGATCAGCCGTGTAAGAATGGAGCTGACGAAATCCAGTTCAGGGTGTACCATGTAAAATGAATCCCAAAACCGCGATACTAAAAGTAACTCAGAAGCAGGTTTACTCCGTGTGATAACTGTCCAATGTCACCCGTAACTCTTGAGTTAGTGTCACCCTTGTTGCTAGGCCGCTACTCACGCAGTTGCGCAAAAGATGTGCCGGTTAGTGTGTTTATTCTCGAACTTCGCATCGAAATTGTTTGCTGCTGTTCGTGAAGAATTTAACAGTGTACATTTCAACAAGAAAGTATAAAGTAAGAAAGCAATAGGCCGACTAGGAACTATTTCGGGACACCGGAAGCGTTTGTCTGCGAAAAACAACTGAAATTAACAGCCGTACGGATTTCAAGCAATGTAACAGCAACAACTGGATTCAGCTGCAAGAATTCAGTATTGTCGTTTTGTGTTTGAAGCGTTTTTTGTGTAGTAGTTATGTGTACTATGGTTTTAGGTATAGATTGTTCTTAGATTTGTTGAGCGTTGCCTGAACTATTTTTTTTCAGTGACAGTTTTGGTTTATATTTCAGCAGCTAATACTAACAGAGTTGGAAGCATTTCCAAAGTACATATATAATACACGCACGGACGTGGAAATTTAATATCGAAGTTGATCAAATATTTATTCAGACTTCTAGTTTAGCTATGTTATATTTTATTGATATCCACTGTGTCCATATAACTGGAAGTTCAGTGAGGCGGGCCCTGCTCGATGTGAGAGTAACCTACGTACAAGGGGAATATGCATATCAAAACGAAAGGGAGACCGTCAAAAAACACAAGATGTTCAATATACAGGCCTACTGTATATCCTGCACGGTTGTTATAAAGCCAATACAAACACTACAAATGACGAAATCTTTGAGTGTACAGAATGTCCTATAAAAATATATGAAATCTAAACAAAACAAAGCCTAAAATAAACCACAGGAAAGAATATTGTTTGTGGTTTGTCATGTTATAAGTGCTTTTGCTGAACGAGACAGAACCATGTGGACGATTTTCCAGTAACATTTCGTTCAAACTTATTTCACTTGCCACATTTTCACATATTTAGCAAGTACTCCGTGTTTTGAATACAGTAAAAGCACACACAGTTACGTAAGGGTTGATTGAATTGTGCGTTATTTGACAACGTCATTCCAACTTCAAGAGTTTTACACTCGTATAGAGACAATAGAAGATGAACAGGCACATTAGCATTTGCATGTAGGAATCTGTAAGGAGGCGGTTATTGCTTGTTTGTAGCTGCTGTAGCGACGTTCGCTTGCAGAGACTGGGATAAACCACAAGCCCGGATACGCACCGATTCGGACGAGATTCGAACTGCTTTTTACAAACCAGGTTAGGGTGATCTCTGATGATGGATACAGTAAGTACCTCTGAAACGTCGGTCAGTTTTTACCAGCATCCCAGAAGACAGCCATCTTCTTACTCGGCTTTGTCATAACCTGAAATTTTACAAATATAAGAGGGAATGCATCATATAATAGGCATTAATCAGCTTCTTAAGAAAAATGAACTGGGCGGGACATACGGAATTCACGGGAAAAAGTGTAGTATGTTTTGTTAGCAAATATGGGCATAATAGTTCACCTGTTAGAGATCTTCTTAGTTGGGGGATAACACTAAAGTGGATATCAGATAAATAAGATTTGAGCGGGTAGACTGGGTTCAACTTTGCTCAAGATAGGGTTCAGTGGCAGGCTTTGATAAACACGATAATGAACTTTTGGATTTTAAAAAAAAACGGGGAATTATTGACCGGTTGAGCGACTATCAGTTTCTTAAGAAGGATTCGGCTGCATAAAGTTATTTTGAAGGACAACTGTTTCGTGTTAATACTTGTAGTTCTTAGAAAGGAAACATTACTGTGAATCAGTAGCGTTGCTTATTCTGAAAGTAATATTTTACATATGATAGTATCTAAATACGGACAAAGTCGGATGTAAACATTTCCCTTTAATACTTTTAATATTTACACGATTATCCGTGCTCGTTGGCCATTAGTCGTAACTTATTTTTTAATCCTGTTCAGTATATAAATCACACACTGTGCAAAAAGTTCTCGCATTTCTTCTTGGTTTAAAATGCGTGTCTTGGACAAGAAGCAGTGTGGACAGGCGCATGTAATAAAGCGCCGCTGATAACGCATTTGTGTGAGTTCACTTTGTCTTTGCCGTCTACGTATTATTATAGTGTTTAGTGTAGTGCTTATGGTAAACTACGTACCACGTACTTGTCAGTAACGAATGCGCCGGTGACTATAAATCAATGTAATTCAGTGCCAGACAAAATTTATTTCAAACTTAATTATATTTAATCTTTAAAATAAAGAAACGAATTCTCATTTAATTACCTTGGATATTATTTTATGTTATTAGGTTAATTAACGACGCTGTTTAAACTGTATTTTATGATCTCGAATAAGATGGGAATTTTATTACGAATGGCGAGTTTTGAAGAAGGGTTTAAAATGAGGCGGTTGTGGCCTATTTGAAGTACTATTCCAGTATTCATCTGGAGAAGCTGAGGAAATTGAGGGAAAACCTCAGTCACTAGGGCTGTGACCAATAATTTGGCCAAGATTCGAACAAGTTGCCTTCTACAGTGCGGTGTAATGGGGTTATGCTTTTCGTGACTTTGGCTTGAGAACTATCATACATTAGCTTAAGCACAGTAACAGAAGAGCAGCGTTCTTAATTTTAAGATAACATTTTATTAAGTGACTCTTTCGAAAGTTGTCTTAACTATTCCGCTGGAGCCGAAATGTATTTTCTTCATGAAATCATGGCGAGGGGTTAGAAAGTTGAGGGGAGTGGGTGAATTCATTAACACAAGGGTATAACTAATACAGTCTTGGAAAGTTATCATTAGACAGACGTAATGAGTTGAAAAGCTTCGTTCCGAACCGACTACAGGACCTTGATTCGTATTTCTCTAACTGTAAATAAACCACACTAGTCGTAATGAAGCCTTATAGTTATTAAAAATTCACTGACGAAACCAAATCCAATTAAAATTGAGTGCATTTTCAGATTCAGCTCTGATTATATGAACAGAAG
The DNA here is from genome assembly GCF_977971745.1 of Zootermopsis nevadensis. NCBI lineage: Eukaryota > Metazoa > Arthropoda > Insecta > Blattodea > Termopsidae > Zootermopsis > Zootermopsis nevadensis. The sequence continues at coordinate 15,768,118 of NW_028259142.1, forward strand.
GGGCTTATGTCTAATCAAAAACTTATATAAAAGGCCTACATCAATTAACAGTCCGAGCTGGTTCCATCAGAAGCCGGTCGTCAGTATCCTAACTGCCCCTGTCATCTAATTTAAGTCTGAACAAACGCTTCCTGACAATATTGAATTGGGTTATGGTAATATTTAACATTTCGCGGGACAGATTTATTCGTTGCGTCAATCAAAACAGCATTCTGCCTAACACAGACAATATTTTCATTCCATTGACGTGGACAGAACATGGGAATGCTTTTTCAAAACGACTTCTACAGATGGTAGTAGGCATCTCTAACACAGTGGCGGCTCCCAGAAATTCAGTTCTATATATCATGTGATTAAGTACCATAGTGTTAGGAACTAGGATGAAATTATGTGTTTATTTCCATGGAAATATTTTTAATCAATTGTTACTACAATTTATGCAGTTCCTCTAGCGACTGATGAGTCTTTAGCCTTTTCCATGCTCTACTCGACATATCACGTATGAAAGCAATAGCATCGGATTTAAACGATGTTTAGAGAAAATGTTTGAAAGAAAAGTGACCGGCCACCTCTGAATTTGATATTTCTAAATAGTACAAAAATATATTACTGACAGAAGTATTTTTAAAGGAATACCAGCAGGAACAGGTCTTAGAGCGCAGGGGTTAATGCATCCTAATTGGATCATTTATAGGTTCGTTCCCATGGAAGTTGCAGAAATTAGTCTATTATCTTTGCCATGTTTGTCTCTCTGTCTCTTACCACGTGGGCTCGTGGTGCAGGATCCTTCTAGAGCATTTAGTTTATTCTTAGCTACTCAGCAGGTCAGGATTTTCCTATTTTTGTGTAATCCAAATTATCGTACCGTCCCCCCCACCCCCACCCCCCACCCCTCACCCCCGAAGCGACTGCATGGCTTATATTGGGACAGCTTTACTTAACTTTACTCTCTTCGACAAACTGAAGAAAGTGACACTATTAAGAGTGCGCTAATTTGTACTGTGACGAGGTGAAGATGTGGCAGGCATGGAAGAAATGAGAGATGCGTACAAAATTTTGATTCGAGTAGTCAAGGATAGAGTTTGTTCGGGAAATGATATTAAAATGGATAATAAATAAATATAATGTGTACTAGAACGTAGTATTTTAGGGTATGATTTAGTGCCAGGTTATTGTTAACACAGTGATAAAGCTTTGGGTTTTAAAAAAGCAGGAACTTTTGTGACAAGCTGAGCAACTATCAACTCTTAAAGTAGGGCCCTTGACCATTTAATTTCTTAATATTAATAGCCTTAGTTTAATCAGAGGACATACGGATAGACACACATACTGTGTATTCACTAATAAGATTGCTTTTTATGATCTTGTTATATTTGCGAAGTGATTTAAGTTTTACAACTGATAAAAATAGTACACTAATTTGCTGACAGCAAATCGCAGGCAGTGCTAATGGAGGTCAATTCCATCTAATTGCTCGTGTAGGACAGAGGACTGTGTTGCGGACAAGAGGACACATGTAGCCTGTAGCCTGTGTTTACCCGCTGTAATGGAGCGTCGAGATGGGAATACTCGAACCAAGGTACACCTAATTACATTTCGGCCTCTGATTGTTGTCCACGACACTTAGCATCAGTGCTGCGCCCATGCAATTTTACTTTCGTTAAGCCCGCAGGACACTTGTGTGCCGTGTTTTAATAAGTTCAAAGCCGCTTTGTAAGATAATAGTGGGAATAGACTACAGAAATTTGGAAAACATACGAAGTTGTACTCATAAAACCTGACTATTCACAGATTACTTGAAAGACCCAGGCATTTTTGGGAGGACGATGTTACTAAAATCAGTTCTAAAGAACGAGGTGGTAGGGCATGGACTGGATTCATCTACTTCTGGGCGTGATCAGTGGAGTCAATTCGGATTCCAAAAATAAGGGAGATTTTTCGACCAAATTGGCTACTGTCAGCTTGTGTACAGAGGAACCGACAGAGAGCGAAAGAGAGCAATGTGATAATGGCTGACAGGGACGGAACGTCCATGTTAACCCGTCTGACATTTTGAAGACTGAAGTAGAAAAAGCTTTCAGTCTTCTCTTTCGTGATTCAGTAATAGGCCTACTTTATAGATCGGAACATAGCAGAACCGATTATAAAAAAAAATCATAGTTAGCCAGCTGCAGCCCGCCAAGCGTTGTTACGCTCGCCGCGAGCGTTAGCCCCAACTGACAGGCTAACAACATCCGGCTGGATGGAGCTGGCTAACGTTGCATTATATGTGATCGGATTTCTGTGTTCTAATGTATTGAGTACCACTGAGCCACGAAAGTATGACAGAAGACATTTTATTTTTTGTTTTTCAAACTGTTACCCAGAATAACATTGTTAACATACATGCTTCGCCTCTAGTTGTTAGAACTGATTAACTGATTTAAGGATCTGTATTTTTGTGGACCTTAGCAAACTGTGTATGTAGTCTGGTTTGTAGGGTACATTTAATTCTGGGGGTGAAGAAGAACGTAATGCGTAATTTGGATAGCGTTTCAAATTAATTTTATTTGTTAATGTTGGCAGCAGTGAGGGTAATTCAGGCCGTCGGAGCTGGACTGCGTAGTGTGCAGCAGAATTTATGTTGGGCTATGAGAAGTTAATTAGAAATGTGTGCACGAAGTTTGGGCTCTGATGAGTGCTTAATCCCTTTATTTCCACTGTCAACTCGTTTCTTAATTCCGCTTGTTTCAGAACGGTCCACAGTCTTCTATAGATTCCTGCACGAAACTTTCCTCAAAGAACGCCTCCCATATATTTTTTCTTTTTTGTTTAAGTGCATGTATGTGTGGAGCCGCGTGGCACATAACCATGATACAACGCACTTCTTTTGATGAATAGATTTAATGAGTGCTTATAGCCTGGAACCCTCTAACATCCGCTCCTTTCGGATTAACTCTCCTTCACATTTATATGAAAAGCTTGAAGGGGGACAAAGCAACAAATGGAATTGACACGTGGCCAAAAAGTAAACTTATATGCAGCCACCCCCAAGTCATTGGTAGGGGAGGAGGCTAAGGGGCAATCAATTCATTAGGGGCGCGCGAGAGGATTACGATGCTTGTTGGGGAGTATCATGATGCCTGTTGAGTCCGGAGTGTGGGCTCTGGCTGTGTTAATCAAGTTGCAGGGTGAGAATAGTATTGCTAAGAGCTACCGCCATGGGACCTGACCTTGTGTCTCTTATTCACTCCAAAATGTTGTCTTATCATTATGATACCACTACCAGTTTTCCCAGGGACGGGATGTGTTTCATACGAGGACGAAATTGTTTGTAGATTTCTGGACGTGTTCAAAAATTTTAATGCATGCCTTTTCTGTTGTTCTACTTGCAAAATTGGGACAACTTAATACTCTGAGTGGATATTCATTAAACGCAACACTTCCTGCGAAAGGCAGTGATTTACGTTGCGCCTGTATCTATTAGAAAGTTTCCGACGTTATAGGTGTGTTTATTGCTTACATCATCAGGAAGAAGATGATAAAGGCAGTAAGAATCTCTGAAACGTCGCCAGACTTCTGCCGGACTACGCTACATAACATCCCAGAAGAATGTCGTCTGAATTTGATATTGTTTATCAGTATAAATTATTTTTAAACATATTCTTCTACTATTCATAGAAATATTATTGTCAAAATTACAACTAATTTTACGTGAGGCACATATTTGTAGCAATTTTGAAATTTATTAGTGCGTCACGTGTGTGTGGTATTAACAAATGAGGGTAACTCGCATTTCTTTAACATTACCCACTCTTGATTTCATCTTCTTTGCATCTCTTGAAAAGAAGATTTTGCCATATCTTAATATTGTCAATACGTACTAGACATTTTGATGCATCTTATTTATGTATCAGCATTGAGTTCTTTCTCTTAGGCACTCCAGTCCGTCCGTTCACATCTTCACGAGAATTCAGCTTCCACTGAAAGTATTTAGACATTTAATACATGCATGTGCAGGCTACTTAGAGTTGTGAGACGTGCTTGATTCTGACCTGTCAGTATTGCCGTCAAAGTGAGAGGAAAATATTGCTGTCAACGCTTTGAAAATCCTAAAGAATTCTTCTAGACCTGACGAAAGCCGTGAAGAATATGTCGCGCGGGGCTGCAGTGTTGTTAACATGCCTACTTGTGGCTTGCACTCTGTTCTGTTTTAATTTTCCGCACCAGCCTCGGGCCTGTCTGCATGTCGTCATCCCCAGCACTGCGTGCTGGAGTGCTCATATTCAACGCGACGGTATTACACGGCGCCACAGAGTGTCGTCGGCGTCGCGACGTACGTGACCAGCATTGTGACAGCCTTCAGGCGACGTGTTTCAGCTCGTGCCTTCTTCTTTTTATTTTCTTACTTCTTGTCTCTTTCTGTTTATGGTGGTAAGCCTGTATTCGAGAACCAATTCATTATGAAGATGGCTGTCTTTTGGGATACTGCGCCGTGTAGTCGGCAAAATATCCCAGAAGACAGCCCTGATGGTGGAGGCAGCATGGATCTCTGAAACGTCGGTAAACTTCTACCAGACTACACGGAGCAACAACTTAGTAGACAGCCATCTTTATTTAAGTATTCATTGCCTTGAAAACGTCAAATCCTAAAGAACTATATTCTGATTTCTTTTTCGATTAAATAATCATAGGAATGAAGGTTTCTAACGCTTATTTTGCAGGACACATACTACACTACATTACGTAGTGAAATATGTTTCTTGTATTTCTTTACGTACACTGAGCCAACATCGATTAATATTTAACATTACATTTATAGAAGTTATATCTTTCAAGGTCAGTGATAATATGTCACCGGATTTACGATACAGTAACTCTGTATTTTACTAACAGACTGCATCTATGTGTTTCGTATGATTTTCAGGATGAACGGAGAATTGGAAGTGTTTAGACTAAATGAGCGACTTTTAGCTTCCCAAGAAGGACACTGGTCAATGGAATTGTTTATTAGTTTTCTTTGGCTTTACACAAAGTATATAAAACGAACGCGTAGGCCTAATTGATATGTTGTGCCTGTTTTATGTTGTATCTCTGAAACACCTGAGTCGTTCTGTGTGTGTTGAATATGTAGACCGAATTTAATGTTGATTAGTATCAGTTAAATTTAAGTTCTAATTTAAAATTATCAATCTTGTTGCACATAATAATTGTACGTAATACAAAACGTGTATCTCATAATTATATACAACTTTCATTTGAAACACTTTCGATATCCATTGCGTATTTCGGAGATGAAACACACGGACGGACACACAGTGTCCCCATTATACATTTGTTATATGCACTTGATGTCATTAAATCAAAATGCTGTGGAGGTGTATGGGGGTACACACCCAAATTACTTCACGCATTTTTATCCTTGGCATTAGATGGTGGTCACTGGTTAATTTCACCCGATGGCCACTTCATCCCGGGTAAGGAGCCCCCCACCCCCCGTCGTACCCATTGTGTATGAGGCTAAATATGATTAACAGCCTTTTTCATTCAGTGATTTATAAGGAAAAAATAATTTTCACTGGCCGGAATCGAACCTGGGTAGTCCAACACGTAGCCAACGAATTTCAAGACTTAACTGTGGCATATTGGAGCGGTGTGTACAGCGGTTCTTGATTGGAAATCCTCCGCTTGACTTGAGGGTGTAGCGCATTTTCTGCAGATTGAGAGCCAGCTACTCTAAACAATACGATATTGGAACCTGGTCGCTGCCCGCCCGCCACAATGAGGATTATTAAGCCGGTGGTTGTAGTTGCAAGTCACGTACGATGGGGGGAGGCATCCCCGGCGTCTCGGCGATGTCACACCCCGGACAGAGCGGCGACAAGATTCTCCAGCACTTGAAATCAAAGCCTTAAAATATTAACCTGCAAGCGTGAAATGTTTATGCAAGTCTTCCAGTACTGTTATGGTAATGGAGGTGGGTTGGGGGGGGGGAGGAGGTAAGGCATGCATACAGAATTATGTTGGTAAATTTTTTAAAATCGAAAGTCTGAAGACCGGGAATGAGATACAAGAATGACATTTAGACGGATATTAGGGAAAGAGGTTATGAGGACGAAAGATTAAGGACTTTTAGAGAAGTAGAATAAGTCGAGGAGCATGTACGAAACGATATGACGCAAAAAATGAGATAAAAAGTACGCGGAGTCATCCTTCACTCTCACTGGATTATTATATGACGTCACATGTTAATATATCATACAGCAACGAAAATACATATTTTAGGTCTCTATATTATGTTTAAATTTACTGTACCTTTACAACTGCATGTGTTAAAGTCGAGTGGAGACCGGCTGGGATCTGGGTTAATGCGTGTCTTAACACCTCGACAACACCAGTCAGAGTTTAGGGTTTGAGGTTTTCACGGTGTTGTGTCCGAAGATAGCTGTCTTCTGGTAAGAGTTGACTCATCGCCCTGATGATGGAGGCAGCAAGGACCTGTGAAACGTCGGTAATATTCTGCTGGACTACACGGTGCTGCAACCCAGAAGACAGCTGTATATGACAGGTTACGGTGTTCTTTCCTAGTTAATTATAAATAGGTCTAATTGTCTCGAAACAGACCGTCGTGTATGTTTAGCCACAGTGAATAAGCTTAACTGATACGCCGTTTACTGGTTTTGAGTCACAGCGTTCTTTCTGTCGAGGCTATCCGGCCTTCGGTCGATTGGAAATGGTCTCACACTAGAGCCAAGTAGTTATGATGTTCGCTGCTGATCTAGTAGTAGCGCCGTTGGGACCGCACACTATAGAAGCAGTCGCATTTGTAATCCTTAAACTAGAAATAGGCCTATACCACGTCGTGGCGTCTCGAGAGCTTAGAGCTTACGTCACTGTTTCTCGCTATTAGCTGCAGCATCACTCCGGAGCATCAAAGTTGGATTTATGGCTCCACGTGTTAGCGCCGACTAATACTTGTCGGGTACAGACTACTGCTTTATTGCGTGTTTGATCTGTTTTCCTGCACAGCAAATGACGACATTCCCGTGAATATAAACTACAGTCTTGCTGTAGGTTGAAAGTAAAGGTTCATCAAATTTATGCAGTGGAGTGGAATTGTACTGGAATGCCTAAATACACCAACTATGCGAATTAGTTTAGTTATGGTTGCAACAAATATGTGGACAAACCTGATTACCTGGTCAAGCCTGAAGAATTAAACAAACGTATCTTACAATACAATTAATACGGGGGCAGAGGATTTTTCCTCTAGCCTCTGCATCCAGACCAGCTCCGGGACCTATACAATGTTTACTGAGGTCAGGCGGCCGAAACGTGACTCTGACCACTTACACCCACCTACTGCCAATGTTAAGAAAGATTAGGACCTATGCCCCCTCTCTCCCAAGCGCCTACATTGCCTATAGTGGGACAGCTTTAGTTTACTGTAGTAATAAAATTAATTTATTAATCGAAATACATATACAAATTCTTGCAATTCACTAATACCGATAGTAACTTAATACTAATAGACTAATGTTAATAATTGCATTAGGCCTAATAAAAATACATGTAGAGGTAGCGCAGCCTAGCGGCTCGATCACTGTAATCGTGACGGGTTTGAATACCGCTCGGGGACCTCCCGAATGTCTAAGGATTTGTTGTTTTGCGTGCATTTCTTATTTCTCATGCATGCTACTTGTCTCGCCCATCTCTGTCTTCTCCTCGATTTGGTAGCACTAATAACATTTGGTAGACCTTACAAGTTATGAAGTTTTTAATTATTAATCTCCATTATTCCGCTACTCTTAGATCCAAATTCTTTCCTCAGGTCTATGTTTTCAAACATCTTAATAGATCGTGGGATCAAGTTTCACCATATAAAAAAAACAAGTAAATTTTAGAATTCATATGTTTTAATCGCAGAACTTTTTCCAAGTCTGTCATGGTTTTAAATTAATCTTTTATTTAATTTAGATTTTTCTTTTCGTTCTTAAGTGCTTGAGTTTCAAACGACTTCTGTAGGCCAAAATGCCATCCACTGAGATTTGTAATTATTTCGGGATATGGGATTTTTACACCCTACCTGTGATTAAACTTAGATATAGCTGCAAGTATTTTATCTCAGAGATCATGCCGTAACTGTTAAATCTGTGGTAGGAATAAAACTCTTTAAAACAAGCATTAAAACAAAAACGTTCCTGTACTTTACATAAAACTTCTAGCATTATTAACTGGTGGGTTGAATTATGTAGGCTATATTCTGTAGCTTAATCAGGCTTTCTCATTTTGCAAAGTGCAACTTAACTCGGTAAATTAAAACACAGCTAAGATTTTAAAGAAATTTCGCTTTTACTTCCTTCTTTTTGTGAACATTTAATAATGTACAGTGAAATGTTTCATTAGGCTCTACAAAAGTAATAGCAGAGTTCTTGTTAAGAGCAAGTGGTATCTAGCTGATGTCGTTCCGTTTTTAATTAGCAGGGGTTTGAATTGCTCCCTAAATCACGCGGGAACATTAATACCCATATTACCTCAGATTCAAGATCCATAGTCAGTCCAACAGGGTTACTAGCAAGTATCACGTCTACTCCCTGTCGACGCACATTTGAAGGGATATAGATTCATGAATAGGTTCATCATTTGAAGATGGCTCTCTTCATAGTTGTCACGCCGTCTAGTCTGGGGAATCGCCGTGAATGTGAAGACAGTAAGTACTTCTGAAACGTCGGTAATCTACCAAACTGCACCGTGCAATGATCTTCATACTCGATGTCTTTAGAAAATGAAATCTAACAGGTTAATAATTTGTGCTGCTGACCTAATATTATTGACGTGGTTTAATCAGTTAGGATGAGATGGGCAGGATGTACAGAAGGCATGGGGGAAATGAGCAATGTGAATTCTATTCGAATAACCTTAGTTTTTAAGACCACATGTCTGAACTGATTGTGAATGGTAGGATGATGTTAATGTTGATGTAAGGTAAATAATGTGTAGAGATGTAGAATGGATTCAGCTTGCTTAGGATAAGGTCCAGTAGTGACTTTTATGAATACTGTTGTGAATCTCCGGGCGGCGTAAAATCAGGGGTTTATCGTTCGGGCTTGGTACCTATCACTTTCTCAAGGGAGACGTTGCGGTAACCAGTCTCATACACTTTAATACCACTAGCATTTTTTTAAAATCCAGCGTACAAATTAGAATGTCATTTCGACAATACACCAGTTGTCGTCATGAATCAAAATAATTCTCGTCAATACCGAATTGTGATTTCTGATATTAAAACAATCTGTTTTATATAACACGTTGACTATAAGGCGAACTAAAGGGAGAGGCGAGAAGGGATTTAGCTATATTATAAACACCCAGTTCTACCTTTCGCGAATCTTGGTTCTGCAGGCGATGGGAACAGCTTGCGTCCTGACTCCTGTCTGCCGTCGTCTTAACGGGAAAATTAAAGGCCTCTTACTTGATATAGTATACTTTTCGTGGCCGGGATTTTTATAATGGCACCCCAGTTTTAACACAGAGACAATTGCGCGAGGTGTAGGGACGGAGACAGCGAGTTACGCCCGAAAAGTGGATAACTAATTGTCATAATTTATAATGAGTAACTATGTGATTATCCATGCAAATAAGAAATTAAGTATATAATTAACGAATCAAGTAACTTACTATGTAACTGTGCACAGGCTAACAAATTAGCAATGTAACTAACGAAGTAAACAAGTAAGTATCTACGACAAGTGACTGACTACTGGATGGATATTCGCCACCGCTTTGTCCAGCAGGCTGTGGGGTCTCTTCTGTCTCCCGTCCTACAGGTCCTTCTGCGTAAATACTACCAGTAATTTCAATGCACTGCCGAGTCTAATACACTTTCGTGGCTTGGTACTTAGGCTCACGACAACTGTACCTTGTACTAAATAGGCCTAAATTCGACTAGTTATTTAATAAAATAATTGGCGATGAAAATAATTATTGCAGATGAAAGTGTACAAGCAAGAACAGAGGTCACAATTTCTTTTTCTAGAGCATCTTTTGTTTTGTTTCGTCTTCTCTTTCTTGTTTCTGTCCTTTGTCTTGGTGAATCGTGGGATATGTTTCGGCTGGCAAGGGGGTGTTATGAGTGCTACACTACAGCAGCCCGGAACCAGAGGCGGGGTGGGGTAATGTGCAGTCTGGCGGGAGGGGCGCAATGTGGAACTAGTAATTATAACTTTGCTCTATATGCACTAGATATTCTGTCACTCAATTCCAGGACTCCCCCCCCCCTCGACTCCCAGGTGACTCCACCCCCTACTTTCAATATGACCTCCCCTTCTCTCCCTTCCCTTGTGTTTTCTCCCACTCACCTGCCAACCTTATATAATGTATAGCACTATTCCCAGTGTTTACTGACATCTGTCGTTGGTTTCTGCAAGCTCGTTTTGTGAATTTACAGTCACAAATTTATAGTGTGAACTTTATTAGGTATGAAACAAATGTTTTTAGACGAGTTGAGCACAGTCTACATAGTTTCAGCGAATTTCCAATTTAATATTATGCTGCCCTAGGTATTCCATGTGGTCTCTTGCCATTAGACTTTGCGACTAAAGTTTTGAACGCATTTCTCATCTCTTCGTGCCGGTGGTGTAAAGTTAAATTGGACAGTGTTTTGGAGAAATTAGAAATGTATACAGAATTTCATAAACAAAACCTCAATGACGAGATGATTTGGGAGATATTAAGATATTGTCTGTATTGGTGTCTGCTTGCCATGATGCATGTTTGATCGCGGTAATACAGACCTAAAGGTTTTTAGTAGTGATACTAAATGTCAGAATCTTAAATTAATTAAGTCTGTTGCCCTGAGTTAGCCTTTAGACGTGCTTATAGTATGGGTGACGAAATCAAAATAACGTAGTATGTAGCACGACTGATATTTTGGGTCTTTTTTGAAGTTGAAAAGAATGGGAAAGGGATAGGGAATAACGGGGAGTTGGACATATGAAAGGATGTACAGGAGAGGAAGAAATTAGTTAAGGAACGAAGGTGTGCGAGAAATCATTCTCCATTGCATTTCCACTAGTTTTAATATACTTTAGCAGAAGACTATGAAAATTCTGAATGGATTTAGCTGTACCGAATAGTGAAATTTTGTTTCTTTATTTTATACTCCACCTACAGCCTACATAACAGCAGGGATTTTTTTTATCATCCAAGTAACTACAATCTACCGAAGGAGAACGCTGAACTGTGGAGAAACAGAAGGTATTTGGAAGCTGTGTAGTCATTGAGTATTTCCACTCTGCTTTTACAGGCTCTGTTCTTTCTTCCCATTTGACTGTGACGTCAATATGACAACATCCATTTACAGAGCTGTCAGAGTTTATGTCTAGTCGTTAAGTACAACAGGCCCGGTTAATATTCACAGCTGGGTGTGGTTCACAATAAACGCGCGTTTCATTTCAATGCATCGCGACATCTCCAGGGACTTACCAGTCAATCAAGTTCAGCCGTCTCACGTTCCTGCCGACTGTCACACTAGTTCGACTTCTTACTCGTTTGGGTCCATATCGGGAGCCTAACTTAGACAGCTTTCCCCAGCTTCACAGGATCTGAAACAACCTTGTGCATAGGGCATAAATCAAATCTGACCTCACAGTTGCCCTACCAGGGTCAAATCACGCATCCAGACCGGCTCTGGGGCCCACCCATCCTCCTGTCCAATGTGTACCGGGGGGGGTCTTTTCCCAGGGGTAAAGCGCGGCCGGAGCGTGACGCTGACCACTCACCAGCACTTAGTGCTAACATTAAGAACGAATAGGAGTTAGACATCTTCTGCCCCCAAGCGCCTCCGTGGTGTGTAGCAGGGCAGCTTTATTGTTACATTGACTACAAAGAATCATAACGATTTCTTTTTGGCACTAAGTTTTTATCGCATTGAAATCTGATTCAAGTAAAGGCTGTTTCTCAATCAGTTCTATGGTTTACGTGTTCAATGTTGTTGTAAAATGAGCTATTTGTATTAGGAACATCATTAGATATTATTTGAGGTATTTGAGTGCTATACTGGATCCACAATCAAAGGAATTTTTACTACAATGTTTACCCAAAACCTCCAGTTCAAAATTTGATCGTAATACTTAGAGTATTTTCTGAAGTGAAACGTCCCGTGGGAGTGACACAAGCCCTCTTTTAGATCTGTGCCATAGTTTAGAAACCGCGTAAAACTAAACACGAAGGTATCCTAGCTGCTGGAACGCTGGATGAGGTCATAGACACATGGAAGAGAGAAGCTCATCTTCCGAAAAAAATGTGTTCGTATTCATTGGAATTTATTTTATTTAATCAAGGATCAGGCCTGATTACCTGTTCCGTCTTCTTTAGATCGGTTTATGTACTTGCTGGTTTTACTACTGAAAGTATTTTTTTTTTTCGTTGATAGTAATACAGAGCTGTCCTTGAGATGCGATTCAAAATATTTCAGCCATTTGATTGTGTAGGCCTACCCTTAAATTCTGTCTACAGCTGTGACATCGTTAATCTGCAGTTCCTCAGTGGTTTTAGTCTCTAGGTGTAATCTATGGCATTAATCTCTCATATCTGATACCCTAAGTAATGGCTATTTTTTTTTATTATTTGATTCTGTATGACTGTTTCTGTTCTATATTTGTCCAACGGTGAAGTCGTTTGCTTTTGTTTTATTTGTTGAAATATTAAAGACCATAATATCTTGTTATGGCAAATGTGTCTGAAAAATTAACAAGAGCGGAACGATGCACTCCAGTAGAGTACATATTTTTCTCAAATTCTTTCTTTTCTCACTGGACTTCGTTTCCTTTCATTGTACATAATGAGAGTTCATGTTTTTAGACATACGTGTAGGGATGTTTATGTATTTCATGTCAAGTACGATTTTTACACGACGAACCTATTTTTAGGAAAAGCTCCGTGTGAAAAGGTGTTTGTTTTACCTGTTTGAACCAAAACGACAGCAAAATTAAGTTAATTTTAAAATTTATTTGCAGATATTCTAATACTCAACACGTTCGAAACTCATTGAGTAATTTTACGGATGAAATATAATACACGGCGCGTTCATTTTATACATAGGAAGTGCGAGAAATGTTCTCCCACAACCTTAACTCGGGTGCAAAGGAAGTCAAAGAAAGAAGCATGGGTCTGGTCCAGTGATCCATTTACCTTGAGGACTCCAGCATCCTTGTTCGCCTCAGTGTGTACATATGTTGCGGCTGCCAGCCGAACACGGAAAACACATTAGGACTGGGTGGCAGCAAGCCTTGGGGGTAGAAGATGATGATGATGTCGGATACATAAAGGAGACGACGAGAATAACGGTGAAAGAATGACACAAAAAAGAACAAAAAAGAGAAGAGATTGGTTGGGTATGAGGGGGAGAATTTTGAACTATGGGGTAAAACTCAGATGCTGTTTGCAAATACTTAAAGATATTTTTTTAGTTGTTGGCTAAGGGGAAAGGGGTTGTTCGGAGGAATGGGGGAGGATGAGACAAAATATGCACGTATTCAGTTCTTTGTGTATGCAGAATGCATGTGGAAAGGAGTGTCTTTGCGGCAGTAGAAAGAGGAATGTCTGGCACAGTAGCGGCTTGTTAGCTGCCACATGTTGTGACTAGTTCCAGAGAACAGAGGTTCAGAGTGAACGTACACAGTACGCGGTTTGGATCGACAAAAAGGGCTTAAGAGTCGGTAAATATTTAATGAGGTATATTTAAACACTTTTTATATGCGTCTTAGAACTTTAGTAAAAGCCGACAGGCCACATTTCGCCGAAATGCATCCTCGGCAAATAAGCCTCAAACCCAAAATTCTCTGTGTATTGGTTAGTTTGCAATTCTGTTTTACATTTATGATGTATCGCGTATAGATCACGGATATCCTGGCCGCTATCTTTAGTAGTTTTCCCGCAGTCACTTCAAGGAAAGGCTGTGATAGTACTTAAGAATATCCCTGAACCGCGTTCTTCAGCCTCATTCCCAGTTCACCATCCGCTAAAAGAGTTACGCAGTTGAACATCAGACATCACAACACTCAAGAATAAATTATTTCTGAGCTTCGTTGACATGTTACGAATGCACATGTTGATGGCCAGATAGCCATGGAGGGGGAGGGGCAGCGCATTAGGTGTCTTGCCGCCACTTCTCCCCCGCATTGACCTTTCCTTTTTCCCCGTCCATGTTACAGTGACGTAGCCCAGGCTTGCAGGTATTTTGCGTCCAGTGTAACATGATCCTGAAGTATGAGAGCACGATGTAACGGAAAGTGAACCAGCTCGTGAAGGTGATGCAGAGTATATTCTAGAGCCACCACTGACTAAGACATAGGCCTAAGAGTAGATTCCCGAATCAGCACCTAGCTTCATCTAAAGTGCCTACTTTGCTCTGGGCCATATAAGAAAGGAGACACGACAATTTCGTACTTCCGCCACTATGAGTTATTGCCCCGCGAGACGACGGCTTTCCTGTGGTGGACCCAACGGCGGATGATGATTACTCACTTGTCGCTAGAGCACTCCGGAATATCGGTTCCTATGGCTCCGGCAAGCGAAGCAATAATAATCTGTTATATCTAGTCTCGTATGCAGCCCCAATGAAAGCATTCTCTAGTACTAACATCTAACACTGTATCTGAGAATGTGCGAGGTATAAAACACACAGTTGGAAAGGAGTGCTGTGTACACTAATATTCCAGAGGTGTTCTTGCCACATCACGAAGTAATGTGATCCGACATCATTCTTGCGGATTATGTAAATTTTTCACCACTGCGATCCAAGGTCATTGATGCACAACAATGGGTGAAAAACGCGACAGACAGACGCACATGGACGGGCTAAAAATGTGATCTTAGGTCACGCAAGAGAGTCTACACAGGTGATATTGTTACTCACTCCTCAGCATCTGTGACGGTCTCCACATGAGACTCACACGCACCATCTAGCGTGGAACTGATTTGAACAGGGAGCGTTAGCCTCATCTATCCGGCTAACGATGCCTGGTTGAAGGTACATTTTATCTGATTGGGGCTGCTGTGTTTCAATGCATCGATTACCACTCAGTCACGGAAGTAAGAAGACCTTTTGTTTTTCGTTTTGCAAAGTGTTAGCCGGGCTAACACGCTCAACGTGAACGTTCAGCTTTCTGGGATACGTATCGGATAATACTACTGTGGAAACTGTTGTAATTGGATGACAATCGTGTGTGACAGGAAGTAGACTGATACAGGAATACTATAAGTTTACCATTTGATAGTCATAACATAATTATTTATGTTTATAGTTATTACATGCTGCCCAGAGCTGAGGATGTTATTAATGACCATATATTTATGAAGCATGTAATAATTACAGTAGTCTTGTTCAGAATAATAAGCATGGTTCTAACAGTGTTTTAATAACATAGTAAAACATACTTAAATTAAGTAATAAATTAAAGTCTCGCCATTTAAGAAAACTTACCATTGCCATTAATGTCAAAGTTTATATTCAAGATTTTACGTTCTAACGGTGTGTGGGGTTGGTATTGAAATAAAAACGGTGTAACGGAATGTCTAACAGCCTGTGCCCTCGTGTTGGTTTACAGCCGTTCCATTCTACCAATAAATTCTCACCTGTGCTTGATTAATTCAGTCTTAGTTGACAGCATGGCGCTTCTATGAAGATGATGGATTCTCTTTCTTTCTGCCATGCATATTTATATGAAAGGCTTACGGTGATTACAATTCATTGGCCGTCAGCAGAAATTATAAGACACTTAAAGATCTAACGTAGTAATTAATCATTGGCCCACTAAAGTTAGTTTGATGTTCTGTGTTATCATTAACCTTTCTATTACCAGGAAATTCGATACCGGAGTTAACGTTTTATAATCAGACTAACTCACGATGCATGATGAATCAGATCGTAAACAATATAATTCGGCAGTCCTGGGTTAAAATATGGACTCGGAGACCGGATATTCTGCATGAGGTTTTTCCGTGATTTTTCTAAGTCCTTCCAGGAAAATTCTGGGATAGTACTGTCAGCTAGGCCACGACGTCTCCCAACCACATTCTTCCCAATTCTTTATCGACTAATCCCTCTATCCATTCGACGCTATGCGTTTTGTGAGCTGTTGACAGCGTCGGTACATAAGGCTTAAAATACTAATAAATAGTCAATGGAAATTAATACTGATTCCAAGTCAGAATTTGTCTTATTGGTTGGCAAGCCTGTTCCTGTAATCCAGAAGATATCGGTGTTATTCCTGTAATGCTGTATCAATTTTAAAATGGAAATAAGCTGCCAGTTTGGCTGCGAAATTTTACTGATGTAGGGTCCAATAACTCCAGGTTTTACAGTTATTAAGAAGCTAATAATAGTTCAGCTGGTCAAAAGAATTTTAATTACTACAACTAAACATTTCTTATGCCGAATATTTGTAAACCAGAAGTAAACTGCTTTATTTGTTTATGGCTTTTTTAAGATAACTTGGTATGCCCAGTGTTTATAAAGATACTTTATTTTGAATTCCGGAAGATTACAGTTTTATTTCTTTGATATTGTTAAACCTCAGCTGTATTAAACACTAAAGAGATTATTGTATCTAAATGTTATATCTCGCATTTAGAACTTGGATGGTTAAACGATGCTCATCTCGGTAAAATATATATTTATCTGTATTCCACAGTCTCCTAGAATGAAGGAATAATTCTGCGTGTGTGTGTGTGTGTGGGTGTGGGTGTGGGTGTGTGTGTGTGTGTGTGTGTGGGATGCATGATGCATGGCAGTTGACAAAGAACTGAAGCCAAGTTTCATTGTAACTGCTCAGTAACTTTTGGCTGTAACCTGCATGCTCATCAGTAGGGGGGAGGGGGGTCATTAACGGACTTTGGCACTGTTGAAGATGAAATATGAAACAATAGAATATCGGCGACTTAGAAGACGCCATGGACTGTTCAGATGTAAAGACACTTTGTTCCAGCGCTGCCTACCGTAAACTTACAAGCAGCAAGACCCAGATGTAGCTCTTCAAACTTTGTCGAAAGACGCCGCTACCCCTTCCCTCTCGCGCTCTCTAACCCCTTTTCACCTTTTGTTTTGCGGATCCATAGAAATTTTGGATAATAGTAGAGTTTCTCCCTTATGCTATATCGAAACCCTGGAGCTGTGAGCTGCACCACTGTCAGTTAAAATTTTAATTTAGTGTTAGTGACGCTGCTTGCCTACCTGTCTTCATATTCTGTTAGCGAGGGGTGACAAAATGCAGTCCGCTGCGATTTTAAGATATTGTTAATAATGTACTTGTTTTTCGTCTTTACTTCTGATCAAGAGTTAGCATGAGTTTTCTTGGGCGGACTGTACAGGGTGTTGTCGGTCACAAGATGGACAGATCGCGTGTATGCAGTGGCGCGCACCTTTCATTTTTGGAGGCGGAATATTTTAATTCCTCGCATCAGGCACACGTCTACAAGAGGTTGTAATTTTATACCATAAAAACCCACACCGCGATCCGTGCGGAGGAACCACGAATAGAGTGGTCTGGTAGTATTTTGTTGCATTGGTCTCATCACGCCTTCAGCTAGCCATCGGCTTCGTTTCTGCAGTTAGACAGGACTGAACTGATGGTGATTTAAAACTATTTGAGTGAAGTATTTTCTTCTTCAGACATCTCATTTCTAACAGCTGATCAATGTGTTCAGTCGTGTGTTTACACGCGCAGTAACTCTCCTCATGTTTGACTACGTATTGTCGAAAACTAGAAAGTATTTTCTCGATTAAAAGGTAAAAACGTGCATTTCAAATGAGTGAGTTTTATTTATTCTGTCAGTTTTCGTATCTGAAAGAAATTTATAAAATTATGTAAGAAAGCAAAAGATACTTTATAACTTAACTAATTAATGTAGGTATAAATTTTAAAAAACTCTGACATATCCAGTTTCTGACTTTGCAACCCATAAGAATAAATCTAACCTTTTATGACGTATTTATTTTTATGATGTTCTATAAGACGTAACATGGGCTAGAAAGAGTCAAGAATTTCATCGGTACTTTAGGCATCCCGAAAGCTTCCATATTCGTCTGGGAAAAGCTAGTATAAACGGGTTGATTGATACAGCATCGTTACATATGCCACGACATCGGTGCTAGTAGTTTAGACGTTTAAAACTACATACACTCATACGTTCATTAACATAATTCCATGCTTTATTTTGTTTATGTTGTTCAATTGAACCCATCGATACACATATATATATATATAGACCAGAGCATATATATAGCCCGTCTGTATACACATCTAAAACCCAGAAGCAGTATTGAGACAGTGTGTTCTTGACGCTAGAGCTTTTCGTGATCAACTTGTGTGTGTTGTGAGCTTAATGAATTACTCCTGCAGTAAGGGTGATATCTGTATGTGTCTAGAGGTGCTGGACATGGCGATCCATCTTTGCGGTTTGTTTAGGGGGACGTTGTGTGTACTGTACCCTTCAGAGTCCGTGTCACCTTAACCTGCGAGGTGGAGGCTTGCTCTGGATTAATGGAGACATGTATACACCCGTCCTTCGTCTCAATTTACTGCCCTACCTTCTGGTATACTCGTTGCCTGTGTTTGCACTGAATATCTGTGAACAGCAATTAAAACATTTAAAAATCGGTGACTGCAATCTGTCCCGAAACTTCTCTGTAAGAATAATACATATGCTTTACGAACAAATTGACTGTTTCGTATTCTATGGAATCATTTTTAATTGCTGTAAAATCGAGTAACGCCATCTGGATCGTGGACTTCTATCAGCCGTCAATGTACATTAGACTAATCGTTTTACCACTAAGTATTTAACCACCGACAAGTCATCTGAATCAGGAATTTATTTTTCCAATAGGCGTACTAATATCAACGTTTCACGTGGTATGTTAACTGTGATAGATTCATTTAATTTTTGCTGGAAAAAATCTAATAAATATAAGTTACCTACATTATTTTGATCTGGCAGTTCAGTCAAACATTTATCAGGTATGAAAAAGAGATAATTCGAAGGACGATATTAAGTTGGCAGTAGTAGCTTTATGTGTGAGTGTGATAAATTAAAACTCTGCACAACTAAAAATGAAACCCTTTCTTGTTTCCACAAAAATTTGTACAATACTTAAAAAAGAGCACAAAGCAGTATCTTTGCAACAGACGAAGGTTAGATAATACCAACAGGCTACGGGTAATTAAGAGATTAATTGCCTTTCTAAAATCTATAAAACTGTTGTTTCTTAAGGAGCATTAGGTTTCAATTTCATTACCAGAATAGATCAAACGCCTCATTGGGTCTTGTCAACTGCGTGCTCCACTACCTTAATGAGGAAAGACGGAGGGAACATGTTTTCTTCAGATTGGCTGCACTTTTATCAGGAAAAGCTAAACAAATTGTTGTTTCTGACAGTAGTGGGGTCCGGGGTCCATTATCATCAGCAGAAGAGACCAAAAACACTGTTTCTTCTGGTAGCAGTTGACTCCACTGTTTTATAATAAATACATCATAAATTGTTGCTTTTCTGGTAGAAACCGGCTTCGCTGTCATTATCAGACAAGGACAAAGTGTGCGGCTGTTGAAATTTTATGCATTTGCAATAACTTAACCTGTTAGACGTGGAGCTTGTATAAAGTTTTATTAAGTACTGACGACAGAAGCCACGATGACTTGGGTGAAATATTTCTATCGCTTTCTGTTTGTAACGAATTTATTATAGAAGTACAAAATATGATTTTCCCTTTAATTCCGAATTTTATCTCCGTCTCCGGAGTTACAATTTGTATACTTCTTAATCGAAACCAGACACAGTGGCACGTCTCAAAACCCAGGTTGTTCTCCCACACTCTTTTGTTATTACTGGCGAAAAAAATTACCATGTGTATCCTGTCGGCCTTAAACACATTTGTGACCAATCCTAAATGTATTTACAAATTTATGATATACAGAACCAATCCCTAATAAAGAGAGAAATAAAAAAGGGAGTCATATCCATCCATCTGTGGTTTGACACTTGTGGATTACAAAGCCTCTTGCTGGGAAGTGCACCATTTTGTACTGTAAACATGGTTGCGGGTCTGATATTTTGATAGCAATTAAGCTGTATTTGACAGAGATACGTGATGGGGTTAGGCGTACACATATACACATGCTTTTTGACATCTGTTCGAGTTTCAGAGCTTTCTGGCCGCTATAAAACATCAGTGTCACTGAGAGCAGAAAAAATATTGGAAGTTTGATTGAGAGTTTTTCTTGTAAATCATATGGCAGCCTGTCATATTGTATAATGACATATTGCTTAACACCACTTCTGACTTTGCTATCTCTTTTATACATAAAATAACATAAATAACGCGAATCATTTTAATGTGACACAACTGCCGATATATTGTCCAGACCCCTACAAGCACTGCGTCATCCTACAGTATATGCAACACATCGTACGCTAGGATATCAGTGTGAACGTAGCTAAAGAGACTTATGTATCCCTAGGGTCGGGGAAACGATTCTATAACAACGGCTGAAATGTGCTGGGAAAGTTTGCACTTGAAAACTACAGACCCCAGAAGAGACTTTGTATGTTTGTGTTTTAGTTACTTTGTTCTGGGCTCCTTATTCAGTTATCACGCCTTAAGAAAACCAAATAGTGAAATTTAAGAAAATTGGATTATGTCAGGCCTGGCGTGAAACTTGGCTCATCACACGAAGGAATGGCATATTTAGGATGTTTGAGAACAGAATGCTGGCGAGAAAATTTGTAATAAAGAAAAAGGATGGCTCAAATTACACAGTGGGGAGTTTAGTAATTACTACTAAGATAATACAATTGGGGTGAATAAATTAAGGAGTATGGGATGGGTATTGAATGTAGTATGCAGGAGAGATTAAAATGCATATGTTGTTACAACCGATAGACCTGAAGTGAAAATACAATTTCGAGAAATAAGGACATGTGGGAGGATAATACCTAAATGGAACTTTATAAACTGTCTTAAGGAAAGTGAGATACAGACAGTTGCATAATCATGCTGTTTTCATAATTAATTATCATCATTACGAACTTTGCATGTTTAAGTTTAATTCGACTCTCACATTATTAATATATTTATGTACTTTGAGCGGAGAAATATTTAAAGACGACAAGTCACAAGAAGCGAAGACAATTAAAATGGTTCGGTTTGAAATACATCTCTCTTTGTTGAATATCAGAATGATTACTTTGAAATTTGTCTTTTCCCACACTTTTAATTTAGTAAAATATATTTCGAATAGTAATGATAATAATCGTACTATTGTTTTTCACTGCATGGGGTGCTTAGTCATATAGTACAACCAATAATAAGAACTTCAAGTCCGTGATGCACCTCACTAACTGAAGGCCTGAAATTTTTTGTTTCTTCTAAGAAGCGTCGATTTTCACCTGTTTTTACTAGGGATGGCGGTTGAGAGAAGGGGAGCCCAGACCATCACCTGCTTTCCATGAAGCAGGAAACGAATTCATGAGAGTTGTACTGGGAGCATAGAAATTTAGTAAATTTATCAACAAATGAATCAATGAATCTTTTCCAATCTTAACAGCATAATATCGTGTTTTTGTACGGTTTATATTACATGATGATTACATATATGTGATTAATATTAAAGTATATCATTTTCTGCAAGGCTATTCTTCAAAAGAGAGCTTATACATCTCAGATCAAGTGAAGCTTTTTATAAACAAGTTTATTTATGAAGATTTCCGTCTTCTGGGTTGTTGCGCTGTGTAGTCTGGTGGATGTTAACCAACGTTTCAGAGGTCATACTGCCTCCGTCATCAGAGTATGAAGATTTCTGTCTTCTGGGTTGTTGCGCTGTGTAGTCTGGTCGATGTTTAACAACGTTTCAGAGGTCATACTGCCTCCGTCATCAGGGCGATGAGTATGAAGATTTCTGTCTTCTGGGTTGTTGCGCTGTGTAGTCTGGTCGATGATTACCAACGTTTCAGAGGTCATACTGCCTCCGTCATCAGAGTATGAAGATTTCTGTCTTCTGGGTTGTTGCGCTGTGTAGTCTGGTCGATGTTTAACAACGTTTCAGAGGTCATACTGCCTCCGTCATCAGGGCGATGATCGCCCTGATGACGGAGGCAGTATGACCTCTGAAACGTTGGTTAACATCGACCAGACTACACAGCGCAACAACCCAGAAGACGGAAATCCTCATACTCACCGCTGTGAGAACCTCAAGTCTTACAAGTTCATTTATCTTACGAAATTAAGCGTTTTAGATATTTATAGAGAAATAAAGTTTTAGCAGAAGACGGCCAATACCAGCTGCTTGCCTAGAAGCATCGGGTAATTATTACTCGTTTTAACTAAAAGTCTAATTTTTTTTAGGAAAATGGTCGCACTAACGCCTTCGCTTTCAAAGTAGTATAGAGACGGACGAGCTTTATCCGTTTTCATCACAAATTGTAGGCCATGTAAAATAAATAGCTTCGGAATGTAATTCTTGTACTTAGCTAAGTTATTTCATATCCGAAGCGACGGATGCTGATGAAATTTGGTATTGATGCATCTACATTAAGAGCTGTTAGGATTATTTATAATAATTCATATTGATGCAGTATAATTCGCATTTTACATAGAACTCATATAGAAATTTACTGATTAAAATAACGAATAATCATATAAAATACTGGTAAGCATATATAACATTTTTGTAGATTGTAGTAAGATCTGCAGCACGTGATCCTGTTTTGGTATGGCGAATATTTAGAGAAAGACAGACACATGTCTTTTCTGACGAGAGATAATAGAACGTTTTATATATATTTTTTACTTATAATTTTTAGGGTATTTAATGCTCTGCCTTGTGACATCGTCTCTGTAAAGTAATTTTTATACATTGCTGTTCCATTTAATAGCACAACTGAGCAGAAAACCACTACGATGTTTAACAGAAAGAACAAGGAATGTTGTTTTTATTCTTTAAACTCGAATATTTCATACATATCGGTATATAGTATTATTAATTAGGAAATTTTATTTAGACCCTGAATAAGAGACAGGAAATTCAAACGAGTAGCATAAACTTGTTTTAGGAGAAACATTGCAAAATACCAGAAATCTGCCTCACTGGTTTATAGCCATATTGTTCTTCTGCCTCGCACAGTATAAAGCAAGGGTATGCAAACCGGCCCTAAATTTAGGGGGCGTGATATTCATGTTCGTGTCTCAGGTTTATGAGTGCCTTCAGATGAATATCTGTGTAGTGCTGGAGCATTGAACAGGAATGAGGACCTTAGAAAACAATGGGAGAAATATGTAACGCTTGTACACGCGAGTTTTTTTGCTGGGAAACCTCAAGGTAATACTCCATGTTTGAGACGTACGTATAAATATGAGGATAATATTAAATAGTATGTGGACTGCAGTTACGAATGCTCTGTTCAGGTTACTAGTGCACCGCCAGACCACTGAAATCGGAATAGTATAAAATAAATATTTTAATATATTAACACGAAAGCGTGTTTTACTTCTTCGTTTTAAAATACTTGGCATTGTTGTGCTGTTGTTGGGGGGTACTGGGGACTGAATTTCGTGTATTTGAAAATGAGTGCTATTTCTTAACCGTCTGAACGTCTTCAGAAGCCTCAGAAAGAGCTTTCTGCACCTCATTCGACACTGTGTGGTTGAATCGGCACCATTAAGATATCTCGTATAAACCATTTGCTTCGCCTGAATTACATAGAACATTGTTCAGTGTCTGAGGTAAGTTCATTGTCGGCCTCCGTTTCTGCCTTGTTATGATTGGCGGAGTGGCAGTGTGGCGACCCCTGACTGCCTCCGAACACGCTTAGTGGTGGCAGTTCAAGAATCGCTGCCAGCATAATATTTAATGAGACCTTCTTTCTGTTCCGTTTCCTACCGTGCTTGTATGTGCGTATGTGTTGTATTTTCTGTGCTCGGTGTTCCCCGCAAGCTGCACGGCGTCTCCCTCTTGTCTGCCGAAACAATGCCTTGTCGGAGCCGGGATCCCACATCTTCATGAGGCTGTGGTAGTCCGTTCAATGTAGCGTAACTTGAATTTCAGCATTTTTACAGTGTATTTCTGTAGTTTTTATTTTCTTAGTCATGTAATTTTACTGAGTTGACAAACGAAGACGTACGTGCATGCACCTGTAGACTGTAGACACTAGGATCACATATATATATATATATATATATATATATATATATATATATACTTTCGCATGTAACGTCGAAATTAAATAATTCCATGTGTAATGCTCGAATAAAGATACATCTAAGTGAAGATTTCTGTCTTCTGGGTTGTTGCGCTGTGTAGTCTGGTCGATGTTTACCAACGTTTCAGAGGTCTTACTGCCTCCGTCATCAGAGCATGAAGATTTCTGTCTTCTGGGTTGTTGCGCTGTGTAGTCTGGTCGATGTTAACCAACGTTTCAGAGGTCATGCTGCCTCCGTCATCAGAGTATGAAGATTTCCGTCTTCTGGGTTGTTGCGCTGTGTTAGTCTGGTCGATGATTACCAACGTTTCAGAGGTCATACTGCCTCCGTCATCAGAGTATGAAGATTTCTGTCTTCTGGGTTGTTGCGGTGTGTAGTTTGGTCGATGTTAACCAACGTTTCAGAGGTCATACTGCCTCCGTCATCAGGGCGATAAAGATTTCTGTCTTCTGGGTTGTTGCGCTGTGTAGTCTGGTCGATGTTAACCAACGTTTCAGAGGTCATACTGCCTCCGTCATCGCCCTGATGACGGAGGCAGTATGACCTCTGAAACGTTGGTTAACATCGACCAGACTACACAGCGCAACAACCCAGAAGACGGAAATCTTCATACTCACCGCTGTGAGAACCTCAAGTCTTACATACATCTAGGTGTTTAATAATTCCTCACATATAAATTATGTAGGCCTATAGATATCTTATTTATTGAATGTTATCGACCTTGAAAAATGTTTCAAAATTGGTTTCTTTAGTCTTCTTGGATAAATTGTTTCGTTTCTTATCGTATAGCGACGTCGTTTTATCCGCACATACTCTTGGTAAATGGTCGAATGATTTAAGACGTTTTAGAGGTGTTGGCTGTTTTAAAATATTGTCCTGGAGACATTGCGAGAAATCGTGACAGTCCTCATTCCTTTTGCAAAATTCGAAAGGGCATTCTCCTGCGTAGAAAGTGGGCTTAATTCACTTTGCCTAGGCGTTACGTTAATAAAATACGAGTTTGGACTGAAGCTTATCTCTTTCCTGTAAAATAGGAGTTCTGAAATTAATTCAGACGTTAAAATCAAATATTAAACGGGCTCATATTATGTTATACTTCTTGGACACGCCATTGGTGGACCTTCTAATTAATGTCATCATCTGTATCCATTCCCGACATGGACACGTGCACGATAATGCCAGAAAACCTGACACCGAACCAAACAAAATGACATTAGTAGACTTAAGCAGGTGTATATTATGTGCCACTGTAATACGACGTCTAGTTATGTTCCAGCAGCTGGAGGAGCAGGTCCTAGTGACACAGGCCCTCTGAGAGGACAGCTGGACAGCTGCCCTCTCAGTGGCCTCTAAGCTACAGTTCAATAATTCGGTGCTAACAGCTTTAATAAACATACCTGTCTCGCCCTCCCTAGTAGCAGAGAAGCTAATAGTCGCTCAGCTGGTCAAGGAATATCTCGCCTTTTAAGTAAGGGACAAAAAGGTTGCTTCCTTTGTTTACAGGAGTCTAACATTCGATCCTGTAAAGCCACATGGCTTCAGTCCACACTCACCCACTACACACCGTCTGTGTTTTTGTTCTGACAAAGAAGATTGTACTGGCAGAAAGTACTTATATAAATTTAATTTACGTACATTACAATTTTTCATATTGGTTAAGCGTAAAATTTCTTATTAAAGAACTTTATTTATATTAGGACGATATATAGAGACAGTGGTATAGGCGGGACGTGCAGAACGAATTATGAAGATAAGAATTTCACACAAAGATTCAGTTTGAAGATGAGAAGATAAGTAATGTCTCGGGAAACCAAGGTGTATATGAGAGGATAATATTAAAGTTGATCTTAAGGATAAGAGTGTGTACAGTGGATTCTTTTGGTTCAATAGGGCCGCCGAAAAATTCTTGTCAACAAAGTAATAATTTCTTGTTCCACAGAAAGGGCCGAACTTCTTGACTATCTGAGAAAGTATCATCTTCCCAATGTAGGCTGTGCTCAGTGCGTACTGTTGCGTAGTATGATAGTATTGTATGGGTTTGTTGCAAAAAGAAAGTTGTTCCAGAAGTCTTTTAACCGATATTTCGCACGAAGATTTTCATCCCAAGTCAACTCGTAGCCGAGACTTTTCATGCAGACACACAGACATCACGTCTCTGCTAACTTGGGTCCAGACTCGATTTTTTCTCTCCTTGTAATGCACCTTAAAATCTGATGATGCTACAGTAATTTCTTTTGATGACATATAACTTATTGATTATTTTCTAAGTTGTCATAGTAGAAGAATTTTATTTTAGGTTGTTTCGCCTGAAAAGTAAATTACAAGGATGAAACTTCTTAATTATCTCGATTACGTGTATATGCGTATTAGTAGGACTAATTACACAGAAGCGAAAAGTAATTAGTATCAAACTGTAGTTGTAAATTCATTGAACTGAAAACCGGTCCTGCTAACAAAGTCGGGATTGTGTTGCTTACAGTCACTTGTTTTCTTTCTGCACTTAAAGGCAGCTCAGTTATAATTAAAAATCTGCCCTTAGCTTGTTAAAATGCCATTGATGTGGAAGTTATCATATAAACAGAAATACTTACGATTGAGGTAACTCTTTTACTGAGGCCAAGTATATAACAGCTTTTCAACTCAGAAATCATGTTCTTTAATTACATTTCCATAGTAACGAAACTTTCTGTGATTTTTGTTGTTGAAAAGAATCGATTCGCTATATGAGCAGCTTTTCACGGTGTCGAGTATGAATGTCTGTATTTTGATATGTTGTGCCGTACAGTATGGTAGAAACTAACCGACGTTTCAGAGATTCTTACTGTCTCCGTCATCAGGGCGACAGCCTTATAGCTTAGATACAGTAAACTCAGCGTATTCACGTTTTCCTAGTATTTCTGCTGGTTTATGTTTATGGATTTTCTATGAAACTTACAGACATGTAAATGACAGCTTTAATTTGACACTAGTAACTTGGGCCCGAATTTTAAATGTAAGTGTTCATACTACTCTGCATATAAATTGTGCGTAGGTTGTTTTTATTTATTTATTTCTACCAGCTAGGCGTATAAACTAGCCAGACTGACACGAGACCTTTTTTACCAAAGCTAAACACATTTTTTATGTATAGTCTAGTAGCTGTATGGTGACACGGAAGAATTGGCTTTCAATACCAGCACTCAGCTTCAAAAGGCTTCCTCTGGCGGCCTCTGGGGATTTCGAGTTAGTGTAACCCAACTTTATAGCAGAAAATGGAGAGCGCAGAGAAATGGCTTTGTATGAAATAATATGCACGCGTTCCATGGCCCAGACTTCCTGCTGACAACCATTATTTATCAATAAAGCGACTTTTAGTACAATACACTGCAGCTAGAGCGCGGTGCATGTAACGGGTCCTCGAACACGACATGTTAATGCGTGTAGAGAATGAAAAGCCAGGCACAAAAATGTCGTAATGTCTCATTTTAGCTGATTTTCTCTCCGGTTAGGTTACAAGCAAGCAATGTCGATGAGATGAGACTTTATTCCAGACTCACAGCTAACAAGACGGTGCACAGTGGGGTTTAGAAAAATGGAGCATCGTTGCGTGTGCTGTCTTCTGAAGAGGACGATTGCAATATCATTATTTGTCTCTGGTGTTGTTCAGATTCCGGCCATGATTTATATTTTTAAAGATGTCGTATTGGTTTGACATAAAATGACAGTTTTATGAGGTTAGTAGTTCCCATTGTATTAATGTTAACTGAATGCACATTTAATTATTTTTATGTTTACAAACGTTAATTTACTTTAAGTATTTAAAATGACTGCATTTCGCGTTGATAAAACATTGTAGCGTGGGTTGGCTATTGAGCACTGAATTTTATACCATTCAGCATAACTTATGTACCATCTGTTTTAACAATGCTATTTATGCGGGCTAAGCGGAATGGTTGTTTCTTTATTTTGTTTCGCTGTTTACTGTTATAAACCATAGAGGACACACAATAATATGTTACTGTGTGTACCTTCTTCTTTCCTTACCTACACATAATTATGAAATACGGCCCGAGGCTGCTTCTGTGAAGCACTACAATGCTGCTATGGGCACACAAATATCCAAATCAGGAGTCGTCTCTCGGGACGACATAACTTCTTTGTGGCTACCACCGCTCGGGAAAATGGCTGCCTACACTTGTAGTGCCTTGTCTGGCAATAGGTTTTCAGTCCACGTGGCATCAATACAAGAAAAAAGGAAAAACGGATGTTCCTTGCGTTACTTTTCTGACTATATAAGGAAAGTTATTAGGATTATTGCAGCGTTCCTCAGCTTATGAGCCGCGACGTTTTGAGTTGTTATGGGCATATGTTTTTACGAATTTAAAAACGACTGAAATTCTTTCATGGCTTCACTCGACATTTCTGAGACACGTGTTGGGACAGTGACTTAAATAAGGTTCCTGTCCCAAATTGATAATTCACAATCACGTTTCCATTGTGCTATATACAGGTGTAACAAATGCGATTGGGGAAGCAACGTTAAGTAAAGTAAGGATCAGAGAACAAATATGAACGTTACAACATTTTAGAAAGAACAAACGAACCATTTGAAATTTAGCAGCCACAAAAAGAAACCCGAAGGGGAATAAGGAAGTTGCTTCTTTTGAGTAAAATCATGTAGGACAACGTCGTTGGTGTCGTAGAGTCTGTAACGAAAGAAGAACAGTTTCTCGAGATGACTGTAATTACAGGCGAACTGTGCGTTTTGTAATACGCGTGTCTCACTAATGCTTGCGTGTAAAACGCCATCCATTGCTTGCGGATTGGAAAATGTGACTTCGTGCAACATAGTCTGGCTCCTTCTTACTCCCATCCTTCATTTCTGTCTCTTTAACACGTTTATTATTTATCGGTCTGTGTCTTCTGCTTTCGTCTTTTCTTTTCTTAGTTTCCTTTATTTTACATTTGCTTCTTCCTTAATTTTGTATCCACATTCATTTTCTGTCCGTTTCTCTTCCTTTTTAGTGCTTTTATTCTCTCTGTTCCGTTCCATTCAATTTATAATTATCTCTTCCTATCCATACTGTAATTAATTACTCTTGTTGCTTCCTACCTTTTAGGCTTAAGCGGATACACAAAATAAATCTTATCGAGCAGTTTTTATGCGTTAATATTGGCGACTTTTGCAAACAATTTGACATGAAGGTCAAATTACGTTTTAAAAATTTTACCTGTTAATTTTCACTGAATAAAATTAAGGAATTGAAGCAAAATGTTGCTTTCTGTGTGAGCAGTTTTTGAATCAACGTGCTATATAGATATAGATATATAGATTGAGAAATGAAACCTGTTTTAAGAAAACAGATTGTTGAAGATCTGTTTTGGACTGAACTGGTTCAGTATATTGCTGAATAGCTGAGTTTTGCTGTTGGTTATGATTTAATGGTACGAAATCAACATAACATTAATTGAACAGTCGATTTATTATGAAGATTTCAGGGCATAGAGTTTACCTAAAATAAAACTGTCTGCTATGTGACTGGAGTTCAGTTTACAGCAAAAAAGTTTATCTCCTCTATTGCTTCGTCTGTTTCCTACATAATCTCCTATGTGAACCGAGGACTCTTTTCTCGATTGGAACCTGGCCGAAGGGTGAAGCCAACCAACCATTTAGGTATATCTAGGGCCGAGGACTAGCATACCTCAACCTCCATTAACGAGGCTGAAGGGTAGAATGACATTCGTACAGGGGCAGGACGTTGATGTTACCCCGGCTAATACTTTTAAGACTAAAAATAAAAAGTTTTCTCTCTTACTTTCATGGTTAAGTGACACTCCATACACTGGTATACAGTATAACCGATCACAGCTAGACGCTCGCGGAAAACGTAAACCTCAGGTAACAATGCCTACCTGAATGGAGCTGGCTAACTATGATTATGATCGGTTCTGCTGTGTTCCAGTGTATGGAGTAGCGCTTAACCACGAAAATAAAACAGAATACATTTATGTTTCGTTTTTGAAAGTGTTAGCCATGCTAACACGGTTAATATCAACTCCCTATATTCATATACTTTCAAGTCGGATCGGATCATGCTGAGGCCGTAAGATTTATTAAGCTTCATAGCCCCATACCAACTGAAAACAAGTACTTTTACAGAGGACAACGCAAAAACGAAATATTACGATTTTTAACTTGCTTTTATTACTGAAGGTACAATGAAAACTAATAACTGAACTAATAATAACTAACAGTGTTAGTCTTGTGTTATTTATTTTATTTTACAGAGACTAGAAAAAAATTAAGTTATTTAAAATAAAAATATATGTTTTGAGGCCTCTCTTAATACGAGTCCCTTAGTTGCAGCTTATTTAGTTGATATGTAAATACGACATTGTTTTAGGCTTTCGCGTGTTATCTTTGTTCGCCTATTTCTCATGGTGGATATACGTCGCTCTTATTTTCAACATCTTGTCATGTGCTGACGTAAGAAAGAGGGAAAGTTTGGACCTTAGGTTGTATATTCATAGCCTCATCGACGCACATATAACAGGTAAAATTACTTGATTGTACGATAAGGCATAAATGTATACTTTTCACTTTTCTAGACGGAGTAATAAAAGTTCCGTGTCTGCGGAAACTGCTGCCAGCTGGTTTCGATTGCTGCTGGGTTAGACCATTAATTTACATAGCCGCTGTCAGGAATCGACTAGCGCTGTAACATTTAAAACGATTCTATTTCAAGGCTTTCGTAGCAGAAGGGTTGTTCCTATAGACCTGCGTTCCATAGGCCCGCATATACTATGAGGTTTATGGAAACGAATATGTGTTTGGAATTTGAATATTGTTGGATGTCTGGAAGCGATTGGTTTATCAATCACTTAAGGTCCCAACAGATTATTCGTTAAAAGGTTACGAACCATACTGTTAAGTAACTTATTTTGGAGGCTTAAATTAACCGAATCTGGATTAAAAGGAAAGTTGTCTTGTTCGGAAAATGCCTTTCCTCCTGAAAATATAAAGTGGATTTATAAATCTTCAAAGTAGCCGTTTAACCTTAATTTTTCCGGCTACAATTTCTTCTGTATTTCAGATTTCACTCATGTCTATACAACGTTTTGTTTTCTCATCTTTCTTAATTTTATCCTCCTTAATTATCAGTCGGAAAAACTTATTATTATGTCTATAACATTTCTATTTCGTTGTCACTTCGTTTCTGTGCAAATTATTTGTTAATTAAAAATTTAATGTTTAAATTCTATAAGTATATATTGTGAAATTACTATTTTGCAGAGGAGTTTCCATTTCTTACAGCGGCGAATATGAAGATGGCTATCTTCTGAGCTGTAACTTTGTGATGATAGTGGCTGTAAGCATTTCTGAAACGTCGGTAAACTTCTACCAGGCTAGGCAGTGCAACATCTCAGATGACAGTAATCTCCAATCTACTTGTAATTTTTAGATATAAATATTTCCTCTCATAAAATTTTGCAGCTGACTGTACCGCAATTCTTAATAGTGCCACATACTCACATTGACCTATTGGATAGAAGAGCAATGTCGCCAACTGTACACTGCTCGGGTTCCAATGAAACCCGTTGACGAACTTCGAAGCAAGAGAACAGTATTTGAGATAAATCTGGGATCGGAATTCAAGCCTTTTGAAAGCTCACTCGACTTAGTAGCGATGGCGCACCTCTGGGGAACAGACCTGAAGCAGAAATAGAGTGAGTGGGTGTGAAAATGTGAGGAAGGGGGTTTCCTTGCCTTTCAAGGAGTTTGATTAACTTTTCCGAGCTCTTGTGAAGTGGTGTGGGCTGGCGCATACACACACTCATTTGTTCGACACAGACGCCAACAAATCCAATATACAAGAACGTCTGGTTGCTATTACCTCTACACTGGGACGCCTATTGTCCGGGACGCTTGTAAATGTGTTGTACTTTGCGCCGGCAGCATTCTGCCTGAACATATCAGATAACAGTGCGGACCGAATGGTAAAGAAATAGGAGTTCCCGGACAAAGAGACCGAGGTGAAAAGGGAACTGGAGTTTCCTTTTGGAAGAAATAGAAGAAACGAACATTTGCTTCGTTACGATTCGTTACAAGGGCTGAATAGTTTAGGTTCGATTCCCGGATTTTATTATTCTCACTATCGCTTCTTAGCCACCATCGTGTATGATATCTGTGGAGTGAATTTAGGCGGGCAAATTACAAAGTGCGACAGTAGTTCACTGTAGCCAAAAAAAGAGCTTCGAAATTCTGATCGAAGTAGATAGTTACATTCCCTTCAAACCATGTTTTATGTTCATACTTTCATGACTGGGCGAATTAGCGAAGGTGAGATTGGCATTGGCGTCTGAAGCCTGTTGAAGACCACCCAAGTCTTTGGTAAGATTTCAGGTTCTGACAGCGGCGAATATGAAGGTGACTGTCTTCTGGGATGTTGCGCCGTGTTGTCTGGTAGAAGTTTATCGACGTTTCAGAGTTTCAGGGGTACTTGCTATCTCCATAATTAGGTCACTGATGGTGGAGGCAGCAGGTATCTTTTAAGCACCCTGTCCATCCTCGTTTGTTTGATCATGCTAATAATAATTGGTGAAGAGTACAAATTATGAAGCATCTCATTATATAAATGTCTTCGTCTTCTTGTTACATCAAGTTCCTCCTGTGCACTTTGTTCTCAAGTTTTCAGTCAGAGCGAACGTTCATTTCTTATGGCTAGTGAACAAGGGAATTCAAACTCTTAAGACAGAAAATTAAAACTTGTATTGTTTGTTTGGGCCTAACTTAATATTTACATTTTTACTTATAACACTAGAAGATAAAACACTCCACGTACCTCGACCTAGAATCTAAAATTATAAATTACGTTAGAACGATATGCTAATGCTCACAGCCATGTTCGGACCAAATTTACACATGTTGTTGTTACGCATAATGAGGTAAGGAAGTTGAGGTGGAACGAACGGTTGCCTACACAGCTAGGGGAGCGGGAGTAGATACCGGAAGTAGGATGGGGAAAGTATAGTTTAGCTCCACCCACTAAAATGTAGAGAATCGTAATGGGTACTCCCTTTCCGATGGTGTGGAGTAAATCTGACATTGGCTTTATATTAACTTGTGGTTTTGTCAGCCATGTTGAGTTCAATCTCCATGTTGAAATGGAGGCACATCGGGTACTAATGGGGGTTCTGAGTGGAAGGGCATGCACTGTATCGTTACTTGTCATTCAAACACAAGGCTGTTTATTCGTATAATAACCTAGTTCAATTTCCTGCCGCGCTTGTCACTGTAAGCGTCAAACAAGTGACACGCTACATTTAGTAATGGCAGTGTATTTCTCTCTTGTTTTCATTTTATTTAATTATACAAAGTATAGTTCCATTTAGAGTATTTAGTCCTAACACAGAATTAAAGAATACTGAACAGATTGGTTGCAGCGTGTAAGAGTAATGGATGCGTGCTACTCGATTGCTCTGTTGAGAAGCTGACAGTATGTCAGCTACTCCTTTTATGGAATCAGATGATTCGTTACCTTGTTTATAACAGCTGTCGAAATATAACAGATAACCAAGGAAAGTAAAATGTTGCTTGTTGAATATGTATTTTATTAGCTCTGTACCTGCCTTTTTTAAAAAAAAATATTTCTGTCTTTGCCATGAACTACAAGGTCCGAGACTTTTGTCGCTATTCCAGCCTGTTTAGTCCAATAGGACTGAGGTTAAGAATGGGTGGATCTGAGCCATACGCCCCCCCCCCCCCCCCCAATCCAAGATTCTAGACTTTGCTGCAAGCAGTCTTATGGTACCGAGGTTGAAAGTGTGTACATCTTTGTTTCTGCTACCCTCATACGCTTGTGTGGTGTTGCACTTAGGCACAGATTTTTTGTAGTGTATTTCTTATTATGTTATACGGCTTATTTATGTTAGTTTACTCTTCTGCTCGAGGTCAGGTTACATAAATAATTATTAACCGTCCACCCGTCAGAAACAATGGACTGAGATGGAGGCACTGACTTCTTTTTCACCCACAGATCTTCTGTTTATCTCGCTGCAACCCCATGGACAAGGGTTGAATACGAAATGACTCGGGGTGGCTAGAAGTTGCGATAACCACCCAAGGAGTGCTGTGGTTAGGAGCCCCTGGACATTTCCCGCTCGCAGTACGAGGAAGCACTGTAGTCAGAGGCGTGGACCACGTAGTGTGTGTTGAAAGTGTTGCTTACTGACTTAAGTACTTGCATTCAGTTGCAACTCTCAACACCAAACACATGAACTTAAAATTAAATTTTATTTAGTTCAATGAAGAATTTGCTTGTTTGTCCACATTAGATTAAACTGTTTTACCAACTCGGTTTTTGGAGACAGATGTACTGGTTACATTGTCATGACTTGGTTTCCCGATTTGTCAGTAGAATTTTCTTCACGCCATGAATCAGTTTCTGTAATTGTTTAGTTGTGGTCATTCTCAACAAGTGTAATGATTATACTGTCATGAATAGGTTTCTCAAATAAGGTAATAGCATTTCTTCATACCAGATAGGTGTGTAATAATTGAACCGCATCAGCTACTATCAGCTTCTCAAGGACTCTGCTCGGTGGATTTAGTTGATTGGGAAATTTTCATTAACTCTTCGTGATTTTGTAGATTTGATTGTTGAAACAAAACTGCAAATACCAGACAGGTCTGCGCTATGAAATGTAGGATAGACATAAAATTTTGTTGTATAAAGTGAAACGTTATCGGAAGAAATAGTTCATTCATCATTCAGCCATCTGACGCGGTTTGTTGCCCGAGATTCTTTCATCAGTTCCAGATTTTACTTTGAATTATTGTTACAACATGGTGTCTGCATATCCCTTAATATCTGTT
The DNA here is from genome assembly GCF_977971745.1 of Zootermopsis nevadensis. Classification (NCBI taxonomy): domain Eukaryota; kingdom Metazoa; phylum Arthropoda; class Insecta; order Blattodea; family Termopsidae; genus Zootermopsis; species Zootermopsis nevadensis. The sequence goes on from NW_028259142.1 coordinate 15,803,206, forward strand.
ATGATACATATCTAAAACATAGACCTGCGTTTATTGTGATGGTAATTTTTACCTGTAATGTGATACAGGTCCAAGAAGAAGGCGACCTCAGTCGCTGTTTCTAGATCTAATACTTTAATTCTTTTATGATATACTATGCTAAGTTGTGGAATGTTTGTTTTATGTTCTCTAACAACACGGCAATAACGAATTTTCTCTCGGTTTGCTGGCGATACCTAATGAACAATTTTAAGGAGGCACGTGACAGTTAATATTCCGTTATATTATATGTGTCTTTTAAGGATCATGATTTTTTTGGGGTGTTGAAAAGTTACGATACAATTGAGGACAGGTTTAAAAATAAACGAAAGGCAAATTATTACTGTCGGGTTCTGCCATATTTTAGTGTAGAAAAGGCTGTGGTGATTGTTTTCTTTTAAGGGATCTGTTTACGACCGTGACTGGGTGTGAGGACTACAGGTAACCCGCCTCAGGTGGGGGGGGGGGGGGGGGGCAAACACATCATCAATCAAAACTCTCAGCGAGATGCAGTCAGAATTACACGGACGTTTAGTAGCATCTGCACGTGTGGTCTCTAAAGAGACCTGTCTTCATATGCTGCTGCTGTTATCAGTAGCTAGGGTCATTAGTCCGCTCTTGTGAGTGCTTGAATGTTGGAAACCTGCCTTATTTACCTGAATATAACGAGTACGTCCTTTTTTAAGTTTAATGTAATAGACTATAATAAAATCGCTTGTACCCTTTTACATACCAGTTGCACAAAATTTTGGATGTGAAACTTTGGTTTCTCATATTCAGGGAAGGACATAAATTGAGATCGTTTCAGACAAGGATGCCGAGGAAGACGACGGGACCTTAGGGAGTGGAAGTAATAGGAGACTAAAACATTTTGCACAATCAGGAGATTCACAGTTTTCTTGTATTCTTCGTCAAGTATTATTAGAGTGATGAAATCAAGAAGAATGAGATGAGAGAAATGAGAAATGTATGCAAATTTTAAGCGAAGGAAGATCTAGGTGTAGACGGAAGGAAAAATAAATAAAAGTGATATAAAAAGAGATTTTAGGGTGTGGACTTGATTCGACTAGTTCAGAACTTTGATAACTGTGAACACAATATTGAACCTTCAGGTCACTTCAAGAGTCTAATCTGTTGGGTCTATCAGATTATGCCTTAGTGCTCCTACAACATGAAGACGGATGTTGAACAAATTTCCGAAACGCTGTGGTTTTTTAAACACATAGACGATGGACAAAGTTGAAATGGACAGTTCTATACAGTGCGTTACACCATCGTCAGAAGCTTTCAGGCTTTGATTATTCTTTATTATATAAAGTGAAAAAGTGGAGAAGGGATCTCCTCGTCTTTGGGGTCACAGTGCAATGTTATTAAGAGAAGCAATTAGCTCTTCTGATTCTTGGGTCGCCCGTCGTTTACGTGAGATGTTCCGAGGGCTATCTGCCCCATAAACTTGTCATTCGGGCTTGTAATACACTGCTACTCTGTTACGGAGTTCTTTGAATAGGGGAGAACATAAAGCCAACAGCCCAGACCTACTGTACGAAATGCAGAAGATGTCTGTATAACTCGACTCCCCTCCTCTTCCTGGTTGTTACAATATTTTCGTCATACCTAGGAGCATTGTGGATGATTCATGTTCTTGTTTTAATTAGCTGTGTGCTCCAGGCCAAGTCGTCAGTAGAACATGGCTCTTGAGAAAGATACGAAGGCTTGTTGAGGCAGCTCTGTCTCCTGTAATTAACCTTTTCCTTGATGAGTTCTACTGCTAATGAGCAAGGGAGGGTGCTGACGCCGTGGAGGGTTGTCGGACTGGAAATGAGGAGGAGCTGAATTTCATAATGAGCAACGCGGTGTAATTTGTTCTTTTGTCACGAGATGGTGCGTGCTGTGCGCTTAAACTACATGGACAATTATGATATAGTTGTTTATGTGCACTAAAGTAATAATTATTGAAAATTATTCAAGTTATCTCCGGGAATGGATGCATGCCCGAATTTCTCAGTGAATATTCATGTTATCCAAGGTTATAATTAGATCTATACATTTTGTTTGATTGTAAATCTTGTTTATACATCACAGAAAGAGTAACAGAGCTTAAGTGTGTTTGAGAACAGTTTGATGAAGGGAATATTTTGAATCTAAGAGTGGGAGGAGGAACAGAGGAGGCTGCAGAATAATGAGTAATGAGGAACCTAATAAATCTTTTCTTAATTACTTAATGTATAACAATTTGTTTCTTCAGCTAGGCGTGTTATTGTCGCAAATGGCACGTGGAGAGTTTTTGATATTTTTTGCAAAATTATATCTTCCTTGAGAATACTTTCTTCATAGGAAAAATATTTAAAATGATTGTATGTATTTAGCATTATTTTTGTGGGTTTTCTTTTAACTTTATATGTGTATTAGTGTTTGCCTGCAGCACGCTCTTAGTAGTTGTCGGCAGACAACTCTAATGAAAGAACTGAACTGAATCGAATAGTTTAAATACCTTTGTATTTTGGTGCGACTGATGATGGGATCTGCATTTTCGCAGTATTTGACACGTAGCCTAGGATTCACCACTAAGGTCAACGTATGTTAAATGAAAATCTGTTTTTAACGGACAAATTATGAGGACCGCTGAGATTTCTTTGTAAACATATTTTACGCAATTTATATATATATATATATTCTTGTGTGTGTGTGTGTGTGTAAGTAAATTTTCCCGACTACTTAAATCCAGTTAGAAAAATCTTCGGACTTATGGTGGCAGCCCTAGCTGTGGCCAGGCCACAGCTCAGCCACCCGCTACTTTATCGTGAAGTAGACATTAAGTAATAAATTTGTTTATAATGGAACCGATACAACAGACTGGCTGACGGGCTGTTGCAGGTGCAGCATCAGGGCAAAACTGCCAGCTGGCCTCACTCTCTAGACCTGGTCCTCAAATTAGTTCAGACGAAGGGCTGTATGTATCCTTAATGCGTTGTATTATTTCTGTATTGAGATAAGCCTAAGGATTAAGGTAAAGGTGTTTGCTGTTCAGAGAATACGCAATTTTTTGTTTTTAGCTTACTTTCCTTATTGTATAAATAAAAATAGACTTGGAATATTATACCCATATGGCTGTCCTAAACTTGTAACATTCGAATCAACTGACGGATTCTTATGAAAGTTTATTTTAACCAGGAATAGATATGTGTTTCTACGAGAATAATTTGTTACAAAATGGAAAACTCGTAGTTAAACTAAGACGAAATATGGCGCGTTAATCCATGCAAGAAATTACTTATTTTATTTTAGTTGATTTTTCAAAACGTCTTCAGAATATTAAATCTTAAATACGCTCACTAAGGCTCGGGCTGTATCCATGTTTGCAATTTGTAATACCAACGTAGAAATTGAAAAATTTTGTAGATACTCTTGCTCTACCAGTGGTAAAGTGAAACAAAGTTCAGGTAGATTTCTTTAGCAATACTGCGATTCAGTGTACGAGTAAATGTAAACTTTGGGGGTCGTGGAGTGGCTACTGTCTGTCTGAGCGGAGAATTGACTCGATCTTGAAGCTATGACGTGATGTTGAATGTTGACCTAAAAGCATTGTCCCTTGCTAAAAGTGTTTCCACTGTTCGAGCACTTTGCATGATATTTATACTATGGGTGTGTTACTAATGATCCGACCAATATATTTAATTCTGTATAACCTACGAAATATTGAAAATACAAGCATGAAAGAAATCACTAAACGTAAGAAAAATAATAGGGAACTGAGAATTAACTGATATATTTTATAACTCAGTGCGCCTGTTCAGATGGGGACTTTTGATTGAAGGTTGATTCAGTTCTCCGCTCAGACAGACAGTATGATTGAGCGGTTATGTGCAACTCTGTACATTAAAATATTCAAACGTACTCTATAATATTATCCTCCCTGTTGTTTTAGTCCATGTGAATATGAAAACTAGATGCAGGGTGTCTGAAAACAACGGGCAGAATGGCTAGTACTCCTGCCTTGTATTTGCAGAGATCCTAGATTTACATCTGAGCCTGGGGACCGGTTATGTGTGAAATGTCGGGATATTGAACTTTAAAGAAGGTGGTACACATGGTATTATGTCGGAATCGACAAGCGCAGTTATGAAATTAAGACACTTGTTTTAATCTTTCTGTAAAATTATTAGGTATAATATTATGTGAGAAGCTCTGATAGGGTCTATGACGTTATTTCTCTTTAACTCAATTAGTTACTGTGCAGTTACTATTATATATTTAAGCTTGTTTCATTCAAGATAAAATTCTTGATTATGAGGCTTTATTACTTCCTACCAGATGCCAGTTGATTAGTTTCGCTTCCAAGCGATGGATAATCGCCACTTTTATACACTATTACCACCCATTACCTGACTCCACCTTGCCCCTCTTTTCATTAGCCCTCATCGAAAACCCATTTTTCTTTTCTGCTCTGCATATAGCGGTATAATTATTGTCGTATTAAGCCGTTCATTTCTTCTGTGTCACGACGGTTGACAGATGTAGTCTGTATATTTATAAAAAGTGCGTCGGTCTCACAATAAACTGATATATATATATAATCGCAAAACTTCTTTTTATCATGCAATATGCCCATTTAACTTAATAATTATTGAGCTACGAAAAGTTGATTTCTGAGCTCGATCCCAGTTCCATCTGGCTGCAGCAAGGATTTCGCCCTTACTCGTAAGATTGCGAAGCTGGAGATAAAGGAAAATATAATTTCCAATGTCTACGGTCTCAGTATAAGTCTGCTGCTGTTTTCAAGGCAATTTTATACTGCAGGGACATTCAGCCGGTTCAGCTGGATAAGATATTGTTCGTTCGCCTTCTGTATAATATTAGCTGCATTACCATGTTCACATGCCCAATCACCGGACACTAACCTGAGTCAACTGTGTGCAGTTCACACCCACACACCATATTTAATTAAGATCAGTTTTAAGATTATTCCTATATCTATTCGACGTGGAGTTTTCCCTTTGGGTCTTCTCACTAAAAATGTTTATACACTCTCATTTTCTCTGTACCTGCTGCAGATCTCTATAGAGACATATCGGAATGCGACAGGTAGGCTATGGGATGTCTGTTTGGCAGTGTATTAATTCGGTAAGTAGAATAAGGAGCGCGAGAGACAATTACATGTAATAAATGACAACAAAGACAATAAATCTGTACAGCTATAGTAACTTTGGCAGTTGTAAACCACGTGGAGAACATCCAAGTGACATTATGCGTAGCTACTGCACGTTTACAGCTGTACACGTAATTTCAGTTGAAATGCCTGTCTCATTCCGCTGTTGCTCTATGCTCTGATTCAGCAAGATATGGTCCTGGCTCATTGAAAAAGCTACGTTGTGAAATGAGAAAAATAATTATAATAATAATATACGACTCTGGGACAAGGTTTTGACCTGGATCATTGAGAGATCTGAAAATAACAACAGTAGTAATTGATCTTATGTGTGAAATCTTTGAAAAATATTTAGTAGAAAACAATAAAACTTGACATTAGTTTAGTTATTGTAGTTAATCAGCTCATTAACTTTCTTAAACATTCACATACATTGACAGCCATGGGATGTTCATCCGTTCAGTCAGCGTTATCTACTGTTAGGGCTGTGATCTGTCGTATGATAAAAGTCAAAGTAATTCACTTATTAAACAACGTATATTAATACCCCACAGGCAATGATTATTTATTATTATTTATTTAGTGTTCTGTCTGACGACAGGTCCATATGAACAGGATCCTTCCATCCTTTTCTCGGACTGGGACCTGTTCATATACGTTCTTGGCAGATGATCCAGAAGTGGTTTGCCATTGCCTTCTTCTGTGTGTGAATGGAGTAATTGTTGGGATGCCACGGAGAAACCGGGGAAGCCCCCGGAGGAAAACTCCGTGTTACCTAGACCACGGCCTTGCCCAACACAAGTTATAAATTCGGGCACCGCCGGGAATCGAACCAGAGACCCCAGGATTACAAGGCCAGCGTTCTAACCGCTAGACCACCGTGGCAGATCATATTTTGAGTATACAGTATGAAGTTTTACCCTGTGCGTATAAATAGCTAAACTGCATGAAGTATAAAACAATTAATGAAAGTAGGCTTAAAAATAAAGCATACGTGGTATTTACAAATAAAAACTGTGTTATTTGTTCTACTAAACGAGAGAACTTTTCTACTGTTAAACACCTTACTCGGAGCAGCAACTAATGGCATACGCATATGCGCAGAATCTAATATCCTGTTGTCTAATGTGCGGATCTTTTATCCAACACAAAAGAATGCTCTTTCGTGGGTTATTTTGTTTTCTCCCAGCCAAATGAAGGCAGGCAGAATGGTATGTCATGATACACGAGTTTAACAGCTGTGATGTCGACATTCTTCCAGCAACAGGAAATTTTCGTTCTTTTTTTGGAGAAGCTAACTGCTGTTAAGATCATGAGCTTGGAGCTCATGTACCGTCATCTGACGCCTTTCAACTTGATTTGCTGTGTGGCAAGTTTGAAACGTGCTCTGTCTAAAAACATACACAGACACATGAACATTCTCCCGTCTGCTTAAAGCCTAGATTCTGTTGCGGCTTACCTTTCAAAGCCATCTTCAGTTACAAAGAGACTTGCATTCAAAATCAGTGGGTCGCTTAACCCCATAAAGCCGAAGGTCATCTGAATAATATTCAAGAATTCAGTTCGTACCTCAAATAAAACACAGCACTTCATGGCAAAGGCCAACTGGTTAATGCTGTTTACGGTAATAACCCATGTTTACACTGAAAATCTTGTGAAACCCATAAATACAAATTACTGGTTGTTGCAGTGTGTGGTACATAAAGTTGCCACTGGACTTTAAGGAGAGAATCATGTAGCTCTTTCTGTCTGTTTGGTAAGAACAAATCTTGATCTACTTAGGCTGTTCTGGCTTAGGATTTATTCCCTCCAGTAAGTGCGGTGGACTTCGGGATATGAATTAAACACGATGCTTCTCGAAATGGTGTGGGATTCACATATTATTAAAGTTTACGAAACTGGGGGGTGGAGGGAACGGCTTCTGAGGAACAAGTGGTTTAACGTTGGTGAAGAGTTGGCCTTCAAGAAAATATTAAGTTCTACGAAGCACACGGAGGTCAGGGATGTAGGGAAATTTCTGTACGAAGTAAGATGTAAAAGACAGGTCAAAATTAGGAATTTAGAACTGCCACTGGAGTAGAAGACACTGGGACAATAAGAAATAGTATTAAGGAATAAAGAATAGTTATGTACAGTAGCATTAGGGAATAGTTGTAGTAAGAAGACTGTGGTCGTGAAAACCTGGTGTTAGGCGGCCACAGATCTCTGTATATAGTTCTCAACCAAATATATTATTATTATTATTATTATTATTATTATTATATAACGACGTTTGGATGCCGCTTCGAAAACTGTCGTATTTGATTTGTGCATATTAGCCCATGTTGATGAGAGAATTCATTCACCGAAGAACATAGATTAAAGTGCTTCCTGTATCCCATTAACAAGAAATTCTTCAGCTACGAAAATGTGTTGGTACTAGTTTTAATTTACTTACATGTACTGTGTTAAATATTCGAACGTAATTACGTATTACTATTCGTTTTAGACCTGTTAGTTGTTATTTGAATAATACTGCCATCTGTCAAAGAAATATACCGGCTTGTCTGTTCTAATGAACAACATGGCAGAACGGCTACAAACAGCAAAGAATGTTGTTGAGTCTGTTACTTCTACTTGCATCTATGTCGACATTTTAAGTAAGACAGCAGTACATTTTTGAAAACTCTGGTAAAACAGGTGTGAGATGACGCTACAAATTTAATGCATGAAACATGTTGGTAGGTCTTTGATATTATGCCGCGCGGAAAAATTATGTGAATAGACACGCCAAATTTATCTTCTGGTTAGCAGATTTTGTGTTAATATCTTCTCCACCAACCATGACCATTACACTAATTTATTACAAGTTAAAAAAAACTTCTAGTCATATTTAGATTATTACTTGCGGCCCATTAAACACAACGGCCATAGAATATAATGTAACTAGCTACACTGAAATATCTTTAAATTGGTGAGACTTGAGGTTGTCACGGCGGCGAGTATGAAGATGGCTGTCTTCTGGGCTTTTGTGCCGTGTAGTCTGGCAGAAGTTTTCTAACATTGCAGAGGCAGCAAGCACATGTGAAACGCTGGTAAACTACTATCAAACTGCACGGTGAAAAAGCTCAGAAGACAGACATCTTCATCTAACTTACTAAGTTTTGAGATTTTAATAAAACATTTATTATAGGACGTTTCTTCGTATAGTTTCGCCATTGATAGGCATCGTGAAATTCGGCGTTGGGTTTCCTGCTTCGTTTCAATTGTCATCCTTTCGCGCATGTGCGAGAAAACTGTCTTGTGGCGGCGTCGCAACTGTAGGCATGGCGATTTCATCTCCAATTCCATCCCTGGATAACATCAGTAAATATGGCGTGTTCTGGTGGCGTCGTGACGCCTTACGTAGGTTTTCCAGCGTTACGTCTAATGTCATCCAGATGCTCACCTGCGGTGAATATGGCAGCTTTTGGCGCTACGATAGGCGAAGTGGAACTTGGAGTACGTCTTCCACGTGTTCGATGGCACCTCACATTCACCTCTGCCAAATATGCTATCTTGTATCGGCATCGCAACGACGTGCGAAGCACGGCGTCGTTTTCAGTTACATTCTAAGGCACAACTGTTTGGCGGCGTTGTGACACTCAGCGTTTCGTAATAGACATCTCAACGCCTAGCGTCTTGACGCTCCGCATCAGATGTCCAACGTCGTTTCCTATGGCTTCTGAATGATTATCGTAGCTAAATGTTGAGGTTTTTGGTGGCTTCACGATGACTGGCATGCCGACACTCGGCGTCGGTTTGTCAGAATTTTTTAACTTTGCGATCCGAGGCTTTTGTTGGCTTTATTTGCTTTGGTGTCAGATGTTATCCGGAGGTTCATCTGCACTGCTTAGTGTCTTTTGCGGCACGCGATGCTTTGCGTTGGTTTGCCAGCGTCGTGATTATGCCTTCCACTCTATTCTTGGAGACATTTTAGATTCGGAGTCATCACATCCTCGGCGTCGATTTTCTGGCGCTTTGTCGGATCACATCCCTAGTCTAGTCTACGATAAGTGTGGTGTCTAATGTCGGCGTCGGATAATAGGTGTCTCGACTCTGCTTGTCCGTTTGCCAACATCGTAACCTATTGCTTCCAGAAACGTTTCTTTGCTTAGTTTATTGTACTGAATCTGCGTCGCGACGCTCTGTGTCGGTTTACCAGCGTCGTGGCATGTGACTTCTCAGACTTGTGTTCTTTCGTCGTGCTTGTTATCGGGGCTACAGAAACCATCTTTACTGGGAATCGAACCCAGGATAATTTTTCTTGGTTTCTGACTTCGTTTCTGCAATCTGTTCTTCGAAACAAACTCTTTTAGTCTAGGTTCCATTCTTCAGTCGCGCTAAGTTTCCGAGCTACGGGAAAAACCCTCAACGGGATTGAATGAACTCAGGACACTTTTTCCGGAGTTTTGTTCCTGATATGAGCTCTTCCTGTTCTAAAGGAATTTATATGCTACGTTTGGTGCAAATCTGTGTGTCCGTTCTCGAGCTATAAGCAGTTTCAACTTAATATGAAAAATTGTGTAGGCGAGTTTCGGCTTTAAAGGGTTAATGAAGCGAGATGCTTGCTACAATAACGTGCTCTGTATAAATGAGCTATGACATCGCATGATGAATGTTACGTACAAAACAATGAAAGGAACATGGCTTATGGGTGTGTCACTTGTGAAATATCGTTCTTGTGATACAAATAATAGCAGAAAGCAATGCAGGTTCTAAGTTTGAAAGTGGAATACTGAAACTAATAATTCAATTCTTTTGTTGAAACTTTACAACTGTTGATTTTATAGTTCTATGTTTTTAAGAATATTGAAATTGTATATATACACTAGTTTATTTATCGCAGTTTTTTGGGCAGAATGATATGCCGCAGTGGGAAAATGGTATCAACTGTGTAATAAAATTATGTGAAAATGTTATAAACTTAGTCAAGGCAGCAGTAATGATAGTTATGCTTTAAATGTCTATGTTGTGTTTAACGTGTGATTAAAACATGCTAAGAATACAAAAGACATTTAATAATTATTATGACCTATTAAGGTCTTTGAACATTTATATCTATCTGAAGTCGCTTATTTCGATTCTGTGTGTACTGAAATAAATAAATAATGTGGGTCATTGCATGAAGAAGATAAAATTTTTACTAGAGCAATATGAAATTTGTCCAAACTTTTCAACTTGTTAATAATACTTAGGCTTATACTTCAGTCAACATAATTATACTTTATTCTTTACAATACCGACATGTTACGTCTCTTCTGTGCCAAATTTTATTTGAATCTATCGGTATCGGAGGAAAAAAGTTGGACGAGATAAAAATAATGAATTGTCTTCTAGTTAATAACGCCGTGTGGACTTATAGGTAGGCAGTAAGTTCCTCCGAAACGCTGGTATATACCTACAAGTCCACACGGCGTTATTAACTAGAAGACCAACATCGACGTCTTCTCCGTTGTGAGATCTTCAAATCACAAAAGAATGAACTAACACATCCTGACAAGGCACAGCGAATGGAACGCACTTTGCATCACATAGAATTTACGATAATTATGCGAATGAGATCATATTTAAGGCCATTAAAATGCAAGAAAGCAAGCAACCGTCTGCTTTAAAGTTTCGTCAGCAGTTACTGCTGCTAATTACAACTTGTCGCTAGTGGAAGGTAAGAAAGATATTTACATAAACAAGACAAATTTCCTCTAGTAGTATGTTCTCCAGTGTAGATACAACAGTGATCGATTCCAATTAATCGAAAATACATTTTTCCTAATGTCCTCTTAGCTACCACCCATATGTACTGAAATTGTTCCAATTCAGAATTATCCGTTAAAAATTTTGTAACCCTACTTGAATGGGCGCCAGGCTATACCCGGACATCTAGCTACACGCGGCCGCTTTATGCGTGATGGCACATACATACATGCAGTACATAAATATAGTGCTTTACGTTTCGGAAGTCGGCTATTGTGAATGAGATTTTGTTGGTTTTCTCAGTCATTCTAGGCAACTGGCTTAATAATAGGCGAACCATAATACGCCACGATGCATATCGAAATGTAATTGATCGACAGATATTGTGCCAACTAGTTTATGCTGTACTTCCCATGACATGCTCGTTCCGAGAAAATGTTAGTTAAATATTGTATGTCCAGTTTATGTACAAAGAGCGTGCATATGCTCCAACTCTGAGTGTTTTACAAATTTATCTTTCGTTAAAACAATCCGTAGACTGTTTTCTGTCTATTTTCGCCTGCAAACGAGCTATATCGACTTGAAACCGATACTTCATGCCCCATATATCTTTCTTGTGTAGCATAATAAGTGAAACGTATCCAGTAATTTCAAGATATCCAATATAACGGTTTCAAATTTGATAAAGTTGTGTTGTTCTCTGCTACCATGGTCAAATACAAACTTTGGAATTTGTTATATGGTGACTGTTCATTGGACGTGTACGTACCTTGATCTTCTTCTGTATCCTGGTGGAACACATGTTTGGAAGCTGGTACACACACACACACATACACACTGGCTGTTGGTCCAGACCTCTTCAAGATCAGAGCGGACTCTGCCCACAGTGACTGGGCTGTCCGGAATGATAATGGGGGATCAGACTGGTTTTGCAGGGGTGTATCTCTCAGGGGTGTCATGAACTTACTGGCAGCGTGTGAATCCTGTTACAGATAGAAACTATTGAAACATTTCAAATTAGTGCTGATCCATTTCACCAGTCATGTTCAAAAAAACTTGAAGGTTAAATAAGACGAAACTTTAACGTTACCTATCTCATGTGGTTGCTACTGAACAAAATCGACTCCCCATTGTAGCGTAATATAATTCATAGAAATGTTTTATACTCTCCGTAACAAACCATTTTATAACACTACATTAATAACTACCTCAGAAATTTTCATGGTTGCCATTTTGGTAAGAAACTTTTCTCCCATAATCAGTTTAATTCGAGCCGATAAGAACAGCCTTTGTTTTGTCTTCGTTCACCAATTGCCGCGGATCTATGTAAACTTCCATGTTGTTTTCCTGGGTCTACTCTTGGTTAGACTCTCTTTTTAAGAGTTATTTACACGAAATTTGCAACATTAACACGTGATGGATAATATGGGTGATTTATAGGCTATTGAGTCTTAATGATCTTCCCTGCAGTTGCCAAAAGAAGTTAATTTTGGTGAGGCCTGTGCTTCTGACGGCAACGAATTTTCGATAGCTGTCTTCTTGGAAGTTGCGCTGTGTGATGACGACGATGATGGAGGCAGTAGGGCACTCTGAAACGTCGGTCAGTATATACCAGACTACACGATGCAGCATTCCAAAAGACAGATTTTTCGAAGTTTTTTAAAAAAATATTTATTCAATATTACTAGTTCTCAATCTTTTTGGATGCATCGATCGGTAAAGAAGTGAACAGTGGTTTATAGTGCTAATTATTACAAGCAGGACTAAACGTTATTGAATAAAAATTTCCTTGGATATTATCCATCGTCTAGTAAATATAAAATGTAAAACGACGTTTCGGAGATGGGACTCTATCTCCGAAACGTCGTTTTACGTTTTATATTTACTAGACGATGGATAATATCCAAGGAAATTTTTATTCAATTGACTCTTCACCATTGTCAAGAAGTTTTAGATTTGATATACTAAACGTTATTGTAAACAATACAAATATTATCCTCTTGATGTGATATTAAAATCGATGAGACATCATAATCAGCCACACAGAACACTCATAACTAAAAGTTACCGACGAGGCCAGCTGAAATAATTTAACGGTACTATCCCATCGGATTTAATTCTAACGTATAGCAAAGTAACTTATTAACTTCGGCCTAATTGATGAGACTTCGTACAAAAAAGTGTAGTAATGTTCAGCATAAAGTCTGTATTCGCTAAAAGGATTATAAAACGATAATTCGCGTATATAATAATAGCGTATCTAATTGTGGTGTACAAATACAGGTCTGTAGCATACGGCTAATGAAAACAATATATAATTCTTAATTTTCGTGAAGCTCAAATCAAAGTTAAACATTTGTTAAAGAAGGAATTGCTACATAACGTAAAAGATGTCCTTATTAAGGATTGAAATTTTGGTCTGAAATATTTTCCAGTTTCGTGCAAATTTAACGAATTACATTTAAAATAAATTGTTACACTATACAGTGTTTGGTATGATTCGTTTTATAGCGTTAGACATTGTCGTATCTCCAATGAATGAACATATAGTTAAGCGCGGTATGCGAAATAGCATTTGAAAATGTGGGCCCTGTACGATTCTTTTATCATGTGACTGCTGCTTTACAGTAGCAGCTAGGGAGGTCCAGATTGCGCGGTAAATAACAACTTCAGTGCTGTGTAATTTTCACCACACGCCCACAGAGACACCAGGTGTCCTTGAAGGGACACACAAACTGTAATTTGAAATGAGAGAAGGCGGCGGCAGAAGGCAGTGATTATCTTCAGTTTGGTCTCTGTGGTTCCTCCTTGCTAGCCCATACCAAGCCAAACCTGTCTTCTAGTGCGGTCCATATGTAATAACACAGCATTCATCCACAACAGGTAGAAATTAGTACGATGTTTGTAGCGTTCTTTTGCTGCAGAGTTTTGGAATGAAAATTAAATACATAGTTAATATTAATCTAGTATTCTTTAAAATTCCGTGGCATGCAGTTGTCTGGTTTGTTTATTTCTCTTGTCCACTTCTTACTGTCTGCTGTCTAAGACAGTGAAGACCAAAATGTATAAAACAGCAGTTTTGACAGTTTTGTCAGCAATGTATGAGTGTGTAACATGGTTTCTTACTTTCAAGGAAGGCCATGATTTGCAAGTGTCAAAAAAAACTGCTTAGGAAAGTATTTGGACCTAAGAGGAATTAATTTAGTGGGGAATTTAGGAAAAGTTATTACGCTATGTATTCTCATAATACTGTTAAAAGTATTGTTATCTAATGACATAAGATGGGCTTGGTATTTAGCTAGGAAGGGGACACATGGAACGCTTACATATATTTTATGGTGGAGCCTTTTGGTAAACGTCTGCTTGGAAGACCGAGAATGAGATGAGAAGATAACTTTAAGCAGGATCTTATTGAGCATGCAAGGGGTAAATATCTAGGGTCGTTTCAAATGGCAAACATTGCTATTGACGATAGTGAGCCTTCGGGTTATGCTACCAGAGAGCCGGTCCAATTTGTGAATATCGTAAGGTAAATGTAAAATTGTACCAAAGCGCCCCGCCGTGTTGGAGAGAATTGAAGCTCCACGCGATCTTGCCATTGGCAGTAGGTTGTATATTGCCAGCTGCATGCTCTGGCTATTTTGGTCCCAGGAAAGAATATCCGGTGCAGAACAGACAAGAGACTGATTGAAGTTGTCATTATCAGCATCTTCACCAGAATTCCTGGACAGATCATTGCGCTTAAAACTCTGTGGTTGAAGTATCGTTATTAAAAAATCAAAGAATCATGGGATGAGTGCGAAGGGGAACAGGTTGTCGTCCGAGGCCTGTAGAGCACCATAAAATGTTCTCAGACCACTGGCAAGTGGACCAGTATTCTGGAAGAATAGGAGCCTGTCACAACACATCAGACTTCCCCCGGGGCCAGAACCACTAATTAGAGGGCAACTATTTCAAAGAGAAACAGGTCTCTTTCCATCCAAAATACAGACCCCATCGGGATTCCCCTCCTTGTTTATTAGGGAGATAAAAAACACGAACGAACAGAACGGGCTCTCCGGCTGCCAGAGTTTTAAAACAACAATATGGCCAGGTTATTTGGTTCTGGGGGCGATCTGTGTTTTTTCCAGTGCATAAACCACGTTCATGTCCCAGTATCCGCCACTGTTTATAATAATCAATAACAACAGCAGTCCGTAACTTTGGTGAACGCTTATAGACTAAGCCTGTCTCAATGTGAGAAACATTATAATTGACACGGATTTCTTTGTTTCGTTGTTTGGAACATAATTTGCTGCTCTCTTTTGTTGCACAAACTGTGCTCTGGTAATCACTCAAATATGTTATCAAAACGTGGGCCATTCGGATATCGAAATGAAACGTTCTTTGAATCAGTTAATTCCTAAACAATAGGAAATAGATGCGGCGAATTATTTGACCGGCTGAACAACTATAAGATTTTCGACGAAGACTGTGTACCTTGAAGTTAGAATATAAACTGAGAGATTCTTGTCTGTGTTATTCCTCCTCTAGTTGAAGGAACATTTTTAAATAATCCATCAATAAATCTATCATTCCATCAACACAAAGTCTACTGGAACTATTTTCTATACTTAGTCAATGCTCGTCATAATGTTCCTTTTAAATGTTATATATATTACATAATAAAATAAATATGGAGCCATTGACCCGGGGGGCCACATCCGGCCTGACACCACGTTTAAGCGGTCCCGCGAAATTATTTTTTAATTTGATACTACGAGTTGCTACTAGCTCGTGTATGACATGAAAAGAAATTCCCATCTGCTGCTTTATGTCCAATTATATTGATTTTAAAACCCTATTGTGAAATGTATGATTTTTAGGTGAAAACTGTGCCAATCACAAGCTGCTGGAGGAGGAGGAAATTTAAAATAACAAGTAAATCCATAATAAACTTACGTACATACATTAATATGCAATATCTGAATTTGTTAAAAGGTAACAAAAACTGGCCATACGTTTTTAAGAGAAGTGCCAGGAGGAGTTTTTGGGCCCTTGGATTCAACATTAAAGTCGTTTCTGTCCCCAGGAAGTAAAACGTTGGACCGTCCCAAGTTACTTCATCTAGGCAGCAGCGCTTAAAACTTGCCGGCAAGTGGGCGGTCTTTCACCGGGTGCCGCGATCGAAAGCCGCCGGAACACAACAAAGTAAGGAGTCATTATATTTTTGGCCCTTTTAGTTATTAAATAAAAGAGGACGAAATAGACAGGACAATAGGACTCACGGCGGAAATGAGTCCAACAGTTTAGGTGGAAAACCCACAACGGTACGACATAGGCACAGATGGAAGGATAACACTTACATGTAGCGGTATCTTATACATAGGATATGAGGGTGCAGATTGGACCTAACTGGCAAATGTTTATCAACACTGCAATGAATCTTCTGATTCTGTGAAAATCCTAGGCATTTTTGACTAGCTGGGCCGTAATCAGCTTTTCAAGAAAGCTCAATGGAGTTAGTCAAATATGTTTGCCGACAGTGCAGATGATCTTATGTTAACAAACGTTAAGTTTGAATTGAGTAACACAAATGTACAGTTTCCTTTATTTGTGCAACTGTTATCATTCGATATTAGTATTAGTGCCGTAGAAACACGTTCCCAGTAAGATATGTGGAGTCAGACGAGGTTTTAAGAAGATGACAGAAAATACAACAGGTGGGACGTGACAGTTGACAAGTGGTTATGGAAAGCTTCACTGGGGAAAATAATTTTGATCCATTTTCTTGTTAACTCTTACCATTTTGTTGTTTTGTTTAAAAAATATTCTTTTATTAACATATTTCCATGGTAACATATCATGTATAGTGTCGAAAAAGTACAATGTTTTGCCTTCAACTCTTAAGAAATACCAGGAAAATTTATTTTTTGAACACTGAATTGAATCAGAGTTGAATGGCTAATGTAATACGGAAAAGATTAAATGGAAAGATTTTAAATAAATGTCATGGCTTAAACGTTGCCATTATTGTTTAAATCTCGGATTTGATGTTGAACATATTTCTTCGAGAAGAATATTTTGATTGTTTTTCTTGTAAATTTGATATTTGTTTAGCCGTTAAATGGATCACGTCTCTAACACAAGTCATATGATCGAAAATCTATCTACAGCCATTCTACGGCAACGATTATAATTTAAACATATCACTCTTGCAACTTTTGTTTTAGACAGATATGAGCTTGAAGTGTAACCTGGGTTATATTGAGTTGTTCTGTACAAAGTTGCATCTGCACTGCAAATGTAGGCGTGGAAGCGAATATAATTTAAATCTGCCTAGTAGTTTCGTATTTGAAATATGCGGACGGACAGATAAATTCACAGGTTGGCGTTTTCATTTTGCTTTTATAGTAGATACGTACACCAAGTTCCAATGACGTGAGCTATCAAATTATAAAACACAGTAGTGTGATAAACACAGAACATACACGTAGAAATGAAAGCTGTTCGTGAGGAACACGAGTTAAATTCACTGTATTATGAAATCAGCATTGCAAAACAAATCAGATTTGTCCGTTCGGGGGCGAGGGACATGATCCATCACTGGGGCTCCTTCCGTCTGAACCAAACCGCTAAGCCCACCACATACTAACAGGGCCCTAGACCACTGTTATGTATGACTTCAAATCTTCCCCCTGACACTAACTTTTGCCGCAGAGCATTAATTTTCCCGCCCTCGCTTTTTACTTTCCTCTCCATCAACGGTGTTGTAATGCAGGAATAAACTGGCCCAATAATTATAGTGGTTATACACAGCCAGACATGATAAATGTCGAAATTTTAACCCGGGCCTCGATTATTAGTGGTTGCTCCCAGCCCTTTCAGAATATCCCGAAGGCCACTTCATCAATCTAGAGTCGAGGCAATGAGTATATTGTATATCATAGGTCTCTGGTTCGAATATTAGATGTAAACCCCGTCTGAAATCAGCCTGACTTACATCCTAGAGTTACTTGGAAATGCTTTGTTGATTCAGATTTTCACGAATTTCTTCAGTCTTTCGGAGAGAGGGTAAGGATGGAACCTTAATAAGATCACAGCCGTTTGCTAAAATTAATCGCTGTTATCAGATATCAACACCTCTAATACCGTTTCCAGCCACTGGACACAGTCCTCAACGAGACAACAATACAAGAGCCATCTAAATGTTGACCTCCCAAATCCAGTTGTGTTCGAAGTGACTATTTTTAGGAGACTTCCAACCAATCATTTGTATGCATCTTTCTTCCGTATCTGAGCTACATGTTCAGTCCATCTCACTCGCCTTTGTTTTACAATTCTTTCGACATCGGATAGCCTGTATAAATCACGAAGTTATTTGTTATATATAAGAAAAAAATGCTCGGTTTGTTCCTTTGGACCCAAATAATTTTTTAGACTGATGATGCTTTAAAAGAGGTCATGATCATCTCCGTACGAATCTTTTACCCCCTTAACACTGATAATAATATTCCCCTCTAATTTAGCAGTAAGTGGGCTCTGCACTTGAAGCAACATCATTAAATTAGTAAGGCTTCACGTTCTCACGGCGTCGAGTATGAAGATGGCTGTCTTCCGGGTTGATGGGCCGTGTAGTCTGGTACACGTTTACTGACGTTTTAGAATTGCTTTGTGCCATGGTCGTCCTGATGACAGAGGCAGCAGGCACCTCTGAAACGCATTTAAACTTCTACCAGACTACACGACATAACGACCCAGAAGATAGCAATCTTCTTCCTTATATGGCCTAAGAATCAGTCAATCCAAATATTTTGCTGAGCGATTTCTTTCGAACATTTTTACTTCATGTTGTTATTTGGAAAAATGTGTCAGACACGCAGTGCGAACTAAGGGCCCTCGTCTGCAGAACAAGATTGTCTTAGTTATTCCAGTTTGTGTTTCAGAGGGCGTACTGAAAAATAAGGAAGAAAGCGAAGACATGTTGTCCCCCCACTCGTCACACACCGTGTATAACAACGAGAGCAAGTCGGGGTTGGATGAAAGCACCCCCTTCACCCTCCACCGCCAAGTTCTGCCAGAAAATCAATGTCGAACCAATCCCCCATATTCCCACATGGTTCCCTTTCATCCCTCACTCCACCTCTCGCCCATTGTATGAAAAGTCGACATTGTGTCCCGTATTGAAATTCATACAGCCACTTAATGTTTTTCTCACCCACGCCATCACGTATACCACCTCTTATGTTGGTAACAGTGTTCGGGGTGTAAGGATTTTCTGTGGGAGAAATATCCTCAAAAGGGGATGTTTTAAGGGGCTGTCTGCACTCATGTTTTCTAATGGAGATTTTTATGATAAAAGCAGAGACACTACAATGTAAGTTACTGCGTGTGTTTGTACTGAGATAAGAACCAATGAATTAGAAAGTATATATTTTATCTTATAATAAATTGCTTTAAAGTCAAATGATTGTTACGACAATAGATGATAATTAAGTGAAACAATTTAACGGGTAATAATTGAATATTTAGGATATTTGAATGCATTTACTTGGTTCTATAATAATAAATTATTTCAAAGAAAGTAATTAGTAAGACATGAGACTATGTTAATTTAACATCGTGGAACAAGTATGTTTTAAGAATTTTATGTTTAGGAAATCAGGATGCATTTATTTGTTTTTCCAACAATCAATTAGTTTAATAGTAAAATAATTAGTCAAAAGTGTGACTGTGCTACTTAATAAATCAATAGGACAAGTAGGCTGATAAGAATTTGAATATTTATTAAATACAGCAATAAGCCCAAAAGGCGAGAAAAATAAATTGCAGAGATAATGTAAAAAAAAACATACAGAACTTCCGGTTAGGTAATAAACAATAGGACTTACTTGAAGTGGTTAGAATTTTATGTAATTGGTAAAATACAATGAGACATGGAAAATGGATGAGAGAGACATGTTACGAATAGAAGCAACATAACTATGAGACTCTTAGGCACAGACAACAACAGTGATAACTGACACACGTCAGAAGCGTCAGGTCAATAGTATAGCCGAAAGGAATATTACATAGACAATATCCCTCTGTGGAAACATAATGTATACATAAAATGCCTATGTGAGGCAAGGCCTCTGAAGATACGATGTGGTTCTAAATCTATAGGACGAGGGGAGCTTCTACTCATTCTTGACCTTGTCACTAGATGGGGTAAATAGTGGTCATCATAACGTAACTTAATTGGTGGGCAGAATGTATATCGGAAACGTCGGTAATATTTTACCAAACTACCCGGCACAGCACACTGGAAAACATTATTCGATATAATTCACATTTGTATGTGTTTCTGCGGAAATATAAGAAAGACAAATATGTCTTAAACTTGAGTTAAAGTAGGCGGTTATGATTCCCCCACCCATGCGGTGGCCTCCCGAAGCAATCGACTCTTTGCAGCGGCCCTCAGTAAGACTGTGTTTGACAAGCCTGATGTACAGAATCTCTTATTTAATCCTTTGTCCTTTGTCTACAAGTGTTCTAACCGCTAGCACAGTGTTTCTGTCTTAATTGTGATGTAATTAAGCTGTATCTCTCTACCTTTGTTATGAAATCACATACTGTGTGTTTCACATCGCCAGACGCAGATAGACATACGGAGGGAAAATGTTAAGTGTAAGGGTGGAGATGAGAATCTATACTGTCCCCTCACGCCTCCATCCCTTGTGACGTGATTTATTGGAAGCGAGATATTGAGTCGGTGAGGGGGTGGAGTGGGTGAGTGGGAAGAAGTATAAAGGAGATGCAGAATTACAGATGAGGGAGGCTGCAGGGTGGAAACCCTGAGGTTGGGGGGAAAAGAAGCTTTTAATGGTGAAAATCACATCACTCGCACATTAGGGCAACAGCAGCAGCTACCCTTCAACCCCCTCAACCCCCGTACTAATTAATACACTTTTAGTAACCTTTTAATCATAATTGGATAATGCTGCTATGAGCTTTACTCGCTTGGGAAGGAAGGGTGAGTGTTAAGGGCGGGGGGTGGAAAGCAAAGCTGGGGGGTTACTTGAAGCCCTCTGAGACGTGTGACGTCATTCGCCTCGACTCTAGTGACAGTTAAAACACTCGAGCTGGGCTAATAATGTTGCTGTTGAAGGGGTTGAAATTCGGGGTGGCTGATGGATGTTTGTACCCAGATGAGAGCGACGTCCCAAGAAATTTATAATTAAAATCTGCGAGCTGTAAGAGTGAGCCCGGCCATTCCAGCAACACGCGCCTGTCTGTCTGTCTGTCTGTCTAAAACTCAGAGTGCGAGTTGACAACTGTGTAGATTATAGCATCGAATGGGAGGATGAATATGAACTATAAAATGGAAAGGATATGGAAATGAGAAGTCGTAGCCTCTTTTGACTTCATGAAGCCAAGTGGTAATTATATGTACCACCTGCTTTAATATTCAGTAACTCTGCATTTTGCCTACAGAGTGTATTTACAGATTTCTTATGACTCTCAAAGTAGGCAGGGATTACTTCCTTAAATGGCATTAACCAACTGGTCGTTGTAAAGGTGTTTTCTACGCGGTAAGGGCTAATTATTAAATATTATTTAGACGAGCATCGGCTTCATAAATTAAGGTACTATTTTAGGATGTTAATGCGAGAACTATAATGCTATATCTGTTCATTTTGATATTAATGTTTATTAAGTAAGTTGCCCTCGTTCGTATGCGAATGAGGGCTGCGCGCTGGTTGCCTTCTGCCACTTTTTCTTGCGGTCAGGCCATTCACTTTCAAGGCGGACGTGCAGAAACGGAGATGAAAAAGGCCTACTCGTGATGTGCTAAACGGACGTTTCGACTGTTATCCAATGTGAACCGTACCTTCTTACCTTGGGATTAAGCGTTCGGAGCGTGAAGGTGATACGCGCGGCCATCGAGTAGCCTGCCGTGGATATGAATGCAAGGATTTTTATATCAACGTCTCTTGTATGCTTGTTTAAGTTCATAGCGTGATTCTTAAGCACAAAGGTAGTTTTAATTTTTAGTGATTTTGGGATTAAGCTCTTTATTTTAGTAGGAGGATTGACCTTATATTTACGTCGAAACCTCATTTGCCTTTTATCAAATGAGCTTTCAGTCACCATCAGACTTTAGCTGCCTGTGGCTATGATTAGATCAGTGTCTCTTTCGCACAAAATCTTTGTTGAAAACCTGATAGTTTCTCAATTTGTGAAGAAATTTTCTGAACGTGCGTTGCCGTGTTTATAACAGCTTACCATTGGACTCTATCCAGAGCCAGACGTCGGCATATGAGAGTTTTTTTGATTTGATGCTCATAATGATACTAGAGTAAGTGGACACATTATTAATCTCCTCATTATGCAGTTTTCTCCATTCTCCAGTTACTTAATATCTTATGTGGCTAAACATTCTCATCATTTTAATAAAACAAATTCACGTTATTCACGGTTAAAGACCAATTTTCACAGTCATACAAAATAACAGGTAAACAGTTATGTAGCTCTGACTACATCAGACGAACGGATGGAGCAAAATATTTATCCAGAAGAAAATGGTTAACTCTAAACTCTTTTGAACAGAATATAGGCCTATATCCTAATGAAAGACTCCTGAAACTTGCACTTGGTTGCAGGCCAAAGCGAAGTCGTGGCAAAGGAACACTATTTAGACATTGGCTGGCATTCAGTTACGAAATATACCGGCCTATGTGATGTGATGGACGACCGGGGTTCGATCCCCGACGGGGGCAGAGGATTTTTCCTCTAGCCTCTGCGTCCAGACCGACTCTGGGGCCCACCCAGCCTCCTCTACAATGGGTACCGGGGTCCTTTCCCGGGGGTAAAGCCGGCCGGGGCGTGATGCTGACCACTCACCCTCATCTAGTGCCGAGGTCAAGAAAGAGAGGAGCTATACCTCCACTCACCCCAAGCTCCTACATGGCGTATAGTGGGACAAACTTTTACTTTACTTTATGTGATGAACAGACAGCCAGACGGAATGATGATAGCATAAGGCTAGCCTTAGGCCCCAACTGAAATAGCATTAGACCGGAAATAAAACGAATCTAACAAGAGAAGCAAATCCAAGCGTAAAACTTTTGTTTCATGTAAATATTTCCTTGCGGGCATCTCCATGCTGGTTCTTAGTGTTTTATAGTCCTCATGCAGCTCGCGGGTCGTACGCTACAGAATCATGCAGGCCTACTTGTGCAGGTGCGAATAAAACTTTTGCTGAGCACAAACTTGAAACGACGTGGGCCTGTGGGGTGATGTGATCTCGACAGAAGTTGCGTTGCATGCTCTTTACTCGGTATTCCAGGGTCGTTCAGCTTTCGCTTGTCAGAGGAAAGCAATATCAAACATCTGTTTCTTACCGTGGCTGAAGAAAGCGCGCACTTGCATCTCCTTATGCAAGCAGATTTGCATCGGAGGCTCCAAGTAGCTGTAATCGAGTGCGAAAAGACCAGTGATATGTCTCAAACTAATTATTTATGTGTGTAGGCTTATTTAATTTGCATTTGTGATCACACTGGAGCTGTTGCATGGACCTGGTCATTAAAATTTTGAAGCACGAAGAGAGAAAGAGAGAGAGAAAATAGGTGCAAAGAGAAAGTCATGGGAAGAAGAGAATGCAAATATTATTTAATACTTCGATTCCAGGAATCCCGGGTTTGAACAAAGTTTTGATGTGCAGTGTCCTTCCTGACTCTGAACCCACAAATTTGTAGTTCAGTAGGCTTGGTAACGTAAGAAAATGAAGGAAATTAACGAGTGGAAGACGAAGGAGGAGACGATAAGAAAACGAATGTACAGTGATGTTTTAAAAAAGTTGTCGTACTGTCTATTCCATTCTTTTACTGTTTAGAAAGCCGACATTACTCTGTAAAAAGTCTCCCCAAATGTCTTGGAATTTAAAATAAAAGAATAGTAAGGCTATTTTTCTCATTAAAGTGAGTAGAACGCTTATGAACCTCCCAATTTTGTAGGATAAGATACGGTACGTGATTCGAATACAGGAATTTGTGAATAATTACCTTAAAATGTTATGCATATCTATATTTAAGCTTAACAAATGTTCACCAGTCAGACAGTAATTCTACTCGCCAGACACAAAAAACAGTTGAAACAAAAGAAAGAGTTGTCGGCAAACAAACGATTAAGCTACTGATCTGCACAGCTGAGAGGTGAGAGGTGAGTCGCTGCTGTCGCCATCACACACGTGCCGGAACAGTAAATAAAGGATGAATCGTAAAATTTGATATTTTCATAACGGTGAATCCGAAGATGGTTATCTTCTGGGTTGTAGTGGACGTGGCTGGTAGACTTCTATTACCAAGGCGATGAATGACTCATCGCCCTGATGATGGAAGAAGCAAGGACCTCTGAAACAATGGGAAACTTCTATCAGACTACACGGAGCTACAGCAGGAGTAAATTTAATTTTATCATTTTCCTAAATTTTGACGTTCAAACACGTCCATAATTTCAGCTATTGACAGTGTCACAATATTAGCCACAAATAAACGGATAATAAACTTATATGTATATAAGTATG
Source organism: Zootermopsis nevadensis (assembly GCF_977971745.1). Lineage (NCBI taxonomy): Eukaryota > Metazoa > Arthropoda > Insecta > Blattodea > Termopsidae > Zootermopsis > Zootermopsis nevadensis. Next base: position 15,827,628 of record NW_028259142.1, read on the forward strand.
TCATTAAGGCTACATACGTTCGTAGATCCTGAATTTAAATGCATATATATAATTATTTATTTAATGGCGTTAACCAATGAATAATTAAAGCTAGACAAGTGAAGGTTTTTATGGAGATGAGTAATAAACATAGGACCTACTTACTACAATTTCATGAAGAATATTTTATGTAGAAAATGTGAAAATTTTAACGTTGCAAGTAAGGGCCCTTGGAGGAAAAGAGGAGACTTGGTGCAAATCCCACTGTTTATCTCTTGTTAATCAACGTCAATAAGATATTACTGAGCCCCCCCCCCCCCCCCCCCCCCCCAGTGACTTTTAAAGGACGTGAATGACTGGTCATGCTAAAGAGGTCCATGCAACCTCATCCTGTTAGTGCTTCCACCTTGCGGGAAGACACTCAACTATTGATCTCATTCACCCCACGTTTCCCTAGGTGCAAAATACAGCTCTGTGGGGAATGCAAAATAGGTGCAATGTATTGCGATTGGTTTGTTCTTACAAATAGCTGTTATTATACTCACATTGCGTTTATTACGATGCGAGATATTCTTTAAAAATATGCATTTTTCAATGGTATAAAAAGTAATTTTATTTTGCAGAAGTAAGCAGCGATTTAGTGCTCTTTGTGGGCACGTAATAACTAACATTTGTGGCTATTATTGTGTTTCTATTTAAACAATTAAGTAACCGAACCGTGTAGAATATAGGTCTTATAATGAATTTCATTGACTTAATTTTTACTGTGAGAAAGTCTTTTAATTTTTTAAGCATATCAGGTCCATGAATTATTGATAAGCGTATTTTGTTTCTTCTGTTCAACCCGGACACTACGCGAAGTTCTGAAAGTCGCTTGAAAATTAGGCACCTTATAATTTAGCCCAAATAAAGGCACGAACAATTAAACGAGCCTCGAAACCGGAGCAGGTGAAAGTATTTCTGTGAAAAATAGAGACACATTAAATGTCTGATTCAAGGGGGCCATTTAAAGAGCATGCAGGAAACAAGAAGGAGGGGAAAAAAAGAAAAGGTATTTTGGTTACAGCGTGTAGCAACAAGCCTTGTCATCGAATTTACCCACCATGGGCCCCTTTTTTTAAAAAAAAAATATGCAAATTTCGGAAGCAAAGAGGTTGTTTAGACAAAATCCACCTTCTTTGCTACCACCACTGATATTCTGAAAATATTAGTATTATTATATTATCAGCATTGTTTCGTTTCTTGAAGCTGAATTGAATCCGAAATTCATATTGGTATATTTAAAAGGTGAAACAATTGTTTGATTTACGACAGTGTACGAGCTGCAAATGTTACTCTCTGTAGCATAGAATGGAACGTGGCGAGATATTTGACGAATTAATAGTTGACAGGAATTGACCCTAACCTATTGTAATGTCCTAATTAGCTATTTCCTGGATAGACAGGAAAGACATAAATATAGTGAGTGAGGATAGCCGATATCCGAGACAAGGTTCCAACCTCGGACGTTTAGAATTCGAACTAGGAGTGCAGATCACTAGGCTTATCTCACGACGTTAGGGACAGGAGGTATGTAGTGATCAGGCTCGTACAGACACATATTAGAAGGTTCAACAGCGGCATTATATTGCATCTTGTGTCGATTTAACACACTTCTCTCCTCTTGCGGTAGGCTTCCCAAGATCTTTTTTAATTTTGTTTTCCGAACCTCCAAGTTTCGTTTCCCAAATAGCTTCCCCTTCCGCCCTCAAATTTTGTATCTTTGGGAACTCTGGTCTATTTCTGTCTGCTATTCCCTTCTATTTTTAAGACGCGTCTGACATTACACTACTAACTCACTTAGCCTGTATATGAGCGTCTTAGAACTCGTAATGTTCTGAACTTAATAGCCTCTGAAATTCATAGATTCTCGTTAAATAAAAAAAACGGATAAGTTAAGAGTAAGAAGGACGTCGGTACCATCCTGGCGTAGCTACCACTCCAGGAATTCAGAGGCATTGCCCCCTGCGTCTCTACCAATTCAGGTTAGATCATCCAGACCTCAGTAGGGCGTGGCCTGCTAGGCCACTTTTGGGGGACTAAGCAACCTTCGGGACACCCCAATTTAATGCTCCCACGCTTACCCCGAACCAGGATTATTTAATTCCTGGGGCTTTGTCGCCCAGGCCCTTCCCCAGGATGCTTGCTTCGTTGGGGCCTGACCCCCAGCGATTCTCCCCTGCCTTGATCACCGGGTCTGGACATCCCTGTGCTTCCATCATTCTTGTTGCAACGTCAGTGCAAAGAATAACCCAAAGGTTCTGAAAGTTCTGTTTTACTTATCAGCCGCTTATTTCACATTTAATCGGTGTATCTGCGGTGTATGTGCGGCTGTGTTCGTGCTTTCCTTTGCTTCAGCTAATCATATTACGACTATATCCTTGAGAATCCGATAAGTTGACTGCGACTGACAGCGTCGTCCTTGTAGTAAAACATTGCAGTATTCTGTTCAGAAACGTAATCCACACACCCCTCCTGTCTGTACGTCACACGTACCACTAAATATTGCAAAGAAAACAAGCTATGTTTCAGACAAATTTCAACAGAAGTCTTTGCTTTTGTCTCTAAGTGTGAATATATGATTCTAGAAATGCCATTTCCAGCTCCATTTTATAACGCTTTCATTGTACGAGGATGGTTTTGATGGAATGGGAGAATACGAAACACAGAGACGTCGGTGCACAGGGGAGGGGGTGATTTCAATAGAAAGCCTTTTGGTAAGGGGGGGGGCCTTTTTATTTTATAATGTTGTTTTATAACGCTTGCTTGGAGTGAGTATGAATGTGAGTGGGTCTTGTCGGATTACGGCCTGACACAACACGGCGTGTAGCGATATAATGGACTGTATGTGTGAGTGTTTGTCCATCTGCGAAACTGCAGCCTAAATTCTGTGTTAGCCTCCAGCACTTCAACGTACGTGGTTCACAGTGAACTCAGCTGAAAAGATACTATTCCGCCGTCTATTATAATTGCTTCGAGAGTTGGTCTGATTCAGAGGGCATCTAACTGCAATACCAGTACCACTAATTTAAAAACAGAAATCTTATTAAAATATATATATGTTTCTGACCTCTTCGACAGATTATGACAAAATTTGATACGAGGTGTTTGCAGGCTGTAATATTATTCGATGGTTAGAGAACTTTTCTGAAACTTGATTTAAGACAATTCACACGTAAATGCTACTTTGTGTGACTACAGGTACACATTGCCTGTGGGCCTAAGTACATTTTTGGGTTTTTTCAAAGTATTCACTTGAAAGAAGAAACTTTCGAACGAAATTTATAGGTAATCCTTTATTCGCGTACTGTACTTTTTACAATATTTTAAAAAATCTCATTCCAAGGAAATCGATAGTACAATTTTACAACAACACACGTTAGTCTCGGTGTGCTTCACTGGAGACCACAGATAGATAAATTAAAAATTAAAAATAATTAAAATATTACGAACTGGACGCATTTTACTTCATGACAATACCTCGTTTTGACTTAGAAAGTGAAAAAAACCGGTCAGTTGGTTCGGATTCCCGTCGAGGAAAGACGACGTTTCAGGAGCAGTTGGTAAGAGTTCTGATGGCAGAGGGGGAAGTGGGGATTTCTTTCGTTATTGGACAGATGTTGACAGCTCCTGCCAGTTCGTTCGCCGTTGATTGACATGTTTTCTCCAAATTGATTTCCCACCATGCCAACCTCTCACTCTCTATTTCTCGCTTTATCTCATTTCTTCGGTTTCCCTTTGTCTTAGCTGTAGTATGACCTGTGAAGCGGCGATGTACTCGTAAGTACTAAGAATGTGCAGTACAGTAAATTCCAGTACCTTCTAAACTTACTGCAAGAAGTTTATGGCTTCTGTTTTTCTCCACGATCCACAGATCAAATAGCCTATTCTTTTATTTGGTGTGCGAGTTTTATAAACCCAACTGCGTACAGGCTTGTTGAAACCTCGGAAACAAATTACTTATATACTGCTTCGTGTTAAAACTTCTGGCCTCTCAGCGACTCCTTCAGCTACTCGTAAATTTGAAAATAGTTTTAAGCTAAATCTGCTGTAGTATATGGACATTTTAGCTGAGTTTCTCAACAACTTTAACTACTCAATGATGCACGTCTTAACACGGCAGAATTTTGTAGGTTATTAATGACAGCAATGTGCAGATTATTAACCCCAAACCCGAAGAACCTCTAGATAATATTTAAGAATTTGATTATATTATTGATGAACGTTGAAATGATAATCTAGAAAGTTAAATAATTTAGTGGCTTTCACAGCAAGAGGGCAATTCTGATTAATTTAAATACTGAGGGCTGCATGAGAAGCATGGATAAGCAACTTGGAATTTGGGAACCATTTCAGTATTTGCTTAAAAACAGGGAAAAGCGAATAAAACGTGTTGACAAGGACGGTTGAAGGACCTTCCGGATGCATACTGGCTGCTAGTGAAGTTCATCGAAACTCTACAGATCAATTAGTTAATGTCTTGGTATGTTCCTCGTTTACTATTCTTAATACATATTTATACGATTATTTATTTATTTCCTATGTTAATTCATACTCATTCCAAGAAAATAATTAAACATTAATTCCACAGATAAATATAACGTCTGACTACAATAAGCAACTTACCATGAAAATGGAAAGCTACAAACAGAACTACGGATCATTATAATACATTGCATCAAATATCTAATAGTTTTTAAAATATTTTAAATTGATAAAAACCTGAAGACGACGGTATTACCCGTTGAAACATGTCGTTTTAATAAAAGCGCTAAAAAATATAATGTAAAATCGTATTTACGATTAAGAGCGCTAATATAATATTTTACACAACAAATGTTTTAATATTATATAATTTTTACAACACCAATAAACTTCAAACGTTTGTGTATAGACTGTACAAAATAAATATATTTAATCAAACACAAACATGACGCATATAAGATACAAATTGAATACTAGTTAATGTTGTTTAAGTAAATAAACGCTGCTTATTCTGAGAAATACACGAACAACACAGACTATGGGTATGTTAAAGCAGGTAGTAAATACTAGCTACTGAGCTGAACGAATTTTACTTTGAATGAATTTCCCACAACCTAAGTAGTTTGCCTTAGAATAGGCCACTACTGAGTCCTACCAATCCATTCCAATTCACAGTGCTTGACATCCTGCAATCTCCGCACTAAATAACATGTGTTTCTCTTGCAGTGCCGAGTCGCAGATTCATGATATTGACCACCACAGCCTCTATACACCTTTGTGGCACGAGGGAGCTGTGACACTGGACTCGCCAGCGGATGTGCGACCGGTTGAGGCGAACCGATCTGCATTGAATACAGACAGATTTCACCAAACAGATAGCGGCGGTCTCTCACTGCGGTATGTAGATATCTGCTTCAGAACTGCCTATTATCTGCCTTTCTTCATCTTCCTGTTCAATCTCCGTCTTCACTTCTTCCTGTTGCAAGTTTCGCGCCCTTGATTTATTGTTTCCCTTGTCTTTCATCACGATCTCCGTGCCGCGCTATTCCGATACGAATCACGCTTACGAAATGGACAACTGTGACCGGATAAGCAGAGTTGTGATCGTTATTTTTTCGTTTCGTTTATTTCTATGTGTATTCCTTTATATCTTTATCGTTCCTTTATTTCTTTCTTTCTTTCTATCCAGTAATCAGTGAAGTTTAGTCGAGAGCGCAGTGGCCTATGTATAGGTCAGCCAAAAGAGCTGCATATCGATACTTTACGCAAGATATCTCCGAGCTTTCTTGGCCGTTACAAATAAATGCTCTTGGTCAGAGAGCCGAGGTGCGATCCACATACCTGCCAGCACCCACCCCTTTTACATACACACACACATCCCCATCCATCCATCCATCTACTCATCTTGCAATTAATTTGCGTACCTTTCTGTGTCTGTCACATATTTTTACGTTAATTCTGCAAAGCGCAGTGGTAAATTAAATGCGTCACAGTAGACGATATCATATTAAGCGACCATCTGGTTACGAGGCTAACAATGCATAAGACCATACCTCCACTCCCCCATACGTCTTCGTGGCGTGTTCATGAGCACAGGGACAACTGCACCTTGTCTCCCCGTGGGTCCTGTCGTCAATTCGCTTTCGAACGACAACCCACTTATTGAAAAACTGTATTTTCCCCAGACTTGGGGTTTTCACTTACTGTCCATGTTTTTCTTGGGGTGGGGGGTGGGGGGGCTTGAGCAGTTTAGACGCAAAGTGAATTGAGGAGGAGGAGAATGTACGAGAAAAGGAGGACAGGCGAACGCCCTTCTAAAACGTTGAAAGCTATTCCTACAGATAAAAGTCTTAATGAGAGAGAATAGAAGTCTCCATTGGGGGTGAATGTGTGACTGTTGGGGGAGGGGGTGCAGACAAGTGAGGCGCGAAGTGCAGGCTGGCTGCTGTGCTCGAGAGGAACACGTATATTCGGCCAGCGCCCCCTGAAAACGATGCTTTGTTGCTGTGCGTTTCATGTACAGCCGATTCAAACATCAAGCAAATTTGGTTTTGGGGATTTTGCGCAGAGAAGTGTAGTTCTCGTTAGAGGATCTCATCGTAGCATTTTTGATGGATGCTACTCATCAAAGTGGGGGTAATCTGCTTGGGCACCATGAATTGTTTTTAATCTGAGATAAAGTTGGAAATCACAGAATTGGGAATTTTAATATGTAAAAGTATTGAGGTCTCCATATTGAAAACACATATTGGTAAAAGAAATGTAAGGCAGTTATATTTGAATTATTTTAAAAGAATTTCGGCGACATTACTGGAAAGAAAGGCAGGATTTTATGAAAACTCTTACTTGGGTCATTCCACAAAGGATAACTTAACACCATTATTTGGCATCTTTCTATAATAATAACATGATATTACTGTAATGAGTCTGAAAATCTAAATGTGCACTCTCCAGACACGCTTGTATCCCCATGGAGCGCCTTTTAAAATCACGTAGTCCTTCTACCTGTGCTTAACGCATGGAAGTTTGATGACATTTGATACTGAGAAAAAAATTGTCAGGTCATTTATGATTATGATTTAGATCTGATTTAGAACTAACAGAGCAAGAAACTTTATATCTATATAGATTATCTCATTACGGATTGTGAAGAGAGAAGATCACTCAGGAAGACCGGAAGTAGGCGGGATAGAATCTAAGTTAGCGATATAGCGTCTTACGAACACGGCACCGAACTTCCTCGTTCCTGATACGACGTTGACTGATGGTTATATTTCACTCCTAGCTTATCGTCTGTAGGATGCGCTTGATATAGGGAGAGGGATAGACTTAATTAAATTCCGTCGGAATTAGACCTTTTAGTTGGTAGATCGGAGGGTGGGTGGGGAGGGCGGTCCACTGGGGGTTGGAGAAGGACGCTCACAGATAAAAAGAATTCGAGGATGTGGGAGTAACAAAAAAAAATGTAGACGAGCAGGAGATGAGAAGAACAATTCTCTGGAGGGCGCTCAAAATATTCATAGGTCGGTGACTGGCGAATGGAGTCTCCTGCCATCCTCCGGATTTGAAGACACACTCTTGTTAACCAAATATCATTATCTGCCATGTCTTTATCCTAAAGTTTTGTAAATTTCCTGCTTAAATGTTGAGAATGGTTGAACGACAAATATTTTATATGAGCCCTTTAGTGCATAGCAATTATAGTAATAGTATTAGGTTTCTTATAAAACAACAAGGTAACTTTCAATTACAGATGTGAGGTATGAAAACCTCTGGGGTCTTTCCTAAGAAAATCCTGAATTTTGAGAGGGGGTCAAATGAGGTGAAATTTCTTTCTTGCATTCCTTACCATAGCTCAGGTTACCGGACAATCCGATAACTTACTGGAGGTCCTGGAGTGCTATATTAAACTCCAGTTTTCATCAGAACATTTTATATTTACTCGCAAAGAGGACGATGCTCTTTATAGCCTGTAACCTAGGAACGTAAATTTCACTCTCAGTTAGAGAATGTTTGCCATATTCGTGTGGGAAAATATTGTGTTATTTTTTTAATGTGGCCTTTATGATGTATGTTCGAAACTTCTAGTCTAGCCACGACTGCTCACTGCCAGCCAAGTCTTTATAGTTCATTAATTATTCTACTATTCTGTGCTATAGGCCTGTAGTCTGAGCTGCTGACAGCGTCGTTGAGTAAACCACAACTAAATAAGATCCAATTTTCAAGTTCTTTTTTCGTTGCAGAAACTCATGATAACATAGCAGCAGGTGAGTCAGTGATTGTATCGGTACGGGGTTCTCGTCCACTTATTTAAGCTTACTTGTTGATACTCCATTTTCTTGACCGGGATTCAATTTAGAACCTTAGCTAATGACTTCCACGGAAATTTTAGTGTGGTGCTAGATCGTACTCATGTATATATATATATATATATATATATATACACAAAATTTGTATACAACGTTTCTGTGACTTTAAAAATTACAAACATCGCCCTGAGAAATTCTGAGGCTGTATCCAAATACATTCAGGTATTGGAAATTATCTTCATGTTTATACGATTATGGATAATTTAAATACCACTCCATAGGGTTTAATAGTTCTTGAGAAACTGACAGTCTCTCAGTTATTGTAGTGATTTCTCACCTTTATGGAAGCTTTTGGTTCATTATCTATGCTACTCACAAGACCCTATCCTGAGGCACTTGAATGTAGTTAGCATATCCATGCCCTGTTTTAATATACACTTAAGTATTTACCTTCCCATTTGTGCCTGGGCTTCAAAGTTGTTCTTCCCTTCGGGTTTTCATACATTTAAAAGAACGGAGTTATCTTACTTCTTCTGGAAAGTCTTGGCTATTTTTTTTAAAGAGAAGGGAGTCATTTGAATACTTTTATTTTACCGCAGAAGAATGCTATTTTCGGAGCCTTTGTGTTCCAATAGACTGCCTGCTAATCTGTTTACCTTAAATCTCGAATTAAGTGGCACTTTGTCTCAGTTGATGTGTCAGAATGTTGACACACTGCCCATAAGTAAAATGAATGTGTGGTCTCCAGCCCGTAGCAGCGCACTGTAGCCCTATAACATTAAGGAGAAAGCAGGCAGCAGCCAAACAAATTGCAATATTATGCAAGCCATGAGCTTTGAAAACGAAGCGGGAACGCAGTCTATTCGATAAAATGCATTATCCAGTCAATTTATCGGCGATAAATGAGCCCTTGGTTTGGTTCAGTTGGGGGGAAGAAGTTGCGGGGTGGAGGAAATCACCCCCTTGCAACAAATGCTGCTTCTCCCCACTCCATACATTATCCAGAGTGTCGCTAAACAGAACACACACATCCCAGCAGCATCTTCATGCCGAAGTTCAGTTCCTCGATCTGAATTTCGTTTTGCGTGTTGCTGAAACAGAAATGTTCAGGTGTGCTTACATCGGTAGGGTGTGTGTGTGTGCGTGTGTTTGAGGGGAGGGGGCTCCTAAAGCTATGCGGATTGATGGTAGAAAGAAGAAGTGAAAGAAAGATTTATTTATGGTTTATTTAACGACGCCGTCAGTTATTCAGACTACCTAGCGCAGGATGATACAGTGATTTATGGATAAAGAATTGGAAGGGGTGTAGAAGGAAACAGTTATTGCATTATTAAAAATTGTCTGGTGGGACTGAGGAATCCCACGAAAAAATCATTCAGAATAGCCAGTCTCCGAGCCGAGATTTGAACCCGTAACCTTCACAATAGCGAACAAACCAAGAAGGAGGCAAGAGAGTTTAGCGAATACGGGAAGGATGAATAAATAAATAGAAGAAAAGATGGAAGATAGTATGAACAAGGAGGAAAGGGAAAAAGGAGAATAAAGATGGTATTATCTCATGTTAATAGCTAAACATACGTACGAGGTGCGATCGGAAAGTTTCAAGACTGTGTCAATAGAGGGCGAACCGGATGTAGTACGAGCTTCTGCTTTTAAGGGGTGCGGCCTACATTCATAGTGAATCAGTGTGACAGCCGGCATCATCGAATTAGCATTTGTTTCTTAGTTACGGGCGTTTTGGTAGTGCATTACACCGACCCTCCTGCGATTTCGGAATGGCATGTGCATCAAATTTTGCCAAAGACTCGCCAAAACGGCTACGGAAACCTATGAAATGCTAAAGCAAGCATTTGGGGAGTCCGCAATGGGTCGTGCACAAACTTTTGTGTGGCATTCACGTTTTAAAAATGGCCGAACCTCTGTCGATGATGACGAGCGTTCTGGACGACCATCTTCGAGCACAACGCCCGAAAATGTTACGAAGATTCGGCAGGCCATTCACGAAGATCGACGTCGTACCATCAACGACTTGTGCGACATTGTTGGGATAGGCTATGGGACCTGTCAGCTGATTCTAAAGGAAGAACTCCACATGCGACGCATCCTGTCTGAGGACCAGAAGCAGAATCGACTTCTCGTTTGTCAGGAGCTCAAAGATCTTGCAAGAACCGACCCCAACTTCCTTTCTAAGCTCCGTTTGACTTCTTCCTCTTCCCAAAGATAAAAATGCAGCTAAAGGGAAGGAGATTTGAGACGATAGAAGAGATTCAGGCAGAATCGCATATGGTGCTTGACAGGCTGACAAAGAAAGATTTTCAGGGATGCTTCCAGGCTTGGCAGCGGCGCTGGGATCGTTGTGTTCACTCCCAGGGAAACTACTTCGAGGGTGATGGATGAATTTAATACCTGAGATAAGTGTACGGGTTTTTATACGCGCAGTCTGAAAACTTTCCGATCGCACCTCGTATATTGTGAACAATCACATCCTGCATAGACCGACATTAAAATTTTACTTTTTCCCTGTAATTCGTTTAATGTTTGCCGTACCAAAAATGATTTTCAATGAATGTTGCAGATCTTAACGAGATTTTTAATTTACTCCATGAACATGTTTTGGTTTCGACGACGAATCTTTTTGAGAATATTGTTAATGTCGGATTTAATTTTCATGTGAAGCTAGCGTTGTTTTCGACATACACAACCAAAAGTAAATTATCCAGACTGTTTTGTATGTAGGCATGTCCTTGTTCCAGTACCATATTTAGTCGATGTCCGTTTACTATTTTCGTAGTTGCGACATGAGAACAGACCAAAATGCGCTTTGTGCAATGAACGTGTCGTGTACAAATTATATGTTTGCGTCACGCCCATATATATTGTTTATACAGGCATTTTAAAACACTTGAAATATAAACCAACAAGCGACTATAAATTTTAAAGATGATTCATTGTATTGGCATGATCGTTTGAATCAATTAATCGATTAACCACTTGTTTTATTATAGACGGTACCATCTAGTGCCGAGAGTTCTGCTCGCCATAAATTGCTCTGTAGTGTAAACAATCACTCGGGAGAGGAACTTGTACATTGGATCATTAACTTGACATTCTGATGAGCGGTCTCTGTGACAAAACACCATCCCACAATTGCACCAGATTGTTTTATACACCATGCAGCAGTTAATCTGCTATGGCTATGCATTTGTGAATCATTATGGCATAAATCAAACTTACTGGTGAATGGCACGTTTTGTAATGAAGCAGTGATTCCAGTAGACATAAATAATCTCGCAACCCTACCTAATACTGCACTGTAGTCAGTGGACATGTTATTATTATGTCTGACTGTCCTTGGTGGTGCTATGTGAAATGTTGAAATATGGTACGACGTGTTATTTGATGTAGGGACTATTATGTTCTGGGTGTTCAATACAAATTAGATAGTTTTTTCTTTCAATATATGCCCATGAAGGGATCAATCAATCAGTCATGTTTAAACAGGATGGGAACCGAGTGGATGGACGGACAGTTGACCATATCAAACAATGAATGTTTGGATGTAATGAAAATTTGCATGCTCATTTTAAAGTTCTATGACATTCGATTACCATGCGATAGTTCAGTCGTGTTTACTTGTGTCTTTCATGTATTTTCACTCTCCATTGCTGTGGGTTTAACAGAATGCGTTCAGTATTGATGTGCCTAAGAACGAATGCAGTTTTCAATCTAGTTCTGGTGTATAAAGAATAATTAGCAGCATAATTAGCATAAAAAACAATGTGATTATTACTAATCGTAATTATGCGCAGAAATGTATCATTGATTTGTATATGCTTATTATTAATTTGTAATTTGTACAAGTGTTACCATTAAAGCTACAACTTGAAAAGTTATTATTCATGGTTCTCCTCACAAGTCCTTGTGATACTAACGAAGTTCTGGAACAGGAACCTTTATTCCAGTCGAGACTAGAATGTGACAATAGCCTATAGCGATAGACTGAAATAATAGTACTTAAACATAAACACAGTTGAGTGGATGTGAATGGAAAGAACACATGTCACATAAACCAAAGTTTTAGCAAAGTAAAAATAATTTTTTTATAATGTTTCAGAGTTAACGCAGATCGAGTAAGAAACACTGTTTTTCAAGTCGCATGCGTTTTGGAACAGGAATAAGTAAATTTGTATGTATATGAAGGGACTCTTTTCTGTCTCTGGAACCTGAACAATTGGCCTACGTCTGTTTATCTGATGTTTCGGATTTGCTCACGATAACTTCAGAACCCCGCTTGTTTGAGCTTCATGCCTCAGGCTCTAATGTTATTGTTGAAGGCACTTGCAGTAATGGTCTGCCTGGTTACCGTTACAGTTTGTGGTGATAGAACCATGTGTTGCCGGATAAATGCCGCAAGAGGGAGGTAAAGATGCATCTTAATGAAATAACAAATCTTCCAGATCCTCTCTGAGAACTGCGCAACTCAGGTCTAAAGTGACTCAGAAACCACTTCGAGTCCCAGCAGAAATCGCTTCAAATAACACACAATCAGAGGAAGTTAAGAGCATGTACAATTCGGAGAATGCTTACTGCCATTCCATTTAGCTTTTTTTTTGTGTTCCGTTCTGCTTCCAGAAACGAAAAGATTAAATGTTCAAAATTATAATTTTACATGTTGTTTTGTGTGATTGCGAAACTTCACCTATAGCTTTAAGGCCGGAACATACAGAATTTTGGTCTTCTGGGTTATGATGCAGTGCAGTCTGGTAAGTGTTTGTCAAGTTTTCGAAAGAACATAACGCCATCATTTTCTGTTATGAAGATGGAGGAGAAAGTTTCTCCTATATCGTTATATGACGTCATAACCCGTAATACCACGATCCTAATAGAATGAGAGCGTCTGAGAACACGAGAATATGTGGGCCTAAGAGGTGGGAAGCCACAGGAGATTGGAAAAGAACTGCGTAATTAGGAGTTTAATAATACGTACTCTTAACCAGCAAGTATTGTTAGGATGACCAGGCAAGGAGGATAATGTGGACGGAGCGTGCGCTTGCATCAGAGACATCGAAAACACGTCGAAGAACCTGAAGGAACAGGGTATTTCGAAGACATGGGCTTAAATGAGAGTATAATATCTAAATGCACCTTAAATAAGTAATTTTCAAAATTATATACTGGATCGTTTGCTCAGAATAGGAACCAATGTTAGGTTGTTGCGAACTTTCGGAAATTTTATCCATTAACTGAGCGACTATTAGTTTATCGAGAAGGACTGGTTTTGTGGATATAGTTAACCTTCGTCCAACAGAATTCGAAAGGAAATAACAGGTTTGTTTTTGTTGTTTAACTGAGCACTACACAATGCAGAAGTGTTGGGGAGTGTAAGTACCATGCATTTCTACCTCGGTACTGAAGGTGGGAGGTTAACTTCACTCTAGAATTGCTTTACCCCAGAGGAAAGATTTACGGTACCCACTGGATTAGTGACTGGCTGGGCCTCAGAGATGACCTGAATGTTGTGATAAATAAAAAAAAATTGTCCTGTCGGTATTCGAACCCTGGTAGTCCAGCCCGTAGGCTAGTCACGTCATTTACTAAACTCTCCTTGTTCCAAGGAACAGCGACCTTTCCATGTCTGATGTGCAGGATAATACTGAGTTAATTAATTTTTTAGGCCCATCACCAGGGCCAATGCAGTACGTTCCGTTCCTTCAAACTGCATTAATTTAAGTTCAGAATCCGCACTACGTATTTCAAGTGGCGTCGATTCATTTTTCCACCAAGTTTTACAATTTATACTTCTTCCGTGCGTGCTATATGTGTTACTTGATTCATTTTGATTTTAAAGAGTACGAATTACTAATTTTTTGTTTTGTGTTTGACTAACTAAAAAGCCTATTAACTTTACATGACTCAAAGTCGATCGTCATCATCCTCTCATATATGTCGGCGTCTTCCAGTAGATCTCTTCTCTTCTCTTCACTTATTATGACTTGAAATGTGTGAATCTCTCTTCCCTGTGAGCTACGCGCCTCGTCCGTCGATCCTTTTATGTCCACCCTAAGATGCCTATTATTTGACTAAGTATGAAGCGTACTATTATGTAATTATCTTTACTTTTTCGCAGTTTATATTTAAACCTTACAGACTCTGTAGACTCCACATATCATTATCATAAATTGAATGGTTATAGCTCTGCTCCCATTCTACGGTTTGTGTCATCACCGAATGAAGGTACATGTCACCTACCGGAGGGGGTTTACAGAAGCTGTTCTGGCAGGATATGAGTTTGGGATTTCGTGAGACATTCTTACTGTGAGTTGTGCAAAATGCTAACGCTTCCGAGTTTCAGGCTTAGTGCTAATTATTTCAGCCAAAGTATAATCCTGATAAGTAAGCGCATAAATATGAATTTTCTCTCTCATCGAAATGAAAGCACAAAAGCGAACTTCAGATCATATTTGATTTTCAACCAACAACTCCTTACTGCATCTGTGCAACGGAAGTTGAGAGACAAACTTAGAAGCCGAATGGAACTCTCGTATCTTTTGCATTAGTAAATGAATTAGAACATCTTGTGTGGTGCGTGGGACATTTAGCACAAGAGTGGCATTGTCACATTCCATTTAACAGACATAACAATAAGCTAGCTTAAAAATAATATCCGGAAATTCTGCGTAAAAATCACGACATTTACATTTCATCAGATATTTAGCCTAACAGTTCAGCATAAACTACAAATTAATAATTATACAGTTTAGTGATCTCTTAATTTTCATAATTGCGAGTAGTACGTTAAATTTGCCAGTTGTAATATAAACGTTCTAGCCGTCGCCATGTTTATAATAATTAACGAAAGAGACATTCAGCATAAAATGTATAGGTAATGATTTTGATCTGTCTACATCCATTGTGTCTGTTGTCTCCATCAAGCAGAAGCTAGGTAGACAGGCTTATAGATTTTACGTTTCCTTCATTCTGTTGCTTTACATTGTACAATTTACAAAGTATTATGATAAGTTATCTGTTGACACACAGAATATCAGGTTAATACTTTAGTACGCTAGCGGTGTTGCTACTGCCGCCATGTTAGTATTATTCCAGGGGTGGCCTATAATGGCACGATGTTCATACGCAATTTCCAGATAGTTTGTTAAATAGTTAAAATATTATTAGGGTGCAGCTATAAAACTTTATAGTAAAATATATTTTTCGACCTTTTCTTAAAGAAACATTTTGTCGGTATATTTCATGTCAGCGTAGTGTTTATATTGTTGAAAAGCAACGAGTAGTCAATTTGAAATGTTGCGACAGCGGGACACGATTTTTAACAGATCTTTTCAAATGCTAAATCAGTTTAGACCATAAGGCCAGTTTTTTCAGTGAGTTATTACGTGCGTAACACGGAAAGGATTGTACATGTTACTACTCATAAACCGTGTCGTTTAGCTTTTTCTAAAAGTGTTCATTTAAGTCGCTTATGTTCTGAGGATGATAGTAGTGTCTTGTGTGGAGAGGGGCTAAATATTGTTGTGAGCGCCGCCAAATGGTTATGAGCGAGTGAAACTCCACACAACTATTTATACAGAAGTTTGAGGAGCAGCAGCTATAAGCAAGCAGCTTCAACTTCCTTGTTTCCGGCGTTATTGGGTTGCCTGAAGTTTTGTAAATGAGGGGCTGGGTGGTAGGTGAACTTCGGCTAGCAGAAGTGCGCGAGGCTTCCGTCTATCCAGGCACCAGGGATAAATTTCTACCAGAAACAAAAGTTGAAAAGATGCTGTAAGTTTCTATTAATTCTCTCCATAAAATTAACACGGAAAATCTCGAGCAGTTGATGCGTCAGACTGTTAAATGTTTCTACCTGACAGGATCTTGTGATCGATTGTTCCTCAGACCGTCAACTGTCTCACGGAGAAGCGGGAGCACAGGTAACGCATTCGGGAGGTACGCGGTTCGAATCTTCATAAAGTAAACAGCTGCCGTGACTGAGGTTTTGTCAGTCTCTCTAGGCAAATTCTGTGAGTGATCGTTGGGACAGACAACGATATTTTCCTGCCTTATCCTAACCAGTATTTTTAACTAGTAATCCGCGATTTCACTAATGCCGGTCTGTCTGTTCTACGTAATTAGGCCTGCATAAGTTCTGTTGTTAACGCAATTGGTATTATTATTGTATAACTAGAAACTTTCTGTCATCTTATTTAGCTACTAAATAGTTCGTGAGATTTTAGGTATTTAAGGCGGTGTAAAGTTTGATTATGGTTTTCTGGATTTTGGAGCATTGATTGCAATATTTCGGGAGAAACTTGTTAATCATCTATGGGCCAACATAATGTCGTGACCCGGAGTACTTTGTTATTTTAACATTACTATGTTTTAGAAATCTCCCTACATTAGTAATTTATGATGACTTGCTTACTCTCACATTCTTCCCAATTTACCTTTTACACGTACCATTTGACGCTAAGTAATCGAGATCCTTGAACAAGAAACAAATGAAAGTGGATGACACAATGACTCTAAGCGAAACATCTCGTACGTCGCATGAAGACTGTTAATTAACTTACGAATTAGTCAGTATTGTTAGTTCTAGACTCTTCAGTGTTCCCTTACGGCGTACAGCAAAATGATGGGACGAATTAATGAACCAATCCAAACACTATTGAGAAGTTATTCGGTATCAGCTACCAGATTATGGCATTGGTAATTTAGCTGAGGACCCAGATAACCGTTTCCTCGAAGCTCCACTCTTGGAACCGACAAGTGTTTGTACAGATATACCAAGTGAATTTATTTTCAGTGGAAATGAGATTGGGTTTTTCTAATGAAATAGATAAACATCACAATTACCCCGTTTCCCACACGCTTTGGGCCCACATTGTCCGCATGGGATACAACAGATGGTTGTCCTGTGGGGATGAAGAGGGTACATCTGGTCGGGGTGACTCGGCAGGCCACTTATTACATTGAGACGGCTACAGTGACACAGTAGGCTGCTCTATCTGAGGTCGGTGCGATGATCTTTATCAGGGGCCCGGCAGATGGTGTCCTTTGGGTAAACGCATAATATGTACAGCTTCTAAACATGCATGTCATTAATTGACAAGCTAGTAACATAGGCCTGTTTGTCTGTGATTCAACTTAATATTACTCTTGTAACTACCCACAAATAAAAAGGTTTGCGGACAAAAATTCAGAATTCATTTCTGATTTCCTCACGCGTCCTACCCATCTCACGCTTCAAATATTTTCCTCATCGCCCTATTTGTTTGTTAAGTAGTTACGCTTTGGGATAGGAAATGAAAATATAAAATATTCTGAACTGATCACTAGTAACAAGTATTACCGTAATTCAGTTTGTTCCTAATTTGTTATTATCGCTCCCAAATAACCTAACGTTTCCACATGTATTAAGGATTTACTAGACGTCCTTTTGTTATGACTGTGGCGACAGGAACGAGGGAGCCTGCTAGTTCTCTCTGTGTTTGTCTTTCCCAGTGCTAGTTTGCTGGGTTCCAACAGTTTCTCTGCTTTCATTCGTGGTACTTACGTTACCTTCTTTCAGTCACACAGTGCGTTTCTGATATCTGCATTTAGCCCTAAGGCCCGTAACACATTATCAATATGGAAAGAACCCCATATTAATAGTGAAATGCTGAATTTCGCGGACAGAACACGCGACGGTGTGGGTAAGCGCAGTTTGCACGCTTCCAGTGTTTTGTTGAGAGGATAATAATATGGATTTGCTTGCCTGCAGGCTGCATGTTCTTTGTGATATCACAAAGCTGCTCTTTGTGAGGGCACGCGAACAATAGGGACAGTGACATGAATCCTATCGGGGTTATTTTTGTTCATTTATTTATTTCTCTGTATTAAGGCCATCTAAAGCGCCAACATATTCTCATTCTCCTTTATTTTACAGTTGTTTCTTCCTGAGCCACCCTTCATTCACTGTCACATGTTATGAACGCCATCTACTCGAAACTTACGAGAGAAGTGTTGTGTTATAAAGATTCGGTAATTGGAAGATAGACAAATGGGGCTATGGTAGCTCGGTCTGACTGCAGCCTACGGTTGGGACTTCAGTGAGTGTCTTTAGACAAGTTTTGGCACAGTACCACAGAACAAACTGCGTTGATTACTTCAGTAACTTGTTTCTCCAAATTGTAATTCACAGTACAGTATAGAGTCCACATTATACGATCTAAAGGGGACCGAACATCGGTCGGATAATTAAAAAGTAATTAAAAAGACTGGAGTAAATACCAACTCAAATTATAACTCAATTTAAGGTATTGTTGAGTTACGAATAAAATACAATACCACGTCAAATGAAAAAAAATCACAAACAAAGTAGTATTTAACTTAATTTAAATTTGTAAATGAAGGAGTTCTTTTTGTTGGTTAAACACAAGGTACACTCCTTAAAGTATCTACTGGCCTGCAAAGAAGCTGGATTAGAAATGTACATGACCCAATTGCCAATTGTGATGGTCTGAAGCCCTGTAACAGAATGTAGCCAGTCCGACGCTGAGTGTAAACAGTCGGACACAACGACATAATAATAAGGGATATGAAAGATCACATTTGATGGAGTTGGGGTGGGAGGGTGCAATACATCACACCTACATAAGATCCCTCCCGAATTGACAAGTTTGATTTATTAGCAACGTTCTAGTCCAAATGCTCATTCATGGTGGAGTTTGGCGGCAGTTGGCTTGTTTAATGACGGCTTACCATAGCAATGAGCAGATAACGCTGTTAGGTGTGGGATTAGATGTGTCTTCCTGTAACAACTGTTACCTGCAACACTGACCTACAGGACCTCTTTGGTTCGTGTTATAAAGCCATCTAATTACAAAAAAAAAAAACTCTTGTCCGTACCAAGTAGCATATGTATGGCGGTTTTCTTAATTTATGACGTAAGATAGGCCTAATTATATGGTAGTGTCATGCAGATTTGTGTTGCAGCATCACTGTAGACTTGTATTCTAGGCTGATTGGTCTGAATTTCAGCCAAATTCCTGCTACTTTCGCTGAAATATTTCGGACCGGAGATAGGGATTAGTTTACCTGAAGACGGAGATAGAGTCCCATCTCCGAAACGTCCTTCAATTTTATTATAAGATGGGAAACATCCAAAAAACTTTATTTAAATAACGCACCATCGTCACAAACGTTTAGATTTGTTATTCAACTTAGGTCCAAATTGATATAATTGCGTCATATTGTGAATTACTTATCACTTCAAAATATACCCTCACTCCAATGAATTTGGAAGTAAACATCATCAGAAGTTACACAACAACAGTAATTAAGTTTTAGTTTATAAGATTACAATTTTTAACTTTTAACTTTACACCTGAAGATGGTTCAATATAACCGAAACATGTAGTAAAAAGTTGTACCAAATATGTAAATGAAATTTTAATATCTTATGTATAATTTCATTTATATACAATTGTGATTAGACGGAAAAAACACGAATAATTAGGTCCAAATGTCTCTGTCGGTACCTTTCCATTAAGCTTCCTGTACATTGGTTTATAAGTAACATGTTTTAAAATGTAATTTTCAACAATTACTTGTAGCATATCTATATATGTAATTGTTGAGCTTCGTATTCCGTAGCCCCGGCATTCCTGACTAAGAGTTTTCGAGATTCTCCTAAATTTCCGCAGGATAGGACAATATTTTAAAATAAACTACGACAGATTTTTTCGACGTCGTATCCAATATCATTAAATTGTTGACAGAGATCCTGTCATTCGGCACGACTAATGAACTAAGGAGTTAAGGTGTACTTAATAAAACAATTTATACACATCGAGTTTTGTATGCGGAAACGTTTTCATTCCAAATTGAATATATCTGTTGAAGCATTTATGTTTTGGGTTGCGCGTTTAGAAGGACATATAATTAATTCACACATGTACTAGCTCTATAAATCTACAGAACGTTTAAGTCGCCAACTCAGTATAGGCTTTTTGATCCGTCTAGTAAGAAGCCTACCCTTGAAATGAGTAAGACTGACAAATCAGTGTGAGGAATCGAAGCAGGAACTTATTTAATAGAAAACGGAGATTAATATCACTGTTGCTTGCACAAGAGGTGGTACTCGCGTTCCGCAGCTACGGAGGGTGAGCGCGGGTGAGAAATATATTGCGATAGAAGTATCTTGGATTCAGAATGTGTGGGAAAAACAAACATGATATCAGCATTAACTTATCGAGTGACCGTGCCAGGGAGTTAAGGCTGCCTCTAACTCCGTATTCAGGGACACTGAAGGAGGATTAAATGTACAAGCCATGTAGCATGCACGGAGAGATGAGAAATGCCACTCAGGAGGCCAAGGCGTGAATGGAAGAATAATGATAAAATGGATGGTGGGAGGGGGGGTGTGTTTGAGGATGGGGATTGGATTCATCTGGCTCAGGATAGATGTTATTGAGGAATCTGGTTAGAGAGAACGAAACCTCAATGTAGCCACTGCACTATTTATCCGAATCGTGTAGGCCTAAATTGTGACGGGCGCGTTAGCTGTGTTCTGAATATTTCACAGCAGAGATATTTACATATATAAATGTATAGAAATAGAGCGAACGTCGCTGTAGAAGGGCTATGACTTCTGCTATTGTGGTGGAGATCCTAGGTTTCATTTTTACCCCACAGACTAGCTATACTCATTGAGAATTTTCGTGGTTTTCTTTAGTTTCTTCAGGCATATAGAGAGGACGATAAGGCAAAACAGATTGAATTATAAATACAAGTAATATTTTTCTTTTTTTTTTTCTTTTTGCAAGCTGAATAAATCTCTTTGTTTATTCATATCAGTCAAGCCGTTCCTCTGAACATCACCGGAGCAAGATTCACTCTTATCGCCGATTGCATTCAGCCTGCGAACCGTATAAGTATCAACTATCGACTTAAGCCATTCTGGGTAGGGTGACAGAAACCAGAAGTCTTCGAAATTATTTTTGCCACCCCTTGTACCAAACGATATCTACGTGGAGCGTATTATAACTCGAGAGTGGTGCAAGATAATTTGGTGGCTGCAGTGACTGAGATCCGTCCTGGTCCAATGGGCTGTGAAATGAGTTCACCGGCCCAATTATCACCCATCCCCATCGATGATGGCAGTAACTGCTACGACAGGACCCCGGTTCCTAGAACAACGTTTTTCAACACTGCTTCCAAGCACAGTCGAATAAAATCTTAGTTCGTTTATCATATATTCAGATAGATATTTTATTGTGAGGTTAATAAAACCCTTGATTAACATTAATACTAATCACTGACGCTCGATAAGAACGGTTTGTACAACGTGTTGCTCTGTCACCGATAACAAAAGTCGGTGCATTTACGAGATACGAAGCGTAGCCGGTTGGTTCTCTGCTAGTATATCCTGAAAATTCGGAAACCGCTGTTGCCAAAGCCCGCCGTTGGACACGATACTGAGTGGGTTATACCATCTTCCGTCCTCGCAGCTTGATTACATAAGATTCAACTTAATAATATCTTCGAGTATTCTTTTCAGTCTTCCAAGTGACCGGCTTCCCCATCAAAATTTTGAGACGATAGCAATTTTTTAACTGAATGATGACAAATATTCCCAGAATTTATTCTTCTCATTTATACCGAACCTGCATCATGTTTATTGTTGTTGTACACTGATCTTACATTTTAAGACGTTTTAAAATTATTTACCCGGTTCCCTACTTTGGTTACATCAACTCTTATTTTAAAATTGACCTTATTCGTGTCTTGTGTCAAGCTTATTCAACAGTCTAATTGTATTGTGTTAAAATGTGAAGCCAGCAACAAACTTGCTGATTCACATTGGTCTCTGCAACTTGCTCTACTATTCTGGGAAACAAATGCCCGAACTGGTCTTGATGGACGGTAATGACCGCTGATAGCACACGAGTGTGAGACACTTCTCGTACAATTTAGCAAATCACCCCTCAGAGCTTAGAGACCAGCAGACCACAGGACTCGAGCCTTGTAATTAACGGCTCCTCTTTCAGTACAGTCTCGACGAAAAACTGGGCTCTTATTTGCATTGTCTTATGTGTTTTAACTCTTTCCACGTTACTCAGGGCTATATTACTTAAAACGTTGATTTTTCCGGTCTGATTCTATTTATAGAAGATCAGTGACAGCTCTATCCGGCAGTTTATTAAAATGTAAAGCTATGTTTGACATTTTAACGGTAGGATAAGGGGCTGTAATATAAAAATTTATTATCCAACTGTATTTAGGTTGTTCGGAATACCTGTTCCATATAGTTCCGTTTTGTTATGTTTCGGACATTTTTTTTAGGTTAGGTTTGATTGGGTTTGGTTGAACTGGGTTTGATTTAGCAAGGTTAGGTTAGGTTAGGTTAGGTTTGATGACGTTTTTTGGAGGCGTCACGACGTTAGGTGTCGATTTCCTACAGTTGTTCCAAATGGAATTCAGAGGTTTATCTGTCCAATATATGGCGTCTTATGATAGCGTGACGAACGGCGGGGAGGACGCCCTGCGTCGTTTTCCCAACTTTGTTGTAAAGGCACTTCACGGCTCAACTATGCTAAAGATATCGTCGTAAAACTTGACTATGGTTTTGTAGTGTCGTTTCCAATAGCACGTGGAGGCTCACCTGCGGTAAATATGGCCTTTTGGAGGCATCACAATGATTGGAGTCGATTTGTCAAAGTCTTTTGTTGTTCCTTTACTAAGCTCGTGCACGCTATATGTGGAATATATGCCGGCGTCTCGACGCTCTCTGTCGGTTTTAGTGTTGTGTCGTATGACGTCTCTATGTTTCACGGTTAACTGTGATCTTTCAGCCTGCAGTAAATGTATCTTAACGCAGAACAACATTCTGATGATTCAGTGATGATATCGGCCCTGTTTTAAGTTTCTGAATAAAACAAATTGTAATTCACTACGATACTACATTACGGATCTAACTGTGTCTGTGCATATTCTTTTATTTACTTTGTAGTTCTCCAAGGCAAAGGGTTTTGTTTTGTGTTAGAAACAAGAATGAATCTAACCTTTTGATGCTGACTTCTGTTTAATTACCATTACAATTCCATGTTTCCGCATGGAGTTATATTTTTCTTTTCATTTCCATTGCATTTCTCAAACAGTTTTGGCTGCTTTGTGTTTAGTAATCTCTTTTTTTTATTTTAATACGTCCAATATACGTCTTTAAAATAGGTTTATACAATAACAGAAGCTGATACTGCATGAAAAGTCATTTTAAAATTAAAGGTATTTAGAATCCTAAAGAATATTATACTTTTATTACGGGTATTATTGTCAGACAGTGATACTGGATTCAGAGGAAGAAAATGGAGTCATGTTGTATACCAGAAAGTGTTGTCTGACCTCCATATTACCCTGCCTTGTTCGTATTGTGTTCCATTTATTTGAAAATCGTTGTATATAAAAAGTCTATGTTCGTTCATCGTGTAACCATGGCAATGTACGCTGGACCCCTGCAGGCGAATCTGTATCCAAATGTTGTTTTATTCTGAGCACAACGCATAACAAAAGTGGGACTTGTTCGTCGCTACAATGGAGTTTTGTCAGGAAGTGAATGATTTTTGTTAAACGCCAATAATTTTACTATATATCTGGTGCAGTGTAACCATACCCGTCGTATTATGTGATATTTCGTTTCAGAACGAGGAGTTGAGGATATAATTTGAACCCAAGAGAAATTATGCACTTACGTATAGAAGAACTACGACAGAATCTGTTTGCAAATTTCAGAGAAAAGAGGTCATTAATATTTTAGTATGAGAGGAAACTGGAATAAGCTAGGGAAGTTTGTTGTACAAAGAACGAGAGATGTTGGCATGATTTAAGACTGATAGTTGAATACTGAGAGGGGTGAGGAAAGGATTTGAGAATGGAAGATGCCATCTGTGTAGTGAGGATGAAAATGTTGTACATATATTATTCAGATTTTTAAAAACGAAAAATTGGAAGGGGAAACTTTTGAGAATAAAACTGCTTATTTATTGTCAAAGAAGAATTAGCTAAAAACGAATCACAATAAAGCTGTAGAATAGATAAATTTATGAAATTAGGCCTACCTGTATAAAATTACATGAAAATGGGAGAATAAAGTCTAAAATCTATAAATAGAATTTCGGGGGAGGGGGAGTAGAACTGTACTAATAAGAATTAATGATTAGCATAAGATTAACGCCATTAGAGGTAATAATATTGCTGCTTTGGAACAAAAACCCGACATTACGTGAGAACTCCTGTGTGTAAGAATGTCAACTAAATAAACGATTAACTAATAAAGAGTTACTTCGTATTTGAACAATATAGTAAATGGGGTTGAGGTGATTAGATAGACGTGTCGCAGACTGGCCGTTGTCTCAAAGTAAGCAATCAACCAGCAACCGATCAAGCAACCAGTCGACCAGTGAATATATAACTGATCGGCCTACGACCTAAGCAAGTAACTACCAAAAACAATTGAAATTTCATCCAATATGTAGCATGTATCGATTCTTGCAGGAGTGTCTTCATCAAACTATTAGAATAACAGTCCCTCGAGTAAGGATGTGACAGAAAGATCCTCCAGGGACACAACGGTGCATGGTCGGTTACAATACTGGGCAGTATCGAGGAGACAAAAACTGCCATTCTGTATCGGAAAACATCGCGGTGTAGGATTTCCACGAGGAAAGAAAATATATTAAAAAGACTGTCTCCCCTCCGATGGTGGTCCGAAGCCCTATGTAGGCATATTTGTAATGTAAGTGGAATGAGGGAGTCAAACGGTCACTAACCTCAATAAATGGATTGAAAAAAAAAAAAGAAGAATGATACAATGCGTTGGGGCTGTAGCTTCCTACGGAAGGGCCCACTCGAGACGTCCTGTCGCTCACTGCAACGAGGGTGACATGTTTTTCACTTAGCAGACTATGTAATATTGTCACTGAAGCATGCTGCTTCCCTGTCATTCTTACAAGTCAATGGCTTGCAAACCGTGGTTCGGGGACCAATTCGGTACCCGACTATTGTGGAATGTTATGAACTAAAACGATCCGTCCCCACAGTTACGCCATTTAATACTTTAAGTGTTATGAACGGGATTTATTGCTCAGGAACATACCTTTATTTAAAACAATTTTGAATTCAATATACCATGAATGAACAAACAGAAAACTGCATTACCGACATCATCTAGTGCCCTTCGTAAGTCTCTCTCCCCACCCCAAACATGTGACACCTATCGTCACAACGATGTGCGTGGTATGTTTATTGCGTTCTGCGTTCATATACCGGTTGTTCCCTTTAATTATGATTTTATACCATTGCAGGAATAGTCGAAAGATTATAAATATTATTAATCATAAAATCTTTTTACAGTAGCAATGAAGTCAATGGATCAGAGACTTGTTCTTGGTAACTGCTGAAAATTGAATACCTGTCCAAGAGATTTCCTGTTGTCATGGAATAAAATTTATTATCACGTTTATAAGAGCCCGACCAAACCGTATCCTGAGCCAAATGCATCCAGCCACACACTGACGCCCTATTTAATTTTAGAGAAATTTTAATATTATTCTCCTTTGTTTCAATAATTTTTCAGGAAAGTACTTTTTTCATTCCTCGTCCCAGACATGCCGGTCGCTGGCACGAGGTGTCAGCAGGCAAGTGGGCCTAAGACGTGGAACAAAATTAAGTCACAATACATCTAAATTTCAGTTAAATGTATTTGATGTGCTCTCTGAAGAAAATAGGTTTGTTCACCCCTGAAACAAGTGAAGTATGATATTCACTGTCAGTCTGGCTTGTTGCCGATGCTGTGTCCTTTCTAAGCCTTGTCAGTTACACAGTAGTTAACCATGTCAGCGACATTGTACAATTTGATATTCCATCATGACGTCTCGACACCATTGTCTGCAGTGTTTGTTGCTCGTTCTGGGGGTCATTGACGCCTCAGGTCAAGAAAGGAACGTTTCCCAGACAGAAATGTATGCAGTTTGTGAACTGTGCCATGTGACGGCTGACATTAGGATCTGAGCTGGAGACAGGTAACAGATTTCCTGTGCAACAGTTATTGTTCTTTGCACAAAGTCCTTAAATTCATAAACAGGATGTAGTGTTACCCTTACACTTATTTGTGCTCTCCATATCGCTGTATACATGTATCCTAATACTGTAAAATCTAGGCCTGGTAGCATGGATCATCTACCATTTAGGGCAAACCGGTCAAAACCTGGGGAAAAATATGTAAGGTTCTAATGTACTTGCAAACTGGACCTACGTAAGAAAATACAATTTTATGTATGTGTATTATTGTGTTATAAATATCATGTCACAGGTGTACGATAGGGAGTGTACATATGAAAAGTACCAGAAAAAATAAGACGATTTGTTAAAACAGAACCGAAACGTGCTGGGCATTTGCCGGCTTCTAAGGCTTGTTCTTGATATTTTCATTTGTCGTGAAATATCTCGGGTAGTGTTTTGTGGTTGTTGTTCGCCCTATTTTTTATCTATCCGCGTGTTTCGTCTGCGAAACCTTATATCTGAACTAAAATAATCTGGATCCACCTCGATCCAACACAACCTTCACCATATACGAGGTGCGATCGGAAGGTTTCCAGACTGCGCGTATAAAAACCCGTACACTTATCTCAGGTATTAAATTCATCCATCACCCTCGAAGTAGTTCCCCTGGGAGTGAACACAACGATCCCAGCGCCGCTGCCAAGCCTGGAAGCATCCCTGGAAATCTTTCTTTGTCAGCCTGTCAAGCACCATCTGCGATTCTGCCTGAATCTCTTGCCAAAGACTCGCCAAAACGGCTACGGAAACCTATGAAATGCTAAAGCAAGCATTTGGGGAGTCCGCAATGGGTCGTGCACAAACTTTTGTGTGGCATTCACGTTTTAAAAATGACCGAACCTCTGTCGATGATGACGAGCGTTCTGGACGACCATCTTCGAGCACAACGCCCGAAAATGTTACGAAGATTCGGCAGGCCATTCACGAAGATCGACGTCGTACCCTCAACGACTTGTGCGACATTGTTGGGATAGGCTATGGGACCTGTCAGCTGATTCTAAAGGAAGAACTCCACATGCGACGCATCATGACAACGCGCCAGCGCACACCGCCCTCAAAGTTCGACAGTTTTTGGCCTCAAACACCATGGCCGTCATCCCGCACCCTCCTTATTTGCCGTGTGACTTCTTCCTCTTCCCAAAGATGAAAATTCAGCTAAAGGGAAGGAGATTTGAGACGATAGAAGAGATTGAGGCAGAATCGCAGATGGTGCTTGACAGGCTGACAAAGAAAGATTTCCAGGGATGCTTCCAGGCTTGGCAGCGGCGCTGGGATCGTTGTGTTCACTCCCAGGGGAACTACTTCGAGGGTGATGAATGAATTTAATACCTGAGATAAGTGTACGGGTTTTTATAGGCGCAGTCTTGAAACTTTCCGATCGCACCTCGTATACGAATCTGACTGAATATTATTTTAGCCGCATCTCTGTAAATTATTTCACTTCTAGGCGTGTTTGTTCCAAATCTCTGTAAAGACTACTTGTTAGGAAAACTTCCATCGTGTAATTTTCTCCGTCTTTTGTTTCTTTTCAGATATCTTTATGCAGGTTCAACATATTTTGACTATAATAATTAGACCGTAAAATTTCAGACAAAATGTATACGTGCTAATGTTATGAATATAATATATGTATTTTTTCTTTGTACGATCGGGTAGACATTCAGAGGCTAAAGCGGCCTTCATGAATACACGAATACTGAAGATCCCTGTTTGTAATACGCAGTACGCATTGTTTGCAGAGAAACTTCCGACATGTCTCCTCCAAACAGAATGTAAATTCAGTAAACAGGACCTCATCGACATGCACATTCTAAAGTAGCAGAAACCAAATTAAAACTTATTCTTAAAACAACAGCGTTTTGAAAATGCGAAGGCGGTGGTACAGGTACTGTTAACAGATCGCAAACAAATGCCTACAGTAGCGCGGAACAGAGACACTGTCGTCTGTCATCTGGTCGGTTTCAGATTCAATACATTTGACAGCGATTTCTGAAACTAACATGATGTTCTCGCTGCAGACTTCAACACGGCGTAGTTTACTGAAATCAGCAATGCATTGCAAATATGAAATCTGTGTTTCTGACGGTGGTGAAGATGTCGATGTTGGTCTTCTGAGTGGTAATACCTTGTGAATTCGTTGGTTGGTACCATGTTTTGCATTAACATACTGCTTCTGAAACCGTTGGTATTTACCCACAAGTCTACACAGCATTTCAACTCACTGTAAATCAATAAGACCTGGTTTTAAAATGTGGAATGCATAGTTCTTGGAGGTAATCTT
Organism: Zootermopsis nevadensis; assembly: GCF_977971745.1. NCBI lineage: Eukaryota > Metazoa > Arthropoda > Insecta > Blattodea > Termopsidae > Zootermopsis > Zootermopsis nevadensis. The sequence continues at coordinate 15,856,311 of NW_028259142.1, forward strand.
GCATAAGAATTGAAGGGCGAAGATGGAATTGCGAAACGCTATCAAAGTTCAAAATGTTATTAAAAGAAACAGTGGAAGCTATTTCTTTAACAAGAATTTAAACATTTTCTATTACGTTAGACTTGCAATGTGTTATTATCGTTATTATTATTATTAATAATAATAATATTAATATTACAGTTGTTATTCACTCAATAAAAGTTTATGTTTCCCTTCATTTTCTGTTCCTTATAATTCAATAGTATGAGCCGGGATAGCTCAGTCAGTATAGTGACTAGCTACGGGCTGGACGGCCGGGGTTCGGTCCCCGACGGGGGCAGAGGATTTTTCCTCTAGCCTCTACGTCCAGACCGGCTCTGGGGCCCACCCAGCCTCCTCTACAATGGGTACCGGGGTCCTTTCCCGGGGGTAAAGCCGGCCGGGGCGTGATGCTGACCACTCACCCCATCTAGTACCGAGGTCAAGGAAGAGAGGAGCTATACCTCCACTCACCCCAAACGCCTACATGGCTTATAGTGGGACAAACTTTACTTTACTTTTTATAATTCAATAGTGTATAAAATATAAAACTGGCCACTGAAATAATTTGTACAAACGAATAAAGCGTCACAAACCCGTTTCTTGATAAAGGCTTAAACACAAGTGTACATTTCTATGGGGCCTTATATCAGAAGTGAAATCGGAACACAAAAGGTTAAGAAATTTTTTAAAAGTAAAGTTTTTATGGGCAGGTTGGGAACCGGTCTGAATCTTGGGAGTTGTACTACAAGAAATATGTGACCATAAAAATCGTTCAGTGGAATAAAATGAGTATTTGGGATTTAATAAATTAGCCGAATTTGTGGAAGCATCCTGACTTGTGACACAAGGAGGAAGCTCTCTCGTTAAAACATGTTTGAAGCATTGCTCCTGAAACAACAGTTTTTGTCGTTCCTGCGATGACAATCCGACTTGTGGTGGACTCAAACGAATTTTCTACAAATTGGTTCTCTTCTTGGCTTTGAAACTACATTTTACCGCCAGACCTCACCGCGAGGCTTGATGCATGGCATTTCTGAAACCACTAATTAGATCCTTCTCTAGTTTATCGACCCTGTCCCACGCGAGGATATTGAAGGTTGTCCATACTTTGAATGATAATACAAAAGTAACTGATAAATCGTTCCAAAATGAGCCAACCATCAAATGTCTGCGAATGACTATAAGAAAATATTATATTTACGAAAAAATTAGGGGTTTATTAAATCTGAAGATTTCTGTCTTCTGGGTTGTTGCGCTGTGTAGTCTGGTCGATGTTAACCAACGATTCTGAGGTCATACTGCCTCCGTCATCAGGGCGATGAATCTTCATACTCGCCGCTGTGAAAACCTCAAAACTTTATTAAATCTGTTTACCTGAGTCCTATCTAAAAGCATAAAGATCAAAACATGCAAATTTATAAAATTTTACGTTTTCTCTTGTATGTGTGTGAGACTTAGTTGATCAGATTTTTGGAGGAAAATGGAGAGAGTGTATTTGAGAGCGCTCAGATCTGGAACACAGGATAGGTCTAACAGGAGGTTCCTGAGCGTTGATTGACGAGAAGCGTCACAATTTGAAGGCGTCTGCTCGCTGAATAGACCTGTTATTAAGGTGGTGGAATTGAGAAGGGTGAGATGAGTGGGACATGTAGCGTGGATGCGACAAATAGGAAATGGGTATTTATATTTTGTCAGAAATTCGAAGCTAATAAAACGAAAACGTAGATCGGAGGATAATGTTATATATTATTTTTGAGACATACGTTATGAGGGAGCAGACTAGATTAATGTGGTTCAGGTTAGGGTCTATTCACTTTGACCCCAGGTTGTGGATAGGTGACTGTGTGGGGCCCACAGTGGGTCTGATGATGGCGGTGACGAAGAGAAAAAATCCTTACTGACAGACATCAAACATAATTTGTTTTAATGGGTTAATTTTGTACTTGATTCCAGAAACAATTACAAAGCAAATCAGCTTTGCAAAATTCTTAACCTGGTCAGCTATTTATGTCGGTGTGGGCCTGTGAATAACCCTTTCTATGTTGGTTTTTGTTTAAAGAAATCTTTGTTTTAATATTCCTGTACTTTGCTAGTGACCTGCAATTTAATTTGCTGAACACATTTCTTTCACTGATTTTATCATAGTAAGTCCATATCAAAAGGGCTGCTGTTTCAAACGATATATCTCGTCCGTAGTATGGAAATAGTCAACTACTTGGTGATGAAACTTTACCAATGCTTAGTAACCAGACACGCGGACAGTTGAGAGTGCTTTGTTATAGACTACAAGAAAGAATTCACAGATATAATTTATAGCTCTGTTGCTTCTGTTTGGCTTCCATTATGTCTGGAGTTCAGAGGGGAAGCACATTAATCAAACTCAAACTGCATTTAAAATTCATAAATATTCTGTTCCAGGACTGCGACTTTCCTTGACGTTTTCTGTCAGTTTACTATACATTGTCCCGTATTACATTTCTTTTGTTTCATGTAATGAAACCCATTTGTTCTGCATCAATCTTGTTGAAAGCTGAAGCTACTTAGTCTGATGTCGGGCACTGGACCACCCAAACCAGTTGGATACTGAGACCTGGGAGGTCGACAATAAATGCATCCTTCATGTGTGCAGATTTTGAACAACGTATGTTACACAAGCCATCTTGAAGTAAATACCTAACAATAAAGGTCATTGTATGTGTCACGAGGCTTTAAAACGGATAGAAATATTTAATGCAAGGGACAAGACCCAACGAGAGACCTATCTAGTGGGCACCAGGTGCAGGGTGGTCGGCTCATGAAACAGTTTATTCTTCTCCGCCAATACGTGGAGCTGTACCATCATTCCTCCATATGTGTGTGCAAAGGTGTGATGCTTAATAATGCGCAGGGCGATGAGCCCTGATGGTGGAGGCTGTAAGACTCTCTGAAACGTTGGTAAACTCTTACCAGACTAATCGCCGAAACAACCCGAAAGACAGCTATCTTCATACTTTCCGCCTTGAGAGCCTAATATCTCACAGGATCATTTTTAAATATATTTATTTTGTACAGTCTATACACAAACGTTTGAAGTTTATTGGTGTTGTAAGAATTATATAATATTAAAACATTTTATTGTGTAAAATATTATATTAGCGCTCTTAATCGTAAATACGATTTTACATTATATTTTTAGCGCTTTTTATTAAAACGACATGTTTCGACGAGTAATACCGTCGTCTTCAGGTTTTTATCAATTTAAAATATTTATTTATTTCCTATGTCAATTCATACTCATTCCAAGAAAATAATTAAACATTAATTCCACAGAAAATAAAACGTCTGACTACAATAAGCAACTTACCATGAAAATGGAAAGCTACAAACAGAACTACGGATCATTATAATATATTGCATTAAATATCTAATAGTTTTTAAAATATTTTAAATTGATAAAAACCTGAAGACGACGGTATTACCCGTCGAAACATGTCGTTTTAATAAAAGCGCTAAAAAATATAATGTAAAATCGTATTTACGATTAAGAGCGCTAATATAATATTTTACACAATAAAATGTTTTAATATTATATAATTTTTACAACACCAATAAACTTCAAACGTTTGTGTATAGACTGTACAAAATAAATATATTTAATCAAACACAAACATGACGCATATAAGATACAGAATCATTTTTGTTTTTCGACGAACAGTTTTCAGCTTCACAGATTATGCATCATCAAATGGTACTATTAATTTAATGACTAATTGGAGAGGATGTTACAGGAAGCGTTAGTTGACTAATTTAGTGAATAACCCAGATTTTTCGTGGGGAGACTGAGAAAACCACTGTAGCCATTCTCTGGTCTGAGATTCAAACCGGCGATATTCCGAATACGAAGCATGGGTTCTAACCACTACACCGTGACGTACTGGGTTATATTCCGTGTACTGGTAGCAATTTGCGCCACGAAATATAATCTAGGACGTAATTCCTGTTCCCCGCAGACCGCAGCCGCAATAAATTGAGACCAGACCAGAGCAGAGCCGTAGTTCAATTGTTACACTGATATTAATCCAGACAGCAGCCTGCAGTTTCCGCTAATTCCGCCGTACCGAGATACCTGGAAACGAGTGCGACAGTCGGAAAGGTTAGCTCAGTGGTAACAAGTCTCACTGAAGAAGGAATGTAGCAGTTCGAATTCGGGCTAAACCATCGTCTGCCCTACCTTAGGCTGTCTTCAGGCGAATTTTGGGGTGATTTCAGTAACTAAGAAACTATCTCACTGACCATCTTATTGACTAATTCCGTGATACAATTCTTCTTTGATAAGTTTCAAGTTACTCAGCTGACAAAGAAATTGTGTGTTGTTTACGTAACCAGAAAGTTTATTATACTCTTCGGTAGAGCTCGCCATATGCCCCTGTCCTGATCCAGTTTATTTTAACCCACACATTCACACCATATTTATTTAGCATCCATTTTAATATTATCCTCTTATCTGTGCCTAGATCTTGCAAGTGGACTCTTCCGTCTTATCTTACATGCCAACGCCTCTTACCTTAAGGATATCAGACCGAAACGTTCTAAAGCTTGTGCCAATTTTATGCAATTTTTCCTGTGACTCATGGTACAAGCTTGTCTTATGCCTGGAGGCTGTGATGCATTGAAATGTGACTCTGGTGAATGGGCATTTTAAGTAATTTGTGCTACTAATGACGGCAGAAATTTATGTTTTAGTTTCATATGTAAGGCCCATAAAATGCATAGAGACAAGAAATATAATCATTTTGTGCAACTGGTAGTTTTTTCCATTGGCAATACGCTCCACGAATTCAGAACGAGGGTTGTATTATATTCAAGGCTTTGTTACTGTTGTCAATGGGCAGTGCCGTGCTGCGATGCAAATCATGCCCGATTGTTAGTTTCAGGTATGGATGGACAGTGGCGGATTTAGCAAGAACTCGAAAGTACTCAAATTTGTTAGAAACGCATACAGAATATTAGACGGGAAGCTCGTCGGGTAACCTAGGTTTAGAATAGAGCAAGACACTGAAACGGATTTTAAAGAAACAGGAAATTAATTTATTGACATCTGTTCAACTAGCAGATATGAGGTCCAGAGTCGGGCTGTTGTAAACTCAGTAATAAACGTTGATCTTACATAAAAGTGGGGAGTTTCTTGGTCAGGTGATCGATTTTCATTTTCTGAAGGACGACTCATTTTGATGGATTTTGTAGTCAGGTTACTCAAGAAACACACGGTAGCACTGACAGAGCCTATCACGAGTTAGTGAGGTTCCTATCACGTTTACAAGGCTGTCTGTTAATGTATTTTTTTTTTCAAAATATCTCTTAACCTACATCATCTTCATTCTGACGTTTAGAAAAAAATAAATTTCTAGGGGACGGGGCTGGATGTTCCGCCCATAAATCCGACACTGACGTAGACATGCTTGTCGTTCTTCTGTTAGACACAGAATTTTTTTTTAAAGAAGAATCGTATCCTGAGGATTTACCGTCAGAAGGATATTTCTCGATAAGGTATGAAAAGCTGGTTTGTATTCTTTTCGCGTGCGACTTTGCGTTCGAAATGGATCAGGTTCGTTGGTTTTGATGGATAAGCTGGCAGACTACACAACAAGAAGTGTCTGTGGACATAGACTATGCCTGTGCCGACACGAAATGAGCTTTCCAAACTGGGCAGCTACTTTGATAATAGATGCATTTTTCAAAAAGTTTTCTCCTCCTCTGTTTCATGAAGTTTTATAGATTACCTATATAATTTCTTTGAGCAAAGACAAATGTATGTAGGCTATGTATTAGACATAGTTATGTTTCTAAACCGTGTATCTAATGTGTGATTCCAATTGTAATGACACGTTATGTGTTTAGAGTGGCTAAGTAACGTCATGACGGTATTACGAAATTAACGATATCTGTGGTGGAGTGGACATGAATACACGATGGCATCGGGACCCCAGTTTAGAAATTCTGAAATCCGTTCGTCAGATCTTGTCGTAAGCCACTGTTATAATGCAATAAGACTCTTAAAATATATAGTAGTGCGTATAGTGCTATACTTTTAGTGATGTTTTGCTGTCTGCTGTGAGAAACGCTCAAAGAAAAACATCGTAGATTAATTATTTAATACACGAATTTAGGTCGTGTTCAATACTTTGTAAAGCATATAGAATGGTAACAGATTTTAAACTGAATATCAATAAATTCCCAAAGTTTATTCTTGTATGATCCAAGAAAACAATTTTATTTTCTTTGCATCTGGTTGTTCATGTACACTACCAGCTTTCCATTCGAAGTAGGTGTCTTCTTTCAATGCCATATGAAGTTTACGGACTGTCTGATAAACCTATACGAAACATTCATGGGGGTATCTCCAGGGTACAAGAGAAGAATGTTTTTTTTAGATGAAAACTTTACAATCACATCAAAGTTGGTGGCATTATAAACTGTTATTTCTTGAGTGGTGTCCTACATAAGTGATGGCATATTGATCCCTTGTAACACTACGCTTTATATTTCAACCAAATAGAAGGGAAGAGAACACGTTATAAGTGTGTTAATTGTCAGCAACAAACAGGCGATTCCGTAAATCGAAGTGTGTTTGTACTCTTCTTGTACTTAATGAGCTAATTATTAGTTTCAGTGTGTCCAAGTATCCGTCCTTGGCTCGTGGTTCCTTTGGTTAACTTATCTTTTCTATGTCTTTCAGAAATACAGATCCCGTCAACCAATTAGATCTCTTGATTCAAATATGTAGTGACGGCTTGGTTATTTTATGTTATGGTCTTCTTCAGCGATTACCAAAGTAGTAAACATTAAGATGTGAATTTTGAATGAAACAAGATTTTACTTGTCGCTTTGTATGAATGTGATGCTCGGTGACTTACCTGGAAGAATTTTCATCTTCTCTGTCTTCACTGATAATGATTACGTCCAAGACTCTTTTTCGTAGCTAATTAAATCGTTCGTTCCGTTGTCTTCCTACGAATGCCATAAATACGTTTCTTACGGAAAAGTCTGCGGACAATCCTGTCTACACATCTAGACGTTTCCTTCGTTAAGTTTGAATCTGTCCTTCCGTGCCTACCCTAATGTAAGGGGAAAAATTACCAAGTTTTCAGTAACATTCCGTTAATTCAAATTTCGCCTTCAGTCAGGATTTTGATCTGGTTCAATCCCATTCATGCTTAAATCCTATTTATCTAATGTTAATCTTAATATTATCTTCACATTTTCTTGTCCACCTAAGAGGCTTCCCATTAAATTTCTCTATTCATTCCATGTATCCCCATTCGAGCTACATGTTCAGCTCACAGTACTCCCTTTCATTTAACTGCTCTTATAATGCTACGTGAGTCTGTAAATAACGCTTTTTAAGTTTCCTTTCCTGTGGGTAAAATATTTTTTGCTGATACAAATTTGCAGTACCTACACTTTGTCGATATAATCATAAGACCTTTCCACTTCGCCGAATTCATAATTTACCCTCCACAGTGAGTAGGGTACGGCGTACACGACTGCGGTTTTGATTCCCGGCAGAGAATTTCTTGGTTCTGACAAGGCTGTAGTTTTACATTAATTTTGCCGTATCCCAATAAATAAAAATGTATTTTTCGTGTTACACAGAGGAAACGTAACGTGTGCCTAAATCAGGGTCTAAACTGTAAGATTTGAGGTTTCCATGGCGGTGAGCCTGAAGATTACTGTCTTCTGGGTTGTTGCGCCGTGTAGTCTGGTAGATGTCCACCAACGTTTCAGCGCCCTGATGATGGAGGCAGCATGAACCTCTGAAACGTTTTTGGACATCTACCAGGCTACACGGTGCAACAACCCAGAAGACAGAAATCTTCAGGGGCCAAAATTGTTAAACTGGTTCGGGAGACTTTTTAATACGGCAGTGCTCCTTTGGGGTCCATAAAGGCAGCTGAATGACTATGAAGTGTTCAAGGATGATTCTGTATTAAGATGCTGATTTCAAAACTGGACTGCCTTTCACCATGACCTGCAGTTAAGACTTTGGTGCCCTGTTTCCCACGTTATCGAATGGGCCAATGTTTCATTTAATCTGGTTAAGTAGATAAATAATATTAATGCTTACGTTGTGTTGAAAGATGGGTTTGAAAATATCGGTTCTTTTAAAGTATTATGATCAGTATCAAAAGGCAGGTTTGAGTATAATGATCGAAAGGGGGTACCGCTATTTAGTTCGATGAACTGGGATAAAGTCACATGCACGCCATCTGTTGCAGGTGCCGGAAGTGACCTGTATCCAACCACCACTCAACATTAGTTGGAAATCGAATTCTTAATTATTTACAGATCAAGAAAAACGCTTCTATGGAACTTGCACTTCGGTATTTGTCATTTTTAATTGCCTTCATTGGTTTTTTGATGCCAAGCACATTTCCTGTTCCGTATTTTACAATACTTTTTTTATTTTTACCCCTGGACAGATTTCAAACCGCCAGTCGTATGTTAGCTAGTGATATCACCGCATCACTCAGTCATCGGTAAGTTTAATACGATGTAAATATTTTATATTGTAGGATCTTCTTTTATAACATGGGATATTTGACAAAACGCTCAGTTATGTGCAATTAAATATGAGTTTATAGAAACATTGGAAAAAATAAATTTTAACTATTAAATTCCAGTTCCTGTTAGATTTTGCCGACGTATTAGTGGTTTTATGTCCTATCCATTTTAAACTCACTTCATACCAAATTAATTGATAAACAGAAAAGAAGTGAAGTAACTACAGGATGAGTGTCTTCAGAGTGGTTCTGTTGCGCAAATCAGACTGCAAAAATGTTAGCTACATATTCGGTCACAGAGAAAATTTTATTTAGAGGATTATTTGTCTGCTGAAGACACTGAAGCTTGCAGGCGAGGGACCCTCGTGGGAAATCTTGCAACCAGTGGGCGGCGACAGACGTGACATCTAGTGGACACGTCCAGATATTATCTGCCGGACACAAGGGGAATCACCCTGCAAGACTTGATGGCGTAGGGAATAAAAAGCCCCGGAGTAGTGAACATTTCTCCGGTTGTTACTGGACGTGGGACGGTAGGATGATTATTGTGAAATTATTTTTTTTTCTGTAGCTGTGAAGCGGTTGGTATTCCTGATATACTAAGAGAGGTGCCCATTTCGAACATAAGTCCGTGTTAACCACGGTTAGGACAATGGAAACGAATCTGATTTGTATTTGTGATGGACTTGACCACATGCGGCTCGAGGCCACATTTGTGGCGCACCCTCTTGGAAAACCCTCAGAGTAAATCGCGGTTACTACCCGTGCAGTTTTCAAACTTGACCTTTTCTCATGGGCTGGGCTTCATCCCTCATGCACCCCTTTTTCCCCGGGCTTACAAAATGCTTTGCTTTGCCGTTGGTAGGCTTGGACGCCCGTCACTGGGAGTCCACCGGTACGGCTTAGACTACTCGGAGCTGGCCACTTACGGGGTTGCCACGGGAGTTGACCGGCTAGGATGCTAGGCCACCTCATGAGAAAACCACGGGCTTTTGTCCACAGGCCACCTTAGGATTTAGCTTGCCACCCCTGGCCACCAGAGCACTTGCTACTTCGGGGTGTTTGCACCATTTATCTTCTCTCCCGTTCCTTTTCCACCCGGCCTACGTAGATACCCCTTTGCTTTCACTGTCTTGGTTGCAGCGGTATGAACCGAACAACACATTGTTTCAACAGTGACTTCGGGTTCCATTGCTTTGATATCGTTCTTGCTTTTAATTTCATGGTTGTCCTGCTGACGTCATCGCCCGTGGAGAATGTCTTTTGAATTTCAGTGTAGTCCGGCTGGGTACTGGGGTCCTTTTCCGGGGAGTAAAGCTCGGTCGCAGCGTGAATTTGATCACTCACCCATGTCTAGTACCGAGGCTAAGAATGAGTAGGAGCTATATATCTTCTCCCCCCCCACCAAGCGCCTCCATGGCGTGTGGCGGGACACTTACCGCCGTTTACAATAACCTATCACTTTGATGTGTTCTGAGCATGTTGAATTCAGTCCATACACTACACGTTATGATAAGATCCGTTTTAATATTATGCGCCACCTTTGCCTACTTGTCTGAAGAGGTCTACCATCGGATCATAGGACTAGAATAAACTGTGTTCGCATTTATTGTTTTCATGCATGCCGTACGTCCCACCCATCTCATCCTTCGTGATCAGTTTACCGTTTCAGTATTAGGCTCTTTATAAGAAAAAATTAAGAACGTTTCTCCGATTATTTCCTTGCAAATAATGACGCTAAAAAAGAAGATAATTTTTTCGCAGAAATTGTCTCCCTCTTGTGAAGAAAGCTGAGGGCAGTGCTTCGTGCCAGCATCGTCCTTCGCTTTGCCACTCGTGCAGCCTCTCTACACACTGGCTTTCGCCGACCGGGATCACGCTGGGTGCCGGAACACTTTATTTTAAAATCTGTTCGAGACGTCCCAACAATGAATTGAGTTCTGCTCGATTAGTTCCAATTTTTTCTCTCCCTACCTTCCAACCCTCTTTCGCCTCTTTTCTGTGTGTTTTCCATCTCAAAAGACTGCAAATGACAAGCAGCGGTTATATAATGGGACACGGTGTGGTGGTGTGGAGTACAAAAAGCCTTCCTAATGTCTGGGATACACACCCACACTAATGACCTACCCCTTTCTATAGGATCATTAAATTATAGTATTCTACTCCGAAAATGAAAAAGGAATGCTGTATATTCAGAATGTGAAAATTTCACGCTTGATTTCTGTCCTCCAACCCAGCCTATTTGTATAAAAATACCAAAGCACATCTCGTAGAAATATTTATCATGAGATGCCCTTATATACCCAGTGAACCGGGATAATTCAACCAGTAACGTGGCAGAATGTGTGGACAGAATAAACAATGTTAGAATGCCCGTAAAAGCAGGAGTTTTTTTCCCTTTCTCACGAGGTCAAGAACAAATTTCCGCCCCTCGTTTGTGGCATACCTCACCCCTACCAGGCGTGAAAAGCATATTTAGATTTTACTTCGCGATCATTCATAATTCATCGTATGGGCATATAATTATTTATCATCCCACACGATACTAATTAATCTGTTAAGTGTATACATTACAATGTTAAATTAATTACTCACGAAGTCTCCAGTTAATAAAGCTAACCATCACAAGTTAAATATTGAATTTAAATATTTTTTTTTAGACTTCACAAAATTGTTTACATCAGTATACAAAATTGTTTAGTGTTGACGTATACAAAAATTAATTTATTAATTATTTATATCGGCCAAACTAATGCTTGTTATGCGTTCTCAGCAGACATACGAGTCCAAACAAGATATTTTTGGACGTGCCAATTGTTACTGAAAAGACAGGATGAAATCGGCTTGCTTGTGTGAAATTATTACAGTATTCGATGACAAAGTAGTGAATCAAAGGAGTAGCGTCTTCAAGACACGGCCACTTTCTGCTGTAGGGAGTAGGGGTGGGAGCTTTCACGTGTGGCAAGTGAATCAGTTTGAACGAATTGGCCAGTCAGTTCTGGGTGACTGTCGTTACAAGACGACAAATGCCAGCCAAGTCGTTAGATGGGAGAAAAATGTAAGCTTCTTCCTTTAAATTATTCACACGTTGTATATCTGTATTATATAATTCATAGATGCACTCAATCACGGCTTCTAAGGCCACTTCTTAATCTATTTAACGACGCTTTTCATCTATTTAGATTAGGTTGGATGGGGTCGAATACGAGGATAGTTATATCTAATTAGAACAATGCATATAGAATTACAATGGTGTCGAAGTATGCTGTTGTGTTCTATTTTAAGGTACTATCCAGTATGCCTGAGGAACAACACGCAAACCTGATGACGTACCGACCTGCGGACCGAGGAAAGAATTCAGGACCTGCCAAATATGAAGTAGGATTACTTGCCACTGTTATTTATATTAAGTCTTAAGTTTAACGACGCTGTTTCATTTTCAGATGTAATATACTGTTGAATGAGATAGTAATATGATCATGAATTAGTAGTAGGTAAGGGTTCGAAACGAAGTTGTCCTCCTATTTCTAACAATTATCACGGTATTATCATGGAGAGCATGAGGAAAATCTCAATTTTCATCACTGAGGATAACTAGGCCGAGTTTCTAATTGGTTACTACCAGAATGCAGAAAAATATAAACACTGTCGAAGCAAAAATAAAATAGAATCCAGGAGGAATGGTATAGGTAGTCTTTACTGTTGAAACCTTTCTAATTAGCTCACGTAGTTTAATGAGTATTTTATCCTGTGGGTGGTAAAAGTAGGTATTTGCGACTTAATTTTGTCCTGCCGTACAATTAATTTTGTTCAAAAGCCACAATTAATTACTTTTAAATGTTAAAAAATGATGGGACATTTGTTTCACAGATCAAACATCAAACAAATCTAGTCTCGTGCATATCACTGAAAGGGTTAAATATGTTTGTGAGTAGACAATAAATGAGATAGTTGTAGAAGCCTTTTATCTTAAAAAAAAATAATGGTATTTACAGGCCATAAACAAGAGAACTTTTGGAACGACTTCGCTAATCATGTCTTACAATCCTCTAATGATGCTGATAATGTTGTGGGTCACACAGTCGTACAAGTTCGTACTTGCTGTATGAAAGTATTCCTTTCCCTCCCCCCTCCTCTGTATTCACTCCCACACTGCATCAGCCTGTGCGCAAGGGGTGATGAGTTGTATATGGCAACTAATTTTAAATGGGGCACTGTGAGTTACCAGCCCTCAAGGCCTTTAGGGACGTAATGACGCCGAAGGAATATGTCGCCCCGCGTTATCGTTAAGTACTTCTACGAAATACTATCGGCCATAATAACGGTTCCGTTCTACGAGTTTCTGACAACATAACAGGGTATGCAACGGAAAGCGTGTTGCTGTTTATTTATATTTATTTATTTATTTATAGTCTATTTTACGACATGTTTTTCAGTAGCTCAGACTTAGCGTTCAATGAGAGTATGAGAATCTTTTGTCACACGCTAGGTGTCCTGTCGGAGGATTTTAACGTTTTCTTAGTCCTCCTATCAAATATTTGGGATTATGGACCAACCTTAAAGTAGGCCACGACCAATCTCTTGATAAAAATTCTATCATTCGGTAAATTTTACTAACGTCCGTGCCTGAGAAATCATTAAATCGTAATCCTTTAATTATCTAACCTCGCGTTCGTTATAACCAGTCTGCAAATTTGTCATCGTCCTGGAAACCGTTTAAGTGGAAGGCCTGTGTCTGTCCGCATGAAACATCTTCATCGGTTGATTCTCGTGAACTTTGGCGTTTTGGGTTCCACACCGAGATTCATGGAACAAAATGATTGTTGGGCAAAGCCCGACACGTTTTTTATATTTAGGAGGCTTCTGGTTCGTTTCTTGGTCTGGATGTCGGCTAATGCTTTCAGAGATTTCGCGTAGTTCTAGATAAATGCCTGGATGATTCCTTAAAATAGGTCACAATTATGTCATTTCGCATCTTATTCGACGTTACATAATCTAAGTATGCCAGATTTCGACGATACGCAATAAATAAGGAAAAAACGAACACACTCGTGATTATGGTCCTGGGCTGTTCTTACACGTATAAATTGTGTTCACCAGGTGGCAACGTAACTATGGCCCTTGCTACTTGTCTAATAATGCACAGCCTATAAAAACCTCACGCTAGCGGCTAAGTTTTAATGATAGTGGCGAAGACAGTAATTATTTAGTTCTGACAACAAGCCGAGCCTTGCGTGCTGTCGGTCCGACCTAGCGTGTGCCGATCCTGGTCAGCGCCTCTGTCGGATGCGATTGGAACCATACATAATGCACATGGAGGTGTCGTAATTGTGAGGAAAAATGTAATTCTAGGTTTTCGGCGTTTATGTTCTCTGTTTCCACTTACAAATGAAATATAAGCATTAAAACACTCGATGATAACGTGGTGCATTGTATGGTTATGAAGGTTCATGTCTTGAATTTTCAGTAAGGTCAATTTCTGTGTGAGGTATTGACTGGCATTTCCGATCCGAAACTATTTTTTCCGTGGCGAACGGTTGGTAGACAGTGTGACGGCACGCTGTGTATCAAATTCGAGGCCCTATTCAGGTATTTTTTCAGAGTAAACCAAGACTCAAGAAACGTTTAATACATGATTGGTAGACATGTTTGTAATATGTCACCACACACGTTTTAGTGGTTAAAGAAACGAAAACGTTGTCTCGCAGTCGCCATGCTGTTACGACATATTTTTATAGCGAATTAATCTAACATTCTAATAATTTCCGAAAATCTGCCACGTTTTGTAGATCAGTGGTGTTACTTTGAATTTTGGTTATGTCACTCACATCTCCGATGTTTTCACGACCCCCAGATTCGTATTGTTACTTTCACATAGACGAAGAATCATTACTAAATCCAGTGCCTCCCGTCTGTCAATATTGTAGCTAGTCTGCGTTTTATTAAATAAACATACGTGAGGTAATTTTCGGAAGGGGATCTGTCGTATCAGCAAAGTTGCGAAACGTATTATAGCTGTTTTAGAGCAAAATTTAGCACTGAGGTTGGATTATGTTGGTGATAACAAAAAGTTTATGTAAACAAAACATCTCAATTATTGAAACCTGTAATCCTGAAGATGGCGCATGCGTGTTCATAATTGCCGGTGTTCCGCATCTCCTGAGCTCTTAATACTACGTCTCCATTTGTTCATGTCTTTCCCTGTAATTTCTGTTGACGTCAAATTATCTCGAACTGTGCCTCAAATAGTAGAGAGACTGCGCCTACGCCTACATATCCGACAGTCATTGCAGTCCTAAGAGCAGCAACTGTAATGATGGTAAATTTTAATAACGGCGATAATAATCGTAGCAACAATAAGAAATAACAGCAAATGTTATTGTAATAACAGAATAATAACATGAATGGCACGCCACCGTGCCACTTTTCAAGGTAAAAGAGGTCGTGGGTCACATTGGATTTGAGAATTCCTGCTCCTACCGAGAACCGAAGCCCGGTCTTGTTCCTGTAGCAAGTTACTCTGTTGGGTTATTGTTATAGGTGGTACATACAGTAACCACTGTGCTTTATAATATTTCATATTCCAAATAGTAAATAAGTAAATAATTATCTATGAGATATTGTAGGTGCGTCATATTGTGATTTTATTTAAAAATAGTATTAAAATATATTAAAATTGTCCGTCAATCACAATAATATTACTTTATTGTGATTGACGGACAATTTTAACATATTTTAATACTATTTTTAATTATCTATGCTTAATTTGACGACGCTGTCAGTGTGTGAGACTGCACAGCGTCGAATGATTATTAATGAATAAGAAATAGGAGAAGGTGAGGGTAATTTCACTTACTATACCAGTATTTGTATGGATGTACTGAGAATAATCACGGACACCCTCAGTCAGTATAACCTAGTGTACGGGCCGAGATTGAACCAGAGACTTCCTACTGTATATGGCGCCGGAGTGCTAACCACTCGGCGGCGACCTTCGTTTAAAGGTCCTTAAAGCCAGGAAAGAAAGATGGGTTGCATTCATTAGACTCTCCCTAATCAATCCTTAATTTCTCATGCATGGAAATTAATGTCTCGTTATAAAGTAGTGTAAGGTTTCCAGTTCATAACTCTGTTTGTCATAGGCACAATTGTACAAGAAGCAACGCAGTTTACGTTGGACGTCAGAGACACGGGAAGTGTGAATACAGATGGCTTCTGATTAGCTGTGAGGCTCCTTTATCCAGAACACTTTCTGTGGTCATTCCTTGTTATAGGCATCCTATAAAAACTGATGTGTTAATAGCTAATGAAGCAGAGGAAAGCTTACCCCAGGATACCTGCTATGACGAAGCAACATTCCAGATGTCTCTTGCTGAGTGTTAGTAGTAGTAATGACCTTCTGGGTATGGCAGAGTTTCAGAGTAAAAAGGAATTATGTCGACTTCTAAAAAGTATTGTGGTCGGGATCGACGGTTAAGATATGAGGTTCAGAATGAAAATGGAAGAATAAATACAGAGAATACTTGTTCTTATTCAGTTAAAAAAACAGCTGTCATCCTGTTTACATCGTAAATCACTGAAAACTGAGCAAGTTGTACGAAACAGCTGTTTCTTGCGTTTGGTTACAAAACTTGATGTTTTACTATAATTACAACTGTTTGAAGAAACATGTTGCCCAGAAAAAGTATTACGAACGGGGATGAATTCAGTGAGGAGTTTACAATATTACGCAAAGGGGAACATCTTTATACAGGCTTCATGGTAATGTTACGATATGGGAAGAGGATTCTTCTTTATGTTTTTGGTAAAGATTATCAATTATGGAACTTTTCAATACGTAGTTAATTCCACTATCCTATGGTTTTATCTCTCTTAGGTTAAAATATTCTTCTGACCACTGTTCTCAGATACCCTCAGTCTGTGTTCTTTCATTAAGGTGAGAGATACACTTATGGTTTATACGAGGTGCGATCGGAAAGTTTCCAGACTGTGTCAATAGAGGGCGAACCGGGTAATCAGCCGCGTGAGGTGGTCGCAAAACAAAGTACAACCGACGTTTCGAGAATCGCCTCAGTCCTCATCATCGGAACATAAACAACAAATAAGTGTAGTTTTTGAAGCCATAATAGGTAGGCTACAGTCCTTGGTGATGTCCAACGGATAAGTGAGTTACACGATTCTTTTTCCAAGTGCTGGATATGCATTTTGTTGGTTGTCTCATTTCTGTACAGTAGCAAAGCTTTATGAATGGGTGATGCTAATGAACATGTTAGTCGTCTGACTGTGGCCAACTTTACTGTTTGTATACGCTATTCAGGCTGGAAGGAGCACAGTGTAATGAATGTCAAAACCTTTAACCAATGGCATCTGTCTATACTGGCTATCAGCGTTTCTTAATCACGTGTCTGCTTATAACAAGACCAGTAATGTGTACTTGAAAGGAGTACAAATACTACCCAAAAACATTCTTTGGGATTTTACACATCTCATTGGCCGCAATGTTAATTTGTTGCGGACGTAAATCTGTTGCAGTCAACGTAATTGCAGTACACGCATCACGCTTCAGAACTAGAAATTGTGTTTTCTTAAATGCACATAATATGAACAAATATTCAGAACAAAAGTCTTTGATCTCATTTTAACCTATAGTTTATACCACGTATTTATAAACTTTGTTTACAGTTTACCTTGGCCATACCTTGTCCAACTGGTTCCCATATCTCAAACCAGTTCTTTATGCTCGGTTTACTAATCGTACTAATGACGGAGGCAGGAAGTGGCTCTGAAACGTCGAAAACTTTCGCCATACTACACGGCGTGACGATGCAGAAGACAAGTCATTTTTATTTCGGCGTTGTGAGAACCTGATATCTCAATGTGTTAATTTCAGTTTGTAAGGTTGGCAGACCTGCCCGCCAAAAATTACGAAATCAGTATGCTCCGAAGTTCCGCTTGGGATCCGTGTTCCCTGCAGTTCATTTTTGTGGTCCAGGCAAGCGTGTCGTCGACACTGAGGGTGTGATACATTCTCTCCCGCATCACGTACAAAACCCCCCTCTGATCATCCTCCTTGCGGATTGTTGCTTTCATTTTTATGATCAACATAAAAGGAAACAAAAATGTTTTACCGACAGATGTCGTTGTGGGCACCTTGGACAATGTTCGCTCTCTTTGATCAAGAGTGGTGTGTGTCTCGATCTAACCTATATGTGAATGGGGAAATTTATAATTTACTGAAATATTACTGCACAGAAGTTACAGTAGTTTACCACGGACTTATGATGCATGGCGGGCCTGATATTTGAGTAAGTTTATAACAAAATTTCTGTCTCTGTTAATATGTTTTGTCGCTTGCCAAAAATGTATTTCTTCTGTTCGCCATGTTCTCTTCAATTTTTAGACAAGAACTACCATAACGATAATTTCTCTTCTCTATACATGTTGAGATCCGATTACTGCCGTTTCACTTTTAAAATAGTTGAGATTCCAGGTTCTCACGGCGAGCATGAGTCTTCTGGATCGTTTCGCAGTGCAGTCTTATAGAAAACGATTGACGTTTAAGAGTTATTTACAGCCTCTGAAACGTTGGTCATTTTCTACCATACTGCGCAGCATTTCAAAAAAGTGATCTTCATACAAGTAGTTGATTAGGATAGCGATAAGGAAGCCAGCAATGCCAGTCTAGTTGTTTTACCACGAGGTTGTTTTCTGTGTGAGATACGCCACTGTTGCTTCCACGTGAGGTATAACCTGCGGCCTCATGTTACGAGACGCTGCTTCTGATGGTCCTGGGGGCTGCAGTGCGGGTTTGTCTTATTCCATTTAGCAGGGGTTTTTCTTTTTGGGAATATTTTCTGAGAAACTTGTAACAAGCAGGGCACTTTAAACACAACGAAAATGTCCTTGAGAATTCACATAGAAAAAATAAGAACAGCTTAATTGTCTTCATTCATAACTTGATATAAATTTGTAACCACGTCGATGCTAGTTTGTATTTAAATAAACATTTTTCTGTCGGAATATTTCTATCGTAAATTATAATTTTTATTGTAGGAAAGCCACAGATTTCAGCTTCATTTGTTCCGTGGAGGTGTTAGGCCTACACATTTCGTTTACTGTTCTGAAACACCAAAGAAGTCCACAACGTAAAGTTAGAGCTGCTAAGCGAGATACCTCGTGATCAGCAGGGAAAAGGTTAAGGAACTTGTGTCTACTTATATTCCATGAGTATTTTCGTCTACTTTCGCATGTTTGAACTTGAAACTAATTTTCATCTTATTCTCACAAAGGAGACAGACGTCTCCCCCCGCCCCCGTTCCAAAACGGCGCTCGACATGTGGGCGGAAGTACCTGAGGGGTACCTGCCATGGGCAAGAGATGATAATTGGGCGCATTTACCACAGTAACAAATTGGTATTAACCCTATCCGTGTTAAACATGAGATCCCGTTTCGAAGCACTGGATCTGGTGTGTGTTATTTGGTTTTGGAACAGGGTAATGGCATGAGCTTGAATATTTTGGATTTATTAAATTCGTGGAAAACTTTAATTGTTTTTGTATATTAATTTCAATACATAACGATGTTGTTCAGGTAGATTCTAGTAAAATATCTGGCAGAATTGAACATACGATATATTGCACAGGCAATATTAAGGCTTACACGGCAGCACTATATTCTTGTAAATGCGTCACATCTTTGATCCAAAAAACCTTTACAATACTCAGACATAAACAGCAAGAAAGCTTCGCCATGTAAGATTATTTTCCTTTTTGGAAACCTTTGTAACATAAACTGAATAGGTGACATAACACCACGTCCTGCTTCACACATATTAAGGTCCACACGGAGCTTCATAGACTGACAGACTGACGCATAAATTACTTGGCTTTTCTGGAATGTATTCAATGTAGATGTAGAAGCTAAAAGCTTCTTTTGTTGCTGACTGAATTTGTAGACGACGTCAATATTGTCTGGTGATGGACAGGCCATCAACCTGATTGGCAGCGTTCGGCACTTCTGGCTACTAAAACTAGGAATTGCAATGAGGTGTTGAAAATAACAGGGAACACAGCTCTTACTATTCATAGCTGTTTTGTTGTGGCACACAGGACCGTGTATAGAAATCGATATTTGTGTAACGTAGTGTAAATTCTGCAACTTGTGTATGCAGTAAAAACATGATGGACACAGCAAAGACCTTTCTCTCCCTATTGGCCGATTCGGTATCCAAGATGTTTTGTAGTAAAACGGTTCTATTGTTAAGGTGGTATTTCAGTTTTATTCACCCGAGTCGCTCCAGCAGAAATATATATTTATCTGCCTTCCGCTTCATTTCTAGTAAACGTGTATCACATGTTTCTGTTGTTTGGGATTTTTCTACCACACGAAACGTCTTCAGGATGCTGGGTATAATTATGTTATCAATTTCGTCTGAAAGAATACATTTATTTATTTGTAGTTTATTCATAAATAAACATTTTCTGATCCGTTATTTAAGTAACTTGGCCAACATAAGCTGGCTTTACGTTAACATGTTTTTTTACCATGTGTAGCTTGAGATTCATCCATTTTATCGAAATTTTCCTCTGTCAAGTATTGCTTAATTTTCTGAGGATTTATTCAGTTTCTGGACACTAACTCTAAATAAGCCATGACCGTTTCCTTTCATATTCTTATATGTTCACTATTTTGCTCACAAACTCAGTCGCATTTTCTCGTTTCACTTTACGTGTTTTATACAGTTGAATTCCAGCGAAAGCCTTGGCGAAGTTGTTATCATTTCTGTTTCGATATACCCTTGTTTCAGTTCTTGACCGGTTGGCGGGCTGATAGGCAGGGATCTGCTTTTGTTGGGTTTTTGTGGTAACTGTAAGCAAATGCTGGCAGACACAGACAAACAAACATACATGCATGCATATATACATACATACATAGACAGATCGATCACGACTATTTACTTCCCGTATCTTCCAATGTGGTACATGGTTTTGTACTGTGACTGTTGACTGAATTCCGCCATTGAACTGCACACAAGAAATTAACATGGCAACAAGAGGGTGTTTGTTGACAGGCGGACTGATATCAATCAAGTGCCTGGTCCATCACGACACCTGACGAGCACCGCAAAAACTAAAACTACTGGTCTTGCCATATTGCCTCTTTCAATATGCCCTAAGAAGTACGATGTGTGGGACTTTGTTTATTGACGGCTTAGACCAACGATTCCCAGACGTTTTTGTTCGCGACCTAGCATTTCAAAGTTCTTCCGCCTGTCAGTTAGGAAACATTATTTTTAAACATACTAGTGATATATAACTTGTTGTATGAATAGTTGTTCATCTACAAACACATAAATAAGATGAAAGACTTGTCGACATTTATTTTACCAAATTAACAATATAAAAATTCCATGTATTGCATTTGGCAAGGCGATCATCAAAAAGTGTTCGCTACCCAACGTCGGGTGGTGACCCAAGGTTTGGGAACGCCTTGCTTAACACAAAGTCCTGTATGGCTTCCTGTACTAGGAAACTGGAACACTGAACGTGTAACACGAGCAGAGTTACAACCACCGCGATTTCTGGGCGACCCCTGTTATATAGTGATTAGCATATAGCCTAGCATTTGAAAGGTCCCGGGCGCGGATCCCGACCGTTGTCACTTATACAAAGTGACAACGAATCACCTGATGATGGAAGTAGAGCCAACTTCCGAAACGTCGTGTGTATTAAATATGCTTCTGTCAATGGACAATGTCCAGCTTGCTTTTCCTACGATGAATCAACCAATGCTACATATATTTTGAGGAATTATTATGAATGCGTTATTAGTGTTTTTTTATCTCTTCTGCACATATTTTGACTGGCTAGCTGTACTGTGCTTTGTCACGAGGTACCGTTGCAGAACGGACGTTTGGTTGATCAGGAAATGGACGCAATCTATTTAGAACGATAGGCAGCAGTACAACACTTCGTTGTCTAACCGAGCAATTTTAGTAGTTACTGCTGTCCCATTAGTATCCTATATTTCATTCCTCTGAATGTAACTGTAACAGTATGAAATTGCGTTCGGTTAGTGCAAATGGACCCTGTTAGACCTGTCTGTCTGTAGCCTCTAAATATTTGTATGCAGTCAGGCAGTTCGTATTAGACACCTCTTCATCTGGAGAATATGAAAACTTGAACATGACTTTGAGGCACAAAATTTTTCTAAATACTATTAAACAACAAACCAGCTACTTAATTTAGGGTTATTAAATCTTGTGTCACAAAGTAGGGCTATTTTTAAAAGTAGACAGTTTTTAGAAGATTCCTGTCTTCTGGGTTGTTGCGTGTGTAGTCTGGCAAGATGTTTACCAACGTTTCAAAGGTCCTTGCTGCCTCCATCATCAGGACTATGGGTGATCACTCAGCCAGCTTTATAGCAAGTTTCGTTAAAGTCCGATTATCTGACAAGATGTTACGGAGTGAGTCACAAGGTCACATACATGACATGGCGATAACTTACGCCATTCTTTTGTCATAAAAGATTACCTTATGGGTCTATACTACATTGAGATTTCGGAGGAAACTGGTAAATGGTGGTTGGCAAGCCGGTAAGGCTTTTGAAGCTTGTTAACTCATCCTGAAAAGCACACAGCGATGGAGCCACCAGGCCGCAATATTTGCGCACTTTCATGCCAGCTCCTGTGCTGTTTGCTCGGCCAGCTCACCTTTCCCCTGTAATAATATAGGATGCATTACTTTAATTCCTTGTGTACGACATTTGAAATCCGTTGTTCCTCTTGTACACATGTTCCGCCATAGAAAATTTAGCCAATGTAAAACCGGTACCCCCTCCCTCTTCCCATGTGCAATATTTATTTAGGATATGCCAGGCTTACCTGCCCATCACAGTACTATCATGACCAATATAAATGCAGCATATCAATAGGTACAGTTTTAATTCATTTTGTTTATCTGTTTTTATTTTGAAGGAATTTTGTACGAGTAGGTGACAAGTAGACCAAAAAACAAATGGATTAATTGTTAGGGTTATTAAGTCATGGAGGATTATATGAGCTTGGAATGCAGCTCGCTTGGAAGATATGAGAGATACGCACAAAATATTAAGAAGCGTGAAACGAGCAAACTAGTCGGAAGACCTGGACGTAGATGAGATACATTTGACAGTTTTTAAGCTAGTTTAATCGTGTCAACTTCTTTATAACATATTTATGTAAAATAACGTTAATAATGAAAATGACACTGAGCTATTGCAGTCCACACACAACTGTTATACATTCATGTCCTTCAGTGCTACAGTCTATAATTCTCTTCCCTTATAACCTCATCGAAAGTTTTAGTCTACTAATTTTATTCTCAGATCCTGTGTAGGCATTTTTCAATAGCCTCAAGTTTAATCAGCTGCATTAGTACAATTTATTAAGATCTTATACGCTACATCGTCTTTTATGCTGAGTTATTTATTACATGAAACTGTCCCTTCAACTTCCTCGTTTTCAATAATATGTGACTAACATCTTATTCCTCCAAGCATATGGGACATCGTCCGTTCTCAAATCCTGTCTTAATCCCCTTACGTTATACATCCCAACCTTCAGCCACTGTAATTTTACCCAATAGATGCTGTGTGTCCCATAGATCTCATAGATCTTGATTTATTCATTTATAGGCGTAATTAAATAAAATACGCCAATATTCATATATGATCGATCGGTGTAAATAACCTGTATTCTACGTACCCGTGTTTATATTCTGATTAAATCAAATTAGACTTCATTATTAGGGTGATTAAATAAAGGACAATGAGAAAGGCGAGGCTAGTGTGGAATGAGAAATGTATACGCAGTTTTAACCGGTTGATCTGAATTGAAAGCTTAGGAATTTTAGACGTGGATGGGAGGATGGTATTAAAACGGATCTTAAGCAGATATTACCTGTGCCAAATTGGATTCATCTGGCTTAAGACAGAGGCCAGTGGCGAACTCTTACCAACGCAGTAATGGACCTTAGTATTCTGTTAAGGATGTAGGGGAATTTAGCGATTAAATGAGTGAATACCATGATCTCGTTAAGGACTGTGCTGCATGGATTTCGTTAACTAAAGTGGTCTGCATATCCAACCAAATAAGTAAGTGTTAAGTGTACGGAGTTATTGAGTTAGTAGGGAGACTGCTTGCTGCATTTGGGCCCAAAACGTGTCCTTCGTTGTGAACACTGTTGTACCGACGACAGACATTCAACTTGTATAGGTTTTCTATTTACTCGCCGAGGTTTATCAATAGGGCCCGAACAGACGGGGCAAGTACCCTCTGTCACGGGGTTTCGCCGACCATGTTGTTCCGCTCGCTTACTAGATCCTCCACAAACATTTCAGCCCTTCTGTAAACTATAGGTAAAGTCCTGTGCATACATCAGACAGTATTTTCATAGATCTCTTGAAGCTACGGCCAGACAAACAATTTTCCCCGAGGTTACACGAAGAGCGATTCAAGAGCGCACATCCTTTGTCCGATACTTTTGGTCCGTGAAATTCTTTGTAGACACTCGACAGTTGTGTCGGATCGCTCGGTCCAGCTGTAGACGCGAACTTATAAATATCTGATGATAATCGAATTGCGAATATCATATGCGCCCGACGAAAATTTTAATGGCAAAATGCATGTCATAATTCATTTCACTAAGTACGTTAATAGGATGGCGTGAACTTTCTGAACACTTATTCCGGAGATGACATGTTCGATCCTGTGACTTGTTACCGTCTATCATATTGTTGTGTGTTGTTGTTGTTGTTGTTGTTGTTGTTGGGATTTTAATTCCTTGTTCTGAAGTTCAAGATAACCTAGCTTAGAGTTTTTTTATTTTTCTCAGTTCCTCGCAAGGCTGGACAGCAGGTCTGTGTTTGAATAAATAACAACCTTCTTTCCTGTTGTAATCATTACATGTGCAATGTTAGGTGTACATAACTGCAGTAATTTATAAGACATCGTTAATCGAAAAAATATTATCTACATAATACTATTCTCGCTATGATATACATGAAGAAAACAAAGCAAGAAACTTAACATGTCCTGGTCATGTTAACTGGCTATAACATATAAAACACCACACTTAATAGCTTTTTACAATTTCGTGCTAAAAACGATATATTTCGTTTATTAATATCACTTTTTTTAACTCGGAATATGTTTACTTTTATAGTATAATGTTTCGTAATTTTATGCTGAATATCAGTGGCTATTAAACAATGAAAATAACGAGTTGCTATCGAAATGTATATATTTTAATATTAATTAAAAAGGTATGTACGTCTAAATTGAGAAAGCATAGACGTGGTGAGAGTTGGAACTGGAATAAAATATCCGAAAGAACGTAACTAATTATTACAATATCAACAAACTCCATGGTTCCGCTCAGTTTTCACAAGTGTGCGCTTTTAATATGTCATGTCATGTCTGAAATAATGGATACATAATTAAGGATAATTGTGCACCGAAACATTAAAATTAAAATGTAGAACGTATCCTACAGTTCAAGTTTGCCGGCCAAGGTACAACAGTATCAAATCGAAATTAAATTCTTAAATAAGTTAAGAGATTAAATTTGTAAAATTATACCATTGTTAAATGTTTCTTATTTAAAATCCTGCGATAAAATGTATTAAACATAATTTTAACTGTCGTTTTAAATGGATGTGGGACTTAGCCTCTTGTCCTAATGTAAGTTCATAATATGGTGGTATTTGAGAACAGAGTATGAAACAAGAATATATTATTTGTAGTGACGAGCGAGGAAGTAACACGAGAATGGAGAACATTACATAATCAGAAGCTCCAAAGATTTTTAACCTGCTTTTCACAAAATAATATTCTTGTGATCATATCAATGAGGCATACTCTTGAGGAAGAAATATGAATGATTATAATGGGTGACACGTTCGTCTGCGATGTTCCCCCAAACTGCTATGTATTAACGAATTTGGCGTTAGTAGATAGTTCCTTCTTACACTGACACTCCGTAAAGTCGGTATCCCTTGTAAGGCGTACCAACTGAGCAGCCGACAAAGCATCGGGATGAGCTGGGGGATGAGGAAGAAAATAGAATAAAATAGTTTGGTCAATAATGGTTAAGCACTGAGATACATCTGTCTCTCCACACACTGACTGGTGAAGCCGACATCCGAACAACGTTTTAAAATAGTAGTACAGAGCAAACAGTAAGTAATGAGCTATAGCATTGTCTACACGTGTCCGGATTCCATTACTGAAGACGTCATGGCAGGGCTGGGATTGGCACTACTGCAGGATTCCAGATCTCCTTGTAATTATAGTTCCTTGCAAACCCCACTCGAAACTAATATGACATGACAATAATAATAATATAATAATAATAATAATGATAATATGACAAGCAGTTGTCATATGGTCTGCGTAATGGCCTTGCTTGTGCATTCGATGACGTGGAACGTCGCAGTCCCTAGTTGAAGGACAAGAATTTAGCTCTCGTCCACGCCGGAGTACGCCCTTAGTTCTCATAGACGGAGACGCAGAACTGTCTAATGCCTATATAGCAGGTCGCCGCTACCTTTAGAGTATGAATGCCCGTATTATGTTGTGACACTGTTATAGGAGCCGACATATAGCTGCGGCACTCTCAGAGAAGTGCAATTAAGGTTAGGCACACCCAGAAACGTGAGATTTTGTGACCCGCAAAGGGACTTTCATGAGGTTGTGCACCCTTTAACAAGAGCGAGGCTTCTTCGACTGCCTTAAAGAGGCTTACATGAGGTCGAGGCATTCTTTAAGAATCGTGAGGCTTCGACACCCATATGTATAACATTGAGACACACTTTATGGAGCGTTAGGCTTTCGCAACTTTAAAGCAGTATGATGTTTGAGAACTCTTAATTTTTTTTCGTAAGAGCTCTTTAACTCATTGAAGCAACTAGCTAGATATGTCCCGCCTGCTTCAACCATCGGTAACTCTTCTTTTATCTTTATGGTTTTCGTATTATTATCGCTGTAAACAAGCATTATTTCCTGAAACACTGTTAAAAAATTGTTCTTTGTAATGGAAAAGTGTTATGTTTTCCTTGCGGTACGGATTGAATTCTTACATATTATGTAAACGAGCTCCAGCGTTAAGGGGCTAAGGTTAATCTTTGATGTCATTTCACTTTCAGCTGACTGCATAGCCTCGCTTTTTTTTATGATTAGTCTTACAGTAACAAGTATTACCCAACGGTAACTTGTCTGAGGTCGTTTAAAAGATTTTCATTCGAATTTTGGACCGAGACGAATGAAAATCTTGATAATTTTACCCAGTCTCCGTGTGGGGAGTACCTTAAGATATTGTACAGTCATTCGTTTACATCCTCAAGTTTCATTCCAGATTAACAACTGATGCACCGTCGGCAAATAATTTGGGATCAACCAGTCTGGTCATTATCAGTCCATTGAGGGTAGGACTGTAGATGACACAGATTAAAAAGCACTTAGTTAACCTGAACCGAATATCGGAGACGTGTTTGAGAACCCTCTCCACTATTAAACATTCCAATCTTAAATACCAGAAGTGCAAATGTCCGTTTTAAAACTTTAGCACTAATTCATTTCAAAATTCCAATTCACTTTTAAAGAAGAATGTTCAAGTCAGTAAAGCAAATTACTTGATAAAAACGACACTTAAAAGGCAGGACCTATCAACGGAAAGGGAAAAAAACGCCTGAAAACGCATTTGCTCTGTCAATTAGTCGGTTGGCTGGTTTATTAATGTAGGGGACATTCCCATTAAAAAGTCGACTGATACGTCACAAGACCAATGGAAAGGCATAAAGATTCTGTTCCACGAAACTAAAAGTTTATTTTCTTCTGTTATCAGGCGAAGTATTACATTTGTGTTTGTGGTATCAAGTCATGCGATTCGTTTTGAAAATCTGTTTTTACTACAATAATGCCACAAACTGGCAATTAATTTTATTTTAACATTCTCGTATCGTAATACATCCCCTGATTGTCAAACATTTATTTGTGTCTGAAAACGTGTTTACGTAAATAAATATTTACCTATACATTTACAGGTAAATAAGTTAACTCATATGCACAGTTAATGCTCTAATTCATTATTTACGAAGAGAGATACGCATTTCTAGTGAATATAGAGTGCTGGGCAATCTGCCGTAAGATTGTTCCCTCATTCCGGAACGCCATATTGTGTTAGGGGTTCAGTGCATTGGACCACGCAATCACCCCTTCGTGCCGTTCATTCAGACGAGGGGTTGCGGAATAAACAGTGTTACGTCCAAAGAAAAGTTTGACTGTACTCCATTGGAGTATACATGTTTTTTAAAGTGTGTTCTAGCGGCTTCTCGTACCCTATTGATCTGTATTGCATATATCAAGTGGTTATTGCAACCACAATTTCATTGTGGATAACATACCGACTGAAGGCGTGATAATGTTCTGCTTGGTTGGTCATTAGATTTATTAACACCTCACAGAAATTCTTAATTTTTAGGCCTTTTAAAGGGGGTTCTGTTCGGTGTTTTGAAACCGTTTTGTTTTAACGAAATGAAGATTTTCGTAGTTAACCTGGCATTGATTATAATTTTACCGTTGTAGTGAACATCTGTCTACAATAAACTTTGTTTCTTGAGGTCCCTGCTTCTAATTAAATAGGGTCGACTGCCTTTTCATAAACATTATTTAACTCTTTCCATGGTGGCTTTTAAAGAAACTTTCTTCTGTCCTAATACAGATATAGCCATGGTGGTCTAGTGGTTAGAACGCTGGCCTTGTAATCCTGGGGTCTCGGGTTCGATTCCCGGCGGTGCCCGAATTTATAACTTGTGTTGGGCAAGGCCGTGGTCTAGGCAACACGGAGTTTTCCACCGTGGCATCCCAACAATTACTCCATTCACACACAGAAGAAGGCAATGGCAAACCACTTCTGGATCATCTGCCAAGAACGTATATGAACAGGTCCCAGTCCGAGAAAAGGATGGAAGGATCCCGTTCATATGGACCTGTCGTCAGACAGAACACTAAATAAAACAAAAATACAGATATATTTCCATGGTAATGTAGGGTATACTATTAAAAAGACATGCCTAGCTCTAACTGGAGACGAAAGGCGATCTTCTCTTGCACTAAATAAATCCATTCCGAGAGTGCCAGTGCTCCTTAGCGAGATATCTCGTCCGTAGGATACGAGAGCCTACATGTTCGACAGTTAGTAACATGTGGGCACTTTTCGTACGAAGTGAAAATAGAATTTGTACGTAGAGTTACATGTGTGCCCGTGACAAATGAAGCGGGAGATGGCGCTAGAAGGCCGGGGGAGGGGTAGGGGGGTAGAGGCATTGACGGAGCCGATATGGAAATAAATGAAAGGGTGAAAATTAATCAATCTAGCCGCGCAAGTTGTAAAGTATTTCTGCACATCTGGCCTTCATCTCCATTGCAAATCTGGCTGCCATATTTTAATTGTCTTGTATTTCACTAACTGACAAGTAAGTTTGAATCCTTTCTTGTAACTCTCAAGCAATTGATATCCTTGTGTTTCAGTTTTGTTTGCAATATGGTCGTGCTACTTGTTTCTTAGTTTAGGCTATGTAACGACGTTTTATCATCTGAGAAGGATTTTAAAAAATTGGAGGGGAGTGTGACTGATGAATTTGGAAGGATGTCTGTCGTAGGTTATTTAATGAATGTTATATCAACTAATAAGCCATACAGTATCATCACGTTCGGTTAACACGAAGGGATCTGGGAAGAAACGGTCCTGGCTTATTATCTCGGTTGAAGGATTTTCTTGGAACTTGGCATAGAAGTGTATATTCATAATTTCCTACATCAGTAACACCAAATAACGTTAAGGCGCCGCTAATGTAGGATCTTGAAATTTTTTGTTGTACTCAATGACTGACTCCACGGTGGTCTAGCGGTTAGAACGCTGGCCTTGTAATCCTGGGGTCTCGGGTTCGATTCCCGGCGGTGCCCGAATTTATAACTTGTGTTGGGCAAGGCCGTGGTCTAGCCAAACGGGAGTTTTCCTCCGGGGTCTTCCCCGGTTTCTCCGTGGCATCCCAGCAATTACTCCATTCACACACAGAAGAAGGCAATGGCAAACCACTTCTGGATCATCTGCCAAGAACGTATATGAACAGGTCCCAGTCCGAGAAAAGGATGGAAGGATCCTGTTCATATGGACCTGTCGTCAGACAGAACACTAAATAAAAAATAAAAAAACTCAAAGACTGACCAAAAGATTAAATGATGGCCAATCTTCGTTTCGAAGAAATCGCTTACGCCACGTGTAAAGGTTGGCCACTGGGTGAAGCTCCTTGTTACGATACAGACTACAGAGTACTTTGACCAAGACGGCAACAGACACGAAGAAGGGAACAGAGGTCAGAGGTTGTGAGAGTGGACCATCCATCTGTTTGTTTGACCACACAGTTAGTGAAGACACGGCCAGAATGCGCTGGTGTAGCCTTTTCGTCAATGTATTGTTTTTTATCAGGTATGGTTGTTAGAGGTGGAGTCCGTTTCGCTCCTCCTATTACAAAGCTCCGCCTCGCGCCACTAGCCACCATCACCGCACGCCGCACACAGTGGCGCCACTGACTGACTGACTGACCAAGTAAATTTTCGATCTGTCCCAGGACCCACGTATTAAGTCACCAACTCAAGATGACTCTTCTGGGATGTTGCACCGTGTAGTCAGGGAGATGCCATTGAATCGTCGGTCAATTTATACGACGCAACATGGCACAACAATCAACAACCCAGACGACAGTCATCTTCAGGGAAAAACTGACTTCGGTTAAATGGTAAACAGAAATGGAGGTGGGGATAACATTAAGATGGATCTGGAGGAATATCTTGACAGGCTGGAACTACCTCAGCATCGTGCACTGCAACAGGTTTTGGTATTAGCAGTATTGGAACTTCGGGTTCTGCGCCCACAGTGCGTCATATTTATGTAGGCCATTTCACTTTAGCCTAATTTAGTTCTGGAGGATAATAAAATGTTGAGATGAGTTCTTAGTAGGCTGCTTCTGCTTCGTAATCATGATGAACGATGAAGATTTCTGTCTTCTGGATTGTTGCGCTGTGTAGTCTGGTCGATGTTTACCAACGTTTCAGAGGTCATACTGCCTCCGTCACCAGGGCGATGAGTATGAAGATTTCTGTCTACTGGGTTGTTGCGCTGTGTAGTCTGGTCGATGTTAACCAACGTTTCGGAGGTCATACTGCCTCTGTCATCAGGGCGATGAAGATTTCTGTCTTCTGGGTTGTTGTGCTGTGTAGTCTGGTAGATGTTTACCAACGTTTCAGAGGACATACTGCCTCCGTCATCAGGGCCATGAAGATTTCCGTCTTCTGGGTTGTTGCGCTGTGTAGTCTGGTCGATGTTAACCAATGTTTCAGAGGTCATACTGCCTCCGTCATCAGGGCGATGAGTATGAAGATTTCTGTCTTCTGGGTTGTTGCACTGTGTAGTCTGGTCGATGTTTACCAACGTTTCGGAGGTCATACTGCCTCCGTCATCAGGGCGATGAGTATGAAGATTTCCGTCTTCTGGGTTGTTGCGCTGTGTAGTCTGGTCGATGTTAACCAACGTTTCGGAGGTCATACTGCCTCCGTCATCAGGGCGATGAGTATGAAGATTTCCGTCTTCTGGGTTGTTGCGCTGTGTAGTCTGGTCGATGTTTACCAACGTTTCGGAGGTCATACTGCCTCTGTCATCAGGGCGATGAAGATTTCTGTCTTCTGGGTTGTTGTGCTGTGTAGTCTGGTAGATGTTTACCAACGTTTCAGAGGACATACTGCCTCCGTCATCAGGGCCATGAAGATTTCTGTCTTCTGGGTTGTTGCGCTTTGTAGTCTGGTAGATGTTTACCAACGTTTCAGAGGTCATACTGCCTCTGTCATCAGGGCGATGGTTGACATCGACCAGACTACACAGCGCAACAACTCAGAAGACAGAAATCTTCATACTCACCGCTGTGAAAACCTCAAATCTTACATGAGGAACGATGTCCATTCGGGTAAATGCTCAGATTCTAATTGTCTGAAATATTGAGACTCTTTGGTACCATTGCATTTAGAATTCGATTTGGAATGAGGAAGATCCAAGAAAATCGGGAGTTACTTGGGATTGGGTGCGTCACATGAGCTTCTAGTGTATGGGGGCGATGGTAAATTATTGGGTGGGAAACGTAAATAGGCATAGGCGAGATTTCAGGCCTTCACGGCTGTCGTCGCGCAGATGGAGGCAGTAAGCTCCTCTGAATGTTTGCTGCCGTTTTGTTCAGAATTTTTGTCTTCCAGTTTCAGACCTAAAAAGTGAAGATTAGTTTAAACTCAGGCCGATACAAAACTATAGACTAGTTTTGCTGTTAACAATGTACGTGTGCTGAAAATTGGTCTCTCGCCCTGGGGAGCAACATCGATTGAGGGCATGTGAGAACAGGAGGCAGAGGGCAGTTGTTTACTCAGTCATTTATCTCGGACCGTTACGCGTTAAGTACGTTCATTTCTTCCGGTTGACCGAACATCCATTCACCGATGTGATGTAATGAAAACAGACGCCTGGTCGCGTCGTGCGCCGTGAAACAAAAGACACCGACAAGCCGCAGATGTTGGTCTTGTATCACGGGACTTTTCATCCACACGTAGGCTCTTTACAACGATACCTCTCCGTACAAACATCGGGCAGAAACAATGTATCGTTCATGACGTCTTCAGGAAGCACCTGGTTCAAATCTCGTTCGTGTTACATTTATCCTTGTGAGTGCCGCTGAAGTTGCCTAACTTCAAATATGAAGATGGCTGTCTTCTGGGAAGTTGCGCCTGACGATTTAGAGGTGCTTACTTACTCTATCGTTGTCGCCCTGATAATGGCGACAACTGGGACCTCTGAAACGTGATAAACTCTTACTTGACTGCATGTCGCAACATCCCAGCAGGCAGCTATTTTCGTTCTGGTCGCTGTGAGCACTTGTAATCCCAATTACTCACTTAATACGCACAACAGGAAATGTGCTCTGCGGCTGTGAAGGACTTTTACAATTGGGTAATGAGCGGGTAATGTGACAGGCCCTGAAAATTAGGAATCCTGTTGCTTCTCTTTACCACATGTTGGACCTTGTGGCTATTTATTTTTCCATTTTCCTTTCCCCTCTAATTTTCAACCCCCGTTTCGATCTACCACCGAGCATCCAGGGCAGGCACAGGGCTGAAACTCAGTGCGTAATTGTCAAGACCTATGATGTTACATTATAATTATAGTTATATTATATTATAGGCCTATTATATTAAAATTAATTTATAGACTAACTTTCTTACAAAAAAATTAAGACGTGTCTCTCTGTCGTCATCAGCAGTGTAAAACAGAAGCTTATATGCACCATAAAGTTCCAGCTTCTTCAGATATTCTTGGGCCTTTCGTATTCTAAAGTGAAGTGGTAAACGGGTGTTATTGATAAAATAATTTTGTTTAAAGAATTTTTGCTTAAAAATAGAAAGTAGGTTAGTTTGTAACTTACAACCAGAGAACACTGTGTACATTTCCGTGTTATCACTAAAGAACACTGTTACAATAAGGCCACAAACAGGTTTTTTGAGTCCATGATTTACAACTTTACTGAACGTTTCTAATTTCTGTATGGCTCTTTTGTCAAGATATTAATCGAATTAAAAATAAAAATATCATGCTATAAGATATTGCTTTTCAAACGACTTTTTCAAATTTTCGCCTTATTCGGCCTGTCAGATTTTATTGTAACTGTCATTATTTCAAAATCCATCAATAGTCCAATTCAAAATTACAAGAATCTGTCTGTCTCCTGGACTTCTGATTTAGGTTTAACATTAAAATCCGTTGAAATTACTGACAAGTTTAATTAAATACGAGAAATAATATTTTTGTCTTCATTTATATTGCGTAATTTGAAAGTTTATATTTCGATGAAACCCTAGTTGGCTGAAAAAAGTAACATAAATTTAAGCTTAGACCTATATTATAACATTGTTTCTGCAATTTTTCTAATTACAAGTGACAGACCGAAGCCCATAACGCGTGACACTGAATTGAATGTCCCGTGTCGGAAGTGAAATATGCCGGTTCGTGTGTCCTCTATCCGCGAGTTTAAAATGACGAGAGGGTGGGAAGACAGAAATAATTGTGAGTGTCGATCAAAAACCCAGTAGATCGCGCTGCAAAGTAACGGTGTCGTCCAGCCTGTGGAAATTAAAGGGGAGTTAATTTTTTTATGTGGCTGTTAGGTTGGAGTTAGGGCTGATGGTGTCAAGTCCATTGGACAGCAAGTCAACTCGGCCCACGTTGCTAAGTATATCAGTGTCGGACTGCTCTAGCATACATATAATTTCTTTCCGCGTGTGTTAACCGGAAGAGCTCATATAGGAAAAATGCCATCAACGAGAGGGTGGTACATGTAGCATGAATGGTAAATATGATAAATTTCCTCCTGATAAAAGCCAATGTCCGTCAATCTTGACTGCACGAGTGTCCTGTGCTTGCGATGCGGGAAAAATTGAAATTAAAATATCACGGTGGCGCCTATAGTGGGGTCTGGGGTCATGCGGTCGGTTTTGTGTTGCATTTGGCTGGAGTCTGGTTTCAGTAGGCACGAAGATGTTTTCAAATATAATCTGCTCAAAATAAGTTTATAAATGTTGTACTTTCAATGAGATAGATAATGCTGCAATAATTGTTATTACTTTTCAACAAAAATTTCGCTGGTGAATAAAATATTTTAATTAGAAAATCTTAAGGGAAGATAATCTTAGAAGAGACCTATGTGTTTGCGTTCATTTGAGTTAGCATAGAGTCCAGGTTCTTGTGAGCGCGGTATTCAACCTTTGGGCTTCATAAAATATTGGGAACTTCTAGAAGAGTTGAGCGACTGTTAGCTTTGCAAATAGGACTCAATTCGACGGAGTTGTTTGTCACCACGACTTGACCATAAATTGGAAATTTCAACATTACAGTTAGTAGAATATTTGTATCTATTTATTGGTCTAATGCTAGAATGTGAAGCTTCAAGCTCGCTAAACCGGAAGATCACTGTTGGAAATCCGGACACCGTGGTACTTTAAGAGCCATCTTAATGTTACACTCTGATTTCTTGTCGTTTCTGTAAGTGGCTGCTTCCCAAAAGTTTTCTGTTTCAAACCTTTCTGTGTATTTCTTGTTTCACCGTCTGAACCAAGCTACATGTCAGTGTCTTAAAAACAGATCTGTTAGGCGGTCTCAGTATGCTTCTACCACGAAAGTCCTTGTTACGTACCTAATGTCCTTACTTTATTTGTCTTTGGTCAGTTACCAGATATCTTTATAAAGACAATGATGATAAGACTGGTTTTCACAAGCACACAAAACAATTAGTAAAACGACAATAGGTATGTTTTTTATGTTCTGTAAATTGTACCTGTGTCTGTTTTTATACTAGTAGAGGATCTGTTGCATTTTCCGTGATTTTGTTGTCAAGCTGCTTTCAAAATGTATTTGCTTCATTGGCTCAAAAATCACGCGTATTTAATTTCTGTACATGAAGAGATATTTGTGATCACAAGCCAGTAATTGAGTATTTTTGAAAGCCCTATAGGCTAATGGATTTTTTTTTAATTCTTGGCATCCAAGCACAGTGGTAGCAGTGCTTATCAGTCAGTTTAATGTCCAGTTTCGCTTCATTTACTTAGGAGTTACGTCTGATTCTCGCAAATAGATATTCTTCCTTAACATTTGCGACTTGGGCGCGCTCTCCTTTTCAGCGACCCAAGTTCGTATAACGTTGCTATCAGTAGATCAGACTATGATTCTCAGAGTAAACAGCAAACATCTAAAACAGCATCAACCAACTGATCTTTGTAATGGAGACGTGTTATATTTTCTTTGAGGTGCGGACTGAGCTCAGTATTTAAGAGTTTCAGATTTTAAGGGTTAAGGCATATTCTAGCATATGGAAGGCCTGAAGGAAATCACGGGAAGCCTCAGTCAGGATAGTCGGTCACCAGGCCCTGATTTGAACCCGGGATCCCACGAGATCTCCCGAACACTTTGTTAAAATAACGAATGAATAATATAAGGTAATAAAATAGTATTAAAGTGAGGGATCTACTGATTAACGTTTTTAAATGTCATTTTTAGAACAGCGCGCTTCATGAGGAAGATGGCAGCACTGGATTCGTTAAAATGTTCTCATACTTTCCAGAATCCTCAGGGAAAAAGGTATGACCCTGGTTCATGGGCATAAATCTTGCAAGGCGGTGTGAAAATAATAATTAGAAAGGGTTTCAGCTGCTGTTTTTAAAAATATTGTTAAGAAAGTATGGAAAAATGTAAAGAGAGAAAAGTTGTTGAAAATGATCTGTTTCCGATCTGAAGTGTTGGAATTTTCGTCTTAAAAATCAACACTTGCGCTTGGAAAAGCAACTTTTCCCCTCCTTACATTTCCCGGTATTTTGCCAGAACGCAGAGTTTTCCTGTGGCCTATACTTATGGGGCATACCTTATATTCTTCTTTTGATAAAATTTCTGTTTGCTTATCTGCGGTTCCGCCCACTAAGAGGTGATACTTAAAATGCGCTGGTGTTACCACTGTGTTCCTACATGCCTTCATGCCTTGCTCAGACAAAATGAATTCGCCTCTTCGCTTTTCCTTGCCGGCCAAATGGGACTGAGGTAGAGAGCGCAGAAAAGTATATCGTTTGTCTGCTAGGAGTCGAAAAAATGGACAGATTCTTCGGGAAACAGGCCAATAGTAAAAGTCTGTATTCACAGTAAAACAACTTCTGCATTAACAAACACGAAAGTTTTTTTGGTTCCAGAACCCGAAGGTGCAAAAGACCACCGTTTGACTCCTTCAAGAGCTAGTTGAACATTAGTTCATGCATTGACTTAATATTGCGAAATGGGCCACTTAGAATATTTGGACCAGAGAGAGAGAGAGAGAAAGCAACATGAAACTGGAGATAATTACATGAGGACCTTCATAATTTGTACCTTTCAGCTAGTAGGCCTGGTATTAACATGATGATACAAAGCAGAATGTCGTGAATTTAACTTCAGTAAGTGTGGGGGAATGAGAAATTAATGCAACGTTCTAGTCGCCAAACCTAAAGATCATGTCGGAGGATAATATTAAAATGGGTTTTGTCAGGTCTGTAGGTGTAAATAAAGTGAATTCTCACGGCGGTGAGTCCGAAGATGACTTGTCTTCTGGGGTGTTGCGCCGTGTAGTCTTGCAGAAATTGACGCACGTTTTAGAAACGATTTCCCTGATAATGGAGGCAGTTATCACATCTGTAATGTCGGTCACTTCCTACCGGACTGCACGGCGCAATGTCCCAGAACAGTCATCTTCAGGGAGAGGTTCCTTCCGGGCGTTCGGCAAGGCAGAGGGTCTGTTGACCGGCTGAGTGACTGTCAGGCAGTAGGAGCATGTGGCTGTATGGCGGTGTAGCCTATCTTGAGGCCAGTGCGACGGAGTGTTCAGCTCCTACGTCGGTGCGGTGTAGTGGTCAGCTGTCAGTGGGTTCACTGCTGCCCATCACTCACCCTCCCCTGCCGCTATCACAAGCCCGGACTACACGGTTTTCTACTTAGCGCCGGGTGGAAAGGAGGGGGTGGCCTTCGGGGACCTACCCACCCCCACCCCCTCTCGCCAGTCTAATTGCGCTGGAAAGCCGCTCCGTGTCTACCAGTGTTCACTACCCACCGTGTGCAAACACAATTCACTGTGCCTGAAGTGCCACACGGCGTAGATGCCCACGCTTTATTATGCGTGTTCATCCTCAGTCACTACAAATGCTCCGAACAGGTCCAAAGCCGCTATTTTCGGCGCTTCTTCGAATTTATCATTCACTAATCATCCTGTAATGAGATGCTACAAAGCGTCGTTAAATAATCCAGGAATAAACAAAGGAAATGTACGTGAGATTTCAGGTTCTTAAGGCGGCAAGTCCGAAGATGGCTGTCTTCTGTTTGTTACTCCATATAGTCTGGGAGAAGCTTATCGACGTTTCAGAGGTGGTTGCTGCCTCTATCATTAGGGCGACTCATCGCAACATCCCAAAAGACGGTCATCTTCAGTGTGCTGGGCATTTTCCCCACAAAACAATAATCTTTCTTGATCAATGAACTGTTCAGTAAAGATGGTGCATCATATAGAGTACAAATATTCCACAGTACCTAATACTTTCTTTTTTAATTAAAACCACCTAATTTAGAATAAGAATTTACTAGTAACAGGCCCACCACGATTCTTAACAATAGAAGACTAATGAACGTTGTCAACTTTCAGTATTAACTGGATAATCAAGATTCGAATTCTGACAGGAATGTTTCAATTCGTCGATCTGTCCTAAGTTATCGACACTGTATA
Source organism: Zootermopsis nevadensis (assembly GCF_977971745.1). Lineage (NCBI taxonomy): Eukaryota > Metazoa > Arthropoda > Insecta > Blattodea > Termopsidae > Zootermopsis > Zootermopsis nevadensis. Next base: position 15,894,288 of record NW_028259142.1, read on the forward strand.
GATGTCTGTGTTATCGGCAGCGTCGTTAAGCAGAGTGTAAGTAAACAGTCTATAAAGCGTGTAACTCTTAATTTCTCTCTCGCTGTATGTCCTCAGGTGGTAATGTTTTGACAAGTTTTAGTTTTATTCACTGCATGAAGGCGGCTACAATTTTTGTGTTCTCCTAGTAGGCACAGTTCCTGATCCTAGAGTGTTCACAACCCTGGGCGGGGCAGGCGCTCTTTCTACCCCTATGTAATACTACAAAGTTTGGCCCCTAAATAAACTGAAGAGTCAACTCGGACGTTCCACTCTTTTTGTTAAGCCTTCTTTTTTTTAACAGAGCCATTCCCATTTCTCTTTCGTTCTAACATTGTACAGATCAATGATCAGTTTGATTACTGGAAGTGCAATCAGAGACTGCTATTGCGGTGTGGCATGTTGTGTTAGGGGAAACACAGCAGTGTTGCCAACAGACATATTTATGAAATTTTAAAGCTAGTACCCTCCCCTGAACATACACACTCCTATCATTAATTTGGTAAATGTGACTGACTTCCATATAACTCTTTCTCCCTTTAAAAGAATAATACAGAACCTTGCAGCAAAGTGGAGTTACAATTTTATTCGTTCCAAGCCAATTGAAAATGTTACATACTTGGGTACTGCTTCGTCGTTGCTAACTGCCTCAACGGGCTCGTCAGTAGTAGGCTGCAGGATTACTGAAGTTCAATAATTTAAAATGATTTTTTTTTCTGGCAGTGTGAAGCAATAGACCTCCCTTATTCATGAATTAATTTCATGGGAGATTGAAAGTCAATTACGTTTTTTAAAGCGCTCTTTGTAGGAAGTCCTTAAATTTAGTGTCAAGTTGGGACCAAATTCATCCTTCAGAAACCGACAGTTTCTCAGCTATTCAGTAAATGGTTTACATTTTAAGGAAGTAGAAGGTTAATTACCGCGCTTACGAAGTTTGCCACTGTACCACGTCCAAATCTTGTTTCTTTGAGATCTTTCACCACTCTGTCCGTAGCTTTTCCAAGTGGCTTTGTTCCCATTACATTTCAAAACTATAAAATGAACGAATTTCACGTCTCCCTCATGCCTGTTACATGCCCTAGCTATTTCATTCCTTTTAACATGATTACCCTATTAACATTTATTAAAGGCCACATATTAAGGAGTATGAAAACTCGTACATAACAAAATGCGTTTACAGGTGTCGTTATACAACCATTTAATAAACGAATGTGTTAGATAGATGTTATTTATTATTTATTTAGTGTTCTGTCTGACGACAGGTCCATATGAACAGGATCCTTCCATCTTTTTCTCGGACTGGGACCTGTTCATATACGTTCTTGGCAGATGATCCAGAAGTGGTTTGCCATTGCCTTCTTCTGTGTGTGAATGGAGTAATTGTTGGGATGCCACGGAGAAACCGGGGAAGCCCCCGGAGGAAAACTCCGTGTTACCTAGACCACGGCCTTGCCCAACACAAGTTATAAATTCGGGCACCGCCGGGAATCGAACCCGAGACCCCAGGATTACAAGGCCAGCGTTCTAACCGCCAGACCACCGTGGCGGTAGATAGATGTTACTGAAGTAAATCGTTGGTCTTCACACTCAGTTACTGCTGATAGAAATTTGTTCATTTTGTAGACAAATTCCTTCGTAGAGGTAGACGTTATTTTACCTTGTATCCTATTTCGTTATGTATGCAATACGTGATTCAAATAAAGTTACATGCTCACGTGTTAATCAGATATGTATTTTGTGTCATGTACTAATTTTTTGTAGGGTGTCTTTTTTGGAAAGTTTGATTTGAGCGTCATGCAAAGTTCGGGCTGTAAGGACCAAAATTGCATAGCATTTGGTGTAGACTCCAAACACAAAATGCTATCTCGATATTTGTTCGTAAGTTCTAGAGATTTAGTGTGCGGACGGATAAACGAAGAGGTACTCAGCATCACGCACTCATTTAATGAACTCTGTGCGAAGAACTCGTAACATCTCATAGAACAGTATGCTGCAAACGTATTATGTGAAGATGAAATCAGTTTAAAAGAACCGTTACAGAAAACAGAAATGTTGAATTCTGAAAATAAACTGGAAATTTGACGATGAAAGTCGTGTCCCGCATTTTAATTGCTGTGGATCTGATGCGGAGACTTCGACGCTTGTATCCCTGTACGGCCGACCGTGACTCATTTGATTTGGGACATAGGGACTTGTTCCCGCTGTCTGCGACGCCATTTATCAGACCAGGCACAGTAGAACTGGTTTCCAGTAGCTGTAAACCCGAGAAATAGGAATGAAGTTTGCAGAACCCCTCTCACCCCTCACTGTTACTGACTGATTGATTCTTGTGTTTGACGGCGCTTTTGAATTGCGGAAGTTGCATAGCGTCAGATGGGATAAGAAAACTCAAATGAAGTGTCTTCTGGGTTGTTGCGCTGTGTAGTCTGGTCGATGTCAACCAACGTTTCAGAGGTCATACTGCCTCCGTCATCAGGGCGATGAAGATTTCTGTCTTCTGGGTTGTTGCGCTGTGTAGTCTGGTCGATGTTTACCAACGTTTCAGAGGTCATACTGCCTCCGTCATCAGGGCGATGAGTATGAAGATTTCTGTCTTCTGGGTTGTTTCGCTGTGTAGTCTGGTCAATGTTAACCAACGTTTCAGAGGTCATACTGCCTGATGACGGAGGCAGTATGACCTCTGAAACGTTGGTAAACATCGACCAGACTACACAGCGCAACAACCCAGAAGACAGAAATCTTCAAGTTTAATATTTCTGCCACAGGGATTTTCCACAACCTGTCTTGACTGTAGAGATTATATTGTGTGAAACTGGATGAAAAATATTTGTGAATGGCGAAGTGAACATAAGGCGGGCTATAATAATCTGATTTGTAAATGCCTTGTCCTTGGGGCAGTAATTTATGTTGAAGGGCTAGGCCTACCTGTAGTAAGGTGGAGATTAGAATTTTGCAGCTACTTTGTTACAGCCGTCGGTTCATTGTGAACTGTGCTTGCACTCGCGCCGATTCCTTGTAAACTCCTTAGACATGGCTAGCGAAGTGTGTATGCGTTGTATTGATTTATCTTCTTGCAAGGTTTTCCCATGGGGCAGATACCCTTCTGGTTAGCTGCAGTGGAACGGAAAGCACACCAACGGGAGGTTAAGAGCGAGCATTAACAACAGTTGTCAGACAGCTCAAAAGTCTGTAGTAGTTGCTTGTTCTTCACTAAACTGCCACCTCAGTTATTTAGTGGTGTGTGACAACTTAACATAACAGAATTACGCTACTAATTATTTTGTTCTGAGCACAAACCTAACATCAGACGTCGCTTAAGCGCAAATGGAGATACGGCAAGGGTTACATGTGACCCACAGGTTTAAATAAATATAGCTAGACCCACGTAATCATTGGTAAATAACATGAACTACAGATATTTTAATTATGGACTATGATTTGCATTTAAAACTTTCTTGATGTTGTGTGTTTTTAACAAATCGAAGGGGAAAGCTGATCGTGACTAAAGTGTTTCATGTTTTCGCTCTTTATAACACGCACGGCCTTCGACCTCTCGAATACTGATTTCATCGGATTGGATCCCACTCAAGGCACAGTTTGCCCGCGTTGTTCTTCTCTGTAGATACGAGCCTTTTGATGAGAAGTTGATTCTGAATATGAACAGGCAAGAACCCTACATAAAATTTAAAAGTTGGAAAACTGTTTTAATAAGTGTGATTGTACTTGAAGTATTAGACTTATGGATCGAATAAATTAGCATCAGGGCCAGTGAGATATTCAGATTTGTAAAGAACGCTATTAAAAATAAATTCTGTTCTCCAAAATGGAGACGCAAAATCTTTCGCGGGCACCGTTTCGAACAAATACAAGATCTAAATTTTTAAACTACAGCTGCTGAACAGTGTGGGCTGGGGATCGATTCCAGTTGATCTGATGTATGGGAGACATGTTTGTGGGGGAGTGGACATTACCAATTTCCATTGTTTAATATATTGAAGCCACACGCACCAGCTACAAAACTTACAACTTAGACACTGCATTGCACTGTGAGCGAATTCTACACTTGTATAACTGCAGTATTTATGATGTGCAGTGCAGTTTGCCAATCTTCCTGTGCATTGTACTTCTTGGCAGTAATTCAACTTAAAAATAATACATACATCTTAGCGGTTTAGTGAGTACATCGCCTGCTTTGTATTTCAAAGTGTTTGATTTTCTCTGCGTGGAGAAACGTATCCATTATCCAGTGTTCTGTATTAATTAAAATAGAAACTTGTTGTATTACACTGATGAAAGATCTTAGGCTCAAGCTATTTTAATAGTGTGTTCCTGTTTCAAGTTGAGGTACTTTATTAATCTCACCTTGCCCCACCGCTCTAACCTCGTTCGACATATTATATAAATTTAGGATAACGTTTTCTTGAACCGTGTTTTGATAAGTTGTGTGCTAACATACTTACAAGAATATATAATTTGTAACTATTACGTATAACATCTGTGATTAATTTTGTAACAATATATTTGTATCTAGTAAATGTGCATCAATGGTGATATGGTAAGACAGATGGCAAAGAACTCATTTCGAAAGTATGTGAAGGTACTACTTTTATTTTCTTGTTTTTTAATTCGGTTTGTTCGTATTCACACCCGTCTCAAAGAAACAAATTACGCGCACATGTGGGCAAAAATAGTTCGGTCTTTCAGAACCGGATGCTTTGCTGACGCCCGGTGTTGTCGTTCCTTTGATCCTACAAAAACCCGGAATCTGTTTCATCCTTGAAGGTGACATCTCAGCCTGGACTGAGTTTTGGGTAATTTGAAGACTCTCTTTCAACTTCGTATGCTATTTATGCAGTCTTTGTGTAAGGTTAAGTCGTTTCTGAAGAAACCGAAGTTCGATTCCAGCTTTGTTGAAAAAGCAGATGTTATATCAACCTGATAGCATCAGGTGTTGACTGTCGCGACCATATTTAATCGAAATCCATTAATCGTTTTTGGGAGATGGAATTGAATGTGGAAAGACAGAAACTGCCTCAGAATTTATCTGTCATTGACGCAAAAATGTAGCTCCTGACTGACTACATATCATTTTTGTCGCAGACTGAATTGAAACTCGGAATATGTTTTCGAACTAAAGCTGAAGATCATACTAATAACCAATTTCTTCGAGGGGGGGGGGGGATAAATTATTTTTCGTCGCTGCTAAATCCTCGCACTTTGTGGCCTTGCAGTATTATTAAACATCTTGAACATGAGCTATACAAATAACCTCTTTTGTGTTTTGAATTCGGTTGAACCTAGTAGTGGTCGACCCATGTACTGTGGAGCGTCAGAGCTATCGGCGGCTGCTGCTGCCATCTGCTGGACAAAGTTACAGACTTTCTTTCTCAGGCCCTTGTACTTAACGTAGTGGATTTTAGCGTTCTGAGTGGCAAGACAGTCTGTATGTATTATCACTGATATTCTTGGCCCTGCCAGTAAATTCGAATTTGAAATATCAACACGGAAAATTTACGTGTTAACGTACACGTAATTTGTTAAATTCTAGTCACTAAGTGTTGTAAATGTTTACAAAAATGATGGTACAAAATATTTAAACAGGTGTAATGCGGTAGTATGTGTTTAGACTCTGTATGAATGTAGCGAACTGGTGTGGGTAAGCAAAGAATTCGATCTGTGTTGTGGAGGTTTATGAGAAGCCCTTTTATATGTTAGGAACGTTCAGAATTTGAAAATGGGGTAGTGAGTATGCCGATGTTGCAGGATCCGAGAGACATGTGTATTTGTCGGTCCATATGCGGTTAGAATCGTTCAGATAGTATTTGCAATTTCTCCGACAACCACACAGACGTGTAATTGTGCCCCCTGTAATCTCTCTGGTCTGCAGTTATCCGTTTTACTCTCGTTTTACTCTTGTGATTATCCCATAGATGATGACCACGGTCATATCGGGTGATAAACCCTATGTTTAGCAAGCACTGCGCACTGGCTGTTATCTGGTCTTGCCGGACGGTCTGGCAGCGCAGTATTATCTCCGTCCGACCAGCTGCACCGACTCAAACCCCCCACCCCCACTCTACACTGTGTGGCTATCGGTGTTCCACAACCCTAAATCGACTGATTAGGCTGCCAGAATTACTGTATCTACCGAACGCTGTGATGTTCGTAGCAAGTCGACGTTATGAGAGCTAATTGTTTCTCTTGAATACATAAAAGTAATACCAGCATTTCCCAAGCAGCGACTGGCTGTTGGTCGGACGATCGCTTCTCCAATTATGTCAGGGACAGGACTTTTATTTTCGTTCCACTGTTTGGGAGTAAAGCGGCCGGAGCATTAGACTCACTCTGATTGTGTGGAGATTTGTCTTGTATATGAATGCATATTGTGGTGCTTAGTCATAGTGACAGCATCACTTTTTGTGATACGGAAGAGAAACGTTCTGGCCTTTGTGAACAAGACAATGTCATTTCAGGTTTCTTAAAAGGCGGAGCTGAGTGACTGTCAGGTTCTCAAGGAAGCCTATGCTCCGTGGAGTAGAGCATGGGCAGAGGGAGAAATGTATCTTCACCTTCTGTTCCCACAAAATTAAATGTTTCTGTGTCGGCCATATCGGAAATCTTTGGCGATCCTGGCAAGAATTTTTGCTCAGTCCCCGGCTTGTGATAGAATGTGCAAAGCTTGTAGCAGACAATCCTGAGACACGCCAGCTTACAACAATCTGAAGAGGAGGATGGATTGTGCTACTAAAGCATATGAAAATATTTTATTGCACTCGAGGGGCGCTCTGAAGTAACAAAATGAACGTGTTTACACACACGTGTCCGTTACATGTCATAAACATTACGTTGTAGTAACAAAAAATAACACTTTCCTGGTGTAAATGGGCGTTACTCGCGGGTGTAAAAAAATACGTAGTGGCCCTATGAAATACATCCCATTAAAGCACATTGTTTATTAATCCCAACAGAGGAATGGGGAGTTCACAAATTCCTGTTGCTACGCTTGGAGAGAGGAGGACAGAGACGCTACCGCATTGGTGGAATAGTGGATCAACCACGGAGTTTACCGATTTTCTATGCCCTACCCTCGCTGCTCCAGCAACATCTCATTTATCTCTAATTTGCATAAGACAAATTTTTGTAATCCAGCGTGGCTGTTAAACATGCGAACGTTTAGACGTGGGTCCTGTTAACAGAATTTGTGTATTACTCTTTCGAAGAAACGAAGTGCTGAATGTACAGATTGTTAATGTAAAATACGGTAAGGAACACAATGCAAAGACGTATCTGATGGGAAAGGTGTTGAAGAATATCATCGTGATATGTCTCGCTACAGGGGAAACAAGCGATTGAAAACACGTAAGGAAATGCATGCTCGAAATAAGAAATTCCAACGCGTGTGATGTGTTGCGTGTAGATTTTCATTTCATGAACTTTTGATGCTATCCTCAACACCGTAGGAGCCGAGGCAGCTCGGTCAGTATAATGATGACCGTGGTTAGAATCGCGGAAGAGATAAAATAATGCTTCTTCTGACCTCTGCGCCCTGACCAACTCTGGGGTCCATTCAGCACGCATATCAGTTGCGTACCGGGTATTCCTTTCGCGGAGTTAAATCGTAGCCAGGGAGTGACGCTGACCACTCATCCACATTTAGTGCCTAGAACAAGAACGAGTTGGAGCTGCACTGCGTCTTCCCCCAAGCGCCTCAATGGCGCGTAGCGGGACAGTTTTAATTAACTTGTAAACAGCGTGAAACAGTAGGGAACGAGGAAGGGATCTTCGGTAAAGATTTGGTCAACATCAATCTATGGTTCTCGAGTTATGAGATGACAGCGTAATTCTCTTTTTATTATTTATTATTATTTAGTGTTCTGTCTGACGACAGGTCCATATGAACAGGATCCTTCCATCCTTTTCTCGGACTGGGACCTGTTCATATACGTTCTTGGCAGATGATCCAGAAGTGGTTTGCCATTGCCTTCTTCTGTGTGTGAATGGAGTAATTGTTGGGATGCCACGGAGGAAAACTCCGTGTTGCCTAGACCACGGCCTTGCCCAACACAAGTTACAAATTCGGGCACTGCCCGAGACCCCAGGATTACAAGGCCAGCGTTCTAACCGCTAGACCACCGTGGCTTCTCTTTTTGTATAATAATCTAAAAAAACTTCAAGACTTACAGAAAACATGTATTTGGCATTAAGTATTTTGTTTCCCCTGTAACATGATTATGTTTAAATCCAGATAAGTAGCGATAATTTATTTAACTAGTTTATCAGTGTAATGGGAAAGTATGTTTTTTTGCTGTACAGGCTGAATTTTTAGCAATTTTTTAGATGAACTTTGGCACCAGATGTTTAAGTTTCAAGTCCTTCATTTCAAAATATCAAATATTGCGGTATAGCTACTTTGTAGTAGGAATGTATAGGGATCGAATCTTGGGCATGACTATTTATACTGTTTTACATAGTAACTAGTGCTGTAATGGCAGGGCTTCTAAATAGGCTACGGTCGTTTCCTTCCACATCTTTTCCATTTTGTCATGTAGAATCTTTAATCAACTTCTTTGTCTTATGTTGTAAGTACTTTAAAACAGTTTTGTTTTAATTGCAAGCCTTCAATTCTGTTTTCGTTCCTGGAAGATGATGCCGTATTTTCAGTTGACTATTGTTAACCAATAGACTAATTTCATTGGGCAGAGTCCGTCTTGAGGAACTAAAGGACGCTTAGAGTCTCAAGAAAAATTCCATCTTTTATGTATTCTGAAGGTATATTACCGTGTTCAAGAGTCCGCACTGGACCATATATTGAACCATTTAAGTCCAAAACTTTACACCCTGTTTCTTTAAAATTCATTTAAATATACCGACGTCCTCCCAACTACACGTCTCCCAAATGGTCGTTACCCTTCAGATTTCCCGATTACAATTCTGTATTCATATCCATCACTTCCATGCGTGCTATGTATCCCGTCCCGTCTTAACCAGATCGCCACGGTAATAATTCCTGCTTGTTTAAGAGTTAAAGTTATTAATCTCATTTTTTCGTTGTCCATCTTTCTTTTGTCTTTTAGTACCTAATGTTATTTTAATCATGTGGGATTTGAGGCATTGATTGTGGTGGCGATGATGTTTTGCTGGGTTTTGGCAACGCCACGTTCCGGAGAAATGTACTGTCTCATTTTCAACCCTGAAAATGGAGACAGTATGTTTCTGAAACGTTAGCATCTACCGACGAATCAACGCGGCGCCAAAACCCAGAATATCATGACCGTTCTTCTCAGAACTTTATTCACTAACATTGGCTCACCAACTTCCGAGGAATGTTTTCTGTCTTGCACCACTCTTGCAGCGAGTTGCAGAGTTACAGGAGACGAAGTGTTAGGCCTATCCTACTAACCGGCAAACATCCATGAAGCAACAACCTCTCTGAGCTCAGCGGTCGTATATTAATTTAGAACTCGGGTCAGCGCTGTATCCGAGGCTTGACTTGGCTGTTCCACGCTTCAGCTTTATGAATAATAATTGGGGGATGGAGGTGGTAGGGCGGGTTGCAGAAAACAAGGATCTACTGCTCGTTTTGCTCTGGAGTGCTACACAGTCTACAGATAATCCTGGCGATGTTTTTATACGTCGTATTTGGAGAGCAACGCGAGAAGCAAGGCCCAGGGATGAATGCAGTCCCCATGGGAGCTGTGTTTATTACAGTAGAGCTAGTGCAAATACGAATGTCGGATGCTGCTTTATTGAGCAACCTGAACTGTGTATGTGTACATGTTACTGAATGGATATGTAAGGGTTTATTAATACAAGCAACCACAGCTCATGTTCTAAGGCGTGACCAAAAAGTTCTACGACGAAATGTGTGTAGCGCTGCAAGAAAGAGAAACTGCTGATAAATCTGTACCCAAAAATGTGATGAAAGTTCCTCAGTTTTGGGGGGCCGAGCTCAGTGATCTTATCACTTGACTGACAGAATGCCTCACAACTGACTAATTGTATATGTTGTTCTTAGCATGGAGAATGTTTCAAACCGGGGTGACTTTAAGTGAGTTTCGTAGTAGATGAATTGACACTGAAGCAGGTTTTCCTGAGATCTTTGGATTTATTCTAATAATTATCATTGTGATATTTCTCCATTATGATCCATGACGTGTGCCATAACCCTGACCAGGTATCATACCCATGGTTCTCCGACCCAGCATTTGGCTGATCTCCCGGTAAAGTAAGTTAGGTTTTATTGTTATTCTGTCAGCATAAAAGCAAAGATTCGCCATCTGTTTTCTGCGTATGTCCTATTCATTAGGCCTGGAGTCAGACCGCGAAAATCTTAAGGTCACGAGGTCACAAATCTTTTAAATTTATAATAATAGATCGTTAACAGTATTCTGAATGCAAATAAACGAGAAAGACATAAATACAGAAACATTCATCTTGTGCCTGAAAACACATGGTGTGTTTGTGCGTGTTTGAAAGTAAATGAACAAATTTTGCATCTTGTCCCATTCATTAGCCAGGGGATGCTACGAGACGACAGACCCCAGACGTGGGCTGCGCTTCGTGGACGCTCTTGGCAGCAAGACAGACGCCAGCACTAGAGGATTCGGCGGACTGGCATCACTTCTTCCTGTAATTAAAGCTCGGTCATACTTAGTATTTCTACAGCCACGTATATTTTCTGTAGTCCTCCATATTAGAGTAACAGAACAGGTGCTGGACTTCTGTCGCGAAATGTATCCTGTTCAAATTTTAATTTGCTTACCTTCTGCCCTGACTGAGATGTCACGTGAAAATGAAAGTCTTGTGGGTTGTTTCGCTGTGTAGTCTGGTAGAAATTTACCGATGCTTCGGAGGTGCTTGCTGCTTCTGTCATTAGGGAGACGAGACGAAGTCATCTTTATTGTCGCCGTGGGAACCTGAAATTTGTCCAAGATGTTGCCTGTTCTCAGGTTCTGTCGGTGAATTTTTTAATGGTGCCTGAAGTAAATCTCGGTTACTTCTTCCAATGTTCTACCTACTGACCATTTACAATCATTTCCATTTCTCATTCACTGTATAACCTTTAGAAACAGGGTCGTTAAATAACCAAAGAACAGGTCGTTGAATCTTAGAATAGATTAGAAAAGTCACAAATTGGTAAAAGTGATAGCCTGGGGTTTATGTAATGTGAGTTCACGAATGAAACTCAATCCTGAGCCAGATTCATCCAATCCACATACTCACGTCCTGGTTATTTAAGATCCATTTAAAAATATCCTCCCATGTTTGCTTTATCTCCTCCTTTTCCTTACATGTTGGGAACCCTCGAGGTTAAGTGAATTATTGACACTCCAATGCTGTGGTCAGGGCGCGAGGTGGGGCACTGTGATATATGGGGACCCACTGTGTAAACACTACACACTCACCGCGTATATCACCCGGCTAATATACTGCACTGACTCCATTCCAGAGAGCAAATTTTTGTGAGTTATATTCAACTAACACGTCTGGATGTAAACTTTGCGGTTGTTACGCTACAGTTAGACGCTTTTGATGTTATTCATTATCCTCGCTTCGTGGTCTCTGTTGTCAGGGACTCGTAAAGGGTTGGGACTGTGTGTATAACAATTCTGTAGTTTTGATATACGTCCTACTGTACTGGTTAGTAGTAAACCTGGTTTATATTTTGGAGATTCCTATGTCTTTTATGAATACTGGTTTAAAATAATCATCTCTTCTTATTTTAATTCTGGCAGTCTCCAATCAGGCTTTGTCAACAAAGTTGTTAATAAACAAGTAGATAAAAAAATATCAAGAAGTTTTGTACCAACACATACAGACGTAGACATACATTGATATTCGTATTCAGAATAGCCGGCTTCGGGATTCGATCTAGAGATATGTCGTGTTCCTTTAGTACCACCATCAGCACTCTCCTTTCTTACCTTGATCATGTGTTCTCCATTCCCTTCTGATTCCCCGTCCTCTTTTTCCTCTTTTTAAAATATCTTTCCGCCTTCTCCTACCACTTACTTTTTATCTCTTAAATCTCTTTTTACTCAAACATATTCTGCTTTCATTTGTCTTATTCTCGCCCTTCTCATGTTCTGCTTCTGCTGCTTTTTTGCGCCTGTTTCCCCTTTTGTTACTTCTTGCGTATACATTTTGCAATATTTCAAAGCCTTTCCTCTTCATTTGATAGTACTTGCTTCTTATCTTCTGTCTTCTTCTTCTTCTTCTTGACATCGCTCTCATTCCATTTGTTTGTATTTCAACCTCTTCAATTTCTCTGTCACCTTTTTCTTTCATAATATTTTTCCTGTTGTTTTATTTAATTTTCTCTTCACCTTTCCCTTCCTGTTTCTTATTCTTTCAGTTAGGGTGAAGTCGATGAACGAAGCTCCGTATATACAATATATTTTCTGCATTTCAAGAATTGTTAATCTCATTCTCTTTTAATTTCACCTTCGTCATTCTTCGCACAGGCCTTTGCCCCACCACTCGGCCTGGAATGGCAACCTCTAGATATGCCTTCTTGTTATGATCATCCTCCTCGTTGACACGGAAATGAATTTATACGCACCTTGTAGGAACGAATCTGGATCTGTGTAGCTATGTTTTTCCCTAATGAAACTAATGTGTTATGGGGAGCGTTATACCGCTCTGCGAGTTCTGCTCAATTAAAGACGCTACCAGTTCTGTCTTCTGAGATCCAAAGGGGGCCGTTGGATTCGTTGGTCTCGTTCGTTATGCTGCTTGAAGCAGTGACTTATGTCGACACGTGTGCTAACAGTGGGCCCTTGCTTCTTATAGCTGCGGAGTTTATCATAATAATATTTAAAAAATTATTTCTAACATCGAAGATGATACACTGCGAGACAAATAAATACACGCTGTGGGCAGAAGGAAGAGAAATTGATTGTTAGAACATTTAGTACAGTAGATGTAAGCTATGAATCTGCTTTGACAAATTAACTGATCCAACAATTCATGTAGTCCTAATTCTTTGAAGTTGACCAAAGCAAGGTAACTTCTCCAACTTGGAAAGTTCCATTTTCGTCCTAGTGTCCAAAGTGGTGCCGTTATTTAAGATTATCCAGTTATAGATTTCTGTGCATTTATCATGTCCTCTATACGTGCTACATGACCGCCTATCTTATCTCCCTTGGTTTCACCCTAATAACATTTGGTAAAATTGTAAAATTCCTTTTGTATTTCTGCAGATTCCTCTTAGTCCTACTGGTAATAAGTGAACTGTGTTACGAAGGAGGCGAGGTAAACAGCGCCCCCACTCAGCTTTCTTGTCAGTGGGAACTGTTGAGTCGTGGAGAGCTGTCGGCCGTGGACTGTCGTAAGCTCTGGGTGTCACCACGGTATTTGGTGGCTTGGCTGCGGGAGGATTTCTCCAGGGAGACGCCCAGACCCTTCCTGACAACCTGGGATTAACCCTCGCTGATGACTAACGCATGTCTGCACTAATCCCGTCCCGTTCGAATCCTGGCTTATACACGAAAACCCCGTCACGTGACGCAGCTCAGTCTGTGGCGCGTTTGTTCTGCCAACAGTGGCGACTGAGGTACTCATGTCTTGAGCTAGAGTTGTACTAAATCTGGCCTGCTTCTGAGACAGTTGTACACTCCACTGCCTTTCTGGGACGAGAAACTTTGTGAATGTAGGTGTGTACAGGTCATCTGTGACGTGTAGGCGATTACGATGGGCTGGACATGTAGCTAACTGATACAAGGGGGAATTTCATAAAGAATTGTTGTGGAGTAAAGGTTTTGAAAAGAGCCACTTGGAAGACTGAGAAGGTGAGGGATGAATAACATTAATATGGAACCTTAGGAGACAAACTGTGAGGATAAATGAATGGATCTAGAACAAGATCATATCCAATGAAGATTTTGGTATTAATGGTGTTGAACCTTTGGATTCTGGTACCAGATTAGGCTTGTTAGTGTCTTATCTAAACTCTTGAAGTAGGCATATGACGCCACAGTTAGGTAGCCGATTGGTGACGTAGCATAACCCAAGGGATTTGTTTTGCTGAGGTGGGATGAGACTTCATCTCTCTAAAACTCGGACTCCGAGTGAATATGCAGTATTTATGAAATGATGTTGGCAGGTGAAAACGGAAGGAATCGGAGAGAAACCTGTCTCAGTGCCACTTTGTCTAACAAAATATCACATGGACTCACCTGGCCGTGAACCCGAGTCTTCTCGGTCGGAAGCCGGTGACTAGCCGCCTGAGGTATGGTACGGTCCAGCCCACACTACTTATCGTGGTGGTTGTGATGATATTTATGCAGTTTACAAAATCATTGCAGGGTGGTCATTCAAACTGTAGAAAGAAATATACAAGCCTGTGTCGTAAGAAGGGTGCCCAAAACAGACTTGAAGCCTATGTTCTGTGCTGAGTGTTTATATGCTAATTTAGCATCAGTATATCCACTTAATAAAGATCATAAACAGATGAACTCTATTTGCTGTACTTAATTAACTTGGTGCTGACAAATCTCAACCATGACATAGTACGTTTAGAAGTCTGAACGCTCAAAATTACCACGGCTGTAAACATGGCCATGCAAGTCCCTGATTTATACCATTTTAGGATGAAAATGTGAAAGTAATTCTCCCTGTGCTTCATCATTACTGAAGGAGTGTGTTTCTTTCTCCTTTCATTGCACTCTATTTGGGCCTAACATGGTTGTTAAGCTTCACGCTCCGACCTCGTTACCCCCGTACATTTGATGTCGGACTGGGCTGACCCCAGAGGCTTTCTTCTTTATGTTGGGGGTGAAAGAATCCCTAGGTCCCGAGAGTCGATTCCTGGTCATCCAGTCCGAAGCCCGAATTCCTATGGCAAGCGTAAAGACTTGTAGTAGTCTTTTGTTTTTCTTCCTTTCATTCTTTCTGACTTTATTTTCTCATTCTTTCATTCGCTTTTTACCCCCTCACTTTTCTTTTCTTAATTTCTTAGTTTTCGACTCTTTCGTTTCTTCGTTGATTTCGATTTCTTCTTTGTTCAACTGTTTCTTTCTCTAGCTTTCTTCGTTCGTTTCTTTCTGCCGCACATACTCTTCTTATCTTGTGTGATGTGGACGCTATATAAGTTACTTATTTTCGTGGTTCAGCTTGGGCATTCCACAGCACGGCGAGCTGGTTTCCTCCTCGGTGCTCTAGACAGACATTGTAACTTGCACATGAAGGGACACGACGTAGTGGTTGCTAGTACACGTAATCGCATTCTAAGTAAGTGAACTCGCCCCGCATGTAAGTTTCGTACTTGGTGCGAAGCAGTGTTTTAAAATTTTACGCTTCACAACAGTGACCTGCATAATAAAACGAAAACGAATTTAAAGCTTAGTGATGTTGCTATTCTGGGTCTTGTCTCCGTGTGGACTCGTCAACAAATGCCCTGAAGATGGATACAATGTTTCTCCGAAACGTTGGCATCTACCGACGAATCTACAGGGCGGTGCGCCGTGATAACCTCAAATCTCACACTTTAAAGCTTGTCGAACCAATGTAAAAAAAAACTGGTACTGATGATTTCCTATTACGCCGAAACGCATATGGTTGTTAATTTTAATATTTATTTAAACCTTAATAATAAACAGTCAGTGTGCTCCATGTTTCTGGTGCTTGCTTTTGTCCGTGGAAGGCAGCAGCCTATATTTAGGAGCGATATGATTCAGTGCTCGACTTGGCTAAACAGACGCTCTGTGTTAGAGCCTCTTCTCCTGAGGACCCAGATGCATCAGTGGACGGTCGTGTTCTCACTTTACGAATACCGTTTCACAGTTTTCAAGTGGGCACACAGATGTTACACAGACCTAGCTAAGTAACTGGATTATTGGGCGAAAACGTCTGGACCAGTTTAACGATCAAATTCTGGCTTGTTTATCGTCTTCTTGAAACATCTGGTTGGTTCTGGAGAATGTTCTGACTTGTGTTGTTGCTCCGAAAGCCGTTGTCTCGCGTCCTAGCTTCAAAATATTATGGTAATGGGCCCAAAACAATTAGTCGTAATTAATATATTATAATGTATGAAATGTTTGTATTGAGTTCATTTAGAAATAAAAGTTAGTGTGAGACAATTCACCGATTAACACGTTAAATTCAATAAAAGTTATCACTCGCCCTGATTAAGTACATCACACGAACTTGGCGAGTAGCGGAGGGAAAGCTACACGCATTTTTAACCTCGCGTCTAGATAGTCGTCATTTTCACACTCCGGCCGCTTTAAACCCAAATCTAATTGGATGGGAGAGTGGGTGGACCGCAGAACAGTTGCAGACACGGTCGTGACGAAGTGAAAACTCCGGCTGCTGTCAAATATAGGGCCCCTAAAGTCCTTCTCTAGCCTCTCACTGTACGGATTGACGTACACAGTGTAATAACAGATCTTTCTTATTTTGAAATTGATATTACCGTGATTACTTAGATTTAGATCGGTCACGGACTTCCAGGACGATGCATGCATGTACCAGTGTCCTTAAGAGGAGGGACAGAATAGTTAAATGTTGGAGATGACTGTTTTCTGGGATGTTGCGCCATATAGCATGGTAGAAGTTTACCGCTGTTTCAGAGGTGTTTGCTTCTTCCATCATCAGAGCAATTCTCACCGTTTAAAATGATTTTACATGACCTTTGTGATTTAGACTGCTGCATCAGCTGTCTATTTTCATGAAACTCTGCAATTCTAAATTAAACTTGTTAGTTATTGTGTTATCTACGTTGTACGTATCCAAGAGTTCCACTAATAAACAGGTTTGTTGTTTATTGTTGAGATTATCTTTATGTTTAACAGTTATGTTTTGTGAATATTCGGTATACTACTATGAATTGTATTTGTATGTTTCAGGGTTTCGTGTCAGTCACGATTTTCTCCAGTCTCCCTCACTGCTACTCATACCTCGCCTATTGGAAGGAACTGGTCACTTCACTTGCATTCCGAATCAGGAAAACAAGGTAGGGAGCGCCACTTACCTGACTGTATTCAGACAGGCATTTGGTTTTACAACTTGCATTCCGTATGTAAGGATTCTGATCACTTGTTTCTTCAGATATTTAAGAGGCATCAGAGCATCGAAGCCAGAACAATAGGCCGTATAACATGACGTTCTTTGTGTAACCGAAGAATGTAAGTCGTCTTATTTGTTTCATTGCATTGTAGTTGCAGTCTGTCTGTCTCGATACCGAATAACCTGGAATAAACGGATTTGCTTCAAACTTAACACACGGAAATCTGGACCAAAAAAATTCAGGTTTTTGGCCAAATTGATTAATACACTCTATGTCATTAAGGAGACTAATAACA
This sequence comes from Zootermopsis nevadensis, assembly GCF_977971745.1. Classification (NCBI taxonomy): domain Eukaryota; kingdom Metazoa; phylum Arthropoda; class Insecta; order Blattodea; family Termopsidae; genus Zootermopsis; species Zootermopsis nevadensis. The sequence continues at coordinate 15,911,609 of NW_028259142.1, forward strand.
AAACTGACTTCAAGGAGAATAACTCTGCTGTCAAGAAATTCTCACCTTTTAAGGAATCAGAAGGTTTATTACCTTGTTCCGTCCATATTATTTATTAAAAATCTATTTTAATATTACCCTCACATCTGAGCTTAAGTCTTCCAAGTGGTTTCTTCTCTTCAAAATTTTGAACCAAAATTTTATGCAATTCTTTAATCTCCTCTGTGAGCACTACATGCCCCGCCCATCTCATCCTCCATGGTTTGATCGTCCTAATATTTGTTAATGAATACAGATTATGGAACTTCTAGTTTTATGCCAGTTGAGTTGAATCCCTTTCTCGCCTCGAACTCTTCCTCCAAGAACCAATTTTTTTATGGCATTACGATCTATGCCTGGGTCTTCCAAGTGGTGCATTCCCTTCAGATTTTCGGAATAAAATTTTATGTGCAGTTCATATCACCCAGACGTGTGCTACATGAGTTTCCATCGTAATAATACAGTTGATGAAAGTACAAATAATAAAACTTCTTATTAAGAATTTCCTCCATATTAATCCATTTTAGGCCTGGTAATACAGTTTCCTGAGCGCTGAGTATCTGAATGTTGGCTCAGTTTTTCATTAGAAGAAGTGCCCGCTTTATTCACATTTGATCCTTAGCACCTGCGGTGGGTTGAACACGAGACCGGGGTGAATGTAATTTTCTCTGCCATTAGATTGTTCCTTATTTTTTATTGCATCTTTGGACTGTCGATGTCCGTGACAACTAAGGGCCGTTCTGCCCTTCTTACTCGTCCCATCCACTTCGCAGCCACTCCATAGTGTTTTTGTAATTGTCTGTTAAAACTTTATATTCGACATCGCACACGTCTAAGCTGTGTTTGATACACGTATCATTTCCGGTGATGAGCCGGGATAGCTCAGTCAGTATAGTGACTAGCTACGGGCTGGACGACCGGGGTTCGATCCCCGACAAGGGCAGAGGATTTTTCCTCTAGCCTCTGCGTCCAGACCGGCTCTGGGGCCCACCCAGCCTCCTCTACAATGGGTACCGGGGTCCTTTCTCGGGGGTAAAGCCGGCCGGGGCGTGATGCTGACCACTCACCCCCATCTAGTGCCGAGGTCAAGGAAGAGAGGAGCTATACCTCCACTCACCCCAAGCGCCTACATGGCGTGTAGGGGGACAAACTTTATCATTTCCGGTGTTTGATTAGTGTTTCGTTTCCGGTGTCATTGTTGGATTTCATACTGCGTCCGCTGATTTTAGTCTCATGTTCAGAAATTATGTTACTGCTATTAATACAAAAATAAACTCTCTTCATTTTCTAAAAATTGCCAAGTTCTTGTATTAGCGTCATTATTTCATGCATGGGTTGGAATGTTTGGGAGTCGTCCAGCCATGCGCCCACCTTTTCCTCTTATTCTTTCATGATAAAGGGTAACGGCACGTTTTATTGGGTTTTTTTACAAGATGTCTATCACGTTAACGCATACCGAGGAAGTCTTCTCCGTCTGCATATGTTTTCGTTTCGACGTTACTCAACAGTTGAAATTTTAGTGTTAGGATTAATTTCGTAGACACTAAATCGTGTGGAATGAATGGATTTTTGTTTCAGCTTCGTTTACAAGCATCTGTGTATGGATTTTGTTATAGATCCTACTAAGATGTGAACTTGTATCTCTTTGTATCTTATATGCGTCATGTTTGTGTTTGATTAAATATATTTATTTTGTACAGTCTATACACAAACGTTTGAAGTTTATTGATACGATTTGACATTATATAATGTAAAATCGTATTTACGATTAAGAGCGCTAATATAATATTTTACACAATAAAATGTTTTAATATTATATAATTTTTACAACACCAATAAACTTCAAACGTTTGTGTATAGACTGTACAAAATAAATATATTTAAGATGTGAACGTTTTACTTTGTCTGCTTCTCGATGTTGTAAATATTGTATCGAAATACGCGGAAAAGTATTTAATGATTCCGTGGATATTTATTGTGGTTAGGTTCATACCAGTGATTTTATATATGTTGTAAGTGAACGTTAAGTCGGCCTGCAGTGAGATAGCTTACCGGACTGTAAAGTCACTGAGAACAAGATTGGGAAATATTGTATTCAAAGGCTCATTTGACGATGTTCCTTGTAAGTACAAAGCGTCGACTTATGATTAATTAATTATGGATGGAAAGTGATACGGAAGCAAGCGGTTGTAACCCAATTAATGTATTGTCCTGGCACATTGCTGGAGGGACTTAGGAATACCACGACAAATCTCTATGAGTATTGCCTGTCTTCGAGCCGATGTGTGAACCGAGATCCCTCGTGTGCGAAGCAACAGTGTTAACCACTCGGCTGTCTTTTATTCTTGGCTTTTTTGAGTGCCTGCTTTATGTAACGTCGAATTGAATGACGATCTATTGATGATGAATTTGAAGCTAAAATAAAACGGTTGTCTATTCTCAAGGTATTGTTTAGCATGTACCTTGGAGAATTGTGGGTAAAGACGGAACACCTGTCACATTTGGCCCCGGACCTCCGGAAAACAAAATAAAATATCAAAGACTGTGTCTGCGTTGAGTCTGTAATACCGCTGCGTCCAATTGAAATTGTAGCTGGCTTGTTCATGTCCCTGGCACGTGGTTAAATCTCCAGCCCTGGTTACATCTTTTCTGTCATCATGCACGTGAAGATTCTTTTACACTTCTTCAAACAATCGATTTTACTTTCCAGCAGTACGCTTTGTGGTGGCAGCCTGTAAGTAAGTCTGGTTTGTATCCTCTCTCCACTTTGCAAGACGTGGTTCCGAAATTACGTCCCTTGTAAACCACACGGCTGGCAGACTTCATTTGCATAAGTTTTAGTTTTCAAGATTAACAACAGAGCTCGCTGAAAGTATAATAGAAGAAGTTGCTGTGGTGATGGAAATGAGGATGGAAGAAGGATGAGAGGGTTGAAGGCAAGGGAAGCTTGTTACTTGAGGTGTTGCAAGATGGGAATAAAGAGCGACAAGGGGGAGTTGTGGCTGGGGGTTGAGAGGAGAGGGGTTTTTGAGAAGCGCAAAGAATGAAGAAAATTGGAGGGAAGTGTATGAAAATAAGGAAAGAGTTTTTTATGTGTAGCCGGGAAAGATTAGACTACATTATAGAGCATCCTTTACCCTTACCACACCTCCCCGAAACTTGGGAAACACATCCTTTAATGAAATGAAGAGGGCTGGTGTTGGTTGTGCTGCAGCCGTAGCAGGGGCAGTGTTATACCGCCATGGAGTTTAATTCTTACGCTGACGATCTAACTAACTTCCCCAGCAAGCAGCGGGGGGTAGCCGGGGGAGGGGGATGCTTTATAATAAAAAAATAAAATGTCAGATGAGGCTTAAAAAGTTAGCCATGGTGTTTGTTATACCGTACCCGGTTTTTATTTTAAATTCGTTTACATATTGTCCTCCTTTGAAATGAAGCGAATATTTCAGGGAAATAAAGGGAGACGTAGCTATAATAATTTACACAACATAAAAGAAAGTACATTTTCTCTCATATACAAGTCTTCCTGAAAAGTGGAGTACACGGTAACAATGTAAATATATTTTGTCGGATTCTTGTTTATATGCTAATAAGAATTATATATGCACAGTGCTCAAAGATGGCGCCATCCTCTAATATGGCGACACGGTATGAACATTTGTCTCACTGCGCTGGAATCTATTGGTGTGAAGTCAGACCGAAATGCGTCTTGACAAAACAACTGCAAATCTCGCAGTCAAAATTCGCTTTGTCTTCTGTTTGTTGTTCATTTATTAACATTTACAGGCGGTGTTGTTAGATCTGTGTTTATTGTTTAATTAAGACGTATTACTGTCTGTCCTAAAAACGATGAACGTCGGTATACTTCAAAGACTATAGTTGTTAAATGTTGTCTTTTACTGTGACGGAATAGCAAATTGGAAAGAAGGAAAGAAGGAAAAATGAAAGTTCGAGCGTGATATAGCGTTGAACTTCGTAGTTTATTTGTGTCACCCAGTGTTAATAAGGACTGTGAAATGAAGGAGGTTCCTATGGACTGGTCGTGTGTCTGGAATGGAGATGTAAGAAATGCACACAGAGTTTTGGTGTGTAATTTTTTGAGAAACCCATTCAGTTGTACGACTGAATTGAAGGTGGGAGGATAATAAGTTATTAAGGTTACCATTTAGGAAATAATTAATTGTAACCATTTTCGGATTAAAGAGGGAAGCCTGTCTCTGAAAATTTGAATCTTTATATTAAGTGGGTTGTCACTTTTAATATCTAACAATCATTACATACATTTCTTTACATTTTATTCTAATTGGCCATGCAGGTCACCACAACGTAGTACTCGCCCGCAATTGGTATTCCGATGAAGTATTTATAACCCTTCCTTTCTTCAGATTATATTGAACAAGGACGATTAAAAATCTTGATCTACGAAAGTAAAATAGTTTTAGCAGTCAGGAGTGTGTCACGCTTTCAGCATCTCGAGAGTGAGTAACCCATAGGTTGTTGCCTTTTCGTATCACTGACTTACTTTTCCGAAACTAATTATGCCCATGTTGTCACAAACCATCTGACTAACAGGCTTAAATCTCAGCATAACCTGAGGGACCAATAAGTTACTAGGAAAACCAAGTCTGCTGTAGGACGATGCTGAATATCTATCCATGTACCATTTATGTTACCCCAAGATGAGTCGTAATATTATCCTGAAATCTGCTTTGTTGTTGCGAACAGGTGTGTATGTTGGTGCCGTTAGTGGATTGTGTTTGGAATATACCGGCTTTGAATCTCATTGCGTGTAGCTGTGTATCCAGACTGAGGTTTTCTTCAAATTCTCCAGCCGAATTATGGATAGTACTCGAGACACATCCGTCTATTTGCGATTCACAGGCAAATGCTATTACAATATATTCGACGGTACATGACTTCTGCAGTTGAATTAGCACCGCTAAATATCCTGAAAATCAATTGATAGATCCTTCTGTACGGTCACTTTCTTAGAGACTTCCACAACTGAAGTACATCTATATGTAGATTTGATATGTGTTAGTTCCTGGGTTCAAACCTCGGCCCCGAATCTGTCTTGACTGATGGTTTCTGTAGTGGCAAATGCTGGAAAAGTAGGCCGCAAAATTATTCCACGGCGTTCGACATTTTACATCTTGCGTATTTAAATAATTGACGGAACCCAGCTTCTTGTTTCAAAATTCTTATCACTTCGCCCTACATACGTATCTAGTTGACATGGCGTCTTTAAATATCCCACGAATAAAAAACACAGTTCTTTAATGAGGGTAGCAGTCTCTGTGTGTGAGCACATTGGGACGTGTCCATGGCTTGGCGCTAATTTTGCACTGCTGGCAGAATTTCAGCCTCTCCCATGAGGACACTGTCACTTCGCCTGAAGAATGTTTAATTTGGATCTGTGACACAATATTTATCTGCTAGACATAGTCTCGTGCTCAAAACACTTTTCGGAACTGAAAAAAACTGCAGATCACCACAGCGCATTGTATTGTTCAGCTAGAATACCACAGAGCTTTGTGCTTCTAAACTTTCTGTATTGATTGACTTAGGAAAACTTTTGTCTCATTTCGAAAGGAGAAAGGTTGGGTTATGGCGGTTAATAACATTACTGGGTATGGGCTTAACAGGTGGGGCTTCAGTTCTCGTTGGACGGATTAAAGACAGTCCAGTTATTACATTCTGGAAGTTTAAAATACTTAATTAAACATGATTAATTTCAATAACAATTACGCTTATAATCATATTCAAGATTGGGAGCTTTCAAGGCGTAGCTTGTTATAGGATTTGAGACTTTCGTAGCGAGTACATTCAATAAAATCTTCTCGGGCAATAAGCCGCGTCAACTGGTTACCATAGTAAACCGACGTTTCGGGAACCAACTCTGTCCACATCATCAGGGTTCTGATGTAACTGGATACCTCGGAAGTCGCGACTTTTAAGAAATGTTGTCTTGATCTCAACTTCATACAAGGATTGGATTTTTGCGTCCTTTACCTTTATGATTTTTCCGTATTGAATTTTTAGCTGTAAATCATGCGGTGTTACTGTAGAAGAACCGAAAACCTATTTTACGTACGTGCTTCATTGCATGTAGTGTCTTGTGACAGAATAGAGCCATGTTAACAGTGACACCTGACCAACTATTTCTCTCTGTCAGTCCAAGTGCGTTTGTTACTGTGATGTCGACAAATGTCGGATCATGTCCTCGTACTTGGCACCTCTCCGGAGAAATCTCTCGCACTAGCCAGAAACGAGATACACAGGACTCTCAGATTTTGCCAGAATGGATATGGTACCGAAATTATGTCGCTATAAATCATTGATCACAATTTCACTGGTAGGTTTTGTTAGGAAATAAGTAAAAATAAGATTATGAAAACGTAATGTTTCATTCAACTACAGTCGCAGCAAGGCTATATCAAAAAACAAAAAGATTTGAATCTGTGTTGTCATCATTACTGTTTAGTTATGTTACATTTTGACCAAAATAAATTGGACTTACTGTGATACTAAGATCTCATTATTCTACAGTCATTTATAGATTTTTCTGAATTAATAAAATAAGTTGTGTAATAAACATCTCGGTACGATTTTAACCTTGTTAAATCCTTATACAAACGAAATCGATAATTTTCACTCCAGTCTTCCGTGATCTTCAATTTGTGTAATCAGTGTAAAAGATAGGAAAGCTATCTCGTAGGAACCGAGTCTGTCAGTCTGAAGTAATTTTGAGGAAAATTATATTTTGGACACGCGATTCAACAGCTTGGATGAGGCATCAGCCGTCCTCTGCCGACACAACAAAAACGTGAACACACATTCCTTGGGCAATAAATCAAACTTAGAACAGAAATATCTGTGAATCTGTTATCATGTTGAGCGCATTCATTCATGTTAAAATGTTAAATTACTTTTATGGCGAATGCCTATTAATTTTAAATGTCCTTTTGTCATCTTTCAACGCCTTGAAATTCTGGGTCAAACCTCATATGTATTAAATTTTGCTTCGAGTCCAGTTCATTTTAAGTTTGAGTTGTGCGACTATTCACTGTTATCGGCCCAGTGACCTGTTCGAATCCGGTTTTAGTTAAGAGCAGCCCCTGACTTCCCAATGTTCTGATAACGGAACTTGAAACGGGTTACGGACTACATGAGTGTCTGGGTCTGGTTATCACAGAAACTTTTGTTCTCGGTCGTCATATCAACTACAGAATGAACCGGGCTTACTGACTCACTGCTGTGACGTCATTCCGACTGGGTTGACGCTTGTTGCATCATTTTACTCCTTGGTGTCTGAATTTGTACATGAAACGTAATATTGCGATTATAACTGGGCTACTTCTGGCTGATAAATGGATAAGAGATGCTCATGTGCACAATAAGAAGAGGAGAATGGGAAAAGAAGGAAGTGAGGAAATAAGGCAAGAAGAATGGAATGAGGAGGGAAAGAAGATTCAGTGTCAGACGAAGAGATAAGAGATTTGGGGTGAAATCAGACAGAGAAAGAAGCGGAAACATAATGAGCAGAACAGAAGAAGGAATAACGAAAAAGTGGCAAAGGAAATGAAGAATATTTAGCCAAAAGTGGGAGGAAATAAGCGACAGGCCACAGAAAATAAAAGGAACTAGTGAGAGGAGTAAAAGAAATATGCAGAGGGAGAACAGAGAGTGAGTTGAGGAAGACGTAGCATCGTAATAAGGCAGAGAAGGAAGAAGTGAAGAGACACGGGAGGAGAAGTGAGATATTTGGTGGTTAGTGACAGAAGAGTAGGAGAAGTAGAGTGAAAGGAAGAAGAGGGAAGGAGAGATGAATAATCGACGCTTTCAGGAAAGGAAAAAGAAACATGCATGGAATTGAGAGAGAAAAATGTATAAGGTGCAAAAGAAAGCTGATTTTGAGAAGAACAATAGTTTTGGAGGAGAAATAGAAGATGAATAGTATAGTAGGAGAGGAGGAGGAAGTTATAAGAAACAGAGGAGAATGAAGAGAGTATTAGATTATTGTTACCGCAATGAGCATAACTGTGCCCTTCGAGTGATCTATTTGTCGAGAAATCGAGCCAATAATAGACGCATTTGTTAACGGACATACCATTGTACACGTCAAACTCGTTTAACTACGACTTTTAGTTTCGGCACCTCATTAGCCTACTACGCTATTCATTTCATCCTTCCTTAACTCAACTCTTTGTTTATATTATGTTTCCCTCTAAGGATAGTATAATTACACTTTTGTCTGCTCAATCAGGCCGATAGACTTCCTTAAATTCGGATTTATTTTTTATATTGGTTTCTTCGTTGCGTTTCCGGTGCGTGGAACTTTGAACAGTCCCGAAAAACAGGGCAACGAGCAGTTTCCGATGTGTGATCAGTTTGTACGTTTTATCAGATGTTCTAATGGAATTAAAATAACTTGGGATGAAAACAACTTTCTAAATTTAAACATGTTGAAACTGCCTTCTATTACCGCTAATTCTTATATCTTTAAAAGCACGATCCATTCAACTGACTTTAAAAATTATATCGCAAGTAAAACTTTGTACTGAACATAATTCCCTGCAGTCAGTTGGGGAAAAATAATATAATAAAGGAGAATTGTTGGGAGTTGTGTGAAAGGATTTGGAACCAGAGTTTCATCTTGAAGCATCGGGAACCCACACCATTTCTCCAGAGCACAGCTTTATAAATGTTTGAAGTTTTCGCGCAGTGAAAAGGAGTGGAGGGAAGTGGGAAGCAAATGAGGAGATTTTGTGCTTTATTATTAGAATATCTGGCGAGAACTCTGCCTTGTGACTTCAGTAGCGGCTTGTTTCCTGTAGGAAACGATTCAGTGTTTGAATAACCTAGCACGTTTACACGTAAAATCGATAAGTCGATGTCGGGCTGGTGAAAACACATTGAGGCTCCGAAGGACAACGGACTCTTAGAATTCTGGGAGAATTTGCTTTAGACGTTACATTGCCCACATAAATATATCACATAAACGATGTTGCGGAGGCTAGTTCTGTATCCTTCTTCAGGTATATAGAAAACGTATTAAGTGATAACACCGACTTTATCTAACGGGATCTATGGAGTAGGAACCTTTTCTTTTGAGTATCGTACGCTCATGAGTGAATCAGCTTCTGAAATCTGCAGCGAGATATGTGGCCTTCGAGACCCATGATGTGAGGAATATTGTTCTATGAAATTTTGAGTTAACCGTAATGATTGAGGCGAGCAGTAATCACTGAAACGTCGGTAAATATCCGTCAAACTACACGACGCAACAGCCCAGAAGACAGCCATTTTCATACTCGCCGTCGTGAGAGCTTGAAATCGCACTTGATCGATTTATACGTTTGACTTTGCAAGGGAGACGCGGCTTATGTTGTGTTCGGCAGGAAAGCATAATTTAGACAGTGGGCCTGTTTGTCTGAGCTCGGAGCGCAAGGCCGCCGCTGTCTGGAGCCTCCTCCTTCGGTCTTCTTGCTTATTGAGAACAAGCGCCAACTCCCTCTCTCCCTCTTCACTTCACTTTTGAAAATCGGCTTAATGCCTTGGAAAGTAAGAAAGACAATTAATATCAATTATCACTGAGACGTGCTAATTAATTCTTAGATCTGCGCTTCTGAGATGAGCGCAAGAATAAGGGGAAGCCTTTTTCAAGAAAGGGAAATATTATTGGGCGGAGATAACGAAATACAGAGGACTGAAAGGGAAGGATGCATTCTCGCTGGTTCCTGTGTTATTTGTTATTGCTCGTAATGGACGAAAAGCTGCTGTAAGGTTCGGTATAGCCGACATTAAGAATTGTATGTATTTCGATGCGTTAAAGAAAGAAAAATAAATTTACAATTAATTCAAAGGAGCAATGTCCTTCTTGACAAAACAGTAAGTAGTCTCTCATCTAGACAAGGAAATCCCTGTATTTTATGGAACCTGAATGTTCATTGTCGTGTTCACAAAAATTCGCCAGTGGTTCTTACCTTGGCTAGATAAGTGTAGTCTGCACCCTGCCACGTTTTTTACATAAATCCATTTAATATTATCATTTCATCTACTATTTGGTCTTTTAGAAAGTTGTCTCTTCCATTAAGTTTTCTGTCCAACATTTTCCATGCGTTTCTTATCATCCCATGCGTGCTGGACACCTCACCCATCTTATTTGGTTTCACAGTCATAACAGCCTAATATCTGGTCAACAGTCGGAACACAAATTATGAAATCTCTCATCATGCTAATTATCCAGTTTCCTTTTACTTCTTCCGTTTTGGACCAAAATACTTTCCTCAGCATCCTGTTCTCGGATATCCTCAAGTTGTGTTCTTCCCTCAAATTGAGTCTTACACCCGTACAAAAGAATATTTGACTTATATATTATGAAGCCTTTTGTGTAGGCCCTACTCAAAAATTATGTCAAAATTACAGGATTTTATCCGAAACGCATAATGCCTTAACGTTTTAGGGCCAATACAAACTTTTATGAAATAGTTTTAAGATGTTTCTGTATTAAATTGTAAATTTGTCCGTGGGGAAAATTTACTCATTCGTTGCTCTCAGCACGGCTGTGATAGGAGTTACGATCTTCCTCCATGACTCACTCACTACACGTCACATAATATAGCAGTTAGGCGGTACAAATCTTTTGTCTTTGACAATAAATTGTAGTGTCATACTATATACAGCATGAAATCCCCGCCATCTGAGTATTTGGTTACCAAGACACTAGCTTGTCAGACTGCCACAAACATTCCCAACGCTTTTCTTATGTCCCTCACAACAGTGAGCAGGCGCATTGACTGAATGCGACACGGGGAACCACAAATTTGTTTCTACTGCTTTGTGGCGGTGTCCTTTGATACCCTTATTCCCCCACTTGTATCTTTCTAACAGCCTCATGTACTGAAGCAGTGCCCTGGGAGAGGAGGTGGGAGAATCAAACCTTTGGCAGTCAGCGAAAATTCGGTGATAGAAGATGTATTTGTGGCTATTACCCTAACATCAATACAAATTGCTCAAAGGCCATTCTGAAAATTATTGGATATTATTTTGTAACTTTCAAAAATATAAATTCATTGTAGAAGATTTAAATATTATGTAAGAATCTTGGAGTCCTTCTGTCACGTGTTCTTGGTAGAAATAAATGCGTTATTTAAAATTTTAATCTTCAGAGTTGTTGTTAAACATAAGTGTGGATTTTAAATTGTAGGTATATACAAAATTTTTGTAAATAATTTAAAATGGTATGTTTTCTCGGATGATGTGTCGTGCAACCTCGTGGAATATTACCGATGTTCAGAAGTTTTTACTGCCACCATCATCAGGTCGGTCAGCTTCTACCAGACAACATGGAACATCAGAAGACAGTTGTCTTTAGAGAAACTGGCTTTAGATTGTGTCCAGTGACATATTCCTGTATTAGCAATGTTGAAACTTTGTGGTCTGCTGCAAGAGATATTGCATTTTCAGTGGAATGGATATAAGAAATGTTGTTCGCCAAAGGGGATGATGCTGTGTGGGCCGCGACACCAAGACGGTTAGCACGGTGCTTCAAGGCACAGTGTGAGGCGGGTCGGATGTCTGTGAAACTGCACCGAGACGCAGCAACTGCTGCCGGCGGGGGAGATCGTGTAACGGCTGACAGTCTTTTCATTTGCTTCCCGCACGAGACCGACTGTCACGCGGATCGCATCCTCTCTCGCGTTATGAAAAGTGCAATATTACAAACGCATGTATTTCTAACATTCTGACAGGCAGAGCAGTTGGTGTCTCTGGGTACAGTCAGGGACGCAACGAAACAGATTTAAAGAGGACGGCTGTTCGAATCCTTGCACGGCCTCGAATTTTTCTCTTTTCGGTGACAGGAACTGGCACATTTTTCAAACTTTCGGGATTGAAGAGACTTAAGGTTTTTACGACGACGAGTATGAAGATGGCTGTCTTCTGGTATGTTGCACCGTGTGGTCTGCTAGTTCACCGACGTCCCAGAGGTGTTTACTGTCTCCAGCATTAAGACTCATTACCCTGATGATGGAGGCAGCAAGTGTCTCTTGAACGCTGGTGTGTAATGCAGTAACGGGTCGTCCTAGGCAACAATTTCAATGACTTTGGAAACATATGATTTGAAGCAACTTTTCCCCTGTACATTTTTCCGTATTTTGCCAGCTAACGATTCTCCTATGACCACGCACTTACGGTAAATTTTGTATGTGCAACCGAGTGTGAGGTTAACTAAGGCACACAGTTGTTATACCGTTTCGACTTGTTAGGCCTGCTTCCTAGAAGAGCGTGGTTTAGACCCCGTCTTACAGAGTGATCTCTAACGTCCCATGGGCCTGAAGGATGTACAAGGAAAACAAAATGTAAAAGTGAAAAGAATGTCAAGTATGCCTATGCTGACTATACCATTTTTTAGGCAAATTTTATGCCGTCTTCTATCAACAGAACGAGGTCAGACGATAAACATTGGCCCACAAAACGTAAATGAATAGTTGATTAGTTCAGTCTATAAAGTGACTGGCGATAGGCTGGACAAGTGTTCGATTCCCGACAGGAGGGTGGACTTTTCGCTTGGTCACTTCTGCCCAGTTTTCTTATATAAATTTTCGTAAGTATCGTCTTATATTCCCCGCTGTGAAAATTTTAAATTCCATGCCAAATAATAATTTCTCATAGGATGTCACAACTGTGATGGGTGCTCTCAGAGTGTTTTTTAAGTGCATTCAGTTCGACATTTTTGCAGTTACAGGTATAGAAGATGGAAATATAAATTACATGTAGGGATCCCAATCTTTAATTTACGTCTTCGTATTTATTATTAACTCGATTACAGTTCTCTTTCTCCACGTTATGTACGGAAAAGTTTAAACTGATAAAAAAACTTGATTATCATCATCATCGGATACCCATAGGCCTATCAGAGACTATGTAACTTTTACTGTCTATCGTAATGTCAAGGTCAGTGTATCTGCTGCCAATGTAGTCTGTAGGAGCATTGACACCTTTAACAAAATGGTATTTTGATTATTGATCAGTCAGATTTCTAAATCAAAATAATTCTCTCTTCTTTCGTCAACTTTTCGCTTTAATTATACGAGGCGCGTCCCAAAAGTAAGTTTCCCACTCGTCCCACAGCTAGCAAACCTTATATTGAGCGAAGCGACTGTGCGTACGTGATAGAGCAATGACGTAGCATGGCGCATGTACTAACGGTACTTCCCGCGTTCTCACAGTAGCATCGTTGCAGCTGTTGAAGATGGAGGTTCTTATTCCAGCTCCCGCCGACTGTGAAGTGCGGTCAGTGATATCGTCTTTTTTTATTTTAGCGAATTCCTGTGATTGGCTAATTAGCTGCTATGTAACACTTAAATAAACGGGTTGAATAAAATCGAATTGAATTATAAGCTGTAAGTTTTAATATTCTGCATCTGGTTTGTATTTCGTTTGTTTCTTAACGTTAATTCTTAATTTTGAAGTCATTTGTAGACTATGGTAATGTTTTAATGCTTGGCAATAATTGTGTTGTCCAGCACATAAATAAGTGAATTCAATTGTCGGTTGACGTTGCAAAGACGTATTTAAGCACAACTGCTTCATAATCAGGAGATCCCGCGTTCAATCCTCGGCTACTAAACGATTTATCCTGATTGATTATGGGTTTTCTCAGTCTAGTGCCTGTATAATATCTTAAAATTCGGCCACGACCGCTTCCTTCCATTTTTCCACTTAATTATTCATTAATCGTCCTGTCATTCGATGCCACAGGCGCATAGTCCAAGCTGCTGATAGCGTCGTTAAATGAATCATAACGAAGTCGCTAAGTAAATGAGATAACGTAGTCGTCTGGAATTGGTGGTTTCGCAAGTTATATTTTCCCGCTAACCGAAGTGACTCCTTTGTTCTTCTGCTCTCATCGCCTGACTGGCAGAACTGCAAAAATTACGTTAATGGTGATGTAGTGACGAGTACAGAGCCACAATTGTAAACCTAATGTGAGACGGGTCTGCATATGTACAGGGGCGTGTTGCGTCGTATTAGTGTAGGAGGGTATCGGGTTAAAATATGAGCGGCCGTTATTCAAACCAGTGTAGTATAACTTACATCTGTGCACGATTATTGTACCAATAAGACGGTATCGCGATGTTCATAAATTGAATATCTGACAAGTCATATCAAACTGTGAAGACGCTGTTCGGCTCCTCCCGCTCCTTTAAGTTGCCGAAGTAGTTAATATCGGGGCTTCTAGCATCAAAAACGTATAAGACCATGTTCCTAAAAGTTTCATATAAGCTATATGCTTATTTATTGATTTTATCAACGTTATAAAATATATTAAATTTATTACTAAGAAATATAGACAAGGGTTATACAGAGAAATACATTATATAATAACGAAACATCTCAGTTTGCCTGGCCACATGTTACAGACAGTAACTTTTGAACCAGTTGAGGGGTTTCTAGGAAATACGGCATTGTTCCTGAATTGGATATTTTTCGTTAGCATTGCCATCGTATGTGTTAAACCTGCACTCATAAGACGACAATAAAATTCCTGCAAAAACTGAATTAGTCTACACGAAATTGAGGTGTGAAATAAAAATGTTTTTCTGTCTGTACTGCTGTGGTTTTAATCAAAACCATCTCGCGTACATTTATTTTCGTCATATTTGTTTGAAAATAAACTGAACACATAAGTAACTATACCACTATACTGAAACAAACTAAATGTACTGACACAAAATATAAATATCAATACGCTTTCACTGATTCAGATGTTGGAAAGGTTCATCTTTGATCTAGCCGAAATTTCCCAGAAACCTCTCAGTTGTTACACTTTCATGAAGCTTGAAGGGACGTAAGTATGTTTTAGTAATTCTCGAAATTACCTCACGTATGAAGCCAGCGGATTTTGTTAAGTGTCAGTGGATTTCATATGTATTTCTGGAGCTTTCGTGCCTACTTAATGAGTATCAACAGTGTAACCGCTGGTACAGTTATTCTCTTGTAAACACTAGCGTACGGTTCTATCACTCGAAGGCTGTAAGACTTTTAACTACGCCCTATCTGACCACTTAAAAGCTTCAGGTCGTAACAAAGGCAAAATGGCTCATGTTCATTTGGGATGCTTACAGCTGACGTCATTATGGCTGGATAGAGAACACAGAAGGTGCCTTGACTGTTTATTACAGACACTTCATTATATCAGTACGAACTGATTAAACCCATAAATAATAAACAGCTTGTTCCTTAATATAAACTGGGAGAGTTTCTGTCGTTAGTCCAAAGAGACCTCAGACTTGAAAGATAGAAGTCATGTGCAAAATTTCGTTTGAATAAACTTACATAAGTTTCCTTTTAAAAGCACACACAGTAGTGAATTGTTTGACTAAGTAGATGACTTTCACTATTTAACTCACCAAGCAGAGATTAGCTGGTTCTTCACGGCGAGGCCTGAATTTATGTGAAATTCTTAATGTTTATAATTTATAAATAAAATAATATAAAACATTTTTTTTTATAAAATCTAATAAAAGGGTCATTTTAGATCTCAAGGTAGCAAATAGGATAATATTAAATATGGCATAAGAAAAACATGTTCTGAGAACTTGAAATGCATTGAACACGATTATAGCTGGATTCAATAACAATATTATGATTACGGCTGCGAACAGCTAACGCCCAGGAAGGCAGACGAAAAGTGGTCAATTGAAACTGCAGCAGTCGGTCAGCTCCTTAGATCATTAATTGGGTTCTTGCATCCTCAGTTACCTATTTAATTTTTTGCTAAGCAGGTTAGTCGATGGTTACCTAGTCAGTTACTTACTTTAGTAGTTAATAGGTACTTCATAAGTCCGAGTATTTTATGTAGGACACATTTTTACACGTGCTTGAATTTGTGTTTCCTTTTATAGAAATAGTTGTTTTTCACTATAGTATATTCGATGCTCCAGAACATTTTCTCATAAAAATAGCCCTATTACCAAACATATACATTACATTAAGCCGCAGTTTAGAGCTTCAATGAAAAGGAGGGATCGCTAACGTCTTTCTTCTTGACGGATTTTCCTCGCCAGTTTGTCCTCAGACGCCCTCCATCTTAGTTTGAGAGACCAAGATTTACATTCAAATAAACACAAAATTTTAGGTTTGTGTATGTTATTCCTTGGGATTTTAGATAAGAGATGGGAAAGTAAAATATTCAGTGACAGAAATAAATTATCCCGTAATTTAGTTTGTTTTCAATTTTGTCTAGAATTTAATTTGTAATTTGTTACTGTCATTATCAATTATCTGAACTTGGCATAATTTTCTAATGGGTTGTCGTCTACATTTATTTTACGATTTTCCTGCAGTCTACTGAAGAGTCATTAATCTGTACGTAAGCTACAAATTACAATTAAATAATTTCGGGTTACGCGACTGTTTCAACTAGAAATTCTTGCAGCCAAAGGAATGACCACATTGTTCACAAGTGACTGAAATTGTGGAATATGTGTTTTTAGACCTACAAAAACAAAGGGATAAGGTGGGAACTCTTATCACGGAATTGTTATGACTTGCGCGAAGATAAAAACCCTTGTTATCTGGGTGCATGCCATACTTTACAGCTTCTGTAGTGTCCTAGTAGTAAAACACGTGACTACGATCAAATACTAAAACCAGTAACACTACAAGGCAGAGCGGGAGCATTTCTAAAGTACACGTAGTTTATGATTATTTAATGATGTCTTGTATTTCGTTATCAATGTTTCTTTAGTAGACAGTAGTAAACACTTCAGTTTACACTTAGTCAACTTCTTAGTGGTTTTTAAATTACAGAACGGGCGTATCAGAGCTTCTGGTCAAGTTTTATTAGCTGAAATAAAAAGTGACATAATTTGCAGACTTTGAAATATACTTTTCGTTTGTCAGCTGTGTAATAGCGATGAACATAATATTATCTTATTATTTTGTTGGTCTCCTGTTAATCATAAATTACGTCAATAAAAATAACGTTAACTTACGAAGAAAAATATAATAGGGCCTGTCATAATATGCACGTTTTATTCAAAGGCCTAAACATGCAACTTTGCGATGAAATTCTGTGTGAATGAACAAGCCTATATTATGCCTGTTGTGAATACAATGCTCACAGCGTGCCACCACGTGTAACACATTGAGGAACGCTGAGATTTGATGTTCTCAGGACGGTATCATCCTGATGATGGAAGCAGCAAGCACCTCAGAAACGTTAATAAACTTTTACCAGACTACACGGCCATATAACCCAGAAGACAGCCACTTCGAATGCTAGGCGATATACTAATAGGAAAGTAAAAGTAATCATGTGATACTTTTAAGTACCGCTACTGAAATAGCTGTGTCGCACAGAGAGAACAAAAGAGCGGTCAGATGCGTGATACTGGCCGCTGAAGTGCCGAAGTAGCCCGGTGAGACCTCAGACCACCGTCCGCCAACTTCTTCACTGCGGCGACCTACCCTTTGGCTTCTCTGCGTGTGCAGGAGTGCGTTTGTTTGTAACAGACACACGGATTGTCAACAGGCCCGAAGGCGTATGCAGTGTAAGGTCGTCATGAATTGTCGATATCGGAAAGATGAGAATTGCTGTCTGCCTATTGAGTATGCAAAAATCTGAGGAGAACCATCGAGTAGTCGGGATAACTGTCCGCGTACTTCATACCCTGGAAATCCGGACTGCAAAACAGATGAGGAAATACTGTGTACACGGTATTGGGCCTTTGGGTTTTATGAAAGACGGGGAATTTCTTGCATTTCACCGTCATTTATGACTCGTATATCCTAAGAATTCAATCATTTCTTTCCACTAACTCTTCGGTGTTGTAATCATTCTTGTACTGAGAATACGTGGGAAATAATTGAGTTATAAACTGTTCGGTATGAGTTCAGTGTGTGGGTTTATCATATTTCTGTGCCTGGAATTTGCAAGCCATATGTTTATTAGAGAGACAAATATTAAGCACACTCATAACACTGGAAACAGCCACAGCAGGTTTTGCGGTTATCATTAGGAAACACTAAAGGCCCGCCTTAAAAAAGAAACAGATGTAGTGAAATCTTTTCTAAATGATATATTATGAATTGTCTTGTGTTTGGAGACGGCTACCTCCATCACGTTCCTGCTAATAGAGGCAGCAAGGTCCTTAGAAATGTTGGTAACTAACGAGCTTCATAATTTATGTCCTTCGCCTAATATTATTATTAAAATTAGTTGAAAAAGGGCAAAATGGTTCGGACGCATGGGAGAGAGGTGAGAAATCAGAATAAACTTTGACCTGAAATTAAGAGAAAGTAGTTAATAAGTTTATGTTGAAAACGATCTTAATTGTCTGATGGTGTGAAATGGATTTTTCTGGCTTAGGATGCTGTCCAGTGGCTAGTAATGAATGGATGGTTTCCATAAAATGCGAAGAATGTCTTAACCAGCTAAGTGACTGTCAGCTTGAGACGTTCCCTGCTCAATGGCGTTAGTTTGCATTGTTAGTTACTTTTCGGTGCTTTGATGACCTTACTGTTTATTTTTTATGCGAATTTAAAAGAACTGGTCGAAGCTCTTATCGTCGATGTTTTCGCCGTGTTTTAATCTTGAAGGTTTCTGGATATGATCAAGCTATTGTGAGGAGAGATAATGTGTTTGGGGAGAAAGATAGTTTCTAGCGGCCGCTGAGACATGTGGAGCTATGGCGCAGGTAGAGAACAAAGGCTGCCGAGACAATAGGGAGGCACTGGGCCCGTGTCTGAAATATTCTGGTGATCAGATCGACGATTATTCCAAGGCAAGGTGAAACATCACCTCGCCTGATGCTTTCTGCTTTGATTCTCCACTTCAAAGGCTGGGCTGAGATCTAATGAAACTACATGTCACATTAAGGGCTCTTATCTGAAATCCTGTGCAGGTTATTGCTAGTGGCTGCGTTAACAGTTTAAAATAATATGAATGACAATTTTCACAAATTTTTATTGTGATTAAATGAACAGTACAAGTGTGAGACAGACGCATTTTATATGAGAAGCTGCAAAGGAAGTCCTGATTGTGTATCTACGATAATATAAAGGTGCAACGTAGAGAAACTCAGTGAGTGAATGTGTTGGCTGATCTGAACTGGGTTCGAGTAGACTCCATCACAAGATGTAGTGGTTGACAAACGGTCGTGTTCCTTATAAGCAGACAATTAAACCGTTGTGGAGGCTGTGTCATGAGTACACAAATACAGTTACTACGTTTAGAAGTTACTCACTCAGTAGGCTACACATCAACATAAGGTTTTAAAATGAAAATAAATAGGAAATATGGTATTTTATACAAGAATCCACGTAAATTATTCTCAACAAGTTGTCAAGGATGTAAATATAATACAATGAATAAGTTGTCATGACGGAATTTTCGTTTCCGACGAACGAAGCTGTCTGTGACTGTTGTGTTCAGTCCAGTTTCTTTTTCCGAAAACAAAGGGGGAAAATTTTAAAGTTGCAAAAAACCAGACTTGGGAAGGAGAAGTATAGTAAAATTTTCAAAATAACAAAATAGAAATCCGCCATTCTGACAGAAGGCAAAGAAAGTTAAGCGTGTTTAATAAACTGCATGACAAAGATCTGCAGTTTCTAAGCTAACAATAATTCCGCGCAATCTGTCATAGCCTGGCATTGAATCTTACAGTGAGCCAGTTAAATCAGTTGTATAGCTTCAATTTACACTGGATTATTTTGAAAGTTAAATTCAGGGAATTCTCGTTATATTTAATTTCTGAATATTTTGTCCTTCTGTATCCTATCTAAATACCCAAAGACTAGAATATACAAAACATAATTCTACCTGCTATTTTCTATGGAAGTGAGACTTGGTCCATCACCCACAGGGCTACAGAACGGGTTGATGTGGTGGAGAATGAAATTATGAGGGGACTGTTAGGACTTAAGGACGAAGTAAGAGGATGGAGGTAATTTCAAAGGTCAGTTAATGAGGAGTTTTATAATTTGTTAAATTAATATTATTTCGATATACACAACACTTTTGATGACAATATTCGTGTTTACTTTAGTTTAAAAGTACGCAATTATTTATATACCTGGCAACCAAATTAAACGAAGATGGCTGTCTTCTGGGTTGTTGCACCGTGGTGATGGAGACGGCAAGGATTTCTGAAACGTCGGTAAACTTCTACCAGACTACATGGCCTAACAACCCAGAAGACAGCCATCATCATACTTACCGCCGTGAAAACCTCAAATAAAATTAAACGAAGTAAGAATATGTGATGGTCCAAAGATTATATGCGCGTGTCGATGGATGTATCGACACAATATAATCGTAACAAAGTGCTGTGTATATTGAGAATAATATTAGCGACGAGTAGAGAAAGCTGCGTGAGTTTTACATCTCGTCATTACGTTGAGGTGATTGGTGATACTCAGGTTCCTCCAGGCCCCCATTCACTACTGGTTTGGGGATGGTGAAGCGAATAGAAAATTCCCATATCGGGGATACTTTGTCCCATCTACCTGGGGTTGTTCGACCTGGCTTAACTGCCCGCCGACGTCTTCACGCGTTTGGAAGATCGAATCAAGAAGAACCGAAGAAAAAAGAAACATTAAAAGAGAGAGAGGATCACCAAAAAATACACAATGAAAACTAAAAGCTGTCGATGTCTCGACAAACTGACGCCATTTAAACTCGGAGACCTTCAGACCCGAAGAAATGTCATTCTGTTAGACAAGTGGAATGGAGAGAAAAGTTTCGTGCTTTGTTCTGTGAAATATATCTTACAGAAATAACGTTTATCATGAAATTAAGATCAAATTAAATTCGTTGAATGCTTGCCGTCATTCAGCCTTGAAACTTTTATATTCACACGTCTTATCTAAACAAACGAAAGATTAAAATAAGCCTTTATAAAAAGTATATTTTTTTTTCCCTCTGTTTATATGTGCTTGAAATTTGGTTTCTACCGCCAAGGCTATAAAGTGAGGGTTTTGAGAACAAGGCGATGCTAACATTTGAGTCAGACAGAAGGAAGTAGGAGTTGAATTTTATTACGGCGGTGAGTGCGAAGAACGCTGTTTTCTGGGTTGTAATGCCGTGTTGTCTGGTAGAAGTTTACCTACGTTTCAGAAGTCATTGGTGCGTCCATCATCAGGGGGTTTATTTGCAAGTAATTGGAACATGAATATTCCGTTAGTGAAGCTGGTGTATTGTTTAAAATAGACTCTTGCCGAATGAAATTCAAGTAAGCATTCTTTTCCTCCCTAAAATTCCTTGTAGGCGACAGACAGTTAGAACCGCTAACAATTCCGTCTCAGATCAATAGTCTTGTAAGCTTCTGGACACGAATCCAAATTTTGAGCAGAAGAATAATTTCGTAATGAGGATACCAGTTTTTGGGAGGAAACCCCATAAAACTCTTGGGCGCAGATGGGAGGATAATATTAACGCCTGTTCTGAAGAGAAACAGAATTTGCATCGAATTTTCGAGAAAGATTCTGTAGTTGTAATCATTCCACACTTTACAGAAGATGACGTAATGTTTTGAAGCCATGGAGTTACGTCGATGGTAGAAGATAACATCAAGTTCTGAATGAAAATAGGCAGGACGGGGTGGGGCAGTGAAACGGGCACCAGCAGCGGTAATTTATGGACGATTAGTGTCAATGAGCCTTTACTCCCTACAGGCTGGGCTGGTTAACTCCCCGAGATCGTGACGAAACTATGTAAACTTTTTTTTCATTTCGAGCTCTGAAGGGGGGGGGGGGGTAAATAAGACTTGTTATTGTTTGGGGCGGAGCGAGTCATGCACCTTGCACGATACACCACACCGCCTACCGCCTATCACAGTTAAACGTCATCAAGATGGTCGCACTGGCGCCAGACCGAGAAACCAAGATGGCCGCCACCGACCACTGTTTCTGGTTTGGTCATATGGCCTTCAATATCCGATACAGGTCTCTTCATGCAAATTGCAGCACATGGCAGTTTCTTTGTAAATGATAATTGTGAAACCTGGCAACGTGCACATTTTGAGTTTTGCGTTGTTTTTATCAAGAATTTTGGTACTCAACAGTACGTAAGACTGGCACGTATTTTAAAATAAAAATTACAAAAAGTGTTGGGTGTATGATCTTATTCGACATCAGGGCGTAGTTATATTAAGATAAAGATTAAATGTTTGATGTAACTTAAGTTGCTAATTACTATTTTAAATGTGGAGTTAACGTAGTTCTTGTTACGAAACTCGACTTTGTAGCATCTCCCCCTCTCGACTGCACATCGACACGTAGCAGCCTACTGACAATTAACAAGTGTTTTAAATGACTAATTCTCTTTGGCTGGGTTTCTTTGTTGTCTGGAATTCATCCTCTCGCCTCCTTCGCCGAAAAGAGTACCTGTTTCGTTCAGAACATGTACATCTCTGTCATTTTCCGTTGTTTTCTCTTCTTTACTTTTTATCTTTCTCCCTGTCTTTTGTTAACATTTGTTCTTTTCAGCATGTTTTTTTCCTGCTTTCTCCTTATCTGCAATTTTTGTTGTTGTTGTGGTAATTTTGTCGCAGATCTCAATAAGCATAT
The DNA here is from genome assembly GCF_977971745.1 of Zootermopsis nevadensis. Taxonomy (NCBI): domain Eukaryota; kingdom Metazoa; phylum Arthropoda; class Insecta; order Blattodea; family Termopsidae; genus Zootermopsis; species Zootermopsis nevadensis. The sequence goes on from NW_028259142.1 coordinate 15,934,205, forward strand.
ACTAGCTTTTATCCATTAATTAATTTGTTTCTGCGAATTGAATTGTCACACTGACATTTTCTCCTCCTTGCGAAACATTATTACTCAGAACATGGCAACACTGGCTAAATGTAACATATTTTTTCTGAGTTTCCAGTACCGATTTCTCGTGCTGTAGTAGGCCTGACTTTCCAAATGGGCACAGAGTTTAATAGGCCTGTATACTCACGTAAAGATATCATTTGAAAAAGTCAACCGCTGTGTAGGCTACTGTATGTGCCTATCACTAGTTCTGTAATCACCAAACCGATTTTAATTTTTGACTGCGTTCCTTCTTGCCTTATCAATGATTAATTAACTTATTAACAAGTAGAGGAATTAATTAACCACTCAAACCTAGTGGCAGACGGGCCGATCCCTCGTCCAAGGAGTCCTACCAAAATGTCTATAGATCAAGCTAACGAAAAAGTTGGGACCCGCAGTGCTCAGGCACTTGAAAGAACGGGTCGTTCCCAGTATCCCAGTAATCTGTTGGTAACTATATGTACCACCTGTTTTAATACTTAACAATTTTGCAATTTGTCCACATAATGTGTTTGTCTGTTGCATGTGATTCTCTCGAACAGCATTAACCAACTGATTTTTTAATGGTTATGCTTTGTTTCCTTTGAGATAAGGACTGAATGTTTAAATTCTGATGTGACGAGCATCGGCTTCAGAGGGTGAAGCAGTCATTTGAGTCCCATGGAGGTAAAACGTTTAATGTTTTCGGTTGCAAAAGGGAAGATGTTTTTAGACACATTAATTCTTTCACGAAGATTTCTGTCTTCTGGGTTTTGCGCTGTGTAGTCTGGTAGATGTTTACCAACGTTTCAGAGGTCATGGCCCTGATGACGAAGGCAGTATGACCTCTGAAACGTTGGTAAACATCGACCAGACTACACAGCGCAACAACCCAGAAGACAGAAATCTTCATACTCATCGCCCTGATAACGGAGGCAGTATGACCTCTGAAACGTTGGTTAACATCGACCAGACTACACAGCGCAACAACCCAGAAGACAGAAATCTTCATACTCATCGCCCTGATGACGGAGGCAGTATGACCTCTGAAACGTTGGTTAACATCGACCAGACTACACAGCGCAACAACCCAGAAGACAGAAATCTTCATCGCCCTGATGACGGAGGCAGTATGACCTCTGAAACATTGGGAAACATCGACCAGACGACACAGCGCAACAACCCAGAAGACAGAAATCTTCATACTAACCGCTGTGGAAACCTCAAATCATGCATTCAAGTAGTTCATTACAGATGCGGTGACAGACTTTCACGTTCCATAAAATATGGTAAATTTCTTGACGAGTATTAAGGTTTGAAGCAAGAAAGTAGACAATATTAAGAACACAGATAGAAATAAATAATTCACTTTCATTTTGAAATCAAATGTACGCAGCAACACGTTGTAATTTCTATTAATATAAACAGGAGAGTTGTCGTGCTAGTTGAAACAAAACAGTTAAGATGGCCCGTAGCTTGCAGTTCCTAGTGTCCTGATGAGACAGGACATCAAGATAGGGGGAACAGGTTTTACAACTGTTGCCATTGCTGCAAACGGACAAAATTTCTGTCCGTCGGTTGTCTCTGTAGTGGACCTCGCCTTGCACTGTGCTGCCATCTGGACTGCAATGAGATTATTGTGCAACAGTACGAAACTGACGAGAATTAGTGACTAGACATGAAGTGATTTCTAAGTTTTTGAGCACTTTTGTGGATATTATACGAGATTCCGAGACTGTGTTTCACAGACAGGGAATCCATGGGATGTGTTAAGGGATTAATTATTATGCGAGTGACTCTAGAAACTGCTGATCTTGGAGGTTTATTATTTTAAGCACAAAGAAAAGAGAAAGAAACTTTGAAAGTACTCATCATTACAGAAATGCTGCTAGTTGGTCATATGTTAAATAATTCCTCTCTTTAACCGAAATCTGAGTGTTCATTACTTTGTCAACAAACGCGACTTTCGCTTTGTAAATTTGATTCGGATGTTAACCGTGATAGCCCGGCTAACACTTTGAAAAACGAAAAATAGAAAGTCTTCTTATTTTCATGGTTGAGTGGTATTCTACACACTGTAACACAGCAGAACCGATCAGATAAAATGCGTTGTCAGCGTCGTTACCATCCCCGAGAGCGTAAGCCTTAACGAAGTGGCTAACAACACCTGGTTAGTTTACTCTGTGGGTCTGCAGTCCATGAAAGACCTTGGCGGCCTCACATATGGAAGGTTTCTTAAGCAATCTCGGCCAGCCCGTCCAAGGCCCCTGCAGAACAGCACAATACAGAAAGAAGCTAACAAACATTCGCGCATTGACTGGGCTTCGAACCTACGATCCTTGTCCTAGCGAACAAGCGCCCATACAGCGCGGCCGCTATAGCCAGTAGTTAATTTTGTAACAAGTTAATTAGTCAATTAGTGAATTAGCAAGTTCGATAGTTAGTACGAATTAAAGTTCTCACTGTAGTGAGTCCGAAGATGGCTGTCTTCTTGATTGTTTCGCCGTGTAGTCTGGTAGAAGTTTTCGAACGTTTCAGACGACCTTGCTGCCTCCATCATCAGCTGCTAATCGTCTATCAGACTACAACCCGGAATAAAATGATTTTATTTTCTATTTATTTAGTTAGTTATCATCATCTTGTCCCTAAATAAATTCCCACGCATGTATTTGCTTAGAACTCAGACACAGGCAGGAAGGGGGGGGGGACACATTCTAACACGTAATCAAGTAGAATTCCGTACAAGACATGGCATTAACAGAACAGAGAATGATATTGGTAGACTTTCCATGTTCTAATTGTGCGGCACTACCATCATCAGCTTCCTCTGGGTCATTTCGTGACGTGTAACGCCATCACAATCATTTCTAGAAGATAATCCCCGCTTGATGCTCCGCTTTTCATGTAAATTGCTTCATCAAAGATTAAACCAGCCCCTCGACGTCCTATCACGACATAAAGGCTCCAGCATTTAGTTTGATGACGCACCGTTACTGCGTTTTATAATCTCAATATATGAAGTTTCTAGCTTCAAAAGCAAGCTTGTACGTTGGTAACCACGTGTCCGTGGATCTATAAGGAATCGTTTCTCTGTCACCCTGGGCTGATTTCTGGTGTGCATGTTAAATGTTCTCCACGAGGAATATGAAAAATGTTTGATTTCTTCTTGCCTTTTGTTTCATTTGTCTGTCCTCTTTCTTTTTTCCTTATTTATTTCCTTTCCTTCAACCCTTCTATAATTCCTTCCTTTTGATTACGCGATTTAGACCAAAAAAAGAAGGGATTTAATTCAATCGTAAGCAATGGGGGGGGGGGGGGGGTAAAGCCGGAACAGGAAACTACTTCTGGTCCTTGAAATGAAGGGGAAGATAATGACATAGACCTCTTTTACTCGGTGTAATTTTAACTTGGCGAGTCATATATTTGTGCTGCATTTTACCAAACTATAAAGCTAAGGCATTTTGAAGTGGGCTTAAAAATTATTTATGCCAAATACGAACAACATGCCTTTCCCGCAGAAGCAAAATATGAGATTTTCAATTCTTAATAAAAAGCATAAAGTGTTACGATTACTTTAATGGGAAAGTTAACTTTTAAAATGTCAGACAACATGAAAATAACAAATTTTCTTTGTTGTACAAAAGTACCTCGCATTTCCCGTTGAAATTCAACGGGTAGTTTACTAGTTATGTCAAACAGGAAAACAAGGCAGATAATGGGTGACTCGCTGTAATGCGACAGCATTGACACTCGGATCTAGCTTATTTACAGTTTTGAAGTGCTTCGAAGTGCTGTTCTTTGCCACAGTCATGGAATATGTCTGCCACATGTCATCAGATTTGATTGATTGCCACTTTATCGTACGCGCGATGTCTCACCGCTAATAGGACGCTGAGATGAATCATTACAACTACCTTGCCCAAACAAACGATACTGGTTAGTCTGAAGCTCCTCAGACCAACGCTTAACCAACAAGGACACAAGTTACAAGTACTTTGACCGACAATGAAGACTCTACACAGATATTTCTCTGAAGATGGCTGTCTTCTGTCTTGTTCTCGTAGAACTTTCCCTACATTTCATAGGCACTTACTGCCTCCATAATCAGGGCAATCGTCGTGATGGTGGAGACAGAAAGCCCCTCTAAATCGTCGGTAGAATGCATGGTGCAATATCTCGAAGACAACCATCGCTCCCATGAGAACTTGAAACCTCACAAATATATTTTTATTTTCGGTAATGAGTGTTTTTTTACGAAAATGCCGTCTTTTGTTTGCATGGTAACATAGTAATTTGATAAAACGCCACGAAGGGAATTTTAATTAAAGTTCAGGGCCATCATGTCTCAGCCGACAACAATAAACACCATAGTTATTCAGAACAGAAGTGGTTGGTGTTTCTAAACGGGATAATGCTTTTCGTAGTACTGGAAGAGTTAAAAACACTTGTATGCTTCGTTATAATTAAAATGCCTGAAAGTAATCAATATTGTCTAATGCCTTGAATATTTAATTTTATTTCAGTTTTAAGGTAATTAAATCTCGCCATATCTTTACGGAAATGCATGGTGCATGATAGAAGCTTCCAGACGAGCAGCTAGCTGCCGCAAGAGTTTTTCATTATAGTTCTCGCCTATTTTTATGTCTTGAGATATCCACTGTTTTTTTAATTACGCCTTATTTTGCTGTAGTCTTCGTAGGATATTGTCATAGAATAGCTGTTTCCGCTTCCAGTTTACATGTCGTTATTAATATTAGCCAATATGGTCTGTAGAATGGTGTCGAGGTTCGAACCGGTGACCTCTGGAATATATTTTGAACGTGGAAGAACATCTAGATGTATACGTCTGCTTATGACATTATGAAACAGAAATAATTTCCCTCACAAATCTGAATGTCGTTTCTCAAACATCAGACTTTACAATTTTGGAGTTTGGAAGTTTAATGCCTTTTTTAATATCCTTTTTATTACTATAATTTCTTTAAATGTGTCGTTCACACAATTTACCACTCAGATTGAATTTCTGTGCCGTAATTGATAGTTCCATAAAGATAAGTTTATTACTTTGATAATTAATTAATTATATAGATCAAAGTTCATGTATTCGTGTGACTACAAATGCTTTAAGGTTGTTAATCAAGATTCTGTGTTGACATCAGTTGAAATGCCAGTAACTCAGACCCTATCACTGCTTAGGGCAGTTCAAATAATAAACGAGATTAAATGGCGTCGTTAAAAACAAGGCAAACTGTGCCTTACACTCGCTCACATACGAGTGGCTTATTTTAGGAGCTTAAGTAGTGGTGTTCCTCGGGGAATCACGGAATCTCATATTCTGATTAGAATTTCAATATTTAGTAATATGTCTATTGTTCCGTAATTAATCCTCATGGCACGATTTATATATATTCTGTGTGTGACCTCACACGTGGCTGATTTTAATTCAGTTCTGTCATGATGGCTGTCGGGTTATCACGCAGTGTAGTCTGGTAGATGTTTACCGACGTTTCAGAGGTCCTTGCTGCCTCCATCATCAGGGTGATCATCGCTTTCCGAGTTGCGATTTGAACTCGACACCTCCCGAATACAAGGCATACGTACTTTAGGATGTTCGGTAATCGTATGCCCAATGTGTCCAGCAATGGCGTAGGTGAAGTCTTCCTGTGACAATTATCTGTGTTTGATATAAAAACTTTATATTAACAAGGAATAAATAATGTCAATGAGTTATACAAAATCAAAATCAAAAATAAATTATATTTCCCGTGGAATGTGCTTAGCTTTGCAACAACATCTGTCTATCTTTGTCTCCGTAACAACCTAAATTAAAATTTTGTCACTAATTTGGTTCAGTCTCTTCAGGTTTTTAGGTGTGGCATTGGCTGTCTCATTAAAATGACTCTCCGTTCAACAATTGCGATCGTCATTTGTGTGGTAAAATAAATGTTTCTGTAATAAATGCACGTAAAGGCCAACGGGGTGTTTAAATTGCACAGAAAAATAACTTTACTCCAATTTGGATTACATATTTCCACTCTTTTTTAGATATTGTGTGGTTTTCACAGATCCGACCCCTGTGTCTGTCACATCTACCACCCCTCTTACTCAGTACTAAACTTGGCACCCCATAAAATGAGCACTGCTTCTATTACACTCTTACTGCTGGTTATACAACTTCAGAATATGAGCTTTCCTCTCGTTTCCAACCTGAGGAATTAAAGAGAAGCCTGTAACTCGTACTGTGTAGGGGGAGAAAATGATGCGTCTTTATTTTCACCTTACACCAGACTTTATTATGTATACGATCTGAGACATATCAACCCCTGCAGAATCATGTGCTGGAACCCTCTTCATTTCATATCTTTTCTACAATCCATAATTCTCTTTTCACACTTGACACTTGAAGCAGCAGCTTGGAGGCTTAATTTGCTAATGTCCGACATAAAAGGAGACGTTTTGCCGTGTTGAGTGTGAAATCGTCTGCAGTTTCATCCATCATCCTTTAGTGTGGCACAAAATTTCACATAATTTTATTCCATGTTCAGTATGAGTTACCACTGCTGAACGTCGTTTGCATGCTTCTGGTTACTTGTCTGACTTCATTTGTTTAATAATATGTGACTATTATTTCTGATGTAGATGACTGTTTCCTGGGTTGGGTCGCTGTGTAATCCGATAGAAGTTTCTGATGTAGTGGTTGATATGTCTGTTTCGTTTTCGATTTCTCATGGGCTCCATTCTCTTCTTTGACACCGGCTGTGTTGATTAATTCCTAGAATGTTTTTACTCAGTTTCTCCAAGGTAATTCTGGTCTGCCGTAAAATACGCTAATATTACTTGATTCCAGATATATAATCAGAACATTTTACAGCTTCAGTAAATAAATTAGGATAAAAATCAGAACTAACTACTCGGTGTTATTATCTGGTAACTGTTACATTATAATTGTAAACCACTTCTGGATCATCTGCCAAGAACGTATATGAACAGGTACCAGTCCGAGAAAAGGATGGAAGGATCCCGTTCATATGGACCTGTCGTCAGACAGAACACTAAATAATAATAATAATAATAATAATTTGTGACCATAATTTCCAAGAATCCGAATCACACGTTTCAAGTTACCGCATGTGAATTATTGCCCTGAAATTTTTTGCAGATGTCTGTCTTCTGGGTTGTTGCTGTTTGTAGTCTGGCAGAGGCTTACCGACGTTTCTATTATCAGAGCTGCGATTATGGAGGTAGCAAGCACCTATGCAACCTCGGTACTTACCGCCACGAGAACCTCAAATCTCACAAGAAGATATTTCTTTGTAATTTCTTGTATTTCCCTGCTCTGACGTCTTTTCGTACATCGGTTTTGGGGCCCACTCCACCTGCTACCAAGTGTGTACCGGGCGCTCTTACTTCGGGAATAAAAGGGACGGGACGTGAAGCTGACCTCTCACTTCCGTTCGTGCCGAGATCAAGAATGAACTGACTGCCTCATACGTGTTCTTCGCGTGGTACTTCATGAGCATCAGAGACAAATTTATCTTTACGTATAACAAAAATAACTACCTGAATGTCACCAATGGTTCGGAAGATTTGTCTTTGAGAATGAAAACTGATCGTCTAGGACACAAGCTAAAGATATGCGTTGTGCGTGTTTTTGGAATTGTCAAGCGAAGCCCATTGTCTTGTGGATGTCGAACCAGTAGCGTTTTTTACACAGTTCCTTATGAATATCTGTGCGTGTCTCATTATGTGGGTCAGATGACAACGGAGCTCAGAGGGCGGCATTCTAATGACTGCACATCGTCGGTGTTTGGTCCGTAATGAATTATGGGTTCTGAATATGACAAATATCCCAGGCGACGCTGACAACAGGAGAAGAATGCAACACGCCACCCGCGAGATGGTAGCTGACGTTCACAAATTAATTCCCCTCCCTGATCTCTACAGGCCGTGTTCACGACTCCCTCTCAACATTAGGGACAGGGCGTTTTAAAAATATGGCATCTCTCGAATCTCGAATATTGATGTCAGAGCCGTAAACCATATAAAGTGCATTCCTTGTCATCAAGGTATGACCCGTCTTCAGGTTGCGGATGGAGTACACAGCATCCAGATATGGAGGGTAGCTGCCAATATACTGCAGATGTAGTCTTTGACGGCCGAAAAGGGGTTGTCATTCATCTTGGGTGTTGGCTGCACGAGTTAAAAGAATAATATCACGTTACGGTTGTTTTCGTAGGGTTTTAAAACTTACAGTACTATAATTGTACCTGTTGTTTTGTATGGGTGTGAAACGTGGTATCTCTCCTTGCCCGAAACAAGAACAAGGCACAGTGCATAATATTTGGTTCTGCAGAGGAGGAATTAACAGTCGGGTAGAGAAAACTACTTAATTACAAGCTTATAAACTTTTACTCTCCCCACACTTTTGCTTGTGTGATCAGGTCAATGAGAATGGGTGGGTGTGAAATGCATCATAGATACTGAAATCGTTATTGCATAACAAATTGTTACTAGGAAACCTCATGGAAATGTACCATTTAGGAGGTCTAGGCGTAGGTGGATAGGGAAGATAATAGGCATATTAAATTTGTTTCCTAAGAAGAAGGTGTGCTGGATTTATCTGGCTCAGGATAGAATCTCGTGGCAGTGCATGTATGTTCGTGTGCAAGAAGCCGAATTTGCAATTCCAACCGTTGCGAAAAGCAGCGAACCGCTCACGAGTCACGACAGCGTCTTTAAAGTCTGTGGAAGCAACTTGTTGGCGTGCTTAATATTTATTATCTACGGGTTACTGGATATTACATCTCAGGGCAACAGAAATGAAGCTAAATGCTCACAACTAAATTCCAGACTCCGCTGTGAAATTCACAGTTACACGTCAGCTCGTACTAATTACATGCTCGCGCATGTTCCAGGACAGGGGTAGGCAAAGCTCAGACCGGTTCACGGCTCTGGAAAATGTTCTTCTTGAAGATTTCTGTCTTCTGAGTTGTTGTTTCAGAGGTCATCGCGGAGAATTCTCGGCCATTCACAAAGATCAAATGTCGAATTTTGGTTGTATTTTAATTGCAACGGTGGGAATAATGGACTGGCTAGTAGGCCATCAGAGGGGTCCATTTTATAAGGTTCTGTTCACATCCTTCTTCTGGTCTGAGAATTGCTGGTTGGGTAATCCCCAGTCGGGGGACCCCTTATCATTCACAACGGGCAGATTTTGTCGAAGACACCGGAATTGTTGCGCTGTGCATTGGTTTATTTTCTGACTTGTTAATTTTAGAATGAGCCACTCGTAAGTGTAACTGGGCATGACAAAGTGTTGTGAGGCGCTTTGTAAGCTCGGTTTAATTCTTAATACTTTAAGAATATCAGTGAGAGTTAGTGTACCATTGTTCAAATAAAAAATGATGATAATAATAAATCTATAATATATGATCATTCATTGTGTGTAAAACTATTTTTGATACATTTTAATACAGAATATTTCTCGTGAAGGTCAGCCATCCAGAATAATTTATCCTGTATCTCGATTAAAATTAATTGCTCAGCCCTGTTTTAATATACTATCTGAAATTTCAAATGGTCCTGTGCAGTAATACCAAGCTTGTTAGCAGAATTCTAATACCATTAACATTGATGTGAAGACATTCCGTATGTCGATGGATCGAGGACATATGGCTCTAGGACAAAGACATGCTGTCATCTGAGGAACTGTGTGGAGGACTGTTACATCACGAAGAAGCTCCAGCTGTTTTAAAAGTCAGTATACAGTGGCGTACGTTTCAAACGCGAATGCTCGGATGCTAATTGCATTTATCAAACTGTTATTGATGCTGACTTTTTTTCGAAGTACGTGCCATGAACGTGTCTGTTTTGTGCGTTTGTTCGCAAATTACATCTTCCGCATTACGTAAATGTTTTTTGAAGAAAGTTTAAATGTTGTAATTGTATTTTAATTTTGATCTATGTTGGTCCAATATTACCTTTTTGCCAGCTTTCTCAAGTTGGGAGCTGCAACCACCCAGGGGACCGTGAACTTTTTTTCCCAAGAAGGGGGGTCTTGACTTAATTATAATACATGCAAAATGCTAAGGAAGGCCGTATTAAAATGGAATTATACGACATATTTCTTCATGGATGATTAAGGTTCGTTGCTGATTTTGTAATTTCTAAGTCACATGTAAAGGCACATTTATAAGTTGGTGGATCTGACTTTCTTATTTATTCACGAGAGAGCTTCAGACTGGCTTCGAGCAGGCCGCAAGATACCATACTACGTCATCCGATGTTTTTGGTTACTTAGTCACCACCAGATTGATAAGAATTCATCAATTCGATCTTTATCTGTTACAGAAAATTCAGAATGCATAACGGTTGTATGACGAGTACTTATTACGCTGTTGATGGAAGCAGCAAGCACCTCTGAAACGTCGATAAATCTCACGTAGTTTATTGGAATTTACGTCCTCACGATCTACGAGAATTTATCTGTAATCCGATGCACCTCCCACCTCTTAGATTTCACTCACACACCATAAACATGTATTTAATTTCCACATTTGTTTCGTGTGATTCTCGTGATAAATTCAGTAATTTTTTCTGTGAACACCAGGTATAAGGCACGGTTCACATTACGCTTTTACTATAGATGGCTCATTAAGTGTTCACATTCAACCGCGCGGCCATAAACACGGTGAGCCTAACCGCGCGGTTGTGTTACCATGAGTTCAAATGCAGGCGTTCAGTTGCCCCCGCGGTTCGACCGATGAAGCACGTGTAAAATGAATAAAGTACGAGACATGCAGCCTCCTCCACGTCCATAGTGAATCTGGCTGCCGCGTCGCCAACCGCCCTGTCTGAACACTATCATTGAACCGCGCGGCGCAAAACCGCGCCTAAGCATCGGAGATTTTGACGGAGACGCTGTGCATTTTGTGCGAGCTAGGAAACAGTTAAAGCAAAACAGTTCAAGAAGAGTAGACTCTTTACCAAGCTGACTTTCTGTACCGGAGACTGGGGTTCGAAATCGATGAGAATCTGTACGGGTTTTTACACATATTTCCGGATTTGTCATTCTATACAAAGTGAAGACTCTGGCTTTGAGAACACAGGACTCCCGTGATTCTGATCCGTGTTGATGTTACCACCCCTTGTCGACCATCGTCCCCAACACCACCACTGTCATCGTGTTCGCTGTGCATCACGTAATAAAGACGTGGTGCCGTCACACGAGTGGTTACATATAAAATATGGGACTCTACCTTGACCGTTGTCATGTGGGCAGAGTCCAGGATGATAACCATCCCTTGGGGGCATGAGCTACCGAGAAGCATAGATATTTTACGTATGAACTACATCTTTAACAGACAGTCTACAGACTGACCAGATAAAAGCAGATTGCGAACTATAGACGTGTTGACAGTGTAGACACATGTAGATGACCTACGAGGAATGTATGTGTGCAGTATCTTAGAAATTACAGACATATATTACAGGAAGACCTATGAGTAGATTTAAAGACACATTAATTGATTTTCTAGGATTTATAAAATATTGAACTGTCGTAGTCAAGTAGGCTTCAAATCTCTACCACGAAAACGGCTGTCCTGACCGAGGTTAGTTTGTGGTTTTCCCTCCAGAAAACTGTCTGTGTAATACTTTAAATTAGGTAACGGCTGCTTCCTTCCACATCCTTTCAAATTCATTAATCATCGTATGCCATATAACCTGAGGTACTGACAGAGTCCTTAAAAAATCAGCAATAATAGGCACTGAACTGTAGGAGACGTGATGTGCTGGAATTGCAGGACAGATGGGCGAAACTTCCAGTAGGACTCATACTTAATTCTTGTCCTGGGTTATAAATCTCGTGGAAAGCGGTAACTTGCGAGATTAGGAAATAGATGGGAAGATGTTAAAACAGTTCTTAATGAAATGTGTTTCAGTGTTTGGAGATGGATGGAACTGGCTCAGGATCGTTTCCAGTTATGGATTTAGATGTTATCAGTAGTGAACGTTTGTGGTTCTGCCAGAGAGTTAATATATTGATAACAATATTAAGGTGACATTGACGTGTGTCTGATTGGGTTCGCACGCCACTGAAGATGCAGAAAAAGCCGTCGGTCCGATATATTAACTGAAACACCATTCACAAGACACTGAGACGGTGTCACTGTGCATATAATTTGTAAGTCCCTAAGTACTGTAATCCTTGTTAAGACATAGCTATCTCTGAATTGTTAACAGCGGCTTGCTAATGAATAGTTGCCCATATTTTAGAGACGATATATTACACAGTAGGCTCTTGGCTTGCTCTTATATATGCTCCACCCTTAACAGAGGCAGTCGTACTGTTAATGAAAAGCCTTCTTCCTCCCCCTGCCCACCCACCCCCTATGAACTTATCTCAAATACATAGAACAGACAGACATTGTTCCACCCCATCCTCAACCCCTCAACCTCTTAGTACCGTCTTCTGATATCTACTGGAAGCATTAACCTTACAATGTAAGGCATTACTGTCTCTTTCAAATAAAGACGTTTTCAAATAGTTCCTTACATTTTCCCGAGTCTTGGTTCGTTCGTATTCCACTGTGGAGAACATTGTTTATCTTTTGCTTTTGCCGAATGGATTATTTTATGGAATAATAAGGGAAGGTTGGAATTATTATAAAGTTTATCAATAGTATCATTCATATCAGGTAGACCATGCCAACCTACCGACGTCATAATTCCCTAGCTTTTCTATTCATGTAGCCTGTTTCTGCCATTCAGAAAGTTTGAGCAGAGAAATCTGTAAGATATTTTGATCCAAGCTTCGTCTGCATTAAACAGCATGCTAACTCCAAAACAATACACGTGTGTTTATTCTGCCTTAACATTGCTATATAATTCTGAATTTTAACTAAGATTTCTGCAGGAAATTCTGTTTTAATAAAGAATTGCACCATATTTGCTTTGTTAGCATATCTGAGTTATTTGTTGTTTTTTTTGTTTTGTTTTTTTGGTAGAAAAAATCTCTTGATTACATATCACATTGCATTAAACTGAACATCATATAAATCGTATTGCCTTGTACATGGTCCGTTTCAACTGAATGTTTTGTAACTTAAATCCTTCGCTTTCCATATTAGATAAATGTTTCGGAACGTAGGCATAACATTTGGTACAAGAAACAGAAATGAAGTTTTCTCTTTACACAAATTTGTCGAACTTCTAACTTTAGATGCTAGACATTGAACCTTTAAAGAAATAATATCTAACCGTGTATATCCTTCTATGGGTCTGGAAGTTTCCATTTCTGCAACTTCTGTCATTTTACTCTTATCGTACCATGTCCGTATTCACTGCCATACTTTTCTGTATAAATTACTTTTGGACATTTTAAGAAGGTGTTTCTTCACTATTTCGGTTGTTATAGTATGATTCGCCAAAGTTGATGGGAATGGACATTTTTTTTGTACCGATCGTTTATTACATCATTATCTTTGCAAATCGCATTGAAAATACAACTTTTAAAGAATTTCTGAAAATTAATAATTTTAGAAATATGAAAGTGTAATTTGTTGCTGTGGTAGTAACGTCGCGCAAAGGCCCATGGTACCGCAATACAGTGACATTTCTCATTTTTCTTTTACTCGTTCTTCAGGTGGATGACCCTGTGTATCACGATCTGCTGCGCACATTTGTCTTGGTCCATGAATTCCACTGCCTCATATGCCCTGAATCGAAAGTTGTGGGTTTGTCTTAATCTTATACATGACAGATTTAATGGCATATTTTGTAAATACTTAAAAAAACTAAAATAATGAAAGAAAAGGGAGGGAGTGTGGGAGAAGAACGAAGCAAGGAAGGAAAGAAGAATCATGAGAAGAAGAGGCGTGGCTTTTAAACACCCTGTATAATAGTCGTGATCTTTATTCGATTGCTTTTATTTAAAATAGGAAGAAATGTGAACATCGTTCTATGTACATCGATAAGAAATGACTGACCGCCGCTGTAGTTTGTCATTGCTTACTTGACATCATGTAGACCGGCCAGCACGCAGATGTCATCATCTCATTAACATCATATTTGTTACCTCCCGTTCCGCATATCGTAAGATGGTATCATTTATAGCAAAACAGTTCGTATTAGCAATGCTCCCTCTTTTGCACCTAATTCTGAGGGAAATAACGACGTATCTCCTTGAAATAACTCCCAACTTCTTCCCCCTCTTTTGTGCCATCTCCGCCGATTTCGATGGTCAAATTGTACCCAGGGGCGACGGAGAGGAGAATCGGTTTAGAGCACACATTCAGACTCGTGTTACATCCTTATTACGCACACACTTATGCATAAGAAGCCAACGACTGAGATCATGGAATGATAAAGGATGGAATTCTATTTATGTGTGATTTATTAAGTTGATTTCTCCATACTTAACATGGGATGAAGGTTGAGGTAATCGGAGAAATCAGTAAAATTTTGCTCAAATGAAATATTTATGTCGTTCTGGTGAAGGAGTTTCATATTAGATGGCCCGAACACTCGTCCGGTGTTGACATTGAGATGCAAGAGGATTTGCCTCCGCTTCCGCCATACGCCTTCTCGGCACAGGGACGGCTTTCTCTTACCTTGTAAATCTGTCACGTCAATAGGAACCTTAGTGTGTTTTTTCAACTCCACGTTCCGTCCCCAGACGCACATGGCAAGGAATAGTCTATAAATAAGTCCTTAAATCGTATGTGATATGTAAAGAACGCGAAACCCTTTGAAAAAACATATAAACATGTTATACACATAAAACAAATAAACATAAGCAAGAAATATAGTTATGTAAAAGGATGTGCTGAAGATAGAGTGTGGGGGGGGGGGGGGAAGCGAGGGGCCTAAAAAGTATTTATGTTATATGTATGAAATATCTTGGTTTCAACTGACGTCACAAACATACTGAGAACTATAAGAAGGGAGAAACAGAAAATGTGTATTTGACTTCACTGGAGATGACGGCTAGGTATGCCAGAGCTGAAATATGGACACGGGGGATTGAAGTGTAGGAAGGAGGGTGTGTGGAATGTTGCCCAGGAGGGGGTATATCTCACCGCCTTGTTTATGCGAACGTCTCTCAACACATATCCACCACTTCATCCTTAAAGCCTCTCGCCAGATGTCATCATCGTATCACTGATTAGTTACACATTTCAAGTCCCAGAACAGAATTTACTGCGATGCAGTGTGTAACTGCAGAAAAAACAAACAATGCATTCTCCAGTCAGAATATTATTAGTTATGGTGTTTGTGTTTCTGGATGTGGTTCTCTTGGGTGGCGTTGGTAGAGGCCTTCTTATTTATTCTTTTACAAAAGTGTTTAAAATGAACACGCGATGGGAATGTCTATCTCTTCGTCCGTCGGTCCGCCTGCTCGCACATTCTGTCTCCAAAGTATGGAACGAATTTGAACGAATCGTTATGAAGCTTGTCACTGCAGGTGTATAATAAAAGTGGTCATAGGAATTTAATTTTGTGTCCTATAGGTCTAATCACTACAAATCTGTTTATCGTTTTTATTCTGAAAATGTTGGAAATTCGTACATAAAGAAAATGGTAGACGAATTATAGGCTTTTTGGCTACAAATTCAATATAAAATAATTTTGATATTATGAATTGTTGATTAAGTATGGAGATAAGAAAGTTGTTTTGCCTGTCCATGGTCAAATTTTGGCTAATTTGTACGCTGTATATATTTCCTGATTTGTTAACTTCCGTGTTCAAACCTATTCTGGGACCCACCCTATTCAGCAGGCTACAGGAAATATTTTCCCCAGGGTAAAGCTGCCGGAAAGTGAAGCTGACTTTCACACTTCCATGAAGTGACAAGTTCTGAAGTACTCGGACATTTGTTTCTTCTCCACGTGTACGAGTTTCTGGTGCAGTTCTTGGACACTCTGGCAGTTTCAGAGATTCTTTGTCAGTCATCCAACCACCAGGAGGGATCCTGCAAGCACACGACAATCTCTTCCTGACAGAAACCACGAGTGTGTTCAAACAGTTCTTGTTCTTGTGTAGTCAGATAACCTCTGACCTGTTCCTCCTCTTTGCCACATCCTTCGAGTGTTTATGTTCCAGATGTCGGCCCCACACAGTATTGCCCATACAAGATGGAATGCTTGAGTCGAACACTTCGAGGCACTTTTCTGTATCTTCATTTTCTGTCTCTCAATTATTTTGTCATCGGTTGTCCGTTTTCATGCTAGTGTTTCCTTTCATAATGATTTGTTAGTTCGCCCCCTAGTTTTTGCCCCATATTTTGCTGTGGGACTTGTGAAAAAGGTGTAACATAATAAGAAGTGGTCGAAGTTATTTTTCCTTATCCCAGTTTCTAATCTCTGCCATGACAGCGTATGGTTTTGTTGAGTAAAACTTTACGCATTATATATCTCTGTATTTTAGATGAAAGTGGGTGGCTAACTTTACTTTCCAGGCTTTAACCCCCTAAGAAAGATAACCGGGATTCTATGTGAAGACAGTGGTGGAGAAGAAAGACATATTGCCTCTTCGGGTATCGAACTCTGCTCGTCCAGCTTGCAGACGGTTGCCGTTCTTAAATAAATGAACCAAGAGAACAAAAATTTCGCAAATTGACGTGTTTCATATGTGTGGAAAATATGTGAACCTGAGTAAGAGGATGTAACATGAGGATGGAGGAAATAATATAGCCTAATAACGGTCTTCAAGATTTTCGTCTTCTGGGTTGTTGCGCTGTGTAGTCTGGTCGATGTTAACCAACGTTTCAGAGGTCATACTGCCTCCGTCTTCAGGGCGATGAGTATGAAGATTTCTGTCTTCTGGGTTGTTGCGCTGTGTAGTCTGGTCGATGTTAACCAACGTTTCAGAGGTCATACTGCATACTTTGAACAAATTAGAGTGCTTAAAGCAGGCAGCAGCCGCCTGAATACCGAGTGAATGGAATAATGGAATAGGACCTCGGTTCTATTTTGTTGGTTTTCGGAAGCCCCGAGGTAATGATCAAAACTGTCATCAGGGCGATGAATATCTTCATCGCCCTGATGACAGAGGCAGTATGACCTCTGAAACGTTGGTTAACATCGACCAGACTACACAGCGCAACAACCCAGAAGACGAAAATCTTCATACTCACCGCTGTGAGAACCTCAAGTCTTACAACGGTCTTCAAAATTATACACTTCACTCAGTTTTATTAAGATTATTAAACAAAGGATGGACAGGTGAGACATGTAGAACGGGTGAATAGTTGCGAAAAGTAATTGGCCATACTAAATTTGTCTTCAGAATGTATCAAGGGAACAGGATTCTTAGGTTATCTGGATCAGTATGAGGAATAATATTTAAATGGTATCTACACGAGTTGTTAACATGAGTGTTAACTGCATCCAGCTAGTTCATGATACACTATTATGAATTTTACCAGATGAGTAAGTAACAATTTTGAACTGTGGAAGCATAAATCTATTTTTTTTTTAAAAAATTTAACGACACTTTCTCAGCTCCATACTTTGCATAGCGTAAAATGCTGTGGAGAGATTGTCAGTGATGATTTTCTATCGCGATGCAGATACTGTAGCAGAATGTTCCTGGAGTAAGAACACAGAATAATTTCAGTCCGGATAGCAGGTCTCCGTTCTTTTCCGAGCATCTTTTCCGGGACTTGGTAATATGTAACAATATTACAGATCATTAAACTGCCCCATTCTGTTCTCGTCTTGTGAATAGTGAACACGAACCACCACTGGACTCGTGTGTCTGAATATAGGGACACGTTTACGATGTAACATTACTAAATAGACTCACGGTAACATGAGATTGCAAAGAAAGTTTTTGTGTTGGTCGGTCAGTCTCTCAGGTCGAGGCTTCTTGTTATCGTACATCGCGAATGCTGACATTACTTAGGCACAAGCAGAGAGCGAGCAGCGAGGCGCCTCCTGGGGCTTTCAGAATCCCTGTCTGCGGACATGAGTGACGCACTTTACAAGCCGTGGGAAACGAATTCTTTGTCATCGCTTTTTCACAACACTTTTCTGCTACGTTTCTCGATTGTATAAGGGATTATAGACGAAGAATCATATTCGTGTCCGTCCATGTTTCCCCTTTATAACTTTTGAAATAATTATGGATTTTCAGTAACATGCGCTTAACCTTTGTACGTCTTAGTTTTTCTGACATCAATAATACCAACAAAATAGTCACGCGAACTTCTGAGGCTTATTCGACGCGTGTTAGTTTAGGTATTTGGATATACGTTATTAATATACGTGATTTTCAACATAGCTTAAAGTGACATGTATTTTTTGCGTGAAAATGTTGTCATATTAAAATCATGAACTATAGGCCTGCTTCAGATTCAATTATATGAGAAAAACAACTTTAAACATGCTACATATAGCGGACAAACGTCTCTGGTATTGGTTTTGGTATTCATTTAAACAGAACATTATTTCGAGCACGATAATTTATGCCTATCTTTTGTTTCCTTGTCCACATGACCACCGAATATCACGGTCGACAGTTTAGCTACGTAATCTCTGTATGACGTATTTGAATACTGGCTCCAAGGTAGTCTGTTCTCTCTGAGCATTTTTCATTTTCCTCAGTCGCTATGAAAATCCTCAGGTAGTACCATAAAAGAGTCCACGACATATCTGTTATACATCCTCCTATGTAAAGGTATATGGCCTTTGAAGTTGAAAACCATTGGTAAACAATTTAAGAATCTGTAAGTCCATAATTTGTATGTTTAATGGACTCTGGGAGTGTTCTACAAGCGTCACAGTCTTACAATCTGTGCATTAGTGCCTTGTAGGGGTGACATTTTTTCTGTGGTCTGTCGGTTGCTTATATTTTGTATAGCTTCATTATCAGGCATCCACAAACCGTCTCTATTATCCTCGTTGCAAACAGATTTCAGTGACCTGAATTTGATGTTGATTTGTGTCGCGGTGTGTGTGGTTCTGTGAGACTTCATCTAGGGACACTGAGAAACCCCTGAGTTATCATGGACTGGCATCAAGGTGCAGTAAATCTCCCTCGCTATTATAAATGTTGCATTGTCTCTCTTACGTCTCCAGCTGAGGAGAAGGTTCTCCATGCAGAATGGAGCTAAGCAACTGCTCTTAATGCTTAATGTAATATCCGGGCATGTCTGACCACGAGCATGAAAGAACATTGGAGATTGAGTTCAGAGATTTAGACATACACGAATCAGGATAGGCGATCTCCATGCCGGAGATATAACCCGGGATCTTGTTAATAGAATTCATCAATAATATCCGCTAGACCAGGATTTATCCAGCCATCTACACTTTGTTTTTCACTTATTTAACGAAGCTGTCAAAAACTCAGATTAAATAGAGCCGAATGACAGGATGATAATGAATTGAAAAATATATGCAAGGAAGCGGCCGTGTCCTGTTTTAAGTAACTGTCTCAGAATTTACCTAGAGGGAGTGAGGATAATCACTAAGGACCTCAGTTCGGATAGCCGGTCTCTAGGCCAAGATTTGAGTCCTGGACCTCCAGATTTCGAAATAGGAATGCTAAGTATCTAGTCTCGGCATTCCGTGGTTGTATGGGGAAAACTACATGGCTGAACTATAATTCACTATATAAAGTTAGAATAAACTGTTTGCTTTAATTGAAATAAATGAGATGCCAGAATAGGTAATACGTAAGTGTGGGATGTAATCTATCGTTTAAGGATACAGTTGTTCAAATGTGGCGCCGGAATCCTCGATGTCAATATAATCACAATTTTCAAACCATTCTAAAAATGTAGGATTTGAAGTTTTCACGGCGGTGAGTCAGAAGACAGCAATCTTCATTCGAAAAATTCCCGCATAAATTATTTTTGTCGAATAATGTGTCGTAAATGTTGGTATTCTGAGTAGTAACGCCGTGTGAATTTGTATGCGGATGCCCCATTCTTCAGGGTTGATGATGGAGTCAGTACGTTCTTCCGAAACATTAGTACCCATCTACAAACCCACAAAGCATCACAACTCAGAAGACCAACCACGACACTTCACCGCCGTTCGAACCTCACATCTCGAATGTAGTGTTTCTTGTTCCACTATTGCATGTCGTGTCGTCTGGGGCCCTCTCACCGGGTCCCATATGGCGCGGACCCCTGACTCGAGTTCAAAATCTTACCCCCCTAGGCGCCTTGGTTCAGTGATAGACCCCGTACCATTGTCCTCCCCGTGAAATTGCTTGAAGAAGTAAAACGCAGTGTAACATATGTTCGCAAGAAAGACTAATACCTGGGTATTTTAAACATGTCCCTAAATGAAGAACACAGATCTTACCAGAGTGCACCAAACCAACTTTGTGTGTGTCATGGATGAAATAGACCGAGAATAATGTTAACGGAAAAGTAGCCATTTTGCCAAAGCACGTAGAATGCGAGGTTAAGATTATTTGCGCACGGTAGACAGCAGAAAGTGGTCAGTTTCTCGCTCCTATGGTTTTAACCCCGATGCAGAGATACAAATCTGTGCCCCTGCC
Organism: Zootermopsis nevadensis; assembly: GCF_977971745.1. Classification (NCBI taxonomy): domain Eukaryota; kingdom Metazoa; phylum Arthropoda; class Insecta; order Blattodea; family Termopsidae; genus Zootermopsis; species Zootermopsis nevadensis. The sequence goes on from NW_028259142.1 coordinate 15,954,765, forward strand.
GGGAAGCAAACGCTCGTTCTTTCGGCAGAGAGATCATCCCTGTAACTGAGGCGGCGACTCCGAAAGCTAACAATAAATTTCGCGTAGCCACCGTGTTGTTCGTTAATTTACTTTCTAAGGAATATTATTATTATTATTTAGTGTTCTGTCTGACGACAGGTCCATATGAACAGGATCCTTCCATCCTTTTCTCGGACTGGGACCTGTTCATATACGTTCTTGGCAGATGATCCAGAAGTGGTTTGCCATTGCCTTCTTCTGTGTGTGAATGGAGTAATTGTTGGGATGCCACGGAGAAACCGGGAAAGCCCCCGGAGGAAAACTCTGTGTTGCCTAGACCACGGCCTTGCCCAACACAAGTTATAAATTCGGGCACGTTAAATCTGCAGAAGTGGTGTGAAATCTCGTTCCTTGATGATCATACCAACGTGTTAGTTGGTTAAAACATGTTTATGGAGGTAAACACATCTGCACACGGGCATAATGATAGGTAACCACAAATCTATGACAATGTTCGATTTAATTTTCTTAATTTCAACTAAATAAGGGACGAGCGTGCAGGCAGTGTCGGTGTTTTACTGCCACTTGAAACCTATTGTGGACCGAGGAAGCAGAGGAATTAATCTGACTTACACATCTAAAATATATGAGAGTTTTGAAGTTGTATTTTCTTTTATCAAGCTGTAAATCTGAGGAGGGGGTAACCCATCTCTTATGTAAATACCCGAAAGTATAAACTTGAAGGAGTTACCTCCGTTTATCAATTTGGAAATCAGCAGAAATAAACTCTTGGAACAGTAAGAGTGATATTAAGGACAGTTATAATTCTGTGTACAGTCTGATTTTTAGGACTTGACAGATTTCATCTTAATGCGCAGTAGTCGATTACTCCCCACGGTTAATGAAATCGTCGTGCCCGCAATAGCGTACATAAATGGAAACAATAGCACTAGACCCTTGAATTTTTAAGACGATAGTTGTTTAAAACGCATGTGTCTTTCTGAAGAAAATTTGTGCCCAGAACGAAAAATGACGTATTTCTAACTTTATATATTTAATGACGATAACCTGCAAACAACATTCAATGTTTCATGGTGGAATGTACGAACTTTATATGGAGCTTGGTTTCGTTCTTCCGATACCATAAAATCTCCCATATCAGGGGTTTAACATAGCCCTGTCATGCGCAAAGATACCGTACGGATACGTCTAATGGAACCCCGTTGTGAGAACAGAACTTAACTCGTTTCAGTAGCAGATAAAACCAAGAAACATCTTGCATCTTCTGCTGCACCTTCTCAAATGTCGCGCCAAGTAAATCTCTCCTCCCCTGCACTCAGCTGCAACACGGCAAACAAATTACAGACGAAGATAGGGTTTCCGTGATACTTATGCGTAATTACTTGCTTATTTTAAAACGGTAGCACATTCCAAAGAGGTGGAAGTGTGGAGACGCTCGGTTAAAAAAAGACGAGAAACGATCGCGAGATTTTGGGGGAGGAAATCGGAGAGTCGGTAGTCAATGTGAGAAGAATATGTTGAACTGACGAAGCACATGCGTTGTGAGGATATGGATTGAATTACACTGACTCAGGATTATTCCAGTGTTATGCGGTGTTGAATATCTTCGTTATATAACCAGGAAGTCAGCAAAATTTTGATATTAAATTTAAACTTATTTACGCATTGCTTGAAGGTTGTTTCATAAAGTTCTGAGGAGAATATCTGAAAGTAAGAGAGTAGTAGTAACAGAATAATTATAAAATACATAATGAGGAATGTTATAGTATTCTCATTTAATAGAAAGTTTAACCAAAGAGCGGGCAAGACGTGGAACTCGCGTATGAAAACAAACAAAATTTTATTTGGAAAAATCAAAGGAAGAAAGTACTTGGAAGGTCTACGCACAGATGGGATAAAAGTATTAAAATTAATTGCACAGGCTTACAGTAATATGCTGTGAAAATGCTGCTTATGATAGTCCGGTACCGAGTTTATGTGAACATAATAATAATGGACCTTCGGATGCCGCAACGAATTTCTTAAAGAAATAATAATTATAAATTATTCACATACAGTGACGTAAAGTTTTTATTATTTAGTGTTCTGTGTGACGACAGGTCCATATGAACAGGATCCTTCCATCCTTTTCTCGGACTGGGACCTGTTCATATACGTTCTTGGCAGATGATACAGAAGTGATTTGCCATTGCCTTCTTCTGTGTGTGAATGGAGTAATTGTTGGGATGCCACGGAGAAACCGGGGAAGCCCCCGGAGGAAAACTCCGTGTTGCCTAGACCACGGCCTTGCCCAACACAAATTATAAATTCGGGCACCGCCGGGAATCGAACCCGAGACCCCAGGATTACAAGGTCAGCGTTCTAACCGCTAGACCACCGTGGCGGTGACGTAAAGTTAGACTACATTATTATTATTATTATTTTATGGAGAGTATGTTTTTGAACTGAGTAATACCACTAAATTATGCTGGCCTCATTTTTATTTGTTATTGTTGTCTGTAGAGTTGGCAATACTGTGTGTAAACAGTAATGTAAAAACAGTTGTGAACTGATGACAGACTGACATTTGGGCATCTTGTCTGAGTCAGCTAAGGCGAAGGAAAACTCTGTGCAATAAACATGCCAAATTGTCTGACATCTGTAAGCTGATAGAGCCACTCACTCGTGGTTTATGTCCGGGTTGAGGGCGTCACAGTGTCAAGTAAAATAAACACGTAATTGTTTATTAGAGAGAGGCGGAAAAATAGGAAACATCGAACAACTTTTGTATGATGTGCGGCTGACCTTCGAAAGAGGTCGAAACGTTCCTCAGGGGTTATCTTCTTATCGTTAAGTAGTTATTGCCAATGTCAATTTAAATATACATGCACTTGGATTATACTGCAGCGTGCAAGTGTTCGTTGCATTTTCTCGGGAACTGGTGATAACGAAGGCTACATCCTGTTAACCGTGTAACCAACCCTGAGCATACTGTTCGATTTAAAACATTGCAATAGCCTGCCACATATAAAGCACAGTGTGCAAGGTTATCAAAATACTGTTACTTGTCTATAATTGCATAAAGGTTTGATGTTAGCCCTGTATTGCATACATCTTTTTTTTAAACGCAGCTTTTTAAAGTAAGAAAGACTCCTCTTCCTTATTTGTTAGTTAGAATGCTTCAAAATGAAACTTTCCCAACAAACACGGCAATACTTCCAGACGGTCGTGACTCCTCCACAACTTCTGGATGATACAAAAACAACAACAAAACGTTCACCCACACAAAATCATGTTAAGCACGATGTACATACAGAACAACTTCGAATACGATATTAAAAAATACAATAAATCTAGAAGAAAACATCATTTGAAATCTGATAAACATCTGACTAAAAGTTGCATTTAAGAAATTATATTTAAGTTTATATAATTTTATACACCTGAAGATGGTTCATTTAGAACTGAAACATGTCGTGTAAAAAGTGATGTTCTAATGTAAATCGAACATTTCGATAGAGAACATCATTTTAATATATTTTAAATATTTAAATGTTAATTATAGTAATATTTTAATATTTAATAGGAATTTTATGCTGATCAGACTGACAAGGTTTAAACAAATATATATTTATCACAATATGACGCAACATTATCATCTCATTTCCCAACAAATTTCAGTGGTATTTTTAGTACCATATTTAATTGACATCCATATAATATATCACAATGAAACAAATATCTGTTGAAGGTAGTAAATTCCGTTAGATGTGGTGACCTATTTTTGCCCAAATATTTTGTCACACATTTCTATGAAACATCTATAAATCGTCGTCTGTCTGAGAATTACGTCAATCATTATAACAAATATGTCACGTCATACTAACAGAAGCAGAGGTCAGGAGATTCTAGTGACCTGTGGTAAGGTCGAACGAACGACACATTAATCAGTGCTTCCTGCTTTGCTTTCCTTCCAGGAATTGGAGACACTGTCTAGCATTGTATAACTTACATACAAACGTATCTTTGGATATGATAGCGTATTTACATGAAGAAACTTTACGCTACATTTAACTACAGATGAGGACGACATTTTGTGCCAAACGAACTCTAACTGATCTTTTCTCACAAAGAAGTGCGTTCTTTAGATTGACCTCAACAGAATCGCTTTTTCGAACTTGCGTAAGTGACCTCAATGTGTTCTATCTGTTTAACAAATTTTGCAGCAACACTGGGAAATTAGCGATGTCTGGAAAACATGTATTATATCTGCTCTAGGCCTTTAAAACATTACCTTCAACACGCTATTGTTACTTATTGTTATTGTTGCAATGGGGTGAGACTACATCTCTTTGGAATGGTTCCTTTCTCCATCCTCAGAATTATATTTTAGTGAATATGGAGCAGCAGTGGAATGATACTGACATCAGAAACCGTCCGAGGTGCCACTCTTTCACCAAAAATTCCTCGTGGGTTGACCTGGGCGAGAACCCGGGCCCGAAGGGAAGAGACTAGTTGGAAGACCAAGGCGTAGATGGATGTTAAAATGAATTTTAGTAAATATTATTGAGGGTGTGGATTTGATTTATCTGGCTCAGGATACGGACTGGTGTCGGGCTCTAGTGAACCATTGGGTTGCATAAAATAAGGGGATTTTTTGATCAGCTGAGCCTCGAAACGGACTCTGTTTTTTGTAGTTAGCTATTAACTATAGTTAAATAGTGATTAAATCAGACGGATATGGGCTTTAAATAAAATCATTCGACAGATTTTAATACAACCCCCTCCTCGAATACTAAATTTAGTTGAAATCCGTTGAGTATTTTCAGCAATGGTACATATATGCGGCGTACAGTGGCGACACTGTGTGCATTTACTTATTCAGGGACGTAGGCCTGTAGTCCAACTGCATCCTCACGAAAAGAGAAACCACCATTTCCTTGGTGCCAAATAAAGAAAATCCCACACCAATTGTTGAATGACTTGTTTCTATAGTAACGCACTGTATGTCCGCCCTGGTAATTGATTTCACACAAGTTCAGTTTATTTGTAGCCGGACGATGACAAAAGACTGCAGTGACCCTGTTCAATTTGTTGCGGCGTATAGCCTAGGACCCGGGCACGCGCCAGGATGATGGCCCTCTTCATTAGTCGCGCGCGGTCCCAAACTCCCAGGGACGTCATCACTCTGTGGGCGGCGCTCTGAAGAGATGCTGCCCGCTTTAACGTTGACCAAATTGATCAAGTTGTGATTATTATTTAGGCAGTAGGCCTAATTATGTTCGTCCGCCTTGCTCTGTCTACTATTTCCTTCTCTTTTGCATTTGTTTCTGTCTTCGTGCCTTTACTGTCTTCTTCCTCTCCTGTATCAGCATAAAGCTTCAAATTCGTGAAGTCTTATCAGCAACAGTTAAATTACTATTCTTTTTCTGTTATCTTTGTATTCTTTGCTTTCCCTTTTCGTCACTCTTCTTTATCACTGTTTGAAATTCGTCCACATTTATCACTATCAAGTTCTTTTACTCGTTTATTTTGTGTTCTTTGTTTGTTTGTTTGTTTATTCTCTTCTTGTCTGTCATTTTGTTACATCGTCTTTCAACTGCCTGACAATCATTTTCTTTTCCTTCTAGTTATTCTGTTCTTTCGTCATGCTGCCAGAGAATACGCGTGTTCCTTCCCATTTATAGGCTGAACAGAACTTAGGACAGAAAAGGGTAGGGACGTTTACAGCACAGCAGATCACGAATCAGGCCCCTTTCGTGTCATGGTATAAGGAATTAAATTCACTGTATGGCTTTTCGATTATTGCATTTTGGACTGTGTAGAAATTAATTTTATGAACAAAACGTATTTGACTTCAGATGTCCTAAGGAAAGGAACTGCTATTTTGTCCATATAAGTATTTCTGACCATATGACTACTTACTAAGCAAGCTCTCATTTTCTCGTGTGCTGCTTTCATCTCGTCGGATCTCTGTTGTACGTCGTTCTCTTTAGTGTTTGTTCCTCTCTGCTTGTTTTTAACGACACTCTACCAGTTACACTCGTAGTAGTTATTGGCTTATACCGTGGAAAAGCAGAGTGCATTCGCAAGGACGTTGAGGGAAGCTGTCATTGTATATTTTAAGTTATTATTCCACAGATTTCCTAATGGTAACTGAAGAAAACTACGAAGAATCTCAGTCTTGTTAGTAGGTAGGCAGAGGTGTTCATCAGGACCAATACACCTCGACTTTATGGTTACATCATTGGACGAATCCGATTCTGGTACTACCATTGTGTAGGACTTGGCTTGTTGCTGACGTTCCAGAGGCCATACTGCCTCCATTAACAGAGGTGAAATGTGGAAGATCGGGAAGTAGCTAGTTCACATCAGCCCTGATGATGAAGGTAGTATGGCCCCCTGAAATGTCGATAAGAAGCCAACTTCTAACGGTGCCAGCATGTAGATGCAAGTGGCTAATATTTTGAAAGAGTCTGCGTGTTCCATTTTTGTTTAAAACATGGAGGTGGTAGTAGCTCCAAAAAGTTTTGTGCTCTGGAACCAGAAGCCAGTGACTCAGAAAACAGCATATGGAGGGAGGAAGTCCTTGGTGGTGCGTCCATTGTGCCACGTGTCATGGCTGGTGAAAGCCGTGATGTATGGACCGAGGAGGGAGATGACAATGGAAAGAGATACCAAGATGTGTGGCAATAAATAAGATGAATATGTATAGTCATATGTGCGAGAAGTTTGTAAAGCCTCTCTCTCGCACTCAAAAGCTCTCTTATAGCCTCTCTGTTTTTCTATCTTTTGCAACCGAAGCAACGTTATTGCATAGAATATGTCAGCATCATGTTAGTGATTCCAAGTTTTGTGGGTAACGAAAGCTTTGTGTATTAATTTAAAAACGGATAGGCCCCGTTCACGTACACGATAGCTGAGAAATGCGTCATACTGCGGTTATTTCATCTGTTCAGATCCATTTAGTAAGTTAGTCTCACTGGCGGTAACGCAATGCAAATGTATTCGGGAGTCACGTGGTTCGAGTCTCGACTGGATTGCCAGTTAACATCACTGAATTTTTCGTCAGAGCACTGGTGGAACACTATGAGCCGGGATAGCTCAGTCGGTATAGTGACTAGCTACGGGCTGGACGACCGGGGTTCGATCCCCGACGGGGGCAGAGGATTTTTCCTTAGCCTCTGCGTCCAGACCGGCTCTGGGGACCACCCAGCCTCCTCTACAATGGGTACCGGGGTCCTTTCCCGGGGGTAAAGCCGGCCGGGGCGTGATGCTGACCACTCACCCCCATCTAGTGCCGAGGTCAAGGAAGAGAGGAGCTATAGCTCCACTCACCCCAAACGCCTACATGGCGTGTAGTGGGACAAACTTTACTTTACTGGTGGAACACTATCACAAAATAGTGCAGGACTGTGCTTCCTGGGTAATGAACGGTAAACAGACAGTTTTCATGACCTTTTGAAGTCTCTTCACTGTCGTAACCGGATTCTAAAACGACGTAAACTTAAGCTTGTCTCCACTGTGCATTGTCAGTACAAACATAGAAACAGATAACAGATGAGCTGAATAGTCGGAATGTAGAAGAAATAAATGTACCGTGAAGCAGATCATAGACCACAGAGTCGAAGGGAAATTAAAATTACCACACGGTCATCTTACATCCAAGATCATCCATCATTATCACCAACAGTATAGTCAGTCACGACATTTGTGAACACAGACACAATGTGGTATATAAACAATTGACCACTTCCATACCAATAAAATATCTGGTCTCTTATATAAATTACACAGAGGGAAGGAAAAAAGATGTCATTAATCTTAAAGAATTTCCTGCATGTCACTTGCAAGGCTCAGAGCACTATTGAGATATTGTTAATGTGACAATTATGTTAATTAGGGACTGCTGGTTAAGGGTGGATCAGATTGCCATGAAATTCTTTTCTTTGCACCAGTATTTATCTATTTTTGTGCGTGTACATGACCATAATATAAGCTGCTTTATTATGCGCGTTGCTTCTGTATAGTTCTTTCGTGACACGTACCCTTCTTTGACAATAGTACGAGACTTAGAAATCAAACTTGCGGTTGTGTCATTTATATTATCTTTTGTAAAACGGTTGTCCTGTTCTATTTATATCAAATGCAACGCTGAACAAATGAGTGGGGAGTGTCCAATGGCACGCGTCGTGAGAGTGGGTCTGTGATTGCAAGTGATATGAACATTAATACTTAATGTCTACAAATCTCCAAGTAGTTTGACGGGATCAGTTTGCAATATTCAGTGTGGGCGGTGCTAGAGGGGGGTCTTTCTTCTATATTGCTATAATTTACATTTAAAAAAAGTTTTGACGCAAAGGACGAAAGAAGATGAAAGAAGAGAGGTACTGTAATTGAAAAGTCGTGGGAGGTCTGCTGTGCAGGATAGATAAATATGAACGTGTGTTCGGTTTACATACTGGTAACCCTCCATAATACGTCCTGTGCAGTAGTTCGGTTTATATGTAGTTTGTTTAGTAAGCTATAGCACAGTCGGCAAATGAAGGGGTGTGAACGGAATAAAATAGTCAGTGTCTCCCCCCCGACCCGGAAAAAAGTATGGTTAGGGTTGGTATGGGCATGGGTGAATATTAAAAGAAGAGATGATGGGGAGACATAACGAGAGAGCATTAACTTTAGAGAGGGGGTAGGTGACAGGATGGGAAATCATGAAAGCACATTAAGGGTTGGTGTAGGGAGGATAGGAAAGAGGGATGCAGTAAAAGAGAATCACAATAAAAAGTAAGGCATGGGAGAGTGATAGAAGTAGTTTATTCGATCCCAAATTAGTGGAAGGATGGACATTCGTTGCCGGAGACCATATAATTTCCCTCAAATGAGCTGTGCAATTTCTAATTGGTGCTCTAATTACCGGACAGAAATTGAAAGATTGAGTTTAGTTTCCCAGAGAGCATGAAATGGGCGGGCGAATGGGCGACTCGACTAATAGATTCGCCTTGGTTCTTCTTCGATCGGCGATGGATGGATGGCGTTCTCCCCTTTGTGATTTGAATACGAACAGTAGCGGTTTCTTTTGTCTGTTGAATCTACTTGTTCCGTCCACAGTTTAATTGGCTTGATTACGAAGACTCTAATGACGGTCCATTCTTAATGTTTGGAAGTCTATTTTGGGGCTAAGAAGCTATCGCCATCCTAATTCTCTTGTTCAGCGGTTTGCTTCGTACGAGCAGACGAACAGTAAAAATTCAGATTAATATTCGAGGTTCGAATAATTTCAGAATACTGAGATATGAGACTTATTTCTCAATAACCTCACAATTATCAGAAAGGCCTATACAGCATACGAATGCTCGTGCGCGTAACCGTCTCTGTCGCCGTACTGTAAATTTCGTCGACCCTTCGGCATTCTGACAGTACATACACAAAACGCGGTCACACACTTTATGGTAGCCTGGGCTTCCCCAAACTTTCTTAAGTATGAATGTGTGCTTACACATCGAGAAAGAATCAAGTTATTTGCCTCGAACTCCGCAAACTTATGCTTTGGAACGAGGTCAAAACAATTGTTGGGACATGTAGCAGGCGTAGGACAAATGTTTAGCTGAAAACTCTAAAGATAACACTCGAGGGTCCTAGGCGTAGATGGGAGGATAATATTAAAATGTATGTTAGGAAAACAGGGTATGAATTTATGAAACTAATTTATTTGCCTCGGGATAGGGTCCACTGGCGGATTTTGTGAACTCAGTAATGAACTTTTGAGTTTCATAAAATCGGGGAATGTCTTGAGCGAATATAAAGTTTTCAACGAGGTCCAGTCAGATACTTCTTGTTACTTAGAATGAAGGACAGACCATAGTATAAGTGTCCATTTAGACCTAATCTATATTTCTTGTAAATTAATTCTAATTAAATAACCCTATTCCATCAGAAACGAATTTTGTAATGACGCTGATATAAATGGACCGGCCCTCTATCAGTTTTTTTAACAAACTAACTGCTTAAAAAGCCAACCATCGGACATTAAGAATGGTAAAAATACTACCGGTTTTGATGTGGTGTCCTCATTTGAAGGCAAACAGTGACTGTCTAAACGCTCACAAAATAAGGAAGATGCTTGTATTTTTTATAGGTGTATCACTTTTCATTGGATGGAAACTGGTGTTTGGCGACCAAGTATCGGTGAGTGACTTACATTACTCTTATAATATTATTCCATTAATATTGTTTTGTGACATGACACGCTGTAACACTTTTTCCGATTAGGTCTTTGGTTACACAAATAGTGAGATTGTTCGTGAAGTTCCCGTAGACTAGGAAAGGATGTAATTGCCTTATAAATCCCCTTAATATGTACCGTCAATGCGACGTGGTTTCTCGTAAATATCTGATAGACTTGTTTTCGGTTATTATCTTAATGTTAGCCACGTATGTGAATTACGAAAAAAAAATACTGCTGTTAATTTTATGCTGATTTAAGATATCACCAGCATAGTTCATTGTTACATATTTTACACTCTGTCTAATGTTGTGGCCGACAAGGATGTTCATACCCTGCATGAGTTCTCACTAGGTCTACTATAAATTCCGTCAAAGGTGACTGATTTATTACCTTAATATAGGCCCATGCTTATTTAAATTTGCCTAATTCACATTTTCTGTTGCGGTTATGTCCAGAAATTACTTAGGTTGTACGCATAATACAATAGTCCCCGCTAAACTTAACATTTTGGTCATAATAGACGCAAAAGTTTCTCAATTATTTCCACATTTATACAACTGAATGAATGTTGTAACAGCGCCATAATTCTAATTGGATGAAAGATTTGATCAAGACTTAACTAAATAATGTTTCAGTTGGCATTGCTATGTGGTATTAGTTTCACAAATATCCACTTCTTTCCATCTATGATAACAATTACGAATTTATAATTAATTAAATACACTAATAAATTATCCATATAATTTGGTTTTTGTAGAATCTTCATATCATTATCCATCCTTTAGCTTCATAACAAAACATTGGATCTGCGATAGAGTGAATTCATTTTCATCACAGCCCACAACCAATTCTGTTGTGAGTCACTCCGATCCACATAGTTTTTGCACGAGCGATAGTAATTTTCTCTCCTCGGTTTGTTAGCGAACTGACACGGTGTGTTCAGAGCTCTTATTTTGTTGACAGATTTTAGTGTAAATTATTTATGCTGTACTTAGTTGGAACCAAATAATTTACGAGCAAGCTAAAATTGTCATCTGTTGGCTACATTGATTGACCAATGTGACAAGTATAATAGCTCTAATTAGACGAAATATGTACTGGTAATTAGATATCAATAATATTCACTAAATGTTTTAAGCTTAAGATAATTGATAACATTTTGTGTTAAAATTGTCGATTAATCTGATATGTTCTTCTTATTGCTGTTTCTCACGGCTACAAGATTTATGTTGTCAGATATTGACCGACGTTTTAAAGGAGCTTGCTGCCTCCATCATCAGGGCGATTTTGACTAGTTTAGCCGTTGTTGGTATCTCAAGAAGAACATTTCTCCATGAACTTCTTTATTTGTAGGTTATGTTGTGTGTGGGTGGTTGTGACATTGTCGATTTTAACTCCATGTGAGACGTTAATTTCTAGTAATTATATTTATGGACTGTACAGTGCGGGGTAAAGAGGGTGCCGAACTTCGAAAAACGCTGTCGGGCCATCGGGAGGGAAAGGTTGAGAACCAGGGACAGACTTACAAACGCATTACCCTCTCGTTTGAAGACGCGCCGATAATGATACAGTTTAAGTGAACGCGGTACTCCTTACAGTTTGAGGGCTGTATGTCCAAAATGCAGAGAATTCTCCGAACAAGTTAACAGAGGCCGCACAGCAAAGCCGAACACTGGTCGTTTATTAAATTACCGGCTACATTGTAGCTCCACCTACTGGACAACCACGCCCCATTCGTATAGCTGAGTGTATCAAACAAAAATATACCCCCCCCCCTTTACGAGGACTAATACAAAAAAGAAAAACGAGAAAACAAAACAAGAAAACACGATTGGGCGGGGCTTGTTGGGTAAAAATTAGTGCTCCATAAACACTAGGCTTGTCACGTGATCAGTCACCCCTGTAATGCAACCCCTACAAAAGGGGTGGTAACGGACTAGGCGGTTTGGAACATTACTGTAAATGGTTTATTGAAATTTGAATCCTTGTTTACTTGTCTCATTCATTTTCACGCCCAACTGCAGCCCCCCCCCCCCCTCCCCAACAGGTTTTGTGGTCGCTGGAACAATACGTGTGTGCAGGACATTAATACTGAAAACTCTCACTTTGCCGGGGCTCAAACCGTGTAACGTGTAATACATTACTGTCTCCATTTTTCATTAGATGTGATTTTACAATGTAGAGTCTGATTTGATGGTTTTAAACTGTGGGGATAAAATTTAAATTACGCTCTGCTGTAAACACGTCACAATATTAAAACTGGATGCACCAATGACTATGACGTGTTTTTCTAGCTGGAGTAGGCCCCTAAAGAAGGTGGTAATATTGTGACAACCAGGACTGTTCAATCAAGGGACCGATGTCTGTGGCTGATCGTCTAGTACATTTGTATGTAGCCTGACGTAGGGGTGTCCAAGCTTCGATAATTGTTGTTGGAGTCGTGGAGTGGGATGTTATGAACGTTTAAGTTTCTTAACAACAGGGAAGTTTTTAAAATTTTAAAATATCTCGACTTTCCAGGAACAGGGTTAAATTCATGACGACTGTATGAAGTTTAGAGATTCGATTATTGCCTGTGTTCATCTGTGTACGAACGTAGGTATGTATGTACGTTGGGGTCGAAGTATCGAATTCTGCTTAGAATATGAATGACTGCCCTTTCTGTGTGAAATATATCCCTTAACCGTGATGGTGAAAGCCATTTTGATATTCCAACGAGTTTCACTGCACTAGAGTGTTTGATTAACGTGTAACTAAAGCCAGGGTTACTTTAACACCTATTGGGTACGTGCCACAGCACAGCGTTATGAGGTCAGATCATTCATCACACGGAATGCACACAATAAAGTCGTTTAATGCTATGCCCCATCTTGTAATGTAACCAAAAGGGTGGGAAAATAGCTCAAGAGTACCAACCTTTACTAAAATTGTTCATGCTCAGTAACTGAACTAAATCACTGTTACCACATATTCTCACTTTAACATACAGTTAACACTAATTCAGAAACTATGGTAACAGCAGTGAGATCTTGTTCAGGTCTGTTTCGTCATCTCATCGTCCTCAGTATTTTTCATGTTTATTTGTAAATTATGTTTCTTTCATAACGCATTTCTTCAGAATAGCCATTTTAATCAAAGTTTTATTGTTGACTGAAACTCTTTACATTACCTGTAATGCTGTGCATCTGTCAGAGTGTAATGATAATGACATGTACCACTTGCTTTAATAAACAGTTACTCTGCGTTTTGTCCACAGAGTGTATTTATGGGTTTTGTATGATTCTCGCCGTAAACAGGGATTATTTACCGAAACAATACTAACCGGCTGATGATTGTAATGTAAACGTGTTTGTTTTCTTTGTGGTATGGACTGAATTATTAAATACAATTTAAACGAAATTCGGTTTCAAGGGGTTAAAATGTTGTCATTTGGTACAAATTGAATGCATATTGCAGTAACTTCTAGGCCTGTGCGGAAAATGGCAGGCACATTGAAATATGGAGAATCAAATAGACATTGTTTTCACATCCTACACATACTCATGGCCACAACTTTCTTGTAAACTGGTGTTCCTTACGACGAAATTCAACAAATTATTACATTTAATATCAATATCTTTTGCCCGAAAGCTTATCGTATATGTATGCTGTTTCGTCATGTTTAACAGAAACTTCCTGAATTCAGTATCTTCAATAGGACTCAAAACCAGGACTGTTTTCGACTTTATAACCTTTGTTCCTGTAATCTTCCAGACGAAACAAACTATTTTGTTGTTTGTTCCGCTCTCTGTCGCGTTCACTTACACATCTTCACTGGGACTGTAACCCAGTACAGGTGTCGGGGTCATAACCGTGCCCTGGTTTTTCAGTCCGAAACAAAGAACTTTGATCGAGGTGCCATTATTCTACCGTGCTTAGTTTCCGAGATACAGATTACACGCACCGGGACTCGAGATCTGGAGTTTTAATATTTCTAAAATGTCTTCCTGGCTTTGAGGAACAAGCACGCAATTTTTGTTGCATGTCGGTATGTTCATTCTCATACTATAACCGTACGTACACACACACACACACACACACAATTGAAATCTTTTGTATAAGGTAACGTTTCTGTGCGTCCCTTGAATGAGATATTGAAGCATATTTCAATGTTTCAGTACGTGTGAAGTATTGAGAAACTGCACATGAGCTGTGTGTGCTATATCCACAAATTTAACACCGAAAATACAAAAAAGAAATCCGTCGTTGTGCCTTCTCTTATGCAGTTTAATAAATTCAAATATCCACTGTTTATGTCCGTATGCCACATTTTTAAATTATGCTCTCATCCATGCCTTTAAGTTTTGCGTTTTTCCATGTTAAAGATTTCTCGCCAAAACTGCTTATTTATGACTAGTCTGTGACACTAGAACACGAAAGTTCTTCTGTACTAACACTAAAATAGCACTTGAAATGAATAAGGACTCCATTGGGCCCAGTCCTGTTCGTTATGTTCGTATTACTTCGTCTTATTTCTTCAAATCGTCTCATTTGTAGTTTATGTTACGAAAATTCTAAGTATGTTAATACTTTCTCCTACTCAAGTACATGTCCAACCTGTCCTCAACTCATGACAGACTCCTTGCTTTGTCTGCCCAGAAAAGACAGCCTACATAAAATTAATTAAAACAGGCTTTTTATTTTTTATTTGTAGTGTTCTGTCTGACGACAGGTCCATATGAACAGGATCCTTCCATCCTTTTCTCGGACTGGGACCTGTTCATATACGTTCTTGGCAGAGATGATCAGATGTGGTTTGCCATTGCCTTCTTCTGTGTGTGAGTGGAGTAATTGTTGGGATGCCACGGAGAAACCGGGGAAGCCCCCGGAGGAAAACTCCGTGATGCCTAGACCACGGCCTTGCCCAACACTAGTTATAAATTTGAGCACCACCGGGAATTGAACCCGGGACCCCAGGCTTACAAGGCTAGTGTTCTGACCGCTAGACCACCGTGGCGGTAAAAACAGGCTTATATCAATATAAATGTCTAAAGCCTATATCAGAATTTCTAAATGGCTAGGCCATGTCTCTGTCCAATTAACAGACTGGCTTAAAATCCATCCAGTGACGTCACTGCCTATCAACGTATCGAAGCATGCCAATGAACCCAACAGAATAAACACGTTTAAGTCGTGTTGTAATTGTCTATGTTTGCTTGTTCAGATTAGGTTTCAGTTACAGTTGTGTGTGTTGCCTTGTGACCTCTCTCATTTTAACCGCTGCGATCTAATTAATATGATAGTTACATAAGCCACCAATGCTCTAACGTAAGGGTACTCATTGTCCGGCTAATGTTGATACTGGAGAAGCCTGTATTGTCTTTTCATTTGACAAATGTCGGATGGGGTGGTTATTATTGTGTTGCATGCTGGTCCCCATGTCAGCTTATCGGGGATGGGGGTTAATCCTGAACGCGTGTTGCTGGCTGATTTGACACTTTCAGAATCCCTCCTTGAAACACCCCGCGCTTTCTTCATCTGCCAACCCCTCCTTTTTCCTGTTTTTCTCCAATCTTGCACCCCTAACCCCAACCTTACTTGTGACCTCTCTTCCCCTTTATCAGTCATCCCAGAGGACGGTTATTATTATGCAGATCAAATATTGATCCTGTATAAGACGAGGCTCAGATCAATAGAGCGAGCAGTCTGCATCGTTCCATGGCCCCTCTACTTCTTCTAGTAATATAAACGCGATGAAAATAATATTTTATGTAAATCTTGTAATATCTGTTGATGAAGCTCTCACCCAGTGCAAGTGTGAAGGCAGGGTGGCTCTGGTGTACAGTGGTGCTCAAAAGTAAGTCATCACTTCTCCAACATTAGAATTACAAGAAGCAGGAAAAGGAATCAGATTGATTTGTTGCTGTGTTGTGTAAGTTATTTTCATGAGAAACGTCTTTCGACGTAAGATATATTGGAGAGAATTTTACATAGAGGATTAGAATGACCTCACTCTTCACTTAATATCATTCGGATGACGAAGTCACGGAGGATGAGATTGGCGGGGTATGTGGCATGCGAAAGGAACTTTTTTTTCGGAAAGCCACAAAGGAAGTGAGCACATGGAACACTTGGTCTTCGATCTGTTCTTTTCAGATCACCACCAAAATCACATGGTCATAGTTCTCTTTTTTAGTATTATTATCACTGCTGCTACCACTATGATTGTTATGCCCCTAACTACGTTTCCATCGTTTGTGTATATATATATATATTTGTGTTGAGTCAACCGAAATCAATTTACCCCTCCATGACCACCCGCGCACTACAATCAAATTGACTCATCCCGTTTAATACCGACTTCATATCCCCCCACCCTTCTCCGTTGCGCCCTTGCATCACCTTTTAATCAAAGCGGATTGGGTTACGCCCCCTCCCCCATCCAACCCCCATGACCATTTACTGGGTGCGTCGTGTGAATGATAATGGAATGTGCGAGCGCGTTCAATTGCGGGCCAGCTCCTTCACTGCGCAGTGCAAGCTATAGAAAGTAAAGTACAGTGTCATGTAAGCAAATGGTTCACAAGACAGACGTCGCTTGTTGACGCGATATACAACCTGAGATCCGCGATACCTACGCAGACCGTTCTAATTTCGTGCACAGATCTGTAGTTTAGCCAGGTGAGAGTTTAGGTTTTTTACGATGGTAATTATGAAGATGGATTTTGTCTGAGATGTCACTCCGTGAGATTGTCGCCCTGATTACGGAGACCGGAGGCCCCTCTCAATCGGTGGTAAAGTACCGGACTGGCGGCACAACGTTCCGGAAGACAGCAGTTTTTATAATTTTGCCAGGCGTGTTGTGTCGATAAGAAACTTACTTCAAAGGAAAGCCGATTAAGGTTTTTGAGGACGGGGTGCTGATGAGAATATTTGGATCTGGTAAAGATGAATTGACAGGAGAATGTTAGAGAGGTGCTTCTCAATTTGTCCGACAATTATTTAAAATAGTCCGTTTTTATAAACTTTGCATAAGATATTACTTTTATTAAGAAAAAATGTTTCGTTGTCTATATTACCGGCTTTGAAACTTTCGCGGCGAGTGCAATCAATAAAGTCTTCTCGGGCAATCAGCCGCGTTAACTGGTTACCGTAGTAAACCGACGTTTCGGGAACCAACTCTGTCCCCATCTTCAGGGTTCTGATGTGACTGAATCCTCGAGTCGCCAAGGAGGCTTCCGAGGATCAAGTCATATTAGAACCCTGAATATGGTGACAAAGTTTGTTGCCGAAACGTCGGTTTACTACGGTAACCAGTTAGCGCGGCTGATTGCCCGAGAAGATTTTATTGGTCTATATTACCATCTTCAAACCGTAAAAACCTGTTAGTTACAATGTTTTATATATAACGGATTTTGAAGCATGGAAGTTTGTGAGGCAAACACCGAAACATGTTGCTTCAATAAAATTCATGTGTTATGTAACGTTATGCATACACACTAAACGTTTACAGGTATAAAGTGAAAATGCAGGCTAATTGTAATATTGGGCATTGGAAGTAGTGGACCTGACATTTGTGATTCCTACTCCATGAATACGGATAAGATACCTGATGGTACAATCTCAAAGAATTCTAGACCTCGGCACGTGTGTTTATAAGCGTCTTCCCCTATTGCTCCACCCCCGGAGAAAGGTTCTCTTTGATGGACACCAATTGAGAATATTATTCTTATGGTAATAGTATCCGCCTTGAATATATGCCATACTGCGCACGCAAGTGATGGCTGGGATGTGGAGCAGTCGGGCGTATTGGTGCTAGCTTCTGAAGTGAGTGGTGTCCATATACACCCCGAAACAGACTATCGTCTCTCCCATTTACATTACCTTAGTGTTCATTTCCCTCAGTTGTTAAACGAGATTCACAGATCCTGTAAACTCTGTACAGAACTGGAAATTAAAATAAATTTATAATATTTTTCTCCACCGTTTGAAGCCGAAACTCATCTAAATAATATTTAAGAATTCAGTTGCATATCTTAGAGTAGAGACAGCACTTCACAGTTACAAAGATATACAACACAATCTGGCAAAAATGCATGTTATCGTTTGTTAAAGAAGTTGGTATATGTAGAAGTTAAATTAGGCTGTATATTTCTGTCAGGCTCCGGGTCTATGTTCAGTTACGAGGAACAAATATTTAACTAAATCTAAATTAACAATGTGAAATTTAGTTTCCCGAAGAAATACATTTTGTTTCAGTAGTAGTAGTAGTAGTGGTAGTATTACTATTAATAATAATAATAATAACAACAACGAGAAACTATATTCTAGGAACATCATACATCATTCGAAAGATGCTCATGTAAAATATATAATAATGCCTCATGCGAAATCTGTTTAATGCATGTAACACTTTTTTAAAAAAACAAAATGTATTTCAAAAATAGCTGCTTCGCTATGTACCTCAGGGGCAAGGTTTGTCTCAGGTACTTAGAAGTACGTACCCTGTAAAATAGTGAAAAGCTGTAATACTAATATTGCAGAAAATATTTTTGATCCTAAAACCTGAAATATAAAGACCACTTTGTAGACCAATGCGTAGATCGAAGTTTAGGCGTAGCATTTATAGAAATTTATAAGGAAAGAGGTTGTAAACTGAATTCATGTGACTTAGGACGTGGTGCAGAGGCTAATAAAGACGATAATGAACTTGAACATACTGAGAATCGAAGCAGGTCCTTCGGAATACGACACAGGTTTTCCAACTACAGGACCACGACAACTAAAGCGTCGCTTTGAATTGGTTCAGTTTGCGATGAACACAGTTCTTGTTTTTTTCCAAATCACGATTGGATTAAGGAAGCCCATCTTGGACAGGGTGTGAAGTGATAGATAGAAGAGGCACCCTCTTGGACAGAACTCTAGTGGCTACCACACCCTCTTGTGTGAACAAAGAGGGGACCACTGGAGGTGCTTGTCAGACTCTGTGGGCGGGAACCACTGTTCCATGCCGCTCGTACGAGTAACAGGGGTTCATGTACACCGGAATGGACGTGCCGGCGAAGTATGGATATTATGCCACGTCTTTGGGATATTAGCCGAGTTATTTCGCTGGAAACATTTCACTTTAACAATTGGAAAAATAAAGTTGATGCTTTATCCTCAATACTTTTTAAATTCTGCTCTGGAATGGGCTGTCAGGGTATTAAGACATCAGAAATATTGATATTAATGACCTTATTCACGTATTGAATACTGGCGACGTTCGTTTGTTAGCGACTATGTTTAAGTTATCTGCCATAAAATAATTCAGAAATTATTTTACGAGTTACTAAGTAAATCGTTGTTCAAGAAGCGAAGGTACATATTGACTGGCCTAATAAATTAGGAAATATAACCAAAATTTATGTAAACCTTATAAATCACCTAAGATTGTTTAGAAAGTTAAGTAGGCCTGTTGGGACCAATAGAGGCCTACTAAGAAATAGAAATAAGATTGATTAAATTATCTGACGGGTGAATTCGGGAAGTGCTTAGTATAATAATCAAATAAAAAACTAATCATTCAGTCTGTTTTTTGAGCATGAAGATTAATCGGTCACGCCGTTGGCCTCATGTTGGAATCGGCCAAGACATTCCACAGTTGTTTCCTATGCTTCGGCTGGGTTCTTCTTCAGGGTTCTTGAAACTAATTATAATGCGTGATGTGTCTCGTTGAATATGGTCTTTGTCGAGGGTTACGTGACGGGTGAGTGCCAACCAGGGCAAGGTTATACAGAGGATTGAAAGAGAAGGTTTTCCGATGAAGGGAGAGATGATTTAGAAAACCTTATTGGACATTTGTAGTAATTTTCAAACTAAGACATTTTCACTGACGTCATGCAACAATTATCGAGCAACTTGGTAAGACCTAACCCAAGCAATTCCGCACAAACACAAAAATATGCGTTTTCTCAAACGCATGTTTCCAGATATCCTATAGGCTACAAGAATTCTCTTCTGTTGGATACGATTAAACATTTAGTGTTTCGAAACAACGTGAAAATAAGTTAGCGAGGCTCTGCACACAAAGGTTCTAGAACAACAAGCTGTTTAACAAAAGTGATAAATATGTAGCGCCGATAAATTGTGCCTGGTACAAAGGCAGGTATTATTCATTCGTTTGTTATTACTATTTATGTTGTAAGATGTAATGTGAATGGACATGTTGAGTAAAGTAGAAAGCAGTATTTGTAATTTATGTTATTCTTTTAATATCAATGTTGATTTTCTGCCGATAGAATAATTGGATTATTCGCTATTCTGTTAACTAGCGCAGATGTAACCATGTAGGAAGGAAACCGCTTTCTTTCGTCTTTTGTTAAATATATACAACACTGGAAAATGTTTTAAATAAAAGCTGGAGGCTATAACTTAATGAGATTTACTTCGTGTTACGTAAAAATTTGCGACAGACCTATAATGAGAGATGTTTAAAGGGTAAAATTCTATTTTTACTGTAATTATAGAGGTCTTAAGCTTTATAGTCGAGTGATTTAGACCATGTATTATATTTTCTCTACATCTTTAACGCTGACAAGCTTGTACGAAATTTAGTTGAAACCTGAAAAGTCAGAGATTCTATGCGAACACGATCTCTCCATTTTCCTCCTATGCGCCTCTGGTAAAGAAGACACTTGTTTATGGTTATAACTGTCTCTCTGGTTCTAGAACCTGGAAACTCTGAACCGCTATTGCCAACCTGCGCTACAGGACACTATCCTGTGCAAGTTTCGTCCTCACATTCCATATTCTGATATGCATCCTTAATATTATACATCCATCTACCTCTAGGTTCTCTTCCAAGCGACCGTTTTCTATGCAGCTCCCTTACCAAAATTCTGTATTCATCTCTAGTGTCCTCCTCCAGCCCCTCCGTTTCCATAATAATTTAGTTTAATTCTTCAGTGCAATGCAGCAACAGCAGATGGTGTATCAGCAATTTTAATAACGGTAATATTAATAAGAACACTAATAATTGCATAAGAGGGAAACCATGGTATAAGAGACTTATAAATCGGATTTAAGAGTCGTAATTTTTGGTGTGCTTCTGTTTGAGTGGTGGTGTCAGAGAGAGCCATACACCACTTCTCCTTCTACATAAATCCAAAGTCTTCTTTCAATACGGCGTCGGAGCTGCTGTGCGATGGGATTGTGACCCCTAACAATATGTTATTGGATCACGGCGCTACACCACCAGCTCTCGACAATATTGGATCAGAGTGAAGTGACCACACCAAAGACACAGGGAGGCCGCGAACTCAGACCCAGGAGGAAGCAATGACGGAGAGGAATAAAGAGATAGGAAGAAAGAAGGGAAGGAAGTATGGAAGGATGGAGGAAGGACAGGAATGAAGAAAGTGAAACGGGACAAAAAGGTCAAAGGAAGACTTAGAGAATAAGAAAAAAAAAACGTTTCTGTGTCTCGTAAACTGCGAAGTAATACAAAATACAGATATTTCATGTCTTAATGTAGCTCAATCGTGCATCCTTTCTTGTGGCTATACGCTTTAGCCAGATAATGAGATTTTGTATTGACTGAATTGTCGATGGACTAATCTATGGATGTAATTTAAGAACGCTCTAGAAATGAGGCCTCTATCCACGATAGTGCATTTAATAGAATGTTGACGCACGACACACAATATATTTGGTGTCTCAGATGTGTGAAGTGGGTCATTATGATCACTCACCGGGGCTTAGATTCAAATCGTGGTGCTTAGGCCCTCCTTACTCTGTAAGTTCAGGTGACTCGCGTTACACGCATTTCTGAATCCCCGTTTTCGCATTCCGCAGTTTTATTTCAGTATCATAGGAGTATCCATATCCTATCCGCGGCCGCAGTAGACGGTGCCGCACAGGCTCACTGGGTTGCACGCGGTTTCACTACAATCAAGACCTCTCATAGCGTGTCAACCAGAAAATACACGGGCACATTATACGTTTCACCTTTCACGCGTTTTCTATATACGCGGCGATTCGCAGGGACGTACCCCCCGCGTATAACGAGAGTCGCCGGTAATTCTCTTCCGTGGATCAGAAGTTACGGACCGGCCCTGTTCCCGCTACCTGCTGTGGTCGGGATATGATGGGACGTCGGACGGAATGGAAACATCTCGTCTCTTCTCGACTGGACGTGTTGTATTATGGATGTGGGTGGGGGGTGAATCTGACCGTCTCCCCCTCGACTCGTGTTATTGAAAAGATAATGCAAGAAACGAAGTAGCAGGGAGTCGTATCAGACAAGTTCACGGACTGGGAAATGAATTTCCCGTTCTGCGGCCTGCATATGCTGCAGGGTACGGTCCGCTGTCGTAACGATTGATCCATATGATATTTAACGACGCTGTTTCAGCTGCAACGACTGTAGACTGGTAACGAATGGGAATTGAGATACATTATTATGTTATTTAACAACGCTGTTTCAAGTATAAAGTTGATGTAGTGTTGTATGAGAAACATTATTTAACTTTAACAATCGCTGTCTTTTGGGTTGTTGCGCCATATAGTCCGGTAGACATTTTCCGACGTTTCAGAGGTGCTTGCTGCCTCCATCATCAGCACTTTTATTTTCTTAAGGCAATTGACCAAGTTTCACACCCATAGAAAACAACGTGTAGAAGAATTTGTAATCTTTAGGTTTAGATGGGAAATGGGAATTGAAAATATTCTGTACTGAATTTGATTTGACCTCAGTTTCTTTGCGAATGTAATTTTAATTTGTTATTGCAGATCCAAAAATTTGGACGTGGCATATCTTTAAAGGATTTGTTTCCTTTCTTTCTATCCGGATGTTGTCGGGTGTTTTGACGTGAATACACATTCAGTGCGTTTGCTTCTAATCCAACCTCCTTTATACAGTCTTATATATCTGTGTTTTTAACGGTAAAATATTTATGTTTTTATCTAATAAATTAGCATATAAGTGTCTACCTGATGTGACGACAGTGACCTGGTATTTGAGTATACAAACACAGCCATTCTTCCGAAAACTATTTTTCATAAATCATAAGTACGTCTCCATCTTGAGCTGCTTCTCCTATACTCTGTAGGCTGTGTGTATTTTTTATACATCACATATTGCACTTAATACATATGTTATTAACTTCTGCAACTTTTTGTTAGGTTTGGTGAATAGTTCTTACAAATGTTTAAAACTGTTGTCAGCCCTGCTCTTAACATTACATTCCTTCAGATGTACTAAAGGACAGATTGACCAACGACGCCCCTACAAGTCTACGCATTGTGAAGTATTATATACCACATTTTGTTCTTTGCACAATACAAGAAGCTCTTGTACTTATTCCACTATTGCAGGAGTACTCACGACACCACATAAATCCCCGGGACTCCCGCGCGCTATCTGGTCCTCCCAAACACTGTCACACTGCCGGGACCGCTACCTAGCTAATCCCGTTCTGTCAGCTATTGATATAATTCAGACACGACATGGCTTTTTAACACCGCCCTGCAGCAAAGTGTCCTCCCTGTATTTTATAAGCACCGATTGCCACTGTCTTTCTATTCAGTCGGCATTTTAGATCTCTGACATTACCGATTGTAAGGATTGTAGAACCGAAATAGAGTTTGGAGCGACTCTTCCACAGTGGATCTCTTTCAATTTGCCAGTACCGCGTCGTTTTAATAGAAACTGCTTCCGTGTTTGCTGAGTATATTGGGAATTTCCCATAAAATCGCTGAAGATTAACAGCGTATAAAATTGCAGAAAGTTTTGGTTATAGTAAAATTATATTACTTATTTTACTAGAAACTGGCACCGATAATGCAATTACTTACTGAACCTGGTTTACGTTATTGAATTTTACGATAACAATATAAGATATTTATGTCTTTGAGTGAGCGACGCATGACAGTCGTCAAACTATGTCAGTGCGTTTAGCTTTATAAATTAAGGTAGAAAAGAAACTCGTTAAATTCAGGAAACTAAGGCAACACCACACAGTCCAACTGCCACCCTCGAAACTGCTGTGTAATGACTTGCAGAAATTTGCAGTCGGTTTTCCAAGACAACCTTCACATGCAGATGTCCTTATCACTGGAACATAGGCTGCCTTCACCACATACTCGCCAATATATCGATGTGATTGTGTTTATGGATTGTACACGCAGATGTCCAATTAACCGACCAGTATGGACTCTTTAATTCCGTATCCATTTCAATTGGAATCTGGCAAATCCATCGATCTTTCGAACCACGATTGGATCGGTGACAGTTTACACGCTCTAGGGGTGGAGTGGTGCAACTGAGGGTGGGGGGGGGGGTGCTCTGTAATTATTGCCAGCAGGCAGACCGTTGGTACGATAAAGCGCAATCCAATTTGGAAAGTGAATACAAGAGTAGGCAGTGCATGCATAAGCGACCCCTGTACCTTAGGGTGACAGCCGAGAGCCCACATTGTGTGTCCCACTCCGGTAAGGGTCGTTTCTGTGGTTGAAGTCCGCTGAAGCAACAAATTGCTGTTGCCATGGCAATATTACTCACGTTTTATCGGAACAATACATGGCGTTCGGTCTCTTTTGTCCAGTGTCTGGCCAGAAAGTGGCTTAGTTTGAATAAATACTTAACTTTTACAGACCAATAAATTGTGTCAAAGCTCCTGATTAAGAAAATTATTGGAACATACCTGTGTAAAGCTGAATGTAAATGGGACAGTAAGGTCAACAAGATACAATTAAATGTAGTGTGAGAGAAGTAAAGTGTGGGAAACAGACTCAGAGAAGTGAAATTTGACCTTTTATGGCCGAGAGTATGAATATGGTTGTCTACACGGCTAAACAACACAGAAACAGCCATTTTCGGAGTTAGGGAGGTTGAAGTCAAATTGTTAAGCGGACAGTCTTACTTTTAATGACCATAACTCAATAAACTTACTGTAACTTAATCTGACTAGAAGGTGGAAGGACAATATTGACCCTTTGGCATGGTATCATTTTTATATAGGCTATGCCAGTGGTCCCCAACGCGGTGCCCGCGGGCGCCATGGCGTCCGCCAAGGCTTTTTTTTGGGTGCCCGCGTTGATACGGAAAGAGGTTATACTGAATAATGAAGGCCGTTCAACCA
This sequence comes from Zootermopsis nevadensis, assembly GCF_977971745.1. Taxonomy (NCBI): domain Eukaryota; kingdom Metazoa; phylum Arthropoda; class Insecta; order Blattodea; family Termopsidae; genus Zootermopsis; species Zootermopsis nevadensis. The sequence continues at coordinate 15,980,091 of NW_028259142.1, forward strand.
TGAACATTATTAAATCAAAGCACAGATCTCGACTTACTGACGTCCATCTTGACGATTGTTTGCGAGCAGCAACATCATCCTACACTCCCAAATTTGAAAAACTGGCCGATGAAATGCAGTGCCAAACATCACACTAACTTCCCACTTGAGTAATAATAATTATACTTATAAAAGTACGTATTTTTTGATTGCGTGGTTTCTTGTATCATTAAACGTCGTGTTGTTTTGCATATTATTTGGTGTCCATATCTTATTTGTCCAGAGAAAAGAAAATTTGGCTTTGTTGATTGGTTGGTGCCCTCCACGATCTCATAAACTCTCAAATGTGCCCGTAGGCAGAAAAAGGGTGGGGACCACTGGGCTATGCTGTTACACCACATACAATTTTGGCTTTTTTGTTTGAATTTAAAAACAAAATGTATAAAAAGCCGGGCTGTAACGCGTTTTTACAAATATTAGACTCAGTACCACAGAGGACCCTCTTCAAAATAGGCCTAGATTATAAGTTTAACTTGTAACAAATCGCGAGACATCACGTTTTTTTTTTTTACTGATTTTGTCCTTTATTCGTTTCTCTGTTTGTTTTTTCTTTCTTCTTTTAATTTTAATAGCGGGAATTATGAGTGACTCATCACCGTAATGATGGAAACTTCAGGCAGTTCTGAAACGTCCGTAAACTTTTACGAGGCTGCACTGCCGAATACAGCAATCTTAATATTCGCCGCCATGAGAACCTGAAATTTTACCATTGTTAATCTCACGTACAGGTTTGTTGCATCACAATATTCAGCGCGTTGTAAAGTGGAAGAACTGATCATTTTTAATAAACATTTCGGGAATTAATTTTCCACTAATTTGATTACGAAAGTAATTTATAATTGTCATTGTAATCCTAGTAGGCAAATACTTCGCTGGTCCCAAATAAATGCTTTATTAGATAGCTTTACAGATGTGTAACACTGTACTGCCTTGCCATTATAAACCAGAATGACTGTCACACCTCGTGTATTCATTACGAATGTATGTAAATCAGGCTGATGTAACTTTTGGCTGTTAATATGACTGTTTTAATTATTCAGGCGACAGAATTAGTATTCTAGGTCACGACTTAGCGACAAGTGTTTTTTCTCGTTACTGTTGTAGAGGGAATAGGACCGCGTAGTAAGTAATCTGCTGTGGGGTGAAGCAAGAAAACGTAAAGTCTGATGTTAATGTTTCCCGGGTAACGTAATGCAGCATTACAATGTCAAGACATCGCGGAGACCATGCCAGCTATTCGACGAACAAGGGCCTATGTCCTCTCTTTCGTTGATAGAGGAAGGTCTTAACTAAATGTTGCAGGTTATTTTTTTAAATAAAGTTAGTCACTCAGGAGGTCAAAAACTTCTCCATTTAAGTTGGATTCGGAGGTTTATCACCAACAGTTTTCACAAAAACTGTCTTATGCAGAGAAAGAAAAATAACATCAATGACACAGAAGAACGGAGAGAAGGAAGAGAGGAAATAACAAAGGAAAGGACGAGATGGAGAGATACAACAACCAATGTCTTCCCGTTAGGCTTGCGAATTTCTTATCTCACTTTTGTGATTTAATCTTCTTAATATTATTGAACGAAACGTAAATATTTACATTCCTCATTGTGCAATTGTCTCCTTCCTCAAGTAACCGCCTCTCTGTCGAATGTCCAAATATTCCCACCACAATTCTGTTCTCAAATACTATCAACCCACGGTCTTTTCTCAGCATTAATTGTTGCGGTTATAGTAACGCTGCAGAAGGACCATACCAGTAACATATTTTCCTTATATTTCGTGAAATATTTACCATACGAAATGTTTCAGACAGACGTTATATAATATAATGTCACTTGTATTTTATGTATCAATATTTCTTAGTGTAATACACCTTTCTTCAGAAGAAAATAACTTTAGTGGGAGGTCCCTGTAAAGTAGAGGTTATATGAAACGATGTCGGTCACATTAAGAACCACGGTGGTCTAGCGGTTAGAACGCTGGCCTTGTAATCCTGGGGTCTCGGGTTCGATTCGGTGCCCGAATTTATAACTTGTGTTGGGCAAGGCCGTGGTCTAGGCAACACGGAGTTTTCCTCCGGGGGCTTCCCCGGTTTCTCCGTGGCATCCCATTCACACACAGAAGAAGGCAATGGCAAACCACTTCTGGATCATCTGCCAAGAACGTATATGAACAGGTCCCAGTCCGAGAAAAGGATGGAAGGATCCTGTTCATATGGACCTGTCGTCAGACAGAACACTAAATAAATAAATAAATAAAATCGGTCACATTGAATTTCGAGCGTTAACTTTAGTGTAAATACCGAGTACCAGACACCATGGAAATCCTCCGATGGACTTCGGAAGGGAAACAGGCGGACAGTCAGACGTTACTTTCACATTTGTTAATATCATCCATTTCTTTCTCATAATGCCAGATGAGTTAAAATGCCGAGTTTCTTATGTCTGTCTTGCTTAGAGGGAGGTGACATGGGGTCGAGTTCTCGCTGTTCCCAACGCTGCCCGTTTTAGGGCCCATTCAAGTCGACACTCTTCGCTCCGAAGACAGCTCGTTGAATGCAAATTTCACAGCTATGTTTGTAGGTATAATCTCTCATTCCAAAATAAAACAGACGTAAACATTATTAAAAGCAATTTCAGTTGTTATGACTTAAAAAAACAAAACGTCTTGGATTAAGAAAAAGGCTCGGCGGATATTACGCTCTTTGACGGAATTTATACTGCGCACGTCTTACATTATGCTTCTGTTTTTTTAATGAGAAACTCTTCAGAGTTCTCATCGCCTTCTGGTGGTAGTTGTAGCGTCAGGAGCGTTATAGTCCAACACAGTTACTGTACAGAACACTGTGAGTGTTGTTCTTGGTTTAATTTTATTTTTGTTTATCTATAGGCTATATTGATTAGTGTTTGTATGTCACAGCCTCTTTGCTGTTGGCGAACACTTTTCTTAATCAATTGAACTAAATTTTAATTAACCCTCAGGTTCCATAAATTCGGGGACTTCTTGACGTTCTAAACAGCTATCATTTCTGCAAAACGATTCAGCTCCATGGAGTTATTAACTAACTAACTAAATGGCTTACCGAACCCGAAGGTTCATCACCGAATTAACCAAAGCCCTCCACCGGACCCTGTCCTGGGCCAACAAAATCCAGTCTCCTTCAACTCCAATCTCCCATAGATCCCGCCTGAGATTATCCTCCCATCTACATCTAGGTCTCCCTAGCGGTCTCTTCCCTTCAGGTTTCCCAACCAGTACCCGGTGCACACCTCTTGTCCCATCCATGCGCGCTACATGCCCAGCCCATCTCATTCTTCTCGACTTAATCACCCTGACAGTATTGGGGGAGGAGTACAGATTTTTAAGTTCATCATTATGCAGTTATGGAGTTATTATTATTATTGTTGTTGTTGTTATGCCTTATACATCGTTAGTCTGTTTTTAAATAATTGTTAGTATTATTCCATAATTATTCCTTAACATACGTCTTTCATGACTCTGGCACTATACACCACATTGATGTCAAATCTAACCTCATTCTGAAGGAAGAACATACGTTGAGGGTGAGTACAAATTGCTGAAGAGGTTATTCAATTTAGAATCTAAAAGCTTCAAACAAAATATGTATTATAATATAATTTAATATAATGTAATGAGGGGCTCATAATCGGTTTCTTCTTAACAATATATAATTAGCGTTTATAAGTAAAGAATGACGAGATGGACGGGGCATGTAGCACGAGAAGGGAGATGAGAAATGTGTGCAAAATTCTGATCGGGAAGCCTGAAATAAAGAGACTGCTTGGGAGACCTATGCATAGATGAAGTGATTACATTAAAATGCGTTATGAAAAGGATTTGGGCTGGATTTATCTGGCGCGGGATGGTATTCAGCGTTGAGCTGTTGTGAATATCGCAATGAACTTTCGGGTTGCATGCGGTTTCAAACCTTCTTTCATCGTCACGTGTCCATGTTTGTCAAGAGCTTCAACAAATAAAACACTAACACTCAGCTGAAGACACACGATTAAATAAAACTAGTAAGCTATTACCATCGCGATGCGTTTTTAGACTTTCAAAGAAAGAGACTGCGAAGTTTATAAAAATATTATATTCCTCTGTAATTTATTTCTTAAAATTAATTGTCAATACGAAACTCTTTTCACGACGATATGTTGTGGAGAGTGTATGAGGATGTGCCAGAACTATAAACGGAGCTTTTTTGTTCACAGTTATCAGACCGTAACAAAACAAGACACAGACGTTTTATAGAATGTGTGTAGACGTGTTTGTAGCATGTTACCGTACAAATTACGTGTCTCTGTTGAAAATGGTTCAACAAACCAAACTGTTTTGCGCTGTCGCCATGTCATTAATTTTTCTCTTTCAGTACACTACGAAAAATAAATAAACGCGCATTCTATTAAGATAATGTGCAACGTCACAAAGTTGACAACTAGGTACTGAAGTTTTAATTTTCGAATTGGCGACCTCAGCAATTGGGAAGGCGTCTGGGTAGACGTATCACGCCCGAGGACATGATATTCGAACCAAATATGAAGGAGGCGTTCTGTCCACTCTTTCCTCCGAGACGTTCGATAGAGAGAGTATGAGAAGGAGAGGTAAAGAAGGAGAAGAAACAGAAGGCGTACTAGCAGTTACAGTAGAAGGAAGTGGAGAATAAGAGTACGGGAGATGAAGGAAAGAAGACAGAAGAAAGGAAAACGAGAAGAGTTGCAGAAAAGGAAAGAAAGAGAAAGTAGAACAATACGAAGGACAAGGAAAGGGAGGGAAGAAGGAGACTGAGTTTTGGTTTGAAAGACGGAAGACGAACAGAAAGGAAAACGAGAAGAGTTGCAGAAAAGGAAAGAAAGAGAAAGTAGAACAATACGAAGGACAAGGAAAGGGAGGGAAGAAGGAGACTGAGTTTTGGTTTGAAAGACGGAAGACGAACAGAAAGGAAAACGAGAAGAGTTGCAGAAAAGGAAAGAAAGAGAAAGTAGAACAATACGAAGGACAAGGAAAGGGAGGGAAGAAGGAGACTGAGTTTTGGTTTGAAAGACGGAAGACGAGGAGAAAGGATGCATAAAGGAAAGGAGCTTGAGGAAAGGAAGATGAGAAGGCAGATGTGGGAAAACACGAGGGAGAAAAAGGAAGGTTTGAGATTAAAATAAGAATAAAAGGGCGGGGAAGACAGAGAAGGAAATAGGAATAAAACCGAGGGAAAGAGAGGAAGAGGTGGTGGCGATGAAGGTGGAGGAGGGAAGGGAAGAATAAGAAGCACACACTTTGTATATGTGTAATTTGGGTGGTACGTGTCTCTCTCCACACTGGACTGTGTCCAAACAAACACCTAACAGAGCGCGTTCCACTTGCACATGAGATAAGAGCACACGACCCGTAAGATTCCGCCATGTGATAGAACAGCGTGCTGACGTGTCAGTGGCTGCTGACAGCCTATCAGCAGGATCAGTGGTGAGGTGGGTCCCTTCAATTTTTCAACAGCCTCTCAAGCGTGAAGAAAGGTCACTCTCGCGATGGGAGATATCTCCAGATGGAGCAGCGCTGTCATCTCTCTCCTATTTGTGTTCTTTCTCGTGCTACGCGGCTCACGGAGACGGTCTTTGATGTGCGAACGGTGGCGTGAGCGAAAAATTTGCATCAGTCGGAAAAGTGGGTAATCTTTCTGGGATATTGCACCGTGTTGTCTGGTAGATATTGACCGACGTTTCGGAGGAACCTACTGCCTCCATCGTCACTGCAAAATTTACGAGACTGCACAGCCGTATTCGTAATTATTGACGCGAGAACCCGAAATCTCACCAAGTGAGTAATCATTTATTCAGAAAATAAGAATATATTTAACTCTGCGGAGTTAATAGGAGTCTTAATTATGACATGTATCATAATCACTCTTTTTATCAGAAACAATTTAGAATAAAGTCGTAATAGGTTATATCCCATAGTTCCACGAGCAAGAAGGGGCGAGAGTTACTGTCCTTCTTTAGTTGGAATAAATGACTCATTGTTCTTTTCCTAGTAATTATAAAGTGTGATTTCATGTTCTCACGGCGGTAAGTTCACTGTCTTTTGGGATGTTGGGCCTTGTAGTCTGGTAAAGTTCACCGACGTTTCAGAGGTGCTTGCTACCTCCATCATGAGGGCAATTGTTGTTTCTTTTCCGAAGAGATAATTTTGGTAGCTCTTTCCTGGAACGGTTACTGAACCAAATTATGTTGTTCGGTTCACAACTTCACGTAATTAGTCTAGATGTGATTTCGGGCCCCTCAGGGTTGCCGTTTTGTGTCAGCAAGAAACAAAGGTAACAAATTCTTTACGAAAATAGTAACACCCGTCAGCCGTGCAACTAATTGCTGAACTGTAACGCGCGGTTCGAAAAGCAAACAACACACTATCAATACGCGTCCAGGTCGGAGAGGTAACTCATTAAAAAAGAGGCCGAGTCAAGAATAACATTTGTTCACTGCATGTTTTCCTAGTGACTCGATGTCTCATCAGCTTGAAAAACATTTTATTTTTATTTATATCTTTTATGTTTTTCTTCATCTGGCAACGGCGATAATGTGTTGTTAGCTTCTGCTGAGAGAAGTAAAAATAGTGGGCAGAGAACATCTTTTCTTGGTATGGAGTGACGTCATACACAATTCTATAATCACGAACAAGAAAGTTTCTGTGTGTTTGTTTTCCCCTGGTTAATTTGTTCATATTTCTTATTTTATTTAATTCTTCATTTGAAGAAAATAAGGATCGGAAAAAGGATATTGTGTTGGTACTGATACATTTGCTGGGCACTGCCTGGTAAATCTCCAGGGAGAATATTAAAAGAAACTAAATGGGTCTAACGATCTCTATTATTATCTTACGAGTTTTCAGTCCATGTAGTCTTGTTAAGAGGAACTCGGTAACCACCTCACACTCATACGCGGCTTCAGGTTAGAAGATCACAGTCGACATCTTCACCGCCTTGAAACTGTTCGTGGTGGAATCGATACATCCAGTGCCACATTCTGTCGACATATCTAAGTCTGATCCTCATATGTGCGCCTATGTGTATTACGTGTTTACCGATTAAAAATCAGTATGGGTATGTCACCTTTTCCATGCGTGCTACATATCCACAGCTTATGTTAATATTTCGTTGACGTATAATTCTATGGCTGAAAAGCCATAAATAATTAAATTGTATTTTAAAAGATGGCGGGACACGTCTACTTCACTAAGCGCCATACCTCTTGCTTGAGAAAATAATGTATGCAATAGTTAGATCTTGGATTTCCCGTGTATTGTTTAGGAGGAATAATGAAATCGCTTTGCTTAATTTCTTAAGTCAGTATAAACGCAATAATAGAAGAGACTTCTCTTGATTCCGAAATTAGGCCTATATTAAATTACGATGCGTCACCTGTAGGTCCAATGCTTTGCATAAATCTGATTGAAATCTCTGAGCATTCCTCTGCGTTCGAAATTCGAATGGCTCACCCCTTACACCCCTCCCCCCCACCACGCCGCTTGGATGTCACAGGAGCGCCTACTGCATCTCAATGAGGACAGCCTCATTTCATCCTGAGTCGATCCGTGGCTACGACGATTATAAAGTGTGTGCTAAGGTCGACTGGGCTTCAGATATATCCAAAAACTTTCTGGGTCCACTTTGTGCATTTATTACAAATTAACCTTAACAAATATTACACATTGGCCTGCAGAAAGTATTTTTCGGTGATACCCAAGAAGTCGACATCTTTTCATCTGGTTTAACAGCATTTAAGATGTGAATTTTTAACTTCATAATTAATACGCGGCCTTTGGCTAAGTTTATCAAGGGCTTAAGGCCTGTATATGCGATTATAGGACAGTCTCAATGCGATGTCAATGAACACACACCTCTGCAGTTCAGAACAGCCGGAATGAGCTCTAGGCTTGTACCGTGGAGGTACGAATTTTGAATCCCAATAGCTCCGATGGTTACCAGACTGAAGATTTTCCGTGATGTTCTCATTGTTTTTAGACCTTCGTTTTACGGTGCTTTACCGTTGATTATTATCTTATACCTCACACCAGTATAATTAACGCTTGCAGTTGAACTAGTGTCATTAAATAACCCAATATTTGATAATATTCCTATGCCATTTTATGTGATACAACCTTTGGAGTTAAAACAACTTCGTTAACTAAGCCAAGATTTGAATTAATGAACACGAGACATCACCACGGAGTGCTCAGAAATCGAGCCGAAATTTCGTAAAACCGAAATCGACCGGGTTTATCCGATTATATCTGGGATGTTAAGCTACCTGAACATATATGGCTGTAGTATTACAAAACTGTTAGGTTGACGTGCATTGAAATGAAAGTGAGAAACATATTGTACGCCACTCAGAACACGTCACAATGTTGGAGCAGGCGCGCATTGTTCGCATTGTCACAGGACTGAACAGCGGGATCTCCCGACAATAAAACATGACGCCCCATGTGTTTGAAATTTGATATTTTACAATGAGTCTTTTATAATAAGGAAATGGTAAAGTATCCTGATTGTGTGGAGGACACAGAATCTGGCTAAAAGAGCAGTAGAATACATTCGAAGGATCGCGATTCGCCAATACACACACTGGAGCAGCCGTTTGGTAATAAATTCTGAACAGTCATCGTTTCCATGGCTACCTATAGATCTGGTCTGTCAACCCGAAGACTGCTCGTGCTAGAAGTATAATCTGGACGAAGTAATGAAGAAGAGTCAGTCAGCAGGTCCAGAAACTTTCCGCCTTTTTTTCCCAAATCCGAAGGTTCATTACCACGCCTTCAAAAGCTGGCTATCGAATCGTGTCGTGATCCAGATAAATCTTGTCCACATTCTATTTCCCTTTCTAATAACACACCGTCTCCTACACCGACATATCCAAAGTGATTCCTTCGCTGTATATTTCCTACGTGATCTATATGTCCTACCTAGCTCATTTTGATTTGATCACTTTCGAATTTGGAGATGATTACAAATTATGAGGCTTCTTATCATGTAATTTTCGTCACTCTCCTTCGACTTTTTCTTTGTTAGTTCCATATATTCCCCTCAGTACATTGTTCTGAAACACTCTTAACACATTAATGCCTAGTGGTAACTATATGTACCACCTGCGTTAACATTAAGTAAATCCGCAGTATGTATATGGTTTTAATATGATTGTAAGGATAAACAGGGACGATTTCCTTAAAAAACGTTAACGAGCTACAGGTGACACGTTTATCGTAGTTTTCCCAGGCTGCTCTCTTCGAAGTCCTTATCGGTTATGGGAACACTCACCGAATTTGAATTAAATTTCGTATTGAAGAACTATTCTTAAACTGGTTGGATGAATTTAAATGTGCTCTGTAGCTGCATTTCTAACGCTGCTTTAATCTGAAATGGAATTTGCAATTTTTTTAACGCCTTATTGTACAAAATGTTGGTACATAACATTGAAAATGTATCAAAAGAATTTACAACTTTAATCTCAAACATTTTAATACGAAGTGCATAATTAATAAAAATATAATTGAAAGTATTTTAGGACTGAGCAGTATGGAAAGTTTATATGCAATGTTATTAGCTAGTGCGATTACATTTGTGTTTACAATAAATTAACATTGGGGCCAATGACGTTTGAGGAATTGCAAACGACCCTAGAAAAGACTGTATTGGAGTGCACCTTTCCATTCTTATTCAACCACGTCGACAATAATAGTTGACACAGAGTGGATACCCAAGAATTGGCCGTCTGATGTTTATTGTGACGCTAGTAACCTATTCTAGATTCAGATGTGGCTGTTTAGGAGCCCCCCTCTCTTCTAGGTGTACTGGTCCCCTCGGGGGGGGGGGGGGGGAGACTAAATCTCAGCGTGAGATTCGAGCATTAATCTAAATAATGGAGCCACTAATGAAAGCGGTGTTATAGAAACGGCACGGAGGGACACGGCTATAATACAACGTGTGAATGAATGCCCGTTTTCCTACCAATTTTTCAACATAGTACAGTACAGTGTTCGTGGTTGCTAGAGCGGATGTTTCAACTAACTTAGCTCGGGGCTCATTAGAATGCTGCATTAATTGAGAGTAACAGTGGCACAAGAAACACAAACTGTTGTGCAGCGCAGGCAACGTTGAATGTAAAGACAGATAATTCTTTTCATTGGCAATGGCTGCGGATTCAGAATTGTGTTTACACTAATACGAATACTAATAATGACAGCAGTAGCAACAACCAATACTGACTCCCCGAATACAATACACCATCTTCAAAGAATACAGGTTTCTAGAAACATGTAATACCTAAGTATTAAATGTTCCAAATAATTCTGTTATGATGATGATAATAATAATAATAATAATAATAACAAATGTTCTTATTTGAGTGTCAGCAGCGAAGAGCATATAGCAGCCAGACATTAATAAATTCATAGATTTAGAAACAAGCTAAAAGAAATTGAACTAAATAACAATACATATAATATTAATATAAAAATATAGATATTATCAACAAGTAAATACATGTAGGCTGGTAAAAGATATTCCTTCTTATTTCTTATTTATTTATTTAGTTTATTTAACTACGCTTTTTCAATAGCGTTTATCGATATTCCTGTAGGCTTCTACCTAAACATCACGCCATGAATGTGCGAAGGCATAGAAGCTCTCCTATCGCTTATCTCGGTGAAATGGCGTCCGGTATTATTGGATACAAAACTGGATGGGCCCCAGGCGCAAGGTGTGGGCGACGAGAAGACTCAAACCCCTGTCATCCCGAGCGTAAACACCGTGAGCCTACAATTGGCCCGTCAAGAAGGACTCTGCTTCGTAGAGTTACTTAGCTTTATTGTAGTTCTCTTGTAGGATTTGGTAGGAAGGGACATATTTCGAGATAATTTCTGATGTAATGAAGTGTTCTAAGCTATATCATCTGAAGGCGGACGTTGCTATGGTAACGTCTTGTATTCGTTCCAAGTTCCATATAGCTGAATCTTTTCCACGGAATCAAACGCACTGTCTCACTTTGGTGTGTAAAACTGAATGGGATATGAAGGATTATACTTTACCATCTGCTGTGGGTTTCTGTTGGTGTTGGTGGGGAGGGGGGGGGGAGGTCCTTCCCAAGCTGTAGGCACCCCGTGGTGACTTTGCAGCCAGAAAGATACAATATTTTTCCCCTACACATATCTCAGTATGACGTCTCATCTAATATCACACAACCTCTGAAGACTTCTTCACAACTGCACATCACGTTCAACAATAGGGGAGGTTGGCTAACAGTAAACCATGTCTTTGGTTTCCTTCGTATACCCACACAGTAGCAAACAATCCCCTGCCTTCGGGGGTTTTTGCTTTAGGGCAACAGGGGACTAAAGCTGATTCTTGTGACGTGATTTCTGCAATTCATGCCATTAACCAAAAGTGAAAACCGAAACTCAATTTTATCATCGTCATAATCTTATAGGTATCTTCGTAATGAACATAATTGTAATTATATTATTATAAAGTAACTGTCTCCACACAGCGTTTGTATGTTTATGCACTGTGTACTCATTTGCCAAATTTTTTGGTGATTAGTTTACTAGGCGACACTTTTCGGACATATTGGCCCATCTTCAGACCTAAATCCGGACGTTCTTTAAAGATAACTTTCTTCTGAGTTCTTGCGCCATTTTTTCTAGTAGAAGTTTACCAATATTTCAGGGGTGCTTTCTGCCTCCATCATCAGTGCTATACCTTCTACCAGGCTACATGAAGCAACAGCCTTTTTCACACTCGCTTTCTTGAAAACCTCAGTTTTCGCATTTTGTATTTATTCTTGTTAAATGCCTCTTTCAAATCGAGGAATTCTGGTAGGTCTAATATACAAATTCGAGAATAATCCATGCGAAGCTAATAGGCGCATTTTTGTAAATTCTAGTTCCGTCCGCCTAAAAGAACTTCCACAGGTCTTTTGAATATCAAATGTGATATCCAAGGCCACATGAAAGACCTTCGTGCCTTAACGCATCCTCAGGTACGCGTGTTTAAGAAACCGGCACTATACATATTAACTGGGTGCCTAATTGAGGTGAAATGTGGTTAAACGAAACATGAGACATTTGTCTACTTTGAAGACACAAGCTTAATATTTCTCCAAAGCATTATTGTGATTTTTCCAACAAGACTGTGTTCCCTTTCAGTGGTAGACAAGTTACAGGGCGCGGAATCACACAGGGACGTGTTCGGTGGGCGGATGTGCATAGTCGACTGAATTTCAGAATCCACAGCCCGCCCATTTCTTGTTCTGTCATGATCAACTCCTTGCAAACCATCTCTCTCGTGGTCGCGCCGTCTCACTCTCGTCTGTCTCTGTTTTAACACCACAGACTGGCGAGCCAATGCTGCTACTGGTATCGTCTGCAAATCCACGTGCAGTGAAGACACCAATTTTTTAATTGAATACTGAGCTTTGAACTAAAATGTGATGGTTGGGTTGATTTATTACGCGAAGAAATAAATACAGCTTAAATTTTCTAAACTGGAAGACAGACTTTATCGGGAAATACAGTTTATTCCGTCCCGATATTAGGAAGGCATACACGTTCCTTGTTTAAAACCTGACCAGATGATACTATTTGGAAGATCTGTGCTGAGTGGTAGGATTGTATAAAAGTTGACCTTAGGGACTTGATTCAGGTGGTGCAGGAAAAAGTCCAGCCATGGGCTCATTTAAACAGGAGAGTGAACCTTCGATTTTTACAAAAGGCGGGAAATTTGTTGACCAGCTGTTCGATTATCAGCTTCTTAAGCAGGATCCAGCTAAATGGAGCTAGTAAATAGTCTGTCTGATACAGATAAAACACGGTGAAAATCAATACAAAAATTTATTCTAATGCGCAGACATTTTTAGAATGAAATCGAGAAACTGAAAGAATTTCTCGAAAAACATCCTGCTTTAGTATGCATGTCTGTTATTTCTGCTCATAGAATTTATCAGATTCTTAGTGTATCGCAAAATTGATTGAGCCTATTCATAGAAGAAATATGTGTAGAATACTTTCCAGTAGACTAATGAAATTAAGAAAATAAATGTAGAAGAACAAACGATGACGTAAAGACCAAGTATACAATACACTAGACTGCAAGTGTGTGGACCTGGGCAGTGCCATTATCGCCTGGATTACATACACGGGTTGGATTGTTCAGTATTTTCATTCGGAATTAGATACCTGTCTCAAACTGTCTTGAATGGAATAATCTGCAGGCCATTGGAATTCTGATATAAGCAGGCTTCATTTTACATTACGTAATTGTAGGCATGTGTATATGTGTATGTAAGTAAATATGCATGTATGCACCTACCCTGGTATACGTAACGACATCAAACGTCGTGATCGAGTAATTAGTATCCTACTTTTTCGGGAGATCCCCGGTTCAGATCTCAGTCCGGTGACCGGATATCCTGATTGAAGTTTCTCGTGGTTTTCCTCCATCCGCTATGAAATTTTCAGGATATTACCTCCAGTTAAGTCACGAAGGCTTCCTTTTACATCCTTTCCAATTAATTTAATCTTAAAATATCATCATTCGGTGATACAGGCCTGTAAACTGAGCTGATGTCAGCGCCATTGAATAAACCGTAAATAAATAAAACATACATACTCAGTCTATGTAGTTGAGAAGCTCAAAGGAACGTAGTGCAATGAACTGGCTTGAATTTTCCGGTTCGCTGGCCGTGGTTCCGAATTGCACTTGTTGAAGCCTTGTAATACAGTTTGTGTGTCTTGGAAATTGGATGGTAATGCAGCAGACTGCAATTCATCAATAAAATTGCAACATGATACATACAGAGCTTCTGGATTGGAAGGGAGCACACACTGTTAGTCATGTATATCATTATTACAACTCGCCGAATAGGGGTGCACAAACTTCACATTACTATGTATCAGTCTGTGAGGCCTCTTGGGAGTACAGTCACAATGCGTTACAGTTTTATAATTTTTGCACTAGTTACATTATATTGTAGTGTTTGTATTCCATTACATTGAGCTGATTTATTACAAGAGATTTAAAAAGTTTAAAATACTGACTTTTCGAAGCTGAGCCACACGAAAAAGAAAATAGTTTTATGCAGTAATTTGTTTTATTGTTATCATGGGTTTAGATTTCGTCTTTTACTTTTAATAGACATATATAGAAATTTAAAAATATTTTAAAACCCAAATATTTAAACATAAAATAGACCATATACTTAAATAAAATTAAATTAAAAGAATAACTGTTGGCTGAGCATGGAGCATGCATGATGAACAAATAAATGTACACTTAGCTTTTTTGCGGAGTCTTAAGCAAGGAGACTGGAGCCCAAGAGATGGATCATAACTTTCTGTTAAATTGAAAAGTAGGCAAACATATTTCACAGTTGGATTTAGTTTATAGGTTTAGACCCAGAGCGCTACTTAGGTTGGTCATCCTGTCCATCTGGACTGGACGCACCTACGAAGATTCTGCCAGAAACCCGGTCCTGTGGTGTGGTCTGGGGGCATTGTTAGGGGGATCGGTCACGATGGGCGATGATCTGTCTTGCTCAGTCATTTGTTTTAAGTAAAGAGACAGACACTGGTAATCAAGTGCAGCTTTGGTCACCCGTATTTACTAAGCCCTGCTCTTGAATATACTAGAGAAATCCATTTCAAATTTTCCCATTCAGTTCTCGTTTCACAGTAATCCTTCCATTGCCATATCAACCCCTGCGTAACCCTCGATGGGGGTTGAAATAGCCGTCCGCCGCCCTACAGTGGGGGAGCTGGATAGTTACGTATTCATCACAGCCCCGCACACCTACATGCGTCAATTGTTTTCGTAAACTTGCACATACATTCTGATTGTCATGGGTGACGTCATGAGCGAAACAAGTCTCTTTGTTTTCATAGCAAACCGAGCATTGAAATATGTAGTGTTGTTGTCATGGCAGTACGAGTGAAATAAGTTTTTTTATTCCAATGGCAATACAATCATTGAAACAAATAACTTTGATACACAGTTGAAATGTATCTTTGTTTCTATAGCAGTGCATCCAGCTAAATAAATTGTTTTGTTGTCGTGGCAATAGGTGCAATTTCATGTCCTTTCCAATTTATTGTTCATTAAACGTCTTATTTTTCGACGCTGTGTAGTCTCAGCTACTGACAGCGACGTCCAGAAAGCTGTAAGTAGACTGTCTTCAATCAAATGACTTTAAACATTTAAATATTTTTTAAAAATGTTTGCTTGTAATATCTGTGATGTGAAAACGTAGTCCTCTTGAGGCATCATATATTGATCGCATCGTAAGTCGATTTCACATACGAGTTGTTCCAACAAATTCTGGTAGCAGATTCTGAAGGGTCCATCACCCTTATACAAAAACCCTCCATCTCCACCACCTTAATGCTAACTTCCCATATTCTCAGTCCTCCAAGTACCCGCTTCCCATATTTTTTCCTAAAATTGTATGTTAACTTCTTGTCTCCACATACTCTATCCATTGTAACCTTAAATATTTTATTATCCTAATAATAATAGTAATTGAACAGTTGGCTTATATAACAAGTTCATCGTTCTGTAACAGTAATTAGCCACTTATATAATATCTGATTTCCAAGTATTTTTCCTGGGAACTACGTTTTAAAACACTTGTAACAACAACAACGTACCTTCAAAGAAAGATATTGCATTTAACAGTCATACAAAACAGGTGGCAGAACTGTTTCGTTTTTTAATCACAACTTGCAAGCTCTTCATGACATCGTGTAATGATTTTTATTGCTAGGCATTCGCGACATCGAAACTAAGAGCCGAAAGTTCGCAATATCTCTGCCCTGTAATTTGAATAACGCAGCAAAAGCGACGAAATCCTGTGACTGTCTTTGTTTCTTTTCTCCCAGCTTTCGGAAAAAACATGGAATATCATGTCTTGTGTCTTTCCCCTCCCCTTTTCATACCCCTACCAACATTGAAAGTGGTGCCTGTTTTTTCTGTGGACATTTTACCAATATCTTTCATCCCACTTAGGGATGAAATTATGTTTTCCATATAATTCATTAACACAGTTAGTTAATGGAATGGTAATAGAGGTATTATGCGTGATAGGTGTCCTGAGGGGACCAGACTGATGCAGTTATGGGATGTGTTTCGAATAAATTAATCAGTCTCGCTTGCAGCCTATTGCGGTACATATGGCATGTAAATATCACACAAAGAAGTGATTTAAATGAAGTGAATTGTAGTTCTGGTTACAGATTTGCTGCTGTTCTATAATGGAGAGAATGAAGCCGGGGCTGATAGGAAAAATGATACAAGTCACATCATGGCCGGCTTTCCTTTGAAAAGAAACATTTTTGTTTAGGTGAATTTATTTCTGGTTTGTTTAACGACGCTGCCAGTGGTTCGAATGATTAGTGAATGGTGAATTAGAAAGGTTACGGACCAAAGCAGTCGTGGTCTAATTCGAAGTTATATTCGAGCATTTTCCTGGACTGACTGATAAAAGCCACCAGAAACTTCAGCGACGATAACCCGGTATCCTGGCCGAGATTGTGGAAGCCAGAAATCACAAGCAGGAAGCAAATGACTCATGATATCGACATACGTGTGCGTCCACAGTAATATCATTTCAGAAATCGTATGTCATCACGACGGTCACTTATCTTTGAATATTGTGGAATGATTTATCCCTAAACCCAAAATCTTTGCCGAAACTCGGATCCAGGACAATTTTCGCGTTTGTAACTTTACTTCCTGCAGCCTCCTCTTCGAAACAAACAAAATTTCGCCTTGGAGCCTTTTTCTCTTTTGCTTAATTTTGGAGCTGCATAAAATTTCCTCGTCGAGACTCGAGCCCAATACAGATTTCGATGCAATAGCGTTTGTTTCTGTGACCTCTTTTTCGGAACAAACTGCTTTGGCGTAGGCGTCGTTCTTCTACTTAGTTTCTGAGGGAAAGGAAACTATCTCAGCAGGAATCGAACTCAGCACACCTCTTACATAGTTTTTACCGTCCTGTTATCTCTTCCTGGTCTCAAGAAATAGGCATGCCAGGTTTGGTGCAAATCGATGCTCCCGTTCTTGGTATTGATACGTAAAAGCGAGAGAGTTGTGGTAGTGTAGATTGGATTCACACGTGTACACGCGAGAAGATAATGAATCTTGTTATTCTTGTTACTAGGCCCAGCATTTTATGACCAGGTGAGTGACTACCCGTTTCTCAAGAAGGATTTTGTACTCAATTAGTTGCAAAGCAGATTATTAGAACTGTCACCGTCAAGCTGTCAAGGTCTGGACCTGTTATTACAACATCAGTTACCTAATGGTGCTTCCAGCTTTCGTCCTTGATCTCTTTTCCGGTACGTCTGTGTTTCATAACTAATTAGGGGAGTCTGATTCTCTACATTCTGTCACTTTTGGTTAACACTCATTAGGTCTTTAATAATTTGTATGATTTGAGGTTTTCACAGCGGTGAGTATAAAGATTTCTGTCTCCTGGGTTGTTGAGCTGTGTAGGCAGGTAGATGACGGAGGCAGTATGACCTCCGAAACGTTGGTTAACATCTACCATACTACACAGCGCAACAACCCAGAAGACAGAAATCTTCATACTCTGATGACGGAGGCAGTATGACCTCTGAAACGTTGGTAAACATCGACCAGACTACACAGCGCAACAAACCAGGAGACAGAAATCTTCATACTCATCGCCCTGATGATGGAGGCAGTATGACCTCTGAAACGTTGGTAAACATCTACCAGACTACACAGCGCAACAACCCAGAAGACAGAAATCTTCATACTCTGATGATGGAGGCAGTATGACCTCTGAAACGTTGGTTGACATCGACCAGACTACACAGTGCAACAAACCAGGAGACAGAAATCTTCATACTCATCGCCCTGATGATGGAGGCAGTATGACCTCCGAAACGTTGGTTAACATCTACCATACTACACAGCGCAACAACCCAGAAGACAGAAATCTTCATACTCTGATGATGGAGGCAGTATGATCTCTGAAACGTTGGTAAACATCTACCAGACTACACAGCGCAACAACCCAGAAGACAGAAATCTTCATACTCATCGCCCTGATGACGGAGGCAGTATGACCTCTGAAACGTTGGTTAACATCGACCAGACTACACAGCGCAACAACCCAGAAGACAGAAATCTTCATACTCATCGCCCTGATGACGGAGGCAGTATGACCTCTGAAACGTTGGTAAACATCTACCAGACTACACAGCGCAACAACCCAGAAGACAGAAATCTTCATACTCATCGCCCTGATGACGGAGGCAGTATGACCTCTGAAACGTTGGTTAACATCGACCAGACTACACAGCGCAACAACCCAGAAGACAGAAATCTTCATACTCATCGCCCTGATGATGGAAGCAGTATGACCTCTGAAACGTTGGTAAACATCTACCAGACTACACAGCTCAACAACCCAGAAGACAGAAATCTTCTTTAAGAATTATTTAAAACGTCTTGGATCCTTTTATATTCATTCCATGCAGCAGTAATAACTAATTGTATTTACTAATGGCTAATGTTTATACCTGAAATTATTATTCGGAACGTGATTCAGTGAAAATTACTTTCTCGTTTTCTGTAATTATATCTCGATCAATCAAATGACCGCTTGCGGGTCGAATGACCGGTGTCCTGTTCCTTGGCATGAAGCTAATATTTGTCTAAATCTAGTGTCCAGTTGCACTTCGCGTAGCTTTCTATCTCCACGCCCCTTATACATAGCCTAATCGTCCATAATGCGCTGTGGTAGTTCAGTCAGCACAATGACTGACTATAGGCTGGATGACCAGAGTTTATTGACCGGCAGGGACAGTGTTTTATCTTATTCCAAAAAGTTCTAACGATGGAACGTTCGTTACATTCGATATTGCCGTCTTTCTGGACTCGATCCATCGTTCATTATTCTAAACCGAGACCATTAATTGCTTCTATTGGACCCAACAGATTAGGTATTTTCACCTGAAGACGAGAGCAGAGCCAACTCCCGAAACGCAGTGATCTCGTTTTAGAACACTGAACTGTGGCTAAGCCAAGAAGAGCAGCGTTAGTTAGGACTTTCTTTCTTCGTCACTTTCCGGTTCTGGGGCCCACCCAGTAACCTGTTCTCCTCAAACCGGAGTCTCTTTCTGAGCGGTTAAAGAGGTTGCAGTGTGGAGTTCGCAATTCATATCTAGTGCCGAAATTAAGTATACGAGTATGTCTGCACCCCAATCGATTTCATGGCGTTGTGCTTAAGAACAGATACAAATTACCTTACACTTAGAAGTCTTTGAATTTACCGCAAGGCGATTTTTACTGAATATGTCGAGCCGGTTATGTGTCTGTCGGTCCAAAGCGACAAGCCAAGCTGCAAGCTCTGTCTTGTTTCGGAACAAGTTGTCATAAACTTTTTTGTGTTCCCAGTTCTGTAACTTGACACCTGCATTAATGAGGGAGTGGGTAAATTGGAGTGCGCTAAGATGTTAGTGATGGAATTAAAGGCTGTTAACAAGGCAATCAACTTCTACAGCGCTACTTTGCATCTGTTCCAAAAATACCTACAGACTGCATATTATCTAATTAACATATTTTCTTTTTACGACAGTCCTGAACAGCAGCTCTCAGGCAGTAAGCAGTATGGATCATAGACAAGACAGCAAAAGAAACTTTGCGTAATTTTCTACTTATTTATCTGAATAGAACATAAATTATG
Organism: Zootermopsis nevadensis; assembly: GCF_977971745.1. Classification (NCBI taxonomy): domain Eukaryota; kingdom Metazoa; phylum Arthropoda; class Insecta; order Blattodea; family Termopsidae; genus Zootermopsis; species Zootermopsis nevadensis. The sequence goes on from NW_028259142.1 coordinate 15,999,890, forward strand.
GGCTGTGCCCGTTAGGAAGTACGGAATGCTCTGAAGAATGGAGTACCTCGCCTCTAGCAATGTTTTCATGGTGCCTTTTACCCTCGTAGTTTTGCACGAGTGTCTATTGCTGATAGTATCAGAGCGTTTCAATTAAGATTCTCAATGCAATCCATTCAGTTCATATTAGCCTAGTAGTACACTGTTTTTGTCTGTCTGTCCGGTTGCATGTTTCATCTCCGAAACTACTCAGCAGAGGTTAACGTTGACAACCAATTTTTTTTTGGGCTCGTGTCAGTCCAATATGGCTCTTGCTTTACCTGAAGTTCGAGCCCAACTTAAAAAGAAACTACACGTGCAATGAAAATGAGGTAAGCACGTGTAAATCCATTAACATTTATAACGTTTATGCAAAAAATTATGTTACCTACTTTACTTTTCTATTTTAATGTGATATATCAACATTAAAATCACCAATTATAGAAGCTGCTAAAAAGTTAATAAATACAAACATTATAACAACAAACAAGTCCTAATGATGGTAACATAATTATGTGATTCGTTTTAACGCAATATAAGGACGAATCATGGACCCTTCACAACAAGAAACAATATTGTGATACATTTGTATCTGTAATAGATCAACTTCAAAGTAAATTAGGAAGGTCTGTGTAACATTGCAAAGAATGCATTTGGAACATATTTTCCAATTTATGTCTTTTATGGTTGAAGAAGCAAAGGTGTAAAGAGGGAAGGAAAGAAAGAAATCAGGAAGGAATTGGAGGAGAACGGAAGGAAAAGGAGATAAAAGGACGAATATGAAGAAAGAAAGGAAGGAAGGAAGGACGAGAGTAAAAGCAAGCGATGTGAGCCTCCTTGTCCACCGCTGGAGTGACATCTAGGTGGGTGGTACTGTTCCTCAGGGATATCAGACGGGCGGTCTGTTTCTTCAGGTTGGGGGGAAATACCCCGGGGGCGCTATGATGAACCGGAGGTCTGTGGTAACAATTGGTATTAATGCTCTGGCCGAGCTGAGACCCGAACTGAGATAAATGACCCTAGGGCAGGATGGATCTCGAGGAAATGGATATTAATGGATGTTATCCAAGTGATGCAGTGTTCAAAGTGTAAATAGCAGAATTGCGGACCGCAGTGCTGTAAGCTGCTGTGATAATGACCGTCTGTACTGCCCGACGTTAAACAGGCTCTTCCTGGCGTGTAAACGTGTCTGATTTAACTACCTACAACACACAGGCATCTTTCTACTAACCAGTAAATCATCATGTCACCCAGAAATCTAATTTTACTAAGATACAATCAATGAAGATCACTGTCTTTTGGGTTGTTGCGTGTTTTCTGGGAGAATTTTACCGACGTTTCAGAGGTGATTATTGCCTCCATCATTAGGGTGACTGTAGCCCTGATGATGGAGGCAACAAGGAGCTCTGAAACGATGGTAAACTTCTACCAGACTTCACGGCGCAAGAATCAAGAAGGCAGCCGTCCATATTATACTCGTTGCCTTGAGAACCTCAGATCTCACTTCTTACCTTCATGAAAGACGGGCGTAGACTAAGTCTTGTTAATAGATAATTTCAGTTGTGAAGCTAGTTTTTGTTGTTTGTCTGTCTGTGATGTTAAGTTGAATTTATATACATTTGTGCACCACGATTTACGCTGTAGTTATCTTTCTGGAAGGCGCGATAAAGTGATGATTTTACTTTGATAGATTCAGTGTTAAAAATTTATGTTACCTTCCTGAGAGAATATTTTTCAGCTGTAAAGTTAGTGATTATTTTATATTTGGAGAGGGGGGTTAAAGTTAAATAAAGCAACATGCAGATACATTAGAAGAGGAATTCATATATAAATAGTGCATTAAGGATTTACATTAAAACTAGAACTTGCAAGCAAGACACAGAGATTAATGTATGTGGATACACAAAACTCTATCCTACTGTAAAGCACACTTGCACTTGTCTTTACAAAGACGAGAAAATCTACGAGGTAAGTCAAGATTGTGGACTGGAATGCTGAGAAAACCGCGTAACCTATACGTTGGTACGTTAAATGTACATAGGGATTGCTTCTGAAATTATAAACTGTACAGGGGAATATTCGAAAACACAAGCGTCAATTCTTAATATTGAGTCCTTCGTTCGATCCCCTCTCGCTCTCAACTGACTTATGAGCTAAAGAGCGATATAATTTTTTATTGTTTACAACACTCGAAAATTTCGAAGGTTATTTTATTTAAAATTGATTAATATCATGTCGTGCGTATTTAATAGAGCTTTCTCACTCATTGTTTCTCAGTTCGGTGTTTGCAAACTCGTTGGAGTCCACACGCTGTACCTAAGGGGCCTGCGAGTTGAGTAGAATCTAATATATTAATTCTTTTGTGCTGTATTGAAAGTTGCAAGCTTTTTATCGAAATGTTTTCTTCCGCATTGGTGTAGAAACGTGACGAAAAACTATACTTTCTGTCTGTAGGCTATTTTGGTTAGTCTGTATTCTGTTTCATCAAAGAATATGAGAAAATTTTGTGTAGGAGGTCTGCAGTTCCAGAAGGTTAAGTAAACACTATTCCAACATCTGTCCGCTTTTTTCTGATGGAATTAAAATTGTTTTAAATGGTCATACATTATTTCTGTCAGCAGTGTGGGAAAGGGAATTAGTGTCTGAAGTAAAATGAAAGCAACAGAAGGTTGTTCTTTATGTAATTATAATAAACATAAACTTGAACCATGTTCTTTAGATTTTATTACATGTCATGTATAGAAAATAATTCACTCGCTGGAATGTGTTTGTTGTCATAAGACTGAGTATTGTATAGATGAGGTCAAGAGCTTCTAGATTAGACTTTATCCTGAGGGATACATTATATGGCATGTTGAGAGAGATCTTACTACGTCTGTGCAGTCGTAGAGAATCCATCACCCCCAACCCCCTCCCCACTTGAAACTCGACTTTGTCCAGTCCCAAGTCTGCATTTCATCAGGGGCCGCTCTGAAGATATTGCTGTTCTATCTCCCCTACTGAAACACTGGCACCTCCGTACCCTTGTGATGGAAGTAGTCTTAGTACGACTGTGCCGTGCATCCTGTTCAAGCGCTTCGTATCTGGGACATTCCAGCAGGCCGTCAATGCTGTCTTTACCCGGATACCGGCTGTCTTCACTAAGCTATTCGTGGTTTTACTTAGTCTCTCGAAGCAAATATGCATTTGCCTTGGAATTAAGCCTGTATCCAACATTCAGTTTCTAAACTTAGGCCTGTAACTTTCCACCCGATGACACAACTTGCTAAAAAACAATGTTCAAAATTTGGTGAAAATTACTTAGCGTTTTTCATAATTTGTGCTCATCGTCATTTACTGAGGGGTAATTTCATATAGTGGAGCTGAAGAATTGCATACGTACAATATTTTAACTGGGAATCCTAAGGGGAAAGAGGTTACTTGCGACGTCACGAGTAGGGAAGGTGATGATAATATTAAAAATAAGTGTCTTACAGAAACAGATTTTGAGGCTGTGAACGAAACTGGATTAAGATAGGATCAGGTAGCTGGCTCTTGTGAATATGGTAATAAACCTTGCGGTTCCATAAGAGGATGGAGATTTCTTGACCATCTGTGCTACCATTAGCTCCATAGAAAGGTTCTGCTCCATTTAGTTAATTGTATCCTCCGATAAATGCACTGAACTTTATGTTCACGAACACGATACATTTGACACATAAGGATTATCAATTGAAGGTTTGAAAAAAAATTGTTATATCAACGCGATTGTAACTGTTTAATCTATTATGAAACCGCTTCTTACGCCTGTATTTGGTTCAGTTGGTGCGTGTTTTTATTTTGGTTCACACTCTCAAAATATGGGTTTTCATTTTATTCGGGGACGCGTTTCGTACTGATAGACTCGTTTCTTAAACGATTTTGTTTGAAGTGCGAAGTGAGACGGGATAACGACCATGAATGGTGAATTGGTAGGAATTTGGAAGGAGGCGGTCTTGACATATTTAAAGCAAAGATCTAGAAAAGAAAGAGAAACCTCAGTCAGGATAGCCGATATTCGAACCGCTTCACGAAGCTGCCCTGTCAACACAGCTTCTGACATCTGCGCTGCCTTCCAGGGAGATGAATCCTGTCCTGTGGAAGGCAGAAGAGTAGCTTATTGCTTCCTGCATTAGAATCAGAGCAAACTAATCACAAAGGACAAAATGTCCGACATGTTTTGGTATATTACATTCGGAAGTAACATATCTGAGATGCGTTCAATTTGTAATCCAGCGATTCCGACAGGTTTTGGGTGCCGTGCTATTGAAGCACCTCCATTAATATTGTTTTTATAACTTATCCTTTCGAGTTTGAAGTGACTAGAAATTTTATCGACGTTTAGGCATAGATTGTAGTTGTCACCTTACGGGTAAATAATTGGAGAGGGGTTGGAAGCCCTTACTTAAATATGGCATTGGTAGTTGAGGGGAGGGTGTATTTCTGTCTCTGTGTTTTTGTTTAATTCTTTCTTTACTTACTTATTTATTTCCTATGCTTTCTGTTTCTTCCTTTCTTTTGTTATTGTTTCTACTTGTTGTGTTTATTTTTAAGTATATGGCAACCACTTCATAGATAGTTTACATTTTGTCACGCAATCCTTTAATATAAACGTTAGGTACTTGTATAACGAAACTTTTGGTTCACGTCTTGGCGAACCTGTGTGCCGCGACACACTGTTTGAATAACTCATTTCTAGCAACATCTACATGAAACACTTGTTTGCTTTTTAATGCCGTGCCTATTTTTCAGAAATTCAGTAAATTCATCAGTAAAGAAAAGTGGGGAAAGTCGTACTGATCCCTTGTTCTTTTAAATACGTCACCGCCTGTAAGAGCGAAGGGGAGAAGAAACAACTTCTGGTACGACATGAAATTTCGATTGTGCACGTGTGGTGGCAGGCCTGCTAGTTGTCAGTTCTGGCAGCGCGGGTTATGAAATAATAAGAACATTTTGTTGTAGGACAGGTCAAGAGATACTGTGTTATAGTGGGACTTAATAATGTAGCTTTGGGGCTGGGTGCCGCTGTTGGGTGTCATGACCCAACGGGCTGCACTTTGTCACACGGCTGATGGACCCTCAGCTGTAGCTATTTGATCGTACGTCACACTTGTAGGCTTTAACGTAGGGCGAAATAAATAAAGTAAAATGTAAAGCTGTCCCACTATACGCCATGTAGGCGCTTGGAGGGAGAGGAAGTATAGCTCCTCTCTTCCTTGACCTCGGCACTAGATGGGGGTGAGTGGTCAGCATCACGCCCCGGCCGGCTTTACCCCCGGGAAAGGACCCCGGTACCCATTGTAGAGGAGGCTGGGTGGGCCCCAGCGCCGGTCTGGACGCAGAGGCTAGAGGAAAAATCCTCTGCCCCCGTCGGGGATCGAACCCCGGCCGTCCAGCCCGTAGCTAGTCACTATACTGACTGAGCTTACGCCAATAAATATAACCATTTTCTTAGTCTTTAGGGACAAAAAAGTTTGTGTTTCTTTAAACCCTTAGCTAGCTTTCTCTCTCGTGATTGTTTGTAAACCGGTGGTTTTCGGACTGCTATTAGTCCACAAATTTATATTCATCTCTGGCTTATATAACGACACTGTCAAGTAGCTCAGACGATAGAGCGTAGAATGATATGATGATGGTGAATAATTGGAAAGGATGTAGAACAAGCGGTCGTGGCCTTATTTAAGATACTATCCCGGCATTTTCCTGGAGGAAGCAACGAAAACCACAGAAAATTCCAGTCAGGATAACCCGTCTCCGGGCGGAGATTTCAACGTAATAGTGCGCCACTTTCATTGCCAGGACCATTCTTAAAGTAAACTGTATTAAAGTAATGAAGTTGTTTATTTCTTATGTCAGACTTCTGAATAAACTTTTCGCGCATCTAACTATTTTTATATTCGATTTATCGTTTAAGTAACTTTATAAACAGCGCAAAGAATTATAGGGCAGATTTTAAATTTTTAACCAACACATTGAACAAGCAGGCTACTGCACAACAAGTAACATGCATTGAATTATTCTTAATTACCATTAAATTCGGGCTCTAAATTAAGATCATGTTGAACCATCCATGTTTCCCTTATTTACCATCATGGCGCTGAATGGTGATGAGGCACGTATATACTGTCTAGATAGCGATGCATACCGAGTAAAAATATTTGGACATAGATGGCTTTCTGAATTGTATGTGATATTTTAGCGACCACCAAGCAGTCACATGAAAGGAAACGGGTGGTAAGAGGATTTCATATGTGCGAAATGGAAATGTGTGTATGTCTGAAAGTGACTTGATGGCTTGGTTTGCCAGGCCTGCAGTCTGGGCTATTTTTATTTTCAATTGTAATAATGTTTTGTTTTCAATGAAGGGGTTGTGTAAGTACGTGTAAGCTTCCAGTAAAAGAGAAGGTGAAATGCGATAGGTCAACATTATATTATGAGAATTGAGAGTGAAATACGTCTAAGGACTCTGTTAACCGAGAGTAATTAAAAGTAACACGAAAGTATACAAAGTACAAAGTATAATGATAAATGGGCTGGATTTGACGGCAGTGAAGAATGGAGCAGACAATTACGGCCTAGTACCGAAGTAGAATGAGAAATGAAGTATAAAGAAAAGTGTGACAAATTGCGCGGAAAAACTAAGAAATAAAGTGATATTAATGATGAAGGGGTGGAAAGACTAGAAAAGTTTTAGTTAACAGCAAGCTGGTTTGGTACAGAAATGAAGAGAAATAAGCATGAGCTACACGGAGAAGATGAAGATGACACCGAGGAAAAAAGAATAAGGAGGGGCAAAGAATAAAGGAAGGAGGATGGGGAAGCTCTACATACTGAAAACATGGCAGAACAGAACATGAGGAAGAAAAAGACCTCGGAAAAAAGTTTTTGCGTCATTACGTGGAACAGGGGTATCCAAATTCTGTGACTCGATAAAGTAGAATATTGATCAGGATGTTCGACGGTTCATAAGTGGACTGTGGTTTTCCGAGGTCCGAATGCTGTGGTTTTTAGGATGAAATGTAAATTTGCACTAGGATATTTTAATAAATCGTAAATTGTTTTGACCTATGACGTTTAAATACTTAATTTATCTAAGATATTGTAAATGCGTCATATTGTGATTATATATTATTAAAATATTTATTAAAAACTTTTGCCGTCAATCACAAATATAATATTGTTAAAAGATTAAAACATCTTTTAACGTTCCTATCGAGTACTCGATTACATTGGAACTTACACGACTAGTTTCGGCTATAATTTAGCCATCAACGGGTGTTATGTAGTTTAAACTTATTACATGAATTACTGATTGTTATTGTTTTTATGATTTATATTCTTCATTTTTGTGATGATGTTCTGGTCCTTTGTATTTTCTTCGTTGGTTGTATTATCACAGGTCACTATTAGGTTTTTATTTCTTATTTGTAGTGACGTCAATATTTTGTGTATGACTGTGAAGTAAAGTTTCAATTTTATCAATGACAATTGAAAATAGAAATATAGAAAACAAAATAAATAAATAGTAAAAATAAATCATGTGAACTTACCCAAGAAGTAATATCGTATTCGTATGTAAGAGAACGGAGATGTACAGGACTGAATTGGATCGTGGCTGGTTACCGACTGCGGTGCTAGTGGGTGAAAGGTGGTTTGTCAGGGTTGAGGTCAAGGTACTGAAGTGCTTTAAATATGGGGTTGTTAAGTTCAATACTATTATCATTAAGGCATAATTTTTGTTTATAATTTTGATATATGTAATATTTTTCTATTGTGTCCCTGTGTCTTTTGTTTTTTATTATTTTCAATATGTCCATTGTTTCATTGATTGTGTTATAAGCATGTCCTGTATTGAGAATATGTTTTGAGTATGCAGAACTATCTTTATTGTGTTTTATGGCTGCTATGTGTTCTTTGTATCTTTGTGTGAAGGTGCGACCTGTTTGACCTATGTACGAGGCGCGTCCACAAAGTAAGTTTCCCACTCGTCCCACAGGTAGCAAACCTTATATTGCGCGAAGCGACTGTGCTTACGTGATAGAGCAATGACGTAGCATGGCGCATGCACTAACGGCACTTCCCGCGTTATCACAGTAGCATCGTTGCAGCTGTTGAAGATGGAGGTTCTTATTCCAGCTCCCGCCGACTGTGAAGTGCGGTCAGTGATAACGCTAGGCCGCACACGGCTCGACGGACAGCAAGTCTTTTGCAGGAGTTCAGCTGGGAGGTGTTTAATCATCCACCCTACAGCCCGGACCTCGCTCCCAGTGATTTCCATCTTTTCCTACACCTCAAGAAATTCCTGTCCGGTCAGCGTCAGCGTTTTGAGAATGACAGAGAGGCGGAGATGGTTGTCACACAGTGGTTCCAATCCCAGGCGGCAGACTTCTACGACACAGGTGTTCAAAAGTTGGTCCCACGGTATGACAAATGTCTCAATTCCGGTGGCGAATATGTCGAAAAATAGCTGGACACTTGCGGTATCTGTTGCAATAAATATTTCCATGAAATTGTGTTTTGTTTCTGTAAACGGCCCCAGGGAAACTTACTTTGAGGACGCGCCTCGTATATTAGGGGGCAATCTTTACATTTCAATTTATATATACCTGGTAATTGATATTGGTTGTTTATGTTTGTAATTGCTTTTTGTTTGAGGATGTTTTTTATTGTGTTTTTTGTTTTGTAGGCTGTTTTTATTTTATTTTCTTTAAATAATTTAGTTATGAATTTGGTTTCTTTACCTATGTATGTAAAGGTGGCCCATTTTTTTGTATGTTTTCGTTTTCGTTGGGTTTTGTTGTATTATTAGTTTTTTTATTTAGTTTATAACTATTATATCCGTTTTCTTTAAGAATTTGTTGAATGATGTTTAATTCTATTTGTTTGTTTTTTATAGATATTGGGTATATATTTTTTCTGTTTAGTAAGTAATTTATAGCATACATACATAGGTAAAGAAACCAAATTCATAACTAAATTATTTAAAGGAAATAAAATAAAAACAGCCTACAAAACAAAAAACACAATAAAAAACATCCTCAAACAAAAAGCAATTACAAACATAAACAACCAATATCAATTACCAGGTATATATAAATTGAAATGTAAAGATTGCCCCCTAATATACATAGGTCAAACAGGTCGCACCTTCACACAAAGATACAAAGAACACATAGCAGCCATAAAACACAATAAAGATAGTTCTGCATACTCAAAACATATTCTCAATACAGGACATGCTTATAACACAATCAATGAAACAATGGACATATTGAAAATAATAAAAAACAAAAGACACAGGGACACAATAGAAAAATATTACATATATCAAAATTATAAACAAAAATTATGCCTTAATGATAATAGTATTGAACTTAACAACCCCATATTTAAAGCACTTCAGTACCTTGACCTCAACCCTGACAAACCACCTTTCACCCACTAGCACCGCAGTCGGTAACCAGCCACGATCCAATTCAGTCCTGTACATCTCCGTTCTCTTACATACGAATACGATATTACTTCTTGGGTAAGTTCACATGATTTATTTTTACTATTTATTTATTTTGTTTTCTATATTTCTATTTTCAATTGTCATTGATAAAATTGAAACTTTACTTCACAGTCATACACAAAATATTGACGTCACTACAAATAAGAAATAAAAACCTAATAGTGACCTGTGATAATACAACCAACGAAGAAAATACAAAGGACCAGAACATCATCACAAAAATGAAGAATATAAATCATAAAAACAATAACAATCAGTAATTCATGTAATAAGTTTAAACTACATAACACCCGTTGATGGCTAAATTATAGCCGAAACTAGTCGTGTAAGTTCCAATGTAATCGAGTACTCGATAGGAACGTTAAAAGATGTTTTAATCTTTTAACAATATTATATTTGTGATTGACGGCAAAAGTTTTTAATAAATATTTTAATTTATCTAATTGTGTTGTTTTAATTGTTTTTCGTTGTACCATTAAAAATTTATTGTTATTCTGTTGTTATTGTTAATTGGCTGTGATTCAACTTATTTGCCTGTTATCAATCAAGCACACGAACAGATGAATTGGATTGTAGTCGGTATTAAGTTCTAGAAATTATGTTTGAAATATGTTTTGGTGTTGTGAAATGCAACTGAAAATTTCTGTACTCAACGATAGGCGTGTCGTACCTCAGATACTTTAACGCCTGTTTCCGTCACAAGAGTGCAACACAACTTGAAGATAAATAGGCTAATTAAGGTAATACCCTTATGCAATTTTTCAGGAAATATTTTCAAATATATTTTTGAATATTACCTTAGTATTTTACTCTGTGTTACTGATTTTTATAGCTCGTTTCTGCCAGAATCACAAACTGGATAAGAATAAACAAACAGATTTATTTGTGTCTGCAATGAATGAAGTTTTCAAAGGACACACAGTATTGAAAATTAAAACAATTGAAACGTTAAAACGTGTGTGCAGTATTTAGGAACACTTTCTCAGTTTTCTTTCTTTGTAAATTGATGTCATTCACTTTCTTTCGAACACGGAATTTAAAACACTCACTCACTTGGCATACGTGTGTTTGTGCACCCCTGCCTGACTCTGGAAGTTAGTCGCAGAGTAAGAAAGTTTGAAGCACTCTACAGCAACATCAGCTCTTGGGAGCTTCGAGAGACACGAGTCAAAATTTATCATCGGCCTTAAACATAACTCGTATCAATGCTGAACAGTGGGTTGTATACGGTTTATGCGCCACGAATGCCAAAAACGATAGAGCTACTCTTCTATGCTGATGTCCATTCCATTGACTCGGTCCTAAAACCTGATATTCTGAGGTTTTTAGTAGTTTTCCTCAGTCTCTCTAGAAAAATTCCGGGACATTTCCTGAAATTATAACATGACCACTTATTTCCTTATTTGTTCCAATTCACCTTTCCTCAGTATCTTTGCAATTACGCCAAAACGTCTGTGCTGCTCACTGCTTCATTAGAACACTGAGGGACAAGCTCCGGAGATGAAAGAAGTATGTCGCAACCGAAACGTTGCTTTCAATCTGCAAGTTCATACGGCGTTGTAGCTCATTTGAACATCGAAAGATTTGCCTTGAGATTGTCATATCTCGAATCTCATGTCAAGTGGTCGGATTGTAAAATGCTGTCAGGTTACACGTAGCTACGAAATCCTTCGAAAATGTGACCTGGGGACAATAGTAACAGTCAGAATTACGTCCTGGAATAACATAATACGTAAGTTCATATAATTTGTAATGGCTTCATGAAAAGAGGCTTGAGATTGGCCGGGCATGTAGCGCACATGGGAGAAATATTTGCAGAATTTTGATACGGATATCTCAAGGCAAGAGACCAGTTGCATGACCTAGACATAGGTGGGAGGATAGTGTTTAAACTAAGTGGGGTATGAGGATGTGGAGTGGCTTAAGATCGGGTCCATTGGCATACTTTTATGAACACGGGATGAATATTTGGGTTCAATGAATGTAGCGAATTTGAAGACTTGATGAATCATTATCAGCTTCTCAAGGAAGACCCTGAACCACAGGGTTTGTTGCGCAGAAAAAACGTATTTCTAGGTTATGATATTGCACATGACTGAATTTATATTCAAAATCTGCTGAAAGTATCGCTTCCACTCGCAAATCCATTTGGTCGTCATTGAGAAGTTCCACTGTGTTTTCAAACCTGAAGCAGTTCGGCGAAAGTCCGCCCCTGTGAGATCGGCAGCGCGAGTGAGGGGGAGGGGTGATGTCTGCGCGAGTAATTGATGATGATGACGTCTAAATGAAGGAGTCTGCAGATAGATTCAAAAGGGGGGGGGGGGGGGAAGCGCCCAGCCATCATAGGTTCGTGTGCCGTGCTGTATTCTGATAGTCATTGCAGAGGACAGCGAAACATTCATTGCCTTGCTTCGGAAGCAATCTGTTCTTCAGAAGAAAGAAAGTGTCGAATTATTACAAAAGCATTGTCGATGAGATGGAAGAATAGATATGATCTTGAAGGGAGACTGCTGAGGCGAACCTGGAGTGACGTTCTACTCATGCGCAATGAAGTTTTTACTGAAGGAAAAACAACGGTCCGCACTTATTTGAGGCATATTTCATCTGCCAACATCTTTTACTTTAAGTCGTTTTCGTCTGTATAAATGCATTGTTCTTGTGATAAAGTTAGCTCTGTGCCTCATCAGGCCACGTAGACTTAATTCTTCGTACATTTTAATTGGGTATTAATGGAACTGATACATTTTGTTTCCTCCTCGGGGGATTTTTGGAATCCATTGCACAAAAGTCCGCGAAATACCCATAATCGGTCTGGATATGGTATTGAAAAATATGAAAATCTCCGTCTGTGTCTGGCAGCCCGTAGCCAATCTCTCTGCACCGGGTCACCCGGTACTGAGCGCGTAACACGCCACTGAAGCCCTGTTCGCTTGGGCAGACAGAGAGCAGAGACTGCTTCCTAAGATTAATTACCTTGGCGACATATCTTCGCCTTGTCTTGGGTTCTAATCAACCGATGACTTATTATACTGAATCCTCCATCAGCGGGCGGAAAGGAATTTTAACTACGAACAAAAGCACCATGCGAAATGAAATGCTGTAAGTTTACTTACCACCAGAAAGGCACAAACCTGTCACCCTCTTCCTGCGATCTCGGCTCCGGACTTGGAATTAATTAAGCAACAACAAGCAACAAGAATCCACCGTCCCCTCGTAATAACTCTCGATTAAGCTTGTACATTTACCGTTTCGGCGTTTTGTTTCTTGGTTCACGAAAATGAGGAGATAGCGCCTTTATGATGTAGGCAGTAAGCACCTGTGAAACGTCGGTCAATTTCTGCCAGACTACACGGCGTAACATCCCAGCAGACAGCCGTCTTCATACACGTTGTCGTTAAAAAGGATAATGAACTCCCTCGTTCCATAAAAGCGGATACTTTTTGGATCGACCGAGTAACTATCAGCTTTTAAGAAAGACCCCGCACCGTGGAGTTATACATTTTGACTACATTCTCGTCTCGTGCAAACGTATTTCTCCCCCTCGACTGGAGCGAAGAGGCCAGAACAGTCGTTAAGACTTTAACGTGAGGTTTTTTTACCACAAGTAAACTTTATGAAAATAAATGTTTCAACATCCCTGCGTTCCTGCACATTTGTGGTGATTCCAGGCCACCCATCAGCCTCTCTACCGTTTCCGGTTGGTATCCAATTTGTGGACTGTCTCAATTTCAGCATCATAAAAAAATAATAGATGAAAGAAGTTGGTTCTTCTTCGTCATCTTTTCATTTATACTCCTCTCTTCCCTTCCTCTTTGTCGTGTCTTCTTTACTACCTAAATTTTCGTAGCTCTTTTTCTCGGCTCTTTAACTAACTAGATTAGCTTTTCCTCATACTTTCTGTTGGCTATGCACAGCAAACGTCTTCATGAGCGCCTTCTTCCTGCCCTTGCACTGCACTCTGAAGTGGAATAAGTACAGTGTAACAGAGCAAACTAATATTCTCTTTTTTAATTTACGAATGAAAAACCGTCCGTATAAAGCTATGTGCAATGTCTGTGTGTATCGACGCTAATAATTATTAATATGTTTTTTTCAAAATCCTATATGAATTTTACGCCATTAATCCCATATACTGTTACTAAATCTCTGTCTTCAGTGATTTTAGAGTGGCAGCAGTGCGAACTGATGTCTCAGGAGAAATCATGAAAATATTAAACCTTGAAAGCCCAGTGGAAAACTGTATGTATTACTTTAATAACCAGTAATTCTACATTTTACCCACAGTGTGTTTGTGGATTTCTTATGATTTTCATTATAAATATTGATTTCCTGAAACATTATTAACCTCATATATCACGAGTAAATGTATCTGGTGGCTACTTTACGTTACGAACGCAGATTTCCTCATTACCCTGGTGATGGAGGCAGTCAGTGCCATACTGTACGGTGCAGCATTCCAGAAGTTGTATAATTAGTTACATAGATGTTTAATTAATGCGTTACTTAATTAGATACTGTTTGTTACTGCTGGTATCAGGTAACCTACATGTATCCAACAAGTTACATATCTATAGTATGCCGTAGGTTGGTAATGTCATATGCCGTTTATTTTTTCAGCTAATGAGCTTGTCTTTGTCTCTGGTTTTGACTAAGATCTCTCTTGCACTTAAACAATGCACAGTGCAGTAGGAACCATTTTAATATCGTTGAAAGTGTTAGTTGTAGGAGTAATGAATATTTCATGATACGTCTTCATTTCCACTCTTTTTCTCTGCTCATGTGGTTGCGTCCTTATTTTACCGTGTGTCATGCGTGTTGCGTCAGTCCCCTCCACAAACGATATTGTTTGTGGAGGCCTGTGATATTCCACGGCTGTCCACGAATCGAGTTCTGGCTTTATTCAAACTGATTAGGCAATTCAATGCATGCACCGACCTCAGAATGATCTCTGCACCTTTTCATTGGTGATATCTTACTCTTCGTAGTGAAGTAAACAGTAAACAGAATAAACCCGAACTGACCAAATAGAAACACTGATCGAATCCTATTTCGCCTACGCTTCAGTATGAAAGACATTATCATTCGCGTGATTACTTTCGCAAGAAAGTGAACATAACTGAGTATTCATTCACAAAAAAAGTATATATTTGTATACAAATTCATGGTATAGATATGACTACAAATGATGAGTTGTCTGAAATAATTCGAGTTAGCAAGGAAAACAGCATAAGTATTCTTTGACTGACGCTGTTAAACTGCCACTTGTAACATCTAAGCACAGTCAGTAGGTACTGGTAAGGTTTCAAGTATCTGTGTAGGAAGCAGTTCTGGGAAACAGAAGTCTGTCCTCTGGTCTCCCGAGTCCTATTTTACTATACAAGATTGTGTGTAGGAGTCTCGTCCTCTCTCATATATCGTCAGGGCGATGAACATTGCAGCGATTGGATAGTGGCACGCTCTAAGCCTTCTTCAGGATTTGCATGTTGAGGGCAGGACTGCGAGAAGAAGAAGCTTGATGATGCGGTAATATAAACAGCCTCTCAACCAACGATAGGCTTTGCTCCTTACTGTCGGAAGATATACGCATTTTAAAGTAGATTCACATCCAATCTGCAGGAAAGTCTTGCGTCTTTTTTTATTTTCCTAGTTTTTCCCCCTGTGTCTTCTTCCTCTGGGGTCTAATATTATATGGATCCTATTGGTTTACTGTTCTCTTCCTATGGTCTAGTTTAGCCTCATCCGATCTGTCTAGAGGCAGTGTGTCTTGTCTCCCTCCCACAAAGAAACCTCTGCAATCATCAATATAGCATAGCGTCTCTCCCTCTTATATCCTTTCCTGACACACCACTTACCGATAAACTTCTTTTCTATCTGCACACGCTGCTTTACCGCCTCATACTGTGCATCTGAGAAGACTAAAACGGGTTCCAATAGGGTGCACAAACATAATGACGATGTCTCTCTTATGGGATATTGTGTGCACAGACGAGTTTTGGGACCCACCTTTCAAACAGATACAGAGGGAAGATTTCCGTCTTCTGGGTTGTTGCGCTGTGTAGTCTGGTCGATATTAACCAACGTTTCAGAGGTCATACTGCCTCCGTCATCAGGGCGATGAAGACGGAAATCTTCATATTCACCGCTGTGAGAACCTCAAGTCTTACATATATACATATACGGAGGGCTTTACCCATGCTTAGACCTGCTGGAGTGTGAAGTTAAGTTAGGTTTGGTTAGGTTAGGTTATGATGTGGTAGGTTAGATTAGTGAAATTTGTGGTTTTAGAATTGGTTCAATAGTTTCACGGTGAATTCCTGCCGTGTTGATATGGTGGTCTTGTAGGTTTCTTGGAAAATTGCTGCAGAAATTCTGGAGGAGTACTGGAGAAATCCTAGAGAAATGTATTATAAGTCATGTAGATGTTCTGTAGAATACCATGAGTAGAGTATGAGAAATCCTGGAGGTGCTGGAGAAATTTTGGAGAAATCCTAGATAGTTGTTGAAAAGTTATGCAGAGGTTGTTTAGAAGTCCTTGGGCTGTTTTGGAGAATTTCTGGAGAAGTGCTGGAGAAATCCTAGAGGATGTCTGGAGAGGTCTTCTGGATGACTTTAAGCGTTGATGAGTTTGATCGATTGCGGAATGGTTTAGGTTACATTGGTTTAGGTTGCGTTGTTTTGGGTTAGGTTAGGTTAGGTTAGGTTAGGTTTTGTTATGTTCGGTTAGGTTAGGTATAGTTACGTTAGGTTAGGTTAGGTTATGTTGTGATAGGTTAGTTAAAGTTGATATAGAAAGGGAGAGGTGCGAAATGCGTACAAAATTTTAGTCCCCAAGCGTGAAGGGGAGAGATCACTCAGACAGAACACACAGATTTTGATGAAAGGATTCTATTAAATTGTATCGCTCTGACAGAAAAGTAAAAGATTTTTGTTTCAAAAACGCCGTCTTATACCTTAGTATTTGTTTTAAATTCGGTCGGTAATGTGAGCGGCCACGGGTTGTCTGGCTTCTGTTGCCTCCAGGTGACAAAGTTTATCCCCCATTACCACTTCGGCCAAACTGCCTGTGTCCATTAGTTACGGGGGTAAGCGGCCGGAGCGTAGAACTGACTCTTAAGTTCATCGTGTGGCAAGGTTTGGAATTTATGGGGTTTCATATCCACTCCCCGGTACGCCGACTTGGAGAAGCGCGTGGACACACACACAGACAGACAGACCGACAGACAGATAGACAGACTTTATCATTTTCAGAACCGAGTTTCCGCATTCAGAAGCCCGTAAACTGTAAGCCACTTCTCAGTCTGAATCTCGGTCTCGGATTTGTTTTGCTATTTCCGTAACCGTGCAACAAGAATTTTCCCGTCACATTCTGTTCCTTGTAGCCTACCGTGTGAACTAATGTCAGTTTATTGTTCCTTTGCAGGGATAACCACACTGTGGCCCACATACCGGTCACGTCCCTCTGAAATTTCTGCCATCAATTTTTATCCGTTCTCTACTTTAAGCTACGTTTCTTCAACTTCATACTCTGGTGAGTACTTACGAATGCTCACATTTTACTCTGAGGTAAACCTATTGCCAAATTTGTTTTGTCTGTTGTTATTTTTTATGCATGATCTCTTCATTACACAAGATCCGAACATGAGTGGCTTAAACATATATAATAATTTTGCCGGCCATACATTTATTTTGATCCAATCAACAGAGAGTATTTAAATATAGTACTTAAGTAACATTACTAAATGTCTTCTGTAGGTGGTATGGAAACAATGTTAAATTATATAATTTTGTAAAATGTATAGCAGTCAAGGTGTGTGTGTTTATTTATTCTCATATTTCACTTTTCTTCATCTATGAGTTAAAAATTCTCGAATTTTTGCTACTATTCTTTACATTGCGTTTCCCTGAAAGAAAATAAACTGTATGCTCCATATATTAAAGCAACCAGACCTATAAAGCCACATTATTCATGTATTCATGCTTTTTCCTCTGCGTTTATCTATTCATGAGATTCCTCCACGCAAATATTCACGCCACTACAATAAATTTTCTCTGTGAACCGATTTTCGATAGATTGGTATTCAAAACAGACTCAGATTCAGAGCGCGTTTCTTTCTGCACAGTATTAACGTCACAGGTTGATGTCAATTATGTCAGTTCCATTAGAAACTGGGGGTTCTTATCCTTTACCAGTAGCTGCATAGGATTGACAGTTATGGTCTTTGCAAAAGGGCCATTGGCAAAACACTTTCTTCTTCTCCTATAATTCTCTGTATAATGGAATTCGGTAGACGGGTCTGTATTATTATGAAGGGAAAAGTTAAAAAGAGTGTACGAGGGTGCGGTGAGGGATTGCCTACCACCAACAGCGGTTCTGTAAGCTGCTTTCTTTTCGCAGGTGAGTTGTGATTTAGGGTATGCCAGGGGTCGCGGGCAAAGTCAGACCACCAAAATACAACACGTGAAATGTTGTTCAGAATGTAGTATGTTTAGAAAATAGAATTCCAGAATGAAATTCCACGCCTTCTTATGCAGAACGACACATAAGTGGGTGTTGAAATAGTGAGCAGAACATTAAAACTATCGGCTTTGGTTAGTAATTAGACAAGCGACAGGGAAACTAAAAACAAAGAATTTTATATATACTCTTAGGCGAACATTCCATGTGAAATTCGATAAATATGTTAAGTTCTACGTGGTACGAGATAAAGTTAAAGAAGTCTTTTTTTTAAGATTAGTAGCTACGGT
The DNA here is from genome assembly GCF_977971745.1 of Zootermopsis nevadensis. Classification (NCBI taxonomy): domain Eukaryota; kingdom Metazoa; phylum Arthropoda; class Insecta; order Blattodea; family Termopsidae; genus Zootermopsis; species Zootermopsis nevadensis. The sequence goes on from NW_028259142.1 coordinate 16,018,185, forward strand.
TAAGCCTGAACCAACAATCTTTTGAATTATAGGCTGTTACTCTGGATACCAAACCACCTGACACAATGTGCATTGTTAAACATGATATTGGTATAAAATGTGATTAATGTTTGTTGGTAGAGGAAAGAAATTGTTTGCCTTCCGAGTGACAACATAAATTCCTCATTCACGACTTCTGTCGACCGCTTGAAAAGCTTCCATTCATGTAAAGTTTCTATTTCTAGTCTTGGGCTGATTCAGAACTACAGTGAGGAATTTTTCTAGCCACTTTCGTTGCCCATTTATGCATGTGTCTGAACTGACAAGTTAAACTCGCGTTGTGAGGATATAATGCCAAGTGTATATCTACTGAGTAGGCTATTTAGCGATCATGCCGGAAGCGTTCTGCGGGCAAGACAGGCTCAAGTCGTCTCTTTTAACAAGTGCTAAGCTCTTTTTGAAAAGAGCAATGAAAGTAGTCAACGAAAACTTAATCAAGATTACTAATTCAGTGGGTGTGTATGAAATCTGAAATATTCATTAATAGCAAAACGTAAAATTTTGTAACTTTAGAATTCCTGTGAAAAAAATGCATATTATTTAAATTAACGTAGACTCTCTGGGGAACAAATTTTCTGTTAACGTGTACGAGTGGACCTGGTTTTCCAAATGTGCTTGCATCTCTATTTTGCGAATGATTTCTTCTTATTTTTTTTGCCTTTGTTATTTTCTTTTAGTTTTATTAATTTTTATTCATATATATATATATATTCTGCTTGGTTCTATCATTTCTTCGTTATTTGAAGGTTTCTTTCTTTTAATTTTTCCCTTCTTTTTCCAGCTCATTGGTTTGAGTTTCCACATATGAAATTTTCCCCAAAATAAGTAAACATAATAATTGACTTGTGCTGAGATTTTTGGAATGCTTTTGTGAAATCAACGAAACTTTGTTTATAAGCCACTTCTGTCCTCAACTAGAGTATAAACCGTCATTCTTCATTGAATCAGCTAGAAGCACAAAATGCTTAGTTTGTGTTCGTGATTCATGGTCTGCCTCTAAACACCAGACAGGCGCACCTCTACCTGTCCTCCAGCTCACAACTTCATTCAAAGAACCAGAACTAAAGATATGACACAACATGGAGTCCTGCCTGCTCCCTTGCAGACTCATGCAAGGGATGCAGAGACTTTAGATATTCGCTTCATTCTAATGACATTTGTGTGGCCAAACCATAAAAATTGCTCCTAAGAGTAGTAGTAAATAATGTCTCTCGACACCCGTACACCTAAAGTAGGTAGAAAGACTTTTGCAGTTTAACAACAAAACATAAGCTAACGACGTTTAGCGGCTACGTGTTAGGTCAACAGTCTTTGTAGTACTCCATTCCAGGAGGTGTTTTGAAAAGTAGATCAGAATGAAGTCGTTCCTCCAAACCGGTGGTACCCAACCTGCAAGACGACGTCACAGCTTAAAAACCCACATTCCCCTAAAAGTAAGCTCTGTGACGCGCGAGAAATAAATAAGGTGCCGTAACGAAGTTGGTAATATGTATAAACAGTAGTTATCATCATCATCATCATCATCATCATTACTGGATCATATGATTGGGACAAACACTTTTGATGTTATGCACGAATTATCTCTCGTAGGAGTATTATTATTTCTAGTCTGGATTTATTTATTTATTTATTTCATTGAAATAAACGTGTACCGCTGCTTCCAAACAGTTGCCGTAACTGTTCATGGCTTTCCAACAATTTGAATGCATTGCCGTGGAAGAACACGAAACAGAAGGAACCTTCTCTTTTCTCGTGGTCTGTAATTGAAAATACTTCCATTATTACTTCAAATATTAAATTTGTTCCTTGTCTGAAGATATAAGCATGTCCGTTCTCGAGCTAAAATTGAAAATAGTTGTATACAAACCGGCAATTTCAATTTTATGTATGAGACAACACAAGATATACATCGCTTTTAAAAATAAGGTTAGAATTCAATAAGACAAAAATGTTTTTGTATTTCCCTTTCCAGTTCTTGTGTGACATCTTCAGTATACTCATTAACTACTGAAAATATTATAAAAAAATACTGTGAGTCCAGTATAAACAAATTTATTAATTAATCATGCTTTCTAACGACAAGGGCTTTTAGGGAGTTTAGGGTCATTGTAAAACTGTCCAACTGAATGGATCAGAGTCGTTGAGAAGCTGATAGTCGCGTAGCTAGTCAATACTTTTTCTCATTTATGGAACCTGGCTCACAAGATTTTTCAGTTGTGCCATCTACACGTGAGTTTGGAAAACTCTCGCTTTCCTTCCATCCAAAATTTTGTTTACGTTTCTTATGCTTACCATTCGTACTGCTTGTGCTCCCAACTTCGTCTCCAGGTGATTTTTGTATATTCTAAGTGAGATGTAATTAAAGTGAAAAATTGGTATTGACCTTAGAAAGTCTAACAAAGCCAATAGGTCTTTGGGCCGTACTGAGTACTGAAGAGGTACAGTTCTGTGAGACAGCCTGGCACCTGGCCGATCATACATCACCTAACCGATGAAGACATTGCGGGAGGCCGCATGCATCGTACTGAATAGAGGCATTCTTTCCGCCCCCCGTGAAAGGAGAGCAGACTCTTACTGCCACTCAGACCCCCCAGCCTTCGGACAGGCATCTCTCTGGAGCCATCTGGGACTGTTAAACGACGGACCGATTTGTCGGGTTCAGCTTCAGTTATTACTGACGAGAAACAAGTCCAGTTCTTTAGTTAAATATTCGATGGAAGTTGATTTAAGACAATTTAATGATTCTCTTCTTGCGTGATGTACACACCTTGAACAGGTTGCCTGTGATCGCGTGTGTCTTACCTGAAAATCAATTTTGTTTAATCTATTTTGATAATATTATGCCAATGTTCAAATAGGTTATGACCGCCTCGTTCAAAATCATCATTCTTATGAATTTTCCACCATCATTTGACGCTGTGTAGCCTATGCAGTTGAGAGAGTGCTATTAAACAGCATAACAGTCATCTATGCAGACGAAAATATTTGAAAGACGGAAGACATTAAAAGTTCTATTATGTCATGGCCTCTCCCTTATGTGTTCAGTCTGTATCTTCATTTTTCCCCTCTGAAGAATGAATATCATTTCTGTTTAAATTTGATCTTAAATCCGTTTTTAAGAAACCGGCAGAATTGTATAATTCCGTATTTGAAAATCCATCCATCCATTCGGCCTTTATAAGCTGCTACGTCTGACGCACAGAGTAGTTTACTGGTTGAGCAGTCAGAAAGCTGAGGGAGACGGCTGTCAGTCTCAAGATGATAAGCCGAACTCTAATTGTGTCTGAAACTTGTGGAAATCTTGTTTCTGTGCAACTTTTCTCCATTGTGAGGGTCACAATATGTGCGTCGACTTTTCTGATCGGATTTGTCGGACACGCAGCGTGACAGGGAGAGACAGAATAGGCTTAAATCTCACTCCTGTGGGCAACCAATTGATCCTATTTCCTGTCTTCGGTGTCGGACTGGTTTCTGAACAGCGTAAGTGGCCAATCCAACTGGACCATTCCAAGTTTTCTGCAAGGAAACAGTGTAAAGTAGGACTTGTAAGACGTTTAAAGTGTGGGAAATGATATCACCGTTTTCATGTTTGAATCAATTTAGACAGTCTAATAGAAATTGCAGGGCTAAGATAATGGATATACAATTTAATTATCAATTTCTATACGAAATTCTCACTAATAAAAAGGAGGTGTGAGGTCATTAACGAACTGTACATGGCCGAACTCCGGGTTTAATCAACTTGTCTTCAGATATATCCGCGGTTTCTTGACCGTTAGAAAAATACATATCGGCCAGTCAGCTGAGGAATAGGGAGGGAGGGATATCCGTATTTTTGCATTGGATGCTACGTAATCCATGTACTTGAGAGAGCGTCGTTCAGTAAACTAAAACAAGCAACAAACTTCGACGATGTAGGTCCAAGCCTTTGTAGCTGATAACTGACTCCACGACTCACGTATTTTCTTCGGAAGTTTATATACGTTTACCTGAACACGAAATTTGTAGGTTTTTTTTTTTAACTAGAAAATTTATTTGGGCTACTGCATTCATAAGATCTCGCCACTTAACCCTATCTTGAGCCAGCTGAATCTAATTAACACTGTCGTATTCTACTCTCCTTGACATTCTTTTAATATTACTTTATGTCAATTTTCATATGTTTTTTTTTCATAATTTGTGCTACATGTCCTGCCAATTTCATCCTCCTTCAATTAAACAATCGTAAAGAATAGTACGTTATGAGTGTAAGTTATGAAACACGTAGTTAATGTTATTCGTCCATTGAACGTGTAGCTGATAAACTGTTGTTGAAAGAAGTACGAAGTTCTCATATGAATGTCACAGCATCCACTGTATTATTCCTGTATACTAAGTTTATTTAAGTCAATTAACTTCCCAGCAGATGTTATGAAACGGTTCTCTGCCCTAATTTCTCGCCTAACTGCCACATTGAATTCTTTGAAAAGAACTTGAAATAGAGGGATGTGCTTATTCCGACGAGCCTCCAGTTTACCTGCTTCCGGTCGTTCTGTATCGAGGTAATAAGATTATGTGTCTACCCCTTCCCAAGAGCCTACTAATGCGATTTGATGTTTTGAACCACTGTACCCCCGGCAAACATGTGCAAGGCTTGAAATGGCTTACAATGACCGTGTTTATGTGCTGTTCCCCTGTCGCCCCTACGTGGCCTTTATTTGGGCCCTTGTCACAGTAACCTCTGGCTAAGGGGTTTAAAACTGGTTCTATCAATTGTTGAAGGGAATGTGAACAATATAACAAGCAAAAGACTAACCATAAGGGATATATGTCGTCCTTTTTTGCTTCGCTCTGAATTTGCCATTCGACAATGCAGACCCTATCTGGAAGGGGAGAAGGACAGGGTAAGCCTGGATTAGTTATGTTTATCAAATGTTGAATACGGATTTTTATTATTAAATTTTGCTTCACTAATTTCTCATCTTATGCTGCTTATCAGTAAAAAGTACAATTTCAGTGGATCCAATAGGAAGCGTTGCTGGCAGATCTTTCATTCTGAGATCAAAAATAGTCAAAATGTGTTTATATCCGCATCAGATTACACAGTAGAATAAGAAATAAGCACAGGTTTCAGGATTTTCGAATGTATAATTAACGTAACCCAAATTGGGTAATAAAGCGTGACCTCTATCTTGAGAACAACTCATGTGTTCTATTGCAGGATCTGTTACATATTTCCTTCACATAAAATGCGCTTACAAATTATTAAAGATTAAATTAAAAGTAATTTCAAAATCAGTTGCATAAACAGGATAGATTAAACTGGTAAACTGAAGGATGTATACCGTTCTGAATTTTTAATCTCAGTTTCATTTCTGTCGCTGTCTGCAGGAACATTAAGTAATACAATTTCGTGATAGATCCTCATGAAATTCATAACGTTATTGAGCCTGTACGGCTAATTTGCTGAGTAAACGTTTCTGGACATGTTTTTACGAAATAAAGCTGTCATTACAATCGAATAAATAGCCTTACTTTGTAGTCTGTTAGGTGCTGGTTCATTAGTTATGTAGCCTAGCTAGTTAGCGCGTACTTAGCTCGTTACTTAGGTAGTACTTTGTTAATTAATTGATTAGTTAGTGGATTAGTAAGTTGGTTAGTTCGTCATTTGGGGAATAACACATTTTCTCACACTTTCGAAAACCATCATAAGGGTTGGAGTAGCCAAAGGAACGTACTTGTCGGAACATGAATGTCTTTCCGGGGCAGCCTGTACAGCAGGTCAGGGATTGTGCTCTACAAAGCGTTTCAAATTGAAATCTATTCCAAAAAGTGAGGCTGGCAATGCTCCCTGTAGGCTTTTTTAGCAGCCTATAAACAACTGTTGAACCTCCATATGGAGCTGCACATTGGATTGAGAGAAATCCGCTTACTGGCCTGCAGCGGACTTCAACCCTGGGCACACGGACCGCTGGGGAATCGCATATGTGCTCTGCTTTATCCGTCATTGTCCTTGCCCCCAAGCGCCTACATGTCGTATAGTGAGACAGCTTTACTTTGATTGTTAATTTTTATATCTTACACTGACATGTAGGCCTAATTCATATATATATAGCTTTACATTTGGATAAGTTGATTAGGGTTCATCTGAGATTCGGTTAGATACGTGCATTGCTTAACACACTGATAACACCAGTAGGAGTTTAAGATGTAGTGTCTCAAATGATGATGATAAGGGCATAATTCTTATATAAATTGGCAATGTTCTGTCAGTGTGAGTAACTAATATGTTATACATTTTTAACTACAGATCTTTTGAAACAAGGTTCCCCGGCCCTGGGTCGGGTCACTTAAGAAATAATTGCCCATCCCCGTTCCAGCCACGAAACTGCCTGCCTCAGTTGCCTAAGGGCGACTGAAAGCCGAATACAGCAGCGAATCCGGTATGGAATTTGTAATCGTATTTGTCACCGCGTTCCTCTGACATCTGAATGGGGGTTCACCTATTCTCCACCCTCCCCGCACCCTACATTTCCTTACTGTGCCATCACCAAACATTTGAGTCTCTGAAACCAAAAATGTAACAAGTCACAAAATACCTACCGCAGGTATGAATAAAGTGCCATCAAATTAAACACTCCACCTACTGCCTGCCGTGTATAAGGTTTCAAAAAAAATGCCCATCTATTGCATATTAACCGTGAAGATGGCAACTGAAATGTATGCTGTAACGTTGGATAATTTTCAACATTCGACGGAGCTCATTTCCGAAAGCCGATGTTGTACACGAAGTGTTGCTGTCGGCTTCATACGTAATTCCATTCTGGCTGCGACCTCTATCTCTGACCTGGTCCTTGTTGCACCTTCATATCTGTCCCTCTACTCTGGTGAATAGCTTTTGTGAATACGATGATGAACCATCAAATTCCAAGAAAGAGCTTCCTGACCAGCTGAGTAACTACTAGTTATTCATGCAGATAATTACCCCAGCTGTTTTTCTAGTGTATTTTGAGTTTATGCTTTGTTTGAGAGAGAGCACGTGTGTCCCTTTTGCATTACCATCCTAAACTCGTACAAGGCAGTATTGATGTTGGGTAACTCGGAGTTTATGTGTTGCCTATTCAGAGCCTGTCTGGCTATTGTATGGATTAACACGGTCAATTCAGTAGACGAGAGCTTTAAGTTGTGGAACCAGGCTTCGCAGTCTTTGTGTCAGAAACCGTGTCAGACCGGATGTTCAAAAATAATTATCTTACTAGGCTATATTAATCAGTACAGCTGTGTGATTTTCAGATGAGAGATGATTGTAATGTCCGATCGTGATTAAGGCTCGGGTCATGACACCTCGAACGCAGGTTTCACCGGTTAGAAATCCACTCAAGTCGTGGATACGTGAATGTATTTGCCGGGTTGTCCTGCCCTGTGTTACGACGGGCCAACTCCCACCCAGGAATCCCGTTTAGATGTTGATAAAAGGAGAAAATAAAAGCTGGCAGAAAATTCTCCAGAAAGGCCAAAACTCATAGCAGGCTATATAGCACATGTCCAGTAGTAGATGCTTATGACTGAACATTCTGTTATTATTATTATTTACTGTTCTGTCTGACGACAGGTCCATATGAACAGGATCCTTCCATCCTTTTCTCGGACTGGGACCTGTTCATATACGTTCTTGGCAGATGATCCAGAAGTGGTTTGCCATTGCCTTCTTCTGTGTGTGAATGGAGTAATTGTTGGGATGCCACGGAGAAACCGGAGAAGCCCCCGGAGGAAAACTCCGTGTTGCCTAGACCACAGCCTTGCCCAACACAAATTATAAATTCGGGCACCGCCGGAAATCGAACCCGAGACCCCAGGATTACAAGGGTAGTGTTCTGACCGCTAGACCACCGTGGCGGGAACATTCTGTATCCAACTAAAAATAAAATAACAGTTAATATATTGACTGGTTATGGTCTATAATCTTGACGATCTTGATTCGGTTCCCGGCATGTTGTAGAGTTTTCTTTTCTCGCTGAGTGATCAAGACTGAAGTTTTCGTTGCAATGGTACTGCGTCCGTCATCAGGGCGAAGAGGCGGTGATTTCTATGAGACTCACAGTCCTGATGATGGAGGCAGCAAACACCTTTGAAACTTCTACCCGATCACGTGGTCCTGCAACCCCGAAGACAGTCATTTTCTTACTTTCCGCCGCGTGAACCTGAAATCTCACTATGTAAATAGTCACTAGAAATAGTTTGTATAAAAAATTTGGATGCACTTTAATCTGTAACATTTCACGAGTGTATGGTTTTCTCTGTCAGCTAAGAAATTAAGAGCTTGACTTTTGCAGCAGCGCTGTTCAGAATCTTTTGTCTAAAAACGAAGATTATAATATTTATAAATATATTACCTGTTACTTGCATAAGTGTGAAATTTCTTTCTTGGTTTTTCTCAGTTTTCATGGGAAATTCTTTGGTAAAATAGACCACGACACATCCTCCTTCATTAATCATCTTTTGAATCTTCATCTCGTCTCCAGTATGTCGACATCAGTCCGTGCAGAGTTCGTTTGATTGGTGTGTCGGACTCGAAACAGAACCATTCAGCTATTAGAAAGAGAACCACCATGCCATGCCAATTACATTCATCATTTTCATTGGCTAATGGATAGAGAGAGAAAGGTAGGGAAAAAGCATAGAAGAAGAAGAAGAAGTTAGAAAAAAGGAGAACCATCATTTTTAAGGACTGGAACGCCATTATTATTTGATGCAGTGGCCGTGGCTTACACACCGTCCCTCGGTTGTCATGGCGACAGTACGACAGGGGACGCAAGCATGTCACTGTTTTTTTATGTATGTGATGTGATTTGACCAATGAGAATCATCGGATTTATCAGTCAGCCATTTAACTCCCTCCCTCCTCCGAAAAAAAGAGTACGTGTGTCTTTCGCCTCACCTGCCCATACTACAATAATTTATTTTGGATTAGAATTTGAATTCGGTGACAGACATGTTATGCTACGTAGTTTCCTGACCGTAAGGGATTTGTGTGGGGGTGGGGGTGGGGTGGACGCTGTTGCATGGTTTCAGTTGTCCTCGCATGTGAATCAGTTGTTAGCTGTTTGAAATTATTCTTTTAAAGTGTTTTCGTCCTGATACATGAACTACCAGATATTTTGGTACCATCGTCGTGGTTTAACGAGGGTGACGTTGAACCTTGTCGCGTGTAATTAAGTTTTTATCTAAACCCACAAAACTGGTTGACTGGGAACTTTCAAATTCGATATTCCTCGCTGTTCGGACGTTGTAGAAAGAAATATTGCATAACGCTATGGTAACCGTTGTCATGGATGTCAGGTTCCTGCCGCCTCAGTGTTTCGGGCGGTTTCTTGGTCGCCAAGTGCCACATCGAAGCTTTGTTTGCCATCCGGAAAGAGATTCGCATGTGAGACAACAGACTGAACGACATACTGATATTATTTCCGACTGGATAAAATTTGGGTACAAAATATAATTTGTAACCTTGGAAGGCTGTGATAAGGATGGGAGAAATGACTTGGAAATATAAACATGTATTTTAATGAAATATGTATTGCTAATACGACTAGACTGAACGGGTTCCGTATCCCGTACAGCACCTTTTTTATTACCAGGGATGAAAATATATCCCTCTGACGCCGAATCTCACCTACGTAGTTAGTATTTAAGAATTCAGTCCTCACCGCAAAGAAAACCACGCGCATTCAATGATAAAGACCAACTGGGTAATGCTGTTTGAGGAAATAGACCCTGATTACACAGATAATCACGCGAAAAATAAATACAGTTGGAGAGCTGTTGTTTGTTAAATTAGATTATGTATGTAGTTATCGCTGTTCTTTTTAATGGATAAAAGATTAAAATTCTACCTTTGGTTTCTGTGTTTTCTGACTGTAAGACAAAATTATAGATTGAATGCGTTTGAGAACAAATTATTAGGAAGAATATTTTGAACTGAGGTTTGGTGAGAATTAGACAATGACGAGCTTCACAATTTATAATTTTTAACATATATTATGAAGGTGGACAAATTAAGGAATATGAGATCAGCGGGACTTGTAATATTCATGTAAATGTCATAATTGCAGTCACATTTAAATCAGAAACCCTGAACCGAAAATAATTCTGATTAAAATTATGGAGAAGTCGGTACATTCTTTTAGCTTGGGTAGTGGATGGCGGGGTTCTTTTACTGCGTGATGAATTATTGGCTCCTAATCTGTATGCAATCTTTTATCCGTGTTATTCAACTCCCTTTGGCGCAGTATGGTTAAACAGCAGATATGGGATGCAACTGAACGTCTGTCTGTACGTTTATCTGTTCCTGTGCTGAGTCATAGCGCTTGATGGAGGGCGCAGTTATGACCACCGGAAGTTCATATCAACAGCTGTTCTGTCAGTAATTGAATACACGCCTCATTGTGAATCTTTGTGTCAGCTAGAACATTCTTCATGTTAAGCAACCTTTGGGCCATTGATACTACGTCAGCGTCTCTAACCACTGATAATACATTCGGTGTTCGTTAAGAAAGCCTGAGCGTGAAGCTAATTACTCATTTTCATGTAGTTCGGAGGTCTTGGAACACGTCGAGCTTTCTTCATGACGTGGCATGTACAGTTCACAGATCAGGAGAAAATCCCTGCTAGGAATTCGATATACGCGCATGCGCAAGATTTCGCGGTGAGTGACGACCCATCCTAAAAGCATTCGTTCCACAACCACTGAACGAACAACAGACGACAGGCTTTCATGTGTTCAAATGGGTACAGCTTTAAGATTACCTCACAGCGGCACAGTGATTTAATCTAGAATACTATCGCAACACCCGCAGAACACATTAGAGGTACGCTCACTACACGCTAATCTAACGGCTTCATGTTTTCAGTCTGTGTGTAATAGCGTAAAACTCTGACGTATCACACTTCCCACCAATAGCAGCCCCCTAGTTCAGCTGATAAGAAACATTCCCCCCGCACCGCACTAGAAACGACTTCCTCCAGCAGAGTTTTTCTCGTCATCTGTGAACAGTAGAATGTTCACCTTGTAATGCGTACAGGCCAACGAAAATTGGAAGAAAACTGTCACGTGCATTACATTTTTATTTCAGTGAAATACTCTTAATCTCTCAGAGACGATCCTTTTTGCGACAAGAAATGGCTAGTGGAAAGGTTGCGTCATATTTATAGCCCTGCGTTGGAAGCCTTATCCTGGCAAAGCTCGCCAATTTTGCGATGATAAATCGATGTTTATTTAGGTGAAACGATCGTACACAGCCGGAAGTAATATTTTCCTAGTTAATATATCAACTATTTGTCTTCAGCATATTAAAGAACTTGTACGCAGTTGTGCTGAGCCAAGATGTTTGTTCATGTTTTATCGCTCGGTACTCACAGTTCCAAAAGTTGGTGCCTCATTCTTGTCTCTGTTCTTGCCCTCCGTAGGTATAGGTTTACTTTTATCCAAAAGTGGCCGAAGAGACACTTATCAACTAACACTCGCTAACAAGCTTGCTGAATGCTTTGAAGTATTATCAGCACGGGAGCTGTTATAAAGCAGTTACCGCAGCATGAGTAGCTTAAGTCTTGACGGCAGTTAACAACTTAACATTTTTCTGTGTTACGTATTTTCTGGCGTCAATATCCCTTTTGGTTTGGTCCTTTATTTTTCCTTTCTATCTTAGTCGCTTAACTTCAGTTCCCTATGAAATTCAATGAAAACACTTGCTCTACCGAAGTGTTTATCACAGTATTAAGCTATGCTGTTTCAACTGAGAAGTTTAGGTAAGGAAGTCAGAGTAGCGAGTAAACATGCAGACGGTACATTCGCCTGATCAATGCAGTTTCTTGTCGAAATCCGATAATTAGGATACGAAATTGAATTCCTTTTCATATGTATTCCGTTATGTGTTGTGCATCAAAATTGTTTCAATGAACTGTCAACGCCAGCTTGTAGAATATATTAACTTAAGAAGGCAACACGTTTTAGCCATTATTAGTCATTTTAAGGCCTTTTTAAGATTGGTTAGTTATATGCGGTGTTTACAGAATCAGCTTTTAAAAATGCATCTGTTTTGTACAATATTTCACGAGATGGTAAAGTTGCGTCTTATTGTGATATAATAAATATATATTTCGATAAAGAACATCATTTAATATTTTAAATGTTAATTATTGTAATATTTTAATATTTAATAAGAATTTATTGTGATTAGACGGACAAGATTTAAATAATATACAATATTTCACGTGTAAAGTTGTCCGTTACTCATTGAACACACTCCACGAAGACGTATGGGTTGATGGAGGTATAGTTCCACTCTTTTTTGAACTCGGCACTAGATGAAGGTGAGTGGTTAGGTTCACACCCCTGACGTTTTACCTTGGGTGAATCAGCCCCCGGTACCAAGAGATGTTCTGGACGCGGAAGCCTAACCGGGAAACGATCCTACAAGCTATATAGATTAGGACTTTCCTATTCTGTCGTAACAGAGTGATAGACTTATAAGAAACCGCCTCAAACAAACGTTGAAATTAAAATGGCCGATATTTAGTGATGGCACTTCACATCTCCGAGAGGGAGACGTCACGAACGAGCGCCTCGCATTGACATGGCGACCAGTCAGCCGTCCATCTCATCATATCACCAGTCGTGCAGATACTGAGTTCTTAACCAAACTTCAGGTCGGTATATTATACCTTCACTCAAGAGTGAACAGGGGGAGAGAGTGTAGTGGTGGGCTTATCAGGAAATTAACACTTCTCTCAGAATCGTAGTGGTGACATAAGGGGTAAGAAGGGGGTGACAGAGTTTAATTAACTCGACTGGTGTTTTGTGTCAACATTTTCTGTGCTGCCACCGACCGCCGTGCCTCCGTGCGGTGGAGAAGGGGCGCCAGCTTCCCGGTGATGTGATGAAGAGGAGTTCCCTGCTGTTTGCTTCTCTGGGAGCGATCCCTGACAGCCTACTGATCGGCTGCTACCTGCTCTCAATTGTACACCCCTCTCACTCACAGATTCTGTCACAATCCTGACTCACAGATCTCTCAGAAACTGGCTGATTCACGTATGAGTTGTTTTTGTATATGCTTTATTTAACGACGTTCTCTGTAGCTCCGACGTCTTGCGTCCAATAATTTGATGATTATGGCTAATGAATTACAAAAAAAGGAGGAGGAAGCGATCGTGGCCTAATTTAAGGTTTTATTCTGGAATTTCCTGGGGGACTGAAACATTGCACAAAACACATCAGTTAGGAGAGCTGGTTGCCGGGTCGAGCTTTCAAGCCACAAATTCCCGAATGCTGAAATAGAGTTAACCACTCGGCCACGACATCGGTGGGTGGTTTTACCAGCTACACCTCCTAACCATTCGAAACCCTTGAGAGAAAAGTGAACCTTGAGAAGCATGTTCAAGAACCTTCCATTTCCGGGAAAAATTTCGATCGTTGTTTTGAAATAAAATGAATTTCTTTATCAGATCGTGTCTGACTGAATGAACTTACTATTTTTTAAAACAAGAACAAAACGGAAACGCAGTAGTCACTCCATCCCTTACTTTGCTTTAATAAAAAAAGTTATTGTCAAAATATTCTCATGCCAGTATACAATTTTTATTTTTGAAGAGCCACAAATAGTTAATTTTAATTGTTGTGTGATAGAGGACAAGTTTCTTTTCCGTAGATTTAAAACGGTTAATACATGAAGGTTTCTGTCTTCACTGTTGCACTGTGTAGTCTGGTCGATGTTAACCAACGTTTCAGAGGTCATACTGCCTCCGTCATCAGGGCGATGAGTATGAAGATTTCCGTCTTCTGGGTTGTTGCGCTGTGTAGTCTGGTCGATGTAACCAACGTTTCGGAGGTCATACTGCCTCCGTCATCAGGGCGATGAGTATGAAGATTTCTGTCTTCTGGGTTGTTGCGCTGTGTAGTCTGGTCGATGTAACCAACGTTTCGGAGGTCATACTGCCTCCGTCATCAGGGCGATGAGTATGAAGATTTCTGTCTCCTGGGTTGTTGCGCTGTGTAGTCTGGTCGATGTTAACCAACGTTTCAGAGGTCATACTGCCTCCGTCATCAGGGCGATGAGTATGAAGATTTCCGTCTTCTGGGTTGTTGCGCTGTGTAGTCTGGTCGATGTAACCAACGTTTCGGAGGTCATACTGCCTCCGTCATCAGGGCGATGAGTATGAAGATTTCTGTCTTCTGGGTTGTTGCGCTGTGTAGTCTGGTCGATGTAACCAACGTTTCGGAGGTCATACTGCCTCCGTCATCAGGGCGATGAGTATGAAGATTTCTGTCTTCTGGGTTGTTGCGCTGTGTAGTCTGGTCGATGTTAACCAACGTTTCAGAGGTCATACTGCCTCCGTCATCAGGGCGATGAGTATGAAGATTTCTGTCTTCTGGGTTGTTGCGCTGTGTAGTCTGGTCGATGTTAACCAACGTTTCGGAGGTCATACTGCCTCCGTCATCAGGGCGATAAGTATGAAGATTTCTGTCTTCTGGGTTGTTGCGCTGTGTAGTCTGGTCGATGTTAACCAACGTTTCAGAGGTCATACTGCCTCCGTCATCAGGGCGATGAGTATGAAGATTTCTGTCTTCTGGGTTGTTGCGCTGTGTAGTCTGGTCGATGTTAACCAACGTTTCAGAGGTCATACTGCCTCCGTCATCAGGGCGATGAATATTCAACAACCTAGAAGACAGAAATCTTCATACTCACCGCTGTGAAAACCTCAAATCTTACATACGGTTAATACATATTTTTGTAACAACGTTGCAAGCTTTTAGCCGAGATATCATGTGCAGCACGGAAAGGGTTAAAAAGAGGGTTTTACCGTTTGTGTTCTGAGAGTTGTAATACGAGGGACAGATGCTGTGGACGAGAAACTGAGGCACTCGATTAGTCGGGGAGGCCGGCCGATATTGGTTTTCTCGCCCGGACACGAGTCTAGGAGGAATCCATGAATGTTGATAGGTTGACGGCTAATTAAAATGCCGTGAAGTTGAAAGAATTTTCTCAAACTAATAGGGGACACCATTTAGGAGATAGACTCTGACAGATCTTCGCAAGTAGTGTTATTTGCTCACCTACTGACCATAAAAGAATGAAGCATCCATGGTCGCGTGAGGAGAGGAGAATTGTATAAGCCTTAAATGTTTCTTACGAAATGGTCTAGGGAAGAGACCAGTTAGAAACGCAGACTCACAATGTCACTGTGTTCGTGTGCCTTTCTCTAGAAGTTTTGAAACCATTTGATGGAAATTCGTAAAATTTGGCACGTCATGACACTTGTGGCTACCCTCCTTTCTGTCTTTTAACTTCCTGTCTTCAGTAATACAAACATGCGAAATTCTCAGATGGGAACGACTGTAAAGTACTGGTATAAGCTTGTTCATCTGAATATTAATTAAAAATTCAGCTCTTAGAGAAAGATTAGTTCTAATTCTTTTATGCTGCTCGGGGAATTTGTTGCTATTTATTATCTTTATGATGCGAAACCAATAAATAATCTGTGTGGGAAAAATGCAGAGTTACTGTTTGTAAAAGAACGTGGTGTATATAGTTACCACCTGTTTATTTTTTACGGTTGGAATATCAATTGGGCTTACGCCAAGAATTTATAGCCGGTGAAGAACAGTTAATCCTTTTGAGTTATTTCTTGCAGTGTAGATTTTGGCTTCGTGCTGAAATGGCATATAAGCCTATGTTTCTGTCCAACTTGTACGACATCTGAAGTGGGGGGGGGACATGTTCCCCGCCACGTATGATATTTCAGGGAAGTTTACAATTGGCAGCAACTACTATGGATCAGTGCCTGGGGAAAAATGCGAGAAGTGTGTATTCTAATTGCATCAGAAAAAGACGCGGAAGGAAGCAGACCATCTGTTAGGTTTAGACGCTTTGAAGAATGCACCATGAAATTTAAGATTTCTTCCGCCCTTAGGATTGGACACGGATTAGAATATCCCAGTGCGGATAAAATGTTACTGCATGCTAACGTTATGTCATTTGAATACAATGGACTGTGACCGCCTATCTAATTCTGTCCGTCAGATTGGATATTTTAAAACTTGTTCAGCAATACAAATTTGATTGCAACTTGGGCTTAACAGTAAACCGCATTGTATTTCATCTTCACGTTCAATTTTAAATACGCTAGTAAAGCATGGTGCAATCAAAAGTGATACAAGTCAATTACAGTTTAGCACAGGTGACATGGATTACGGAAGTCTCCTGCTTGGTTCTTCAATGCGAGTTCTTTTACACGTTCTGTTAGAATTCGTGGTTATCCTCAGTCTATAGAAGTAAACACTAGAGTTTCAACATAACATTCCTCTCTTATAGTTAAATTTATCGCGATTTTCATAATCTGTAGAAATGAATACTGTAGCTTAATTTTATTAATTTCGTAACCTCCTTAATCCTTTCTGCTTTACGACCATTATATTTCGTATGTCTAGCCTATGTTTTAGTATTGAGGAATCTGAGCAGAAATTAAAAGTTATTCATCTGTTGGGGCTGAAAGACTGGGTTTAGAGTCCTGGAAAGGATTCTGTTCGCTGGGGCCATATTGACTCAGTTGCCCAGCCACACAGCGGGAACCAATGACTGTTTTCGTGAGGAGCATTACGTTGGTAACCTGCTTTTTTCCGAGATTATTAATGTGTGGAGCTTGATATTCACGCCCATTTACCTTCTCTGTTTTCAAAATTCAAGTAAACTAATTTCCATCATTTATTATTTAAGTAATTAGTTGTCTTTGAAATAAATTATACAATATAGGCCTCCTATACTTTACACGGAAAGGGTTCACATACAGGCCTGTGTTTACTTGAGTATCTGTGTGTATATAAATAGGCTATATATCACAAGTATATTTTCCGTGTGAAGCGTTTGAAGCAGGAAGTGCATATGAAGGCGTTAAAAGTTCAGTTTCTGCCTCAAAGGAAATACAACGCGTCTCCATTACAGAGATCAATCAGTTAATGCTGTTTAGAGAAATAATCGCTGTCGATTCTGAGAATGCGGACAAAATTTAGAGTTACTGAGTGTTAAAGCGGGTGGTGTATGCTAGCGCGATTGTCCGTTGAGTTCAGAAGTTCACAAGTGCAATCACAGAAATTCCTGAAATTTGTGAAGAACTCGTCATCTTTGTTAAGACATAGAATCCTGCCAGCGTCTTAAATATTTGACCAGAATGGATGCTTCCCCCCTCCCCCTTCTCAGGCTACCATGAATTTGGGTCACTTGTGGGAGCTGTTGGTCGATTCGGAACCAGCATCCCCTGACGAGTTTTTTTCCCCAATGATTTTTTTATAAAAATACTAATTTTAATGAAGTCCATGACTGTCAGAGCTGAAACATCTGCATTATGGATGAAATGTCGTATTGGAAGACTTTTATTCGCATATGCCGATGGAAACATTGCAAAATAATAGTGTCCTGCCAAAGGAGGGGCGTTTATTGACATTTTAAATGTTGATTTACATCCCCAACGTATATAATTGTGAGTGACACACGCCTGCCCCCCTCCCCCCCCCCGCGCACTATCCACGTCATAGGGCCGAAACGAACGAAAAACGACAAGTCCTTATTTTAGAATGAGATTTCTGTCATTCTTATAGGAATTTATGTCTGTGATGTGTTCTTTATAGATTTGAAAATCAGCAACAGTTTTAATCTGCTAATTACTGAATTTTCAATCATCGACAAGACTAAAATCAAAATGAGGAAAGTGACTAAACGGGTAGGCATGTAGTACGCATACTTGTTCACTTTATAAATCAGAACTGGTTAAACTATTGGACAGTGAAATTTTCTCATTTGGATTAATTTTGTTCGTAAGTCTATAAATAAAATAAAATTGTCAACAAAACACTCAGCAGACAATCTGTAATCTTGTACGCCTGTATCGAATCCTCTCTTGTAGTGTTGTCTCAATTTCTCTTGGTCCACGATCTGGGTAAGAGGCTGTGTCCAGCGTAGCTTGAAACAGCTGTCATTCTAGCAATATAATGTCCCAGATCACTTGTCAACTAGTTTACAGACTGGGAGAAACGGACAGAAGACTTAAAGAAATTGTTTTATAGGCATACAAAATTGCACTTTTTGTGGTGAGTATTTTGTTTGAAATGTTATTTTATTTGTACACTTTCCTACTAGATTGAAATACCAATTACAATTAAATCGTTTGAGTAGTCGAGCGGTGATAGTAAAAGTTTATTTTTTGATTGTCGTACAACACAGCTAGTCAGAATAGAAGAGTTCAGGCTGAAGACAGTTTACCTCATTCATAGCATGGAAACCGTTGATTTCAAAATTATTACAAATTCATTTAAGTACAAGCATTTACAATTAGTCCTGCTGTTGTGCTTACTTAAGTATTAATAAATTAAGATTTCAATTTTTGTTTGTTTGCAGAAAGATTTTGAAACTTTGGACTGTAACTTAACGTTACCTTCAGAAAATAATTTTAGCGAGTGGCCACACAACATTACTGGGAATCTTTTCTCTGCGTCTGTTTTTCAATTGTGCAAATATTCCAACCCATCTGAGGTGAAGGGCAATGCACAGAGACGCAATACAAAGGAAGCCTTCGAAAGGGAGGAGATTGAACAAGCCACTGAAAAATATATTTTCCTACCGGTTGAAATGCCAACCTTGTTTGTCGTATTTATTGTTGGACACGTCCATTGTAGTAGGAATTCACTCCATAGACAACCTACACACACGCACACATCCTGCAACAGTTTGGCACCATAGAATTAGCATAGAAAACATCTGAAGGACTTATTGCGCACATATCATTACTTGTCTTTCGAAAGCGATGAATAGAAAATACAAAATAAATTATTTATACAATACATGTAGGGAAGATGTGTGTATCAATATATGGCCCACGAAATGTTTTGCAATAAAGTTGTCTGTAAGTTGCGATGCAAATAGGCCTATATAACAACGTTTATATCTCAGATTGGATTTTTGAGAGAATAATTGAAGTCTACATGGTTCAGAGCGGGTATTTGGAAGCTGAGAGGGATGAGGGGGGGGCATGGATGGAAAAAAATATGCCCTTTATGTGGGGCGACAGAAAGCGAGATTCACATACTATTAAAGTGTACGGAAACCGGGAGGTGGAGGGAACAGCTCCTGAGGAACAAGTGGTTCACCGTTGGTGAAGAGTTGGCCTTCAAGAAAATTTTAATCACTACGAAGCACACGGAGGTCAGGGATGTAGGGAAATTTCTGTACGAAGTAAGATGTAAAAGACAGGTCAAAATTAGGAATTTAGAACTGCCATTGGAGTAGAAGGCACTGGGACAATAAGAAATAGTATTAAGGAATAAAGAATAGTTATGTACAGTAGCATTATGGAATAGTTGTAGTAAGAAGAAGTGTTAATAGTGCTACGTATGTAAGGACTGTGGCCGTGAAAACCTGGTGTTAGGCGGCCACAGATCTCTGTATATAGTTCTAAACCAAATATATTATATTATATATATTTAAAAAAAATTGAACTCTATATGCTACTGCATTTTTAAAAAGAACGTAATTTTTTACATTTTCGGTCAAGCTCGGTACAATATTTGGGAAAATGAAAGAAAGGGATGTTGTGACTGTTGTTATAAAGCTATTTTACGTGTCACCGAAGGGCGTCATTAGAGCTCACTTCTCGGTGTAGAGGTTGGCGCTCCGGCTTCCTTCTTAGTAGGGTTGTTGCATTTTCTGTGCTCTTAGAAACATATTGTACCCTCTTCTCCCCCAGGAGAACAATGGTATCATATTTTAAAATAGACTAAAGGTCAGCACATTTAATATCGTCTACCCTATAATTCGACACTATAAAATATTTACTATTACATTGGCGTTGTCACATAATTTAACGTTATTACTTGTAGAAGCTCAGATAGCATATAAACTGCTCTATGAGGCTGTATTTAGGGAACCAGCATGCAAATGATTTTTAAGAGTAATTTTCACTCCATGTAGTAGACCTGACAGATTTCTAGACAAGACATTATTAATGCATTCCTCTGAAACGCCCGAATGTAATAAAAATACAAAAAATAAATTACGAAAAAAATTGAAGCAAAAGACAGGTAACTGTATATAGATGGGCACAGTTTTCCAATTTAAAGCTTTAATTTCCCTTCTATCAAAAATAATGCATGGTATCAATCCCGCTGCGAACTCCAGAGTTGTGTCACTTTGTTTTTTGTTTTTTTTACTGGGAAACGAATTTTTTTAAACTTGTCACGTGAGAGAAATTTGTTATGTCGTAGTGACTCTGTAGATTTGTCGTCACCCTTTAATGCCCTTTTGATGTACTTTTTTCCCATTACAGGAAAAGCCATAAAACTCAATGACACTATGTCAAAAAATGTTGATAAATTTGTAATCGGGAAGTCAGTCATGCAATTAGAGACAATGGCGACAGCACGTCAACTGGTAAATATTAACTGCTGAATCTCTCTCAAAAATGCTGCTGCATTCAGTAAAAAAATCTGTAGGCATTAAAAATATATGCTTGTTAGTGTGATCAAAAATGGATGGGCTTCCTGGTCATATTGGTGGGAGTCGCATTAAGGTCCATACTCGAACGTATTTGAGGGATCTTATCAATATTAAATACCCAAAAGTAACTGAGGATTTTTCCCATTAGTCAGTCACTATTCTGAATGGTTCATACCAATTAATTTCGACGTCTCTGCTCCAAAGGTATCTAGAAAAATTTCATTTAAAATAGTTCAGTGTAAATTTCGTGATTGCTTGACAGCATTGTCTTCTATCAAGTTTCCTAAAAATTTAAATATGCATTCACAACTATTGTAGCATGCCTGTTTAATCTGTTGATTTATGAACGTGTGAAGCTTTTTATCTCATCACAAATTAAGACGTCGACTGAGTACGAGACTTCAGGTTCTCATGGAGGCCAGTATAAAGATAAGTGTCTCATGTTATGTTGTGCCGTGTGGTCTGGTAGAAGTTTACCGACGTTTCAGAGGTGTTTGCTGCCTTGGCCCGATGATGGTGGCAGCAAGCACAATAGTTGGTGAAATTCTACCAGATCACGCGGCGCAATATAACAAGAGACAGCCATCTTCATGGTTTGAAAACAGAGTAAGAAGGAAAATATGTATTAGCTTTTTAACTCTTTGTCGATGTTGGCCTTCTGGGCTGTAACGTCTCCAAGATGGAGGCAGCATCCTACTTTGAAACGCTGCTGTTTACTAACAAGTCCACATCTTATTACAACCCAATGGACCAACAGCTTCCGTGAGAACCTCATATCTTTCTAACAGTCAGGTTTATTTCTGTACTTTGAGATCAGTCGTGTGAATTACGGCCTTACAATTCTGTGGTGGGTGGACTTCACGGAGACACGTGGATGAGAAATCTCCGCGCACTGTACAGTAGCAGCCAGTTATTTATCTTACACGGATCTAATTGTGCGCGAGACCGGCTGTAGAGACCTCCATGCTAGCCTGAGGATTATAATATTGTAATGTACCTACCCGTATCTTTTTAACCCGATGAAAAATGGCGGGTATACAACAAACGTCTGTGTTAGTCTTGGGTAAGAACCATTCACTGTTGAGGACAAGAGTGGATTATTTATCTGATTTAATATTTCGTCTCATACCTGTGGTTTCTGGCGTTACAGATTTTTCTTCTTCTGAAGATATTTGAATCTTGAGCACTTACATCTTTCAGTTCGCTTTCGCTGAACGGGCATGATTATCCTCTAATTGACAAACACTCTTTCTTGAAATGTTGACTGTACTCCTTTGATCAAGAATATACCTGTTTTTGTAGACCCCCAAATTTTACGGCTAACGCGGCTAATATGAAGGCCCCTGGAATGCTCTAAACGTAGCTAAAAAGAAGAAAGGTTGCACTGGAAAGTCTTGACTTGCACATGTCACACAGTTTTATTGGTCTGTGATGGGTTGGGCATGCTGAACGGATAGAAATACAGGGGATGGAAACATAATTTTAGCGGGGAAATCTTGCGGAGAGGGAGAAGGATATGTCAGAATAATATAATATCGTAGAAAGATAGGTTTTGAGGATTTCAGGTGGATTAACTGGCTTAGGGTCGCACACATTAGGGGGCTTTGACAGCCGAAGCTTCCAGTGCTGCTCCACAGTATTACTTAGGAGGAGTGTGCTGTGGATAGACGGTAGCTGACAACTCTTAGAGGGACTTTGAGACCGCTGTGCTATAAGCCAAATGTGTGCTTGTTATCCAGACTTCTTTTTTAAAACAAGGAATGTGACAGAGAAATCCCCACCTCCCGCCGAAGCTTCCTTCATATTGCAGCTTGAAATATTATCGGCGCAATAATGGGGTGTATCACACGAGTGTAAGGACATGAATACCTCTTTCCAGCTGAACCACTAATGTCTTGTAGTTAATCCCTTTAATCTGAAAGGCGTTGGGCCAGACACCAGCCCAAAATGTCTAGACAGTTTTTCTTTGGAACAGCTTAACTTCCCTTTCAGCTGCACTGTAGTCAGTCCTGCATCCACACATCCTGTCTTTCCCGTACGGGCTTGTTTTTGTTTGCGAGGTTGAAAATTATACTTTAGTAATGCGTCATATGATCTCAGTTGTCCCGCGATCTCGGGTGTGTGTCTTAGCCACTTGGACGCTGGGTTCGTGAGTTCGAATTCTTGCTCAAGGCATGGATGCGTTCACGGGTGCTGTCACTTGGTCCGTATTGTTTGTGGTGGCGTCCTGGAAGCCACTAGAAGAGACTATACTCAGTATGCTCCTCCTGGAGGTCGAAGTCATCGACTAACATTAAATAATTGTGATCTGGAACAAGCCGAAGTGCCTAACTCACAAAGAAATCGGGTTATCTGCTGCTGATGAAGAAACAAATTAAGTCGTGTAAAATAGTTTGTAGACTTCTGTTTAATGGCGTATCTATTGGACGTAGAATTCCTCACGGAGATAGACCAATAAAGTACTTAAGAAAAATTTCTTTGGCTGTTGAAATTATCGATGGCGCAAATGTGTGTTTATTTCCATGTACGCAAAGGCGGACGAGTACGTGCATTATCATCGCGTGGCTTCCATTGGCGTTTTAACCCTCGGATCACGTGATTGATGCGTGGTTCACTACAGGATTCTTCGCGTGCTTCTGTTTACAGCCTCTTTTTCGTCTCCGTGAATGGACTGTAGGGACAATCTATAAGCCGCATTGATGGGTATACACACAGGAGCAGCCCACGATGTTGCGTACATGTTCTTTTGTCCTTCGTGCTGCTGCTTTTTGTAGCCTAGATAGACGCACTGGAGCTAAAAAAACGTGTCATAAGTTCCTTCCACAACTTCTTATTTTGATCTTGTTTTTATGGGATTAAGCCGAATGCTCTGTTCCTTCTCCAGTAAAATCCCGTTAGGTCAGTTCATCTATTGTACAAGGACAGTCAACTTTCCTTTTTCATCGTGGACCATTATTAAAAATATCTTTGGTATAGAATTTTTGTCCATCCTTTCAACATGTTCCCACTATTTATTTCTCTAGCATGACATTCTTTCCAGCACGTTTACTTATTTCTCGATCTCTGAGTGTAACTTATGCTGCTGATCTCAGAAAACTCTTTTCAGCTACTTAATTATTGTCTACAAAGCACATCAAAATATCGGTACTGATTATAACTCAAGATGGATGTATCAGGTGCGGTCAAAAATGAGATTTTCGTGATATATAACTGTAAGAGATTCATTTAGTATTCATTGTCGATAACACAACGCCATTGTACGACACGTGTAATATTCTTCAACATTCCTCACGCAAATCGAAACGCCTGTCGTATCATGGAATGAGCTTTTATATCCGCAGTTCATAAACGTCGTTGTCATGTCCGTGGAGACATTATTACACTGCTGTTTCTAATTTGCCATCACTTCCATTAATTTTTTAAATGTGTGATTTCTAGGATGTTGTTTTACATATTTTCAGCGCTGAAGGAGGATAAAACTGGTTCTTACGTATTCTATAACATCATTGAAACAGTGGTTAGAAGACTGAACACTGACATTTATGATCAAGAAATAAAGGAACTCGTTCCACAGATTGGTATATGTCTCAAGAAGATGGCTGCTCCTGGGTTGTTGCACCGTGTAGTCTGGTAGATGGTTTCAGAGGTACATGCTGCCCCCATCATCAAAGCGACGATCGTCAGATCTACAAGACTATTTGGCGCAGCAACCCACAAGGCAGCCATCTTCATACAATCGTCGCGATGAGAACCTGAAATCTCGCTTAGATGTTTCTGTTTGTGTGGGAACTGCGTAGAAAAAACAGCTTATGAGAAATGTAATGGCATTATGTATTGAATCGATTCAGTAAATTCCATTGGAGGGAGGAAGACGATGATGGTATCAGACCACGACCGGAATTCAATCCAGTGCCGATTCGAGTGAGAAGCAGAAACACTTTGCCTCTGGACTGTGCCTGTCCCGAAACTAATCCACCGACAGTAAGAGAAGAGAACACTTGAAGCTGAAATCTAAAACCTGACCGGATTAGGGACACATTCAAGGAGATTCCTCTGAAGAGGGTAAACTGTCGTTCAAGGCTGGGTACAGTACAGATCACGAGATGCTGTATGCCCGTTGGTACTCTGGGTTTCTAGGCTACATCGAACATCAGTGGTCTCTCAGAACGGAAACAATTAATTTTTACAGATGCGTTTAATGCATTTTGAATACTTCGTTGGCATTGATGTTCTTTCATTTCAGGTAATTCTGGGATATTGCGCCGTGTAATCTGGTAGACGTTTACAGACGTTTCAGAGGCGCATTCCTCCTCCATTGTCAAGCCGATCACCCTATGATGGAGACGGCAAACACCTCTTAAACGTCTGTAAACGTCTACCAGACTATACATCGTCATATTTGTGTTCCGTTATATCAAAACATGCTATCAAATAAAAATGTAGATCTTGAGCTAAGGAAATGTAGGCCTACATTTTTGACGTTTATAAATTATTTGTACAGTGAAGAAGTTTTGAAAATCGTCATGGAGTCAGGGGATTTCTTGGCCAGCTGAGTAACTATGTGCCACACAGTTAGTTTTGGTCAATTAGATAGACTTACTATGCCCTCTGTTGTCGAGACCAAATAAACACGGCATCGAAAATTTAAGAAACGCTACTCCGGCCCAACAAATCTGAGCCCTAGAGAAAAAGAAATTAAACAAAGAAAACAAGGCTGCAGGCTCGGGTCTGTTCTGGTGACACAATTAATTAAGGGATAATGTATGGTTTTCCGTAACACACGAAGAGTACAGTGACTGGTGACGCCATCTCGGGCCGACTAATGAGGGTCGATCCGACCTGTGCAATTAGCAGGCACCCTCCGTGGACCTCCCGCCAGTTCGTTAGCTGTTCTACCCAACAAACAGCGCTCGGTTCACACTGGCGTGCCACGCACTGATTTATCGAAACGGTCACTCGTTCTAGCCGTGATCGGCGAGAATCTGTCTGCACCTTTGTGATATTTAAAACACTTTCACTGTCATAATGCAGGTTTGTGTTTACGATTATGATGTATCTCATGTTATTGAACACTTTCTGTTGTATAAAAACATTCCTTTGGATTCTGTCTTGTGGAACATTCTGAGAGATGCTTACAGAAGTAGACACTGATTTTGACTACGTTTTGTGTTGTTAGTTCGAAGTGTATGTTAACAGGTGACACTAATTCTAATCAAAAACTATGCGATATGCATTTAGAATTGTTTATCCAAATTCACTGCGTAGAGAGTCGGTGTAAAAATTTTAATTTTGGCATTTTGTTTAATGTATTTTATTAATCTATTATGAATAATTATTAAATAAATATCAATAATGGGTGATACATATAGGATCGTAGAGTAGGCAAGAAATGAATACAAAATTTTATTATAGAAATCCACATATCATCAGGCTGTTGATACAGCACACATATAATAAAGAACTGAATTGAATTAAATTGAATATGAAGAGACAACTGTGAAATACTGAGACGAAACTGAGCTGATGGTTGTAGATTCGTCTTGGTGCTAGAAGAAATGGCAGATTTTAAATGCGTTAATTATATTGAAGTGTATCATGTGCAGTGTAGGATTTTGTGATGAGGGTGATGAACCTCATGGCCCCATAAGAACAGTATCTTGTAAATTTCGATCAGCTGAATAACTGCTGGTATTAGTTTCTTCATTGATTTATTACTATATCAAATCTAAAACTTCTTGACGATGGTGAAGAGTCAATTGAATAAAAATTTTCTTGGATATTATCCATCGTCTAGTAAATATAAAACGTAAAACGACGTTTCGGAGATGGGGATTAGCTCTATCTAGTGGGCCCAACTGTGTAGGAACCTGAAGACGGAGATAGAGTCCCATCTCCGAAACGTCGTTTTACGTTTTATATTTACTAGACGATGGATAATATCCAAGAAAATTTTTATTCAATTGATTTATTACTAGCTTATTTAACGATGCTGTTTTATATGTAGAGGTTTTATATAGCATCACGTCATATGCAAAGAGATAAAGATTTCGAAGGGGGCCTTCTTCGTGTGTGTGAATAAGGAGTACCATAACAATCTTAGTAACCGTGCTGAGAATCGAATCGACTACCTCCCTAATACAGGTCTTGAGCATTAGCGCTGTTTCGGTCAGCTTAGTCCATTTAGGGTTTTTTTACTCTATTATGTAACTACTGTTATTCAACTGCATATATTCCGTAGCGCCGAATGGTAAGATACTGCCTCAGCATTCACCTGTAGGGACTGAGAAAAACTACGAAGACTTTGTTGATGACAGCGATTATCCGGGCCAAGATTTGAATTATGAATTTCCTTAGTACGAAGGAGAGCCGTTCATTCCATCGTGACGTTTGATGTTTAGATATTGAAAGGGAATGTCGGACTGTGAACCAGGCTTGGGACTGTCTAGGAAGTCACTTGGAGATACAACTGAAGTGTTTTATCCGCTTCTCGATCTACTTGGACCTCGTTATGGTGATAGCTGCAAATAATGGCCGGAAGTAGAAATTATCTCTCTTCAGATCCTAAATTAGCTTTCAAAGAGTGAGTGAGGGTGTAAAAAAATATACACAGTATATCGCTTTAGTGGGATCACATTTGCCACCTCATTGGTTTCTGTTAAATAATATACAACAGGTTTGGCTAAGCCAGCCCTGTTGCTGCAGAAACGAAAACCAGTTTGTCTTTCTTTGTTCTTCTGTGGTTGCCACATGGAATCGGTTATGACCAGTGTACGCTCTTTCAAGTCAGACAATTAATTTGTGGACAGTCAACTGTTAGGACCTCCCCAGTTAGAGAAACGGAAGCCATTGCTTGTTATATGGGGTTTCTTGTTCAGTACCCAGTTTTAAATATGGTTTTTCTCTAAATTCGACTTATTGTACCATATTCGAAAATAAGTTGATTTTATTATTAGTACTTGTAAAGTAATAATTTATTTATATTATTTATTTTAAGTTGCTAACCAATAGCTACAGGAGCCAGTTACTGCATCAGTAATGAAAGAACAGGTCTAATCTAAATTATAGTACACGTAATCAATTTAAACACTTTCTCATCGAGAAAGTGTCCTCAAAGGAGACATGGTTCTTGCCAAAAATCCAAAAATCTGCATGTCACTTGCAGCAATGATGCGCTGCTCACGTTGAAAGTAGAGAATTATATTATTTGCCTTGTAATCACACTAATGGAACTGAATCATCTTCATTATTAAGAACTGAATTATTTTATGATTTTGCTTTTATTATTTTTTGTTATTTTGTGTGGAATCTGTAATTGTCCATCCGGCTGTTGATACAGCTCAATAATAACAAATAATTGAATCATTACCGTCATCAAGTGACCAGCTTCTTCATTTCGATTATTTCGTGCGAGAGGCGTCTACTTCCTCGTGTCGGAGCGGTGTGGTCTGAAGGCGACAGATTAGAGCCACACTTCATGGGCTTGCAGAGGGCTTAGTGCAAGGCCAAGAACTCTTGACTCCACCACTCCATTCATTTTTTTAAAAAAGAGAGGAATAAATTTAAAATAAGACTTTTCACGGCGCCATGCATGACGAGAAGGGAATCCCACCCCTCTCCGTCGTCCTAGAAAGTGTGGAGAGGTAAAATGGTGTAGAAAGAAGGCGAAACTTCTCATAAGATCTTCGTTCCATGGTTGTCTCCTCTGAATTCACAGCTTGAGATGCCTTGTTACTATGGAGACTATATCATTCAAGGAGTAGGGAAGTTGTGTGTGTGAGACAGAGAGAGACGAAGCCTTCACAGGGAGATGAGGAATGGAGAATGAAGACTTAGACAGGCAGATAAGGAAGTACTCTACTGTGAGGGTATGGAAAGTCTTCATATAGAACTATTGACCACATACATTTACCGCGAGTTCAAATATCAACATTTCTTGAGCGTCGTTGTTGGAGAGAAATTGCAAGGCTCTTATATGAAACGCTGCCTTTGGTGTATCAACTGTAGGCACCCATCGGGGTCTCTCATCTCTTTGCTTTTGTTCTTCGTCGAGACTTGATCCGAGAAACTAATCAAAACGGGAAGAAAGAGTTTGTGGTAACAGAAAATGGGGTGAGAGAGAAAATAAAACAAGATTTCAGCCACTACTACTACATTGGAAATTGAATATATTTCTACTTTACAAAATTCAAATCATAGCCAGATGAATATATAACTCACGCCATACCTGGCTTCTTTCTCTCTGTAATATCTAAAATATTCAGTCCGCCTCGTGCACCACGAAAACTTTCTCCCCGTCCACATTACAAAGTGAGCTCGCCCTCTTTTCCTTTAGAAGGGTCTTAATTCTGGCAGTATGGTGAAGAATCACGAGGCACCGTCTAAAAATGTCTCGAAAATTTCGTACGCTTGTTTAGGTAAGGTTTTTAAATAGTAGGTACGTGCAACAAGGTTTGCTTTCCACGCCATATAACCAATTTCATGATAGAGGACAGTAAAACATGTCTAAAATATGAACTGGGTCGAATGGAAATCTGCTTCTGTCAAAAAATACTACGGTCCCGAGAATATTTAATAAAAACTGGTGTAAAATGACGGAAACTGAAGGGAAAGCAAGAATCTGGCGGAAAATAGTCTTTGAGCGCTTTCAAATTGTCATGTTTCATACTTTTCATCCTGGAATTTGTCTGAGAAGGAAAACACATGTCACAGATGGGAAATAAATAAGTCGTGCCTTAAGATACGTAGAACTACAGAATATTTTAATGAACTTCAGGAAGAAACAAGGAGTTCCGGTCATCTGGCAAGTACCCGGTCACCTGTTATGTTATCATGTTATCAAAATCCACAATTATTCTGGCAAAAGAAAAGTAAACTTTAATGGTTGTTTTATATAAATTTAACGGCGCTACCAGTGGCTTATACAAATTACGTGATTGCAAATGAAGGCTAAATCAGGAAATATGTTAAAAGAGGCAATCGTGTCAGCCTTTAATTGGAGGGACTGTAGAAAACCACGGACGATCGCAGTCACGGTATCTGGTCTCCGGGTCGAGATTTTATCCAGAGGTCTAACGAAACGGGAGTGCTATCCACTCGCCACAGGATTTGATTTTGATGGGATGAGCATTTATATTGTGTGTTTCCTGGAAACAACTTGTTCTATACATACTGTCTACTGACGGATGAATACTCAAGGCGTACAAACAGCGTGACACTGTGTAGGTCTTCTTTGGCCAAATGTTTTCTTTCTGGAGGCAAGTTACGTCCCCTACTTTCGTTCATTGGGGTAATTCCTCGAATGATTAATGTTGATCTTTCTGGGAGGAGTGCGGTAGCTAGCTGCCCACACACGTCGCAGAACTGTGACGTGTCCGTCAGAAGGGCAGCTCTCACATTGTCCACCTTTCCCTACACAATTCGACAATTCGCAGCGAGGGGTATGGTATGGCTTCTTAACCGGAAGTCTTCAGGATCACTCCAAGGCATTCTTACTTCACCCTCAGTCAACTGGTTGTCTTTCTACGTCCCACTTGCTTTATGTTCGTGTGCAGGGGTCAGTGTGTATAGTTGTTTGTATAAGCACCTCGGCTCCACCTTCTCATTCAGCCCCAGCAAAATAAAAGCAGAAAAGATGAGCTCTAACTCCGCTTAAGGTACAGAATGTTGATAATTACTCAGGGGGTGAACAAATATTCTCTTTTTATGAAACAAAGGTTTGTCACCGTATTCACAAAACTTTTGATTTTCGTGCTAACGAAATTGTCATTATTATTAATGTTTTAATAAATTTCTGGTGTTTAGTTAAGCGTATTGACTTGCAATTTTAGTAATCTAATTGTTTACGTTTATTAGTAAATGCGTTAACGTAGGTTACGAACTTACTATATTGTGTGCATTGGAAGCAAAGTGTCCGTACGAAGGCTTACGAAATACCGGTTCGTGGGCGGGGACGATCCAGTACTCATATATGTCCCTGTATCTCTAACAATGCTGATGATAGAGGTTTCCTATTCGGTGACTGAATCCGGGTCCTTCCTAAAATGAGAGAAGAGTGCTACATAAACGCCCGACCGCCTGTCCCAGTAATTTTCATTGAATAAATAATATAAGTAGCCTTTCTTGAAGCTGGAAAAAGGATTTATTAAAAGTAACTTAATTATCTGATTGGTCGAAGCTAGTAGGACTACACGAATTACATAAAATTGTAATTTTCTGTTTTTTTTAACACTTCACAGTGAAAGAAATCTCTCTTTTGATTATTGGCCCTTAAAATATTCACTTATTTGTGGTTTGTTCAGTGGAACAAATGTGTCTCGGCTTCTCTCGATGCTCTTAAGTGAACTATTCTTGACTTTTCCTTTCCATGAAGAGATGTAATAATTTTCTTTCTTGTAGAATAGACAACTTTACTCGTTCAGTGCTGGGGTTCGATCCCCGACGGGGGCATGGATTTTTCCTCTAGCCTCTGCGTCCAGACCGGCTCTGGGGCCCACCCAGCCTCCTCTACAATGGGTACCGGGGTCCTTTCCCGGGGGTAAAGCCGGCCGGGGCGTGATGCTGACCACTCACCCCCATCTAGTGCCGCGGTCAAGGAAGAGAGGAGCTACATGGCGTATAGTGGGACAAACTTTGCTTTACTTTTACTCGTTCAGTGCTGCAATCAAAGTAACCATGATGTTTTCTCTGTGCAGCTTCAGGTGTGACAATAAAATGAAAAGAAAATTATATTGTTTTTTGACATCTTAGGCTAATCATTTGCACATTCCTTTAAATATAGACTCTGTTACCAGTGCCATATCAATGAAACAAAATAGTGTTATATTATCGATTATATATATCGACGCAATTTTATATGTCTCTCGTTAGGTGGAGAACATGAAATGCGGCATGACGACAATGTTACCCTCTCTGAAGAATTCGTGGAACACCCATTGAATGAGGTTATCGATATGGAGTGAGGGAAAGTGACTCCGGGGAGCAAACCCCGATACTGAAGTACGGAAGCGAGAAGTCACAAGTCAAAACCCAAGTCAGAGTGATGGATGATCCCCCCTGGAGGGTGGGGGGACCGAACAGGTGTCGGCCATGTTATTTGACACCACAACTGTGTCAGCGTTCTGAAAATTCGTTTTGTACAAATAAGGCAAGTCTACAAGAATTTTGTTTTGAATATGTAGACAGTATGTCAATGTTTCTGATAGAAATTCATCATTGGATACAAGACGTAAGTTTTCTCTCGAGGGGAGATGAAATGTATACCACTGCTGCCAACATATGAGCATAAAAAGACGGGAAAGTATTCGAAATATTTCAGTCTGAATTCAGTGTTCCCGGAAACACGTTTAGCAATAAGGACAGGGTAGAATTTCTTACATTCAGAACAATATTTAGTTACATCACGCATTATAACGCCGGTTCCTGATTTAATAAGTTTTTGTTCTATTGTTCTTTGAATATTTTTTCGTTGAAAAGTTATTTCTTACTAAAATATACACATGGCTTTGATATCAAATGCGGTCTTTTGTTTTGACGATGGTAGGCCATCATAAAGTATTTGGAAAAAAACTATGTTATTTAATATATCTGAACATAAAAAGAACGAAGTAACAAATATAAGACTTTGATAAACGAGGTAAACTTTAACTTAATAATCGGATAGTGAAACCTAGAGGGATTCAGTGGGCTGCACATGTAGCTAGATAAGGGAAGCAATAACATTTGGTTCATGAAGAAGGACCCTTTCTTAAGAACAGGAGCGATTGTTAGTGCTTAGAGGAGGATTCTGTATTCATGGAGTTACGTAATGACGTCATTTGTTAGTAACTTGATGACTGGAAGCCAGTTTAGTAAGGTAGTTAGTCCGCTTGATAACTACTGAGTTTATTAAATTGTTGTATGATTAGGTAGGTTGTTTAACGAATTAGTGGTTTGTATCTTATATGCGTCATGTTTGTGTTTGATTAAATATATTTATTTTGTACAGTCTATTCACAAACGTTTGAAGTTTATTGGTGTTGTAAAAATTATATAATATTAAAACATTTTGTTGTGTAAAATATTATATTAGCGCTCTTAATCGTAAATACGATTTTACATTATATTTTTTAGCGCTTTTATTAAAACGACATGTTTCGACGGGTAATACCGTCGTCTTCAGGTTTTTATCAATTTAAAATATTTTAAAACTATTAGATATTTGATGCAATATATTATAATGATCCGTAGTTCTGTTTGTAGCTTTCCATTTTCATGGTAAGTTGCTTATTGTAGTCAGACGTTATATTTATCTGTGGAATTAATGTTTAATTATTTTCTTGGAATGAGTATGAATTGACAAAGGAAATAAATAAATAATCGTATAAATATATATTAAAAATAGTAAACGAGGAACATACCAAGAGATGTTGTGTAGAGTAACGTGCGTCTGACGGCTGGTGAAGAGAATCTGTGTCTGGTGTATGTATGTTGTTTGAGGGTTATTTATATATAAGTGAAAGTTGTTTCATGGGGTAGGGTCAAGGAACTGTATGACGTTGAAGATGGGATTGTTAAGGTGGATGTTGTTATCATTTAATGCAGTGTTTTGTTTGTGTGTTCGTTGTATGTGATATTTTTCTATTGTGTCTCTGTGTCGTCTATTATCAACTATTTTTATAATGTCCATTATTTGTTCGAGTTTATTGTGTGAATTAGTGGTGTAGGCAGTTAAATTAACAAGTAGTTGTTTTTTATGTAGTTTCTCAGCTAACAGGTAATCACTTCGTTTGTTAACGAAGTAGTGAGGACCTTTACTGAAATGATTGACTCGGCATGCAATATTCAGTTTTAACAAATAATTTTAATTTCGATTTATATTTGCTGATGATAATCCGTGTCACATAGTAATTCAAATATTTCTGCAGGTAATGCATCCGGTCACGTACCTGTCCGCTCGAGATAACACTCCACCGCGTGTTTAACATAGCTCAGTGGGTCAGGCCTTATCGATACGTGTGCACGCGTATTTCACAGATATTGAGTCCACTGATAATTCGTCAGTATCCCACCACTGCGCGCAGCAAGGGAACAAAAGACAAACTCACTTTGTTACGTTTAATTTTATCGTTAGACATTTTCTGTAATTGTTTTTAATGTACCACTTCACAAAGTATATTGATATTCTTCAGAATCATGGTGAAATAAGATAAGATTTTAATTTCATTCTTCGTTAATTTTTTTTGTTTTTAATATAGTGTTTGTGAAAACTTTCAGATGGGGTATCTTTAAGGAAATAATTTATGTCAGGTACCAAGGCGTAGATTATTAGACGATATTATGAAACTAGATCGTGTAGAAAGTGTCTACCAAGTTTTGGGGGCTCAGGGTAAGGTTCAGTGGCTGGCTTTTATGAATACGGTGATAACAGTGTCTCTATAAAGGATAATGAGCAATATAATAGCATTTATGTTGACTGATTTCTTTCAACGGGAGCAAAAGAAATCTACTGAATGAGACAATGTGCTGTGCAACTTGAGCTGTTCTTGTGCCAGTGTTGACCGATCCCACAATCGACTGTTTATTGGGACATCGAGAATTTTATTAGCAGATTAAAACTATGGTATTGTCGCACACTGTTGTAGTATAAATAACATATGCAAGCGGTGTGGGGCACACAATTTCGCAGATCAGCGTTAATTAATAATATTGTGGTGACAGTTGGTCATATTATTTGCACACGATACAAAATCTGAAACTGTTTTCAAGTCAATATGAGAATTAATAAACTTTCTCACGTATTTTGACAGGTGTATGTCATGGATTATACGTGTTTGCAGTAGGATGGATTGTAATAAAATTGAATAAAAGAGTAACGTAAACACGGTTTCAATTTAGTCACACACCTACAAACACGGATGTCTCGGTTGTCTGGCAACAAAACATTGGATTATCATGTGATGCGTCCATAGAACGATAGCTGACAGTTTTACAAGTTCTTTGCGCAAAATGTGTATTTAAATTTTATTCCACAATTAAGTAAGATCTACAACTATTATTTGAAATATATAAAGAGGCCTTTCTAATCCAGAGATTTACCGCTACATTAACCTATTCTATAGTAAGAAGAGTTTTGTAATTTTCAGCGGATTCATTTTGTACGAGCGTATATTACATTCTGTCCCCGAAATTTTGTATTTGGAAAGAGATAAGCCTATGTATTAATTATGCGCTTTATGAATGTTGAGAAATTTATTGTCAGAAAACAAGTTTATTTTTATCCATACAGAATTTTGTATTAAGTTATCTTTTTATTTAAAAATTCTTTCGACTTTTATCACACAAAATTTAAGCCAATTTCCTGTTCCACTCGTTCTAATCAGCTGTTTATTTAATACTGTAGGTGCGTAGAAGTTAAAAGACTCCTATAATTATAGTACAATATGTTGCAGGCATGGAATATATTCCATGGCAAATTTAGACACCCCTAATTTGTCCATTATGGAAACCTTCAGATACTAATGTCAAGGTACATTGTAATCAGTCTTTTAATATCTATAGAAATTAATAAGATGGATCGATCTATTTTATGTGGGTTTGTAAATTAGGGCATGAAAGTGATTTCATTGGAGAGATATTAACTTCTAAGACAGATGTTGTACTAAGGAAGATACGTAAATAACAGGTTTGGTCTTAATACAATGACAGTGAATAATGAAATATTATATACTTCTTAGGTTTCAGTTTTGAATTATATCTGTGTTGAGATACGTATTTGTTTGGCGATCGGCAGGAGAAACTAACCTGAAAGTACAAAATGAGGGAAGAGGGATGAATTATTAAATAAGTAAGAAAGAGGAATTTAGAAGTGAAAGAAAAGGAAGTTTAGTAAAAATTACATATATAAAACATTGAATAATAAATGCGGACCACAGTTAAAGAACGAACGGAGTAAAAGAGAGAAACACAAAGTGAGAGGAAAGGTGGGTTTGAGGAAGACCTACGGCAGTGACATTTCTTGACCAGCGTTTTGCAAAACAAACAGTGCGACAGTAGGAAGAATCTGTTCTCGTTCAGGCGAAATCGTGCTTCGATGGAGACAGGACGTACGTTGGCTAGAAAATTAATCGAGGGCTACAGATTTGCGCTGATACAGTCGAGGCTTTTAGGGAACTGATATCATTTTAACGTAGGCATATTTTATAAAGACACTTAAAACCTTTCATCTGATTATGCCATCTTGTAAGAGCATCTTACGACTTAAGTCATGATTTATTCTGTAGTATTCTGTTTTGTGATTGAAGCTTCAGTATCGATTATTTCATGGATGGTAGAATTATAATGTTCTAGACAAAATCGTAAGTTAGACCTGATAGGGCGCAATAGAATGTATGTTAACGAACCAGAAAGCCATGCAGCTCACCCCTTACACCTCTGTCTAGACCGCGCGGGCTAATTCAGCGCATGCAGATCTCCATTTATTTCCTCTTATTTACCCCCTTATAAACAGGGGCGTGCAGTCCTTGCAGAAAAACATGTTTTTGTTTCGTAGGCTGCAGGCAGTGATCCCTGTGAGACTATTTCATGACGCTTTTTCGATTATAAAGTTATTAGTAAATTGTCCGTAAAGAATTACGGGAGAATCTAAGACAGTAATTATTCAGTCATAAATATTACCCCACGAAGTAAAAAAAAACCGTGACTGCAAACCCGCCGACGAAACAAGCATCGAGCACTTTCTTATTATGTAGACAGATTTACTGTAGAATTAAATGTGAGGATGGTCATGACATGGAAAATAAATGGTAGTGGCCTGTTTCAGGGAATTTTTACGATATTTATCATCAGATACCGTTTGCGACCCAGGGGAAATCTCTGTTGAGTACCTCTGAACAGAAGTCATATGCGAAACCGCTGGAATCATCTGATGAAAGCTTATTGTGTTTTGTTTGACATTCTACGTCACTTACAAATGCATTCTCTACGGTTTCATGTTCCTCATTGGCGTGGATGTTCGTTAGTTTCGGGTATATATACGAAAGAGGCAAACGATGGTTGGTAGCATTGTTGGTTAATTGGTGGGTTAGTGATTATTTGCTGCAAAGAAATGTTTTGCCTTATGAGATGATATTTATGAGTATATTTACCACTTCAGATTTCTCCGTCCTTTTAGACCTGCAGTTTACTAGTAGATTCATAAATTATTTTACCTTGTACATAATGAATTACTCATCACATAAAACGTGCTTGAAACAAAATATATAGGATCTGTATTTTAGTGACATCTATCTGATCGTTTGCAATAGGATCCGTTTTAGAAGAAAAATTTAAAGTTAAAGCTAAAAATGTACAAGATTAGTGTAAAATATTGTTTACACTGGATGCATTCAAACAGAAATTAAATTATCTACCGAGATTTGGATAAATCAGATGCCAAATTTAATCAAAATTCGTTGAACACTGTTTTATTCCATGCAGTGTGATATCCATAATGTGATGTGCTTTGAAAATATGTTTTTGTGCAGTAAGTCAACATGAATGTCAATTATTTATGCGTAATCGCAAATTAATAGATTTGTAATAGTACTCAAAATTGGATTACATATTTCGGCTTATGATAGAAATTGCAATGGGTAAATAAATTCATTCAGTTGAAACAACCAGTAATTACCCAGAATGCCTCACGCCACTGCTTGAAGGGCAGGACTACAGAACCACGTAACCAGCCCCAGGAAATCCATTTTCTCACACAGAAACGCATCACTTGTCTCTGTCTGTTACATTCCCCATAAGCCCAGTGTAGGAACTACCGCTGTAGGTAGTTAAACACGCTGGATACAGGCTAAAAAAATGATTTTCATTTGCCCGGCGCAGAACATAGGACGTCAGACAGAGATGGAATCAAAGTAATGGGCTCTCCTGTCCCTTCCCTTTCTCATCCCGTTTCTGTCTTGCTCCGTTTTGCATTAGGGAAGCCCCAACTATCCAGCAAGCCACTCCTTGCTATTAATTCCGAGTCTCCGGGGGTCTGCGCCACGCGCACTTGTGATGAATACTACCACCACAGTTCCCAGTGCTGAAACTTTACTTTCTAAGGTTAATACAATAATCGAGGAATACGTAGTAGAGAAAGTGATAAAAAAAAACCTTACTAGGATTCATTCAGAGGGGCTCCTCCCCATCGTAGTTTCACCACGCTTCTCCTTGGGGACGTACAGCAGAGTGATAGTGAATGTTATTAATATAGGTGTCGACGTGTAATTTGGTCATGCAAAAGAGGAAGGAATAGAAAACAGGGGTAAGAGAAGTAAACTACTGCGTAAAGTTTAAATTTGGAAGTTGATATAAAAGAAAGGGAATAGAGGAGGGAGGAGATAGAAATAAAAAAGCTGAAAAGCGCTGAGCAAAGCGATGCAAGGGATATATGGAGGGTGTGTGAAATGAATAGTCGTACAAAGGGAATGGAGTAAATCAAGAAGAAGGTTTTATGGTAGAATAAAGGAAAGATATAGGAAAGTAGAAGGGCGGTGGAAGAAATGACGACCGGAAAATTATTTGAACAAGTTGATAAAGACGTTTGGTGGCTATTTCGTTATGACTTTGATTGGTGTTAACATGGACTAATGTTATTTTCATCATAGAAAATACTTATTCTTTTTCATGGCTTCTTTGAACAAAGATGATAAAATTAACTGATGGTGAAAAGGTTGTCTTTGTCAGAGTTTATGTCCGCAAATTTGATCTCCGAAATTATTAGACCGATTTGTACGAAATTTGCTTCTCTGTGGCCTACACTGAGAGCTTTCAAGCAAAATTTCGTTTTGGTAACTTCTTTTATATACTGCACGTCTAATCCTGAAAGTCGAATCGAACTTCAAGGTTAATTAATGAATAATAATAAGAAGAATATGTCATACCCACAAATTTGTGTGTCTAAATCTCCG
The DNA here is from genome assembly GCF_977971745.1 of Zootermopsis nevadensis. Taxonomy (NCBI): domain Eukaryota; kingdom Metazoa; phylum Arthropoda; class Insecta; order Blattodea; family Termopsidae; genus Zootermopsis; species Zootermopsis nevadensis. Next base: position 16,056,655 of record NW_028259142.1, read on the forward strand.
AAACTGTATCTTTCCTTGAGGTTTCTCCACCAAAACTGTACGCGTCATTATTATTTCCCTCATGCGTGTTACAAGATATGTTTACCTTATCCATGTTGACTTAATGACCGTACAGAAATTTAAATGGCAGGTGTACGAACTATGAAGTTTACCACTGTGTAATTTTTACATTATGTGTACTTGTCTCCTACATCTTCCTCGTGACTTCCTTTCAAACAGTACAGATACGTGATAGTAAACAAAGATTTATTCGTGTTCTTTAAAAACAATATTACTCTTGAATAAATAAAAAAATAAATAATAGTACGAATAATGTGCGAAGGTATGAAGTGAACTCAACTGGTTTAGAATTTGTATCAATGCAGGCCTCTGTTAAAACGATAATGAAGCTTCTGGTTTAATTGAGTGTATTTTTAGATCAGTTGAGCGACTACCAACGTTTCATGGATGTCGCTACACTATGCGGTATGTGCTATAATTCGAGAACTCCCCTTGAACATGCAATATGCCCCGTTCTCGTCAGAAACTCATACCAGTTCTGGCCTGTCGCCATCATATCACATCCAGACTCATATCTGAGCTCCAGTGTTCTATCCCGCCAGCAATGTATTGATTTGATGGAATGCATTTCCACGATATTGAATTTTTCTTCAACCAAAAGCGAGACACATCGGCTCCACCCCTATGGGGGAGGGAGATTCTTCGCGTTCCTTACGTATTCATTGTTCATTCCTTTGGTAGAGTGAGGAAGAGATGACGTATAGAGAAATGCTGTCTCGCTGGTCACCCTGTGTTCTGGTGGCTAAGGGATGAAATTGGGGTGAGTAGAAGTTAAATAACTGGCTCAGTGGTGCGGAGTACTCTTCAGTAGTTGATAGCTATTCAGCTGATTAAGAAATTCCATCCCCAAGGTTTATCGCCATATTCACAAAAGACCGCTACTGGGCCCCTCCAGAGCAATTTGAATTCAACCCACAAGCACACGCCATATTTATCAAAGATTCATTTAACATTTTCATCCTTTCTACAATTTTGTCGCCCAAATGATCTTCTCTTGAGACACTTCCGAACATAGTTTGGTATGAGTATCTAATATCACCATGCGTGCTACATGCTCCACCCATCGCATGATGATAAATTTAATCACCGTAAGGGTTCCCGGTTTCATCATAACTTGCGCCGATAATATATAAGATAAAATTAAGAAGAACTCCCAAAACGTCGTCTATTAAACTATTATTTATTTATTAAGTGTTCTGTCTGACGACAGGTCCTTATGAACAGGATCCTTCCATCCTTTTCTCGGACTGGGACCTGTTCATATACGTTCTTGGCAGATGATCCAGAAGTTGTTTGCCATTGCCTTCTTCTGTGTGTGAATGGAGTAGTTGTTGGTATGCCACGGAGAAACCGGGGAAGCCCCCGGAGGAAAACTCCATGTTGCCTAGACCACGGCCTTGCCCAACACAAGTTATAAATTCGGGCACCGCCGGGAATCGAACCCGAGACCCCAGGATTACAAACTACGTCTGAATAATGGATAATTTCTAACGCAGGGCCTGTCTGTGGTGCGAGAAATGCCAGTATTTTCAAGAAACCCCGCTGACTCCAGCGGGCGTTTCATCCTCGAAGTTTTTTGTTCTTCAAGCGATGTAAATTAATGTGGACGTATATTTCAATTTTTGTACTTCGATGATTTATAGGTTTGCAGGGGGAAGTTGTGCTGTACTGACGTTGTGGTACACGTGTCTAAACACACACACCCATTTATACTATGACCCGCCCTCCCGAACTTACCTATACATGGCTCCTGCACACGACATGCGTACAGCACAACCTGTTGGAAAGTCCCACTTTAATATTTACACTTTCCGTGATATAAACGAGATAAGTCATATTCTGCCCTGACTTCTTTTATGCGTGATAATGTTAGGACAAGAACCTCTCTCCTGGCTGTCAGCAGTTCAAGTCACTGATTTTCAATTTTCAGACAACATTGGGCCATAGGATTAGTTGCCATGGAAACGTATACATAAAATATCACATTTATTTTTAAAAATATATTCAGCGTAGAAAGGTATAGATTCCTCTTACAAGTTCTTGAAAGACAGTGGTGGTAAATACAGCAGACTATGTGACCTACATCCATTAACGCTCGTTAACTAGGCATTTCAGTGTTACGTTTGGTTCTCAAAGTAAACGGACAGTATTTCAGAAGATCTCTCTTCCTTGTAACGAATGATGTGGTGTGTATTCTTGGATTGATCTTTGGATTACTAAATATACTTTCTCAGCCAAGTAGGTTGTATAATTGAATGACATGAAGGTTGTTTGAATGAACTGGAAAGGGTGTGGAAGGAATTGGTCGTGAGTTCTATTTCAAGGTACAGGTGACTCTCATAACACACGCTTTCCCTATCCGCGGCCGCCCGGGCCACTGGTTTGCGCGCGCAGTTTCAGTGACTTGCCCCACCATTTTGATTTTGGGGGACATGTTTTACGTTTCCTATCTTGCACGTTTTCGATAGTGATTCGCAGGTACGCAACCCCCGTGTATAAGAAGAGTCACGTTTACTGTTACATAATTCGTCTGGGGTTACGTTATGACTACACCAAAGCGACTAGCTACGGGCTGGGACGCCACTGAGTATTATCAGGGTTAAGGCGGCCGAAGCATGACGCTGGCCATTTAACTTAATTAATGTCGAGATTAAGGCTGAGAGGAGAGTTTCTTCCACTTCCCCTTACATCAACATGGCGTGGTGTTTTATTAAACACAGGGACAGTAATTATTTTTACTGTATGTGAGTTATTCCCTGAAATTGTCTGTAGGGGTCGCTATTGGGCGTGTAAATGTCTGTCGCTGGTGTCACAACCAACCGGACACAAGCCACAGTGAGATTCTTTTTAAACTGCCACTTTATACGATCGTGTTTCCATTTTCTAAAAGCCGAATGACACAATAAATCAGAATGAGTAGTGTGACGTCAGACGCAGGCAGGTCCAGAGAGAGCTACGAGCAGTAAATCCGATCCAGACACCCCCTCCCCACTGCACCCCTTCTGTCCTCTTACGGTATATATCTCTTGCACTGAATGTATTAGAGACGCATCTTCAGAGCAACTGTTTTGCTGCGTAATTATCACTTACATTTACAATTACTCGTTTATGTTTTAATTGTACTATTCGTATCTTGGCAATTTTTTCTTCTTCAAATTTTTAATATATTACTTTACCTGAGTTCAAACGTGTAACAGTTAGACCACAAAACCTCTGTTCTCAATTATAAATCTACCACCTGGGGGAGGGGGGGGGGAGTTGTAGGTGTCTATGGGAGGATGATATTAAAATGGATGTTGCGATAGGATGGACTCAATTCTTTAGGCTCGAGATAGGTTCCTTAAAAGGTAGGGAATTTGTTGAAATTGGCAAATTCATCGCCCTGATGACGGAGGCAGTATGTCCTCTGAAACGTTGCTTAACATCGACCAGACTACACAGCGCAACAACCCAGAAGACAGAAATCTTCACACTCATCGCCCTGATGACGGAGGCAGTATGACCTCTGAAACGTTGGTTAACATCGACCAGACTACACAGCGCAACAACCCAGAAGACAGAAATCTTCATACTCATCGACCTGATGACGGAGGCAGTATGACCTCTGAAACGTTGGTTAACATCGACCAGACTACACAGCGCAACAACCCAGAAGACAGAAATCTTCATACTCATCGCCCTGATGACGGAGGCAGTATGACCTCTGAAACGTTGGTTAACATCGACCAGACTACACAGCGCAACAACCCAGAAGACAGAAATCTTCATACTCATCGCCCTGATGACGGAGGCAGTATGTCCTCTGAAACGTTGGTTAACAAACTAAGAAATTAAAACTCATAAATCAAAATAGTTCTGACGTACATCATAGCGGTGCTCGCTAAGTGGTTGACGTAATTCTATAGAAACAAACGACACAATAAAGCAATTCACTTTGTCCGGGTAATATCGTTTATAAGATACGAAGCGGTGGATTAGAACTTTACGTTGGCTCTGTAAACTAGCGTTACCCTATGATGAACTTGTCTGTATTAGATTGTTAACAATAATCATCACAACCTTTGTGAATATAGCTATCAAACCGAGGGAAGCAATCCGTTTGATGATGTGTGTGTGTTTATACGCCGATGATTTTAGCCTTTGCAGGAGTCGAGGGTTTGATGAAGGGGGCGAAGGGGAGGATTGATTGGCGTGTGCTCAGGTCACGAGTGTTTGTACACTGAAGCCAATATAGAGACAGACAGACGGACAGACTCAGTCGGAGATTCCAATTAGATCGCAGTATTTGCCAAGCTCTCTTATTATGATTTCATATGGAGGCATGAGAGAAACGGTCAGTAGTAAAACCTCTTGACAGCAAAAGCGACAGTTGTAGGACATCGACTTGAGACGGGCAAAAGAACTAGACGGTCCGTTGGGGATACACGGCTTGAGTTGTACTCTGAAGCTTGGAGCAGGCTTGGAGACTGAAACGTGTGTAGTAGAGATTGGCTTCTGTGGTTACGAAAACATGAGTTCGAATGCCGATCAGGATATATATCACTGGTATTATACTGGGCCGCTAAGGATATTTAAACGGGCTTGACCCTTTGAAATCACAGTGGTAACTATATTTACCACCTCTTTCAATAACTCTTCATTCTGTTCACATAGTATTTATGAAATATATGTGATGCTCAGAATAAACAGCAGTTGTATTTTTAAGCAGTACTGAATGAGTACCACGAAGCTAAAGCTCTACTGGTTCAGTTGTAACAGAAAACTAGTTTTGCATGTGTAGATTTTGTCTCTCAGCATCTTGATATAATACATGGTGACATGGGTTGTAATTCGCATACTTTGTTAGGGCGACTAGCTAGGAGCATGAGTGCCTGCTGCCTCTTAACTTCATAGTACGAGGTGCGATCGGAAAGTTTCCAGACCGCCCTCAAAGTTCGGCAGTTTTTGGCTTCAAACACCATGGCCGTTATCCCGCACCCTCCTTATTCGCCGTGTGACTTCTTCCTCTTCCCAAAGATGAAAATTCAGCTAAAGGGAAGGAGATTTGAGACGATAGAAGAGATTCAGGCAGAATCACAGATGGTGCTTGACAGGCTGACAAAGAATGATTTCCAGGGATGCTTCCAGGCTTGGCAGCGGCGCTGGGATCGTTGTGTTCACTCCCAGGGGAACTACTTCGAGGGTGATGGATGAATTTAATACCTGAGATAAGTGTACGGGTTTTTATAGGCGCAGTCTTGAAACTTTCCGATCGCACCTCGTATATGTACAAAGTACGGATCGCAGTTAATAGCAACATACCCTTCGGTTCTAGTGTGTCAGCCACAGGTAGACTTGTGCTCTTGATAGGACTGAAACAAGAAGCGAGCAGAATTATATAATCTAACGAGGAGCTTTGTTAATTTTGCAGATCAATTAACAGCAATGTTAAGGTAGTGAAATCACAGAGACCAAGAAAAGCTGAACGTGTCTATTTAATGGTGGAAACACGAATTTTAAGTGGGCTACCTCTTCGTAAGTGACCGCTTGGAAATAATATTAATACGGGTTAGCTACCTCAGGATCTGGTTCAATGGCAGCGTTGGCTTTAGCGATGTTTAATATTTGGCTTAAACTGCAGAACGTTCACTGATAAAGTTGAACTCAATATTCACTTCCCGGCTGGAACTGCATGACTCACCGACAATCGTGCTGGTTCCGGCCACATTATCCCCGGATAAAGATCCGTGGTTATCCGTTGTGTGGCTCCAGGGCCGCTATGAATGTGAGGGCGAAGAATAAAATGTCTCAGCTGAGAATCGAACTCTGGCCATCCAATTAGTTGTTTTATGTTGGAAGAAATATTTTCAACCATCTCGTCTGTCTCTACTTCCCTGTTATTTTGGTGTGTATGTTTATCGTTGTATTTCTCGTTTGTTTGTTAATTCTTCGTTTCTTTATGCCTTATTTTACTTTATTTTTCTTCCTTCCAATTCCTTTTCTCTTCTTTGACCTTTCTATCTTACATCCTTTGTCTGTTATTCTGTTTGTCTTCTTCCCATCCTCTTCCACTTTTCATTACTTCATATTTATAAAGATACTTCGTTGTGCTCTTTTATCGTCAGTAAATACAGTATTTTTTATTGTTTCGCCCCTCGCAGTTGTACTCGTCTACTTCACTGGCATTTGATAAGAAACAACCTCAGTCTTTCTACATTTGTTCTCTGCGTGTCATCTCGTTATTCGACATTTACATGGAAAGAAAACTTCCTGTGGGATTTCTTGGTTTTCCCACAGGAACATGCTTGTACTTCCTGTCCCTCTCAGAACAAGGGTCTTGGAATGGGAGTGCACGCTCTGGGGACGTCACAAGTTTGCCTTGTTTCTTGCAGGACATAACGACCATCAAAAGCGGGCAGAGCCGTGTGATGACAACATTATGCAAGCGATAAACCGAGAGAGGACTACAGTTGTCACGACTGCTTCAGACAGACATTGTACAGGGCTTAGCCCCCCCCCCTCACCCCCCAAACCATAGTTTTGTGATGAGACCTTGCGGCCGGCAGATACTTGGGGCTTCATTGCAGTCCATCATCAGTGGAACACATGTCCCTGATTTTATAGCGAGTCGTGTGTCTGTTGAACGAACCAGGAGGAATGAACGACCTACCAGGCACAACAAATCGAGCAAAACCTCCTGGTTGTGACAACCAGCTACATGAATTATTCACGTATTATATGGAGCTCACTACCCCATTCCTAAACTGCAACAGCGCATCGTCGCTGTCACTCTGAATATCTTTCGTACGCTGCTAACCTGTGCTACACCGGTATCTCTCTTCGGTTCCTCGAGCCTTTGCTTCATACACTAATCTCGAAGCTGTGTAACATCTGGAGTCTAAACATCGCCATCAGGCAATATTATAATCAGTTTTGAAACGCTAATTTTTAAACTCGACTTTCTTCCAGTTGGGATGTCTCAGTAAACTGGCCACTGGGAGATGTGAACTGGTTATTTTCCGCGTAAACAGGATTTTTCTTTTGGTGATAAGGTTCTTGTATGAACATGACTGTCTTCTGGGAGAAATTACTCGAATACTCGCTTTCTCATCGCCCTGATGATGGAGGCAGTGAAACCTCTTGAACGTCGGTAAACTTTAATCAAACTGCACTACGAAACTTACCAGAAGACAGCCATCTTCAGAACTTTTCCTATCGTCACTCTTGTCCACACCCGCCCTGTCTTCACCCATGTCTTAGACAATGGATTAAGGAATCTGGGGATTGAAGGTCACAGCTGAACATCTCCTGTCGAGGAAATTATTTAGCTTCATGCCCCGGTCGCCTTACCCCCAGTAAAGAACCTCTTGTCTCTCCTTTCCATAGGAGTGCACGCTTCTGTCTCTACAAACTTGAACCTTTTGCATAACAGCGTATGTGAACATTGGGCGTGCACCCGTCGAGGTATTCTGAACAGCTCCGTTGAATGTGTATGGTGTTTGTAATGGCTCGAGGTGGCGGGTGGGTGGGGGGGAGAGAATATAAACGTGTGCTGCAAGAAGCGCGACCATAAGTTGGTAAAGTGTCGTGTTCCAACATCGAGCAATTCTTGTCGCTCCAACGGACGCGCAAAGAAAAACAGGCATTTGCAGAGGCGCTCTCCGTCCAAGTGTCTTGGTTTATTTAACTATGTTTCCTGAACTGTATCTCCGAATGGGGGGATAATTCTGAATCTTGTTGTGGTTTTATTTAATTTCCTTTTGAAGCCAAAGCGTGCTTAATAATATTTAATAATTCAGTCCGTACCGCAAAGAAAACACTAGCAACACAAACTACGAGTGGTTATTGCCATTTGACGAAATAATGGCTGTTTATTCTGAAGACCATACAAAACCTATGCATAAAACATAATGATTTATTGACTGTTGAATTAGGTGGAACTTATAGTTACCATCGGGCTGCAAAGGGCTAGTAGCCTGCATACATTCGAAGGTAATCATCACAGCATACAAGTACTGGAATGTGCTGTTTGCGTTCTCAGTTTCAAAGCCTACTTTCTAGATTCATATCAGTCAGTTTAGTGACTGGACTGTGGGCTGGATGTCTGAGTTTCGATTCCCAGGAGAGGCAAGAATTGTTTTCTTGTTAGAGAGTCCAGGCCTCCTATCCTATTGGCGACAGTCTTTTCACCCGGAGGAAAGGCTGAAATGAAGAATGACTGATGTTTTATTTCCGATCGCTAGTAGTTCTTCATGGCGTGATACGTAACAACCAGGGACAACGTTTACCCTTCTATTGGTTAATCAAGATCGTCTAACACAACCTAATAATATTAAATCGAAACATGTTGCCGATGTAGACAAAACATTTGAATTATTAGGTCTGTGTATAGTGTTGACTATCTTCTAGTCTGGATATCAGTAAATAATTCTGAACTTTTCAAATAGGAAGTGTAATGTAAGAGAGAAGTTTTGAACTTGGCTGTAGCATCAGCTGTGAAAGAAGACAGATATCCCTGTAGGGCACAATGAATGTGGGCATGTAATGCTTGTGTGCATACACATTACCGTGTTGTAGTCAGAAAAGCAAACACAGTTCTCAGTTAAATGTTACGGTTAGCTATTGGATCTTTATTCGAGGATTATATAGTAGTGTTCTCTTTTTGAAAATCTGCCTCGTCGGTTTTGTTGCGCACTGTGTTCGTTTTGAGGTTGAACAATCGACGATCGAGGGCTCCGGTAGGGTAGCTTCATTGTTACTGTAGCAATACCGTACTTTATACTTTAAACACAGCGTCAGACGTAACACTGCCAACACCATCAACTGGGTCTTTGTCTGCAACTCGTCCTTCTAGTCATCTTCGTTGTGTTGTCATTCACCTCTCCCTTATTTTTCCTTCCTTTTCTTTAGCCCTTTATTGTTTCCTCATTCTCATTTATCCGATTCTCCTTTACTTTATATTTAGTCTCTTTCCTCATTTTATAAAAAATACAGGCTTAAATTATCATATCCGTGGGGTATCAGTCTGTCTCCGTTGTAATCTTCTTTGTCTTGGGAAATTTGACGCATTTTTATAAAATTGTGTATAAATATCAACCCATTAGAGTCTGCCCCAATTTTTATTTCTTATTTCCTATTATCCATAATACCAACATGGTGGCCGAGCGACATTCTGAAGTTAGAATAAGAATAGCAACACTTTTGGAAATACTTTGCGTTTATAATCTTAGAAGATATGCAAAATTTCTAAGGTTTCTTCTTTTAGAATGAAAAGCAACATGGCGCAGAGCGAAGTAGTATTTAGATTTCGTATTGAAGACGATATGTAATGAACCATTACAGTTAAGATTGTGGAATTTTGTGTGTGTGTGTGTTTCGGGGGCGGAGGTCTCACAAATGTTCCTCTAACATTTTCCCACAAATTCTTTTTCTCGCCCTCCTAACCATTCTCTTCGTATTTCGGTATATTCTATGTTGCTGTGTTCTTTAACTCGTGTTCCTTTCTTTACTATCGTCTTACAATTGCTTATATCCACAGTTTTTCACATGTCTTCTTCTCTCTTACTTTTCTCTCATTTTCTTTCATGGATTATCATATAGACTGAGCCTATAATATTACCCGTTGCTTTGTTTGGGTATTAAGTGGACTTTCACTCATGCATTCATTGTATCCGAGGGGAAGGTTCTGAGGAGAATATTTGAACCTCAGAAAGAGGTTATAATAGAAAGAAAAAGGATCTTGATAATTTCACCTACAGTATTATACTCAGTATTTTCCAAAACAATTACTTTTTAAATATTTGTAATTTACAAGTTATGTACAATTATTGATGTCAAAGTATATTTTATAAATTAACATATTATTAACGCCAATCTGTTAATATATTAACATTTTATCAGACACTAAAGAAATGTTGTATTTGTTTTGGAGTATATTGTAGTAGCTTGTAATGAAACTTCACCGTTGCTTTATTAAACTCCCTGTGTTTATCTCCAGCACTTGGCTTCTTACAGCCGGCGATTCGCCTCTTTAGCAGAATTTAAAAGATTATGGATCGCCTGGCGTTAATCCCAAGAATAAACAAGGAATTCGTCGGTTACGTGCGGACTAACGGTGTTGACATAGCAACCATTATAGTGATGGGTAGGGGGTGCCATCTGTCTGTGGCCCCCAAATCCTAGCCCGTCGATAAATCACACGAATGTAAACACTCCAGACAGGGGACGGGTAGACGACCAGCAGGATGTTCCCAGGATGCTTTTCATCTGCACGATACTCTTGCCTTGGTGTTGGCCCATTGTAGCAGCAGAAACCTGATATTGTTAGCATTGTCACAGGCAAACCGTTTACTTACGCCTTATTACGCACAGTACACGTGTTGAAGCAGACGTTAACTATTATTTATCAACCGGAATAAAAGGGAAGATGAGTCATTAAGGATTAAAGTATAAGCCTATGGTTACATTGTTCCAGCCTTATATTAGGTTAAAGTGTAAGTTGATATTTTATTATTTTTGTTATTATTTATTTTTAATATTATAGTGTTATTAGTTTGTCGTATTAAGCACTCCTACATTAGGTCTATATGAACAATGTCCGTAGTGCGTAATAAGTTACTCATTGTCCTGATGATGGAGGCAGTATACGCTTCTGAAACGTCAGCATACTTCTGCAAAAATAGATGGCGCAGTATCCCAGAAGACTGTCATATTCCTTGGCACAGAAGTGCATGTAACTCGAAGGTCCTAATAGAAGGCACGCATTTTATTTCTTTATAATTGGTCGTAATTAGTTTCGTATTATTACACTGCAGTTTGTTTAGTGGTTACGTAAACGACTCAGTCGTTACTGCAACCCTTGCAGTTGAGTTCTGGTATCTCGTACATCTTCCTCGTTCGTTATAGACCTGTTAAAAATTTAAATTTTAATTCATTATGACCCCATTATTTATTTCTTTTCCTCCCCCTTTTCACTTTGGTTTCTCACAAAAAAAAATGAAGATACTTCGGCACTATTTTGGATTCCGCCAGATGACGCGGGATGTCTCCTCCCTTTTATTGTCATTCTTATCGACTTTTCAGCACCAGACGAAAGTCGTTTGTTTCGTATTAACACACCCACTTTTCTGAAAATAAAATTAAGGATGGAAAATTCTTCTTCGAGTAGGATTTTAAAACAAGTGACGGAATTTAATTGGCCTCTCTGGAGCTCTTGTTCTTCCGGAGACATGTGACCCAGACTTGTACTTATCCCTCCTTTTCACGGTCATGCAGCGAGGACCCCAGCCTGCTGGATATGTAGTCCCGCAGGGTACAACTAGAAGTAGTTCTGGCCCTGACAGACGCTGACCGTAATTTTGTGCTGTTCTTGAAGACTGATATGGAAGAATGCGTTAATTCCATCCCACAGCCTCTCAGTCTCCTACCCCAAAAGCTTTATAAAATATACAGAGTGTGCCGTTTAAAATACACCCCAACAATAACAACGCACTACAGTACGAAAATGAAGTCATAAGCAGGTCCACCAACCTCCCTTTAAACTCGAGTCAATATTACTCTTGTTACCAGGCCGCTGCCTGTACCAGTTGCGCAAAAGCTATGCAGTTCCGAATGTGGTTTGTTAACGAGTAATTATATGTTCATTCTCGCATCGAAATCGCCTGCTACTGCTCGTGAACCATTTAGCAATGCATTTCCTGACAAGGAAGTACTGAATAAGACAACGTACAATGCACCGACTGGTAACAAAATTCCAGGACACAGAGATTAGTGGTCGTCGAGCAACGAAGCAGCTGTAGCTCAGACCGTACAGCGGTACATGACTACAAGAATTCAAAATTGCCATTGGCTTCGTCGTTTTTATGCGTGAAGGTGGTTCATATGTGATAATTATTTTCGAATTATAAATTGAGCATCCTGTAGTAGTAGAACTCTGTTGTTGAGCTTGGACCTGTAGGTATGCACTTGTCCTTGAGCAGTAAATTACTTAGATGTGTAAAATTCCAGATGTGGGTTATGCAACGTTTGCATTGTATACATGTGATATAATCTCTGAGAGCCATGTAAGAGGGAGGAGCATGTCTAAAGGTTGGACGTAGCTCAGGCGGTTAGTAGCCGGCTTCTTACCTCGGAGGCCCAATTTCGCTCCCAGGTCAATCCATGTGGAATTTATGGTGGACAAAGTGGCACTGGAAAGGTTAGTTCTTATTTCAGTTCTTCGGCTTTCCACTCTGATAGTATAATTCCGCCGGTGCTCCACATTCACTCGTGTATCTTGTGGTTATGGAATCGAGAATATCATCCCCTTTAGTGGTCAGACTTCCACGGAGACAGTCACACCCCCGTCACAGCAATAAAAAAATATACTAAGGATGTTTTAAGAAATTCTGCGGAGAACGGGGCTTGCTGGAACGTAGTAAAGTAAGTGGAAAACCTTTAATGATGTTTTGGTAAGGTTGTCCCTGAAGCTTAGGCAACACATCATGCTGACATAGCGGAAAGTGGAAGTTTAGCTCCGGCCAATCTCAACATCGGAACTAGATGGATGTGAGTGGTTAAGATTCCTCGAGGGAAGAATTCGGATACCCGTTGGGTTGGAGTCCGGGTGGGCTGTAGTGAAGATCTGGACGTTGTGACTATTATAAAATTCCTGCCGTATTAGGAATCGAACTCGGACCTTCATAATTTAAATTATTTATATGACATTATTAGGCTTATCAAGTTATGGAGGATGAGAAGGTCGGGACAGTAACACGCGTGGGAGAAATGCAAAATGCGAACAAGATTTTGGTAGCAAAACCTAAAAAGAATAGAACTTTATAGATGCATGCCAGGATGGGAGGGAAAATTTAACTACTGACTTCATGATTTAGAGTCTAGTTTGGGATTTAACTCCACGCATCAAGGACGTGCGTTGAGATGCTGTCACATTAGCGTGGTGCGGTTACAGCGTGTCACTGTGTAGTCTGCATATCAAATCAGCCGTCGCCCAAGTGTGGCGTCCTCTTCTGGTTAGAGTTGAAGCAATTTCTCTCCTTGTTTGATTGCTACATGTTGCATTACACGGTATGAAATTGTACACACGCTATTGTCTGCTTCCAACACGATATAATTCTCTCCGGAATTAATATAGGCCTACTTAAATCCCTGTGTATTTCTTATGTGACTAGTACTACCACGCCCTTTTGTCTCCTTGTTGCACCTAGGGACATTTTATTATGCATAGTTGGCAGTATTGATCGCTAAGACAAAGTGGGTTCTGTTGTAAGTTTCCTAGGTATGCTGTAATGAAGGATCGCCAGATCATGTAAAGCTGATTACAACGATTTGAGTGCATTTGTAAAGATGGCCAAGCAAGGACGCATCACATAAACGAAATTCTCGTTATTGACGTTGGTTACAGTAAACAGAAATTCCCGTGTTGTTAGGACTATATTCGTTACCCGTGCTTGAAATTTGGTTAAAACAAATCTCTTTAATTTTGGTATGTTTGGATCTCATTTGTTTTCCTCTAGTCAGTAACTGATAGAAGGTTTTCTTTCTTTCTTCTCGCCACAAGAAGCGAACGTATACCCCGATTAATGCGTATCTATTTCGCTTATTATGTTTCTCAATTCTTCTCACATAACGCATCACGATTGTCAGATTCTTGAGGTTTCACCCGATTAATCGATTATTTGAGTTCGGCATAGAAGTTGCTGTATGTAGATATATTCTAAACATGCGCTAAATACGAATTCTGGATGGCATGATTTTTATATGACAATTTACAATTAAAAGTTTGGCAAAATTTCAAAAAATTATTGTTAGTCTAGATATGGACATTGATCCATTGGCGGAAATTGTAATAGTGGAAATTTTTCACATAAATGGATCTCTAAATTGTATAGATATAATTCTCACTTCGTTTCTCGTTCGTTTCGTAATTTTGATAGAAGTATTTGTAGAAAAACAGGCTGCACAAGTTCTTTCTAGAACTTGTGTTATGAGGAACATCTTTAAAAGGGGCTTTGTCGTCAGAATGAAGAGAGCACTTTAGCATTTATGCCACTCTCGCCCTATTCCTATTGATACAAGGTAGCAGATACATTACTACGTGATGTACCGCATTTCTGATTATCATTAATGCTCGCTGTTTCGAGCGTCATTTGTTTTAAATTTCAGTATCGCTGTTTCCCGTACATGTCACTGGTTTATATTATTTTTTTCTATTTTAACTTCCCTTTATATTACCAGTTCTTTGCCTTCTTAACGAAATTGTAACTAGCATTTATAATGAGCTATTTTGACATAAAATGCTTTTTGAGAATAAAACGTGTCATACAAATGTATACATGCAAACAATTAGAAAGATGCATCAGAAAAGTGTGTTTTGTTAGACGCAGCATGAGGTGTCATGGCTGACGTTAACAAATGATCCCTCATTAAGCATAAGATTTGTGATGGTAGGGGTGAGGGGAATTTCTTTTCCAAGGTTTGCTTGTGGTATAATTTTGAATGTTTGTCATTCACAGTGTAGGTCTTTACAAATGGGTGAATAGCTTAATACGACGTCGTTAAAGGTCTTTGTTAATGTAATGAGTTTCACTCAGATATGCTTTGTATCATGCATATTCACCATGAAGACAAATTATGCAACGTATACTTTTAAACAGAGTCTGAATAAATTGCTTGCTATGGCTGGGAAATACAGCATCAAAACAACAACCTTTTTGTTCTTAGTATTTACCAAGGATTATTCGAGCATGGGCCAGTTTTACAGTTGGAAACATAAGCACAATATCAGGCGTGCAGAGTTGGTAATGGATCCAGAATATCTCATTAGGAGGTATTTCCTCCATAACAACAGGCTGTAGACAAACATTAGTCATGGTGCTGTTGCTGAGATCTTGATTATATTTCGATTATAATTTCGTCCAATTCAGTTCTCTTCCGAGCTTCGGTTAATCGAAAAGAATAATGTTACTATGTGCATTTAAGCAAAATATTGAATTTCTGACTAATGCACTAATTTACTAATTAATTAGCCGACTGGCTCAACTTGCTGAATGACTTCTAAATTAGTAACCAGCTATCTCTACGGTACACAGCGTTCTAGGACTTTTATTATTTATTATGGTAAACACGATATTTCCTGCTTTTATGGAACAGTACCAGAAATTCAATATGACTGTCTTCTGCCTTCTGTCTTCTGACTTACCGGAGTCAGTAGCACTTGTTGCCTCCATCATCAGGGCGATTCACAAAATTATGGAGGCAGCAAAGGCCTCTGAAACGTCTTTAAACGTCTGCCAGACTACACGGCGCGACATCTCAGAAGACAGCCATCTTCGTGCTAACCGCCGTGAGCATTTGAAATCTCACCTAAAACCCGGAAGTTAATGTCGGCTTCACAGAAGTCTATTATATTGTGTTCAGTGCCGGATGAATCCAGTTAAAATCTTCATTTCTTATGCTACTTCTCTAAGACCAATTTCAATAATATATTTCTTTCTTCACCTCCCATGTTATCTCTGCTACAGAGATAAGCAAACGACAATTTATATTAATTTCTCATTTCTTGTACGCTTGCTACATGCATCTCCCATCACATATTTCTTGGGTTAAATATCCTTGTAATATTGGTTGAATAGTAAAAATGAGGGATCCTCTCAGATTATTTAGCCCCTTACGTCATCTGCTTTAAGTACAGATATCTCCCTTAGAATCTTGTTCTCCCACATTGTGTATTATGAACAAAAATTGAGTTAGAACTCTGAATTTCAGCAAGAACCTTCAGTATTAAGTGTCATAAAATCCAGTAATTATTTCACTCACATACACGAACATGCAGACGAACGGAGAAACCGATTATAGTAAGCGTCTTTCATTATTTGTGAATGTGCTCCATGAGTCACATTAATCTGTTTTTCGTGGGTCTGATACATCAGAGCAGTCCTTTCAAAAATAATTTACTTATGCACGGTCATTTGTAAAATCCTGTGTCTGTCACCTGTTTCTGAGCAACTATCGTACAATACAAGAAATAACTTAAATAACATTACTAAAATTAAGAGCTTTCTACTTGTATTTTCTTCATTTTTAATTATTGATTATTATTTCTACTGACATATTTCCACTGTATCATAGAATGTTACGTTTTTTATGAAGGGAAGTAATATAAAGAGGAAGTACAGGTGATAAAGGAACAAATATGAAGGCAGGCTGGAAATAAATTAAGACGAAGGGAAACAGAGAAAGAAATTAAAAGAACAGAATAAGAAAGCAAGGAATGAAGAAAGGAATGAGGAAACAGCGAAGGGATATTGCTTGCAGTTCACATATCAGTTTTGTCCTATGTGCAAAAAGTTCTTTACACCCCATGACACAATGTTGCGTGTTCCTTACCCTGTCAATGACCCACAGGAAGGCATTCAATGAATACAATAGGAGATCTTGTGAGGAACATTAACTCATTTCTCGTATTTCCGGGCTGCCAGACTCGTGCACGGGTATCAAAATTCATCAATATGAAGAAGGCTTTCGTCATTATTCAGTTCTCATAGTCACTGATTCGTAGATTATTTAAAAATTACTATTTTTTATAAGAAGCTACATATAAAAAGTTGATCTCTTTGGAGACCGAAGAGATGCAAATATAATTTTTTGTGAGGAATCCTTTGGAAGTTTTGCTACGTGGAAGACTAATAAATAAGTAGAAAAAAAACCTTGATATGGATCTTATGGAAATGTACTGTGAAAGGGAGTTTGATTATTTAGAATCGATTGTGTGCAGAGGCTGATATCTGCTGTATTGAACCCTCAGGATTCACTACTATAATGTTAGTATTTATTTTCATTTGTGAAGTTATGTTGAATAACATATATGTTGTCATTTCCGACGTTAAACTTTACTTTTGTATGTAATCGGTACGCAAAGCTGGAACCCAAGAAGTTTTAGAAGTGACCAGAGTGTAAATTTGACATCCATGAAATTTCAAGGTTAATAATTACAGGAATTTAATCCTCATTAATCCCCTTACGCCTTGATAGCATGATACAAAGTTTAAGTTTCTCACTTCTGGTCTGGTTTCTGAATTCGATCCCTGTGATTGTCAGTTTTTGTACGTGACATGGTAAGTTCAAAGTCTCTTACAGCAGGTCAGGTGACGGTGAACAATAGTCAAGATGGTTCCACTGATAACTTTGTAATAATACACATACATAAAACAAAACACAACACTGCACTGAAAGTATGCATGTGATTATTATCTAATGTTTTCTGTCTGTTTTTATACGTACTTTGTATTTCAATTGTCTCATACTTTTGTTACACCTTTTCTCACTAGAGTCGCTGCCATTTCTTGTAAGACTGTCACTGGATTCTGATTGCTGTCTTATGCGATTTAATATTACTAAGGGACTTTCATTGCTGTCTTCCAAGTGTATTTGCTGATTTTATAGTTTATGAACTTCACAGAAGTTATAGAATCATGCAGACTGTTTAATCGTAGAATGTAAAATTAAGTATTTTTGTAATGATTTGTACCCCAGTAGCACAGGAATTTTGAACAAGGATATGACAAAGGCATACATACATATTGGAATACCCCGATTTGACGTCTGTGGGTTTCAATTTTTTCCTACAAGTTTTGTGAGCGTCATATTTTGTACCTTGTACATTAAAAACATGACTGCGGTGTGAATCTTTTGAGTTTAGGCTCTACTTGAAAAATATGAAATTGCGTGGAATGTATATTAGTGAGAAATATGGACAGAAATAGGTTACTAATTTGTGAAACGAGCAATTTAGAGTAAGTAAAAATAGGTTCTTAAATTCTTAACAGGATTTCTTGTTACTAAGAAATAAAGCCAAGAATGGATTTGAAATTCTCAAGGCTGTGAAATTACCGATGTTGGTCTTCCGCGTTGTAACGCCATCTCGTGGACTTGTAGACGTTTCGATGAAATAAGTCCACACGTTAAAACCCAGAAGACCAACATTGACATAATCGAGTAGCTTGTTGTCTGTTAGTCTACCCACAAGGAGGCGTCACTGACAGCCAAGTAACGGAACGAACAAGTTCCAATAGCCACTGACTTAACACTCACAGTTCGAGATCTAAAAGGTAGATTGTGAAGTTAATTCACCAAGTGAATCTGAGCCAAGCAGCTCATGGTTTTCTATCTGAGCACGGCCCTCGGATCTCACGCCTCGTCCGGCAGATGACGAAATTACTGTTTATTTTTTCTGTAGGATTCTTTGTTTTGATGTTTGTATGCTTGAGTAAAGTAACATTAGGAGTTCAAGTATGATAGAATTAGTTATTAATATGGTTTATTACACTACATAACAAGCTTTTTTTATTGTTAGTAGTCAATCAACAGTCCTTCCATGTAGACCCAAGTATCATTCACGCAAAGTACGAGATACTTTCGAATAAAATAGGAAAATGATGATCACCGGTGACAACACAAGAACGGGAAGCAGTTTGTCGTGGCCTATTTGAAAATACCGTCTCTGCACGTACCTGCATAGGTAGAATATGCCGCAGTTTATATTTACATTAAATTAATTTCGCCGCGAATGAGGGGTGTCTTAAGCTGGATTGCATCTTGTAGTTGTTTTCTTGCGTAACTCTGTGTGAAGTCTGCATGTGGTCAAGAATGGGTCATTAGAGATTTACATACTCTGCTTCCTGCTATAATTACGGCTCTACATTAAGTTGTAACAGTGGACCGGTTGCCTGTGGGGGGGGGGGGGGGGGGGGTGTCATGCCAGCTTTATGCTTGGCGCTAAAACTTGTATTCAAATTAGTGGGACCAATAATAATATTAATAATAATCGTAAAATAAAGATGAAGTCGTCTCTGATGCGTTTTAAGCAACACCACCTACAGACCTATGGGTGATCGGAAATATAGCTCCACTCATTCCTGACTCCGGACCTATCTACACAGAAAGGCCAGCTTCACGCTACAGCCAATTTTATCGATGGAAAATGCCTACGGTATCAACTGTTTAGCAGACTGGTTGAGCCCAGGACCGATATGGATACTGTGGCAAGGAGACATCTTTCCCTTTTCCGGGAGTCAAAGAACGACCTTTCAGTACGTGGCCACTCACTTTACTGACAGCTATCTCCGCTCATATAATAATTTAAATTCCTTTATTAGAGTGAATATCATCAGAACAAGGCCAATGACAGTAAATATATACATTAAACGAAAAGAAGTGGTGGTGATGATGATAAAACACGCAGTGGTAGTAATTTGTTACCGCGAAGAGTACAGAATTTTTGGGCGCCCTGTGCCGTGCTGTGCTCTGCGTGGGCCGTAGTGCTGCCGAGGTGTCGCTGTATAATTAAGAACTGGGCCGTGTGTCTTGCGTGCGATACCATCGCCATTATCAATTAAGAGCGACACCCGTGCGGACTGCCAGGTGCAAGAATCTGCTTCGTTCTCATTAATACTGATGAAGCTAGGACCGGCAGCTCCTGCCTCTTCCATTTGAATCATTAAACCAACTCCGAATTGTCAACCTTATATCTGCCATTGCTCCTACCCTGGAGTCTGCAATGCCACTGAAATATTCCACACTTCATCTCTCAACACTTGCGAACAAGGTGTCAAATATTAAAAGGAAAAGGTTTCCTGAAGAAGAAAGTACAACTCAAGGCGCGGGTTTAATCATACTGACGGCTGTATTTCGGTGGAGAGACTGTGTCGGGTTACACCGTCCCTGAAATATATCTGAAAAAAATTTAAGATGCAGTTGGAATTGTATTTCTTGGTCGCATTTCACCTGTAGGGGGTCACAGCAGGAGCGTTAAATGTCGCGGTCCCGGTCGAACCCATGTACTGATGCGTCGTGAATCCTGCTAACCACTAATGCACACCATGCTGAATGGTGTGTACTGGACACGAAAAAAAAATTCACCTGTGAGGCAGGCTACATCAGCACGCTGTAACATGCTTTCCCTATCAGTCAACTGTGGTCTCTGTGGATACACCCATTTTTCTTCATTTTCTCTTTCCAATTTGTTTTTTTCGCCCGTCTTTTGTATTCTTTCCTTCTTAAACTTATTCTTTCATTTCATCTTTTCTACAGTTCCCTTAATTCTTTCTTTATTTATCTTATTCTTGTCCTTCATTCTTAAGCCTGTTTTTTACTATTTTGAGTTACATAATTTTCCTCACAGCCTCGAAACAAATGACTGGTTATACGAGGTCACTATGGGAGAGGTCTGAACGGGCCGAAATTTTTAGAATTTTACCCTGCCCAAAATGTTATACGTATACAAGTTTGTTTGATGTAATTTGAACCAGGCTCAGGCCCAGGCCCGTGTAGACCTCTACACTATGGTTTCCTATATGATTCCTATCTCTTCAAAATTTAGGCTCGTCTCCGTATCTCCTTGGACACAGTTCACACAGCACCTGCATTTCGCTTGAAGAATTGATATGTTATTTGGCGTTTGCATCTCAAACTGTTGACTTAGTACATGAAAAGTCAAGGGGTAATCTCTTTGATGTAGTACTTAAAGGAAAATACACTAAAAATTGTAAAATATATTAAAACAGTCTTTAAAAGTTCGGTCTTAACAGTCCAGGAAACGAACTGCACTACAGTAACAAAAGTCATTGGGTTAATGTTCAGGGAGAAAATTGGTGCTCATTCTGAGAACTGACTGAGACACGTAAATTCACTCTGTAGGCAAAATGACGAGTCACTGAACTTTAAAGCAGGTGGTATGTGTAGTTACCACTGACTTCCAGCCTCCTCTGACGTAAGTTCAATCCAGCTGATTACTGTCTCCGTTCCATTAGGGTGACCACACCTTACTACCTAATTTAATGGCCTCTTACACGGAACACTCCTGTGGATTCTTCATGTTACAATCCCCCGTCCCCCCACACCTTCACAGTGGTTATCAACCTCTGATCCGTGAGACGTGGAAAATAAAGAAAGGAACTGGGTTATTAGATAAACCAGAAAATACGTAGCTGCTAGAACTGAAATATTTATAACAATAAATTTGCTCGGAGGATTTCGAGGTGAGAGAAATCTTGGTACACGTAGCCATAGATTTAAGAATAATATTAAAACAGATGTGTCAGGCAGTGGGCTGACTCAGGATCTGATTCTGTGGTGGGATTTTGTAAAGACTGCAATGAAAATTGGTCTTCCGGAAAAGCGAGGAATGGCTTTGACTGCTTGAGCGATTATCAACTTCCAAGAAATACCCGTATCATAATTAAACCTTATGTAATTAGACAGGTAGTTTGTTGGTAAATTTAAATGATAAAGACGGGGAAATCATTTGGTCTCCTAAATTCGAACATTAATTTTTTACGGAAATTAAAAAAAATTATTGTCCAGCAACAGCTTTTATTTAAAAATGTAATGGAGGGAAATTGTTGCAAATTGTATCCAAAATGAAACATTGGAAAATGTTTACATAGGACGAGCCTCTGTGGCGCCACACTCTTTATATTATGTATAATAAAATTTGTGGCTCGTTCCACGTTGACATGACGGCGAAAGGGTAATGCATTTTCGGAGAAGACGGAAGTGGTAATGGAGGAGACTCAAGTATTTTGCCGCTAAGCCGAGTTCTCCTATGGTCTGGTACCTATGGGACATCCCGTATAATTTGTCAGTGACGTAGAATGTATCTCTCATATCAAAATTCTTTTCTGAAAATATTTCAGTTCCGAACCACACAGTCGCGTGTTCCCACGATTCGTATTCTTTGTTAGCCACAGCCAGGAAGAATTATGTTTATTCAACATGTAAGCATAGGCCTGTATGTTAATTGCTTCAGCTTATTAATTAAAGAAGACAACTTAGCATGTTCGGAAAATATGAACCCTCCAACCGTGATAATATCAGATAAAAATACGGTTGTGTGTTTTAAAGACACGAGAAAAGATTCAATCTTTATATAAAACATTATACAGACTAAACGAACTAAATTGTCTAATATTTGTCTCTGTCATTTAAAAGTTGAACATAAATGTATTTAGTAATGTGTTATCCACTTCTATCACGTGCAAACTTTTGTCCAGGACTGTGTTAAAATGTGGGTGGAGCCTTGCCTTCACTGTCGTACGTAAAACCTATTCATGACATGGCACCGCATCCTAAAATCAACCCCAATTTCTGGTTATGAAGGAGGGTAGAAATCTTTCCAAGAATTTACAATGGATCAGGTTATGTAGCGTCTATTGATAGGATGATTAAAGAGTAATGAAATGAAAGTTATGTGGAAGGAGGCAGCCGTGGCCTAATTTAAGATAATATCTCGGCATTTTCCTCGGAAGGCTGTAAAAAACGGTCAGTGGTGGTCTCTAGCTAGAGGTTTGATCCTAATAACACTCAGATATGAAGACACGGTGCTGACCACTTTCGGCTGGATATCGAGTGACGCTTCTGTCATGCGAGTCTTAATTTGGGAGTGTATCGTTTAATTTAATTCGCTTAAGGTCCACATTATTTAAGGCGCTAAGTAAATTTCTGAGCTTATTTCACTAACAATTAAAGAAATAAAATTTGAATGAATGTTGTAGGCATCTATAATTAGATATGTTAGGATACCTTATACCTAGCTGATTTTGGAAAAGAAATGATTTCGAGAAATAAATATGTAATAAACGTTCATAATCAAAAGCATTGTCAAATATACCCAAAGAGTAGATTGACGTCATGCGTAAAAGTACCCCCCCCCCCCATTTCATTCTACGCCAGAAGGAGCGTTTACACCCTCTTGTTTGGGGAGAATGCCTAAAACAGGGACATGGATGGCAATTTACTGGGGTGTATGACCTCACAAAACAAAAGGTCGTTGTCTGGGCCAAAGGAGCTGATGAGATGCACGACAGATTCACTTGTTTCACCGAAAACACGTGACTGCTATGTGGCGTGCCAATTAGAGTCATATACCAATTATCCAATTTCTTTGAGACTGTGTATTAATTTAAATTTAATAGATTTAGTAATTGTAAGTCGACTTAGTATCTCACGAGATATCTCCAGCGACTGAATGTGTCTCACGGGACGAACACATGCTGCTCGCAAATAGGTTTACGAACGAGGAACTGTGTTCACCGGAGGTCTTGGATTAAGATCTCGGCCTGTAGACCGACTGTCATGACAGGTCCGTGGTTCTTCTCAGACCCTCCAAGAAACTGCCTAGATGGTATCTTAAAATAGGCCAGGACCGCTTCCTTCTACATCCTTTGCAAGTCGTTATTCACTGAACATTCAAACATCCGACGCTGTGTAGTGTGAACTACTGTCAGCGTCGCTAAATAAGCTTAGGTGTGAATAAATAAAATATTCTATTACTTGCTATTAATAACTGACTGAAAAATCCACGCATAATAACTCTTTAAAATATCTGTTTTATCTTCATTACCTGCTTTTTTATTATTCCTTTCTTTCGTTCTTCGTTTAATTTTATATTTTTCACTTTTCCACCACATGGTCTTCTCAGTCTCTTATTATACTCCTGTACCTGAAATGAATATTATAATTTTCTACCTGCTGCAAAATGACGATTTATGGATGGAACTTGTGTACTTTTTCAACCAGATTCACCTTGTTCCGCGCTTGCATACAACAGGAAGAACAAGCGTTCTGACACGGTAATTATGGTGATTATGTTTTAATTGTTTGTACTTTCCATCTATTTCCTCCCCTCTTTGTAAGTATGCCTTTATTTACATAGAATTGGTTTGTACCTACAGCCGGCCATTACATTTCTCTTGTGGGTCGTATCGTTGTGTTCTTAATTTTCTCCTTCTTTTTAAAGTAAGCAGTTTACATTGTCCATTATTACTATATATTCATGGAAAAACTAATTGCTTTTAAGAGATATTGCTCGTTGTCATAAACCATTTGTCAGCATACAAACAGTGATTCAATACCTGATGGGTTACTTGAATTTGTGGTTTGGGCTGCTTTATGTCGGGCACCCTGTTTCCTTTCCGCTTTAGGCGCTTTGAGAATCTTCAGAATTTTCTGTCTGTCAGCCCGCCTGTGCCCATTTGCCTCTACCCGCAGCCCACCTTTTTCCCTACGTCATGATACTTTGGCTGAAGGACTTCACCTAATCTTTGCTTTTATATTTAGGCCTAGTTTTTGTTGACACATTTCCATGTTCGAACCACGTAGATCGGTCTTGCACAGAGCCTCTTTCTCTGTGTATTTTCTGTGTCTGGCAGTATCAGCTTAAAAAAAATTCCGGCCATGTACTGACGATTTAGTTAATAATCTGCAACTTCCTGCAAACACAGTGAATAAGAAACCATCAGCGGCGACCTTGCGCGCATTTCCAGTTTGAAATAAGGTAGCAAGAATAATAAAATAAGGCCGCTCTTGTTGTTATATAATGATAGCTTTGCGCTTTCAGTTGCATTATTAAACGAATACAAACCACAAATAAACAAAGGAACAAATTATATAATTTATGGAATGTTAATACTAGAGCAAAATATTCCGAAATCTCTTGAAGACTTGATATAACATTTTACGAATTTCTAGAGGGGCTTAGTTTAAGGGGGCTCACAACCACTCTTTCATGCCCTTATGCTACGCAGCTTATATTTTACTTGAAAGAAGCGGCTGGGCAGTGACCCAGTTCTCAGAAATGCAGAAGGCAGTCGCCTCGAACCCCCCTGTGTGGACTACAGCCCTAGATATCCTGAAACAGTACAAAAAAAGAGATGTCTTGATAAAAATGTCAACATGGAACGTGCTAACGGCGCTTTGTCACTGATGTTTTGTTATGCTCCCTTCGACTAAAATATATTACTGTACTCTGATTTTCCATCAGGTAACTGTAACATAGAATGAAATGCCGGATTGCTATCAGTTCATCATATAATTTCTCTAAAGAGATCATTTCACTTCCGAATTAATTATGAAGATATGAGAAACTTTTGATTCAAGTTTTATTGTTCAAACCGAATAACGGGATATGACTATTGTTTCTATCCGTCTCGCTTTTGATTATGATTAACGTCATCCAAGGACCTCCGTGTTTCTTCACACAGTGGTTATATTGTTATTCCACCTTCCGCCACCAAAACACATGTATGCTGTTTTTAATTAACCATAAACTACAAAGCGCTGGTTGGTATAAAGGCACAAAACGGATGCCTGCGACACACTTCGATATGTTTTACTTCTGCACAAACCGAACGCTTAAAATTAAGTTTCAATAAGTGAATAGAATATCGGTTTTCTTCACGGTGAAGTTTGAAATTTCTGAAACGAAAATGAATGATATTTTCATGACTATTTAAACAGTTTTATTTTGTTTGTGGGTTTCAACGACTGAAATTCATTATGTATAGCAGATGGGCCTTGGGATACCGTACGACACGACATTATCGAATCGACACTCAGCGTCTCGATGCCTACCGTCGAAACGCCAACTTTAATTCCAAATTAAGCCAAGAGGTAACCGAGACGCCATAGAATAGCACACAGATGGAACCCATGATAATTTGTCAGGCGCGATTCTTCTATCGTGCTTAGTTTCCGAGCAACTGCCTTAACGGGAATCGAACTGAGGACACTCTTTGCATAGTCTTAACCTTCATATGGTCTGGGGAAATAAGCATGTCATTGTAGAATTGTGTAGGCGAACTGCGACTTTAAATGGTTAATATATCATAGCACTTTCTGTTCTTCTCAGTTAATGTTCTAATTTGCCTCAATCTAACGACCAATATAACTTACAGAGATAGAGATGGACGACAATAGGTGATAACTGCTTAGAGTAGCAATCAGTTTTATGAGTCCTCTGCTGAGATTGGAGGAAAGAACCTTATGAACGGAACAGTGTTCAATATTGTGGCTTCACTACTGCATCTTTCAGCCTGCTGTTCGCACTAAAGCCAGGGCATTGCTGGCACAGAATGTCCCCAGATCTTTAATGTCTTCTGTGAGACGATCAAACGTTCTGTCCCCGGTGCTGGAGGTTGTGAAGTAACACCGTTACTGCTGTAGTTCGTATGGTTTAAAAACTGTTGATTGATTGATGGACAAATTTATTGTTAACAGAGCTATATGATGGATGAATAAATGAATTAGAATATCTCCTTGAAGATGAGGTTAATATACAACTCGAACTATGTCCCTAGTCGGACTGTTAGCTAAGATACAATTCTCATGTGTCATGTTGAGGGTAGTAACTGCGTATGTGGATTACTATGGTCCCAGTAAGGTTGGCCCTGTGTTTGAGCACCGCACATTAAACTTGCATGAGGGGGATAAAACACGACGCTTCAACCGTTTTATCCCTGAGAAAATATTTTCTGGTGCCCACTGCAAGGAAGCCTCGAGGACTCCAGAGCCGATTAGCAAACCGTACTCACAAAGAGCAAATGCCTATTTAACTGGGTCAGGACAAGTTCCACTGTCTTCTTGTGAACACCTACAGTTATTCTAACAAGGATTTTTTGATCATTTAACCAAGAAGAACATGTACTATGATGCTATTCTTGTAATGTCAAATAGATATTGCTGTCTTATAGCACCCATAAAGTAGCTCAGAATTATTCCATTAGAAGCAAGTTGCCGTGGTTCAGGATGTTCCTTGATCAATTCCATGAATTATGGGACCCCCAAAGATCTTTTACCGTGTTCACAAATATCTACACTTACAGCTTATCTTGAGCGAAGTCAAACCTGTTCACTTCTCATCTCTCAAACCAATTTTAATATAATCCTGCCATTTACTTGTTGGCCCCCATGACTTATAAAACTGACCAGTAGAATGCTTTGTTATTAGCATTGTCTGAGTTCTATTACCAGAAAAATAATAGTGTATATTTTTGTATAATAGAACACTTGGTTCCCTTTTGTGCTCTCCGCAGGTAGTTTGTGCCCTTACACGGTATTAATAAACTTTTTGTTCTTTACGCTGTCACTGAGCCGGGCAGCAGGGCGCCACAGTCGGCGATTGAGAAAGCTGATAGTGTCAGGGACCCGCGACTTGAGGTTGCGGGATTCATCACCCATAGGGGAAAAAACACGAGCCGTGTTTCTCATTTTGAGCAGTTGTCTCCACTTTCGTGGAAACTACTGACAGTGTCCGGCTGACGCAGATTTTTTATGTATACTAATTTTTGCTGCCGTCTATCGTGATTCATCATGAATCAAACGCATACAATTTCCAGTATTTATCACTTGGCGATCATAATGAACGTTTCTTTTTAAGTAAAACTAGATTTAACAGCAACAAATTTGCGAACACAACATATATACGAAGCTACACGTCGTTGCAACCCAGGATACAATCAATAATAATAATGCACTAAGTTTCTTTGGCATTAAAAATAAGCGAGTCTTTACATTTTAGAACACGCTGTACACTCCAATTGTTAAAACACACCTGCAAATGAGAACCGTCCATATATTATTGTCTTCTCAGACTCCAAACACTGTAGCCTAACTATCGAAACATTTTCATATATCGTATTTAGAAATTTACGATATTTTGCACCTGTATGCCACTCTTTTGGTAGCGTAACGAGATTAGAAGGCCCCAGCACAGGAATACTGCGCATCTACCAAGTGATTTCAATGCTGGTGCAAGCGAGGGGAAATACATTTATAAAAGAATGCCTACAAGAAACACTATGGGGTTGTCTTGTCTCATGATGAAATAGTTACGTTGTGTTAGTGTAAAAGTGGCTTATAATGACTATACTATTTTTCTCCAGAGACTTGAGAACGTGTATATTTAAATTATAATGTAATTTTTATGGTTTCACTTACACTCTACGCTGCATGGTTTTCTAAGAGAAGAAGATGGTATCAGTACAGTCCTCTTTTGTCTTTATTTGTTCTTTAATATTTTAATTTTCTTTATCTGTATCTTTATTTCTTCTTTATTTCTTCTCTGTTTATCTACGTTTTTCCCTTTTATCTTCATATATTTCTTAGAATATCTGTTTTATTTAATATTCCTTAATTTACTTATTCATTTTCTGCCTTTTTCTTCTTTCTTTGTTTGTTTTCCTGTATTTCTGTACGTTTATTTCTTAACCAGAACTTGTATCTGCCGGAGTTACCTGCTTGAGTGGAGTTAACGATCCGTGTTTCTCTCTGTCATTGATAGAGTTGTGCCAGCTCTTATTCAAATATGGCTGTCTTCTGGGTTGTAGCGCTTGTAGTCTGGTAGGCGTTTACCAACGTTTCAGAAGTCTTTGCTGACTCCATCATTAGGTATATCTGAAACGTTGGTAAATTTCTACCAGACTACAATGCGCTACAACCCAGAAGACAGCCATCTTCTGACTTACCACCGTGTGAAGCTCAAACCCTACTACCTCTTGTTCTTTTAGCAACAATCTAAGAAAACTCTTCCGCGTTCTTCTTATTTTATCTGAATGCCAACCATGGATTTTTTTTTCCTAAACACGACATCGAAAACGATGCTCTGGGGACCGAGTGATGTCGTATAACAAATGCAGTAAAGTCAAATGTAACACATCAGCCAGCAATTAACATTGTCTGTTTTCTAACTGCAAATGGATTTGTGCCATTTTTGCCTCGAAGAAGCACCTTAAAACGAAACAATGTACCAGCTGCAAAGGACACAATTTCAGAATGAAACGTTGGATTGTGTGTGGGGAGGGGGGGGGGGGATCGGGACATGGGGCCATAGTTTGGTCCTGGTCTTGGCTGTAGGTGGCCCCCGCGCAGATATGTTGAAGCAAGGAATCGTCATAACTCCAAGGTATAGGTTTCACCACGCAAAATGCAACTGAAGAAAATGGAGCTGAGACACAACTCCGTGCATTTCTAACCCAGACAGCAGTCAGCTTGAAGTTTCAGTCGCTTTACCACTAATAAGGTGACCTCTGTTGCGTCTGGATGTACGTCTCGATAGCCGAAGGGTAATGTGCTGTCCCCTTCAAGTATAAAAATTCAGTCGTCCGGGCCATAGTTAGTCTCGTCTCAGTGAATTACGCCCTACTCATTATTTTTCATGTCCTCTCTGGCAAACGTGCGCACAAACTTGGAAGAAAAAATGCACTCAGAATGAGGATTTTAATTACAGTTAGATTTCAGGTTCTCAAAGAGGAAAGTATGAAGATAACTGCCTTTCGGGATGTTTCACCTTCCATGTATTGATACTGATAAATTGCTCAGGGAACTTATCTGCTGCAGTCGATCACGACACCTGGTAGGGGGCAGTGTTTATATTTACGTGATGCATTCTGTACCCTCTTGTATGACACGCTGCATGGGTCTCTCTAGTGGAGACATGCAGGAATGCTGTAAGATTATGATAGGTACAGGAATATCCCGCCGTTTTGCACGGCAACATAAATTTTGAGGTAGTTGGCCGCGGGGAAACCTCTCCCAACGCTTTGCTTCGATATTTGTTTATACGTCAGCAACATGAGTTCCTCTGAACCACACATTTATATTGAACACTTCTTATTGTCAGCTGTTTGTTTAATGTACGTACATGACATTCCGAAACGCTATATGTTCTGAACGTCAGTGATCACTTGTCATTAAATATTAATAATTTTTTGAATGTACATTAACATATCTATAAGGGTATTTGTCCGTTGTTTTGTATGGGTGTAAAATTGAGCCTTTTGCTTCGAGGGTAGACCATAATTTGCATGTGCAAGCGGAGTTTCCAGCAAAATATTTGGACCCAAGATGTAACAAGTATGTGGGAAGTTTAGGATGTAACAAGTCAGGAGCGCACTTTACGTTAACCAATAAAATATCAAACTTTTTAACCAACCAGACAGCCGAATGACTGATTGAAGAAATACGTATGTAATTCACTGCAGTAATTAACCCTCTGAAACACAGTGGTATCTATATGTACCACCTGCTTTAACAATCAATAACTCTGCATTTCTTCTACAGAGTGGAGTAATAGTTTTACATTATTCTCAGAATAAACAGCGATTATTTCCTTAACGGCGTGTGATATCTTTGAGGTAAGGACAGTATTTTAAAATAATATTTAAACGAGCTTTGGCTTCAAATTCCGGACCATAACTAACAGTCATTACGATATCCGTCTTCTGGGTTATTGCGCTGTGTAGTCTGGTCGATGTTAACCAACGTTTCAGAGGTCATACTGCCTCCGACATTCATCGCCCTGATGACGGAGGCAGTATGACCTCTGAAACGTTGGTTAACATCGACCAGACTACACAGCGCAATAACCCAGAAGACGGATATCTTCATACTCACCGCTGTGAGAACCTCAAGTCTTACACAACAGTCATTAGGCTTTGGAGATTCAAAATGTTGGTCGAGTGCAGAAGACCCTCTCCTTCCCCTACTTTTCACCTCTTTGCCTTCTCCGCGTACATACACCTTATTTTATCCTTAACCTACTAGGACGAACGGGCACTGCCTTGGAGCCTTCACAGACGTACGTGTTTCCCCCCCCCCGTTAAGTTTATTATCTTTAATTACTCCAACTTTTTCTTCTCACTCTCATTGATTATTTCGGCTTCAACTAATTAACAAATTAAAACATTTTCTAATTCTGTAACGAACATACTAAATGATTAATTACGTGATGACTGATTTAATTAATTAAAAAAGCAAGCAAATAATTACATAACTACGTAAGGAAGTAGGCTAATTAAGAGTTGTCTAGTTGTAGAGTTGTCATTTGGGGGAAAGGGGAGGGGCATTACAGACAGGACAGCGGGCTGAGTCGATCCAGAGTAGTTTATGCATTATGCCGTGAAAGACAAAAATATTGGAATCGAAGCCCAGCCATCAAGCTCGTAGCCATTATTTTTCTTATCTTTCTTCTCCACACGGACTACATGTCGAAACCAGCTGTTTCGCCAGCAGTTCCAAGATCTGAAACGTTGAACCCCATCTCCCATCCTACAAGTTTCAACAACAAGAATAGTAAAATTATAGTGGGTGTAATCGTGGCGAGTAAAATCAGTGGTATCAAAGCAAGCTGCCACCCGGGATCCCCTGCACAGTATGCTACCCCTGCAGCTCCTTAGCAACATGGAATCGACTTTGACAGAAACGACGTCTTTACCGTAAACCGCATCTCTCCATTTACTGGAAGAACATCGGGAGAATTTCCAGCGTGCTGTGCTTGGCTTCCCAGTGGCGTGAACTGTCTGTCGCGTTCATGACGTCCATACAGACAGAATGTAAACAAGAGCACGGCATGAGACGCCTGTTTCACAATAAGCCGGTTGATATAACACTGAAGTTGCGAAATTCTGAACAACACCATTAACATTATTACCGACTAATCGCTGCCTGGTGACACCAAAACACCTGTAAAGCTTATCGTTGCGTATTTTACTGATGTACTAACCACTCGACATCCCGTGACCCACAGGAACTCACCCGGCTGGTGTCCTTTTGGGTCATTGTCAGGTCAGTTGACTGAGAAGTGTATGATGAAGTTTGGGTTGTCTCGTAGTACAAGAAAATTATCATCATTGAAAGTTGAAGAACCAGTGACTTGTTTCGTCATATAACATTTCAGTTCATCAGTTGAGCCTTTTATTTGTCATGCAATGATCCTTATTCCTTGTGGTCCGTAATTGTAAAATCTCTCGGGTATGATTTACCTTCATTATTTCAACATATTCTCACTATTAATTAGACTGCTATAATCTGAAATTCTGTGTCGTTAACTTTCTTTATAAAACTCGTTGGTCCGGTTTTTTTATAATTTAATCGTCTTTACATGTCTCGAGACTAAGAGGAAGTGTCCTTTTCCTGTGTTTAGATATTATGCAAATTTATTGGCGTTCCTAGTAAACATCTATCCGGTTGTTACTAATCTTCTAATGTCCTACATTTATTCATGTTTTATTGAGTGTAACTCCAGTTACATATATGATACTTTCTTTTTTACGGCAGTTAGAATCGAATCTTTAACGATAGGCATAATACGCCACTGCGTCTTAGAAATGGTGCACTGGCCAACGATGAGCCATAGAGCTCAGGGTCCGAGAGCAAACCTTAAAATAACCGATCTCCCCTTTCTTCTTGTAATTGCTTCCGTAAATTTCGGACGAAGGAGGTGGTATAATAGTAGCATTTTACACCAAGGAGCAGGTCTTGCTTAAACCTGTACAAACAATATCTTGCTGCCACCTCCTCATACTAAACCTTAATTAGAAGAGTCTCATATGCTAATAGCTGATGAAAGTTTAATTTTCCCTTGCTTGTGGGTCTGTAATTAGAGTCTCTAGTTCAGAGCACAGGGGCAAACAGTGGGTATACAGATCAGAAGTGCTCCGTCCCTCAACCCCCTGGAACACTACTACGATTCTTGGACGTTGAAGATGACGTATAAAACCAGCAGAGTTTGAGTGAGATGTGAGGTGCTCAACGCGGTGAAGATGTTGGTCTTCTGGGTTGTGACCCCGTAGGTAGATACCAAAGTATCGGTAGAACATACTGCTCTCATCCTCTTCAACCCCCAAAACTGAGATAATAATGATCCTTCGATACGTTGGCATCTACTTATAAGTTCACTCGATATCACAACCCAGAAAATTTAGTCAGTCAATTAGAATAGCAGAACTCTGGACCGAGATGTGAACCCAGTACCTCCCGAGTACAGGCACTTTAACCTTTCAACTGCGACGTTCCATTACGTGCATAGGCTGTCGGCAGCACTACACTTCGAAAAACGTCAGATATATAATATAATATAATATAATATATTTGGTTTAGACTATATACAGAGATCTGTGGCCGCCTAACACCAGGTTTTCACGCCACATTACAAATTATAGGCCTATAGAGTTTAGATTCCTTTGTTCCAATTGCAATTTAGGTTAAAGATTATATTGGAAGTATGAAAAGATTTCAGATTACCCGTCAAGAATGACGGGAAAATAGAAAGAAGACAACACACACAGTCATAAAGCTTATTTATTAAGGCCCAGAACCCCTCAAACACAAGTGATCAGCAAGTGATCACTCTACCAATAAACAGCTATTATATAGAGAGACATTTCTATTGTTTGATATTACATTTAAAGGAATGCATTAACATTTTGTTTGAAGAAGATATTTTTAAAAGACAGCACACAAAATATTACACAATGCAAATACATTTCACACCTTGAAATGTTACGGAGTTAGATTGACCGTAATTTAGCTTCCATTAGCTATGAGATCTCTCGGGGTTATTTGATTATCTACACGTTCATCCACTGTTCTGCACTCAGGATTATCACGTCTCCAATTTAATAGTTTATTTATTTACTTGTGGGGCTGGTTCTTGACTCCATAATGAAAAGAGAATATTACAGACATGTCAGGATTATTATTTTACTGTGTATCTGTTATTGATAGCAAATCTCGTAATGCAAAGCCTGCCATTGAAAACCATCCTGTGCCACTTCCAACCATTTCCCATCTTAACAACCCTATTTATGCGATACCGTCATGCCATCGTCTGTCGGATTTCCGTGTATCCATTTTGCAGTCATTCCTTGTATTACTATGATAGCTCGTATTTACCCAGTTCGTTATTGTCTCGTATTTATTGTTTTGAGCTTAACTTTTAACTCTTTGTAAACAGAAATAGGGCTCAAATATAAAATATAAGTGTAGGCCTACAATATGTAAAATTTGTCTTAAAAATTCTGTCTGTCTGTGAGTTTTTATTATGGGCCTCACGCTGTTATTTGCCCACGTGGAGTTGTCTGAACACAGGTGAGTTACATTTCCTTAAAAGTGACTCCCGGACAGTTTGTTACTAATAAAAGTGGAGTCGGACGACAGCGAGTGTTTATTTTTGTTACTACTGTGTTTAAACAGTCTTTTGGATCCACTAGACCTGTAAATATAGTCCAGTGTGCCTGCTTGCTCTGCAGAATCGGCGTGTTCGCTGCCGGCGTCTACACACAGGCCTATCGAGACTGTGGCGAACTCCTCTATTCTATGGCTTCCGTTGATCACGCTGCTTGGACTCGGGCTCGTGAAACCGTCCACATTTACCAAGGGACATGAGACGTAGCACCAGCGCGAACATTCGGGACCCACATTTATCCAAAGAGTATGGAGGTAGCCTCCCCGAGATTGAAGCAGCCGAACAGCGAATCTCTGGCTAAAGGTAAGATGTAGTAGAATGCGTAGTGCACATAAGTCTGACGCTGCAGCTGTGTGAGCGAAGCTTAAACCACCTTGTACCTTAGTATCTGTTCACACGTGCCAGCGTCTTACGCAGTTTTGCTCAGCGGGAATACTTTCATTAGTTGGTCATGCCCCTGACGATACTGCCACCATCTCGGAGCGGAAGGGCCTCTCATCACCGGCAGACCACCCCCGGCGTCGAAACACTATAAGCTGTCCGCGTGTGCAAAATTACTGGCAAGGCTGTAGGAAGCTTTGTTGTACAAGCCCTGCCGTCTGTAGCTAATTATCCAGCTTGTAGGGACTACACAAGGAGTGTTAAAACCTGCAAGATTAAGACTATTAGCCTTACCTAAGTCTAACCCAATTTGCATGTGCAGGGCAAGAAACGTTGCGCAGTGTTCGCGGACCCCTTGGGGGGGGGGGGGGGGGAGACAACTTCAGGAGCTTACAGCCTCTTTGGTAATCTGATACTTCGATTTTACGACATAGCTTTTAAATAACATCACTAACATCAGTGGCAAGAATTAAAGTTCTGGTTGGAAAAAAAACGCCTTCTGCATTAAATGTACTGGGTTCGAGTCTGTTTTTTTTTACAGTTGTATTCTTATTCCACGACGACAGATGGTGAAAATGGCTGAGGTATGTACGAAGTTACTTTCTCAATATGAACCGAAGGCACAGTTGTAATTATATGTACTACCTGCTTTAACATTCACTAACTCTTCATTTTGTCCACAGAGTGTGTTAAAGTCATTAACCACTAGCTCTTCGAATAAAGAAGTATTGTTTTCTTTGAGGCAGGAACTAAAACTTAAAATGTTTAGTTAATTTTAATTTTATTTAGCTTTAGATTAACTTCCCTGGAAGGGATTATTGGCACTTTCTAACAGGAAACGCATTTATTGTAATTTACCAATATGTCCCTACAACTTGCAGCGACGATTTGCAGTGCAAGATTCGTGGAAATCGTTTCAGTGGCGAAGACAATGTGCGGAGAGACAGATCTATTCTGTATGGTCTGAACTGTCGCAAACTAAAACTTTTTTTAAAAAACCAACACACTAAACCTAAAAAAAAGTATTGGAAATGATCATTTTTTTTATTTTGTTTGGTAATAGTTGTGTGTTTTAAATACATTTAATTTATCGTTTTGAATACTCGTACCTGTGCCGGCTTCTTCTGTCGAATGACCAAATATGGCGTCACTTGCAGAACCAAGAAAGTACATTTTCTATTCTCAGTGTCCCTCAGTAATCAATCAACTGTACAAGCTTTCTTTACCTGTCCCAAGTGTTCTGTTGCCTGACAGAACGAAATTATCACTACTCTGTCGACTTGACTTTCAAACAAGGAGTAGAAAAATTAACACTAGAATGAATAACGAGATTAAGAACATAGAGCATGTGTGAGAAATGGGAATATCGTAGAAAATTTAGGTTCAAAAACCTCAACAAAACTTGGGGGAGATACATACAAGTGTGGGGATAGATAGATCAATATAGTATGTGAAGGCATAGACTGGATTAAACTAGGCCAGAATAGGGCACAATGATGGGATTTTGTTACCACTGTAATGGCCCTTAGTATACCATAAAAAGCGAGACTTTTCGTAGCTAGATGAATTACTATGAACTTTAAATGAATACACTCTATCATGGAGTTCATTGGTTGGTGAGTTACGTAGCCAGGTAAACACTTTAAAAACCAATGGTAGCTATGTATACCACCTGAATTAACATTAAGTAACTCTGAGGAATATATATGACGCATTTATACAATAGGTATATTTTACTTAAAAAATATCAATAGAAGAGAACGAAACGTAAAAGGGAAAATAATATTAAAATAAATCTGTTGAAATTTGGCTGTGAAGATGGGAACCAGATTAAAATTACTTGGGGTGGAATCCAGAGGCGAGCTCTCTTGATGGTGAGCCCTTCGCTTCGCATGAACAGAGAAGTATCAACTACGTTTGGAAGAGATTGTAGATGGACTCGCGTAGTTTGATTCATTTGTTTTTCACGACACCGTTTCGATCGCAGGAAGTATGTAGCACCATATGAGATGGCATGGATGGTATTCAGGTTGACAGCTACTGTTCTGGCTGTACTATGGACTATGGAGATGGACGGTTTAGCTGGTTGCATATTCCTTTGAGTAGTAAAGTGCATTGATTCTGCCAGGTGAAAGGCATGGGAACTTCTCCGTGGTGGCGCCACATTACCAGTCTGTACCTTCACTCACCTGACGAGAGAAATGTGAAAGAAACAAAAACCTGTCTTCAGGAAGAAATACTGGTGCTGGGGAACAAGTATTATATTTCTGTACCCTGCAACAAGTTCGATTCATAGACATGAAGGCAGATTAAAAAGGCAAAATTAATTGAGGTTATAAGTGTCGAAAGAAAATTAGAAAGAATTATCTGGTCTGGAAAACGCAAATCTTTACTCTCGAAGTAAAGACTGAGAAAAAGCAGGTAAAGTGAGAGAAAGAGGACGAAAATAAAAATGAATGAAAGATGAGATGAATGAATCGCAGAGAAAAAGAAACAACAAAGTTCAAAACAAAGACAAGAAGAATAATCTTCCGGGTAGTTGGGTCTTCTGACTCCATTTCGACACAAATACACCCACAGTTTGATGCACTTCACTTGAATCCAGTTTGAACCCACTGTTGACTAAAGTTGTTCGTTGTTTTCCTCAGCATTTCCATGTTAAATTTTGAATAGACGCCTTGGAGTTTATCAGGCTTCCCCAGCTGCTAATTGAGCGCTCTGCCTGGTAGGCTGATAACAAACCATGCGACGCTCTCCGCGCCTTCTTTGTTCCCAGCTGTCTGCTCCTCTATTTGTCCGTCACACCTCTCGGCAACTGTTTTATTTCTGTGCTGCTCTGGTTTCTTTTAACACATGCCGCTTTTACGCCTGCTCCTTTCTTTTTGTCGAAGCTGAAACATTCAAACTAGCGTCATGCTCCTTCCGCTGAGCGAAATTCATAGCAAAAGATCATTTGTTGTTTGCTTGACTGGGTTATTTTATTATTAGTTAGGTTACAGTTGACTAATTCGACGGTTATTTGCTTGTTTAAATGCTCTCTTGGTTGGTCAGTAATTCTATTTTATTTAGTGTTCTGTCTGACGACAGGTCCATATGAACAGGATCCTTTCATCCTTTTCTTGGACTGGGACCTGTTCATATACGTTCTTGGCAGATGATCCAGAAGTGGTTTGCCATTGCCTTCTTCTGTGTGTGAATGGAGTAATTGTTGGGATGCCACGGAGAAACCGGGGAAGCCCCCGGAGGAAAACACCGTGTTGCCTAGACCACGGCCTTGCCTAACACAAGTTATAAATTCGAGCACCGCCGGGAATCGAACCCGAGAGCCCAGGATTACAAGGCCAGCGTTCTAACCGCTAGACCACCGTGGCTTACCCAGTAATTCTATGTGTCTGAATTATAAATTCCACGTAGTATGGAGTGAGATACAAAAAATAATTATTGTAATTAACGAGATACAGGATTGTCTAAAAAGGGTTGTCTACTTTGAGGTAATTTAAATCAACTGTACTTCTTGATATAAACCAAGAGATTCAAACGGGGTACATTCCGAATAATTTCAAGTGCTTTACCGCTGTGCCAATTCAGTCCATGCAATTAATTACACTGCTAGTCGGCCGTATATTCATATGGGAACTGTTCTTTCGAGGGCCTTTTTGTTTCACTTTGCAAGTCAAACACAGAACGACATGAGTGTTGGGTTTCCCGTCTGGAGATAGTTATAAATACTGAGGCAAGTCTCATCCGTCTCCATCATCCAGCGTCGGCTGATTCTCTTTGAAGCAGATACGTGCAGCCATAAGACACTAAAATGAAAAGGAAATAAAATCTGTTTGTGTCAGAAGTGTGTTTGCGCAGAAAGCAACATTTTTTTTTCTTTATTGCCGTCGCTTTGATGATGATCTGACGTCACCCTTGTTTGTACACGAGATGATTCATTCAGAAAGTGTGATTTGGTGTCCGGCCAGGTCCATCTTAATCATGTGTTTTTGAAGAATATGAGTCGATGAGTGGATTTTGACATCTTTTTCTCTGATGTTCCACGCAATTGTCTCTCTTGGCATTCTGGTGGGTTAGTTTCCGTTCTCCGACTGTATTCTGTTTGAAGTTCTTAGTTACTTCCCTTTATTATTCCAGGGAATATGTTATTTCGACGTGGCCGAGGTTAGGGGAGCATTTTGAACAAGACCTGTGCATAAAACTTGTTAGGTGTGGTTACCTATGCATTCAGTATATCAGTAGGAAAAAACTGACGTGAAGAGACCACTTCGGGAACCTAAGGGTAGATAACAGAATAATTTTAAAAAAATCTTAAAGAAATATGACGGGAATTTGTGGAGTGGATCAAAGCGGCTCAGGACTGCTTGAATGGCGAGCTGTTATCAATAAAATAATGAATCTTTGGATTGCATAGAAGAGAGGTAATGAATTTTTTGACAAGCTAAAATACTATTAGCTCCTCCGAGAGGAGTTTTCTCCATGAAGTTGCTTACTTAGTATAACAGTTTGTGTCAGACTTTTAAAATCCCGCGTGCTACAAGTTGATAACCATATGTTTTATACGGAGGTCTATGTTACAAAGTTATAGGATACATTCATAGCTTAACGTACCACAAGCTGGTAATGACACACACCTACATGTACGCTTAATAATCAGGCCCTTCCATTACATTTTGTAGTGGTGAATCCAGTGTAACGTCCAGAGCTACGTACCACACGTAGTAGTAATCACTTGGCCCATACAAAAGTTTTTACTTTATCTCTTCATTCTGTAAACGTATATATGTATACAACGAAATTTAACTGAGATGTGTGCCACCTTGTGAAATGGATTTATGAACCGACTTTTCAAAAGGCGTACATGAAGATGCAGCGTAGACCTTCTGCGCCATCACTTATTTCCTCTGGCGACTGTCAGAGGTCACGCTTCACCTGTCTAGTTATTTCTATCACTCCGAAAATGAGGAAAATTCTGTAACTGTGGAAAGTGTGGAGCTAAATTTACCATCTCCAGAGTTGTGACGGGAAACCATATGTCTGACTTACTTGTCCATAATGTGTTCATCGAAAGAATTACAGGAACGTTTTTTAACTCTCTCAGCCAACCTCTCACAAAAAAAGAGATCACTGCATTCCTGTCTGTCGAAAAGTAGCACCCGTCCCACTCCAGCTCCTCCAATTTAAATTAGCTTCTTTTGTGATGTTTGTTTTTAGTCGTATATTTTAGGCACGTTACAGAACATATGATTTACAGATATCCAAGACAGAACTTAGAAGTTCAGTACAAACACTCATTACGTTTGCTCACACGTTATCTATCTTTGATTGGTCAGCACTTTGAGTTGCATTCGTAACATCCTAGGTTTGCTTCACGGTCTGTAGGGGAACCCCGAATTGGATTATTTACGACTTCCGTCAGTCCCTCCAAGTAAGTTATGAGACTGCCCTTTAACGTGACATGACCAATTCCTTCCATGTTCCTTCTATTTCGACAGTCAGTAATTCTCCGCATTTTTTGGTTCGCAGACCGTTAAAGTAGCATAGAATTTATCGAGGATTGTCTGAGTGTAGCCGTATAGTACCATCATTTATTTATAATAGCCTATGAAAATTAAAACCTTCATATGATACAGATATATAGGATGTATCTTAATTTAACTAGTTAGATATGATTGGCTATTGCCAGTTTTTCGGTTGGTTAGAAGTTTCCTACTTTTATTAATCTTGAAAGCTTTTCACCATGTTCACAAAAGCTCGTCTCTTCTCCCTGTTCTGAACCGCAGGCTTAATTACTAGCATTTCTTGAAGGAATCTCCTGAACATTTTTACTTTTTAATTATAATGTTTCTAAATTTTCTGTTCGACCATCAGAGCGTCTAACGACAATGTCTCTTCAAATCTAAAACTTCTTGACGATGGTGAAGAGTCAATTGAATAAAAATTTCCTTGGATATTATCCATCGTCTAGTAAATATAAAACGTAAAAACGACGCCCGGAGATAGGGATTAGCTCTATCTAGTGGGCCCAACTGTGTAGGAACCTGAAGACGGAGATAGAGTCCCATCTCCGAAACGTCGTTTTTTACGTTTTATATTTACTAGACGATGGATAATATCCAAGGAAATTTTTATTCGACGGAGATAGGGATTAGCTCTATCTAGTGGGCCCAACTGTGTAGGAACCTGAAGACGGAGATAGAGTCCCATCTCCGAAACGTCGTTTTACGTTTTATATTTACTAGACGATGGATAATATCCAAGGAAATTTTTATTCAATTGACAATGTCTCTTTCTGAGCACGTAGGTAAGTTGTCAAGCAAGCTGCATATCAGTTGTTCCTCGCACATAGTGCAAGATTTGAACTCATACATTTGAGGCTGACAGTATGTCTCTTTCCCCGAATGTTTCGTAACCGAAGCACTTTTAGATTAAAAGATGTAAAATTTGGCGGCAAAGCACAATGTTGAGGGAGCCGTGAGATCCCGTCTCCCCCCCCCCCAAAAAAAAAAAAAAAATGAGGTACAGAGTACACCCTTCTGTAAACTTAGATCAACTGTGTGATATAAAAGTCTATACCGTGTAGTTGGACCACAAAATGGATTTAATGCCTTATTATTTCCTAATTTTATAAGATCTCATTTCTGTGAAAGTATGACTACTTTTAATTTCCAGACATACATTAATATTAACATTACTGAATATACCAAAACACCTATTTAGTTTATATGTATATTTAGCAACTTGTAGGTTACATAATTTCCAGTTATAAAAAAAGGTTAAATTGTCAGACATGCGAAGAGAAGCATATTTTAACTGCATTATTAAATACCGGATGTTATTTAGAGCTGGTATTCGTTGTTCCTGAGTGATATACCTCGTTCGTAACGCGGAAGGGGGGACTATATATGTTAAATAACCGGAGTTTGAAGAAAGCCATGTCCAGAAGACTGAAGAAGGATGCAGTACTACAGTCGAGTAGACCAGTTCTGATTCCGTCCAAGTGCTTCTCGACTATGGTACAAGGGGCGGAGACGCTAGTTTATGCAAAACTGTCGTTACTCTTTGCTGGACCTGTCCGCTCTGTCAGTTATCCCCTGCTGGTGTCTAGCGCTCCGTGATTGATGCTCCGACTCGAACTCGGTTTGCCTATCGATTAATCTTCTTCTCTCCGGTACAATCCATCGCATCGAAATGACCACAGGCCATAAGACTGTAGGAGATTATTAACGTGTTTTATAAGTATCGAAAGTTTGTATCATACAAAATTTTATTTTATTCGAAATAAATAATGAAAGCACATGCTACATTTTATAGTTTTGAAAGGATTACGCTTAGCAAAGTACGAGTAAGGTCTTATGTTTTACTGAGAATTTTTTTTTACTAATGGCAGAACTATAGATTGGTCCTTCTTTTCAGAATGTGTGTGTCTAAGCAACGTTTGACGGCCCAAGTTTGTTCCCCGTACGGAAATTGTTTATTAAGATAATCAAATATGGTTTTCAGATCGCAGAATCGCTCTTGATGCCAGCTGTAGAGCGACTTGTGGATCTTTCCGATTTGTGGTACCACAATTTAGCAGC
Organism: Zootermopsis nevadensis; assembly: GCF_977971745.1. Classification (NCBI taxonomy): domain Eukaryota; kingdom Metazoa; phylum Arthropoda; class Insecta; order Blattodea; family Termopsidae; genus Zootermopsis; species Zootermopsis nevadensis. The sequence continues at coordinate 16,098,451 of NW_028259142.1, forward strand.
TCTCTGCAAGGTGAGTGGACAACTTAATTAATTACTTGCTTTGATGGATGGCTTCATCAGTAGGGGGGGGGGGGGGTTTGCATCACGTGTCTCGCAGAGTCAGTAGCTGAAGATCGTCTGTCAGTTGAAAACTTTAACAGGCACAAGCACGTTGGTCGCAGCGTAGTTCTTGCCCTTTGACCTTGCTTTTATATTTCTCATTTTGCTTCTTCCTTTCGTTATTTGTTTCTCCCCTTCTTAGTTTATTCCCGTCACTCTTTTCTTAATGGGTATAAGTCACATGACATAGCTAAAACAAGAGTACAGAAAGCGCTTACTGAATAGGTGCTGTTCTACTACTGAGTTCCTCAAAAGAAGTTATTTTTATGCTGTATATTCCATGTGCATTACTGACTGTGCATTCTTATAACCTAATTTCAAGATGTTTACGTGTCAGGAGAATATATATGGCGAATGGAATTTACATATGGATATACTCATTGAATTCTCATATGCAGGTCGTATTAGGTTTAATGATGATACACGAAAGAGACTCCAACATTTATGAGTAAAAGTAGACTTTAAAGTACAGAAAGATTTCAAATTTAACAAAAACAATATGAAGGCGCCGCGACAAAATTTAGCCCCATTCTGCCACATTGACTTTGATCGGATTCGCTCCCGTTGTTTTGTCGCAGATACATCTGACGACCATAATTAAACTACAAACATGGTAGTTAGCAACGTGTAATTTTGTAGTTATTGACCGATGTTTCAGAGGAGCTTACTGCCTCCACAATAAGGGTGCTACATCCGACAAGACAATCATCTTTATTCTTTTGTCGCAAGGAAATATATCTAATGATGAAACCAGGACTTGTGCCTCGATTTCTTCTTTTTCAAAACGCATATAACACTACACTTCATATGAAATCAGTTGAAATCCTTGCTGTTACCCGTAAGACAGCGACGTGGTCTTGCCATCCTCTGTCATCAAGCAGATGCCACATCGAGTCTGTCATCTGTCCCATATTTGGGCACTTGACACTCGCGACGCTGTCAGCTTCGTGTGCTATATGAAAGCGTCGACTGGAATATCAAAACAGTTAAGTCACTAGCGACGTTTATTTGGCTGTGACTCATTGAATCGGTCTGAAACACTGCTACAAAAAGATTTATGAAAAATATCTGCATATAACTTCTGTCGCATGGCAACGGTTGACTTGTGATGCGGATCTTTAGTTATAACCTTCAGATTTTACTGAGTTATAATAGCTATATCCAAATAATATTCCCTTCAGAACCATGCATGAGATACCCTTTTAACAGCATTGCCCTTTGGAGTCTAAAATTTCTTAGTGCCAGAGCTCACGAACGAAATTATTCCTGTTATTTTTCAACAGTGAGGTTAAGAATGAGTAGGAGCTATAGCGTACTTACTTTTATAGTTTTAGGTTTATAAATCCTGCTTCAGCTGCAATGTTTAGCGTCGAATGAATTAGAGGAAGGTAATTACTTGGATGGAGGCCATAATGTAATATTTGAAGGTGCCATCACGACTTTCGTCCTGAGAGACTGAATAAAACCTCAGTGATAATTACGAAAAAATCAACCAAGCCTCGGATCAGGACGGACTCTTTGGCACGACCACGGCAATTGAAAAAGGACATGAGATTTGGTACCTGGAACATTAGGAGCCTCTATAGGGCTGGGGCACTGAAATCAGTGTGTAGGGAATTAGGTAATTATAAGTTAGACTTAGTGGCAGTGCAGGAAGTGCGATGGGAGGGGGAGGGCACGATCCCAGTGGACAATTTTACATTTTTCTATGGAAAGGGGAATGACAATCATCAGCTAGGGACGGGTTTTTTTGTTCATAGCAGAATTAGGGCAGCAGTTAAGAGAGTAGAATTTGTTAGTGACAGGTTGTCTTACGTAATTTTGGAAGGACGTTGGTGCGACATCATTGTCCTTAATGTTCATGCCCCAACTGAAGACAAAAGCGATGATATCAAGGATAGCTTTTATGAAGAATTGGAATCAGTATTTGATACATTTGGCAAGTATCACATGAAAATTCTGCTAGGAGATTTCAATGCAAAAATTGGGAGGGAGGATGTCTTCAAACCCACAATAGGCAGCGAGAGTCTCCATGCACTTAGTAATGATAATGGCGTCAGAGCAGTGACCTTCGCTACGTCAAAAGATTTAATTGTAAAAAGTACAAAATTTCCACACCGTGATGTTCATAAATACACTTGGACTTCCCCAGATGGCAGAACACACAATCAAATAGATCATGTTTTAGTAGATAAGAGAAGGCAGACAAATGTAATTGATGTGAGATCATTCAGAGGAGCAGATTGCGACACTGATCATTATCTGGTGGTAGCAAAAGTGAGGGAGCGGCTTTCAGTAAGTAGACGAACTAAACAAAATTTTGACACAGAAAGATTTGATTTGAAAAAATTAAGTGAGGGAGAGGCAAAGGAACAATATCAAGTTGAAATTTCGAATAGGTTTCAAATTTTAGAGACAAATGAGGATAATGAAAGTGTGGACATCAACAGGGAGTGGGAAAATGTCAGAAACTGCATCAAAATTTCAGCAAAAGAGAAACTAGGATACTACAGGAGAAAGCAAAATAAACCGTGGTTTGATGAAGAATGTTCAAAATTAATAGATCGAAGGAAGCAAACAAAATTTCAATGGTTGCAGAACCCAAACAAAACAAATGCGGATAATCTATGTAACGTGAGACGTGAGGCTAGTAGAACCTTTAGGACTAAGAAAAGGGAATACCTGAAGGGCAAAATTGCTGAACTTGAGACAAATAATAAGGAAAAAAACATCAGAGACCTGTACAGAGGCATTAATAACTTTAAGAAAGGATATCAACCCCAGACTAATTTGGTAAAGGATGATAGTGGCAATTTGCTTGCAGATCCAATAAAAATTGTGAATAGGTGGAAAAATTTCTTTAGCGAGCTCTTAAATGTTCATAATACTGGTGATATTAGACAGATTAAAATGCATACAGCTGAACTGTTGGTGCCAGAACCTAGCTTAGATGAAGTGGAACTAGCCATTGGGAAGTTGAAAAGTTATAAATCTCCAGGAATTGATCAGATTCCGGCCGAATTAATTAAAGCAGGTGGCAAAGGGTTGCATATGAGGATCCATAAGCTTATTCAGTTAATTTGGGATAAGGAAGAGATGCCACATCAATGGAAGGAATCCATAATTATTCCTATTTATAAGAAGGGGGACAAGACTGAGTGTGGTAATTACCGAGGAATATCGCTGCTATCAACCTCATACAAAATTCTATCCAACATTCTTTTGGCAAGATTAACCCCATATGCGAATGAAACTATTGGGGATCATCAGTGTGGGTTCAGACGAAACAGATCAACGATTGATCAGATCTTTTGCATTCGTCAGATACTAGAGAAAAAATGGGAGTTCGGTGGGACTGTACATCAGTTATTTATAGATTTCAAAAAAGCCTATGACTCTGTGAAGAGAGAAGTGCTATATAATATTCTTATTGAATTTGGTATACCAAAGAAGCTAGTGGGTCTAATAAAAATGTGCTTAAATGAAACCTGCAGCAAAATTCGAGTAGGTAAATATGTATCTGAGACATTCCTCATCAAGAACGGTCTAAAACAAGGAGATGCTTTGTCTCCCTTGCTCTTTAACTTTGCGCTAGAATACGCCATCAGGAAGGTCCAAGGTAGGCAGGAGGGTTTGCAATTGAACGGGACACATCAGCTATTGGCATATGCTGATGATGTTAATTTATTGGGGGACGATATAAATACAATAAAGAGGAACGCAGAAGTTTTACTAGAGGCTGGTAGACAAGTGGGGCTGGAAGTAAATTCAGAAAAAACTAAGTACATGTTAGTATCTCGTCATCAGAAGACAGGCGGGCAAAATTATCTTAGGGTAGCTAATAAATCCTTTGAAAGGGTTACAAAGTTCAAATATTTGGGAACAACAATAACAAATCAAAATGATACTTGTGAGGAAGTTAGGAGGAGACTAAATTCCGGAAATGCTTGCTACTTCTCAGTCCAAAATATTTTGTCTTCCCGTCTGATTTCTAAGAACCTGAAAATTAAAGTATACAAAACAATAATCTTGCCTGTTGTTTTGTATGGGTGCGAAACATGGTCTCTCACTCAGAGGGAGGAACACAGATTGCAGGTGTTTGAGAATCGGGTGTTGAGGAGGATATTTGGGCCTAAGAGGGAAGACGATGGGGCGTGGAGAAAACTGCACAATGACGAGCTTAAAAATCTGTACTGCTCCCCCAGTATTGTGAGGGTGATTAAGTCGAGAAGAGTGAGATGGGCGGGACATGTAGCGCGCATGGATGGGACAAGAGGTGTGCACCGGGTACTGGTTGGGAAACCTGAAGGGAAGAGACCGCTGGGGAGACCTAGACGTAGATGGGAGGATAATCTCAGGCGGGATCTATGGGAGATAGGAGTTGAAGGAAACTGGATTTTGTTGGCCCAGGACAGGGTCCGGTGGAGGGCTTTGGTTAATTCGGTGATGAACCTTCGGGTTCGGTAAGCCATCTAGTTAGTTAGTTAGATAATAAGCGGTGAGCTTAAACAGAATTCGCAATTTGTAACTCCCAAGTATTCGTCGGAGTTCTGTTGGTTCCATAGAAAGAGGAAATTGGGCTTCATTACAATCAGCGTACCCCTTTATGCCTGAATATTGCAAAAAGGGGCGGGGGGAATAGGCGAATTACATGTAGCGTACTTTCTACATATTAGTTCAGAACTCTCTGCATTTCACTTCACTTTTCCCACCGTCCGTTTTGTTGGCGATTGAGTTAAATTCTCACCCGCTTGTACACTGTGACAATTAGACGTTTGCTAGAGGTTTATCCCAGCGCCACGGATAAAAGAGCAGGCTAAGAACTACTGTCTAATTAGGTGCCAACTGATTCGATATGTTGATTGCTTCTTAAGTTATACGTATTGACACAGTCTGGAAACTTTCCGATCGCACCTCGTAGAACTGTTTGAAGGAAAGTGAAAATTATGTTCTGGTAAATTAAGTAGCGTTTGTTTGTATTTAACTGGAAATTTGTTATTTCTTCATGTAGTTTCCAGAACTGTAAACATTAGGATAAAATCAGTAATTTTATTCATTGCTTTGTAGTCATGAAACTTGGTTTTTTACTCTGAATTTTTTTTTTCATTTTAATTACAGAATAGACGGCTAGTGACTCCTTAAAAATCTGTCTACTTAATGTGATGCAACTGTGGTGTGTTTTCTCTGAGGTAGAAATCGAACTTTTAAATATTACTTAGATAAATTCCACATTTAATTCTGAGATTAAAGCACCTCCCTATAATTATGTAAATAATTTCGGTATAGACTTTAATTCCTTTGACGTTTCACGATGTTCAGTAGGTAGTGACTGGCTATTTATTTTACCCAGTAATAAAGTATTTCCAGAGTCCCAGACATGGTACGACGTTACATCAATAGGCAGTAACTCTTTACTGGAGTTTTGATCACATTACTTCGTTACAGTATCGTCTTACAGCGCCACAAAACCTGACCGTTAAACGAACACAATAAACAATAGATTGTACAAGATTTTAGCTGCAATGCTTCTCAAAGCCAGCTCGTTACAGTTTATGCACAGCGAAAAGAAAACCAAATGATTCCTTTCACAATAATTCTTCTTTATGGCAGAAGGATAGAGATCTTTCAAGAAGTTTCTACCTCGAACAAGCAAACTAGCATTAGTGACGCTGTTAAAAATTAATCTACGTAAACATCTTTAAACGGGTTGCACCATTTACGATACAATTAAAAGTTTTGCTATAGTTTCGGAAGCATTAATTCTTAAATAACTATGCTGTTATGTTCATCATTTATGAAAGTGTTACATATAGTTCTTCTCTTTTCCTTAAGTTTTTCATAATGTACAGACATTTCTACCTGTGTTCTATAGATAGAAATCGACCCCAAGAGGGAACATTAAATGTGATATTATATGACTGAGACGATAGTCTGTCCTCCATAATGGACTGCGAAATTGCCTATAACTCCATAACTACGACAAAATAAAAGTCTTACTAATGGCCTTTATATGGGATCGTGAGATAAAATGCAAAGTGATTAACAAAGTGGGTTTAGGTGGCCCGCATATTCCTTGTGTCTCACATTAAATCTTCCATCTGCTTCAGACACATTACCGTGGACTGCAATGTTATGGCCTTCAGGTCTCGCAAGTTCATCAGACAGATACTCCACCGGTTTTCATTTGTTATTGGTCATAAGAGTTCGGAGATTGTAGGAACTAGTTCGTGTGCATACCAAAGAGGCGCTTCGTAGGAAAGTGAGAAAATGTTCATTCTGTTAATTCAATAATTGTTATCACATCTAAAAGTTCGTGACGATAGTGAGTTAAAAAGTAAAGCTGTCCCACTATACGCCATGTAGGCGCTTGGGGGGGAGTAGAAGTATAGCTCCTACTCATTCTTGACCTCGGCACTAGATGGGGGTGAGTGGTCAGCATCACGCCCCGGCCGGCTTTACCCCCGGGAAAGGACCCCGGCACCCATTGTAGAGGAGGCTGGGTGGGCCCCAGAGCCGGTCTGGACGCAGAGGCTAGAGGAAAAATCCTCTGCCCCCGTCGGGGATCGAAACCCGGTCGTCCAGCCACTGTACTGACTGAGCAATCCCGGCTCATGACGATGGTGAGTTATTTGAATAAAAATTTCCTTGGATATTTTCCATCGTCTAGTAAAATAATAAAATAGAAAACGACGTTTCGGGGATGGGGCTCTATCTCCGTCTCCAGGTACCTACTCTGTTGGGCCCAATAGATAGAGCTAATCCCTATCTAGATAGGGATTAGCTATGTCGTTTCAATTCAAATAAGAGAAGCCTGAATTGTTTAACGATCCCGCACGGGAGAGATGAGAAATGCTTAAACAAAATTATGATTGGAAGGCCTAAAGGAAATAGACCAATTGGTAAACCTCGGGGTAAGCTTAAATGGGTGGATAATATTGAAATTGGTCTTAAAGATATGAGGATGTGGACTGGATGCAGATGGACCAGATTCAGTGACGGCGTTTTGTGAACACGGCACTTCATGAAGTTGTCCACCAGAGTTGCTCAGTTTAGGACCAGTGTGCAGGTCTGTCGTTTAATTTTGAATGTATCGGGGCTGTCGAATAGACTAGCGCCTTGACTGAACAGAGATTATGGACACAAGGCAGGCAGCTACTTACATCCAGGAAGACCGCAAATTCTATTTATGTGATTGTACAAGAGAAGAGGTGTGAGGTAATGATAAGGCAGGCGCCATGCCAGCGACACAAAGGAAACCGCCAGCCCTTCAAACAGAAGCCGTTACTCATGAGAACCTATGTCCTTATCAAGACGCCAAGCTGAAGCAATAAATAACAAGTTTCCGTAATGTTTGTATATTACCGAAACTAGGTAGCACTGACGCGAATATTGATTTGGCTTCGTTTTGCCAGTACGTCATTTCATGGTAGAAAACAAAATCGACGAATCAGGGAGATGCACAATGCAGTGTGCATAGTGGATTTTAAATGTTCCCATAAATAGGAGAATATTAAATGGGTTTAAAGAAATCGTGGTGTGGAAGTGTGGATTGGATTCGACTAGCTTAGAATACGATCCAATGGCGGGTTCCCTAAATGCGGAGACCATCTGAGCTACTATCAGAATCTCAAAGATGACTGGTCCGCAGTGTCAAACTTCTAGTTGAAATCGTTATTGGACAAGTCCACTTTGGAAACCAAAACTACGTAATGTAATAAGAGCATTAAAATCAGTCTTATTTCTCCTAAACTTTGGTTTATCCTTGCATGTCCACACAGCATCAGAACTGTGTGCCTTACATTTCATTTCCAATGCACTCCATAAAATTTATTCTCCATTCTGAACTTCCCAAAAGGTTCTAAGCAAATAATTTCAGTAACATTTGACCTGAAATATTTTTATCAGAGTAGATATTTGAATAATTTAAAACTTCATGGAGCGAAGTCGTTCGTCCGAAAATAATAGGTCAGAATATTACTTGTCTTTTACCAAATCTTAATGTTTCATAAGTGTTAACAACAGTTCGCCATTGGACCTTGCTCAGAACATGAATCCAGTCTACATTATACTTCATTAAGATGATTTTGGTATTATCCTCCCATCCACGTCTCCATCTTCCAACTGACTTCTTTCTTCGAGGTTTTAATATATTATCATATGGACTGTATACCTATAGTCTTTCACTGACCAAAGGATAGGAATACATAGTACTCCATTCAAAATGCAACCATTTTTCACATAAACTACTTCACGCATAAACTAAATGATAAAGCCAATACCTGAAGTCAGTTCGGCCTCAGGTGTAGCGTTTGTCTCTCACAGACAAACACTTCCTGTACCCAGAATTGTTAATAAGCGCTTACGCGTAGTCTCATTTGGTACGCATTGCTAATTACTTCACGAAGACCTGGAAACGTTTTCGATGCCAAGTAATGTTCGAGAATGAAAACTGTTTCCGTTTGTGAATACACCATATTTGAATCCGCACAGCTTTTACGTAAATGGCATGAGCAGCGGCCTAGCAACTAAGACGACGTTGATTCGAGTCACGTGTGCGAGGATGTTACACGAGAGGTGGACCTGCCTCTGATTTTAATTTTTTACGATTGGGTTGCGTTTTAACCCTTTGAAGCCGAAGATCGTCTGAATATTATTTATGAATTCAGTCCGTACCGCGAAGAAAACACTACACCTCACCATTACGAAAATCAGCTGGTTAACCCTTTGAAGCCGTAGGTCGTCTGAATTATATTTAAGAATTCAGTCCGTACCGCGAAGAAAACACTACACCTCACCATTACGAAAATCAGCTGGTTAACCCTTTGAAGCCGTAGGTCGTCTGAATTATATTTAAGAATTCAGTCCGTACCGCGAAGAAAACACTACACCTCACCATTACGAAAATCAGCTGGTTAACCCTTTGAAGCCGTAGGTCGTCTGAATTATATTTAAGAATTCAGTCCGTACCGCGAAGAAAACACTACACCTCACCATTACGAAAATCAGCTGGTTAACCCTTTGAAGCCGTAGGTCGTCTGGTTAACCAGCTGATTTTCGTAATGGTGAGGTGTAGTGTTTTCTTCGCGGTACGGACTGAATTCTTAAATATAATTCAGACGACCTAAGGCTTCAAAGGGTTAATGACACATTCTGTATGAAATACGTCGAGGCAGACAGAAGGGCGGGGAAAGGAGGAACTGTGCTGTGCAAGTGTGAGCAATAAATAAAAACACTATTTTACGTTTATTGGTGAGTATTTATTGCAACTTCGTGATGCGGTGGGATAAAGTTTGGAAAACTGGTTTAATTTTTCTCCCGTTAGGCTATTTGTGATTCCATTAAGATTTTAAACATAAGGGATCACATTGTCACTGGTCTGATATTGGGAAATGAGAGGTCATGACATGATGTTGTGGTGGAGCGGCTTGGAGGTGGACAGGGTCCGATATGTCTCTTCATTCGTGATGTATTTACCCAAAGAAATTGAAACACAAGTAAATATTAGAAAGCTACATAGGTAAATCATTCTTGCGTCATTTATATGGCACTTCAGCGGTTCCCAACCTGTTACACAAGCGCCGTAGAAAGATGCACATTGTTTTCATAATTAAATTAAAACTGAAGAGTTTGAGGTAAATATTGGTGTACGTAGGCACTGTATCATTATATCTGAGTGGAATACGAGCGATATATAAGGTCAGACAAAATGTTATGAGTCTATTCTCAGGTTAAATCTTTTAAATAATGGAATTAAATGTTTTAAATTAGTGGATATGAACACTCCCGTGGACCAGAATCACTTTCTGAGAGGATAGTCGAAACAGTACGCGTATGGTTTTGAACACTTCCTTTACGTATTTCGATTTTCTAATGATGTTTCTAGGTAACAGCTTGTGTTCGTTCCTACAGTTCTGTTAAGAACTGCAGTTCTACTCGTAGATCTGTAATTAGAAAGTAAATAAACTGGAGATAAATTGTATGTTTTTTTTCTGTGATATTCGCACACTACAAATTCTTTGCCGTATTTTGTGTACTGACGTCGACGAACATAGCAGTTTTAAGATATGTCCCAGCGAGTATGTCGGCCCGTCCGCAATATTTTATATATTTGCTTATGGTTTATTAAATTGCCCACGATTATAAATTGCGAATACTTTGATGCAGTTTCATGAAAATTATGGTGATGATAGTGTCATTAAAGGCCACAAAACTTTTGCAAATTTCAATTCCCCGTCATCAGTAATACCAACATTGCAGTTGTGCAAACGAATAAAGCGGAGCGTTATTACCGCAAATTAATTTCAGGTCTACACGTTCCGTTAGGCCATTTCTTGTAGAACGTAAAATAATAATATGGCGGCCGTGTAAAATCTGATTTATTTCGATGGAATTATTAATTGCGTCAACTGTAGCGATACAGTGATGCCAGTTATATAGACCTCGCATCGAGAACCAGGAAATGAACCCAGTCAGATTACAGACCAAAATCTTGTACTATAATCGCTTGCTCGTTCTTTGTTCGAGACCTCTCAGACTAAGTTCTTTAGTGCATGAGTTGAGTTTGTATTATACTTAGTGTATACCATTCTGTATACGTACATTCTGTTTCTGTCTCCAGTAAATTTCAATCAACGTCTTTTTTATAATTTTCGGCACTATAGTCCAGTATTTATAACATGTCACTCTTATTCCTAACACAATTATTATACATGTAGCTTTAAGATAAGAATACACTTGGCTCCAGTCTTTCCTGTTTAAGAAATTGTTAAAAGCATACTTCACTCTACTGGTGACAATCTTCAGCATTTCATTTGCATATCTACGTAACAGATAATATGGGCAAACATGCCCCAAATGCCTACATTTTAAACAAATTTAAAAAGTTTTAATTAGTGATGTTTCAGATGTGGAAGAGATTATTATTAATGGGGCAAATTCATTGTGGATTTAAATAATTTGATACTTAAACGTGACTTTCCGATTCTTTGCTAACCTTTTTGAATGTTACACTGAATGGAGCATCTCGCAAGAAATGCCCGTGTGAGTAAATCGAACGAGTATGTAGAAATTTTGCGCAGTTCTCATTTCTGTAATCAGTTGTATGATTGAATCTGGCAAATATTTGTTCATGTATGTCAACAATTAGATACGTTATCAACAAACAACTTCGATAATCCGCTCAGATCGGCGTGTCCTTAGGAAACACCGATTTAATTATTGAAGAACTATTTGTTAAACCCCACCGAGCGTCTTTTTGTAGGCTACCGAATACATCCCTGTGACGTCATCTACACTTCGAAATTCCCACGCGCAGGGATGGCGAATGTTTCCAATTCCCTGACCAATGCAAAGACACATTGTTTTTTATTCTGTGTGAAATCTGTTTAACAGATAACGCAGTTAACATTACGATGTTTATATTAAAATGCTTTGCTTTTATTTACAAGACACATTCTAGAAATCTGAGCGACGCGACGAGTAGGATCGGCGTATGACCCCGTGAGACACGTATTTGCCCACATATAATGCAAACTTTTTCCAACCAAAATATGTCCCGAAGGAATCAACTGCGTATTATGCCCCCCCCCCACCCCCCGTTATTCTGTTATATATTTACCGGCATCTTCCACAAAAAGTTAAAAGTTAAATCGTTTAGTATTTTAAGATATGTATATGCAAAATATCGAATAGTGCAATATTTACTGAAATGCTAAATATAGCTTCAGTTAAGAAGGATTTGCTTATTGTATTAGAAACTATTCAATGAAAATTGTATAAACATAATGTTTTAAAAGTCCTGCAGTTATAAGTTTTTTTTTTAGAATTGGGGTACATATTCATTCAGGTAAATACAGTACAATTGTTAATTTTGTTTTAAAGTTGGGAACCACATCGTGCAAGCCCATATTGGCAAATAATACCCACATTAGTGCCCCTTTTCATCTGAAAAAATACCAGTGGAACTCATCCAGAACTCTTGTATGCTTATGTACGAACACCGAATATTGCGCTAAGGAATTGTTTCAATGTTTTGAGGTAAATATAGTCATTGGCCTTTCCTTTCTTTTAATAAATACCTTCAAGAAAGAAACTCACTATAGTATAGCTCAATAGCAACACAATGTAATTTCCTATTTTTTTTGTAATATATTTGTTTTATATAACAAAGATTTGTCATCAGTTTCTTCTAATCTACAATACGCTGATATACATTACATACAATGAGTAGGCCTATGATGGAAACAGATCGACTGCAGCCTGTCGTCCGCCTGTACGGACCTGCGCCATCTCACAATGCAGGCCTGCCAACCTGACCATGGCTTTGGCCATAATCCAAAAAAATATTCGTATGGAATACAAATGATTATTAGAATTACAAGTTTTCACGGCGGCGAGTGCGAAAATGGCTGTCCTCTGGGTTATTGCGTCGTGTAGTCCGCCACAAGTGCTTGTTGTTTCCATCATCAGGGCGATGACGGAGACTGCAAGCACATCTGAAACGTCGGTGAACTTCTGCCAGACTACACAGCGCTGCAAGCTAAAAGGCAGCCATTTTAAATTGATAATTGCTTTGTAAATCATGCACTGTTGATCATATGTAGTGAAAAATATATTTTACAAACAAAAGCATTTCTTTTGGCATTTTTTGCCTAGCTGAAAGTTTTCATTTGCTATATACGAGAACGCTGTTATCAGGAATACGAGGTTCTCACGGTAAAAGCACGTGGTGCTGTGACGTTGAGTAGTTCGGCGGAGTCGATCATATAGCTATCCTCATTCACTTCTACATTGAAGATAGAGGCGATACATTTCTCCGAAACGATTTCCAGGGCGTGAAGGTAAACGTTTTAAAATTAATTTTTATTCAGTCTGTAAATCTTCTAAGCAGGATATTCAGCGCATATGAAAACATCTGACACAGCAGGAAATCTGAATGCTGAAAGTCCATCAGGAATAATGAAATTAAGGGAAACTATGAAAATGCCATTACGCGTATTTTCTTATTATCAAATTTAAACGTCGCTTCAACAGAACACGATCCATTGCCTGATTCTCCGGGCCTTTTAGGGTAACGTAAGATATTAAAATGTTATGCTAATTTTTTAAAGCTAAATTTCTATTGAAAATAACATAACACATTCTGACAACAGGGAACATACTATCTTAACCTTTATGGTTATTGGGCTACATGGTGGCCTCGAATTTTTATGAGGAATGTTTATTAATTTTTCCATCTTTCTGTAGTTCTTATAATAACCTATATTAAGCCTTCTTGATTATTACAGACCGTCTTCACATTCCGAAGTACAAAATGTTTTGTTCAGGGAAAGGTTTCTCAGGCTGGCAGGCCGGACATGACGTTTCATTACAATGCTAGTCGTCAGTTAACCAACTTGCCTTCACTGAACAGACATAGGCGGCTTCGTACTGCCATCGGGATGGGAAAAGGGGACTGGGGAAAAAAAAAATGAATTGAAACAAATACTGAATAGAGGAGGAAAAAGAGTTCAGTTTTATCACATTTATATACTGTACAGTCAATAAAAACATCCACAGCTCCTTATTATTGCAGTATCGTAATTTATTGTTTAATTGATATAAAACTACAAAGATTCGGATAAATTAAAGTATGCCTTTGTATTATTTAGAAGCAAAAGTTTAGGACCAACATTAAAGTGGGTGATGTTGGTGTCATTTCTTATTGGGGGGGGGGGGGGGGGGGGGGGGAAAGAAATTATTAGGCTTCGTTCTTTAATACCTATTGAACTGAACAATGACAATATAGTTTGAAATTCTGGAATTCTGATACAAAGATAAAGTTCTTCAGGAGCAATCACACCAAAATATAGGTACATTCTAAGAGACAGGAAGGTGAAACGTTTAAATATAAACATGTGGGATGAATAATCGAGGTTGTAAAATATGCGTTTATTGAACACACGCAAAAAAGCGCTTAATGGAACAGTGCTTTGGATGGCAGTTAGTCGGTCGAGGTTGTTACGTAACGGTTAAACCGACACATTATTGAGAAGATTCATTCTAATTTCTTTGCATGTTCTTACTGGGAGTATTTGGACATTTTGTCTCGGTGCTTCGAACATGTGGATAAGGTACACAGAGATTTCTTATTAATGGCTGACAGTCACTTAAAATTCTGTTTAAATTCTTCATACAGAACGAACATGTACAGCAGAAGGGTTGTTCTAAAAAGTAGAAATATTCACCACAGATACAGAAGATCAAGTTTAATTGCGCATTTTACAATTGTGTTTAAGATACTTTTCTGAACAACAGAGCAGGAAATAACTGAAGATAATTGAGAATATTTCGTTTTAAACAAAAATAATCAATAGTTGTAGCTGTGCTTTCGTAAAGCAGGGAAAGTATTTTTGACATGCCATGTATTCTGGTACGTGGAGAGCAACGTTTTAGAGGAAGGTAACTATTACATTTATGATTCCAAATTGAATAGAGTACTGAAACCAAACAGAAATCAACAGCTCTGAAGTAGTTTCTTCAGTCTTAGTTATTGAAGAACTAAAATACAGCAATTAGACTGCAGTATAATTTAATATCTACAGCAAACATAATTTATATTTAAATAATCAAAATCAGTGCCTCTTTCTGGTAGCCAAACAAACACCGTTCTACATCCAAAGTTAAATTCACACACACAGAACTACAAAGGAAATTATTATTACAACGAACATAGAAACACGTGGTTTTTGGGAATTCTTTAACAGTTGTTTATAATAATACATCAGTGTACCCCACATGTAAAACCACTAGCATTTAAACATATGAATGCTATGATATCGATCAATCGAAGTTAGAACCCTATGCCTGTCAAGTTTAAGAAGATTAACAAAATCCCTTGAAATGCGTTGAAAAAAAGTATTGCAAGTCTTTAAAATATACATGACATAAAAGACAGTTCTGAAATAAGTAATACTGCAATAAAATTATTTTCTGGAGCAGTGGATATTTTTGTGAAATATTTAAAAACCCCATTTTATAATAATAATAATAATAATAATTATAATCTTTCGATGATGACAACAGAGTCCCATTTTAATCAGGAGACCTCGAACAACGTCCTGTAGCCTACAAAATGTCTGTTATTGTCTGCCACAGAATCTTAATAATAAAACCGACAGCTAGGCCTATAACAATTATAGAAGGAGCCTATTTCTTTGTTCTCTGTCACTGATTTTTCACAAATAGCAAGTAGGTGTCGTTTACCTTCATCTTCCGTTGTGTTGGCAGCGTAGATTACCACTGACCTCACTTCCACTTGCCTCTCTATAGTCTTTTAACAATTTCCTGTGCTGTGGCCACATTTATAAATGTAATGATACAATTTTATTTGCTTACATTTCCTGCAGTTTAGGAGGCTTGGCATGGTGAAATATAAAAGCGCATAGGTAATTTGATAACATCCTTAAGAGACATTTTGTTTTTCAGTCTTTAACAGAAGTAATGCAATACAGTTCACAGTCAGTGTTCCCAGCTCAGCACCCATTCAGCCAAGTATTGAAAGATAATATTTCAATTCGATTCACTTGAAACAGGCGTCAGAGTGCAGTCCCTATAAAGCTTTGTGGCATCTGAAGGTGAAACGCGGGTATTAATTAAAGATGGTTCCAGCTACTCTGGCCGGTGTAGAAGCGATATATTTTGTTTTTTTTGTTTCATTGTGGACATTGTCTCATATCTTTAACTCTAATTTACATCCTTATAGTAATTACTGTAATGTGTTTAAGATGAGATCTATAGGCCTATATGTCCATAGGGCCTGTTGGTAGAAAGCAGTAACTTCTATCAGTGAAATCACGGATTGAAGATACAAATGCCACCTTCAACTGTCAGAATATAAGATTAAAGCAAGAGCTTCATGTGACTTTTTCCCCAGTAGTAATCGGGAATCGAACTGTTTAGCTGAAAGGAGCCGTTATTAGTTTTCGGATGCAATTATTAAACTGCAGATCCCTTCCCGACACCACTTTGCCGCCTGTTGTAGGGAGAACGTCGGGCGAGCAATGACTGTGTCTGTTCTTCTGTTGCCGATCCTCACCGTGGGGGCCCCTTACTGGGTCGTACCTGGAGTCAGGCTTTGTTGAGCGGCGCCTGCTGTAGCTTGCCGACGTCCGGTGCGTGTTGCTCCGACGCCGTCCCCGATCCAATTGAAGAAGACGACGACCCTCCGGACGATGTCGGCGCAAGCCCTAACGTTCCGACACCCCCATTGAGGGCGAAAGGCGTCCCAGCGCCGCTTCCCGCCGCCGCTGCTGCTGCCGCCGCCGCCGCTACCGCCGCCTTAGACAAAACGGATGACAGCGGCGTCATTCCCGCCCCCGGAGCCCCTGCGGGGCTCCCCCCGGTGCCCAACCCTGCACCAAATGTTCTCGAATATGTCTCTAGCAGTGACACGTCCCCTGCATTGCCACCCCCCGCCCCCGTCAGGTGTGTGGCTGGTCCATAGAAGCTCCGGTAGAAGTCGTGGTGGGTGGGCCTCGCGTACGTGCCCGCGGGGTGGTGCACGGAATGGTGCAGATGGTGCGTGTGCAATGGTCCCCTGTTCGCGAGAGGTGAGATCAGTTTCCCTGCCGCAACGGCCGCCGAGTAGAACGCTGAGGTAGACACGGGCGTCGTCAGGTGGTGCACGTCGCTGTCCTTGCTCGCCATGTCTGCGAGTGACCATATCCTGGGCTTACTGGGGTTTGAACCGCTGGCACCGCCTGGGGGTGGCGGTGAGGTGGCCGACGAGGGGTTGGTGCCCAGAAGCCGGGGGTGGTATGCGGGGTGCAGGAGGTGTGATGGTCGCTCAAACAGACACTCGGGCGAATCAGGCCGAGACTCAGACCATTCGCTGCCCGTATCTAGGCCTCCACCGCCCGCCCCAGGGCCGCCGCCCCCACAGTGACCCCGATCCAGGAGCTCAAGCCGGTGGTTTGCCGGTCTGTCTCCGTCCTCGCTGGAGCCCGTGCCGGAGTCCTTCGAGTCTGCAAAAAAACGCCCCCCACACGACTGCATGAAGTTAAATGTGATCGTCAGAGGAAATTCAATCAGTTGTGACGTTGGACATGCATTGCCTTCTCCTATCACAGCTTTCATGTGTATCTCTCCACATTTTATTGTTCATGATTTAATGACAATAATTATAATGTTACTATGACTTCATCCATGTATAATCATTTCATTTAGACAAAGCATGTAAGAAATGGGGCAATTTCCTGTAAATGAATGTCTACATTCATGAGTGTCTTATGACAACACTGGCAAGAGAGTCAGCGGAAGTTAAGAGGTTACACAGGAATTTTACCTCCACGGATCTTAAAAAATCTAATTTCCTTGACAAGTTTTTAGTGTGGCTTGACTACACTAAGCCTTAAACATGGGTTGCACAGCATGCTATGCAATTTATATTTTCATGTCCTGGGAACAAACTTTTAGATTTTCTGGAAGTTATGGGCCTGATGAACATGATTTTTAAACAATCAAACGTCCAAAAGCAAAGCAAAACATATCGTCCATTACTTATCGGACGTAAATTATACGTAAATAACAATCCTTGTCTAAAGTTCCCTTTCTTAATATACTTGTGCAAACATAGCCTCAAGATGAAGTATAAATAAAACATTTGAAGACCGAAATGCATAGCCAAAATTCACGAAAATTGCCCAGAATTCTCCGAATAATGTATGCAAAATTTCATAATTAAGGCTGACATTAAAATTCTTGGTCTTTCAATAAATAATGTGAATCTAGAGACATTTTTACATTCTGCATTCCCATCTGGCAACACTGCAAAGATGAGAATTATGAAGACACGTCAAAGCAGCACTGTCGCTTACTGATGTTAGTTACGAATAAGCGAATTGGGTGAGTTACAGGCAAGCGTGTGGAGACAGATGTGGTTGCGTTTAGGTTATGTTTAGTTGCGTTGGTTTGACCTTGTTGGATTCTGTGTGACATATCCAAGTGTATTTACAGACAAGTGTTTTGTGAATTCAGCATCAGAGCGCATCAAGGGATGGACAGTGAGTACATTTTGTATTGGATACGTGTTCTTGCTGAAAATCTAGTTTCACTGTTGATGGTAATCTAAAGAAAATGACAAGCATGTGGTTGTAAAGTAACATTACGTAACACCTGTTATATCGATAATAACGTAAGTAATTAAAGAAGATTCCACTGTTTTCAAATTATGTTAGGGTAACTACAGTCCACAGACCAGTGGAAAATTCCTTGTAGTAATTCGATATACGCGCATGCGCAAGATTTCGCAGTGAGTGACGACCCGTCCTAAAAGAATTCGTTCCACAACCACTGAACAAACAATAGGCTTTCATGTGTTCTAATGGGTATAACTTTAATATTACCTCACAGTGGCACAGTGATTGAACCTAGAATATCATCACAACTGCTTAATGTTTTCAGTGTGTGTGTAGTAGTGTAACTCTGTGGCGTGTCATACTTCCCACGAACAGAAGCCCTCTAGTCCACCTGATAGTAAACAACCGCCCTCCACCGCATCAGATCCGACTTCACCCCGCAGGGATTTTCTCGTGGCCGGTGGACAGTA
Source organism: Zootermopsis nevadensis (assembly GCF_977971745.1). Classification (NCBI taxonomy): domain Eukaryota; kingdom Metazoa; phylum Arthropoda; class Insecta; order Blattodea; family Termopsidae; genus Zootermopsis; species Zootermopsis nevadensis. Next base: position 16,117,136 of record NW_028259142.1, read on the forward strand.
GCAGGCTCATACATTTACAAAATGCTGTGGTGTGGATCATCACTGATATTCGAGGGCCAGTTTTCATCCGTCGTGAATACTTGAGACTCCAAAAATAAGCCTAGCATTGTAGCATTTAAACTAATTTGTTCAGGTGTAGCAATTGCCCCATTAGAAGTTCCCCATTGGATTCAAGGATTTATTCCTCTCGTAGACACACGTGGCAGTGCACATGGCTACGTGTTTCGGATTAGAGCATGCGCGGTCTGTTAACGTCGAGTATGCGTAGACCTAAACCTCCACTTCCCCATACGTCTTCATGACTTGAAGCAAAATTAAACACAGGAAGATAACTAACTGTTCAAGTTTGTAAGTTAACTTTTGAGTATCTGCTGAGTATGTTATTTATCTTAGTCCTAATATATTAAATAAGTGACGAGATTATTGTAAGTTTATGTAATGAAATGTTTTGGGAGATACATTCAGATTATTATTGCAGAAGTTTGCACGTGCATTTCGAAAAGAGGAAGGATTTAAAACATTTATGTGTCATAACAGACGTGTGTTTTCGGGGAGGGGGGGGGGGGAATGAAACATTTAGTCAGCATTAGACAAAACGTTAACGGTCCGAAGCATAAAGCAATAACATTATGTCGTTAGATCCCTTCAAGTATTCTCCACCGTTTCCCAGTTCCCTGCAGAAGTTCTTGGGGCACTCACCAGGGTCCTTGACATTGTCGGCACTCTTTCGCCCGCTGGCGCTGCCATCGTCTTCGTTGTTGTTATCCTCGTCCTCGACGCGATTCCTGGGCTCCCACGTCATCTTGTTCTCCTTCTTGAGCCGACGCCGAGCGTTGGCGAACCACGTGGACACCTGTGTGAGCGTCATCTTGGTGATGATGGCCAGCATTATCTTCTCGCCCTTGGTCGGGTAAGGGTTCTTCTTGTGTTCGTTCAGCCACGCCTTCAGTGTACTCGTAGTCTCTCGCGTTGCATTCTTCCTTCTCGCTCCGTTCAGATCCATGCCGTACCTGAAACCAAGAAAGGAAAATACGCGTTCAGACACAACTGTTCACCTGAAGATGGGAGCACAGATTCCACCAGGACCGGAGTTTATGACAGGACCTTTTGGCGAGTAATTTCAGATCAGAAGCTGCTGACAAGTGGCTGTGTGGTCCGTCATATTGTCATTTCGGTCGGGCAAGTTCTTAATGGGACTTCGCCATTATAGAGACGCAACTACTGGTTGCATGGTATGAGTGAAATCAGACTGTGTACCAGAAATTCCGGGAAGCATAACATCTGCTGTCTTTCTTCCTTTAACATAGAATGATCTTTCAAATTTGCAAAATTTCGTATAGTGTACGTCGTAACACATTTGGGTGCACTGGCCCTTTTTGGCTTCATCTACAAGGAATTTGAGTAGATGAGTGTAAACTAGTTCCAGCCTTTCAACTATAAATTGTACGTTACAACGGAAGAAATACTTTTAAATAAACACCAAACACAAAGGGTTACTGTAATAAACTGTGACGGATAGTACACGTGTAACGAGAGTGGTCTGTAATTAAAGTCGGTCTGAATGAATTCGTGCGCATGCCCAGTGTGCGTGTGTACAGGAACGTCAGTCAATGATTTACCAAATTATTGATATACAAAATTGCGAGTGTAAATGTTGCTTACGTGAGTAGGCTACTGTCACATGATACAAAGCTTTATAAGCATGTATGCTTTAGTATGTGGATTATCATCTTGACTCAATATCTGAGCCCAGGAATTTTCTAATGTCTGTGCTCTGTATCCTTGGGCAGGCCATCCAATGCTCAGGTCGAAGGCCGGGAGTAAACACACGAAAATCCTCGATCAGGAATTTCTGATCTTCGGACGGAGAATTGATTTGTGGATTTCCTAATACAAAGCAGATGTTCTAAGAGCAACTTTGAGTGATTTTACTGTTGTATTGACACTACTTTATTTCGTGTAGGTGCAAATGGTCGAATGTGAGCAAGCCTGCAGTGGGGGTAATCAGAATTTGGCTCTCGTTAAACTGGCAGGCGCGTCAATGGAAATTTGAAGTGTTACGAATACTTCATAGCGGAATTCGTGTGTATGCATGTATTGATGTTTGCGTACAGATTCCAGCAGCAGTTGACATACGACAATATGCAAATGCCTTGAAACGGGTTTGTTATGCCGACATGACACGTCCTGTGTTAACACGGAGAAACCAATCCTTTGCCATTCTGGTTCCTCAACATCAGCCAATCAGATTATTTCTTTCTGATCCCTCTGCTTCGTATTTTTCCCTTGAAACTTACCCCATGCATAAAACTGCCAACTATCTCTCTTTTTTTACCGTCCTCACCATTATAGGGAAGGACTTAAGCCCTGATCAAAGATTAAACTTTTGGAACTGCACTGCTGAATCAACGAGTTCGAAATTAAATTTTCCTCCCATTTCGCTTCTACTAGTACTACTTAGAAGTTTTTTTTTACTGTCTTGCCCTTGCGTCTGTTAAGTGGGTGGACGAGATAGGCTTGGGAGGGCGGGTTGAAGGAAGATGAGAATACAAGCTATGACGACGAAGGTATAAAGACACGCTTGCTGAATCAGGAGACAACTAAAAGGAGGAAGAGGCTGTGAGTTCGGGGTGGCAGGGGCACTTGTAAGTCGCTGGAGCGATCAGAGGGCCTGGGAAAGAACATCGCAGCTGCAAGCGAACATGGTGGAGGGAGCAGTTTCGCTGCAGGAAAACGAAGAGAGACGAGAAAGGGCAAAAAGGAAGTTTTAAGAGGATGAAAACCTTTGCACCGAGAGTAAGGGGAGGGGGGAAGGAAAGAAAATATCTAGATCGAAGTAAATACGATCTGGCAACTTAAGAAGGAATGAAGCAGTTTCAAAAATTAATCAGGAGTCAGATACAGGGTGTTTAAAAACAAAATGAATTGGTAAACTCAAATTTGGAGCAGGTGTATTCAAGTAGGATTTAATGTTTTCACGGCGGCAAGTATGAAAATGTCTGTTTTTTAGGGTGATGATAATGGAGGCAGCAAGGACCTCTGAAACGTTGTTAAACACAAGCAAATTACATGGCGGTACAACACAGAAGACAGCCATCTTTAAGTGTTCTTAATTTCAATGGATGTTACGGGTAAGACGATTGGGGTTTGCTTTCGGGCAGGTTAGGATTTTACTCGCAATGTCAAGACCGGTTCAGCGGCTAGGAGGCTTTCCTATCCGATTGTTGCGTAAATCGGATAAGAGGTTGAACGTTCACCTCCATCCAGCGCGGAAGCAAGTACGTGGAGCTACACTCTCGCTCCCACATGCGTCTGCATCAGACACAACTTGAACTTCATACCGCAAATTGTGTACAGAGTTAGCATCATTTATTCCAAGTGAACTTCCAATGTTGCCTTTAGCGAAAAGGTTTTACAACTTTTGTTCCTGTTGTAACTGAATTACTTTGCTTGGGTTTCTCACTTTCTGAACTCAGGGATGGCAACATTACATACATTGTATTTCATTGTGACACGCTCAAAGATGTCGGGTTTCCACGGTGCTTCAAGTTTGTTTGGGGTGACGGTAATATAAAAACGTATCGGACAGGTTAAAAATATTGGAATCCTCTTGAATTGAGGTCGACCGCGAGGACAGAGGAGACGGATTGATTTCAGAAGTATACGCCCCGCCTCTTCCCGCCCCTTTCAGATAACAACTCTTCTCCCTGTAAAATTGTGTCCCTGGTTCACACCTAGCAGAACGAGCAGACCAGTAGGTAAATAGCGTAAGCTGATAAGAGGAACATCACGACACTTAAAACCATGTTATTCGAAGATCCACAACCCATCATATCGATAAGTATTAACCTATTATATCTACATTACTCATAGTGCTCAAACTGAATGCAAATAGGGGGAGGTCCTCCCCATCCGCCAGTCTTCCAGTACTACTGAATGGGTGCGGATAAACCTTCGTATTGAGTCCACACTAAAATTCGTCAGATGCGTTCTATTTCTCGTTCATAACGGTCCTGTGTAACATCTACCATTGCCAATCTTTCTTTTTTTCAAAAATATCCCTTCTGAGGTGCCTGCTAGACCAGTGGTATTCAACCTAGGCTACGCGAATACTTAGGGGGTACATGAAACACTGAATAATCAGTAATGTAATTTATTTAATTTATTTTAGATGTAGATTATATACTATGTATAACTTGAATTAAACACCAACAACTTTGGGGGTACAAAGTTGAAGAGAAACTATATCTGGGGGTACGGGAACAAGAAAAGTTTGAACACCACTGTGCTAAACCATACTAAAGTGTACTGTTATTTGACACATTAGTGCGACTAATGTTTAACGAAATGCTAATAAAATAATGAATTGTGTGCACTGTGGTATCTGTAGTGAAAATGATACTCCACAAAAATATTCTCTCACGTTCCTCTTTGCTTTTGTTTATTTTATTTGTATTTATGAATTTGTTTCTGTTCGATGCTGGAAGATGGTTTGAATTACATTGAAAACTAAAACTTGAACGTCCTTGAATATGGTTTATTTATTATTGTTGCTATTCGGTGCTATTTTTCCTCTGTGGAACAGGTCCGCCAACGGGCACTGTGTCCATTCCCCAGATACATTGGTCTAATACTGACACTGGAAAACGGAAGGTCTCGGGAAAAAAAACGTGTTCTGGTGCCACACGTGGAATTACCGGTCGCGAACTCGGACCTCGGCGGTGAGACACCGGCGCCTGAGCAGGATTTAAACCCATAATCCTTGAATTGTAGTTAACATCAGCAGCGATCTAACATAGGCCTAATCAGCCGTCATATTTGGTCTGTAGGCCAGGAAAGATCTCTGGAATCTGTTGTGTGGCGCATAAGAGCGCTGGCACGAATACAGAACAGCAGTTGATCCGTGACGCCGGCGCTACAGATAACGTCAGAGACGGAATTTAAATTTTATACGCCTGTATACGCTGTTATCTACCTTTCTGTTTTGTATTAAAAAATTGTGCTGATGTAAGTGCAGAATCGGAGAGTTAATAAAAACTGTCGCGCTATACGTCTGGCATATACACCATACAAACATTTCCATTTGAATACATGCTTCGTTTATTTAAGCTCACAGAGCGATGGATTTTCAGTTGAAAACTCATCCCCCCTCCCCCCCACACACACACCTCTCTTCAGTAGGGGCAGGAACATCACTGTTTGCCAAAGGCATTAATGGCGTTCTGCAGTCATTTTAAAATCCACGAAAGGGGATTAAAAAATCAGAGTGGAGGCATGTTTCCAATGATAACACCGTGCACGCCCGTCCCTCTCTAACCCTCTCACTGCCTCGCAGCCCTTCTGTGTGTTTGTACATTCCGGGACACGTAAATTGGACAGATTTCTCTTTTATGGAGCTGCAGTAGACGCCAGAGGTTTTGGTTTCCTGTTTATTATTTCATCCCTCTTAAACAGAGTTATGGTTTTCTTACACGCCACTCACAGTTTCTTGATTAAGATACAAATTTACATTATGGCACATCAGATCAAGGAGGATGAGATGGGCGGGACATATAGCACGCTTGGGAAATATTAAAATTTGCATAGAGCATTGGGTTGGAAAAGCTGAAGCGAAGAGAGACCACTAAGGAGAACTAAGCAAGGATGGGAGTTTAATATTAAGATGTATATTAATAAAATGGAATCCGAGGCTATTGGGTGCATTCATCGAGCTCGCACTGGTTAAAGAGACAGGTTCTTGTGATGATAGTAATGTACCTTCGGATTCCGTAAAAGACTGGGACTTTCTTGACTAAGTAACTATTATCTTCTCAAGAAGGACTGTTTCAAGGGGTTTACAGACCTGGATTCACCTAGGGCAGAGGTTCCCAAAGTGTGGGGAGCGAATGGTTTTCTGGGGGGGGGGGGGGGGGGGGGTGTTGTTTGTATGAAAAACTTTATTTAACGAAATATGGAGAAACATTAACATCCTTTGCTTGGTTGAGGCAGTTTAGTTGTCTTACAGTGCTGTAGAATTATATTAGAGTCTTTTAAATTAAATGCATTGAATAATATATACTAAATTATAAAAAATGTATACTCATAGCTAAATTTTATGTCAAATCTGTTTGCTTGCACTTGTTCTGGAAGGGGGGCGTGAAATTTATGGAATGTTGAAAGGGGGGGCGCAAGGTATAAAAGTTTGGGAACCTCTGACCTAGGGAATCCCTGACTAAAACTGTTGCTCGTGTAACTCACTCGTTTGGGCCTACCGACTATTTGATTCGACTTTCCCAACTATGCAAATAAAACCCAATATTTCAGAAGAGTGTATCATACTTCCATATAGTTGTACTATATCTGTTCTGCGCCGAAACTCTCTACAATTCAGATTCTGTCACATTTCACACCGCTCAGGTCATTTAATTCATCCGGACCGGCTGACGTCCCAGAGCCGTCAATGTATGCCGCTTGATTAAAGCCTAATAAATATTAAAAACTATTTACTATTCTTAGGCACGTATTTTTATCCAATGAACATGAAGATGAATGTAAATGATATTTAAACATTTGTTTCCTGCCTCCAAGAAAGTGTGTAGTGCTACCAACATGTAGCCTGTTCGAGAGGTAGCCGTGTCACGTGTCAAGCCTGACAAAGGCATTCCGTGATTTCTATAAATTTGTCCAGGCAAGTGTCAGTAATAGGCCCTTAAATGACCGACCACCTGCTTCCAAATGCTGACCTACTTGTCATTGGCGACAATCTTTTCTCTTTCATCGTCATATAAAACCTTCAGTTACAGCAGTGTAAGACGCTTTTGTATTCAATCTCGTGGCTTTTATTGTTATTATTTACTGGAATACTTTCATCACTTTACGTATTTTACGTTGTCTCCGTATGCAGATTACTGTATTGATCTAAGAGGTACATTTTCATTTAAAACGGAAATTTTTGAAATGTTCATAAATATTTAATTACCGCTGGTTTATACCTAATGCTCAAATATTCTCTAGAGGCTGTAAAAGAGGGAGATGAAAGAAATTGCAATAAAGACCTTCATATTTTGCTTATCAACTGATGTTGTTAGGGGCAGGCCTTGAAGGAAATATATCAAAATGTGTCTTTCGAGAAACTGGGTATAAAGAGTGTGGTGCACTGGATAGAATAGGCTCAGAATATGGTTCAGTGACTGGATTCTATGAACACAGTTTTGAACATTTAGATTCCACAAAGGGGCGAGAAAGTTGTTGACCGCCTGAGTATGAACTTCATAATATAGACCTGCACTAACGGCCAAATAGAATTTCCTTTGTACTAGGAGGAAGGCTATATTGCCCACAACAGGCCTGTACAGTATATGCTGAATTTTCGGACAGTGTAGATTTTGTGGCGAGAATATTATCATCGGCGCTTCTGCCAAAGATGAAATTTAATCCTTTGTCGGCCCACTTTTGGTCCAGCCATCGTATTTTATTAATATGGGGCATTAATATAAGCCAAGATAGCAGTAAAACGGTATTAGACACCAACAGACTGGTGACGTTTGCAGTGTGGACAGATAAAGATGTATCTAATTGCAAGAAGAAGCCGGTATTCGTAGTTAGAAAACATATTCTGCAGCTACGTTTAGGTTCTGATTAATTGTTTGTGCGAAGTTTATTTAATGAATACATAATTCGGAGTTGATTATTTAACTTCTCATTCCTGAAATTATGTGACGGATGGTAAGGGGGGAATATAAAAAACCTGCCTTCTGGAAACATGAACATTACCAACCAACCACGAAAGGTATTAGGTTAGCTAAAATACCTTGGTCCATAGGCCTGTATGCCCGCTATAATACATTATATGTAGCACCTATTATAACATAATTTATCAAGCATACAGTAAATACGCAAGAATGGCAGTCTACTTAACAGGAAGCAGTACCTACTAGCAACATGTTGCTAGTTCGACGATGGACAAGTCCCAGAAAACAAGTACACAAGTCTGGGACTGGGACTGGGACTTTGACACCGCCACCTGATTTTCCAAAGCTGAAGGTCCAGTTTTACCGAAAACTGGTTGTAACATGTGTGTCGACTGTTTCTGTGATCGTATTATCAGTACGTTACCATGGAGATTGCTAATCGGAGCGTACCTTCGCCCGGCCTGAGCCATGCCAACTTGTGTGTTGTTTCCACGTCATGGGTAATGCGGTTGTGTGTGGAGGTGGTATTCATCAGGCACCCACTAACACCCGCTAGTCCCCTATCCCGCTGTAAACATGCGAGCCATAACGACGTTTCAGCACAGAAATTTTAACACTCGCTCTCACGTTCATTCTTACGGAACAGTTCAATTTCGCTGTCTTATAATTTAATTATTCATGTGATTATTGCAATTTCATTATCCACTATCTCTTGCGTGCAACACGGAGCTGGTTGGTTTAGCGATGGAGACCTATCCTTAAATCAAGATGGTTCCGTATCAGAATCACTGTCGAGATATCAGCTATTATGTTTATGGTTTTCGTTGTTTAACTCAGTCTCGCCTAACAAATACCCGGACAGTAAATATATATATTTATAGTGAAGCAAATTTATTAACAATATTCGGAAGGAGTAGCCATGGAGTACACATATTTCCATACTCGTATGAATTTTTAAATCGTATGTCTTCATGTTCATATACTGCAAATTGAATTTAATTAAATTTTCACCGTATAAAAAAATCATTCTTTTTAAAAAAGGTTGTAGAATTTAATTTAGGCCCTTATTTTATGTTAAGTGAGTGTACGATGAGTCGCTTATGAAATAATTCGTTCAGTTAATTTTATCTTTACATAAAATATACGTTATATAATGTAGGTATGAATAAAGGTTAAATTAGCTCAGCAATGTTTAGACAAGACAAAAAAAATAGCCTGTTAAGTAGTTTAAAACCGTTCAGTAAATTGACAGTTAAAACCTGACGAAATTCCGACCTCACTTTTATGAGTTCAGTTCTGGCACATAACTCATAATAGGCGTGCTTGTTACAAATGGGATACACACAGATACGTCCGATAAACACACTACATTATAACTATTACAGGAACTGTGTAGTGCCTTCCCCCGGCTTCTGTTACAACATACGGGCCTTTGATTCATTACTACTGTATGTAAACAAGTTAATTAATCATTTACAGGTAAGTTGATTTTGTCAAGTTTCGATCAGCTTACGGAGGACTGCTGCAATGTGACTTATTCCTTCTAGTGTTAGAACACGCGTTGCTCTTAACGTGTTACGGGTTTCATGACAAACAACGGAATTCAGATACGAAGAGAATACTTCACTTCCTGCAGGGTATGAATTTTAAAGCCTCCTTCACTTTATTGCACTGAAACACCTGCTAGTTTTATAAGCAGTCGGTATGTGGGATGGAGCTCGATAGCTGGCGTGTTTAAAATTTTAATTCACTTTGCTACGCCTTCTGCTCTGTTTCCAGAACAAGGGCAACTTACCTGTGCTCCACACACGTCAATATACGTAACCGTGACAGTAAATCTAAATCTTCCAAGATAGTTCCTAACAAAACCCACCATTGGACAAGATCCTGAGCCAGCTTAATCTACCTTCAATCCTCAGATAATGTTTTAATACTGGTATTATTCTTCAACCTCCTTACCGTCTACCAAATGCCCGCATTCCCAGAGATTTAGCATGCCGACTATATATCCAGTCTATTGTAGATCCGTAGATTTTACTACTCGTACAATAACGGACCATGCAGGTATAAGTCATAAATTCCCTTTGTTTATGAACCTAATATCTTATAGTCTACTGCTAACTTTGTCCCTCTGAGATCCCTAAATGCTTTATTTTCAAACACTTGTAATTTAGGTTCTTCCCTTAAAGTAAGAGACCATGTTTCACACTCATAAAACAGTGGACGAGGATTATAAGACTGTGGATGTAGGACCTAGTGTTAATAAATCAGGCTCACATCCTAATAGTTTCCAGACAGTCCAAATAGGCCTGTGGAAATGAGATATTTAATATGTCTTGATGTTTATTACAGAGCAAGTTCTGGTTTCAGACCAATATTTACATAGTCTAACAATATCTATTTTTAATTGTAGACGGTAAACTTAGATTTTATATTAACAACTTTCTTCTCTGTAAGATACTGCAATTGCGTCATATTGTGGTTCGTATATTAAAATATATATTAAAAGTTTACAGTCACTCACAATTATAATAATAATAAAATAGTATTAAAAGATTTAAAACATCATTTAAATACACTACTAGTTTCGGCTACATTCAGCCATCGACGGGTGTATGCTGTATAAACCTATCACCATTTTACTGATTTATAACGTTATTCATATTTCACTGTCTTCATTCTTGATGGTGTTCTTGTTCTTTACCGTTTCTTGTTTTGTTGCACTATCATTAGTCCTTACTAGGTTTATATTTTGTATTTTGTGTTGGCATCATTTTTGTGTATTACTAAGAAGCAATATCACATTCGTAGTAAGAGAAACGGAGAACACTGAACTGTACAGGATTGGGGCTGGTAACTGACGTTATAAATCAGTAAAATGGTGATAGGTTTATACAGCATACACCCGTCGATGGCTGAATGTAGCCGAAACTAGTAGTGTATTTAAATGATGTTTTAAATCTTTTAATACTATTTTATTATTATTATAATTGTGAGTGACTGTAAACTTTTAATATATATTTTAATTTCTTCTCTGTTATTAAATCGACTTCTGTCACTGTAAATTGATTTCGTCTCCAATAGGATGTCGAATTAATCTTACATTCACATCTAATGCAGAGATGCAGAATGTGTTATTTACTTGGGAAAACTTCTTTGCCTTTACTTCTGCGCGTATAAAATACATGTTCAGGAAGCGATGTGATAACTGAATCTGTCTATTAAAACTTAGTGTACATTTCTAAACACTCCCCACGATCCACTATCCTCAGGGGTTCCTTTTAACAATAAATATTCCAGGACATTATTACTCTTTAAAACGATTTTATTTATTAGATATAATTGTTTTGTTTTCAGTACGAATTCTATGAACCTTAGACGTTCAGATATGTCACGCTTCTGTTTACTAGAAAGGTTTTCTTAGTTACATAAATGTTTCAAGCTCCATTATGATGCCTTTGTTGTAATGAGTGACAGTTAACTGTGCAGATCTGATGATGATGTTCAAAAGTTTCGAGACGCATTTCGAAATGTTTAATGACGCTAATAAATTGTTGTTAGCCCTGTTGGGTGTCTTCGTGAGGGGACAAAGGACTGTAACTCAGATAATGAGTGGCTTTCCCGCGGTACTGTTGCGGCCTGAAGCCCGCCACTAACGATTTTTAAATAGCGGTCCCCATAAGAAGCCACCTCGCCATACCATAACCAACATCCGTGGCACTCACCACTGTTCTTGTTGTGGGGTGGCAGGCCTTAAAATAGGGGTCAGTTTGGGCCAGAGTAGGACTAGTAATAATAACGACCACACGCTGCCGTCCGGTGTTAACCCTTCCCATGCTATGCATATCTTTCGAGTACAAGCAGTGACCAACATGGTATGATCTATTTTTTTTTATTTGGCATTCGCTGAAATAAAAATTTATGTCCCAACAGTTCGTGCCAAATAATCGTGACCTTTCAACGATAGAATTCGTGTGTTATCATCTAAAAAAACAGACGAAGACTTCTGCAAGTAATAATCAACATTGAAAGGAAAACTGGGGGAATGTACCATCGCGGTTGTTAAGAGAGTTTTAGACTCCTCTTCTTCTTCTTTTTATTTTCAAGGCCTGTCCAACCAGATTCAGAATAACATGGAGTAGAAAATATGCCCATGGCGTAATAATTCTGGCGCGTTTGCCAGAATATGATCTTCGGCCGTGGCGAATGGCGCTAGTGACTTTTGAGTTCTCTGGAGTCAATTGCCCTTGCCCTTCCTAGAGCATGTCTGGTTGGGTTATGATGGCATAACGGATGATCACCATGGGGAATCCCCCACGCGGTTGCGCAGATTGTGGGTATTCCCCACCCGAACATTTCCGCACGCAAAACCGCACATACGTCTTCATGTAATTCAAGACAGACCGCTGAAAACCACAACATGGGATTCGAACTCGGTCAGTTTTCGAGCTGCGGAAAACCACGTATCTTAAGCGGCGAAGCCACCGTTTCGGAATTTCTGTTGTTGTTGTTGTCACTGTCGTCGTCGTTTTGTTGATGTTGTTAGGGCTGTGTTTGTCGTGCTGCGAGATTCAGTAATTATACCTATGGCACTCTAAACTTGTTAGGTCTTCCATATTTCATTGTCCGAGTGAAGTTCCTGCCGTAATTTCTCAGCCCTAAAACTGGTTTCATTATTGCGTGGACCCCGTTCTTCTATAAACTTAGAACAATCTTAGCAGAAGCAGCTCCTTCAACCATCCATCATCCAAGTTTCCCCATACAAAAGACAGAGACAGACCGGAGGTTCATCAAGTGGCGTCTTATTAACCCACCGAGTGCCACCACCAACTGCCTAATTCTACGCTTCATCTATTTGTTTCCAAAATTTGTAGCCTCCATTCAGTCTGAAACGTGGCTTGCGGGAAAAATTCGGGCCTTGAAAATATTTACAGAGCTCCCATGTTTAATCCTTTCGCGCTGGTCTGTATTAAGCACGTTCGCAACGAAATTACAAAAAATGTGTCTATCTGCCTCTTCATCCGTTATGTAACAACGCGAGAACGGCTGGACGGATTCACATGAAATTTTATAAACATTCCAATAATAGTTCAAATTGAGAGACAGGAAGGGGCAGAAGCGATTGGCAGGCTGCGTGGGAATTTTCCGCGTAAGAAATCCTGGCACGAGGAATCCCGAGCCACGTGGTTGATCTCCGGGGAATCACTCGTGATGACGTGATCAGACAGCCAGGCAAGAGCTAGACACAGCAAATCGACAAAATTAATTTGAGCGTCTTAAAAAAAGAAAAGTTTTCGTCTATTGGACCAGAGGAACTCAATCAAAGCTGAGCAAAGAAATGTTCGTGTAGACTCAAGTGTCAAATTCAGTCTTTAACCGAGGTCTCTTCTAAGAAAATGTACACATACTGGCAAGTACAAAAACCGTGAAGCAGCAATCATAATACCAAAACTACAAGAACCTAACTTTATTGAACAAAATCTTTCCTGAGAAGCTGATTTCCGCTCACTCAGTTGAGTCTTTTATGTAACACGAAGTTTCACTACCGTGTTTACAAAACTTCGCCACTAGGTCCTATTCTGAGCCAGTTGAATCTAGAGAACACCTTTACACCGTAGTTTAAGACCCATCCATTTTAATATCTAACACGTATGTATTTCAACTGGCCTAGTCCGTTCAGCTTTTCCGACAACTATGAAGCTCCTTATTTTATAATTTTCTCCATTTTATTCTTATTACGTCCTTCCTAGGTCCAAATATTCTCATTAGCACGATGTTCTCGTTAACGCTCTGGGTTGGAGACAAAGTTTCACACCCATACAAAACAACAGATACTATTATAAATGCATACCGGTATTTGAACTCTTACGTGTTTAGTTAAGGTAGGAAGACAACGTGTCTACCAGAGTAATATTAAGTATTTTAATCGCCGGAGAAGGTTTTATCACTTATAGTCGATTTGAAAGCTGCTTCTTAAACCACCTGTTAAGTTAGAGTTTTGAGTATTTGGATCAGACATATTAATTCCATTGCCTGTTTCTCACAACGTTTAATCAGGGAGTTCCCAGAAGGCTATGTAGAACCCATTCTATTTGCAAAGTTATGACCTTAAATGGGTTATATTTTATTCCCGAGGTAGTCTAACGTTGTACCACGCCCTGGGAATGGTATGTCTAACTTGTGCAGTCTGGGCATTACATTACATTACGTACGCTAGGATAGTAATGTCGAGGTGAAATACAGTATAACAGCTGTTTTACGGATAGCAAGAAGATACACGAAGAAATGAGAAAGACCTGTCAAAATAAAGACCGAATCAGGATTAAAACCGAAGTTCAGGTCTACAGAGAAATGGGTCTGCCACGTAGACAGAATGTCGAGATTCCTTCCTCCCTCTGGTAATGGTAAAACACACACCGACTAGAACAAGAGATGAAGAGAGTATTTTGCAACTTAGGCAATAACAAACGGCGTAGCTGCATGACAGCTTTATAACAGTGTCGATTCAATTTTCTGTCGTTCTGCAAAGAATATGCTAAATTTGAAATTCCAGCTCAAAAGAACATTATCATTTTCTATTGTAACTTCACCAGATATTATGTTAATAAAATGTAAGGAAGTGGGATGGGAAACACGTTTAGCATGCAAAATGCTTTCAAAGTTTTTACTGAAGTCTGCACAGAAGTGGAGGGCCGAGGTGTAGATGAGATGAAAAATGTAATCTCAAATAAATTAAAATGGTTCATTGTGAGGTCGGAGGTAGGGATCTCATGAACACGGTGAAGTGCCTCCGGTTCCAGCAAAGGGAGGCATGGCGAATGTCAGCATTTTAAGAAGTAGTCTGATCTTTCAATTATCATTACGACAGTGGTGACAAGAACATTTGTTTTTATAGACGTTTAGCATGCATAAGTATAAAAGAAATTGTTGCATTTTGGTGGAATTCGCGATAGAAATTTGGAACCTGGTAGACCATAACACAGATGGAATAATATGGAAATATTTTGTTACGATACGATTTATTTTGCCGAAGGGGAGTTACGTATTGCTTCAGTGCGTGTTACTTTGATGTGAAGGCAGTGGATTAGGCAGTGCCACAGCTTTGTCAGCCATGTACACGGATTTGCCTAGTATACAGGCTGAAGAGTAAGACGAGGGTTGGTAAGGAGTTGCTTGGTTCCTGAAAATAATTAGTTTTCGAAATGAGGCAGGGATGACGCTTCAATCCACTGAAGTACACGCCGCAGGTGTAACAAAACAACCCGAAGATCTTGAGCGTACCCAACAGGGTGTTCCCATGCCAGGACGACTTTCTTCTGTTAAATTCAAATCGTCGAGGTGATTCGGTGACGTCAAATGTTGTAAGCCGTTCCTATGCTTATTTAAAGACGCTTTATTAAGGCAGTGGCCGTCGTTTGTTATATGTCTCTTTACCCCGTTTACCTTGAACGTGAGGAAATCCACGAGAAACCTCATGTTCGGGTCGAAAATTCAAACCGCGGTCTCCCGAATACGGGGCAAGACTACTAACCTTTGTTTGGTATTGCTTATCACTGATGCTGTTGAAAGGTAAATCGTCCGAATAAAATACCTGGCACAATGACTGTTTAGAGCACCGTAAAACACGAAACTCATTTCTGTGCAACAAACATCAGAAGTCAGAAAACTGTGTTCACTTAAGATTTGTCCCCAAGAAGGAGTTTAGAAGGTGTATTCAGAGACGTCACACAAACTGACTTGTCTTTCTTGAAAATGTGATAGTTGATGAACATTTTAAAGGAATTCTCTGCCATTAATGTAAACACCGAAAATTTATGCTGTACTCAAAATTACACCAATGAAACGTATCCTGTGCCACTTTAATCCAGCCCACGCCTACGCACATTATTTGATCATCAACTTTAATATTATCTTCCCATCTGCGTGAAGATTGAGAAAGAAGTCTCTTTCCTTTCGCTTCAGACTTTTGCACCAAAGTGTTGTATGAACATTTCTCATCACTCCCTCGTCAGGAATTTAGGCCTGAAAACTCTTACAGAGATGCAGGTAGCAATGAACATTATCGCTGCCAGCGATCCAGTCTGCTAACTTATTGAGGAATCAGAGGGAACAAAGGAAAAGTCTACCATTTAAAAACGCAAGCCAACAACAACTACTTGTAAGGTAGTATATTTGCGTCATATTGTGAATTAGGTTAATATTTTAATATTTTCCGTCAAATCACAATTTTAATAAGATAATAAAATATAAAATATTTAAAATATTATTCCAATTTGTAAATCGATCATTCGATGCGGAACGTGAAATGATATTTTAAATATTTTATATTTTATTATCTTATTAAAATTGTGATTTGACGGAAAATATTAAAATATTAACAACTACTTGCTAGGGCACAAAATTAAATCAGAAGTTCTCCACCGTGTAGTAGACTCTTCCAACTTCCCCGTGACAATCCAGTCAAGGTCACTAGGCTCCTGATCACGTCATTTGCGCAAAATCTGTCCAGATACGAAAATGGTGAAGTCACGTGCAGAACATGTGTTCATTCTCGAACATTACTTCGCATCGAAATTGTTCGCTGCTGTTCGTGAAGCATATGATGACTGCAAACAACATTTTGGGGACAAAGGAAATGTTTGTCTGTGACAAGTACTCATCTAGCGACAAATCATCTGAAATTACGATCGAACAAGTCCGTCAGCTGCAAAAACGGGATAAGGCTGCAAGAATTCAATACTGTCATTGGTTTCTTCGTGTTGTGGGTGAAGGTGTCCATGTGTAGAAGGAGAATTCTGTATTTGCTGAGAGTGTTGCATCAAATGTCGACAGAAAGAAAGCCAAACCCCTAAGAATTTAATTAAATTACAGGGGAAATTCAAATAAATATGTTATTCACATCAGAACATTTTGTATTAATTAAATGAAAGGGAAGACAGCATGCCTATAATACTATATTTCTACCAATTAACTTAGATAATTCACAGAATGTTGGATAAATATCATAAAACACTGTATATGTAACCTGCATAAGGATCATTAATGGAACGAGATGATCACATGAATGGTTGCACATCGTGGGTTTGTTAGAGTGGGCATCGATTATTAGTTACCAGTCTCTTGAATAAAACTGGTTTTTAATTCTTAGTTAATATCACTTGTGTTCGCAGTTTCTTAACGCCACGGACGTATTTGGTTTACGTAGACTGTTTCTGGAATTCACTGTATTTATGAAGCTGCAGACCACTTTAAGCCCAAAACAGGACGGATTAGCTGCTGTGGATATTGCAGCCAGTTTTATTACCTCAACATGTGATGTTCGCTTCAATGCTCTTCGCTCTGGCATCATGCCGCAAGGCGTGTTTTATGGTTACACTCAAGACATCACGCAAGTTTATCGGTGGCAGCAGTTACAAAGCGTGCTCTGTATCGTTTAAAATTAATAGGCGTTCTTTATGAGACCGCGAAAAACAAACAACGAGCCTAAGATATGCGCTTTACCCGTGACTGTGACAGTTCAGTTTATGAGCACTTCATTGGACTCCCCATACTTTCTAGACATCGCTCCGGAGAAAGGATCCTGAAAACTGATGCGTGAAGTTTCGTGAAGGCAATATTTTTCACTACTGGGAATCGAACTTTGGCCATTCATCCCAGAATTTCGATAATCATTGACATCTACCTGACCAATGGTTCTAACAGTACAGAAGAAGAATTTTGCATTATAGTGGCTGAGGGAGACAATTTCGATGGCTTTGAACTGTCACAAGGGCAGCTCCAAGGTGCAGACAAAGTTCTTGCTTAGGGCGAGGGCTTCACGGCAGGAAGAGGTCGATTGTTCTATCTGAGTCGCCCGCTGTCTTCTTCCATCCTTCTCTAGAAATCACTGCAGCGTCTTTTCTGCGGCTGTGGTGACACTTCGGTGGTGAGTGGTGGAGTGAGTGGGCTGGGGGACTCTGTTGGCGCTGTCGGAACTCTTCAACCGCGAGTCGCTGCTATCAGCGTGTCCATCCACCTCTTTTTTTTATTATTTCTACTTTAATCTTTTTCTCTTTACCTTTCCCATTCGGGATGTTCTCTTGTATGTCCGCCATATTGTAACTCACGATCGAATGAGCAGAAACACGATAGGAGAGGATGCGGAAGGGTTGCTTTGTCTGCAACAGAGCGCGCGATCACGCCCATGTTGACTTCAAACCGGACTAGTCGGGTAGGCTTTTTATTCTCTTTGCCCGCGTCTTTTGTCTTTTTCCTATTTTCTGCCTCATACAGGACCTACATAAGATCACGACGGATGAAAACCGGAGGAAAGGTCAACGTTAAAGAAGGTACAGAAAACGAGTCACCTGTCCTCCCCTCTTCTTAATGTATTCAGACTCGTCGCGATCTTTCTAGGACCACCGGCGCCATTTTCTCTCATGCGCCATTCATTTAACAATGGTCTCCCCCACGCCTTCACCCCATTAGAAATCAAAGCTACATCTCACTGCAGATGGGGAAACGCCTTTGCTAACAACTTCCTCGGTCTTGCATTCTCCTTCGACAAACCGTCTCTACACTTAAAAAATTTAAGGTCCAGAAGCGTCATCATGAAAACGAAAATATTTCGTATGGTTGCCACGTAGATGGGTGTGTTCCAAACACTAACCAATGTTATCGGAGTAAAATAGACCAAATCTTAATAAATGTATTGTCATATGAAGTTCCCAAGGCCTGTACTGCCTCAGTGATTATACCTGTGATATCAGGGGAAGGGGGAGATGTGAGATCGGTAAGCCCACCAGAAAGCGGTTCTTTCGTTCTTGTCTTAGTGGGATATTCGTAATGCAAAGCACGGTATGCCGATCTAAGAATATGAGACGGTTGAGGCATGCGCATGTTTTAGGCTTCGTCCGTCTTATCTGCCTTGAAAATACTAGACCAATAACAAAATTTATTAATGTTTTCATTTCATTATTTTCTTCCCAAATAACTTCGCCCGTATAGAACAGGGTAAATGTAAATGGCTTTGCAAGGTGATGGGATGTACTCGAAAGTAATTACCAAGTTTAACAATTTATTTGTCAGTCTTAACTGAATAATGAGAAAGCTATTGCAGGTCTGCTGCCCAGGTGCGATCACAGTCTGCCGCCCCTATATATAAGTACTAAATTTTTTTTTCAGATTACCAAGTTCTATTACGGATAGATTCCACTTCCTTTAAGCGCCCCTTCAACCACGGCTCCAGTAGGCAATTGCATACTTTGCTACCCTCTGGCGCCGCCCCTGATTTTCGGCACTCAAATGCAATGCTTCAAAATTCTGCGCGCCCTTAGCAAGTTGCCGCCCGGGTGCGATGCACCCGTTGCACCCATAGGGCGGCGCGGCTTTGGCTATATGCCACTGTAAAAATGTTTTCAATTGCTTACGGGTGATCATTATTCTGGCTGCATTCTCTCATTCTGTTGTTATGGCAACGTAGGGGCAGGTCATCGATGAATGGGAAATTTTAAAAATAGGGTTACTCACGAGTTATAAATAACTAACAAACTAATGCTTTTTGATGGGGGAGTTGTAAAGTAACTTCGAAGTCATTATTAATACACACCTTGTTTCAGAATTCTATTAAGTTTTTATCAGTCCTGGAACAATTGTTAAACAACAGTTAATTTTCAGCACGTTCTCTTTTTTTTGGTAATAATCATGCTTATTGAAGTATTCTTTCAATTATTGCTGATGTCAGATTCTGTTATCAGCCATTATCGGTTCTCGGAACAATTGAAGTAACATACGCAAAATGGCGTCATAGGGACTTCTCTAATCAGAAGAAGTAAAGGACTTCACTAGAAGTTTGGATATAAGCATTCCGAACATCCATATAACAATTCATGTTCCTAGTAGCTAACTTTCTCTGTTTCTCAGGGGTGAAATGTTACGAACGAGAGTGCCCAAGAAAATACATGAAAATAATGAAGGTTTATATAATTATATGTTCATTGATTCGGGGGGTAGACGAGATGATGGTTTAAGAAATGGATAATTAATTACATGATGAATTCATTCTCCCAATTGAAGGGTGTATTCGTGAAACTCGCCAAGACTATTTCTCGCCTTGCAGCTAAGTACAGTTAATATTAATTTACTAAATTCTGCTTCAGAGAAAGTCTGTATTTTCAAAACTTTAAAGGGACTGCGAGAAGTTTGAAACTACAATTTTCGTTCCCATGAAGATTGTCGTGCCTGTTCATTATCGCTATTCTCCATCACATTTTAAAACGTTTCAATCTGTGTATAATATACAGGGCCTGGTTTGGATGTAGTTTGTAGTACGTTTCATTTCATGTTTTCACAGATTTTTTGTTACTTTGTAAAATAATTTCTTTATCTTACTAGTAAATTGCCCATCAAAATGACGCGAAAATCTTAATCAGTAAACAAAAATATCACAAATATAATTACATTCGGCACAAATTCTCTTAACATCATTACCACATCAATGTTTATAATGACACACGCATTCATTAATATACCATTAGGCTCAAAATCTGCAACCAACCAATGAAGCTAACAATATTGGTAGATGCTGTCAGTAAACTAATATATGAGGCTACAAGCTTGAACCTACACCAGAATTGTAATCGATTACGTGCTGGGATACTGCAATTATCCGAGACCTTTTGCACACGTTGACCAATTTGTATTGTTATAGTCTGCATATACAGCGTTAAATTTCATCAAATGTGCACTACATTCAAACAGAAGAATTCAGATAATTGGTCAATGAATTTGTTTTTCTCGCTTAAATGCTAGACTAGACGTTTGTCCAAATAATTTTAACTAGTAATTGTACCAAAAATGTCTTTTATATATTTTAGACTGTATATTGACTAGACCAGGGGTGGGGAACCTTTTCATGTTGGAAGGCTGCATTAATTTAGCTGTAATGAAATAAGGCCGCATTCAAGAAACTTCAATTAGATATACTTAAAATTATAAAATTAAAATACTAGATTATTTTGTAAAATCTAACTACTGTGTACTTAATAATTTCAAAAAATGAAAACTATTTGTTAATTTTGAAGTTAAATAATCTTTTAATGACTTTGTTGTGTCTGCTTTTTGTTGGAAAGCATTTGAATGTTTGGTTGCAGCATGGAGGTCCGCAGTTTAAGTTGATCCTCTAGATGAGTATCCGTCATTTGTGACCTTAAGGGCGTCTTGAAAAATGTATTAATAAAAATAAAAGTATCTGTTCTGTAAAATTTGGATTCAGTCAAAAGGCCACACTTAAGGACCTAGAAGGCCACATGTGGCCTTAAGGCCGTAGGTTCCCCACCTCTGGACTAGACTGTAGTACTTTTTTATATTTTCATCTTGGGATCATCATCTTTAAACTATGTACTGCCATATATTTATCTAGACTGAACTAGTTCAGTTAAGAAAGCTCTGGATTTTATATCGTAACTTCACTTACACACTTATAGTCGGCAATTCCTGAGTAGAGAGCAGCAGACAAAACAGATAAACTTTAGGTTTTCTTTTATGATTACCGAAATCACTTCTGAAACTTATCTCTCCTTTATGTCGGCATAATTTGCGACAGAGCGTCATCTTGTTCACAGTACGTTACAAATGAGGATATTATCAGAGATAAAATATAGGTATTTGTAGATACTCCCATTGGCTGTAAAGAAAGTTAAAATATTGTCTTTGGTTGCCAAATTTAATTGTCATTGCATGAACTAATAAGTCCGTCCGTCCTGCACGACCTTCCTTCAGTTCATACTTGCTTACCTGTGAGCATTTTGTAATTATTCATCTTGTAGAAACATTTATTTCCATTAGGATCTATGAAACTCAATGTGGTTCATCAGCACCTTCACAGAAACCGGCTATTGGACCCTGATACAGTTAGGTTCATACTTTCACTATTCCTGCAGGTTTTATCACACTCTTTAAACTTCGGCTAAAACTACTCATCATATTCCTTATGTTGTACCTTAATTACTATACATCTTCAATACAAACGATATCAACTGAACGGAAGAGTTTTGAAAAATACCAAAATAGTAACTTATAACTCATCAAAATACTGGAATTTTGGACATACCTTTTATGTATAATTACTTAACCAGAAAACGTGAACTACTGTAAGTGATAATTTTTTGCAGTAATGTGCCCCTTATGATTTCAATTAAGTCTTTAAACACAGACGTTGAATTGACACAGATTTCAAACATGATTTGAAGGCATATGTAATTTGTTTACTGGATGTAACCAGTTCAGTTCCCAGCATGTTTAGCAAACGCTATAATGAAATGTACCCTCATGTTTACTTTTCGCCATATATGACCACCGTTTAGTTTCGACTTTACGTAATCCATTCAGTCGATAAAATGTCGTTAAATAACATACGAACAAATTTTAGAATAGCTCCTATTGAAAGTAACTACCATTCAATTTGCTTTTTAGAGCAAATTTACTTTCCTACTATTCAGCGTGAAATTACTCCGAATGATATCACAGAATTCTACATATGACTGGCATTTTACGAGACGTATTTAAATAATACGAGTAGGCTGTACGCTGACTCTGTCAGATTGGATAATAATCTCCGAGAGATAGACAAATGATAGTCTCCTTTTCAAGAAATAAAAATTGACAATAAAACAGAATGTCAGAAGTGATGGCAGGGATAAAAGTTGCACCGGACGGTGGGGGTGGCGACAGTGAATAATATAGAGATGGGGTGGGTGTTCCCTGCCGAGGGAACAGGTCGAAATGCGAGAGTCGTGTTGGACATTATATCGATTATATGTCGACAAATCCCGGGCTTGAACTCTTGCCACGGTGCAGAGGGGAGTTGTACAGGCGTGGTACTATCATCTTATCAAACTGGAAAATTGTGATTTGAATTTTCTGCATGCAGAATGACGACTATATTAGCCAAAACTTCATACAGAATTCATTAAAATCTTTCACGGCACTGTTAAAATTGTGTGAATGAGATCCAATATCCGATGCATGATGCAGATTTTCCACTTAGTTTAATCGCGATAATATTCAAGACATAAAATGTGACGTGATGTAGTTCTGATCTGGTGGGTCTAAGTACTAACCTCAAAATGATGTCCATAATGAAATCAAAACAGCACGCTTAGGAAGGAAGAAATTGTACAATTTATAATATTACATTGCGAGAAACGTCTTGATAAGTCTACACACGTTGCATAGATTTAACATACTGGCATCCAGGGGATTATGATTAAATGGGCAGATTAATAAGTGCACAGGTCTGCAGAAAGTTTGAGAAAAAATGTTTCGAACATAGTGGACATTAAATAACGTTATAACATTAAGATAGATATTGTGGAATTGCGTCTAAGACAGAGGGAAATGGATGAAAGTAGCTCGCGTTTTGAACCTGTGTGTTGTTTCAATGAACGTTTCATTGTCAAACACAAACTATAGCTGGAATTATGGGAGGCTTTTGCAGACGTTGCCCAATTTGGATTAATTTAGTTTGCACATATAACGTCATATTTCATTAAATTTGTAGCACATTCAAATATGAAATCGGGGCTTGCGCAGGTCTGTCCAATTAACGTCAGTGGCTCTTATAACTAAGATTCAAGTGAAGAGGCGTCAGAATAGTTCCAACGTCAGCGCACTCAGTCCTCAGATATACCACAACACTAGGTTCACATACATTTTTCTCCATCACGTTAATCATACCTTGGCATCCTATTCATGCAACTCCAATGAGATACATGTTGCATATCTTAATATCTGTCTCGAGAAATTATTAATGGAAGTCATTTGAGTAAATAATGTGTAGTACTTTATTAATAATCTTTAATCTTACTTTAAAAAGTTTCATATCATTTTGAAGCTATACTTTGGCACACTTTAAATATTGAAGCATTTGTATTATGCATGTGTGACCCCAGAAATTTCAAGACCGAAAACTGTAGGACTTGCCGCTGTCGACCTCATTATCACAATGTTTACAATCAAAATTTTCTGAGTGCATCTTTGGCTCATTTTGTTTTCAGTGAATTCGCTTTCAGGTAGATTGTTACATAAACAAGTCTGAGAATGGGATTTCAGTAGAGATTAACTGGGTGAATGACATCTCAAAAACAGAAAGGGAAAAATCGTTAGAAACTTTAATATAGGTCAGTAATCGTGTATAAGCGACTAATTAACTTATTTCCTTTTATGTTTTCAAGTAGATTTCTTTCCCCATTTTGATGCTGAGTACGTCAGTGCAGTAAAATGATTAAAACTGATCTTACTGTCCTTCGGTTCTTGTTAGCATTTGTTTAAATTTAAAACATTTAATTTGTAAATGTGTTCCTTACGTTTCGGGTTATACTACATTTCGATTTCCACAAAGTTTTAAAACGAAAACTTATAATTTATCACTAATCAAATGGTATTACAAATCAAATCGTGCTACAAATAAATTGTAAAAGGTTGCCGTAGCAATGAATCGCATCGTAGCCGCCACAGCCAGCCTTCGGAATGTCTTACGGAAATTTCGAAGGAAAGTTCTCCTACCAGAAACATACGAGCTACGATCAAACGTTTTCCAGACTGACAGCATTGGAATCGGGGGGTGGGGGGGGTGGGTGGGTGGAGATTTAGTGTGGTAATGCTGAACCCTTTCCATTAATTTAATATAACATGAGATGTATAATTTAGAATTAATGCATCATGGAGTGAAGCAGTATGTAGTGCTTCGTTCTTGTTCTAAAAGAGATAATAGATTTTAAATAAGGGCGTGTTTCCATCAAGTATGGTTGAAACTAGGATACACTATTACGAAAACTATGACAATGGTTTTTGGAGATAAAGCAGTGAGCTTAAGTGAAATGTTAAGGGTGGTTTCCGAGTTAAAAAGTTTGAGTGACTTATTTTGAAGACGTTGAAAGTTTAGGACGTCCTTCCATGAAAAAGGCGGATGAAATTATAATGCAAATTATAGGTCACGTATTATTGAAAACAGATGCATCAACATCTGCTAGATGGCAAATGAGGTGCTACTCATAACAAATATTTCGATGCAAAATCTAAACATGCGACGGACTCCTGCAAGATTCGTAGTCCCTGCTCTTGTAGACAGTGAACAGGAATGCGTTAGTGAGGCCCACCAACTGCCAACTGCTTTAACGGACAAAAAAAAATGTACCGCGCCTAATTTTCAACTACGTGGCTTCACAATCATGAAAGACATTTCGGGGGGTGGAAACTGTCTTGATGGGGTGGCAGTGAATGCACATGTGATACCATACTGAGTGACAAGGGTAGATTTGTCTCGCAGTATGACAGAAAGGCTTGAGAGAGAAACATTTCCACTGAAGGATACTTCACTATGACGTATCGCCTTTTAATTACATTTTAAAGTGACGAGATGGGTGATATTTGTGCCTCTCTCTACATTTCTTTGTGCCCGGAAGGGAAGAAATGGGTGAGCAATAATTTCATCATCAGTTCACCAACACACATATTGACACCCCGTTCCCATAATTAGTTGTATAGTAGATTAATGGCATCCTGTTATCTAGGAGTGTCAGGTTTACACACCAGAGATCCCCGTCACACATCGCAAGACAGGAGAAACACAAAAGACAGTACAGTCCAGTGTTTTAGTCTTGACCTCACGGTAGTGCGCGGGAGGCATCTATTTCAACGAGAATTTTCTGTTACATCTAAATAACTTCGCTCCTAGCTTCCACATGAGTCTCCAGCTACTCTGTACCCATGTTTATTGACTGTACCAAATTCACAACTGCGCATTCAGTTGATACCGACGATATATAAAAGTAGGTGGGTACCTTGAACGAGCTAGCGTTGCTTTCTTACATTTAAATGGGGCAGAATATCGTGAAAAGCCATGTCCTGAATGTATATTCTTTAGAATTAGAACCCGTTAAAAATTAATTGGAAGTTCTGATTTGTCAAACCATATTGTTATTGTGCGCGTAATCGTCTTCTTTTATTTCCCAGCAATATATCTAAGTTTCGGAATAGACAATTAACAGTCATCGGATACTCTGTTCACTTAAAACGTTTCCGGTGAGATTTCAGCTTCTCGCTACGGCATTTACTGGGATGTTGCTCCGTGTAGTCTGGTAGCAGTTTACCGACGTTTCAGAGGCTCTCATCAAACTGATAATGGAGGTAGTAAGCGCCTCTGAAACGTCGGTAAATTCTATCAGACTATAAATGGCGCAACACTTACGATGACGGCTATCCTCAGCTGTAATATTTTCCGTTTTCCAACATAATCGAATCACGTGAGATCCGAAACTTTTTACATCGCCAACTTGAACTTTTAGATTGTATGTGTATTCTTATAATGAATCAACCAGTCACAGACATTCAGAGAACCATGATTATAACATGTCAGAATACAAATCTAAAACGTCAAGTTATGATGATTAATTGGGCGTTGTCCACGCACCGATATATTTCGCGCTACTGCTATCTAGTTATCGTATATTCCATTTTCCTAAAAAAAGTTAACAGCTGTTATAATTCCATCTTTTTCACATTTCTATCACCGTGATACATTGAATGGCGCTAGTGTTGTTCCGACCTCATAAATTCACTCTGCCATACTATGTATTATTGATTACTTGGAGTTATAAAGTATCTAGGTAGGCTGATGCGGTTTCCAATGACACGATAATACCAACTTTCACGTAAATCAGTCGATTAGTGTACGTAATTTAATTAGAGGGGAAGTCGGACAAACACGCAGCCCTTTAATAGGATTCCATAGGAAGAATCATATATTCTCTTAAAATTTTACAATTAATTAATGGATAGGATAGAAAATTCGTTTACCATTTCACACAGTCAAGAGTCACCTTGCTTCTTTCATGACTGCTCAGCAACTAATCTTAATCAGCGTTGTTTACAATTTTTCCCTAATTAACTTCAGCATTATGCCTTATACGACATCAAACAATGATTATCTTTTCGTTTGTCCAAATATTCAGTTTTCCTTTCTTCCCTGCTTAACTCTCGTATTTTTTCTGTAGTCAATTAAAACGCTATTGATTTTTTTCCTTTTCTCTTTTAAATTTTTAGTAATCTATTTTCAGTTTAACTTTTTACGTTTTCACTACCTAATACCTGTCAGTTTATTAGCTGTGTTTCTAAATACAGACCTAGACCATCTCAATATATTGCGTTTCATGATTTAAATATTAACATATTACTTATTACTTGTAGTCCTACTTTCTAAAATATCGTTAATATTTATCATTTTATTTTGTTATGAATATTTCCTACACCACACATTCTGTGTACCTGAATGTATGTTTCAGTTGGCAACTTTCTATTAAAATTTCTCAATATATTCATTATGGTTCCTTCTTCTCTACCTTTGTCACATTAATATTTTCAAATTACACAAATAAAGTTCATGCACTTTTTAGGGTTTTTTTGTGTTCTTCGTGCTATATAGCATTAACGTACACCACACGGGCCCATGCCTGCCTGCCAGCTTGTCTGTCTACCGCATTCTTCACAACAACGGGACTGGAAAATTTTTAAACCCATAATAAAATACCCAAAATAACGTTCGTGTTGAAGTCATTTATATTATTTATCAAAATTAGTTTCTCCTGTCAACTTCAGAATAGGGTTCGATAAGCATAAATTAAAATTCATAAAGTATTTTTAAGTTGAGATAAACGTTCAGCCAGGAAGTTTACATGAAATACCCATTTTAAACTTTTAGTGCAAAGAAATTCACATCTACTGGATTATTAGAAAAGCGGAAAAGCTCATTATCATTATGAACACGTGGTTTATATTCGACTTCAGCAAACGACTAATAATCGTTTTGCATTGACTGTGTCTATACAACATGCAAAGCCTTGGTTATCGGTGATTATCTTCAGCCATGAAGTCCATGTAAGCTTAAAAGGTGATTGCAAATAATTCGTTTCCGCTACGCGTCAAGTTATTACATCAGAGAAAATATTAACAGAAGTTTCATCCGTTGACGAGAGTATGAAGGCCGATGACACTGTCTCAACACCTGCAATTCACAGAGGAAGTTGCTCATATATGGCTCTGAAGCGTCGTACACAATACAAAGTCACCAACACCTACCTATGCAGAGTTCAGTCATCATTTAAGTAACTGATTGTTCCCGCATGTCGTAATACGATATATAATATACCCACTTGAAAACACCACGTTCCATAAGCTACTTATCAGTCAAATGACTTTTGTGTGTAATTATTCTGATTCTGTTAAGAAAGTATGTTACTATATAAAGACTACGCTCACATACAACGTTCTGAAAGCGCTCTAGAGTAAGTCCGAGTCCAGTTTATGAAGTCACTACATTTGACGTAAATTCTAAACAACTGTGTGGTAACAAGATTTGCTAGAAAACATTGTAATCTCCTAAGCAGATTTATTTTAAACGTTGCGGTAAGGTAGAAACTTAAGATTCAGTTTCCCAGTCCCTTTAAGAGCATGTGAAATCAGACAACTGACGAGAAATTTGACTGTTAATGAGACATTTTGTTATAAAACATAAAATAAATGTTAGAGAAAAGCAAATAATTCTCATTCAGCTTAAACGTCTCCTTATAACCTGTGAATATAAGACATTTGGCAGGAAATGTAACAAATGGTATTAGCATTAAACAAAAGAATGCTGAAAACGCTGGTGTATGACATTCCCCTTCATCTATCAGACTTTGTCTCTGAACCCCATGGCGCTATGTGGCAAGTCTGTGGTAACACTAAACTGCTTTCCTGCACCCTAGAATCCGTTAGATCTCGTATATTATTTAGCGGCCAGAGATTCTCCGATAATGTGTGGTTCCAGACCGCGGGGACCTCGTACTGCGTCCGATCCACAGTAGCTGAGGGTCCGTCCTCCGGCGAGGATATGCAGATCGTCCTGATGCTTTTATTTACCTCCGCGATTCCCTGTCCTTACATCCGTTGACATTCGACAGTGTTGCATTTTTAATCGAATCTTAATCCATACAACGACCTCCAATTATCGTTCTTAAAGACCCACGGTCTGTAGTTGGCAGAACGGTTAGTAGGAAGCCTGGGTAAGATTTCAAGGTGGCATTACGGCAAGAATGAAGATTACTATCTGGGACATTCCGTCTCTCGATCGCCTTGATGATGTATGCAGTAAGGACTTTTGAAACGTCGATGAAGGTCTACCAGGCTTTACAGCTCAACATCCCTCGAGGCAGTCATCTTCCTGAATGGATGGTAAACACAAAGCGGTACAAACTTATTTCTGACGTGGCAATCAATGAATGTGTCTGTAACTTACCCATTGAATGGATATCCGGCAAAGGCAGCGGCGTCGTAAGGGTGGTAGACCGACGGGTAAGGCCACGTCGCGGCGCCTGTCCCTAAGTTTTCCTTGAGCTCGAGTCCTGCCGCCTGAAATAAATCACAAGAAAGTCGATAAATAAATCGCAAAATAAGTTCATGTGGGCTGTAAAATCGATGACGGGGCCCATGATCCATTCTGTAGAATATAGGGCCGTGTTGAAATTCCCTGCTTACATTAATATGTCGGCCTTGGGATCTAAAATATTATCGTGCACATTTTGGTTTGTTGTTTTCGGTTCACGTTGTACAAGATCAACACACACACAGTGAGGTTCTGCATGATTTACTTCTCATCGTCATAAAATATTAAGTAGTTTCAATAACCCTTTAAAACGCGATGGTAAATATACGTACCACTTGCTTTTTAACAGTAAAGAACACTGCATTTTGTACTTATTGGTTTCGTGTGATTATCACTGGAAACGTGTACTATTTCTTTAATCAGCGCCAAGTCTGGCCTACATAATATTTTAGGAAGCATTTTGCATTCTGTGAT
Organism: Zootermopsis nevadensis; assembly: GCF_977971745.1. Classification (NCBI taxonomy): domain Eukaryota; kingdom Metazoa; phylum Arthropoda; class Insecta; order Blattodea; family Termopsidae; genus Zootermopsis; species Zootermopsis nevadensis. The sequence goes on from NW_028259142.1 coordinate 16,146,677, forward strand.
TCGGAAGTATGAGTTAATAATACCCTACGGCTGAACGATAAATCGGATAGATTATTCGTGATTTCTACTTGTGAAATTCAAAGGAGTTTGTGATGAGCTGATAGTGGGTTACTGAATGGTTTGTTCACCTTCCTACTGTAGATATGGTATGTCTGTGTGCTTCACCTCGTAAAAATTCATACGACGGCTGAACCTTACTTATTTGTACTATTGAAGAGGAGAAACTTGAACGCTGCCAAACTGAACTCCGAGGGACCTTAAATGTACAGCCAAGACCGTTACGACTTCACTGTAATCCTCTACTAATGAGTGTAGTGCTTACAGATTGTTCAAGAACTGCCCAGCTAAAAGAAGTAAGTCGGTTGCAGTCTTCTAGGTTTTGACGTCGTGTGGTTAGCAACCACTTACCAGTAGTGTACACGGCTTCACAAACCAAAAGACAACGATGAACATCTTCAAAGCCATGACATCATCAAATCTTACATGGTAATGGGAAGAACAACGTTTTAGATATACGAGTAAAAGTGTGGACTGGATTCAACTGGTTCAAGAAAGTTGCCAATCGTGGTCTGTTGTCAACACGAAAACAAACCTTTGGGTTTCATAAGATCGGCGTATGTCTTCACCAGCTGATTAACTACAGGTTTCTCAAGGACTGTGTTGTGTACAGTTGGTTAGAGAGAGTCCGTAACCTCACGCACTTTCTTTAAAATCTATTTTAATATCATCATCCCATGAACGCGTTCGTCTGCCGAGTGGTTTCTTCCCTTCAGATTTTCTGACTTAAATTTCGCAAAATAAATAAGGAAATGGAGGGGTACCCCAACTGCATCCTTGAATCCACTTGAACTGGAAGCGCTAATGAGTAGAGTGCACTGGTCTGCGTGAAGTTGGAACTTCTTCAGTTCACTCCTTGAACTTCACAAAATTCTCCATTTCGTCCGTTTTGCAGGTGTTCCAGTGGACTCGGAATTGCAGACGGGGTTAGAAACCTGCACAGTGCCGCCAGCTAAACTAAAATCGATCATCAATTTCAAGTTGGGGAGATCATGGCCCTCAGGGCAAGAGGATTTGTAGTGCGCTACTAGCTACTGTCCTCCCCACCCCTCGACCCACGACAGAAAATGTCCAAAACCCATGTCCGTTATATGGTTTCGCCATGTTTGTGATGGACAACAAATATTGACTGATGAGGACAAGTGATAACAAGTAATTTAGTGGCAACGTTACAGCGGGTCGAGCCCTGCGTGATGATGTGTCGTGTTTCACATTTTCTTTTCATTGCAACCCTTCCCGGGCTACCAACAGAATTTTTCGCTCAGGAATACTACCACCCACTTCTGTTCTCTTGTTAAAATAATATTCTTATCGGCATTCCGTTATTTCTAATTTCTTGTCCCATTTCATCAATTGACAACATAGAAAGCAAGAAGTGTTCTCGCCAGGAAAAAACCCACATTGAATGAATAAAGTACGTGATCCCTTAAGGAGATTATGTAATGAGTAAACTAGTGATGTGTGCAGGTTCACCTTGTAATGTTAGGTCAGTAACGTGTGGGAGGTTACGCCCAACTCGGCATCTTGAAGGACTTTGAAGATTAAAGATACATAACATTGAAAGGGGAATTACTCGGACAGTGCTTAAAAAAGTTTTTTTTAGATAAATCTCTGCATGACGTGGTTACAACAGCGATGACAAAAACTAAGAAAAATAAAGGTAATAATAATTTAAATCAATCACTTCATTAAAGTGCTTATCAACAGAAAGGAGCCTATAACAAAAACACTAATAAATACTTGCATATAACAATTAAATAATTTATTAATTAATTTTCTCTCGTCGTGCCTCTCACACAGAAGCTGTTAAATTCTACATCATACCTGAAACTCATTCCTATAGTAATCAAGTTACGAGTATCATTGTCGAAGTGAGTTAATATTCATTTGTTTTGTGGTGTGGCCTCCATTGTATTTCGTGAACAAAGAATGCTAAGAATTTACTTATCATTTCAGTTACTTTAAATGTCCGAAGATAATTTAGAAGAAACAGCGCTCCATTTTTTCTTTTTGTTAGAAGTTTCTGCCCACATTGCAGAAACGACAGAATGATTGACGTTGATAAGATTAACAGCAATAACAATAGGAGGTATGGGAGAACACTGAACACTTACGAATCACGATAAACAGTTCACTGTGTTTTGGTATCAATAAATTAAAATAGGCTACACTAAAATATGGAAGCGAAAAGTTATTGCATGACAAGGGTCTCGTGATAGGAGTCCGGGAAATCGGAAATCCATTGCAAGACATCTGGATGTCATAATGTACAGGAACTACACGTTTACGGTTGCAATGCGTATTACAAAACTTTATTTCACTTGAAGTGTGCGTTACACTAAGCCGTTCGTGCCCTCTGTGCCCAGGGAACATGGCAATTTCCCTAATTCACAGATAAAATCACAAATGTCAAGATACATAGATTAATAATAGCAGTCTCATTATTATTATTATTATTATTATTATTATATTAATGATGTTAATACGTCTAATGCTATCCTAACGTACATGAAATAAAATATAGATCGGATTTAATATTACAATTTTTATCTCAAATGTTTTTCGTTACAGAGAGACCAATAAGGTATTCTGAATCGCAAAGAAGGGATTACGGATGAAGTGGCCTGCGGGCCCAAGTTTGTTCACTCGTTTTTCATGAAAGACGCCTAATGAAAGTCATCATGGTTTAATTTCCCCTTAGTGATGACAATCCGTGCTTTCAAACACCCGGTTGAACAGATTACGTCATCATTGTGTGGTGTCAGGCTGCTTAGAACGTGACCGAATATGAAACCCAATGATGACATGCTTACAATTTTCGAACAGTGGCGGTACGATTCAGCGTTCAGTGTCTGCACACAGATTCGAAGTCGGCAAATGCTAAATAAACAGAAGTCAATGCGCAATCACAATGAGAAATATATGACACTTCTTTCCGCGCTACGTGTAGCCTTTTAATCTGTATTTATTAGATGGTAAAGTTGCGTCATATTGTGATATAATAAATATATTATTTAAATCTTGTCCGTCTTATCACAATAAATTCTTATTAAATATTAAAATATTACAATAATTAACATTTAAAATATTTAAAATATTAAATGATGTTCTTTATCAAAATATTCGATGGTCTAATGTAAATCGAATATTTCGATAAAGAACATCATTTAATATTTTAAATATTTTAAATGTTAATTATTGTAATATTTTAATATTTAATAAGAATTTATTGTGATTAGACGGACAAGATTTAAACTGTATTTATTAGCTTTCTAGATAAGCAGTGATTGATATGTGTCCAGCAAACTTTCAACAGTTGTAACTTATTCGTTGCTTTTCAAATATTATAGAAATTTATATCCAGGAAAAGTTCTCTTCGGTGTATATAAAAGCCAGCACAAGAACGTTCTAGTACACAAAGGGAAATACCAATAGAACGGGATTCTTTCTGATCCTTTCTCCACCGCACCGTAGTTCAAATCGAGGGCCACGTGTTGTTTGTGGGAATCTGGAAACCAAGTTCCACTGTCAATTCCACACATCCTATTTATCAGCAGAAAATCTGCCGGAAATATTAACATATTTTAGAAAACAGAAAACTGCCACAATAATTAACATATTTTAAACAGCATGTAGTATAAATTAATGTCTTAATTATCGAAGCATTCAACATCTGCCGTAACCGAGCCCTGTTGCTTCTTATTCGCAATGTCACGCGTTTCGTTGGCAGACCGCATACCGCCTGCTCTAAAGTAAAGATTGTTAAATGCTCTAAATAAAGCTTAAAATTTCTATTATGGCTAACTCTTCGAAATACATTAAAAGTTTGTTCCAATATGATGCTTTAAAAAGTCAAATTGATATGCATGTGAGTGAATATTCCTATCCTGCCAGCCTAATTCTGATTTAGTATCCGCCACTGACACGTTCAGTGGTCTGATGGCATCGCTCTTTTAAATCAACAACCACTAATATCCTATCAGGGGTGTCCTTAATGTAGGTTTATCCTTATACTGGACTCACACAGTTGAGCTAGTATTACATAATTTATCTGTGGAAAAAATAAATCTGTCTCACGGTTATGCAACCCGGCAGTTTGGTTCAAACGTGACTGCAGGAATCCTGTAATAAACCAAGTCCTAATCCTGCGCTGGGGTTTATAAACTGTACTGAGATAATGTATTTCTTTATTATGACAGCCTTGTGAATATATATTCCCTTTAACAAATGGTGTTCTTATTTTACCGACGTGAAACCACGTAGTGATGGCTTTATGCATATTAAAAGTTCCCAAAGAACGAAACAGCAGCGAACATAGGTCGACTTGCTCGATAAAGCCTGTCACAGTCACGTAGCAACCGGGCTAGAAACGGGGGGCAATTGCGTCAAAGGATTTTATATATATTTGGCCTGTAAATTTTCTGATAAGTAACGTATTGGCAGCAGAAATGTGTTGTTCCTTTTGAATGTCAATCATGAAATCTTGATACAGAATGATCTAAAAGTCCCTGTGAACGTGTAAAAGTTGCAACTAAATTACGGTTACCACATGGCACGACTGGTTACACGAACGTAGTGGTTAGTCATCTGACACAACGCAAGTTAGGTGAGTGTGTGCACAGGGACTTTTAAAACATCCTGTGTTTACTTTTAATGTTTAATGGGGCTCTGTTTGTTGTTGTTATTATTATAACTGCATATTTCAAACAGTAGTTCCAAGATAGAGTTTAGCAGTGTTAAACAATATTCTTCGTTGCTTTCCTCAATTTCCAAAGTAATTATCGAAGTGTGTTGGTGTAGGACGTAACCGTTTCCTTCCAAAATATTACCTTCTCATCAGAAATGATCGTCTTCTTATCTTAAGCAGTTTAGTCTCTGCAATTGAGACGGTATTGCTAAAAATTTATAATTTAATTTTGAACCATTTCTACTATAACAGCTTCGAAGATTTCTGTCTTCTGGGTTGTTGCGCTGTGTAGTCTGGTAGATGTTAACCAACGTTTCAGAGGTCATACTGCCTCCATCATCAGGGCGATGAGTATGAAGATTTCTGTCTTCTGGGTTGTTGCGCTGTGTAGTCTGGTAGATGTTAACCAACGTTTCAGAGGTCATACTGCCTCCATCATCAGGGCGATGAGTATGAAGATTTCTGTCTTCTGGGTTGTTGCGCTGTGTAGTCTGGTCGATGTTTACCAACGTTTCACAGGTCATACTGCCTCCATCATCAGGGCGATGAGTATGAAGATTTCTGTCTTCTGGGTTGTTGCGCTGTGTAGTCTGGTCGATGTTTACCAACGTTTCAGAGGTCATACTGCCTCCATCATCAGGGCGATGAGTATGAAGATTTCTGTCTTCTGGGTTGTTGCGCTGTGTAGTCTGGTCGATGTTTACCAACGTTTCAGAGGTCATACTGCCTCCGTCATCAGGGCGATGAAGATTTCTGTCTTCTGGGTTGTTGCGCTGTGTAGTCTGGTCGATGTTTACCAACGTTTCAGAGGTCATACTGCCTCCGTCATCAGGGCGATTGAGTATGAAGATTGCTGTCTTCTGGGTTGTTGCGCTGTGTAGTCTGGTAGATATTTACCAACGTTTCAGAGGTCATACTGCCTCCATCATCAGGGGATGAGTATGAAGATTTCTGTCTTCTGGGTTGTTAACGCTGTGTTAGTCTGGTAGATGTTTACCAGACTACACGGCACAATAACCCAGAAGACTGAAATCTTCATACCGCTGTGAAAACCTCAAATCATATATAACAGCTTCCTTCGAACCCCTGAATCACTCGTCATTTATGATTACATGTTCCTGTTCAAATGACGTTTCAAGTTTTCTGGCGTCTAATGTCGGGATACAAGACTTACAGAGGCTGAAGAAGCTTCTCATTAAACAAACACACATCCACTATACCCCTGAAAACCGAGCTGCGTGTAATAACACTCAATGAACCACGTACATATTGATAGATCATCGTTAAATACTTTATTAAAGAAATACTTCAATACCAAAGGGAATTTATAAACTTTCCACAGTCCAACAACAAGCAATGACTGTGTATGGTTTGGAGTTCTGACAGCTGTAAAGATGTCAATGTTGTTCTGGATTTTGAAGCCGCGTGGACTCGAAAGGGGGAAGATTCTTTTGAGTAATTTGCGTTTCTGGGTGTTTCACAGAATGCACTGCTGGATCGTACGATAAATATTGATCTTAAAATGTCCGTTCCAGCAAATCAATAGAATACAACACGACTGGCGTTTATGGAGATGATATCTCCCAGACTTTCGTGTCGAGGTCAAAACTGTGTGTAGCTGGTGGAATGGGTAGTTGGGGGGAGGGGAAGCGGACTTCATAATCCTTAGCATAGACGCATGAAGTGTTCAGATCTCAGAATTTCTATACCAATCCCAGGTATTTTACGTGTCGTTATTTAGCTAGGCAACCAGTTGTTAACCGGGGTAGTTAGTGACTGACCGGAGGCCGGAGTTCGATAATGGCAGGAAGTATTCTGCCCGCCAAAAGTCCACACGGTCTAATGGTCGATTAGTATCGTGGTTCTTATTACATGCACACACGAAAGAACTTAGTAATGTGTATGCTTTGAAAAAAAAAAGTCAAAAATTTTCGCTCTGCATTGGGATTTTAATAATATTTGGTGAAAATTATACTTAATGGAAAAAAAAAGTCAAAAATTTTCGCTCTGCATTGGGATTTTAATAATATTTGGTGAAAATTATACTTAATGCACTGTTTTTACTGCACTATAAACGTTTAAAATCTGAAATATTTATATTATACTAAATGATCACGCAGTGAAACCCAAGTTTCATGAGAACTTCTAATTCTAGCGAAACTCGATAGAAATCACTTTTCGGAACTCCGGCCCAAAACAGTAGACATTCCAACTTTAAAGCTAACATCTTAAAGAAAAATAAGCTCCATTTGTATATTTGTAGAAAATCCTGCGGTGGGCTATTAAATGTCTTGAAACACTGCTGCTTCGTATTCGGAAGGTCCCGGTTTCAAATCTCGTCCTGGAGACTGGCTATTCTGACTGAGGTTTTCGTGGTTTTCCACAATCCCTCCACGCAAATGTCGGGATAGTATTTTTAAATTAGGCCACCATAGCTTCCCAGTTCGTTATTCAATATCATCTTCTAATTCGACGCTATATAGTAAAGCGTCATTAAATAAACTATAAAATTAAACACTTTATTAGGTTTCAAATTGAGTTACTGAGGACAGTACTTCGAAATTCGATCAAAGAACCGGCCATTATTTCGAAGACGTTTTACAAACGTTCACATTCTTTGAAATGTTTTCACCACAACAGAACTGTCTTTTTCTAAATGAAGAGAGGTTGACGGTTTTCGAGAACTAAGTACTGATGGTAGTATTAGAACCCAGGAGAGAGAAATTATCAAAGATCATACTGGGAAACGACAAATGAAAATACAACTTTTGATGGAGATCCTCAAGAACAAGCCCACATAGAAAATGTAAGAACACATTAAAATACATCATAAGACGAATGGGGTATTCACATGTGATCTGGATTGAAGCATTTCTAGTCAGGGTCCAGCGTTGTATTTCAGTGAACATGTCCCACAAAGCAGAGAATCTTTTACCGGCCAAAAAACTATACTTTTACAAATGAGACATGTTTCTGAAATCGAGCTGTACTCCTGTACTGAAACCGTGTTGACTTGCTTAGTTCAGTACAATGGCCAACCCTCGAGTGTTATGCCTCCATTTCATTACCAACCAGACAAGTAAATTGTTGGGTTCGATGGGACGGAGTACTTTTATTTGTACTCCGCAGCTACACTGGAAACGTGCTGCCGCTGTCAGTTGGAAGACGACTCGGTAAACAGTCGTGACTGGCGAAACAGAGGCTGCATGACCAAACCGTCTGAGCATTCATTCATTCGTCATTCATTCATTCACGGAACACCGTGATTTATTTCTTACGTGACGGCTTCTCATTTGGAGGGCCTCCGAACCTCGAAGATCGTCCAAATAAAGGTAAAGAAAGTTGTCCCTGGACGTTTACGAAGTACCACGCCTGCAGATCCCGGCTGTAGATGGTGATGAGTGGTTAGCTTCACGCCCCACCCACTTTACCCCCGAGGAAATAACACCAGTACACAATGGGTAGGAGGCTGAGTGAGCCCCAGGGTCGGTCTGGAAATTGTGGAGCAGAGAAATTTCCAATTCCCTCAGGAATCAAGTCCGATCCTCCAGCCCATAGCCTAACAACTATGTTGATTTGGCTATTTACGATTCAATCAAAACCTCCAAGAAAACACACCCAATTTGAATTACAGACATTGGTACTTTAATGATGTTTCGTAATGATTTTGGTGTTTATTCTGAGAATTAAGATAAAGGCCATTGGTACGTTTGTTCGTGTGCTGAAGCATTACGTCATGAACACGTAAGGAGAAGTGGCGGTTAAGCTCTATTTACTCTCAAACTCGATCTCTGAAGGAGAAGATTTGTCAGCTTCGCGATCAAGCCCCTTTAGCCCGCGGTAAAATGACGTAATAGACTTCTTGGAGGGAACACTGACAAAGGGCTGAACGCTGAGGAGTCTACAGTGTGGCATTCTGGTGTGTTCGCTGAATGACATTGTGCTTTTATGACTGTCAGTCCAGCACACTTTCGTTTATAACGAACTGTGCATTCTTATATTTCCGTCAGTAGAAAAATTCAACACAACTTCACGAAAATTGCGGAACGAAGATGCGTGTTTCACAGAATTAGACGCCTCACGTGTACAAAAAAACAGAAACTATATCCCGCGTGAGGAAAGAACGATTTTGTGGGGACGGACTGGATTGAACTGTCTACGAATACGGTCCAGTGTCGGACTTGTGTAACGAGTGCATTTAGCAGGCATGTTTTCACGGCGGGAAGTCCGAAGATGGTTGTCTAGTGGAAAGTGTCAGGGCTGTAAAGTTTACCAGCGTTTCAGAGGTCCTTGCTGCCTCCATCATCAAGGCGACTCATCGCTCTGATGTTGGTAATCTACCGGACTACACGGCGCTCCAGCCCAGAAGACAGGCATCTTCAGTGCAATTAGCGTTCGGGTCCTACAAAATATTTGACCAAATAAGTAACTATCAGCCTTACAAGGAATATCCTGTACCATAGAGTTAATTAGACCCATGAACAACCATGCAGCTCCTAGGAAACCGTAAGCAGGTAGTTGTGTTAACAGAAAGACTGCACATCCAGCCAGAAGTACAATAGCAGCAAAATATAAATCCTTGAGATCCGTTCAAGTGTCTAGTCGCGCGTTCAATAGGGTTTTAATGAGACACATAAACCAGAGGCCATGTAGCTGTCGAGAAGATCTCTTCCCCTTCAAACTGGCTACTCTTCGGAGTAGCAATTTCATCTGATGACACACACAGTTTAACTGACAATAAAGAACTCACTGGTTTCTATGCAATCAACACATTTGTTGCAGCATTCAAGTAATATTGTGTAGATTTAACGTGCGTCATTCTGTATAATTGAGAGGTAATATATTATCTTCAAAAGCAGCATCAGAAATATTTACGATTACGGTGTGTCTTAATAGAAATAACACTTGGCGCCAGATTAGTGTGAATGAAGATACTGTTAATAATGTAATTAGGCAATTCATTATATCAAGACGTCATGATCACGCCTTGCAAAGTTTTCCCAGTCCACTATCATTTTAGCTGTTTTTTATTCTGCTCTGCACAATATGTCGCTTAAAATAATTGGACGTTCTGCTCTTGGTTTATTTTATGCTCGACAAGATGTGTGCCCCCTTCCCCGCATATCTGAATAATTATAGTTGAATATTAGTAGCTTTTCAATTACGGAAATTATAAGCCTATTTACGTCATCCTGGAAATATAGGCCCAGGAATTTATTTTAACACAGAAAGAAATCTTAAAATACAAGTCAGCATACCAAATGTGAACAAGGATTTTAATTTTATTAATTTGTTTCGACAACTGTAAGGATTCTGTATGCCGCTAAAGCAGAAAAATGTAATGGAAAGAAAACCAAGATTAGATGGAAGAGTAACGCCGGCTGAATTTAGTGCCAGGAAAATGACGTTTAATGTGAGAGCGCGTTAAGTCGAACACTTTTCCCAATAGGACCATTTAAAAATGGGGTTGTACATATTTCGGTAAATTTCGCCGGTAAACATTCGGTTTAGCTGCCTGCTTATAAGTTAACTGTCGTTTAGAGGCCACAGAATTTCAACTGGAAGCACTCGAGGGATGAAGATAAGAGACCTCTACGGGAAGGAAAATGAGTCGGACGTAAATTAAGGGAATGGCTAGAACTAGCACGGCGTGAGGTCCAATGGCGGGATTCTATAGGCCTTTTAATTAACATTTGGGTTCCATAAACTCAGGAAATTTCTTGATCGGCCAAGTAATTATAAAGTTTTTAAGGAAGATTCTGAACTTATGAAGTTATTTTAGTATAAACATGATAAGTAGGCTATTATGTCTAAAGCTGAAAATATCTGAGGTACATCCCGAAATATTTTCAGTTTTATGAAGGTAAATAAACACGTAATTTGTTACAGTATAAAAGTATAAGCGTGTCTTACAAGTCTTGAGTTAAACAAATTTTTGCTCTGAGATGTTTCAACGCTGCGACTGTACGCAGGTTTGAACTTATGTTTACCTAACATCCAGAAACAAGGCCTGACACAATCTCCTTGCTGTGCAGTTACATCAGTGCATTGGAATACAGCACGCCTGTGTTAGTTCCCAATATTTTTCTTTTCATTGCTTCAGCAATCCAAGTTCTGGTGAATGTCACTTATTTTGTTTACACACTCAGACCTTTTAAGCACGCGGGCGGATTTTCTCCACAGCTGCAACAAACTATTAATAATGTGGGACAGAGGGTAATGTTATTCATACTAAGTGACTTGAATGGTATCTCCTGTGACAGTTAAGATTTAATTATGTACACAGTACATCAGCATTTTGGTTCCTATGTTGCTGTTACCAAAAGAAATGCTTTCATTGTGGTGAAGAGCTTGCTTGTCTGCTTCCAAACACATCGTTTGCTCTTTGTACCGAGAGAATAGAAGCACCTCTTAATACCATGACTAACTACACTTTCATGACACGTAGCAGTACAAGAAATGATAATAAACAAAGATAAATCACAAACATATTTAAATTAAAATTATTGAGTTGAAAGATTTGTGGCTGTGACTGTGTTTGCGTAGGAGCAGGCCTGTTCCTCTAAAAGTCAGGATTATATTCTTACAAGGGTCTGCGTAAACATTTTTATTTTCATTTTTATTAATTTTCTTTTTGGTAAATACGGTAAGACGCTACTGGAACAATATCAGCTGGCAATGTATAAACTTAGAAATATGAAAAATAATATTGATAAATGTAAAGACATATATGACAGAATCGGCAAAGAAGGGAACGAAATATGAGAACAGTAACATCCAAATAAAAAAACATAACCATGAATAATTTTAACCAAATTACCATGAAGGATACTATCAATGGTTAATTAGTGTAACGGCAATTTCCTGTAAATGAAGTACATACTTCTGTATTAGTTCTAAGTTTAAAACGTAAAAGCTCTTACGAGAATGATGATCTGTGGAAGATGGGCTAAATGGATGGGAGTAGCAGGGTTATTAATAATTAAAGAGACTGGCCCGCAATTATCTTTTTACATTAGGCTCTATGAATATAAGTTCTACGGAATGAATTCAATAAAAGAAGCTTATCAAATGCACATGAAGTTTTAGGAAGAACTTACGTAGACTACTTTAAACGTTTCTACTGCTTAGGGCTAAAATGAGTCTTAGCAAGAAGTATAAATTACACCCTGGTAATTATACAGGCAAATTGTGAAGGATAAACAGGCACTGAAAGTGATGAACAGTGACTGTAGAAAAATAATTGGAGAGGAGTGGTAATATTTGATGAGAATTTTAATAAATTTAGCCATTACTAAAAAAACCTTTGAAGCCGGAGCTTATCTAAACAATATTTAAATATTCAGTCAGTATCGCAAAGATAACATATCGCTTCACCATAACGAAGATCAACTGGTTAATGCTGATCAAGGATACAATCGCTGTTTGCTTTGAGAATCACAAGAAAATAAAAAATTCACGCTGTGAGAAAATTAATATAAGTCATTTATCATTAAAACGGATTGTACATACAGTTACCAATGGGCTTTAATAGATTACGCGCCAAAGTAATGCATTTAAATGAACATTCTGAAAGATCACAAAGTGGTTGTTCTGAAAGTTTCTTATAACATTTCAAAGTAACTAAGTATGTACTGTTAATTCCACAACAATAATGCGTTTCAGACTCCTTCAGAATGTATTCTGTGAGAGCCTGTCCAACTCCAAACAAAACGCACAACACACACGGAACGTTTCCTTCTTCAAAGTACAGTGTGTAAATAAAGAAGGAAGAATATCTTGCAGTAGTTGGATTGCCCTGACTTCTTACTGGTCTCTGTATTTAGTGATGTCGGCATAATGGAATGGTTTTTAGTGGTTCAAGTATGTGAACTTTTACCACAATATTCACATCATCCCTCCCTTTTTTTTACTTCAATGTACCGGTCACGACAAATGAAGATTCAAGTCATCGAAAGTGAAGTCAATGAATTTTCTCGTTGATCTGCTTCAGAAATCAATATTCCTTCTCTATGTGAATAATTAAATGTCGCCACGACACAGTAATATTAAGCCGTAGGTTCTACTGATGCGAGTTCGAGAGAAACCCAGAATATTTGGAGGGAAAACACTGAAACATACGTCTCGGTATTTTGAGAATTATATGGATTTTCACATTAGCAAGTTGGCGAAACTGTTTGCACATAACCCTTATGCTGGTTACGCCAACTTTACCTGTCACTTCAGCCCGGTTCCTGGGATGTACCTGCATTAATTTCCTGTCTGACATGACCGTTAGCGTAGGCGTACATTTGTGTTACTGTGTGATTCTGAGAAGAAAGCTCCCGCATGGGAGGAGGCCAAGGTTCGGCTTCGGGCTGTTGCGCCATAGAGCCAGTCAGTATGATTCTGTGGCCACTGCCACGAAAATTGTTCTAATTCAGAATAATATAAGAGTAAATATAATTTTTTTGTGTTGGGGAATTTAATTCCTCAACTCTCTATTGCTAAAAATAAAATGTTTCTTTTTTTGTATTTTGCCCGTTTCATGATTCCGAATGTTTGGGTGTTGATAGGATTCGAATGGCTCAGTACAGGGACAGGTGTTGAACTCTTGCTAACACGCGAATCACAATTCGGGTTTCATAAAAATCATGAAATTTCTCGACCAACTGAACGACTACCAGCGTCTGTAATGACTTTCCTCCATGGATTCATTAAATTAATAGTAAGCCAGAGGTAGGTAGACAACGGACTCATGGTCGAGTCTCAGAATTAGTTCCACAAACCTCCTTTTCGCTACTCCAAGTTAACGTTTCCAAATAGGTTAACTCGGGGTGTTGTCCAATATGTAAAATACTTCAGTGACGTTTGACGGCCTCCAAACCATGCCGAAGATGTCACTAATATTTGCACTCACCGTTGAGGTATAGAATGGCGCCTGATCGGCCCCTAGCGCCGGGAAGTACGCGGACATGCCGTCCGTGTAGGGCGCGCTGTACATCGAGAGTGCCGGGATGCCAGCAGCTCCAGCCGCCGCGACCCCAGCACTAGCAAGACGTTGGTAACTCAGCAAGTCGTATTGGCACGAGCAGACAGTCTGCCCCGTCAGCGGGTCCGTGAAGAGGGGTCGTCCTGTATCACAGCATCGGGTGGGACCGGGGACTACGCCATTATTAGGGGGACTGCCCCCCGAACTGAGGGGACTTCGCACCACCGCGGGTTGCGGGCAGCTGCTGGAGACCGCCGTGGTACTACTGCTGCTGCACGCTGTGCCCCCAGGGGGGATGACGGCCGTCGAGGAGGGTGAGGGTGAGCTCTCTGCCGTCGACACCGACAACTGAAATCAAACGTTCCATAAATCGTTGGGCCAATATTGCAGATACGAAACTTAGTTCAAATATCTCTGCTCTTCCCTGTGGTTTCTACACAAGCCTACGGCAAATAAACGTGCTAACACCCAAGTAATAAAAGAAATTCCATTCACAAAACCTGTACGTATAAAACACCCCTTCTAAAACAATATGAATCCTTTTATTTTAGAAATATTTTTACATAACGCGGCGACAAATTACTTTTTACATTGCCACCGATTATAACAAAATTTAGAGAATATTGGCGCGCATAAGGTAGCCAAAAAATTCCTAACCCTATTCATGACGAGTTATATTTAGTAAGAATGTTTTATCTTGTTTGTATGTACTAGTTACCAGTCTAACCATGGCAAGTCAGACACAGCTCTCATTGGTAAAGAACCAAAAATATTTAGAAATGAGAACAATTTCTTCCGCTGACTTTGTTAAACACCATAGTTACATAGAGAAAAATACGCTGCTGTCTATGGACGAGAAATGTCGTTCGTAGCATGCAAGTAGTTGATAAACTAAAGATCAGCATTGTGCGATTTCACGTCAATTTTCTGCGACGCTTGAAACTTCAATGAACAGTGCACTTACGTAAGCGGTGAGATGAGTAATAGGAGCATTTAGTGCACTAACAACAGGGCAGTGATTGTACGCGATTTACCGCTCCGCGCTCCATTGCCGAATTTAATTAGAATGGATCACTGTTTGATAACTGTTAAATGAATCTTGCTGTCCGTTGTTAGCAATAAGTGCGTCTCTGTATATAATGGTTACCAAACTGGTAAATAATATGGACTGATGCTTTCAATGATTATTGCACAGTAGACTGACTTCACTTGTGAGGGGAACACGGGCTACTACAGCCGCTGCAATAGGGAAAGGCTTTTTGTACTGTAGTTTACTCCGTGCGAAATTGATTTCTGATGTTAAGAGACGTCAAAGGGACAAGTAGACCGCAAGTTAAAAAATCTGAATGCTTGCGTTTTCGTGTTCAGCAACAGTCAGCTTGTTGCACAAGCGTTTCAGTGGATTTGCTTTGGTTCTTATTTGTTCCTAGGTCTTTCTAAGGCCGAACCGTAAACCTTCCTTCTCTGGTAGTGCTTTCGCTTTATTCTCATGCAAGTTTCATCACCATCTTCACAAAAACCTGCAGTTGGACTCGTATTCTCAGGCTCTTCACACGTTCACCGTCTATTTCTGTAGTTGTCGTCTTAATATTATCTTCACATTTACGCATATCCCCCATCTTGTAGCCTGTTTAAATCTTTCTGCCGAACGTATGTAATTTTTATTTTTTCACAATTTTTCTGCTTGGATTCCCTTGCCATTCATGAGTGAGTGAGTCGCGCCTAATAACATACAAAAACTAAAAGCTATTTCATGTAGAAGTGTAGACAATTCTGTCCCGACCGTCGTCATATACTAGGAGTGACGAGTGGATCTGAGGTGTCCGCGTTTCTCGTACATTCCGACTGACCTTTCCGGGTCCAGGAACATCTCAGGAGACCGGGTAGCCTAGGTATGGGAGCCAGGGTTTCGATTCCTGTCAGGAGCAAAACTGTGTCGATACTCGCTCAGCTTACTACCCAATGAGTACTCTCTGTAAAACGGCTCCTAACCTCCACTTAGAGCTGAGGTTAAGACTGCGTCCCTCCATACACATTTACCTTTACAGCCGAGTATCACTGTCAGAAGGTTTCCCTTTATTCTTCTCTTACCCCTTCGCCCCTTCAGAACCGATAATCTCACCACACCTCTAACACAGCTTTTCTGATGCTGCTATAGGTACTAAATCTTAACAAAGCTGTCATGGCCCCCTTGATCAGAATTTAATTTATAATTGATGAACGACTAATGTTACACTGATGGCCACGCCCATGATTTCCCTGAACGAGTCACAAGTGCTACCCTCTACATGTATTTCCATTATAATAATTTCTTCAATGCAAATGTGACCGGTGTAACGTCTCTATATTCCTTGTTTCGCAGACACGCCATCTGCACTGTTTTTTATCTACTTTTTTTTAAACCTGGCCTCACTAATGACCTTCCTGTAATATGCGTGCCGATCTTCATATTCGCACTGTTATGAACTTTTTAAAAAATTGTGCTGCTAACCAAATTCCATGCACACACATATCTTTCATACATGCATACAAGAATGCTCGCTATGAAGGGAAATAAGATTGTGAAATTTACAGATGGACTTGTTAGAGACAATAGTATATTCAGTTGTAAATGTGTGTTTACACAGTAAGAGATGAGATTGAAAAATGTAAATTCGTTTAGATATTTCAACGTGTGCTGGCCAAGGGAACCGAATATTTTCAAATGCGGCATTTAGTAAACCAATCCCATGCTACTGCTGAGGCCTGTTGTTTAGAAACACAGGCAACTTGCTGTGTGATTAGAATGTCTTTGGATATAAATTTTCGTATCTGCTTTTGACAAGGTTTAGTTGCATTTAGTGATGTTCTTCCGTGAGACCAAGTAGTATGGACTTCCTCGACATTAAACTTACCGCACATAATCTCCATATTCATGTTCATCAATCAGGAAAATGCTTCACAAAATTAGTAGATACAATCATGAAACATCTTTTACATTCATACATACTTCCAGTGTTTAATTATTGATATAAAACAGAAAACTTAACAAGTTTACATACTTCGTATTCGAAGTATATTGCATTACTTTCAGAAAGAAAAAAAACATGTTGCATATTTTACGAAGGCCTATTAAGTTACTGTAAAAATGTCAGGACCTTATATCAACCCTCTAAAACCCAGTGGTAAAGATTTAACCCACCTGCTTTTGACAGTCAGTAAATTATAAGTCACAAATTAATAAACATTGAAACTATAATAAAAAAAATACTTGTCGAGACGAACTACCAACCTAGCGTTCAACACACAACAGGATGCGTCCCTCAAAACTGTTAATGCAAAAGTTTAAATTACGTGATTTACGTGACTGGACCGTACGTTCACTTCCCTCTACCCTTGCTTCGTATGAAATAGCCTGGCAATGCATCACCGCATTTAAACTTCTTTTTCCTAGGGTCTTGCAGTTTACATCCATTCATAACGCTGCCCTTTCAAGAATAATTTGGTTGTAAATCAGATGAGTGTCAGACTTCTGGTTCGTAACTGCATACTGAACCTCTGGCAGTGCCTAGGAAACTTGTAGCATTGTGGACTACTGCAGAATATCGTGTGCAGGAGTGAAATACTCCAAGTAATTCAGAAAAATGTAAATGAACAACATGGCGGACTTGCGAAGTATTTTAGTGCCACAGCTCTAACTGTGGTGTGAAAAGTTGGAATTTGTGTGTTGTCGCTGCTGTAAATTTAACTAGAAAAGGAATATGGTCTTGTTTTGGGTAAATTCATATTATATATTAAATGACTAACTATAGTACACTGCCTTCTTCGGACGCTTAAAGTCAGTTCGCGTCTTTTATGGAACCAGAATGATCATTTCTTGAACGTGTTGACTGTAGTTCATATGCTTATATCCTTTTTATTAATTACAATTTTTGAATTTCCCTTGTATCTCCAAGTTTACCGAGTGGTCTCTTTCGTTTAGGTTCTCCGACGAAAATTTATATGAATGTCTCTATGCTTCAAGAAAAGATATTTTTCTGGGACACGTCATGTCATGTCATGGCATGGGCTGAATGAAGGTTTGCCAAACTTCTAATGAACCGTGGCCACATATACCTCTTCTTAGCCACTCGTAGTTAGAAATGGCGACGTTTCAGTGAAACTTCACGGCAGTTATTAGAAATGCTACTGCCTTTGTCGCAAACAGATTCACGTGTTACCCTACTCAGCAATGTCCCTTAAAATATTTATTTGTGTCCTATTTGTAATATTTATTCAGTTGAAACAAGTTTTAATTTGGACAATAACTACGTATTTTCCATTGTATATGATGATGCAATATTACTAAAATGTACTCGGGCTTCATGAAACACATTGGCTGGCCGCTGATTGAGAACCCAGCCTACATATGTTCAGTTTTATTTCATTGATTGAGCGTAGACTAGATGTCATGTTTCAAACTAATCTTAATGACAATTTTAATCTATCGTTATTTAAAACAAACCCGTAATCATCTTTGAGCCGTTTCGACCACATGGTTATTACGAACCATATATTTTGTATACCTACTTTTATGTATGAAATAACAAGTTTAGTAATAAATATTTTACTTGAACTTTAAAAAGTCATGATGCATGAATTCTGCCTAATTGTTCCACTTCAAATATAAAGACTTTTGTAATGAAATTACTCAAAAACAAACTCACATTTCCAAAGCATTCCCATGGGAGGAACAAAGGGTCCACTGAGTCATTTAGGGGATGCTCCATACCCTCTAAGCCAAAAGTGTGTCTTCAGTTTCAAATTTATAACAAACTGTGCGCAGGTATAAAAGCATCGAGTTAAGTGAATATCCGCAAACATTAAGATCCTTGTTGCTGTGAAGATTCTTTGGATGATTATTATCCAGCCTGTTCCTACGTCAACAAGTACTCATCGCCACCTTGATTAATGAGACAGCAAGCACCTCTGAAACCTTTGTAAACCTGAAATCAAACTTAGCTTAAAATAGTGTTCAGTGGCTGGTTCTTTTGAAAGCAACAGTGAACCCTGGAATTCCATAAAGTGGGGAAAATTTTCTTTAACAGTTTCTGAAGGACTGTGCTTCATGGGCTAGTAATTATTTAATTCATTCATGCAGCCCACTAACAATAAATAATTTAATTATCATCATCAATGTTGAATTACGGCGGATTTTTTATCTAGAAGCTTTAGAAATGTTGTAAGATTTGTGGTTTTCACAGCGGCGAGTATGAAGATTTCTTTCTTCTGGGTTGTTGCGCTGTGTAGTCTGGTCGATGTTTACCAACGTTTCAGAGGTCATACTGCCTCCGTCATCAGGGCGAGGAAGATTTCTGTCTTCTGGGTTGTTACGCTGTGTAGTCTGGTTGATGTTAACCAACGTTTCAGAGGTCATACTGCCTCCGTCATCAGAGTATGAAGATTTCTGTCTTCTGGGTTGTTGCGCTGTGTAGTCTGGTCGATGTTTACCAACGTTTCAGAGGTCATACTGCCTCCGTCATCAGGGCGATGAGTCTGAAGATTTCTGTCTTCTGGGTTGTTGCGCTGTGTAGTCTGGTCGATGTTAACCAACGTTTCAGAGGTCATACTGCCTCCATCATCAGGGCGATGAGTATGAAGATTTCTGTCTTCTGGGTTGTTGCGCTGTGTAGTCTGGTCGATGTTTACCAACGTTTCGGAGGTCATACTGCCTCCGTCATCAGGGCGATGAAGATTTCTGTCTTCTGGGTTGTTGCGCTGTGTAGTCTGGTGGATGTTAACCAACGTTTCAGAGGTCATACTGCCTCCGAAACGTTCGTAAACATCGACCAGACTACACAGCGCAACAACCCAGAAGGCAGAAATCTTTAGAAATGTTGATTGGGTCTGGATTTTCAGTTATTATCATTCTGAGCCAGTGAGTGTAAAGCAAGGACAATTGTTTTTCACTTAATGCGCAACCAAACTGAACATTTGTTTCTCTTTTCCTTCCTGTTTGGCATTCGTGAGAGACGTTCTGTAGGAGGGCTGACATCCCTTTCGCGCACGACACTACATTACAATGTGTTATGAATTTGTAATATACGGCAGCAGCATGTTAGTTGTAAGTATTTTCGTGACTCGCTTTGTGAATTAGGTAGAGTCGTGTCTGAGGATTACTTGGCTGCCAATAAAGTATCCAGAGCTGAAGGTAACAGCCACTTCCTCCTGCCACCGGCAGAACGGGGCCGGATGAAGGAATTAGGCCTAATCCGAATTACAAATTTAGAACGATATTGCTGCTGCAGCTTTCTTGCATTTAGAGACAATATGAAAGGGTCTGAACCAGCTGTTATGAAATATAAGACCAGCAAGCAGACTTCGGTTTCTACTGCAGTGTGTCTTGTTTTATAAGAACTTTGGTATGGGTTTATATAGCATAGGTAAATTTATTTTTATTTCTTTCATTATTCCTTTCTTTCTCTCATTCTCTCTTCTCTTTTTCTTCCTTCTTAATACAATTTAAACGCATCTTAACATTTTCAAAAGAATTATGACGAATGTGGATCGTTAAACTGATGCGTATTATGGGCATTTTCCTTCGTATTTTAATTTAAAATCTTAACATTTAAAAAACACATCCGCTAAAACCGCACGGCTGACGAACATTTTAGAATTTGACATTATATGGAGGTAATCTTGATCTTTATGCTCTGGTCGCCTTTACCCCATGGTATGGAGGTGCTGTTCCCACTGTGAGAGGTTGCGTGAACTACAAAACGGTTCTTAACATGATACTTTCTCTGAGACATGTCCATAATTTTTGTTTATTCCAGTAATAATTCGTTGTAGTTATTAGCTATCGTGACTATTGTAACTCCATGGTAAACGAGAAATATCCTGCGTTTATAGATCTTGCAGATATGTTACAATGTTGGCAAAAATCCATCATTGAACTCTACTGCAAGTCACGCTTTATTTTTCTAAGGAAAATATCACCATTATCCTCCCTTATACTACTAGGTATATTTTTTTCAGCCGGTCGAAAACTTCCCTGCCATTTATTGCACCCGAACTTCATCATCGAGTTTACAAGAACTAGCCGCTGGGCCACATCCTAGGCCAGATGTGTCCAGCTCATGTCCTAGAACGTCGTTCTACGGTTCCCTTAAGGAATTGTAACTAAAATTCTACATGCGTTTCTTCTTTCACCCATGAGTGCTACATGTTCCACTTACCTCTTCCTCCCTGCTTGGTCACCCTAATAATATTTTGTGCATAATACAAATTACGAAAATCTTCATGCTAAAGTTTTCTTTTTCCCAGTGTTTCCCCGTCCCGTTCAGGACAAAATATTCTTCTCAGTACCCCGTCTTCAAATGTCCTTAAGAGTATGTTCTTCCCTTGGGATAAGTGGCTAGGTTGGTTTTACACCCACACAATTGACAGGTAAAATTGTAGTCCTGCGTGTTTCGATGAGCCTTAGAGCATGAGTAGTACAAAAAGCCGCTTTTGCCCTAAACTTTGAATCCGCCGCATTAAAGTTTCACCCTGCAGTAACGAAAACGTGCCTACTGCACTAAGAAAGGTTGCTTCAAGTTATTTTTGCAGTGGCCTTGGGGTGTTGTTCACTTGTTAATTGATATTTTCTGGTCATTCAGCAACGCCCACAAGAAATGCTGAGGCATGATATAAAATCTCATTTTCACTCCCATGTACTTCTGCCACATTTTGTACGTATTACTTTACTACGCCAGTCTTCAAGAGAAGGTTAACTCAGTTTCGACCGACTTCTACGGTATCATAATTCATACGGTATTGCTATTCATAAAATCATATAAAAAATTAATTACTCTTTCAGCTGCGCTGAGGGTTATGTATTATTAATTTTGTTCCCGTTTATTTTTAAATAAAAAATTGTCTGGACTTTAACACGCAACCCTCCCGACTCTTTTGAATACCCCAGACCCCAGGTGTCTGAACAATAATTAACCTTCCATCCTATTTGATGCAATGTAATTTACAAGTTGACACAGTGTTGTTAAATGCATTGCAAAGGAATGGGGCGTGTGTCCCAAATATCGGCTTTCCGGGTTTTTCAAAATGGCAAAATTTCTTCATAGGCATGCTCCATGTCTGGATTCCTAGGCAATATAGGCAGAGGCAATTCACTCAAAACAGGCCTATATAAAAAATCTCTTCTCAAAAACTTCTTAATTTGTACACACATTATTTTGGAAATTGAAATAAACGACAGAAACAAGGCCAACTGTGCAGTCAGGGAGGTCAACGGCGGTGTTCAGCCTTTCCTTTAAACACGGGCAGCGTTGATCAAGGACAAGTGGAATTTGGACCCCCCTTCTAAAATAAATTACACCCCTCTAGAAACTTAGTAAAATTATGTACTTTTGAGTAAACGTCGGACAGAACATACACCTTAGTTAATTTACTATTCCTCTGTTTGAGCGGAAGTGCCAATCAGCTTCTTATGTATGTGCATTTCGTGAGCTGTTTATCGTTC
Organism: Zootermopsis nevadensis; assembly: GCF_977971745.1. Taxonomy (NCBI): domain Eukaryota; kingdom Metazoa; phylum Arthropoda; class Insecta; order Blattodea; family Termopsidae; genus Zootermopsis; species Zootermopsis nevadensis. The sequence goes on from NW_028259142.1 coordinate 16,168,871, forward strand.
ATTTCTGCATTTAAGAGTGGCCATCATTAACGAGACTGGGCTCGTATCTTGATGCACGTCCAGTTCTTTCAACCAGGGTCAGAGTGTCAGAGAGTCTTGGCACTTTTATTTCCAGAATTATATCCCTGACAGGAACACAGGCGATCGGCCGAAAGTATGTTTGTTTTAATTAACACCAGATAAATAATACTAAAAATTTATTTGTTAGAATGGACCAGATTTTTGAGGTGAAACCCCTCACTTTATTCTAATAAATGAAAGACAAAATTTGGATTGAAAACATTGTTGCCACTTTCTTCTGTTGTTCTCTCATTGTTCTGTCGACATGTAAATAGTGAATAGGCCTATTCCATTTTTGTTGCTGTTCAGTGATTACGTTATTTTATTATTCTTATATTAGTCTTCATCTTCGCATTTTAGATCATTTGCTTTGACTTCCTTTTTAATCGTTTTATTAAATGTGTTTATGAAGATTTTCACAAAGACCAAATGCCCATTCAACCAGCATTAAAATTTCAGTAAGTATATGTACGTTCCACGACTGTAATCTTGAGACTTGCAAGGAATGCAGGAAGTCCGTAGCGTTAAAGGCAGACGCTATCTTTCCCCCTTCCTCCTTCACCCTTCACCCCACTTCCTACCCCGCAAGTCTCAAGATTACAGTCGTGGACTGTACGTATGTATGGGTCATGTTGTAAGTACATCCATGTCACAGTATGTGAAAATGTACAAATCGTTTAAAAATTGCAAATGAGAGCATGGCCAATATCATCAACCCTGCAACACGAAAATATTTCTTCCTTCGTGTCCTTGTTGCAATGAACTGTTCTAATACATGAGGTTCACGACGAATGCTATGCCCGAAGCCGAATTATTTTATGGTGCCTGTTAAATTGTTTTTATAGTTCCTTAATAAACCTTCTGTTTCATTTGAATTTTAGTAGTTCTTAGAAAGACCGCCCCAACTACACTGTTAAGTTAGGTAGCATACATTTCTCATTACGCTTTCAATCCTCTCTTCTTAATAATCGATTTGTGCTATGTTGTACTTGTAGGAAGAGGCCTAGTAACAAGCCGATCCTCATATAGAGTCCTACCAAATGACCGACGGACCCCTTAAACACTTGATCCGGCTTATTCCGAAAGCCTGAGTTAGAAATTAATTTCTGATTGGGACAACTCAAGGAAAAGATATTGATTGCAGACTACAGTAATATTATGTTACGTTTTTAACTTATCGTTTGTGTTCTTTTTCTTCTTCTGTGTGGTCTCCGATACTCTGGATGAACATACTGTCTCCATCTTCAGTCCACACGACGTTACAACCCATAAGAACAACATCGACATTTTTACTTTTGTGTTAGCCTCAGATCTCACCACAAAAGTCCATCATTAATTTTTTGTAAATGTACCATCGCTTTCACACAAAGAAAAAAGTTACGGGATGCATACACAGTTCAGAATTAATTATGAATCGAAACAGGCCTGATGTTCTTATTGTTAATTGCCTGATAGGTTCAACAGGTAAACAAGGAAGCCACAGTGCAGCTTGGGAGCTTTGTAATAAGGGCGTTGAATCCCAGAATTCCTTAGTAAGTGAATATAATGCACAACTGAATAAATTCTGATTTCTCGCGGAATGTCTGGTTCGTCACACCGTGTCTGGCAGCGAGCGAGCGAGCGAGCGAGAGAATTAATCAGTCAGTCAGGTACGTGGTTTTTGAGTAAATCTCAATGAGTGCATCAGTCACTACCTAAGTACTTATTAATCCAGTCAATTAACGTCTTTAGCGAGTCCGTAAATTACTTATGAGTAGTCGATTTTGTCCTCGCAACTTTTTTTCGCTTTAAATGACACGGTGCGACACTTCACGAATGACAAAGCTTAAATTTAGAGATCTGTTGCTGTTTCCCGGTCCCTGTCCCTCTTTCACAGCTGACACCGGCTCCAATAACAACATTGTTTCTTTTGACTAAAACGACCGCTTTTGTTATAATTTGCGCAGTTAAATAGACCACTCATTTATTCTATCCTAGTTTCATTCGTGATTTATTCACTCAACCAATCAATAAGTCTGTTAGTCATTTAGTCGGGTGACTACTTAGTTTCTTGATTTGAGACAAAATATTTGAACGTCATACGTTTGTAATGCTTTCCGCTTCTGTAACCAACACGTTTGTTTGTGCGTTCTCAAACAAAAGTTCCAGAAATATGCCTACTAACTTTGTCCAGTCTGCCTTGTCAGCACGTAAAAAATCGGGAACTGATAAAAGGATTTTCATGATTGCTTAATATCGGCGAGTCTTACTAAAATTTGTTTGTTTATTCCAATTTTGATTGAAATCGAACAATAACGGACACCTATTTGCGTTTCTGGAGGTGAAATAGCCAGGATGGGGAATTACCTAGCTGCCTTGTTAATCACGGTTACTTTGGTTACCTTGTTAGCGCGGTCACCATGGTTACCTGAGAACCTCGAGTCACCCACACACATCACACGTCATTAGCGCCATTCGCAAACATCAAGGGTCAATTTCTGTTCAACGCACAGAATTGTTACGCTACGCGTACGTTTCCTAACTTTTCTTAAACCATTATCGTTTGAGTGTTTGCAGAAAGTTCTTTTAGTTGAACTATGTATGAAAGCAGAGATGTTCGTAAACGTGACGGATTAAGATTTTCTGAAAGACTGTCTCATGTCAGGTCACAAGTTAAGCAACATATATTCGGGCTGATTGGAGCTACATTATATTCCACTTTCATTCGCGGATTGGACACCTGCTAGTGTGACAAACAGAGATAACGTGTATACCTGGTGCAAATTTTGCGGTGTGATGGACCTGTAATCCGCACAGGCCACGCCACGCCCAGGTACAAGAAAGCCACTTTCAGGCATGGCCAAACAAGTGGTATGAGGCGGAGAGTTTGAAAAACGAAATTACTTTAATTCATATCCAGCTAATGCGCTGATTGTTTCGCCTTCAGCAGGTACTTGTTCGAATGTCGTCCACGGAAATTCCTATCTCACGATTTTCATAGGTCTATATCACTCAGCACCACCCCCCCCCCCCCCCCGGACAGAAACTCTCAAATGACTTTCTCTTGTATACCCAAAAATTTAGCTGTTTAAGGAAATAATCAGTGTTTGTTCTTAGTCATAAAGACACTCGTGAATATACGCTAGAGCAAATTGCTGGCATTGTATATCAATCAGGCAGTTAATATCTCACGAATGGGCCAATGTGCGTAACCTGTGTGTTTGGGGGAGAGGCAGGGGGAGACATACGCACAAGCAAACATTTCAGGTTTCCGTAACTGCGGTTACAAATGTATTGGTGACAGGATCATACTGTTCTGTACTGAATATCGTTAATCCATCAGATCCAAGCACGGTAGATGGAAGCTAAATAACTTGGCGATGACAAACATATTAAACTTAATTGTTTTAGAATTTTCCGATTTGTGCTGCATAAGTGATAAAAATTAAAACTAAAAATAAAATATCTAAAAGACGGTAGGCCTGTTCGTGAGCCTGTCTGACAAAGACTGCTATTGATATACAGATACGTTAGCCACTTTTATATACCTGTCTTGTGTTACATTAAACATTTCAGACCCAATACGTCAGGAATATACACATTTTTAAAAAGAGAATTTTTGTAAGTAGTAAGCCTCATTGACATAAGAATACTGAAACCTTGCATCGCTTTTGTTTTACAACCTTATGTTGTAAATAATCACAAAAACTTCCTAACTTCCGGCGACTTGTCTGTTCCGGAGAAGCAGATTTATGTATCTTCTATTTACATTTCGTCACATACACCCGTTAGTTACTTATACAGACACGAGTGTGATTGAAGGTAGGAGCGTGGTGCAGTGTGGTAGAGGTTACCAGTGTTTCAGAGGTCCTTGCTGCCTCCAACATCAGGACGATACTTGTGCTAGACTACAAGGCGCTACAGACCACAAGACGCCATCTTCGTACTCACAGCACTGAGAACGTCATATTCTTCGAGTATGTTTGATACGAAAGCTTGAAATGAGTACACCCCATTTCCTCAAGTGCGTAACATCTTCCTTTCAGATTCTCGACGAATTTTTTTAAACATATATTTCTCCCTTGCGTGCTGCATGTTCCGTCCTGATCTTTTCCTTGATTTTTGAACTGATGGGAAGTGTAAGTTACGAAGTTTCCCATTGCGGTATTCAACCTCCTACACTTGACTGCGTCTTCCTGTTATCTCCTTTCTCAGAAGTCCTAATATTATCCACGGGATTTATACTTTCAGTCATTTTTCCCGTTACGATCATAAACCCGCTGACAATTCGGTTGAAACTTTTTCATGAAGCGACGTATTATATTTTTAACACACAAACAGGTTTTCGTACAAACATTCCGGATATGTTTGAAACTACAGAATGTGTAGTTCCTATATGCTGCACAATTGTTAACAGTAAATTTTTTAAACAGTTTGCAATGTTTATTCATCGCGTACATTTCAGATACTTTAAAACGTATTTCTCAATTTATTCGAGAGTGTTGTCGGGAATGTACAACACCAAGACTAACCTATAATCACACAATCAAGCAATGAAACAACCCACAAAAAAGTTAGTAAATAACAGAGTTGGTTGCTGCATGCTACTACAATTACAGCGGCGGGACTTTCCGTGTTTGTCAGGCTGTTATAAGGAAGAGCTTCTTAGTCTCAATTACGTAGTTTTACATGAAAATTGGCCACCGCTGCCTCAGTCTAACTATAGCCTGTACAGTCGAGAAGGCACGCACATGCATGCCAACGACAGCATGGCGCGTGCTCAGTGGAGAACTGAATACAGGACAGATTCTAAAACCAACTGAATATTATGTCGGACATATTCCACTGTCCGAGGCATAATTAATACACATTGCATTTCGAAAATTAACTCCAAAGCCTTCTTCAGGTGACTGTTACACTAACTATGTTTTTTTAATTACTCATAATGACAGCCGTTAGGATCAATCACGGGACCTTCTGAATAACAAGCTATTACTGCAACCACAAAACTACGGAGGTTGTCCATCGAAGTCCTTTTTCAGGGCCAACCGTTAACACAAATCTTTAGAAAATCATAAGATTCTAACCACAACGAATTAACTTCATAAAGCCAAATAATAACTACGTGTCTCGCCAGCTTAAGCGATCAATAACTCTCTATTTTGTACTCAGGGGTCTCGAAAGATTCTAGCCGTAAAAACAGCTATCAACTCCTTGAACGGCGTTAACAATCTGATCCTTCTAATGGTGAAGTGTTGTGTTTTATTTGAGGTACGGATAGAATTCTTAAATATTATTCAGATGAGTCTCGGCTTCAAAGGTTTTAAAGGTTATTCATCTACAGGTCTACATGGTTTGAACAGAATTCATAAATCATTTAATGATGTACAAGTAGTCATAGGTCTACATTTGTCCACATACATTTCGTCAAAGAGGTCTTCATTAAAACTGTTAGGTTGAGTTAATTTTAGTACATATCAGTCAGATATTACTGGAACTTCATATAAAGCCGAAATGCTGCATTTACCTCAACAAGTATTTACCGTACATCATGACCGGGACACAGGCCTCAAGAGTGGAGCGTTCATGTAAACCGTGTAAGAACGGGTAACTCTTAAAAACGAAAAACACAGGAGCACTGATCACATAAAATGCATCGTTAGCCAGGTCTATCTTGGCCCTTAATAGAACAAATACAAATAAATGGATTAAGAAACACCACTTTTGTTTTAAACATTTCTCAATATGGCACGGAATTGTAATTTAATTAAGAACAAGAACGATAATTTTATTTAAATATAAAATTAATTAGTAAAAGCATATCAGATTGAATGCATTTCGCATGGTGGAATCTGTGTGGGGTCTTCTTTCCCATCGAGATGACTTCAGAACAAACAAAACTGATATGAAATCGATGATACAACTGTCTACGAGTTTACAAAGTCACTAGGGTGAAAGTAGAACGCGAGAGACCGACAGTATTCGCTACTGAGCTCAGTGAACTTTATACTGAACATTTATTTGTAGGTATAATTTAAATTTTTATGTAAGTCATAAGCTATGACATTTTGTATCATATTCCACAGTTTTCAATTCCTGAAGGCTCTGGATCTACGTTTCAGCCTGACCCGGCAAATAATTATCATTACCCGTGACAGTACCTGTTAATAATCTCATTCGGCACAAGTAATTTTTAATTACTCTTTGAATTTAAGTTCACTAAAACGTTTAAAATAACGAGGCACATCATTAGATTTCGAAGAACCGCAACATGGCAGTATTTTCCACAAGTAAAGTTATAAATAAAGGTCTCCTCAAATTAATGTAATAAAAGACACAACGACAAACCGTAATTAATAATATAACTGGCTGGTCAGTGGCTAGGGAAGATTCTAATCGCGTCAAAACATTTCCTGTTGTGCTGTGAGGGGAACAAGTTTTCGTGTCTGATCTCCCAAACACAAACCTCTCGTCGTACAGGGCCTACGTGTAGTACTGGACATGCAGTTTAGCATTTAAAACGCAACCCAGCAGCAATCACACACTCCGGTACATAAATTAAAACTTACGCAGGTTCACCCCCGTGCAATGTTCTCTCCCAGTCACTCAAGTCAAGGTCACTTTTGTTGCTAGGCCGCTGCTCGCGAAAGTTGCGCAGGTGCGAACATGTGTTACGAGCAGAATTCGTGCTCGTTTGTGAAGCATTTACGTAGCAATGCGTGTCCTGGCAAGAAAATAACGTAAAAGACAATACGCCGACTGGTAACATTATTTTGGGGTCGGGTGTTTTCTCTGAGCACCCATTTCATGTGTAATGAAGATTAACTAATTCATATGTTGTGCCTACTAGAGGGAAACACTCATGGGACAAAATCTTCAGATACAAGATTAACTGTAAAAGAGGTAAATTAGACCAAAATTATACATGACAGTTGAAGTACAACTACGTATTACAGTTTTCAACCTTTATAATTTAGCAATGCGTAACTTGAAGATTTCTGTCTTCTGGGTTATTGCGCTGTGTAGTCTGGTCGATGTTAACCAACGTTTCAGAGGTCATACTGCCTCCGTCATCAGGGCCTGATGACGGAGGCAGTATGACCTCTGAAACGTTGGTTAACATCGACCAGACTACACAGCGCAACAACCCAGAAGACAGAAATCTTCATATTCATCGCCCTGATGATGGAGGCAGTATGACCTCTGAAACGTTGGTTAACATCGACCAGACTACACAGCGCAATAACCCAGAAGACAGAAATCTTCATATTCACCGCTGTGAGAACCTCAAGTCTTACAATGCGTAACTTGATTTAATCCGATTCAGCCAAAATAGTTCTCTCTGATTATATAATTCTTCTAATTCTCAAGAATGACAACACATTCATTTTCTACCTGAACCAGTTACTACGACCGAAGAAATGCTACGCTGCTTATAGTTTAATTCTGATTAAATAAATTTGAAATCGCATCTTTACCTGGAACAGCCTGTATGCAAACACATGTGAACCACTACGAGCTGGATGAACGAAGTTCGATTCCCGACAGGGGCAGGGACATATTTTTCCTCAGCAAGTTCAAGCTAGTTGAACCATTTTTCTACCCAGTGAGTACCTGAGATAAAGCGGCCTGAGCCGGAAGCTGATCACTGGCGTCCGTGTACTACCAACGATAAGAATGCGTGTTTCCCTCTAACATGGCGTGGTGCTTAATTAAGCACGGGAACAACTTTATCCTTTCTATGGTTCTGTTCGTCTAGAAGTATCACACATCGCCTCTGGTTCTATTTAATTTTTCGCGTCATATCTTGCCCATTCCCTGTCTTTGCGTTCGTGAAAAAGGCCTTCGATAATTCTGTGATAATATTTTCTTCTTGTTAGAATACTATAAACCCGAGTCCTTTGGTAATAATTTCCACTCGGTGTTTTGCGTGTACGAGAACAGGTCTCTTATCGGTAGACCGTATAATAACACATTCAGAGGCCCGTATGAAACGCAACTTAACATTGCTTTTCTCACGGCCAACCTGACGAAAAAATGTAATGGGAGTCCATTTCATAATTAAACATGCAGTTGCCCTGTACGAAGGAAAACGTTTAAAATATGTGAGTAAGGGGGCCTGCAAATGTTTTCGTAAACGATCAAAATGCTGGTTAGTACTGAACAGGTTAGTGTAGGCCAGCTGGTAACACGCTAAGCCTATGATTTTAAGACCACGGTATTCTCTTTCTGTTGTTAATTTCCGTTCGTTTGTATAAAATGCTTATAGTGGTGGTTTGTACTGTTCAAAAAGTTCTGTTAGCAAGGACAAATAAAAGTGCTAAGGCGGCGGCAGCGGCTAGCTGTACATACGGAATATCTGAGAAATGCTTTAAAATTTTGGTTAGAAAACAAAAAAGAGACCATTTGGGAGATCTAGACGTAGATGAATTAAATTAAAATTAATCTTTATGGAATATTATCATGTCATGCATAAGACGAATAATGAAACATCGGCGGACAGAGTTATCTTTTGCACTGTAGACACTAAACATGATCTCCTAGCAACTATGCTGTAACAGAGAAAACGAGAATGCACAAAACGATTTTAAACAGACCCTAGTCGCAGAGCACTGCCAATAAATATGTATATGACGCAGTCATATATTGTGCCTTTACAGGGCAGACTAATGTACGTATAATTTTTTTTAAAATTCCGTATCACATATCTGTAAAATTTCTGAAACTGTACACATTTTCGTAATAGCTGTCTGACAGTTTACGTTTATAAACATTGTGCTCTTTAAAATGTTTGTTCTTATAACAAGCTTCTGCTTTCTAAAACTACTTTTTACAACATTTACAACACCAACCTAATTCCTTTATGTTTTATCTGTCTAATATAAACACTCAAAATTCTTACTTACATAAACTCGAACACAAAAAAATTCTAATAGGCCTAATTTTAATACGTAAGAATATTAATGATCAAGAAGTTAAATTCCGTCACAATACCTGTGATAACCATTAAGTACGAGGCTAAAAATTAGTCCCCACATTCCCTCATGACGTCATCTTTTACCATAGAATAAACTTTATTTTCACTTTGAAGCCTTACGTGTTAGTCTGTCGAAAAATTCTCTGTTAGCAGGTTTGTAGGCGTAGACGTAAATTCTATAGTTTATAGATAAGCCTGTTGAGAGGTAGTGGGAATTTCTTTCGACATTGACCTTCTAAAGCTCCAAATAAATCCATAACCGAAGATCCAGTACTGAGCGAGTTACCTCGTGCGTGGCCGGGAAAAGGTTAATGAGGGTCTTTGTAAACCGAACTACCACGGCATCAGTTTCGGTTGCTACGTGCGACTGGAGGGAAGCCGGTCCTCAGGCGACAGCCTTCACTTGTTTGTTGAACATTCGACACGCATCTGCAGAAGTAAACGCTGTTTGTTCCCGCAGCTGTCGCAAAATTCCAATTAAAACACGGAATGTGACAGAAGGAAATACAGTAAAGGAAAAAAGCCAAGAAAGTATTAAAAAAATTAAATTTCCAATGACTAGGTAAGCATGCTAATTAGGGTAGACTCTCCGATAAAACATGATTTTAATTGCTAGAGAATACAAAACGTGAAACGAAAGAAACATGCATGTCAGATCGAGATAGGGATCCTTCAGAGCTTAAAAATGGCGACCGCGCAACTGCTGTTGCCCCACACATTTATAAGCAGGTAATAAAACTCAGAAAAAAATTCACCAGCTGAAAGAAGGCAGTGCCTCTGTATGGAAGTGGATGCAGAGAATTGTCTCCTTAGTACTTCACGGTCATTTCTTGCTTTGAGTTAGCTTATGATCATTACTTTTATCATTGTTTCTTCATTTACATAATCTTATTCTGCGATTGTCGCCGTGTTGAGTTCAAAGCAGACGCATTGAGAGGGAAATCTGTATTTGTTTTTTGATGAAAGAATGGTCTCATAAACACACACACTGAAAAAGCCTACTTGACTGGAAACAAAAATATCCCTTATCAATTATTTATTTTAATCCGTCTGATCACAATATAATTTTATTTAAAATTTCTTATAATTAAGATAATAAAATATCATTCATGTTCCTTATCGATTTGATCGATTTACATTTCGGAACATTTACACAACATGTTTCAGTTTTTATAAACCCATCATCAGGTGTAAAATATATCTAAGAGCTTAAAACTCAATTATGATTTCTGTAGTTTTTTGGTGGTTTCATTACATTTGTTTTTCCATATTTGGGCGAAGGTGTTGTTTTTCTTAAATGTTATTAGATGTACATATCAGTCAAAGATGTAGGAGTGAGTGTCCCGATATGTCCAGAAGTACTAGTGTCTTCGAATAGGTGTGGGTCAATCGATAAGGAACATGAATGATATTTTATTATCTTAATTATAAGAAATTTTAAATAAAATTATATTGTGATCAGACGGATTAAAATAAATAATTGATATATATTCACAATATGACGCAATTACACTATCTTAAAAATATCCCTGTCGATATATGCTCATATCGATAATATGTCATTAAAATCTATATATTTTTACCGGAATAATATTTATCCTTTTTGTGCCATCTTCCTTCTCTAACTCTTAGCTATGAGATTTAGAGCCGATAATTCAGCCGTCTGTTTTCGCCTGTTCCCTGCACCAAATATCCATCTCGTCCTGTATGTCTGTAGCGCCTTCAAATACAGCCTGTTCTCAAGCCGAAGTATTTCCTTATTGTCTCCTTCTTAATATTAGTGAATATTCATCCACTGTCGCGTCTGTTTATCATTTGTCACTGTTAGCTCATCTCCATGTAGAGCTATCGTATTTTACCATTGATTTAACCAGTATTTTGTTTAATATCAATAACAGGCCTTTAGACCTAATCCTAAGCTTTGTTCTGCAATATTTTAAACAAAAATAAATTTTAAATATAGCTCCACAAATGTTTCAATTTCCTTTCGTTTTAAACGAGTTTATTACTAGAACCAGATTCCTGTAGCCTCATTTGTCACTGGTTTCTGAACTTACGAAAGAACATGGTTTGACATAGTTTGGGAGTCTCTGAGGACAGTGTGTTCGTAAGATTATTTTGAAATAAGAGACAGGAAGTGTAGCAACAAGATGACGCGAAATGCCTAATAAGGAGCTTCATAATTTGTATACTTGGACACCTTGGGAGCGGATAACGGCGGCCTCCGGGCTAGATCTGCGCGGTTTGGTCCTTATATTCTGGCATCCGCTTTTTCGGTAATCCTGGGGTCTCGGGTTCGATTCCCGGCGGTGCCCGAATTTATAACTTGTATTGGGCAAGGCCGTGGTCTAGGCAACACGGAGTTTTCCTCCGTGGCATCCCAACAATTACTCCATTCACACACAGAAGAAGGCAATGGCAAACCACTTCTGGATCATCTGCCAAGAACGTATATGAACAGGTCCCAGTCCGAGAAAAGGATGGAAGGATCCTGTTCATATGGACCTGTCGTCAGACAGAACACTGAATAAATAAATAAATAACGTTTTGTTTCCACCATAAATTTTATTACAAAGAAAATCTGCATTTTCCAACATTCTACCGAAAGTTCAGAGCAAGTTTATTCTCTGTTTGCTTTTGGCACACGTGATACCACGCGGATAAAGCATTCATTACACCCACAAAACAATTTCACTCCCGACAACAGACACAAAACTGCTATATCAAGCAGCGAAGGGACGTATGCAACACGGGCCAATTCTCCATTGCTGGCAGAATAAAAAAAAAACATGAGGCCACTTAGTCAGATTCAGATTTTTTCGTCCTCTGCAAGCAAATCGCAGTGTTTTCAACTCGAGACATCATTCCTGAATCTCTGTTTACCATCACCCTGGCACATCTCGAATAACGCAAGGGACTGGCACAACGTCGTTGAATAGAATGAATTACTACAAAAGATTGTGATATAATCAAAAGTTGCTTGAAATGGAAATGGACGGAAGTGAGTCACCGCAACGTGTTGCTGTACTCCCCCTCCCCTCACGTGACGTCTCGTACGAGTAACGGACGAAACAATGTGCCCTTGCATCCAACCACAAGCAGTGGGTGACGTGTTGCAGTTCTTCATCTGAACTGCGTTCCAAACAGCGAGACGATCAGCTGTGCTGGCAAGTGCATCGCCACGCGAAATCTCAGGAAACCACATTAAATGAAGACTCGGTGCTTCCCACGGTGACTGAAGGCAGTTTTGTACAACAAAATTATACGTATGGTTAGGCGGGCGTTAGTAACGTAATTCGTGGAGGAATATTCAAGTTATAAATAACTCCTGGGGCCTGGGAATATAAAAGGCAATGTTGTTCCTATGCGGTAGCAGAGTTCTTACGCTTTCTTGGACTCAGTAGGCGAGTTTCCGGCCGGTGGTCCCTGGTACCCAATGGATAGGGGGCTGGGTGGGCCCCAAAGTCGATCTGGATGCACGAGCAGAAAGAAAACTGTGCAAAGGAAGTTGCACGCAGAAACTCTGTTGTAGATGGTAGGAATGACCGACCAGAAATTAGGTTAGGGCAAGTACGTGTTGATTTTCCGTGTGTCTTGGTTTCTTATTCGAGTCGGTCTGTACCTCATTTGTGATTGGAGTATATATTTTGGTATTCTAACAGTGTGGCAAATCTACTTCTTCGAAAGCATGCGATCAGTCCAAGAGTCTGTCAAAAATGTCTTCGTAGTTTGTATCGCGGTGCAACTAATTCAGATTTTTTCTCACTTGTGGTTTAATCGTCGTTTTAGACTTACTTCTGCTAGAATGAGAAACCTCAAAATTTACTTTTAGGTTGTTTCACTTTCGTTTGATAATAAACATCTGACAAATAGCAGACCTACTATAAAGTAACGAGTCTTTGGATTTCACAAAAGATTCGCATAAAGCACGAATAGGCGATTGAAAAAGGAATGAAGGTTCACGGTTACGTTATTGATATTATATTGAAGTGAGGCTAGAGTTAAAAAATGTTATTAACATTTAATCGGTTGAAATTAAATTTGTAACAAGTTCCAGTCGCTGTACCAAATTAAAGAAAATTACAAATAAAAAATTAAAGTATTAATTTGGTGAAATAGTATAGCTGCGTCATATTGTGATATTAATTAAAATAATAATTATATTTGTTTTACAACAAACTTATAAACAAAACATCTGCCTAAACGACAATAACATTTTTCTTAATAACCCCATTTTTAATGCACTCCAGTACCTTGACCCCAACCCTGACAAACCACCTTTCACCCACTTACACCGCAGTCAATAACGAACCTCGTTCCGAGATGGTAACACTTCTGGGTCTCTCCTCTGAACACATCTGAACCGATTGCTATTTCATATATGGTATGTTTATTTGCTATTATTTATTATTTTAGTTCATTTTGTTTTCTATATTCAATCGTACTTCATTAATGTTTTCGAATCTTTTACTTCACAGACTGGTATAAACATCAATAACACCACCTCAACAATAATGTTATATTAATAATATCTAGACACAACTTCCATAAAATATACTGAGAAAGATGATAAAATTATAAAATTGTAAAAACTATAAATAACTGTAATTTGAGTTTAAACGTTTATAATTTACACCTGATGACGGTTTGATAAACGAAACGAAACATGTTGTGAATGTTCCGATGTAAATCGAATGCTCGATATGGAACATAAGATGATATTTTAATCATTTTAATTATCTTATCTTACTATTTTATTGTGATTTGACGGTAAAACAAATATAATAATTAAAGAATTAATTTGGTCTATTAGGCCCTACAGAACGAAATGGTTGACCGATTTAAGTAGAATAAACAGTAAGACTCCCAGAATTTTCACTTCATTGCAGATCGAAGTGAGATCAAAGTGACATAGAGGGAGACACTTCAAGAATAAGATAATTAAAAATGTTGTTGTGGAGAACTCGCTTGAGCATAATACATGGAAGGCAGGAGAAACACCTCTAGCCGTAACACCGCCACATTCGGTGCGTAAAACGTAATGCGATAATATCTTCTCAGGAGACCAGCCTTGTTAATTCGGAGCAGAAGTCCAACGTTTCAAAGACGCTCCGTCTCCATCATCAGGGAATATGAATTGACGTGACTGGTCGTCCGAGAAGATTTTATCATATTTGGTCGCCGCGAAAGCTTTAAGTTTATTACTCTGAAGTAAACTTACAGACATAAACAGGAATCGCCACTTGGTCAATAAATGTGAAAGTGAAAGCTGGAAGTTAGGGACGCGCGGAGTCTTCAGAGCCACTTAAGAGCAGTTGCACCATCGACGTAGTTCTTTTCAGGGAGCCTTCTGCAGTAACGACCAGAAATAAAGCACAAGGCAGGATTTGCGACGTTTTGCTGGACGACTTTTAACCCACGGAACATTTGAGCGTTTCTCGACATTTTCGAAGTGACAGCATACAAAAACAGAATTCTTTATCACCGGACACGCCAAATAACGTAGAATCATGTTGTAAACTTGTGTGACGAAAATCAATAATATCTTCTAATAATTCCCAAAATCCCTGAAAGTATTACGACGGCAACGTCGTAACAACACACACGTTCATAATTATTATCAGGACAAAACTCCCCAACAGCAAAAGATCACCAACTACCTAAGCTATTCACAGACATTGCTTATTATAGCTTATTATGTACAGGGTGGGTGAGAAGTAAGTAGGCATATTATAAAACCTATAGCGATTATTTAATGCCTACTTACTTCCCACCCACCCTGTACATAGACGTTCATATTATTCTTCGCGCTGTCACGCTTTTCATTTTTAAAAGTTAAACATTTTAATTAATTTCAAGGAGGAGAGTCCTGGGTCTTGGAGACACTATGTTCTTCCTAAATGTCTGAATACAAGCAGAAGTCTACAAGGTGCAATAACTGAGAATGTCGCGATATTCTTACTATTTGTTGCTTTGATCTAAAACTTTATACTCTACATAAGAAACACGAAGGAAACTTCATAATTCTGAGCTTTGTGAACTGTACTCTTTGCCAGATATTTGAATGATACCGTATCAATCGAGAGAATGAAAAATGCATGCTGAATTTTGTTTGGGATATTCCCGAGGAACAGACCACTTGGAAGGCCATGAAGTAAATGGGAGGATAATATTAAAATTGATCTTGGCGGGATTTGATTACTGGATTGAGCTGTTTCTGGATTAGGTCTAATGCTGAACTTTGAGAACGCGGTTACATAAATGTAGTAAATTTGTTGACTACCTGAATGATTATAACTGCCCAATAGAACTCATAGGGTTCATTGATTGTGGATGTTCAAGAGAATTCTCGTCTTTAGGGGCGTATATACTCTTATTTGCCGTGTCGGCGATGAGTTAGCGCTCGACTCATTGTTTCCTTATCAACAAAACTGGAACCATTTTACGTATCCGCTTTGCTTGTTTATCTCCTGTCAATACTGGCATTATCACGGCCACTTCGACTGTGAGTGGCGGCGTCTTTTGGTTGTAGACATCTCTGTTTGTTATGACATGGAACTCCTAGACGATTTCTGAAAGGTGACCGACATTTATGTTGGCTGTAGTTTTTCATAATTTGCACAGACATCCTAAGCCTGCGAATTAGCGGATTTCATGGTACAGTTTATTCCTCGGTAAGTTTAAAGCTGATCAATAAATGCTTTCATTTCACGGGACACGAAGGTTCATTACAGTGTTCACAAAATCTTGCCACTGAGCCACTTGGATTTCATGAACAACTTCATAACCCATTACTCCAACATAAAATTGAATATTATCTTTTGTGTTGACAGCTAGGGCTGGCAAGTTGTTTGAGGTAACTTCGACTGAAGCTTTGAATGCATTTCTTTCTCGCATGCGTACTGTTTGTCCTACCAATCTCATCCTGGTCTATATGAATATCTTAGTATGCCTAACAATTGATTAGGTGAAGAGCAGTCTACAAATTATTAAGTTCATCAATATGCTACTTTCTCATTTCTCCTTTTTCTTACGTTCAAATACGCCCCTCAGATATATTTTCAGATTCTCTCAATGTATGTCCCATCGCGCTAAATTTTACACCCATACACAACACCAGGCAATACTATAGTTTTTGTATTTTATCCTTCGGACACTGGAAGGTAAAATATTCTGAATTTAATGGCAGCATTTTGTGTAGTGTTTCAATCTTAGAAGGAGATCCTCTATTTATTTCGGTTCTGGCCGTCTGGCGCTAACAAGTACGAGAAATAACGTTGCGTGTTATGCATTTACTAGCATTCTGCTACCAGAGTTACAGCTCGAATCAAATGGTTTAATGCATCCAAACATTTACCGTGTATTATAAAACGCAAGGTTTTCGTATTTGGTACAGACAATGAACTATGACATTTCATTGTTCATGAGGCATGCTAGTCAATGATCGTAGTTTGTGCTTTGTATTCGAAAGGACACTGGATCGATTCTCGTGATGCGTAACCTAACCACATTACAACTGAATAGCATTCAGCGTGCTCATGAATGACTGGGAATAACGAAACGGCGAATTGACGTAAGCACGAAAACTGTTTACACCCATTGAGGAAATAGAGACAGGGAGAGAGAGAGAGACAGGAATTAGAAGAGAAGAGAGACAGGAATTAGAAGAGAAGAGACAGGAATTAGAAGAGAAGAAAGACAGGAATTAGAAGAGAGACAGGAATTAGAAGAGAAGAGACAGGAATTAGAAGAGAGACAGGAATTAGAAGAGAAGAGACAGGAATTAGAAGAGAAGAAAGACAGGAATTAGAAGAGAGACAGGAATTAGAAGAGAAGAGACAGGAATTAGAAGAGAGACAGGAATTAGAAGAGAAGAGACAGGAATTAGAAGAGAAGAAAGACAGGAATTAGAAGAGAGACAGGAATTAGAAGAGAAGAGACAGGAATTAGAAGAGAAGAAAGACAGGAATTAGAAGAGGAGACAGGGAGAGAGAGAGACAGGAATTAGAAGAGACGAGAGACAGGAATTAGAAGAGAAGAAAGACAGGAATTAGAGGAGAAGAAAGACAGGAATTAGAGGAGAAGAGAGACAGGAATTAGAAGAGAAGAAAGACAGGAATTAGAAGAGAAGAAAGACAGGAATTAGAAGAGAAGAAAGACAGGAATTAGAGGAGAAGAGAGACAGGAATTAGAAGAGAAGAAAGACAGGAATTAGAAGAGACAGGGAGACAGGAATTAGAAGAGAAGAAAGACAGGAATTAGAAGATTAGACAGGGGGAGAGAGACAGGAATTAGAAGAGGAGACAGGGAGAGAGAGAGGAGAGAGACAGGAATTAGAAGAGAAGAAAGAGAAATGCAGGACAGGCTAGAAGGAAAATATAAAGAAGAAAATAAAGGGACAAAGGACGACAGACAGAGAAGGAGACGAATGAATGAAAGAAACATAGACAAAGGTATAAATAAAGACGAAAGAAGAGAGAAAGGTAGAAATAAAGAAGGGACTCAAGATATATAGAAAGCAAAACGAGACAAGAGAATACGAGCATTCGTATAATGGAGGAACCGCATATTCTTACAGAAAGAAGTAATAGGCTACTAAATGTTCCGATTTATCACGTAAGTAAAACACGTAGGGTATTCTTAGCAGTGAGAAGTACACTCAGTATTCCGACAAGTCTATACAAATATGTTAAGGCACGTAGGCTAATGTAATGGGTCTTACGGGTTCATAAAGTCAACAAATTCTTTTACTTAATTTATTTAATGAAACACCAGGAGTATCCTCAGCTCTACTACAGAAGAAAGCGCGTTCGCTGGAGGACTTTCTTCTATTGGCTCATACTACGAACAACTTCTACTTTTTGTCCACAATTTAGGAGTTACTAGAGAAAATTCTCTCGAACACAAGTTTATAATCGTAAAGGACAACAGTAATGCAAATGTCAATCTTTGTAAACACAGGTTTCAGTAACGATCTCTACTGAATATGGAAATTTACCACATTAATTGTATAATTAACCGGAAATTCCGTGCAAGAGAAATCGACATACGCCTGCCTTGTTTAAAAGCGTTTTAGGAAGTAACTGTTCCTACAGATTATTTATACCGGGTCTACAATTTATGAGGCTGCGGTCGTGCTTGCATTGCGTGGTCGGCCGGCGCTCTGTTGATGTGGGCGGGAGTTGTGCGCGTTCTTCCGGTGGGTGACCGGCGAATCAGTTTCAGTGCCGCTAGTAACAGCGGACTACGAATATTTCTCGTCACTAATACATGTTATTACATTAATTGTTCTTACCTTAAATCACAGACTGCATTGCGGAACAAGCCAGAAGACAATCGTCTTCACACTCTCCCCGTGAGAAACTGAAGTCTAACGTCATTGTCATCGTTCGCCGAATTATCCTCAAATACTAATTTGAATTTTATGATTTTAGTGATAAAAATGGTAATGATGTAAACAGTTTTGTTATCAGGGATAAGTTAGTCTCTAAAGAGAATGGCGATTACATTGCAGTCATGCTCAGAAACCGTTCTCTTTGACCCCAGGGGTCCAGGAACTTGGACAAACTATTCTGTAATTTGCCAGGGATTACTGAGGAACGCCACGAAGAACCACAGACAGGATAGCCGGTATCCGGGCCTATATTCGAAACCGGGACGTTCTGAATGCGAAGCAGGAATGCTAATCACTCGGCTGTAACTTTTGGTACATGGAGCTTCATACACTCCACACACCTTCATGGCACAGTTGTTTTAATGATGAGTGTGATTACAATAATAATATTAAAAATAATTTACAGTAATAACTGTTGCTACAGGTCTATACGATCAGTCAAAGAATGCACGGCTTCATTCTAAGGTCTTGTGGATTCGCTACCTGTTTTCCAGGACCCTCATTGCGAAAGAAGTTAGACATGTTTAACTTCGTACAGCTACTACAGAGGCCGCAAGGGTTTTTTTGGTTTATTCTTTGTTGCGAAATAGAGCCGTGAGCAAACTTGAATTTTTGCTAATAGTCCATTATCTTTCTGGTGCTAATATTTTATATTTAGAAAATCTGGTAATATTTTAAAAAGTGTATCTTAACTCTGTCGGTATCCTTGGCAGAAAATTTACGAGTCCACTAATGACAGCATGCCGATAATTTGTTAACTTTCTAATTCGTGTACTCGCTTGAAGTTGTAACGTAGAAACTTAGGAAGTTAAACATGAAAACGCGAGTGCTAACTGCCTTTTATACTTGTAAGGAATTACAAATATGATAATTATTTGTGTAGGTACGAAAAAAAATATGGAATGAACTTTTATTAATTCTTCCTTTAAAAACGTACTGTATTTCTTCGCCTTTCCCCGAGATCTACGTTTAAATAAATGTAAGCAAAAGTTTCAAAACATCGTCAGACTATTTTCAACAACTTTGTTTTTAGATTTTTACTTTGTGACACACTTCTTTTCTTTGCCTAGTCCACATCCGGTCCATTTTCTTTGTTGGGCTAAAAAATAATTTTGCTACTGTGTATGGTGTTCACATTCACCGGTAACAGATAACGTCATCAGCATATTAAAATACTGCCACACGGAACACAGGCGCTGCGTACGTTGTGAAGAACGCAGTAGGCTCAAAAAGGATGCAGTTCAGATATTCGGTTGATCTTCTTGAATGTTTGAAGAACGCTGTATCAAATCTAGTTCACTATTTAATTTTAGGTAGAGTTACAAAACAATTGTTCTTCAGACACAAGCCATAAAAAGTTTATAAATAAATTTGACAGAAAATGTCGATTCATGCTGTGCCAGACATGTCAAGAGAGATAGGGTCTAAGCCGGTGAACACTGACTTCTAAATACGGTAACTTTTTCCTTCAGAAAATTAAATTTTTGAGGATAATACCCTCGTCCTGCAAATTTAATTTTGGTGTATTATAACCAAATTCTTTTCTCTTAAAAATTGAATTCAATTGTTTGTTTTAGTGATCGTGCAGAGCTTTCAAGTCAAAATTCATCAAAGTTTTATTCAAAGATGTAGTTTCTACTTCCAAAAAACAACACTTCTCCATATAAAAGTTCAGTTGGTTTATGCAGTTGAAGTAAATAGTCACTATATATGCTTTGATGATCATATGAAATCCGTAAATAAACGCTGTTGACTTACTCGTTTTCAAAACGTTGGCCTAGTTGCCTTCATTTAGTATAGTCTCACATTGAAAGCTAAATAACAATTTTTTAAGTAATATGGAACATGAACTTTCATTACTTAATCTCTTATGGAATCTAGTGGCACGTACTTCAGTTAGGTACCAGCAGGGTGTAGCCCCCTAGAGAGTTACTGGTAACACTCGAAGTATGAGACGGTACGGATGTCTTACATTTCACAGAAGGAACTTCATTCATGTGTGACATATTTCCTCCTACGCCACGTAGGATTTAATGTTGCACTCTTATTCGTATTACGCGATTTTCGTAGTTTCCTGTACGCTGTTTATTGAAACATTTTGAAGAAAGCTAATTAAAACTTCACAGATGACTTATGATTATAGTCCGAAACGACTGAAAGTGATGAATAAACCAAACACGATGTTTCTCACCCTGAATTCCTCTTAATGAAATGTTTGTTTTAAGATACGCCTCTCATAACAATAACCATATGAAATAAGTTTGTCACAATGGAAGAGACTAAAACGGTCTTTTAGACACTTCATTTTACATCACATCGAAGATCAGAAAACCTTCCCGACAACACACTTTCTGAATTAAGAGTAATTACTTTCAATTTCAATATTACAGGCCCATATTTACTCCCAGAAGCAGACATCTAAATAATATGTAATAATTCAGTCCGTACCTCAAAGAAAACAGAACACTTAACCAGTAGAAAGATCAGTTGGTCAGCGCTGTTCAGAGAAGCAACCCCTGTTTACGATGAAGGTCAAACGATCATACACACAAAAACAAAACGCGAATGTACCGAGTGTTGAATGCAAGTGTGACACAACGTTTGATGCGTAAATAAACTGGATTATTATTAAATCAGGCGAAAAGAATGATTTCTTACTCACTTCTGTTACGAAATTCGACTGATACAATCTAAATAATTTGATGTAGGCCTATGTTTTCGGTATTATTTCCATGCCAGTGAACATTTCCCTACATAAACACATGAAGCCTACTACGGATTTCACTGCCGTTTTAAACAGGCCTATTAATTTCTACGTGGTCCTTTTAGTCCGTATTTTCTATTCGTTCATGTCAGAATATTATGCTATTAAGACACTATTTTCTTCGATATTAAATTTTTAAGAAGTGCAATTTTCATATTTTCAGAGTGCCAGTGAACTACAGACCTTGAGCGGTGTTTAGAAATTTATTCAGCATATTTTAAAATGCTCATAGATCGCTAATTAGCCTACAGTCCACATCTTCACTCATTCATCACAAATTATTTGTATGCAGCATTAATTGTAAAATATAAATATGTGGAAAATTTGGAACGTTTTTGTGATAGTTATAGAACGATTTTCAAAATAGCCGACAAATTTACAGCTATATAATCAACGGATTATTTGCATTTCAAGAACTTGATGCACGTTACATAAATAACTGGTGTTCTTATGTCGTCGAACATAACCCCCGCGTCTGTCACAACGACACAGTAACCGAAGCGCAGAAAATCTGTGCTTTTACTCCTAGAAGACGAACGAGATGCTTAGTCAGTATTTAATATCGACTTACGTGTTATTTAATTTACTAAAAATATCCCCTACTTGCCACATTTCATAAAAGTCAATTTTTCTGTGGGCCTGTAACTGGACAATAATTCTGGATTAACCAGGCACTGAATTGAATCCTGTCTTCTATATTAAATTAATCGGATTCCACACAAAATATTCCCGTGTACCACTTAAGTAATATTTTCTATGGCTAGGATACTGGATTGGTAATCGAGCCAGTATGATTCTTTCCACAGTCTATTTAAAACCGTCTCGCTTGAACGTATGCTATGTTTTCACCAAACTTACGACTGTATTGAAATTAGTTATAAGGAAGAAGGCCCTTTAAATCGTTAGGATTTAGGGTTATTGAATAAATTTGGATTCCACTAAAAATTCTTTCTCGTGCCAAAACTTCCACTGCAATATTAGCATTGTCAATTACTCAAGACAATTGCCAGGGTAATAATTCAGATGTAAGCTGATTAATGTCCTAGCATATTAATGATCTCTCAGGTAGGGTCACAAAAGCTGCTGACACTGTGGGAGTACAGTGACTTACCTGAACCGTAGGAGATCCTCGAAAGCCAAACTGGGCCATGTTGCGGGGGGGCTCTCCCTCCGCGACCGCCCGATGCGTGAATTGGCGTGGGATCTCAAAAACAAGTTGATGCACACATACATACACACGCACGCACACACAGACCGGTCTGTCAGTCTTCGCCTGGCTTCTTCATGTTGGTCACTGCACACTCACTAAAACCGATGTTTATCCTGTCTGTCCCTCCGACCCCACCATTTTCCCCATGACAGTCATTCTAGTATAACTTAGCGGTTCCTTAGTTTACTCACCAAGATTATCGGAACATATATTCTTAAAAAATATCTTGTCCACACTGCAATATTATCCTATTATCGGCTTAGTTTTAAGTATCCAGAATAAAATATTTTAAGTCAGTGTTACCACAAAATATCTGCGGGTTAATAAACTCGTTGACACTCGACAGATTCCATTTTACACCTGGACTGAGGCTGCAACTCTGAAACATGTTTGGCCGCTTCAGAAATTTATTTGGTCGAACTCCACAGCGTGTCAGCTTAATGAGATGTGGGCACTACACGCAACACGACTTTTTAGTGCTTTGTGGGCTGTAATTATTATTCTTCGGCAAAACACGTGGCTCACGTATGATTCACATGTGGCTAGGGTTAGGCCTAGCAGTACTACGGGAGTTCAGCCACCCCCTCCACACCCCCTGCTGCTCCCGGAACCAACCGGGAAACAGACCGGATTGCATTCACAACTGCACCGACACACTGCACTGTCTTGAAACACTAGGCGTGCCAATTATTTTTTATAATTGACGCGAAGAAGCGGGCACGCAGCCTCGACGGAGCTGCGGCACTTTTCTTTCGTTGTGCTGCTGAAGGCTGGCTTGTTGGTGGTGGTGATTTTTCCGTGGGTGGGTGGGTACGGTAGCACTGTGGTGGGGGGGACTCCAAACACAAGTCGTCACTCTTTGTGGCCTCATGCAACGACGTCGCTCGTCGCCGTGGCGTTGTTCCCCCCAAGCTACCAGTTGTGATATAATAACACCGGCGGTTAGCCCGAGGGGACCCACACGGGAGGGGGGTAAAAAAACTCGATTTTTGTTAGAATCCCAAAGTTTTGCTTTTGAGTACGATAGCTGGAGGAGAGATGATTAAAAAATGGGGGAGGAACAGATTTTTTTCCCCCTTTCGGTTCGACTGTTCTAGTCAGTTGTATGTTATATAGTTTGTTTCCACACCTCTTCACGCCCCCCTCCTCGGCCTCAATACACACACACACGCACGCACACACGAAACTTCACAAGCCTCCCCTTATTTCCCCTCCACCGCGCTAACGCCCGTCTCTTAGCTTATCCACATATACTAGGCTAGACGGCGGCAGCGGACAGTATTAGAGAGCCGTTAGAGGTTCAGAGGTTCAGGCCTCACCTCCTCTTCACTTGCCGTTGAGTCGCGCGGACGTTCTCCCGTAAACAGGCCTGATCCGTGGGCGAGAAAAATTCCGATTCCCCGGACCGTGTCGTCGGCACAACACGAGAAGTTTTTCGCAACTACTTTTTGATTCTGCTAAAGCAATTGAACTCTTTTTACGTCCAGCCGAGACTCCACGAGCGCAGTAGCAGGGAGAAGGGGGGGGGGGTTTCGAAAAGGGTGGAATCTTACAGGACTCGGAAACAAAAAAAATAAAGAAAGATTTTTGTGAGACCCTTCGTTCAGTGGTGTCGCTTCGCGTTTGTAAAAGTAAACCGTTGGGAGGGGAGTGCTAGGCCCGGGGCACAGAGCGGAGTGGAGGGGAGAAACACCGGCGCGCTTGTTCGTTTCCTTCGCCGCTGAGATCACTTTTCTTTCTTTCTTTCTTTCTTTCCTGCCACCCTCCTGGGAGCATCTCAAGAAACTCTCTTTCTCTGTCTCACGTTTATGCTACTACGTTTAGTCAGGACCATATTTCCCCTCCAGCAAATCCTCAACAATTCCAGCTTTCACCCCCTCCTTGCCCCTACTTCTTTTCAGTATTCCCCCTCTTTTTTCCCCTCTTTTCCCGACCTCGGCGTCAAAGCCGAAAGGCAGTCTCGTGATAGGTTACATGATAGCATCTCGCCCCGCCTCCTCGCGCCGGGAGACCCACATCTCGTCCAATCGTGTTACTTGATACACACCATGATAGATCGGTTATAGTACAGCTGCTACTATCCCCCCCTCCTTGTCCGACATACCCCTCCCGCACCTTCAATAATACCCACAATATAAATCCTCCCTTCCACCCCTTGCGCGCTCAAATGGCGGCCTTCGTCGTCACACTAACTTTCGCGACATCTCTCCCTTGCCGACAGTTCGTTTACAATTCCCCCCCTCCCTGTACCGTTCTTTCACGGTTCTTGCTGGCCGTCAGGACTTTACAAGGGAACAATGAGTTAAGTCGGGAGCAAGATCCCAGGGCTTGGGGACAAAGCAGTGGACTGGTCGATCGATATGACACGATTTGGCGCCTGCTTGAAGGGAAACTGTCACAACATGCAGTCGTCGGGAACGGGAAACGCCGTGCCCAGCGTTCCGCTGGCACAGCGCAGTCAGTAAAGCGATTGGCTGCGGGATCGATGCCCGCTGTTCTCTCCTCGACAGGGGCACAGATTTTTACCTTTAGTTTAGGTTGGACCAACTCTGGTTCCCACTCGACCTCTTTGTTCGTTACCAGGCGTACTGTGTGGACTCCATCCTCGGCGGTAAAGCGGCCCCCGGCTGGATCGTCCGAATGCGTAGAACTTTACCACGATTCCTAGGAAGCGTCTGCGTGGCGCGGAGGTGAGGGAACCCAACTCTCTTTGGTTCGTATGGACAGACAGAAATTAAGTAACTGAGTCACAGACCGAACAAGCGTCAAGAATCCTGTGTGATCTGAGATTTCATTTCTTATGACGTCGAGGATGAAGATGGCTGTCTTCCGGTATTCTGGTAGCCTGCTGATGGAGGCACTAAGTACCTCTGAAACGTCGGTCAGTTTCTACCAGACTACGCGGCACAACATACGGAAACCACCTGCAATTTTATTTTAGTGCCAAATAGGTTTACTTTCCAGAAAATAGTCTGAAACCGTCACACTCTCCTGCCTGTATGCTTCGTAGTCAGAAGACAATGTTCAAATCTGTAGCTTTCTTATGAGTAGGCCTACTCGATTGATTGTTTAGGGTTAAAGTAGTTAATATAACGTATATTCTATGCAGAGACCGCAGGCTGTTATTGAACAAAATGCAGATTTGTAGGGACCATTTATTGTTTAAATTAAATTAATCTTGCCTATAAAATATTAGGCATAACAAAGTTATCAAATATATATTATTTAAATCTTGTCCGTCTAATCACAATAAATTCTTATTAAATATTAAAATATTACAATA
Organism: Zootermopsis nevadensis; assembly: GCF_977971745.1. Classification (NCBI taxonomy): domain Eukaryota; kingdom Metazoa; phylum Arthropoda; class Insecta; order Blattodea; family Termopsidae; genus Zootermopsis; species Zootermopsis nevadensis. Next base: position 16,194,538 of record NW_028259142.1, read on the forward strand.
ATTAACATTTAAAATATTAAATGATGTTCTTTATCGAAATATTCGATTTACATTAGATGGTCTAATGTAAATCGAATATTTCGATAAAGAACATCATTTAATATTTTAAATATTTTAAATGTTAATTATTGTAATATTTTAATATTTAATAAGAATTTATTGTGATTAGACGGACAAGATTTAAATAATATATATTTATTATATCACAATATGACGCAACTTTACCATCTCATGAAAAGTTATCAAAACTTGTGGAACTAGGAAGTTAATTATTAATAAAATAGATATGATTTAGTGTTTCAGAAAAAGTAGGCTAAATCTTTTGAGTCAGTTATAGACTCATACAATACAATACAATAAAACATGCAGTAAATATCTTGCCAATCACCAGGCTACTGAAACTATGGTATTGGTTTTTCAGCCCTATTTATTTCAAGAGGTTTGAACTGCGTTAAAATTCGATAAAGACTTTTTAGTTAGGCTGTAACCTATTCAGCCCTTACTGTGTTAATATTAGGTTGGATTTTTCACTGCGATCACAATTTAGATTGGTCTTCTGGTACAGGACAGCAAGGTTTTTGGAGGAACATGCTGCCTTTACTTTTGTATACACTAAAGATGTAGGCAGCAGATTTCTCCGAAACACTGATAACGGCTTGCGTTTCTACACGGTGACATAACCCAGAAGGCCACAGTCTGAATTTTCTTACTTAGTTCGCGTACCACTCAACATTGGCTCGCGTGCCATAGGTTGAGAAATGTTGACCTAGAGGCTACAAAATTCTGTGAGCCTCTTCAACCAAGGACAGGCCTATCTTTTAATATTAGGCCTAAATCAATATTCTGTGTCTTAGACTCCACAGTGTTTTATGTAGCCTGAGTTAACTTATAAACCTTCCATGCTTTGTAAGACTTGAGGTTCTCACAGCGGTGAGTATGAAGATTTCCGTCTTCTGGGTTGTTGCGCTGTGTAGTCTGGTCTATGATTACCAGCGTTTCGGAGGTCATACTGCCTCCGTCATCAGGGCGATGAAGATTTCTGTCTTCTGGGTTGTTGCGCTGTGTAGTCTGGTCGATGAATCGCCCTGATGACGGAGGCAGTATGACCTCTGAAACGTTGGTTAACATCGACCAGACTACACAGCGCAACAACCCTGAAGACGGAAATCTTCCATGCTTCTTTCTTGATTGGCTGAGTCCTTGATTATTTAACGACGACGTTTTAGCTAAGGTTATGCCCAAATAGGTTAGCCTATAGGCTTATTGTTAGATGTTTCGGTGTGCAGAATATATATAGGCCAATTAGGCCTATTTTATACAAAAGGCCAAGGCGTCTGAGGTTGTATTAACGTTTTCCCGTTGTCGCTGTTAATTCGCCTAAGGTTGGTTCGCTGATCTTTTGTCTTTATAAGGAATTATTGAATAATATAACAATACACTGGTTGCAAAATTTCGGAACACGAGAAACGTTCAAGAGCTCATCGAGAGATAAGACAGCTGAAATTTTTATTTTCTAAGTTTAAAATTAAAAAAAAAAAACTCGGCAATCGAAATGAGGACAGAATAACTCTGGTCAAAGTAAGGAAGGAGACACGGGTTCAGTTACCGAACAGTCCATTCGAAGACTCGCTTTCCCAACAAAGAGTGATGTGGACTACAATCGCGTCATTGGTAAACCCCCACGTAGGTTATTTAATGTTGCTGATTCAGCTGCAGAATTTATAAATATAAAGAGTAGATGAGATGGAAAGGTGATCATGAATCTGGAGTGCTTATAAAATGATTTTGAAACGGTTAGTCCTGAGGCGTGTAGATTAGAGAGGCACAAGACTAGCGTCCATCCGTAGGGACTGAAGAAATCCACTTAAGAGTTCACAATAGCCGTTATCATGGCCAGAATTGTATCAGGTTACTTAAGAAATGCAAGCATTTGGAGCTAAACCGATCTGCTCGGCAAACCTTACCTATCCAATTACACGTCGCTGGTAAAATTCGTTAGATCTGTCTGGAGTTACCTCTGTGTCCAAGCACCACATACGCGTTTTATGAGAGTGGGGGTAAAATAGACTGTCTATAGCCGTTTCTTCTGAATCACTTTGTGGCATTTACAGTCGCCACGGTGGCGAGGGTGAAAGTATTATTCCGCGTTGTTGGGCAGACTACTCTGGTAACTGTTTAACGACGTTTCGGAGGTTGTTGCTGCATTCATGATGGTAATGATGATGGAGGCATCACGTACCTATGGAACGTCAGTAAACAATCAGGAACCCAGAAGATAGCCATATGACGTAAAAAAACTTGTATTAACTGATAAGAGACGAGATGCCAGCTTTGACTCTGGACTTCGCTTCGAAAGCCGATTGGCCTGCGACGAGGCACGCGCAGAATGCCAGGAAAAAAGGAAGAAAGATCAGACAGCGTTTGCCGATTCTGTTAACGGCTTCCTCCAGCCGCCCGGAGTTATCTAAATTTTTAACTGGTCCCTAGATGGCAGCATCAGACTCCATTTTGATAAGCTCCGGACTCAAAAAGAGGCAGAAAATTCGAAAAGAGATGGAGTGAAATTTAGGGTGGGGTGGGGGAGGAGAGGAGAAAGGGAGTGTGGAGCCCCACTCCGTGGTGAATGGGAAGTGTTTGGGAAATGATTTCACGGCGGGGTGAAGCGTCTGGGGATGCTGCAGGACTTTAACTGCTCGCTTCCCCCCTTCGTCTCTCTGGCTCTTCGCTCTGCCTTGATGCTGTGTTGATGAAACAGTCCGCAGGGGGGAGGGAGGGGTTGACAGCTTGTAGTACGTGACGTCGCCGATGGAGGTCCCCACTGCTCAGTAATGAAAGAAAAATGTGTGATGAGAAATTAAAGAGTGGGGGCACAACCGCGCGAAAGCCGTTTTAATGTTTGTTGCAGAATTCGCTGTTGTACCTTGCAGAGGCGATGATGGTAGCTGGTTTAATAATTTGCTGATACTGCTCCTACGAGTGGTGCTTGTGATTCGGTTTTCGGACAGTACAAGATCGCACATGCCTTCAGACCGCGCTAAATCATATTTTTCACGCGCCAAAGCAATCTGTTATTTCTATCCTGAAAATGACCCACTAACAAGCGAAACATGTAGTAGAGAAACAGAATGCTGATCGTGTCAAAGAATGGATTAACATTTTTTGTAACTTCTCCGAAGGTTGGAAATAGGCTTACCTGCCTTTTTTCGCTATCATTCAAGTGACATGGAGCTCTTAAAGCGATCCTTCGATACAGAGTAGTGTAACAAATACGTGGGATCTAAGGACAACGGTTTTTTGTTCTCGGTTGTGACGCCGTGCAGACTGTCAGGAGGATAAAAACGTCAGCCTTGAAGATGGAGCCAGTTTGTTACTCCGAAACGTTCGTATCTTTCTGTGAATCTATATGGCGTTATAACCCAGAAAAACAACATCGTTATATTCATTGCCGTGAGAACTCCATATCTCAGCATCGAGATTTAGGCCGGTCTTCTTTTGAAGAATACCGGCTAGGTTGCTGTAAACAGCCCGGAGGCCGTCTGCGTCAGATGGGAGCCCGGAATAGCCTCATCGTACTGGTATCAGGCGCCCGGAACACTGTTTTTTAAATTTGTGTCTGTAGTTTATAGACTTTGATTACTGATTCTCGATACCAATCATACTTGGGTTTCAATTAGTAGTAACTCATAACCCGGTTGTCGGACTTCGCTTATCGAGGGAAATTGTAAGAGTAAGAGGCCTCCGTTGTCATTTAGAAACTAATTAACTCTTTAAAGCTCAATAGTAACTTGTTCTACTATCCGATTTAACTTTTATTAACTCAGCGTTCTTCGAACAGTGTAAAGTTCAAAATAAATAGCGATTATTTTCTGAAATAGCATGAACTAATAGATCTCTCTAATAGAGACATGGTAGAAACTGTTTTTCTTAAATGTTATTTACATGGACTTAGTGTTTCCTACGATTAAATACAGCCTCTGCTTTAACATGGTCACTGATGCGAACAGATTTTCAAGATTTCTGCTGTGTTCAAGAAAATTAACATGATAATCCCGATGAAATGAAGAGTTTAAATCGAAAAATGTTGTTACCATGAAGTTATCTTCCTCCGTCTCTCTGTCTCCTATCTAAAAACATAAAGATTGAAATAGTAACTGTACTGTTAGCTCCTGTGCGTTGATTTATATAAGCCGAGTGTGAAACTTGGTCACTTATCCATAGGGAAGGACGTAGTTTGAGGCTGTTCGTAAACAGGTTTTTGCTGAATTGACTGTTTAGACCTAAGAGAGAGGCTGAAGAAAACTAGGTAAGAAGCAGGAGTATTTAACTCTTTGCCAAATAGGCTCAGACGCCTATATTTCAGGCAAAATTAGAGTTTGATTGTCTGCACTGGATTGAAATTACTCCGAATAGTGATCGATTATCGTGTTTTAAAAAAAAATCTCCCTGATCCGTGATAGTTAATTAGTTAGTTAAGTGGTAAGTAGAGGAAGTCGGAGGCAAGTTGTGTTGAACGCGACTGGAGCCAATCATGCACTCATCGTCCTGAGTGGAAGTCTCACCTCCAAGTTTCGTGATTAATGTCATGAAGATTGATTAGGTGTCAGATGACATGCCCCAAAGTTTCTCAAGAGCTCGCTCGCTTTCATTAACCCCCCCCCCCTCTCTTTGCTTGTGTATCGAACAGACAACAAGAAACATCAAAGAACTTTCAAAGGAATACTTGACAAATAATCTTCATGTCTCAACCCTTTGAAGTAGGCTACTTTCAGGAGAATCTGTACATCGGGTAAATTGTAATTTGCCTTAGATATTTCGCAGTCCCGTCGCCTCGCGGTTACTATGCTCGAATCTACAGAATCGAACCCATATTTTAGTACTGACTTTGACTAAGCAGTGCCGAATTTTCCAGCTAGAATTGTCTAAAACACTGGAATTTTAATAAAATACGGCGACTAGCCTGGTAACCATTAGCCAGTGTATTGATTTATTGACTGTCTAACAGACAAGCCTATTTAATGACTCACTACCGAACCAACTTCCAGCCACTCAACATACTAACTAATTGTCGCTGACTTCTTACAGACGGGTTTGCGCCCGAGTCAGTCCGGGTGGGATTTGCGGAATACGAAGTGACACTGGGACAGGTTTTCCCCTGTCATTATCATTTCACCGCCGCCCCATATTCACTCACGTGTCACCACTTCCCCCAAAGGCATCCTGAACAGTATAATCGATTTTTACGAAATACGGTAGGAATGCCAAGTAAGTGTAGGCCACCACTACGTAAGTGTTACTAATAGCGTATTATTTTTTAATCGTACTTCCGAAGCGCGTTAATTAAACTTGTTTGAATTTTTTTTAATATTCCTGTTTTTTCTGTTATTCATTCTCCATTGCATATGTGATTTTTTCTGCTGGCTACGAAATGTACCAAGTATTTAACAATTAATATTTACAAAGTACTTAATTCTACAAGGCCTATAAACTAATTATGTAGGCCTGTGAAATATGCTAAATTGATTTTGTATAAATTACAGATAGGCTAGTCATTAAGTAGTGGAATTATGAAAATCAGAAGTGAGGCCACGAAATAGATATATATTTTTGTTATGTTTAAGCTGCGTGAGTGTAAGATGTTCTTTGGAATGAATGCACTGACAGCAGGTCTATGTGAGTTTATTCTGCTAGGTATACGCGAATATGTTTTGGTCCTATGTGGCCTATATGAGCCTGTTGTTGTTCTTTCTGCTGCTGCTGTTATAAGATTTTCCGTGACAAGTCGCCTGTGATATGCTGGACATTCCCTTGTGTTCGAAAGAATTTAAGACGGACACTAAATCGTGTAGTGCAGCTATAATTTGGGCTAAAGGGCCTTGAAGGTGTTGTAACTGTAAGCCAGAGATTCTGGTGGCCTTTTAGAGAGTCTGACACATCGTAAAGCCTCAGTCAGCCGGCGCCTGTAGCCCACACGCACACAATGGACCCAGTTTAATAGTTTTATTTGTACCGGTCGAAGTCGAATCCCGCACGCGTTCAAGCCTCAGTTCCGCAAAATATGTCACAAGAACGAGCTTACCAAAACGAAAGACGGGAAATCCTTTCTCCGTGTTTTATCAAGACATGATAACTGAAATAAAATTCATTGTCCAGCATTTTAAATTCCCGTTACGTGTATGAAACAGAAATTCATAGTAAGCCTGTGTGTAAACTGCATTTTAAAGTGCTCTGTGCTTTAAGTCTTTAGTACGGAATGTTCATTGGAATTTGATGGTTATTCATTTCTCTCTTCTCTGGAATCTGAAGTTTCGTTGCCATCATATGAAAAGTCGTCGCTACCCTGTCCTGAGCCAAATTCTCATCTCGTCATGTTAAGTGGGTCCCTTGTCATCATAGTACACCTGGTCCTCATACTGCGGATGGAGAAGAACGCCTGCGTATATGGTGGATAACTAAGAATAGGTCTATTTCGCATTATCAGCCGCAAACAGCTGACAAAGGGCTGTCCTGCAGGTTCGTGATTAAAAATGAGCGTGCTGCGGATTGTCACAAAGGGCCACTGGTTTGATGGACCTATGGTTCTCGTAAAAGACGGGGACATTCTTGACTGGCTGAGAGACTGTTTGTTTCTCAATAAGCACTCTGTTCGCTGGAGTTAATTTCTGCCTAGCAGGCATATCAAGTTCCATAGAATAGAATCATTGTTTAGAAGTCTGCAAGTCGATAAATTTCCCCGTCTTTTATGGAATCCGAAATCGATTACTATGGTTACACTTTACGCCTTATTTCCCTGAACAGAATGTATATATAAAATTGTTTAATTTACTGTAATTTCTCAAGGCCTGCAGTAAAATGTTGGTGTATTTTACGTGTGTTTATATTCGTGATATTATAGAAAGTATCGACATACACGAATTTCATCGTGTATGATGGCTTGCTGCACAGTAGGCCTACATAAAAGGGGTTGTTAAATGCGTGTTTGTTTTGTGTAACTGTGTAATATGTTGCCTTGAGCAAATGGCTGTCGTGTTAGGCGGCAAAGGGACCGCACGCTAATCTTTGTGTCAGAACAGAAATGACCCTAGCATGATCACAGTGCCTTTGCCGTACTTACTGAGGTCTTCTTCGATATTAGGGACTCACCGCAATTTGACGTTTTGCGTCACACGCTTTGGAAAACAATTAGCGTATGGAGACGCAAGATGTGATAAGGACTGCATCTAAATGATGACATTATTATTATTTTTTTAAAGTCGTTTGTCACCGAGTTTTTCAACTAATGTTCTAACAAGAACAACAACAAAAACGGTAATAATAATGAGACAGAAATGTGGAAGATTGAAGTGGAAAATTCCTTGAACAACGGCCTTATGATAGATGTTCAGTTTACGTGAAATAAATTATACAAACAAGAGGGTTGATATAAGTAAGTTATTAGTAAACATGAAACTGCTTCCGCGTCCATCTGACACCATATACGATGGATAGAACACGTCAGACACGTTGAAAATTATTACAGTGAAATTTCTTTGCTGGATATATTGTTTTAAATTACATTAAGCGACTGCTTCTTTAATGCTAAAATGGCATCTAGAAATTCGGTATTCGGATTCAGTTTTGGTGATTCTATTTGAGAAGTCCGACGACAGACCTCGGACAGAGTCAGTGCAGAGTTTTAACGGAGAAGGAACTACAATTTGAGCCGTGTCAGTATTAAGTAAAAGGAACGCGACCCCACTTAGAGACTTTCAGGCGTTGCACTATAAACTAATTATTATAAACTTAAAAACAGATGTTTATGACACAGTGTGAAAATGAACGGCATTCCTTCCTATATGACTGGTGGAATGGTTGCAATAGGCTGCGACCAGTACTTCATGCATTTGTGCGGGCCGTTAGACCTACATCACATAAGAACCTACTGCCCCGTTCTGCCATAATTACACAGGACCAGCCGGAGAAAAAGCTGATAAAGTTGGAGAAAACGGAAGAGGGAGAAAGAAAAATAGGAAACACATATGAAGAAGGAAAAGAAAAGTTGCAATAATGAAGAGAAGAAACAGAATTACCAGGTTGAGAACCAGGAGAGGAAATAAAAGAAGAGACGAAATTAAGGCTGAAAAAGGAGTAGAAAGAGGGAGAAGAAGGCAATAGAAGAAAGAGTATTAGGAAGAGATGAAAAACACGAAGGGAAACAATGAGGAGAAGAAGTAGAATGACGCGGAAAATATAAATGTGAGGAAAATATGGGTAAAGAAGAAGAAGAAGAAGAAGAAGAAGAATCCTAATGGGAACAACGCAGTCTAAAAAGATTTCAGTATTAATATTGCAGCTTTCTGTGAAAATGAAACTTTTGTCTCTGTTTCCTTTTATTTATTTTATGTCCTGTAAAAACATGATCTTTGTGTCAAGGTTCCAATGGACCGTCGATCTGTCTTTAACTTATTGAGACATGCAGAAAATGCCAGACATCTTCCATCTGGCTAATGAGCAGGTCATTTTATTAGGAGAAATCGGCACGTCGCAATTACGAGAGTGGATTTATCGATACCGCTATACAAATTCCAATCAGGCACCTAAATACCACTGATGGAAAATAGTACGCTCGAAGCCATTCCGTCACTGAGTCGCGAAGGAATCCTACCCACCAGCGTCCCTGCGCATCACAATTCTCATCACATTCCCACAACAAACGTTAATGATTCGAATTACTTTTACGGGCAATAGTGCTGCTGTGTTTTAAGTCGGTGATTAAAAATTTGTAAGCCTTGGTGAAGAGATGTCAGGTGCCGGCTTATCGCCGCATCACGTTCCTGTTATAAAACAGATAGCTAACATAATATATAGCATATCGCTTGTTTAAGAAATATATTTTATGTTACGTTGAGCCGCGTGACATTAAAACGTAAATAGCACAACATATACAAAGTCTGGTTTATAATCCATCAAATCCCCTGTGCAAATTGTAAATAAAATAACTTTGTTTATAATTATATATATATTGTGTGTGTTGTAATTTTAGTGAAGATGATTAAGTGTTACTTTCTGATATGAGTGCAGAATAATTTGTATCGCTAACATGATGTAACCACAGAAAACAAAGTTAATTAATGGTGGAGTGTACTTTGAAACAATACTAACTCCTCACCTTCCTGAGCAGCTGATACTTGCGCAGGAATTACACTATTTTGTGCTGTCTGAATTTTTATCTCCGTCTGTACAAAATCTCGCCGCTAATCCCTATATTGCGGCACCTAAATCCAATCTGGCCTACTCTGTTACTGTAAGATAGTCTACTCGTTATTTCACGGAAGTCACTGACTAGACTGGTTCCATTAGAAGGATTGAAAATTGTTTAATCTTCTTCTTTACCTATCGATGGGCCGGAGTCGATTTCCATTTATCTTTTCTAAATATGTTATCGATTTCCTTTCACAGTTGGTTTTGCTGTCGTATTGATGTCTGTGATTCCGACTTCTTATCTAGAATCTTCATTACGATCGACCTATGACCCGCCCTGAATCCTGTGACCGTTATGTAAGGTTTATTATGGAACATATTTCTTGCTTTTTTTAACGACACTTTCTCTGCCACTGGTACATATGACGTCGAGGAATATTTCTATTCGAGTATTATGACTGTGAAAAGTCTAGTCACAGCTTGGTTTATCGGAATGATAAATAAGAAACGTTCATCGTGGAATCAGTGGAAAAGTCTGCTGTCTGAAGCTAGCTGTCTTGTTCCGAGGGTGAATTTATACTTTCGACCCTTTCAGTGTCTGAACTACACAAGAAAATAAGACCGATATTGAATCCAAGCAGATGTTCCAGTGTAGCTGCTTACAGCTGATATACTGACCTGAGAGGCTTAGCTTCACTAACATTTATTTGGTGGACAAGCGGCACATCTTTCGTAAGTACCCTAAGGCGCTCAGCGGTCGTCTCTATTTTGTCCTCCTCGAAATCTCTTCCTCAGCTCCCTTCTTTTAAAGGAACGTAAACTAATAAACGACTGTCACAAATTATAGAATATTTTCTAGACTAAAGGTGACTAACGTCTGAGATGTTGCGCCGTGTAGTCTGGGCGATCACCCTGATGATGGAGGCAGTAAAAACCTCTGAAACGTCGGTATACTTCTACCAGACTACACGACGCAGTATCCCAGGATGCAGTTATCTTCTTAATCGCCGTCATGAAGACCTGAAATCTCAGCTTTCCTTATATTGTTTACTATTCCCGTAGAATTATAATTGGGATCACTAAACCAAATAGGATAAGATAAGCTTTGTGAAACATGTAGTAGGCATAGGGGAAAACAGTTGAGAACTGGAGGATAATATTAAGAAGAATTTTAGATAAATAGGTTGTGAAACTGTGAGTTGGACTGAACTTTCTCAGGATAGGGTTCAATGACGGGCTTTTTTAAACGTGGTGATGAACCTCAACATTTCATAAATCTTCTTTATGACTGAGAATTTGTCAGCTTCTGAACGAAGATTCCGAACGATCCAGTGATAATGGAGGCAGCAAATATCTCTGAAACGTCATTAAATGTTTACTAGGCTACACGGACACGGCGCGTCACAAAAGACATTCTTTCTTCGTATTAGCCGTCGTCAGATCCTGAGATCTCGCAATTCAAAAACTTACCTCCATGCTAACCTGATCTGTCCACAGCGTCTTTATGGCCTGACCATTTGATGGCCGTCCTCTGGCTTTGCTTTTGCCTGGATATCTGCGCAGTTCATTCCTTATTCAGAGCAGAGCGCCGTGATATTTTATCGCTTGTTCATTTCTTAAGCAGTCACTCTATTTCATTAAGCCGAAAGACTGTTGGTTAGTATTGATGTTTGCTGAGCTCTTGCTGTTTGCTTGCCATCCGCTTGCCACATGGGATGTACAGCCACTTCAAAGTGCCTGCTGGTCTTCCTGGGGGTCGGCGGCATTCATTTGTCATTGATTTCTGTTGAAAGTACGTCGAAAATGAGAAGAACAACTCGCATCGTCCCAGTATGACGCCAGAAGGCAGGAATGTGGACACAAGGAATGGGTTAATCGCACTGATTAACCGATTAATATTTATCGGCGGATATTGTATTATTATTTTTTAATAATTATGGACCGAATACAGGCCGGAGAGCCATAGAAGAAAAAGAAGAAGAGAATGAATTCCTGGAAAATAGAGACCTAGTTAAATTAACAGAAAAGTTGACATTTTTAAATAGTAATAAGGACAAACAAAATTCACGTGCGGAAAAGTTGCCTGAAGATGGCAACTACAGTGTTTGCTGAAACGTCGAAAAATTTGAAACATTCGTCGCACCTTATCGAAGACAGACGAAGTTACGCGTTACATGCCAGTTACAAAAACTCAAGGACATGGTTCAGTAGCCTTTTCTGATGAGGCGATCAAGCGGTTCAATACGCCAACAATTTTTGTCGTGTCTTGGGCTCTCTACTGTAGTATGGTTCCGTCAAAGAATCGTGATGAGTTGCCAGGACAGTGACAGGAGTGCAAAGTGCAACAGCCGTGCCGTAAATTAGTCCGCAGGGGGGCGCAGGTTTACATCGTCAACAAACACTTCCTGTTGCTTCTTTGAAACCGTTTCGCGCACCTCTTCTTGATGGACTGTCTTCAGGCCGCGCACACCTTGGCAGCAAGGACTTTATTTTACGTTCCTCAAAGGGAACGGAAGTAAGGTTAAGTTGAATCTGGCAAAAATAGGAAACCCTTGCAAAATGAACGTAGCAATGGCCACGTTGACCTGGATATGAAAATTCTCAGATAAATGACGACTAATCGACGTTATGGTTGTAGAATTCGAAGGCTAAACAACTGGACATGATCCTGAACCCGTTCGTTTCAGTTGTCATTCTTACGGCTTATTTCTGTAGCACATATTTTAATATTATCCTCCCATATCCTTTTCAGTATTCCACGTGGTTGTATTCCAAGAGCTTTACCAGTAAATCTCCGCCGTCTACTATTTCCTCATTCGAGCTATATGACCAACCCACCGCGGTGTATTTGATTTGTATTACCCTAAAGGTACTAGGAGACTTATAGACCGTAAATTACGATGTTGCTCGTTATGTAATAGGCCCTATTTTAAATTTTCAACTCATTCCTTTCCTATTATTTATAGAACTTTGCTTAAAGCACTTTCTCACAAATCATGTTCTCTCAAAGCGAGTTCCACGGTTTCACACGAAAGCTGAGTATGATCGGAAGATCATGAAAAACGTTGAAGGTGTGTCTCTGCAAGAAAGCGTATGACCTTGAGTGATCAGAAGTCGAAAATGCTTTGTGATGTGAGGGTGGAGTTGCCGATAGACCAGATCGCTGTTAGATTCCGTACAATGAAGGTCAATTCTTGGCAATCCTGATAACTGTACCAAAAGCGTTTACATAAAGGTACTTTGTGTATAAAAACACATATTAGCATTATGATTACGACTCTGCAATTACGTTGCCTCTTCTCTGTTGCAGTGTAGTTACTGTATATGTTACAAGTTAAGGAACGAGCAGTTTTGAGGTGTGCTGTCGATGCAGACCGCATAACAATCTGTCAATACCTGGCAATACGTGAAGGCGAGTATACTCTCGTCCCTTCTACCTCGCTCATATTTCGCACTCAGCAATTGAGTGAGTGAGGCTGAAGGCCACGTCCGTAGTGTCTCATACTTCTTATTTGCATTAAAAGCAACTGTTATGCATGGACATTCCCTACTAACGAGGCACAGCGGATGCGGTCGTGTGATAAAAAATATGTAAACTTACATAATAATCATATAAACAGTTAAAACTTACAACGGAACAGAACAACAGCATTTCATTGATACAACTGATAACAATTTTCCACTAGTCTTCAAAGAAATTTGTAAGTAAAGTTACTGGATATCTACACAGCATTCACGTGTCACCAAGCCTTGACCGTTGAGGTGATCAGGAGATGCCTCCTGAATTTAGTAAGGGGTCTGCTGTATAGACAGGAAGTTAACCTATCGCATACTCTGAGAAGCTAATAAATAGTCAAGATTAATAAAGTCTTACACTTCCTGCGTGTGGGGAGAGAATACATATGTTACACACGCATCTGTCTGAGCTTTTACAGGTGGAAAATGTGTCCAAACGATGAACATTTCCGGGGTTCGTAATTTATGTTTTTCATGTATAATCCGAAGCGTTATCACAAAATTCTAACGGCTACTTTCGGAGTGAATATTTAAATGCGTAACAGCTTAAGTTATAAGCTATAAGGCTGTGTAAGGCCTATTACAGGACGACTAAAAAGTCCGTGTTAAAATAAATGTTTTCACAGCGGTGAGTATGAAGATTTCTGTCTTCTGGGTTGTTGCGCTGTGTAGTATGGTAGATGTTTACCAACATCGCCCTGAAGACGGAGGCAGTATCTGAAACGTTGGTTAGCATCGACCAGACTACACAGCGCAACAACCCAGAAGACAGAAATCTTCATACTCATCGCCCTGATGACGGAGGCAGTATGACCTCAGAAACGTTGGTAAACATCGACCAGATTACACAGCGCAACAACCCAGAAGACAGAAATCTTCATACTCATCGCCCTGATGACGGAGGCAGTATGACCTCAGAGACGTTGGTAAACATCGACCATACTAACACAGCGCAACAACCCAGAAGACAGAAATCTTCATACTCATCGCCCTGATGACGGAGGCAGTATGACCTCTGAAACGTTGGTAAACATCGACCAGACTACACAGCGCAACAACCCAGAAGACAGAAATCTTCATACTCAATACCCTGATGACGGAGGCAGTATGACCTCTGAAACATTGGTAAACATCGACCAGACTACACAGCGCAACAACCCAGAAGACAGAAATCTTCATACTAAGAATCACCCTGATGACGGAGGCAGTATGACCTCTGAAACGTTGGTTAACATCGACCAGACTACACAGCGCAACAACCCAGAAGACAGAAATCTTCAAATTGTTTACTGTTGTGCGCTGTCTTGTGTTGGGGCCACGTGAGATTTTCAATTACAATTTGTTTACCGTCGCATGCAAAAGTTGTCAGATACTGAACTTAAACTGCATTGTGCATCACATGCCACAGTTATTTTTATTTTATTTTATTTTATGGAACAAGTGTACCGTGCCTGAATAATCTGTTAGCGTTACAAGTAAGACATTATGTGGCGACACCTCGCTAAGTAACTAGTTTGTGGCCTAGTTTAATTACTCACAATAATTGTGCTGATAAAATGATGTTCATAATTCCAGTTGAGATGTGTGTTATATCAAGCACTGCACGACAACACAATCACTCAAGATGATGTGATGATATGAGGTAATGCTAGGGAGTATATAAAGTATATATTATGCTGCTTGGTCAGTGGAAAGGACGTTCGTTGTATTTTACAACTCAACACTTGGCTATGCAAAGTTGAAAAGGACTGAAAAGAATGGAGATTAAAAAGGATTTCCTCCTGAAAATGTTTGTGTGCCATATAAACTGTGTATGTGCTTTTATTTCCTTCCTCTGCATTTTATACGTACGTTTTTTACTTTCCCACTGTTCTTTCTCTTTTCGTTTTTGTATGTGAGTGCATTTCTTATTTACTTTCTTTATTATCATAAGTATAAAAACTATTAAACTATAAAACTGTCTCATTATAGGGCTGTTGCTTTGCTTTTACCGAACATTATATGACAATGAATAAGGAATGACTTGATTAAGACATGTTGTGGTAACGTAATTAGTAACACCTTTATCACAAAGCCACCACCTAATTAAGCCATACTTAACATAGCTTTGTAGTGGTTATACCCACGTTTCTAATTCTCAATTGCGTTTTCTTTTCGAAAAGGCTGCTTCCATCTTCAGCGATGAAGTGATATTTTAGTTGTTTCTTCAGTGCCTTCAGTCAAATTGCCAGGACAACAATTTAAAGAGGTCATGACCTCCTCCTTTCACGATTTTCTCGAATCGTAATTAAAATAATTTTTTCTTCGACAATACGTAACAATTTCAGTATTTTAAAGTAGCCATATAATCATTAATTTAGGGTGATTATAATGTTTAACTACTTATATATTTTGTTTTACACCTGTTATTTTGAGCTGTGTTTTCGTGATTATTTGTTATCGCATTAAAAATTAATGCAATATATAATTAAAATGGCAGTTCACGGGTCCCGGATTCAAATCTCGGCGGATACCGGCTATCTTAGCTAAGAGTTTTCGTAACTTTTATCAGTCCCTCTAGGCAAATGCTGACATAATACTTTAAATTAATCCACAATGGCTTCCTTCTGTGTCCTTTTCAAGTCACTGGACATTAATAATTCTACTGTTCAGGGTTATATAGTCAGATATTCGACAGTGAAGGAAACGGCTAATTTTGTGATAAGTAGCAAATAATACACTTGTAGTTATTACCTGCTTCTATCAGCTGCAAAGACTTGCAGTAAATTATCTTCATCCTTGTAAAATGTTCACACCACAATAAAAAAATTATCATAATTGTAACTTTCATGTGAAAATAAAATTATTATAATAAGAACAAGAATTAATTGTATATGTAAATTAGTTTTCATTGTTTTTAAAATTAATAACATTTAAAAGAAATACTTTATTTTATTACAATTTTCTGATTCGTTTTAAATATTGTGGTGTTGTAGTCTCAGAGTCTTTAAGACAATGTGATTACTACTGATCTAAACATTTGACATAAATTGAAAATTTATTATGAAATTACTTGCAAGGGAACTTTTGAACGCAACACTAATAAAATAACAGCGTCACTGGCACAAAATATCTTTTTAATGGCATCAAAATTTACCACTATTGAATCAGATTGTATCAATGAATAATTAACATCTGTTTATATTCTTTTACAGCTGTGAAAGAACGGAGTAAACAACTTCAGCATGGTCTCACATCGCATTTTCTGCCTTTCCGTATTGTTATAAGCCTGTGAGATCCGGAACTCCGAACATCCTAAGATTATTTAGAAAAGAAAAACAATAAATTTGTTGCGAGACGGGAATGTTGAATGCTACATTTTACAGCATATAGTATAATTTCTATCAAAGGATAGGACTCGACAACACATGTCATAGTCTCGCTACACCACTGAATGTTTACGACATAGTTCATCATTGTTTCTGCGTCTGAGAATTTGTGAAATCAAAAGTCGCTGCTGTAACTGTGTTTTCTCCTTTCCCGCAACAATGACATGCAATATGAGACCATTGCTAGAAATTACAATGCAGATGTGGGATAAATAGTTGGCCGAGTTTTACACTTACCATTCGGCTTTAATTAGAATCTGTATGTCGATTTTGCCATGCATATTAGATGTTCTCTCGGCGATGAAAATGATAATGATGATGTTCTGGGTTGTGACTTGTAGGTAGATACCAACATTTGGGAGAAGCATAACTTTCCAACTTCTCAGAATACCAACATCGAAATAAGCATATCAACGCCTGCACCGATCTCAAAATACTGTTTCCAGCTTGGTATTCATTTACTTTACATTTTTTCACGTAGTTTTATGCTCTATACTGTCTTCACTCACTCTTTCTGCACGGTCATTCCACGTCCTTCCATAGGTTGTCTAGTAATTTCTTTAACTATAATAGTCGGCCTATGTCACCACATCTTTGAATGTTTTATTTCTGTCCATCTTGTCTAGCTAAGGGTCTTAAATTCTCATTCTGCCTCCTTTTTCATAATTTGTGTCTGTCACCCAACCCACAAGCCTCCTTAACCGTCTCATCACTAGGATACCTAATGTCTTCTGTGATTTCAAACACAGAGTGTCCCAAGATGTATACACATTATAATGCGGAATATTAACGTTGTGTGTATACATCTTTTTGGGACACCCTGTATGTACTCGGCATTGTTTTACTAAAGTGTTTGTAAATTACTATGTTTTTACGAATAACATTTATAATTTATTTTCCAAATCTGTTTGCTAGTTGGGCTTATCGAATGTTCTGAACGTTGCAATCCAGATACATGTTCTGTCGGACAAAGAAGGTTCAGTCGATGTTAGCCTACTTTATGATTAAAATTCTAAATTGTGGGATCCGAGAGCTATTCGGTTGTCTTCCTTTGTTACTACTTTGAGACTTTTGTATGGAACCCTGCCACAGTTACCGACCAATCAACCCCCTAAATATCACCCCATGTTCATCAACATCTCGCGTGGAATAATTTGTGTGTGCAAGACGCCGCTTCTTATAAATACGGCAGACAAGCAGTCTTGTCTGTCCGTCTGTCCGTCTGTCGGCACAAGGAACAGGCGCCATCCAGTCGAGCCATCTACCCTCAGACAATCGCAACAGATTTAATTACACATTTTATTGGGAGTCGTCTTTTTGTAATGGAACAACGTTGTAGTGTCTTCTCCACCCACCCCTTTTACCGGTCGACAGGATCCATACATTTTCCCCTTTACCTTATTGCCCGCTCTTTCAGACTGCTCCATCCTCTTTTATGGTTCCAATACCAAGTCTTTTTGCTTAATTCTTTTCTTACTCCCTGTGTTCTTTCATTCCTTGTGACTGTTTTTGATGTTAATTTCTTTCTCTTTCGTTTTCTTGTACCATGTCAATGGTACATCCCCCTCCCCTCCAGAACCCTTCGCCACTCTACATGATCACCTTGAAGTCTTCAACATCACAAGCCAATCAGATCTCAAGTAACTTAACTTTGAGAGTTTAATCTCCTCCCTCATATGTGTTGATTCACAAGGGGGACGGGGTTCCTCTTCTGGAACCCCCCTGCAAGTATTTTAATTTTTCATCTGTCTCTGTTTACCCTTACCCCACTTCCCCCCGCCACGTCGCTCCCTTCATCTCTCGCCATCAATCTCGGCCGATTGACGGATTGCAGTACAGGGGTTGAAACTCAAGGACGACCTGTCAGTGACTATTTCTTGAACGAGCAGTCGAAGTGGCTGGTTCCAGGGACAGTCAGGCGTATGACTGACCCGGGGATGAACAAAGTACATACCACAGTCTTGTATATGACTCGAGGGAGAAACGTTCTTCTTCAGAAGCTGATAGTCACTCAGTTGGTCAAACCATAATTCTGATGAAGATTTCTGTCTTCTGGGTTGTTGCGATGTGTAGTTTGGTCGATGTTAACCAACGTTTCAGAGGTCATACTGCCTCCGTCATCAGGGCGATAAAGATTTCTGTCTTCTGGGTTGTTGCGCTGTGTAGTCTGGTCGATGTTAACCAACGTTTCAGAGGTCATCGCCCTGATGACGGAGGCAGCATGACCTCTGAAACGTTGGTTAACATCGACCAGACTACACGGCGCAACAACCCAGAAGACAGAAATCTTCATCGCCCTGATGACGGAGGCAGCATGACCTCTGAAACGTTGGTAAACATCGACCAGACTACACAGCGCAACAACCCAGAAGACAGAAATCTTCATACTCACCGCTGTGAAAAATCGCCCTGATGACGGAGGCAGTATGACCTCTGAAACGTTGGTAAACATCTACCAAACTACACAGCGCAACAACCCAGAAGACAGAAATCTTCACACTCACCGCTGTGAAAACCTAAAATCTTACACAATTCTGATTTTATAGGAATAATCCGAACGTTGATTTCCTGATTTATTTTAACCTAATTGAGATTTCATATTCTCACAGCGGATATCCTGTCAGAACTACGTGACTTGCGTAAGTCACTAAGTTTTTCTTTATGTAGTATTCGCAAGTGCCCACTTTCCTTATCATATTTAGTATTACGAGAATTTTCTGTGGCATTTTCTTTCCAGCACTTGAAATTTGTTTGCCCTTAAAAGTAAAATACCTCGCTTATTCTTTGTGAAAGAAGTTGCGCATATAAGAGGCCTGTGTTGACTTCAATATTCCTTCTGAATAAATTTTAGTTGACTGAATGTCCATCATGTTGATTAAGGTTAGCCTTTAGGTGAAAATGTCTTACAATGTATAATTGGCACATATTAAGTTATAATCATTTGTTTATTGGTTACGCACACAGAACCGGTTATCTGCTACATTTAATATATAAATTATAGAATTTTGGAGAGTAAGTCGTCTGATAAGAGACTGCTCAAAAGACGGAACTAGGAAAGTAAAATTAGATTAAAATGGATCTAGCAGAAACGGTCGTGGGAATGAGTATTTGGATTGAACTGGCACAGAATTTTTATTTTGAAACTGTTGATTTTGTATTTCTAATAAGAGAAATTGCTTTGTGTCTGTTTAGTCACAGGCGAGATGCCTGAAATTCTAATCAAAATTTATTTCATCCCGCAGGTATTGAACACTGATTTCTTCGGACACCTTGCGACTTCCTACTGGTGAGTGGCTTTCTACAAATATTGTTTCAGATATATGTAATTCCTCTGTTCCAGCTTACCTACTTTATTATTACTCGGGGTACAATTTTCAACAGTGATATAGACTTGCTTCCAGATTTAAATTCAGTTTCTGTTGGGACGTCTAACACAAATAATTGTTAGTAACAAATGGATGGCCCTGTTCTCTCTCAAACTGCTGTTAGAATACCAATGGCTTCTGCAGGGTGGGGTGATTGCATTCAGTTGAGTCTGAATCGTTAATTCGACAGGCTCCGCCTGTGAGTAGGACAGTAATTTATAGGCCAGTATCATCGTCACACTATGCTACACATACTCCCACTCACCGACGTAATATTTCGACTTGTGTGTAAATAGTTTTGTTTGGATAAATCTTATGATAGTGGGCATATATTCTCATGAAAAAGTATGGTACCTGCAGACATGTAAAGTTAAGTCGTAAATTATTTATCGTTGTGTTCTTTTTAAATATCACAGTGAAGAATGTTTGAAGCTACATTTGTAGATAGTAGTAAGAACCATATCAAGTTTTTATATACATTCCAGTACTAAATCAGCACATCACGTTAAAATTTCCACATTTTAAACATGCTGTCTTGATGCTGAACAATGACGGACAGTGTTTTGTGTCGTTTGTTATTTTGAAAATATTTCCTATTAAATTAATTATTCGGTTTTGTCCGTCTAATCACAATTATATTTAAAATTTAAAATTTACAAATAAGATAATTAAATTAATTATCTTATTTGTAAATTTAAAACCGAATAATTAATTTAATATTTGATTCACAATATGACGCAATTATACTATCTTATGAATATTTCCTATAAACATATAATATATATGACACGGAAATATTTCAACCCAGGAGATCACACATAAAAAGGAACTTCGGATAGGCTGAGATGTATTTTTAGTGTAAGAACTCTTTTGGATAGCAATTATTTGGAAAGCTAGGTAGTATCGGAGAAGATAATACACGGATCACAGAGAAATGAGTTGCGATTGCGTCATTAGGATAGAACTGGCTCACGTTCGTGTCTAATAACGGGCTTTAATACGATCGATGTTAAAACTTTGTGTTCTGTTACAAGTTTAGTTACGTTTAAGTTAATATTCGTAGTTAACTTATTTTACTTTCGTTTGTTCCATCGCAAACAATGCGAAATACAGTTATTAAATGCTCATGCCTTTTGTACCCCGACAATCGTGTATATTTGATTACTACTTAACTAAGCAATGCTATGTTTCACCTGTTTTCTGCAATAAAATTGTTATACATGTAATGGGCGTTGGTACTACTGATAGTAGCATGTGACCCGAATTCACTCGGGACACGACGTTTACACAAGCTCTTTTTCACGACAGGAATCGCCATATTTTCCGGGAACTTGTACATGTTTCTCTTATGCATTTATAACGGTAGCTGCTTTTCGTTATAGCAATACTTGTTGTTATGTTTAATTAATGTACTTTTTATGGTACTATGTTTATGATATCTGAATAAAATTTCGTGTCGATGTATCTCGATTGATGCCACGGAAGGCAGGATACGTCCTGGGTCAAATACACCATCACGCAACCAAGCCTGCGGCATAATGTAAGGAGATTTTATATGCGAAGCGGATTTCATTTTGCCGGTGGAATTGTGTGTGTAGCATGCTGGTGCAATAACCATTAAGTTAATTTTCTTTATGAAACCGCATCATGTTTTACGTCTTGGGAATTTTTCTTAAAAATGCTTTTTACAAAATTAACAATAACATCTGCTAGGAAGAGCCAGGTGTTACGTGTACAATACAGTCTGCGTTTTACTCTGAACCTGGTCCTTCAGGCTAGATTCTTCCGGTAACCCAGAATATATCTCTTTCTTTAACGCTCCATTATTTTACTTTTAGGACTGACTACCTAGCGAAGCCTCGTCACTAAATCTACAGGAAAGAAGCATAATATTATTGCATTTCTGTTAAGAACGTATTAATTAAAAAAGTGCCTGATGAGATTCATAATATTTGCTCGTCACTAAAAATTGGTAGGATGAGATGGCACAAATTTATCACTTATGAAGAAATGAGATACATTTATAAAATTTTGATCGCAAAAGCTTTGGTGATGAAATCATATGGAAGACATAGACGTAGATAACAGTAACATTAAATTTTTTTTTGTCTTCGTGTGAAGGTATAGAGCGATTTTGACTGTTTCAAGATACAGTGAACCTACATTGGCAAATTTTTATAAACATGGAGAGGAAATTTCGGGTTCTATAAAAACATAACATGCATTTAAGTACTGAATAACTCTAAACTTGTCATGGAGATTCTATGACAAAAGTAGTCAGTTGTCTAATTATATATAGGCCTAAATATGTTGATTACTTAGTTATTTACTCACTTACAAGAGCATGAACGACTGAAAGTCGGAAAATTTTTATCGCACTACGCTGTGCAACAACTTAGAAGACAATCATCTTCATACTTACTTATGATACTAAAAGATTGGATTTAGTTTTTAAACGTTGTTCGGAAGAGATGAACAATACATTTTCAGAAATTACACATCCATTTTTGGAGGCTTTTGTTGAATACACACGTACCATACGAAAAAGGCGCATTTATTTCTGAACTCTTTCTTTTTTGAAAGGTCATATTTTATACAACATTAACATATGATTGACCTGACCCCAATTTCCATAAGTAAACAATTCCACTACATACACCAATTCTCATTAAATCCGTACTACTAAAAGTACATCTTCTTTCTTCAAAAAATTTGCATGAGAAGGTAAATTGAGAGCTTTGTTCATAGAACGCGGCTTCCCACGGGGTGCTTGCGTCTCCCATCCCGTTGCATTATAACGACTATTGCACCACAATAAAAGTCATGTAGCTTCTCTGAGCTCTGATTTTATTAGAGTGTAATATCCTGCTAGAAGTCCCGGATTATTTTGTTGTTTTCTTAGCTCCGATTCAGCCGTGAGAATTTAATAAGGGCTTGTGCCTCAGGCGTGTTCCAAACCGCAAAGTTGCGCTCTGTTACAGCTTACCAAAATAACGACTTTACCGAGTTTTGGGTCCAGTGTCGGACTCTCTGTAATGTAATTAACGCTGCGCAAATATTCGTCAGCGCATGTTACGTTTTGAGTCGAAGAAATCAGTGACGGTTTGCCGCGCAGAGAACGATGTTGCAGGTCGTTTCCCGTGAAATTTACCGTGTATAGTAATGTTAGATTTTCACTAAAACCAAACATGTATTTATATGCGCATTTATATTTGTGTTATCAGATTATGGAATACAGTGATGTGCATTTATTCCAGTTAGATTTACCTTCGGTAAAGTTTTAGGTCTAGAAGTTCAATACCACACTGTGCAATCCTCCTGGTAATACCGAAATCAGTGAAGTTTCTGGGGATTCCCAGTTTATCAATCCGATTAACTTAAACCGTAGAAATAGCTACTGGACGTATTATTATTTATTGTATTGGCCTGTGCTGTGTAAAGTCCTATATAACGTTGCATAAAATATTTATTTATCGATCATCATAGCTAGGCCTATAATAAAATTTTGGGTTTTTATGCCCTCAAAATTAACCCTCTGAAATCGAAGCTCGTGTACAATAATATTTAAAATGAATTTCCTGCGTCAAAAACCGCATAGCGTCTTCCTGTTTAATGAAGTAATCCGTAGATAGGATTTAAAGTTTTCACGGCGATGAGTCCGAAGACAGGCATCTCGGAAGTAATTCCTCTTTATTTTGAAAATCATACGAACTCTTTAAATACACTCTGTGATCAGACTGCAGCACACAGTACATGTACTAATCGCTGTTATTTAAAGGGTTAGTTCAACTAATTAATTAAAGAAGTAACGTTCTAGTGTTAGAGTTGCCATTTTATATATTACATGCAAATTATTGTTAATAAATTAAAGTTTTCCAGTCCGCCACTGCGTCATAGAGATGCAAGATGGAGACGGAGCAGAGAATAAGGATGAAGCTCAGAAGTAGTTGTTGCGACTGAGGACCAACTTGGCAACAAGTTCCCCCAACACTGCTGCTGTTTGCTAACTTTTACTCGTACTACAGCAGAAATTCCCCGTTTATTTCAAAGCAGAAGTAGACTCAGTCTGTTCTGGCTCAAGATGAAAAGTTCAGCTGTACGTGCGTGTGTCCTAGGCTATAACATAAGCCCCTAAAACATACATGAAACCTGTAAGACACTTTTACGAACTTTACAAAGAGCTCCAAATTAGTAATTGGTAGTCTTCGTGAAACACCAGCTACAGGAGTTTCACTTCGCCTTATTTATTGCACTGCTCGCAGACCGCACTAATCAGAAGCTGTAACAAAAGGCTAGCTTCTAGGAGACTTATTTGTCTCACACTATGTTCACGCCATCGGGCTTGTTTATTAATAATTTATTTCGATGCCATTCATAGTGGAATTCATAAATTCGTATCATTTTGAATTTTTCAGAGTTTGTTCAATCCTGGGAGACAAATCTTCGAATTCTTAATGTATAAATGACTAACTCTATGGTGCAGTGTAATTCTTGAAAGCTTATAATTATGCAACTGGCCGTTTGATTAAATATAACGTGAGGATTACGAAGATTTAAACTCTTTTGTGTTGTTGCATTGAAGTCCTGAAGACGGAGGCCGTCAGCATCTCTGGCACGTCGGTAAATTTCTACTAGCTTACGCTTGGCGCAGCAATCCATCTTCATACTCATCGCTGGAAGAACGTTAAATCTTATAACGTGATGGTTTATTATCGTACGTCATTCACCCCTGTCTGAATCCAAAAGAATGAAGTGCAACATTCTACCCCACTCCTCGAAGATGTTCTAGTCTGATTCTACCACATGTGCTCAGGTCTCTTGACGTGGTCGCTAACATATAGGTTCCTCCACAAAGTATTTCTCTGATTGCTCAAGAGGGCTGCTTCTCCCATCTTCTACTGTTCGTTATAATATCATTCAATGAATCATCTTTTCCTCTTACTGGAATGTTTTGTCTAAAATTGATTTTATTTTCACTTTTCATACGAGTCAGCATGTAAGGACCATGTAAACGCAAAATTACAAATAAGGCGTTTGCGTGTACACTCGAAGTTAAAGTTCGCCGTTCTACTGTTTTTATACCATTTCCAGAACGAAACTCTGTAGCGTAAACGTTCGTAGCGCGTTTCTTCACACTGGTACACGGGAAGCTTACGTGGCCTGCCGTTGGCGCAGTTGAACACTCATTAGGCGCACATGAAGAAGTGGCCTCGTGTCGGAAACGTGAAAGATGTTAGGCGACGGGAGAGGTCTGAACACGCAACCCCTCCGGTTTCCACTGCTCCTCTCCACTGACGCCCCAAGCTGATATAAACTGTAACAATCTTTTTCTGGCTTAGGGATGTCAAAAATTTCTACTCAAGTATTCATTTCTCTTCCTCGTCACCACTGTGTCCGTAACTTGGAAATTCTTTTATGAACAACGTAAATTTTTCTTTCCCGTTTTATACCCCCACGTTTAATCGAATTCCTGCCAAAATACATTGGCTTATTCATAAATACGAATGATTCTAACAAACATGTGTGTGACTTTTGATATGGGATCACTATCTATGTACAATACTGCGCAGAAAGATCATGGTAATTGTTGTAAGACTTGAGGTTCTCACAGCGGTGAGTATGAAGATTTCCGTCTTCTGGGTTGTTGCGCTGTGTAGTCTGGTTGATGTTAACCAACGTTTCAGAGGTCATACTGCCTCCGTCATCAGGGTGATGACGGAGGCAGTATGACCTCTGAAACGTTGGTTAACATCAACCAGACTACACAGCGCAACAACCCAGAAGACGGAAATCTTCATGGTAATTGTTGTTCTTAAAATCAGAGGCTGCTGACTGGAGAAGTAAGAAGTTCTTCAGCGAAAAGGGAAGGGCAGATTCCATGTTGAGGGGCGGTAACGGCAAACAGGACGCTTATGAATGAGAACAGTGCCCATAAATCAGGATGTGATCTGAGCCGATGTAAAGCCAGCAGGTGAGACTGTTGAATATTTAAATTGCACAATTCATATCGATACTACATTCCAGAATGAAACGCTGTGGTTGGCCATTCCACTCTATCATTTGCGCTACAAAACTTTTATTACTGCTAGTATTTATTATATATTTCTGTGGGATCTTTTGAGTTCTGTGACAACTGAAGCTTAAAGCACTTATTTTGAGGTTTGTTCGGTCTACATTTTGGAAGTTCCAAGGGCCTGTTTGTGTCCGTTCGTTTTCCAGCGCCTTATGCCGTCTGTTCCAAATGCGACGCACTTCAGTAACGTGGTATTATCGCTTTCTTCTAGTTTTAGACATTCTTTGTACTTGTTCTCGGTGTGCCTTCTATTATGCAGCAACTTGAGATTTTATTTGAACGTCGTGTTCAGTTTTAAAATTATATTAGAAAAGAGAAAATCTTGATATTTTCCTAATTAAATTTAATAGTTACTTTTAACTGAAGTTTATAAAATGTTAGGTCTGCCTAATTATCGATTTAAATTTCATATAAAAGTATAAATTGTATCAAATTTTTATAAATTTAGTTTGAAATGTTATATGTAGGCTATTTTCAATAAAGTGTGGGAAGATTACAATTATCTAATTTTGAAACGGACTGCCTGGCAGGCTGCTGCAGTGGTAACATGACTTCAATATCTCACGTATCCGAACCTGAATACCAGACTGCATTCAAATAGGATAAGACTTCCCCTTTCAATTTGCCGTAAAATCAAGTTGCATGTCGTTCGACCACATACTATTATAGCGCAAAGCTGTTTAAATTCAGTCAGTAAATAAGTCATTATATGGATCAGAGCCCTTTTTGAGAATCTGTCAGTACACATTGGTTAAGAATTTGTTTCTGAGGAAATGTTCAATTACATTCTATTAATTTCCTAAGCCTTCGGTATTTTTTCAATGTGTTTCACCATCATAGACCTATGCAGCTGTCTATATTTCGACGGCTATACACTTTACATAAAATTCCTTTTTGTTCTGTAATTATGGTTAAGTGTTAGTGTTCCTAACAGCCGAGGGCATCTCTTGATCTGTCGTGCGTGGGCGTGTCCCTTTTCAGAACTTCCGACTTGCAACTAAGTAAGATCATGACGCGAAATTTTATATGCTGCATGCCAACGTGGGGTGGGACAAGAAACATCCCTAGAACCTGCTCAGTATGATCTTAAGTTGGTGCCACTGCGAAGATATCCTACATAAGAGTATTTCCTGTGAAATGATATTTATTTATTTCAACAAGAAATTATCTGTTTTTGTGAGACCTTAATATTTTCGTCCGTGTTCACGAAAATCTGCCATTGGACGTTATCCTGACATAGTTCATTCTTATTCGTACTACGTTTCTGCGTTTTAATATTATTTTCCCATTTACGCCTAAGCCATCCAATTTGTATCTTAATTTAAAAGTTTCAAATCCAAATTCAGTGTTCTCTTGCCTCTTTCGTTATCTTTTTATTAATTTAATTGTCATAACTATAGACGAAGAGTAGGTCGTACAAATTAATAAGTTACTCATGTGTGAAATTTTCTTTAGTATTAATATTTTATTATTTCCTGGTTACTACGTGAGGCTTCCATGTAATTTCATGCAACTTTCAAAATAGAAATGACGTAATCAGTTTTTACTCGTATGTAGGACCTACTTTCGTTTCATATAAATGCTCGATCTGCATCCTGTGTTATCAGATTTAATTTATTTAAGCTGTAGTATGGGTGTGTTGGAACTCGCTGTTTTAACTCTTTCCATGCTACGCACGATATATCTCGCTTAGAAGTATTGTGCTCTGCTATTGTGTATTTGAAAGATCAGTGAAAGAAAGGACTCAGCCATTCCTCGGCAGTAAAATTCAAATGTTTATGGCCCTCCAACTGTAGAAAATATACGCTGTTATGGACATATACAAGGTTTTTCGACTAGCAGTTAGTTATGGAAAGGATTAACACGAAATGAACATGCATGTAGTCAGACTAAGTGGCACTGAGTCAGTCAAGCATCTGGCACCGTTTCCAACACGACACATCCACTGATTTGTAATCGAACGTGTTCAGGAAATGTACTATCTGTCGGCATCACACACGAACAAAACGCGTCCGGCACGTTGTAGAATGTGAACGTTAGGGCGTTACATCGGTAAAATCGTGTTACTGAAATCCTTGCTAATATCTGTCCTTCTGTTCGTTTGGAAAAACCTCTTTTTCATAACTTATTTCAATGAGACATTGCCCATGCGACGTGTAACTATGCAAGTTGTTTATTCTGATGTCGGTTTTAAACGTAAATAAAGCAGGTATTTTTATGCGTTACAGTCAAATTAATTAGATGTGACCGGGTGTAAATGAATGCGCAATGGATCTGTCCTTGTCCACCGACAGAGACTACAAATTGAAAGAGCTGTTAGCGAGTTAAGTCACATTTATTCACGTCTTTATCTACTTTCTTCAGACAGACCCCTACCACTTCTATAATTTCTATCATTATACGTTATCCAGGTGTCATACACGAAATATAGGCCAGTCTGATAACATAAGATTCATGAACAGTTACATTTTTAAGTATGGACGTTAGGCGCAGTAGATTTGCTAAGACTACAGATTAAGATTACGGATTAGTACGTGTCAGGGGTGTGCTTATTTTCCTTTCACATCGCTTCAGAAAACGATTACTAAAGTCCTCTTGTTGATTGTATAAGTAGGTGACCCGTGACGGTATGACGTGTAAGTTGGAGATGAAATTCTTAAGAAAACCAACGACCAAACGTTGTCCTGCACGTAGCCTTATATTTCAACTATACTACAGAAGTTAAAATGTGTACGTAAGGCAATGCTTGTCCTGGAGTTCGTCCCCAATGGAATATTCTTTTCCATGATGATATTATGAATACGTGTTTGTTTATGTCAGTATGTTTCAATAACAACCATGTCCACTGGCTAAACTTCACAAATGTTTAGCTTAAGTTTATTTGACTAAAACTGCTAAGTACAAAATATTCAGCACAGGAGTCTGGTTTTACTGATTTATTTTAATTGTTTTGTATGTTTATAGCATTTAAATGGTTAGAGAGTGAGTCACATACTGAGCAGATAGGCTACTTTGTTCAGTACGGTACGCTTGAAGACATGCCATTAGGCATAATTTGTTACTCTGCTGAACATTAGGTTTGTGAGAATGTTATTGTCCGGGAAAAGTTCATTACAACCTAAGAATTAGTCCGTTGCTTCTAGTTGATATTGGCAAGACTCGTAGAAGGAATGCGTTGTACTTCTACTTAATGTAAAGTATTACACGTCGCAGGTACGCGGAACATGCGTAGGAAACAGCGTCATTGTCTCAGTGATTCATCAACTCATTCAGCATTCAGAAAGCGTGGCTCTGTATCCTACACATGCACATTCATGCTCTTGCTGAGACCAAATGCGACCAATTTTGGAACGGTCAAGTTCAGAGCTTTATAAAGACAGCGAACACGTGATAATCGGTCCATACAGCTGTAAGTACAAATTTTGGGTTCCATATAAAGACTGTGAGGGTGGAAGAACCCTACGCGCGATCCAGTTCTCCGTCTGTCGTAGGCTACTTGTATTCCGCATTCCATTGTTCCTGAAAAGGCAGTGTTTACGACCCTTTTTTTTAGACACGAGGCTCGGACCTTGTACCGCTTGGTCGCTGGGACCGTGGGTTCGAATCCTACTCAAGCCATGGATGTTTGTCCGCGTTTTTCTGTGTTGTGCTGTCCTGTGTACAGGTAGAGGCCTTGCGACGGGCCGATCCCTCGTCCAAGGAGTCCTACTGAATGTATATAGATCCAGCCAACGAAAAGTTGGGACCCGCAGTGCTCAGGCACTTGAAGAACGGGTCGTTCCCAGTATCCCACTTTCTTAGACACGATCCTGAGGCAATTTAATCAACCTCCCATCCTCGAAATACCTTTTTTCCTACTCATAATCTGCATCTACTTCTCGTTGGTCATGTTACCGCTTTCCAACACGCTTCCACCGAAACTTCCGTGCTTATTTCAGTCTTAATTTCAGCCCCCTAAAGTGTTCTGTGTTAATAATATTCTATTTTCCCTCTATAAATCAGTTAGTTCTTCGTTATTTGCGAATAGACCTGCTCTAAATTTCCCGTCGTATCATTCTTGTGTCCACATGTGTTTATATAAACACTTCCTTGCTTGCGTCATAGCCCATACGACTCAGTGGTGAGCACATCGTTTATAGAATGCAATATAATATCTTAACTAGTTGAACGACTATCAGCTTCTAATAGTACTCTGCTCCGTGGAATTAGTTACCTAGTTATCAAATTTAAGAAATAAACGTTAGAATTTTAAACGTCGAGTCAATACGATATAATCGAATTAAAACTATAACAATTATGTTTATACGTACTTAGAATTAGTGGGTAGAATTTTCTGCAGGTACACATGGCACGGAACTGTTGTGTCACGAAGACTCGATCAACACAGACTGCTTGGGTGAGAATGGAGTTGGTGCATGGACATCCCGACACCCGCAGCACAAGAGCAGAGACACGGGAACGAACGGACCTGATTTCGAATTCAGATCCGGCGTCAGTGAGTCAGTGAGCCGCAGGCCACGTGCGGTCACTTCCTGTACCAACTGCTGATACTACAAAGCCAACAAATGTCCTGTTCAGGGGTGGCCATCCACAAGAGGAATGGAACGAGACAGGCAGAAGGAGAATTACGAAAAGAAACAATGGAAGGAAACGAGAAACTGATGAAAGAAGCAACACATCGAAAGGGGAAAGAAGAGAAAGGAAGGCGCACACGCACGCACAGAGACTCGTTCGGTGAAATTTGTACGTAGATAGTGCGTGTGTGCGCGAGAACACGTTGGCATGCAATTAACACCAAAGCTTTTGCTAAATATGAAATTGCAAAGTGGAAATAAACACTGTCGCCAATTAATATTGCTCCTTAAATCATGTATGTAATAGTTCAACAAATAAGCAGATTCTCTTAAGTTCAGCCCGTTGAATGGCAATAAATATTGTACTACGTAGCAACTGAAGCAAAATTTAGAGCCAAGAGTAAGAAAATTTTCTTTATAATTTCGTTTTCTCTTATTTCCAATTTTCTATTTTTTTAACACTTACATTAAATTCCCGTTGGTCACTAAATAATTATAAACTTTTAAAAGAAAGCGTTACTCGTCAGGGTTGCCCAGAATATCTTGTTTCTTTCAAAAATAATCTCAGATCACTCTTTATACTTCGTTTACATCTCTATCTTATTCAGTTATCAGAGCTCTTATATAATCGTTTCTTTTGTTTTGTTTGTCGATACCACCATTTCCTCTGTAAGTTGTGGGCGAACTTAGAACTTGACACCCCTGGCTCGACGCAACGCCGGTGCGACGCCTCAAGCCTGCCAATGAGTGGACAGTGTAAATAACATACTTACATGTAAGGACATGCATGAGTCTGATGGCGTAGTGGATAGCGCCTGTGTTTCGTCCGGTAAGGCTGCGTGCAACCATCACCGCCTAAGCACTGGGCCAATTTCATCTTTGGTCAGTGGAGAAAATGACGACGGTGGCAATCTGGATTCTGACGACACGTGGTTTCGTCCCAATATATAATTCAAAAGGTGCAGAAGTTTATTAGTACCTAGAACTCTGCTAACAATAAGGAGAAAAGAACGCCAATCAGAAGACGTCATGAGAGAAGTGTTTGTTACTTCTAACGATAGACGGAAGACATATCATTCAGAAATTTTTAGAAACTTTGTGATTCATACGTCGCCTGGTACTGTCAAGACAGTAGAAAGCTACGAGTATAGGAGTGGCTGGACATGTAGCTAGAATGAGACCGATAAGAAATGCATGCAAGATTTTAGAAGGCGACCTCTGTTAAGACCTAGGAGATGGGAGGAAAACCATTCTTATAGAGATTTATTATGAGTACGGGAGACGGATGATCGTTGCTATTGTCATGTTAAGTGACAGGCTTTGGTATTAGCAGCGTTGAACTTTCCGGTTTCACGAACTAAGAGTTAGTTATTCCACAGTAACTAATTTGACTATATGTGTTTGTCTGTCTCTTCAGCTGCTACAGCGCTCTTTTAAAATGAAATGCAAGAATGTAGCTTATTTTTCTAGCGATCATTTCATACGGTTCACTGTCTTTAGATGCTGGAGTTTCGTATACTGTTGAAATGTCAATATTTAGCTGAGAAATGTGATCAGTGACATACAATGGAATCAGACGATACTGCGGTCCGTCTTGTCGTACAGGTGGAGGATATGCGGTCAGTCGCACTTCTTACCTTCCTCAGCGGAAGTCAGTTCTACTGAATTAGCCAGACGCTTCACAGACACATTGTTATTCAAATGATACCACCATCAGCCCTCGTTTGTTGCGTAACAAGTAGCTACTGCACCAGTGAACCTGTTAACACACTCACTGCATATTTATCTCTTTGTGGTTTGCATTCAACACGATAAGGAGCAATGCAATTAGCGAAACACAACATTTTTACTAAGATTTCACCTGTGATGAGTCGGCGTAGCTCAGTCAGTGTAGTTTATGACGACGAACTGGTTGACTGGGGTCCGCTCTCCAGCAGGGGCAGGGGCAGACCTGCTCTGGGGCTCACCAAGCCTCCTGTCAAATGGGTACCGGTGTCCCTTCCCCGCGAGGTCACGTTGACCCCAACCATTTCGGCGCCGTGTGTCGGGAGAGCTTTGCTTTATTTCATTAACCGGGGTCTTATATGTACGGTTATCAATTCAAGGAGAATGGTGGATGGATATGAAGATAATATTAAAAAGTATCAGAGAGAAATATAGAAGAAATGGATTCAACTGGACCACGATAGGTTCAAAGTTTGGTTATTGTTAACATTGTAGTAAATAATTGGGTTTCTTAAAAAAGTTCTCGTTAATTCCTCATAGTTCAGATCAGCTCTGTACACAAATAAATAATAATCCAACTCTCTCATTGTATAAATTGTCGCGGTTTTGTCTGCATTAAAGTACATTTTGATAAGAAAAATGTTGATAAACGTTTAACATATTTTATCCTCCTGCAAGCAACCTCATTAGTGTTCTACTGGCATAAAGAACCGTTAAACCCACGTCAGTCGATAAACACTGTCACCTGGTGTTTGACATTACAAATAAGGCACAGTTAATTCACATGTCATTAAATGCATAACAGTTATTTCAGCTACTTATATGTGGACGAAGGGACATTAAAACAGACGAAATCGGACATGTAAAACCTGCCTTCTGTCCTGTCCGTACAACGTCAGGAAATATAAATTTTAGTCAGTTTGGTGTCGCGTTTTTCCTGCCCGTTTCCGCTCGTAAAGTCCACACAAAGTACCACCAGGCACTACATGTGAAGTGCGTGTGATATTTCTTTACAGTATCATCTACAGTAATTCATTTCAGAGATTAGTCAGGCCTTTGCCAGGTCTTTAGTATGAATATAATTAAGAGCTGAGACCGACCTTTCTTAACACGTTAGTTGAACTTTGATCTTGTTGAATTCTGGAAGTAGAATTGGAAAGACGGTAATTGAACGCATCTAAAACATATCTGGCTGTGAACAGTACATCTTAATTAATAAACGGCAGTCATATACATTGACGACATTTTTGCATGATAAGGGTTAATCAAATTGCAAGAAAAGTAAAGTTTGTCCCACTATGCGTCATGTAGGCGCTTGGGGTGAGTGGAGGTATAGCTCATCTCTTCCTTGACCTCGGCACTAGATGGGGGTGAGTGGTCAGCATCACGCCCCGGCCGGCTTTACCCCCGGGAAAGGACCCCGGTACCCATTGTAGAGGAGGCTGGGTGGGCCCCAGAGCCGGTCTGGACGCAGAGGCTAGAGGAAAAATCCTCTGCCCCCGTCTGGGATCGAACCCCGGTCGTCCAGCCCGTAGCTAGTCACTATACTGACTGAGCTATCCCGGCTCAATCAAATTGCAAGTAAAGTTAAATTAAATTCACAAGGAAAGAAAGAATGCTAATGGAAGCGGTGATATTCTGAATCTCGGAAAACCTCGTGGCTAATAGTAAGTAAGCAACGCGTAGTTCGGGAGTACTCATTAATTATGGTATTCGCTTCCTGCATGCGTGCTATTTGGGACTGAGAAGTGTAGCAATCCCACTTACTGCGGAATCACTG
The DNA here is from genome assembly GCF_977971745.1 of Zootermopsis nevadensis. Lineage (NCBI taxonomy): Eukaryota > Metazoa > Arthropoda > Insecta > Blattodea > Termopsidae > Zootermopsis > Zootermopsis nevadensis. The sequence continues at coordinate 16,228,116 of NW_028259142.1, forward strand.
CCATCCACGTGGTGCTCTTCATTTCGGCAAGTTCCCTCGTTGGAATCGAACTCAGATGCCCAGTGAGAACTCAACGTATGTTTTCCCCCATTTGACACTTGCTTGATTATTTTTAAACAAAGGATTTCTTTCCGTAATTTGCTCGTACCGTCCAATAATCAAGAAAATACGCTGCTACTGAATACAGGCAGAAAGTAGACATCACAACACCGAAGTGTCCAGAAAAGGTGAACTCAACGTCCGGCATTCGGTCATCAATTTATTTTGTTATTTATTAATTAAATTGTCGGAGGCGCTAATGATTTGGACTCTTATCGCGGTTGGGACAACAAAGAATAACAATTTTAGTGGAAATCAGCCATTTGGGATCTGGAGAAGGACACAAAATTATAACATTAAGATTCTTTGGCGTTTTTCTTGGAGACAATGGCAAGAATTAAAAACCTCTGGATAAACGGAAACACGGAAGGTTTTCGAATTTGCTACATTTTGAGTATATATCACGAGCGCTACCGCTACTCTAACCTAGCCGATTCGGAATATGTTAAATTTGTCCATGCTTTATGTTATTCGTACATAAAACGTTCTGCTGTCAATCTTTCCTCGTTCCACAACTAAGAAGCCACAGAAGGCTACTGTATCCTTACAAGTGCCTCATGGCTTTGTGTGGATGAAAAGCTGGGCTCTCTTCAAAACCAAGGGCCAGCTGACTGACCGACTGAGAAGGCTTCTTAACTGTGTGGTATTTTCTTGAATAGAAATTTTCATTTGTTCGGAACACAAATTTACATTACTCTGTTCATAATACTTTGAAGTTTGACTATGCTGTAAGCCACTTTCATCAAATACACACTTATAGTCTTATGTATCGACAGTAGTCACTTCCTATCCGCTTTTCCGACACACGTTTTGCATGCATTTGTTGTTAAGCCCATACATGCTACATGCTCTATTCTATCCTCCTTGATTCGATCATTGTCGATTAAATTTATTATTCGTAACTCTGTGTTAAAATTAGTTCAAATAGATTAATTTCGATGCAATAAAATGTAAATTTACACATTTTTTTAGATATACTTATTATTAGTCCCACATAAAACACAATCGCGGTATGACGTAGACTACAAACTTTAATAAGATTGGGAACATTTATTTGTATTGTAACAATTTACTCACAGTGCAGGCCTATGTTTATTGAAACGCTGGTTTCTTAGTTTCTGCAGCTACATGGTAGTTAGTATACTTTCCAGTTAGTTGTTGGGAAGCTTCACAGTCGATCTGACATTTTATTTAGTAATTTATTTCGGTTTGGTAGTTATTAACTTAGTAAATTAATTCAAACCAATTATTTTGTTATCTAGTCGGTCAGCTTACTGGCTATTTAGACAGTTTTGTATGAAGTTATTCAGTCAGTTTGTGTATTTGCTAGTTAATAGACTGTCCATTTCGAAGCATTTCTACCATTCGTGTTGTTTTCAGTCTTGTCCAAGTTCGTTAAAGTCTCAAGCAGAATTATTATAATGTAAACAACTCATTGTCCCTAGCAGTTGAGGTCATTGTTCCTACTCTGCAAACCTAATTGGAATACTACATCGATACAATCACATTGTGTTCTTACAGTACTCTATACTATCTGCAGGCCTGTATACAAAGATTCATGGGGCTGTTAATTACATCGTTTCAATTTATAGCTGACACAAATATCAACACGTTGTTCGTTATAGTAATTAAAAATAAGTACATTTCAACAAATTTAACGCCACATTCATCGCCCTGATGACGTAGGCAGTGTGATCTCTTAAACGTTGGTGGAAAGTCTACCAGACTACACGGCGCAATAACCAAGAAGACAGCAATCTTCAATTTAACGCCACTTTTCACCACGCCATTAATCGTTCCCATGGTGGTTTACGTTTAAATAAAGAAAGCGCAGAGCATAAGAATTTGATGGGGAAAACTGCATTACGAGGAACTTCATAATTTCTGTGCGACCCTTTACAAGACGAATTTGAAAACAGTGCATGGGCACGGCATGGAAAGGGAAATGAGAAATCCATACAAGATTTTTGTAGGAATACAGGTATAAATTAGACCAGTAGGTAGTTGTAGGCACATATGGGAGGATACTACTGAGTTTTATATTAAATGCAGGTAGGGAGGTTCTGGTGAACACAGGGACCATTGGCGAAATTTTTGGTTAGTGAAAGGTGGAATATTTCTTGGGTAGCTGAGCCATATTCTGCACTTTGGAGTTAGTTCTGTTGAATGTACTGGTCCGCTTTCTCTCTGACTTGTTGTGTAGAGGGTAAAATTCTTGTGCACACATTTTTAACCTTTAAAAGCCATGTGATACATCTGTCTCCCACCTTTTTGACAATCTGTAACTCTACAATCTTTTCATGTTTCGTATAATTCTCGGTTTAAAACAACGATGATTTCCTGTAACAGCGTTAACTAACCGAACTTCGTAATGGTAATGTGTCGTGTTTTCTTTGCGGTACGGACTGACTTATTAAATAATAGCAGATTTCCCGCCGCAATGCTACTGCGGGGAGCCATCTTGGCGACCTGGACGACAGCGATGACCTTGGAAACCTGGGAATCTTGGCGAACTAACGACTTTGGTACCCGTAACGACCAAGGCGACAGTGGTTTTAGAGAGGCCTTGGCAGAAGACTTCTGATGTCTTGGCGACTTGGTAGATTAGGGGGACGTGTCTGAGGTCAGGTCGGTGTTCGTTAACTTGGGGTTTGGTTGGGTTCGGTTTGGCTGGATTAGCCCTCACCGTCGTGAGAGATTTCGTCGATACGTTCGTCGTTGCTTTGCTATCTTAGTATTGTTCACGATTTAACCTCTGCCGTGTGCGTCGTGACACTTTGCATCGGTTTGCCTGAATTTTCTCTCTTCCATTAGCTTAATTTACATTTCGAAGTCGGCGTCGTCGCTTTAGATTTCATGACGATCGAATTCTACCGATGTGTCCGCTGACATCTCGAGGCTTATCTGTGCAAACGTATGGCGTCTTTGGCGTCGGTTTTTCAATCTGCGTTTTCGATGGCATTTTGAATTGCATTTGTGACAAGTGTAAGACGTGACTAAATAAAATGAAATTATAAAACAAACACAATACGATGTTGATATACAGAAATTGATTTATTAATTTGCAGAGCGAAGTGAGATTAGGATAATGGAGAAGCTGAAATAATATTTTGAGGCTGATACAGGAAGAAGGTTGGTTGTTGCACAAAGATAAGAGACCGAGGAAGACGATAAATGATAATGAAATGACATGAAGTCGTAAAAGTCCCGCACTGAACATTCTGTATGTGGCAGTGACAAACACGTCAAATATTTACGCTGTTTCGGAGGTGACTGGGCTGCCTAAGGCCACCCAAGGAATGTTGACCAGCAAACTGAGGTCCTCTGCTCATACCCCATCTTGATAAGCTCCCACTGCCAAAACTACGTGGTAATAATACGAAAATCGCTCTTGTTGTGCCGCCATTATGTGCTGGCGATGAAACGATATCCCGAATACAAATATCCCAACATGTCAGCCGCCCAACGCCACAAACATTCACACTGCGTTTTTTATTTCTCGTTTTTCATTCCTTTTATATCTTGATATAAATTATATTTCTTGCCAAGTTATTGTGTGTCATATACACATTGCATGAATACTTCTTGTAATAAGGTCGCTCCTTACAAAACTTTAATTTGTCTCGGTTATTAATTGCTTTTTTATATATGCTGTATCAATTTGTTGAGGCTCTAGAATTGTTCATAGCTGTTCTGTTCGAATTTAAACACAGGAAATTTACAGTTAATAAAATTATTTGATTGCATTCAGTTCACAACACGTATTCCAGTATATGGATAGTTATCTTTAATGCAAGCGGGTGTGCTGAGTGATAGCTCTTCTGACATGTTGGTCTACTCGCAAGGAAAGCGCTTCGAACCTTGAATGACTGATATTTTCATTATTTTTATCCGTGCTTCAAATGCAGGGACAATTTCTTGAAAAAAAGGCACGACAGCTTTTCTCCATATCCTTTCAAATTCACGCAACCTCGCGTCGTGGATGAATTGTTAGCATTATTGCTTCTGTTTGGGAACTCTTGTGTTTGATTCTCGTCGCATACGCCGACGTATTGACTGAGTTGCTTTGTTACGCATAGTAACTTAAACTAGAACGTAACTGCTACATTGTACGTCTCTTCTATATCGTCGAGAACCATTCTTTCATTAGGTACTGTATGATCGATGAAGTTGCAAAAGCGTCGTTAAACAAACGAAAACTCCTCCAGTTTGCTGTGGTAATACTAGTTGATGCTAAATGCCAGGTTTTTTTATATTTCCTAACTTTTAAAACATCAACCTTTCGACACAAAATGTCTACTAATTTGCTTTGTGCAATTTCGTTAGTACACTTACGTGCACTGATCTGAAATATCACATGAAAGGAGAAGAAGTAAAAAGTAAAGTTTGTCCCACTATGCGTCATGTAGGCGCTTGGGGTGAGTGGAGGTATAGCTCCTCTCTTCCTTGACCTCGGCACTAGATGGGGGTGAGTGGTCAGCATCACGCCCCGGCCGGCTTTACCCCCGGGAAAGGACCCCGGTACCCATTGTAGAGGAGGCTGGGTGGGCCCCAGAGCCGGTCTGGACGCAGAGGCTAGAGGAAAAATCCTCTGCCCCCGTCGGGGATCGAACCCCGGCCGTCCAGCCCGTAGCTAGTCACTATACTGACTGAGCTATCCCGGCTCATGGAGAAGAAGTAAAGTCCTACATTTTCTAGTAGTGTTTCTCGTTCTTTTACCGATAAGTAGAGAACCACGTGACTATAAATGCGCGGCCATTACTGCCTCTGGACCTCTAATAAATCTCGTCTCTGCTCCACCCACAAAATAAACTTTAAGCCACATCTCATGAACGCACACCTCAATTGAAACAAAAGGTAACTGAGGAAGAACAAAACAAAAGACAGATTCTTGCACCCGCCTACTTACAAACCACGTGATCATTTGTGTTGGCTGCTGATTGGTTTATTTAATGCTCATTTTCCCTTTCTGGACACAAAGAACTTGTACTATGTATATCACATTGTATAATTAAGTCGGACTCTCGTCTTATAAGATACAAACTACAAGGAGAATCAGCAGCTAACCGGTTGGGTCTATAACATTGGAGTTACTGCCTTCTTTAGCGAACTAGCTGCCTCAATAGCCAACTGAATCAATAGTGCAGAGTCTTCCTTTAAAAGCTGATAGTCGTTAAGCTGGTGAAAAATTCCCCGCAATTTATGGATCACGAATTTTTGTTATCGTGTAAAAAGAAAAAGAACCACTTATTGGACCAGTCGAATCTTATCCATATCCACTGTAAGATTCATTTTAATGTTATCCTTCCATCTTCGCCTAGGTCTCCCAAGTGGTTACCTCTCATCAGACTTTCGGGCTAAAATAATGTATGCTTTATCATAGCTGTCATGCTACAAGTTCTGCCATCTTATATTCTCTCCGTTTTCTCATTGAAATCTTTTCACCCAATTTGTATTTGTGTTTAGGGATGAATAGAACACATGCTCTAATTTGTTGTAAAATGTCCTTTGTATCACTGCTTAAAACTTCAGTCGGGGCTACAGATTCAGAACAATATTACATCAACGACCTCTTCGTATTATATTAGATTACGGTTTTTAATTCCTTTTTCATTTTAAAAACTTTCAGTTTATTAGGGATAATACTGCTGTTGTTTTTTTTTTCCTTTTGTAGTCCCCAACTGGAGTTATGTCGTGATAAAAACGAATCCCCATTTAGTTCAGGTGTTGTTTGTACAAGTTTCACTGTATTTGTATATCATTAATACTCGAGTGACTATTGTTATTTAATATTACATTGTTATCTCCATCACCTGATATAATTCCTGTAACATCTTTTCCAACAAGAGAATCTTGAACATGGATTGACTGGGCGATTTGAACTAGAAGCATAGTTTATGCATTACATGCAATAAAGGTGTAACTTCCCAATGTTTTACGTTCTTTTGTGACATTTATGCAATGGGAACTGTACGCTTGTAAACTGGCATGGCTGCTAAATACAAAGTCATGTTTTATTCTGGTTAAAAGCTTCAGTTCTGATATGGGAAGTACATATTATCTTACTCGGAGAAATACAAAGCGTGTTTTCTGTATAGAATTGTGCCCATGTTTAATGTAAGCGTTTTAAGGGTGCATTTATGTTACAGAACATCCTTACAGTGAGTTTTGTAATTTGGGCCTTCATTTAAACCAGAATCAGTTTGTAGTTGAGAAGCTACATGCTGGTACTTAGAGTGGGTTTCAGGACGAATCATAGCTTGTAAATTAGGCTGGTGCCCAGATTGTGTGGCGTTGCAGGCTGTGTCATAAACTGGTTCACGATTCACTTGTTCTTATTGAATACGAAAATCATAATAAAATCTCGCACCATGATGCGTAACTGGTCACGGAACATTATAGTTTAGGTTCTCGCCTATCGAACGACATAGTTGTTATTTAAAGCCATGTTTCTCAACCTGTTTGCCGCGAAACTTTTGACTCATATGCTTTTATATGCGTTTAAAATTCAAAGTGTAGTCGTAACAGTGTGGTCTTGTTTTCCCATATCTTGTCGTCTTACCGGCTTGTGCTGCTGTTTTATATGGTTTCTTCTCAGATTAACTCTTATCGACTAGTGGTAGTGACTACATGTACCAACTGCCTTAACAGTTTATTTTGTCCCCGGAATGTTTTTGTAGGTTTCCTATGATTGAATAAACAGTGATTACTTCCTGAAACAGCATTAACCAGTTGATGCTTGTAACTGATAACTTGTTTTCTTCACGGTACGGTCTGGATCCTAAAGTATTATTTAGATGAGCTCTGGCTTTAAAGGGTTAATGGGGAATGCAGAAAGTTTCTATCAATAAATACAGCTTCTTTAAAAAATGTATTTGTTTCGATTTGAACAGTTTGTAACTGCATTTATTAATATTCACTTAGACCTAAGTTTGTTACACAGGGGGTCTTTTATGAGAATAAGCATTTTATTCGTGATAGTAAATATTTCTGTGTGTTTGTCGGTTCTGAAATGTTGATAATCTGTTACTATTTTGTGAACTGTAAACGTACATAAATTTAACTAATATTGAACGCACGAACTGTGTTCATTCTATCAGCATTCATGTTACAAAGTTGAACATTAGCTTCTTATGTCGTACCCTTTACCCAGATCCATTATCATCATCATCATCATCATTATTACGATGGTAAACATAAAAAGATTACTTTGTGCAGGCGTAGCAAAAACTTCGTTCCACGTGCATATATGCCAGAGGCAGAGGGCAGCACTGTACTAGGGCGATGCACTTTGTGATTCATCTTTATTACTACTAGGCAACCTCTGGCCGCGGCGTCTATATAGACATGCATTTCACTTTAAAATAATGTCGAAAAAGCGTTTTAAAACTGTGGCACATGTCAGTGTAAAGGTGGGGGGGAGGGTAGCAGTGTGTATGACCGTATTTTGTAACAAAGAGTGAGGGTTGCCCACATTATAATAGGACACGGAACAATGCAGTTAGGTAAGCTTTTGTTTGGTGGCCAGCTACAGGCGCACTGCGCTGCCAATTCCGTCTTGTTATTTTTATATTCGTAACACGATGTTCTGAACCACTGAGAACAAAACAGGCACAAGTGTCTGTCGAGCAGACTTGTTATTTTGTGCATAGGTTTATGAAGAAAACTTTTAGGGTAGCAAAGACCTAACACCATAAATATGACTTTTATGTGTCGTTTTATGTGGTTTTAAAACACGGTTTCCTACTCAGATTAAAGAACAGGTCGCGAACGTTAGAGGTCCGAGGGCATTAATTGAATTAATTGATAACTACATACACATTAGACACATAATGTACTGAGAGAATTTTATCATGAAGTCAAAATCAGAATTTCTGATCTGAGAACCCATTTGCTGTTTTAATTTATATTTGCTTGTTTGACATTAAGAATGATTACTGATTATAAACACATCTATAAATTAACATGAGCTGTTTTTTTATGTTATCAAGTCACAAACATGACAATGCTCATTACCAGTATGAGCTAGAGTATATTTTAGCTTTAGAATGTCTAGTAAGTTTACATAAAATAATACAGACCTATGCTACCTTCATTTTTAAAGATAAAGGATGGCATTTACAACATAGCTTATCCAATCTTAATAACAACCTCATCTTCACACGGCATGTCCCGTGTTCCGAACGAAGCCCTGTAGACAAAGTGACGACACTATAATATTCTTCAGTAGCTGCAGTCAAATATCGAGATGGAACCTTAAATAAGGATCACTACCGCTTGTATTTATCTTTCCAATTCATTATATATCATATTCCTATCATTCGGCGCTGTGCAACTGAGCATCCTACAGCGTCGTTAAATAAGCCATAAATTAACTAGAATTTACTCCACTTTAAAAAATGCTGTTGGGTAATAAATTAGTATTGACCACTAAGTGTGCAGGCTGCGATTGTGTATTTATGGTTTTAATGCTCAGTCAGTGTAGTGACTGGCTGATTTGAATGCCCACCCGGGGATAATTTAATTTCAGACTGTACTTCTGCAGTATAACAATACACCTCATTAATATCTGTGAATGTTATGTGAAACATTTTTTCTGAATGGTGAATATTTAACTAAGTAAAGGGGAACACGGTTTATAACTTCGTCCACTGTGATAAACCTATCTATAATGTGATTAGCTTGAGTGCAGCAAATGTACGTCATGTCCGAGATGTGTTGAGAATCGCAAAGAACTAATTTGGGAAATACATACGCGCTTTCCACTTTGCGCCGTCGAAGTGGATATAGTCCGTTGTGACCCTGGGCACTGTGCTCTTATTGTGAACAAATGAAAGGGCCGTCACTGATCGTTACTATGGCAGCAGTTCTCATTATTTGAAGAGAGAGACAGAAGATGCCACTACGTTACCTCTGCCTCAGGCTTTTGGGTCTAACACGCGTGTTTTGTGTTTTCAAGTACCAGCAACCGTTGATAATACTTATTTTTAATCCACCCCACCTACCCCATTATGTTGAGTTTCTGTACCCTGAAGCCCTTGCATATATAGAGTGGTATTTATCGGGGAAATTCGTTCTCTACTTTGTTACAGCCATGTTGTTGAACATTCTGCATGTTCGGGCTGCCTATGGTCATCGTGTTTTTTAACTAAAAGCATCCTCCATAATAAAAACAACCTCTTATATGCGTTCTGTGGATTTGTGTGAATCTGTACGCTGCATTTTACATGATTTACATTGTAGCTGTTTCATGAGAGTTCTTATACCCTCGGGACATTTAATTCGAACATGCATGAACTCGCAGTGATATATATAGTATGCATATAATGTAAGACAGTTATCCATAAATCGTTTGAAATACAGTTCGAGAATACTTAAGTACTCTTCAAAATTGTATAAGAAGTTGTTTTGATATGAAATATGTACACTACGTAAGTATTAGAATACTGTTCAGACTGATTTAATTTACGATCCTCGGAACAGCAATTGCCAAGGTTTGCAGCTTATTTTACGTTTAAAAAATTCACACTGCGAGTGACAAATATCGTGTTTTGCAACAGGGTTTCTATGGTTAGCACCTTCTCTTTTGATGAATAACGTTCATCAAATATATGCATGTGCACAGTCGAACTGTGCTTATTGGTTGCAATGTTCAGTACAGAATGATCCGGTTAATGTCAATTGACAGGTTTTCGGCAAAACCGTGATGAGCCCGACTGAACCTGAAGAAATTGGAAGTAAATTAATAATTTGCATTCTTCTATTAGTGATGTTAATTAACGAATGTGATTATATGACCCGTTTTTAATTTAAGTAAGTAAACAATTCGTTGTACATAATCTCCTTTTTCTGAAAATCTAAGGTGATCAACTGCGGATACTTTTCTACATCTATGAAGTGTCCATCCACTCAGTCCCTTTTCTGTGCTTTTCGTTTGCCCTCCGGTTATCAGCTTTTATCCTTCCATGTAAAATATGTCGATGTTGGTGTTCTTGGTTGTGATGCCGTGTAGACTTCTAGGTAAATACCAACGTCTCTGAGCATACTGCCTTAATTTTCAGCTCTGAAGATGGAGGCATTATGTTCCTCCGGACGGTTTGTATGTCATACAGTCCATATGGCGTTTCAAAATAGAAGACAAACATCGACGCCAGACCACACTCAGCAGTCAATCTCCCCCTCCCCTTCTGCATCCAGTATCGCGAGGTGGCATCGTCTATCGGGCGCCAAGTGTCGTAGATCTGGGGTCCTGATCGGTACCGTCAGCGCTCGGACAGCAGCGCTCTCTTCCTGTCCCTCAAAAATTGTGCTGGGGCTTAGGGTGGTATGTTTTCTTCAAAATCGCCTCTCATGTTTCGAGAAGTTTCAAACTTATTTTACAGCCTCGGTTTCTGAGACAAGCAAGAACTGACGGACGCACACTTGGGTGTTCCGTCGTTTCAGAAGTGTTTTACGCTTCTGTCATCAGGGCTTCGAGACGCAACAGCCCAGAAGACAGTCGTGTTCACATTGAATTCTTATTATATTAATTAGTTCTTCCAGTATTAGTGTAATATTGTGTTATATGACGTGAATTTTATGGATGCTCTACCTATGGGCATATCTTTCATTCAACACATTTTTGTCTCGGGTAAAATTTAGAGATTTACGTCTAATACGTAAGTAATATGAACTGTGAAATGAATTACATTCAGTGAACAACATAAATAATAATTCTCTTACATTTGAAGAGCCATAAGATTGTAGGCTCGCCTACTTTCATTACAGTTTGTCAAAGGACTGCAAACATAGACCTAGTTCTTTCGGATAAGCTACTAGTCGCTCATTTAGTCAGTAAATGACTTTTATGGGAACAGAATCTTCATAAAATGTGTTAAGGATAAATAAATTATGTTTAAACATGTTAAACACCTTTTCTGTATAGCATTTTGCTTGTAGGGAAACTGTTCTAGAATTAGCATATGCATTTCTCATCCACTCTCTGCATTCTACATTCTGTGCCTATTGTATGGTACCTCATTTTATCTGACGTGATGATTCTAGCGATACCAAACTTGTGGATGTAAAAGTGCAACGCAGATATTCTCTTTGAAATGCTAGTAGGGTAATGTAACAACAGAAACACCACGGTTCTCAGTAGGAGAGCCAAAGAGTGGAACTTCAGACCTTGGGAAACAAGCTGGCGACATCCTGTTATGTCCGTCCTGGGAGTTAATTATTTTTGTCAAACCAGACACCCTGTGGCGACAGCAATAGGCTTGCCTGAAACACACGACATCTCTACGCCACAAAAAATAGGGTCCGAATACCACTAGGTCGGACCTCGCGCCTTGCGACGACGTCGAAAGAAATGTTGGAGGGGGGATGACCATCGCCGCCCTCATCTTCGGATCTATGTAGTTACATGGTCTTTCAGAGGCCTTGAAATCGCCATAACAACAGTGTCTCTTTGCGACGCTTAACACAGCATCAGGCCAACGTTAATTAATTGTGATACGCAGCATTGCAATAAATCAAATAGAAATGGGGCTAGTCTGACACATTATTGTTGGTCCCTTTATTGTGTGAATAACAGTAGATGGTGGTATAGACTCACTGGAGTTTCTTTGTTTTAAGTAGTCTATACACATCTCTTGCGTATACGTATATTGATGGAAAAATTCTAATGTCACATTAAAGTAGCTTCTAATTTTGACGATAACTGACTTCGGGATTCGAGAACCAAATTTTTTCGTTAATACCAAAATCCGCCATTATCAACGATTCTGATCCAGGCCCTTACACGTCAGACCCTGTTTCGCCAAGATCCATAAGAATTTTATCCTTCCATATTCTCATTTTGCTGGCAACCAAAGAAAACTATAATTCAACGTTCGGAAAAAGGAGCTGGAATTAATTAATACAAAAATTCCAACAGCACTAATACTTACTGAGATAAATAATTACATTTGTTAAAGAACAGTTTAGGCCTAATGGAGTTGTGTGTGATGCGTTGGTGTTCAGGTGTGCAGTTCTACGTACGTACGCCAGGCTGCGTCATCGGAATACTCTCTTCACTTGTTCCGGATTGGATACATAGGGTCTAGCAGATTCATCTGCGAGAGTCACATCCGGGGCAAATCTATCCGACAGTTGTCCACCCGGTGCTATATTCGTATGAATCAAATTATAATTTTACAGTCCAGTTTTTAGAATTAATTTCGATGTTATCCGCCCATCTACATTAAGGTGTATATTTTCTTCCGACTAAAATTTTGTACATATTTCTAAAGTACACGTCAAACGAGAGTTTAACAGAATTCTGTTATCTGCAGTGTTAATTGTTTCATTTTTCTTGTCACAAGTCACTCTATCGAATGAAACAATACTAAATGAAGATAAAGACGTTCCTGCGCCCAAATACGATGCGATAAAGACCGTAGGAGGCGTGGAGGTAATGCTTCATGTATTATTATTCTCGGCGCTAGTGTGAGGTGAGGCATCAGTTTCACATTTTTGTAAAAAAAAATGTCACCTTGCTAAATTCGGAATCAGATGCGATTGAAGGAGCATAATCGAACCCATGAGATCATCAGGTAGGCCTACAGAAGAGTAAAATAAGAAAAATAAAGAGAGAGGGAAAATACAAAAACTGGGCCCTAATTGATGTGTCGTCTTTGTTTTGCTTAATTCCAACATGGTTTGGCCATTAAAATGTCCCCTGCTATCGCGCGGTCCAATCTCTCTCAGCAGATAAATGATGACACCAAGGTTTAGGCTGAGGGGGTGGGGTGGGGTAAGAGGCCTGGGTTCGGAGCCAGTTGACAGCGAACAAGGTACTGTGCGTGTCGCCCCGGGCGGTCCGACAGACTTAACGGATGACCGGCCGCAGGGGTCGGAGACCATCGCAACACAAATATAGTTTCTTTGTACTTATCGTCTCGTGAGCCTGATTCCAGGTATCATTCTCAGTCCGCTTCATTGACAAGCGCCATCGAGTTTCGTTCATAAACGTTACTTCATTGACTGAATACTAACTCTGTGGTGCAGGGCCGTGCTTTAAATGCTGATAGCTTTCTCACCCTCTAAAGAAATCAACTACTTTGTCGTTATCGTGTTCACAGATTTCGTCATTGGATCCTATCTTTAACCAGTTAAAAACAGTCCACACTTTTCGTATTTTCCTTGGACTCCCAGGTTTGATTCTCGGCTCTGATATCGGCTGTTCTTAATGGGATTTTCCTTTTGTTTGTTAATGATGCTTGTTAAATTGATTTAAACTGAATGCAGTAAGAGAAACCCTCGGTAATTTAAATATTTTTGTGGTTGTTTTAAAGTAAAGTTTGTCCCACTATACGCCATGTAGGCGCTTGGGGGGAGTGGAGGTATAGCTCCTCTCTTCCTTGACCTCGGCACTAGATGGGGGTGAGTGGTCAGCATCACGCCCCGGCCGGCTTTACCCCCGGGAAATGACCCCCGGGACCCATTGTAGAGGAGGCTGGGTGGGCCCCAGAGCCGGTCTGGACGCAGAGGCTAGATGAAAAATCCTCTGCCCCCGTCGGGGATCGAACCCCGGTCGGAATACTAATCGGTTACAAGTATTATATACGAACATTCGATGTCAGGTTTTCAGGAATTCTTCCCGCATAATCTAGCAATTTATTTCCCTTTACTCTGTTAATATACGTTTTTCGCAATTCTTCTGTAATGCGCTTATTGCATTCGTCCGTCGTTCTGTATCCAGTATCTTGCAGCCACTCCAAGTTGATGCATTTCTGCGGTCACTGGTCTTCTGTTTTGTCCTTTCGTTAACGCTTAGAATAGTTAAGCAGTAATTATCCATTTGGAATATACTTCTACCTTTGTTCTTTGGCGGGTGTCTCATAATGATATTGAGCAATAAAGCGGTTGGCGCCTTTACGAGTTCTTTCCCAGATTTCAGTCTGATAGGACGGCGGAGATGATGATGATGAGAAGAATCCCATCCTTTATTTCGGTACACAGATGTAAAAGACTATAACACTTTACTGTGGTTCGAATATATTATCTCTGCTTGGGAGTTTTCATTACTAAAAGGTTGTAACTATGTTATGAACGTATTTAAGCAGTTAGAATCGGAGATGCGACGACTGTTAGATACGTTGTCGTTTTATAGTCTTCTCAACAAGACATTCCTCGGATTATATTATCTACGAGAGAGAAAAACAGTTTGGCAACCTGGAGTTTTATCACCGCTTTAAAAACAAAAGGAGAGAATGTAAAAAGGCCACAGTCTTTCTCTACCTGACAAATAATGTCTTGGGGGGGGGGGGGGGGGTGGAGGAAGGAGGAGTGGCCATATTGGATTTTCTTTATACCCGGACATGTATGTACTTGTAACTGGTGTAATAGAACTCCGTCAGTCCGCTAGATGTCAGAGTAGTAGTGCCTCCAGCGGGTTCAAGGTTTAGGTCCACTCTTTTAAGTCAAGGCCTACTTCAAGCTTAAGTGGTTGTTACACGTTTCCATACTCAGAAACTCGTGGGAGATTTTCTTATTTTCCGTCCGCATTGAAACAATTTTCAATTTAATGTTGCTGTGTGAGTTAATGAAGTCATATTTGATAAGCCTTTTATGTAGGCCAAGTCTAACTACGAGACGTTCAGATCACTGTGATAAAAATCTGGTATCGGTTGTACGTAATTGGGGGTTATATTGGACCGAAGCAGGTCGAACTGACTATGAGACGCGTCTCCTATCTCGCTTCCAGTTGAGTTAAAATTTAGGTAGGATTTGAGGTTTGCATAGTCATCTTCCGATTGAAATTTGTTCGGAGAGGAAACGTGGATGAATGTTAGCATCCTCAAAACTGTGCGTTCATTTTGTACACCTTGCTGGACCTGAGAGAGAGAAAAAATTGAAATGCTGGGGAAAACGACATACTGAAGAATTTTATGATTTCTACGCTTCACCAATTAAGATTATGAGATCCTATTATTAGGGCGATGAAACGAGGAGGATCAGAATAACAGGATATGTAACGCACAGTTTGAAAATGTGTCTAAAATTGTTAGTTTTGAAACATGAATGGAAGGGAATATATGATCAATATATGAGAGGGTGATATTAAAAGAAGATCTTAAAATGATAGTACGTTAGGTTTCTTATAGCCCACTCTAATAAAATTTCGGGTTCTACAAAGGGCAGGGTGTTTCTTTCCCGGTTGAACGACTGTGAGCTTCGCAAGAAGGATATGTTCAATTGTGTGCGTTGCACATGGTCGTATAGGAATTATTTCTGTAACTCTCTTTATGCCAGTATGGATAATGCCCGTCTTTCTAACAATGGAAATTTGCAGCAATCTAAATGGGCTCGTTTTTCATCACGCCGTTTTACTGTGAATGAAGTTGTGAAGATTTCTTGTACACAAAATTAACTTCATATAGTGCCTTGGAGTAATGTTCGTGGAATTGTCTTAGAAGGTTGCAATAATTCTTCAGGTTGGCGTCGCTTGCCCTAAGCTTATTAATGTTATGGCTAAACTTCGGTGTGATAAACGAAAATAACTTTTAACCAATGAAATGGATGCTTTCGTCATGTATAATTTATTTACATCGTTCCACACCGAGTTACCAATGAATTACAAGTTTAAACTCCTAACAAAGTGTCTCAGATAGCCTTTAGTTGTGACAATGTAAGTTATCTTTCTGAGTCTGGATTTTATTTAAAGATTTCTATGGCAACGAATTGCCGCACTGTAGCTCAGGCGGTGAGTAGCAGGTTTCTCGCCACTGAGGTCCAAGTTCGCACCCTGGGATTTGTGATGGAAAAAGCGGTACTGATACAGGTTTCTTTCTTTTTTTCCGATGTTTCACATTTATTTATGTATAATGTGGGGGGGGGGTTAATGGGCCCGCTAGTGGACGCAGTTTTCACAAAAATACAGTCTCACCGCATTTTAACACCTTACAAATTGTAACTAATCATTTGTTCTGCTTAAAACCCACATCTTTTCGCATTAAAAATCTTCATGCATTTCTTAAATTTCATACGCGTTCTGTATGTGCCGCCCATCTCGTCGACGTTGATTCGATGACTCTGCTAATATCTAACAGAGGGTACAAATGTTGAAGTTCCTAATTATTTCGTTCCTCAGTTGTCCGCTTTTCCACTGTGTTTGATACAAACGTCATTCTCAACAACTTGTATTCAGGCATTCTCCTTCTGTATGGAGATTTCGTTATAACGCCGAGTAGTTCGGTAAGTCCACCAAAATCAGAGACGTACTTGCTGGCTCCATCATAAGTGCGATAAACAAGTATCTCTGCAACGTCGGAAAGCTTCCACGACACTACACGGCGATGCAACTTAGAAGATCTTTACATACCCGGCCTTGAGAGCCTTAAATCCCTTTTGTCCTCAATCTGTGTTTTCTTACATACAAGTAAATGTACAGTTATTACAAAATATGACTCTCAGTAACCATGACTACTAATGCTGCACCATGCAATCTTGGAAGGATGTCAACAAGTGGACTGATCTGAAGATGAATTTTTTTTCTGGGTTGTTGTGCCGTGTAGTCTGACAAAAGTTAACAGACATTTCAGAGTAGCTTACTGCCTCCATCATCACCCTGTACATTTCGTAGATCTCTGACCCTGGGGGGAAGGACAGAGGTTTTTGCGAGAAATGTTAGTTCGACTCAGCAGGGCTGGGAGAGTGACAAATCTGTTTACAGTCGATTGTTCTGCATGTAGCACCCCCGTTGTGATGGTCAGCAAACCTTGTTTGACCACGCAACACGACAGACCTCCGGGGCGACAGAACTGACCCCCCAAAAAAGAATTCCAACAGCAATAAACAGCAAGTAGGAAGATACCTATTTTTTTTAAGACAGCAGTTTTGGAGGTTTCTTCCAAGCCACACAAAAGTTCAGAGAAAGTCGGACAGCCTATTTGTTATCTCAACTACTAATAGGTTAACATAAAAATGCCTTTCATACGGTTATATGCTTTAAGAACTACATTTTACGACCCCAATGGTATGCCCAGTGTTTTATACTGAGGGAAAAATTAGGTCTTGTACACGCATGTAGCTCGTATGTTACGTCTTTATGTAGATAATTTGAGATATCAGACACTATGAAGGTGAATCATTAAAAAGCTAATAATTGCTCAGGTTGTCAATAAATTCCTGTCCTTACTGATATTCGAACGGTAATTATCGTTTTCAGCCCAACATTGAACCCAATCTACAAACAGGCGAGTCAACTCTTCACCTACATATATTTATTCCTTTAAGAACCATTTTAATATTATTATCCCATCTACGCCTATGCATGTCACGGAGTTCCATTCGTTCAGGTTTCCCGACTGAAATGTTGTAAGCTCTTAACCAGACAACGAGAAACCTGGAAAATAAAAATTCTGTGCAAGGGGAATAATATTATGTTCAGGAGCACATATTCAAAATTTAAAAAAAAATTGTTTAAACCAGTGGTAAAATAAAGATATTGAGACATAAGCATGAACTAAGAGACAAAAGACCAGTAAAAGTTGTGGATATGAGAACTGCAAGGCCAGAGACTGGATAAAAGAAAGTTATGAAAGACACTGAAGGACGAGAATACTGCATGAACCCATATTATGAGATAGAAATACCATAGAATGGGAGGTAACAAGTTGCCGAAGAATAAGATGAAAACTAAATAGATGTGTGAAAGGGGATTTTCAGGCCTCCGCAGGCATTAGTTTCAGTAACCAGTGAAGACAAGAAGAATTTCTTCTGATCTTCAAAACATTCTTTAGTTTCTATGACTATTTTAAAGCCCTGTGTCTATCAATAAACGTATTTTTAAGAAAGCTGTAACAAGTATGATGTGAAATCTTCCTCAGACATCCAGTTCTGTTCTCGGGGTGTGGTTGAGGTGCAGTGGTCCCCGAGCCCACCCACGTAATGACAACAACACGACATAATACGAAACTTTGTTCTTCCTCCGCGGTGCAACTCCAACTGCAGAATCGGGCGAGATGGTCGCTTGACTGGATTTACTCCCCAAACCGTGTTCATGTCATTGCACGCAGAAAAAGCATCTCACAAGATGCGCGTCATCGTGCTTTTTTAACAATAATTCGCGGCCAATAAAATTACATTATATAAAAAAGATAGAGAATTGGAATTAGCAACTGTTATTTTGGAAACACTGTTACTTTGGAGACGTCAGAGGGAGAATAACATTTAGAACTTCTTTGAAATTCAACAATTAATTCCATGAATCCTCCTCGAAAAGTTAATAATTACTCAGTTCGTCGATAAATTACATAAAGAGAGAAGGTTTCTGTGAATTTGAATATCATTCTCCGATTTAAGCATTAGGACTTCAACTGAACTGTTCCCCCCACTGCTTTGCGTGCAGTTTTGAATTCCCCTATTGCTGGTTCAATAGTTAGATCGTTAGTTCGCTAGCCAGGATGGAGCGTCATAGTTAAGAATACTTTTTAACCTGACATTTAGCACAAGAGTTGTATCAATTTGAAACATTAAATTAATACTAATCTGTAATTTGTGATGTAATAAGAGTGAATTAATTGACTTTTCGCGTTTACAATAGATGCTGTTTTGTGCTATGCTTTTCTTGATGCTATTTCTTCCAAAAGTGTCCATGACTTCAAAGCTGTTAATAAATAATAAAACAAAAGACACTAAATTTCTACCCTAGTTAAGGAACACAAATATATTTGAAATGTATACCGTGCAGTTTCAATCCATATTATGAAAACTGTGTGCAAGTGAAACCCTAGAATGCAAAATCAATAGGCTTATCCATGTTATTTTTATTTCTGAAATTGCTTTTATTGAAGCAGTGAACTAATTGCATTCACTTTTCCAAGAATATCTCAATGTTTCAAAATATAACATAGATAACATCCCATGCTAAAAGATGTGGTTGCACTCCACTTTTGTATGTTTCGCGGGGATTCAGGGATTCCCCAGAAGGAACAAATGTATACAACCACTATACACAGTAAGGTCTAATATGTGTTCGAAATCGATTTCAGTATACTCACTTGTTATGTCGAACCACGTCATGTAGTTGCCACTTTGTGTTCGTGTTAAAGTATCTCGACTTGTCACTGCAGTTTGAGATTGTTCCCAACAAAAACGCCAATCCACAACAATATCCACAAAAGTGTAACTGTTTATGATTTTGTTTCAAAAGTCAGTTTACAATGTTTTAATTCCAGTTTAAACTATCGGGCCAACTGTGTTTACGAAAGCCAGTTATTGGATATTTTCTTGAGACAGCTGATTTCATCACACAACTTTGCCTTGTATTTTTCTAATTTTTATTTTAATATTATACTTCTATCTGCATTCAAGTCCCCAAAGTAATCTATTTTCTTAAAGTTTTTCTACAAAAAAATTCTGTGAATTTATCGTTTCTCCCATACGTTCTACCTGTCCTGTCAGTATTGCACCGATTATTTTAAGGCTAATAACATTTAGTGAAGAACAAATATTACGATGCTTGTCATGTCGTAATTTAATCCACCATTATCTTCCTCATACACATCATCGCATAACACTGTTTTCAATCGCACTCGGTCTACGCTTCTCCGTTACAGTGACTGATCAACATTTGTCATGACTTCAGATGCGTATTTGTGTAAAAGAGCAGATTTTCTGTGGTGGAGTTTCTGCAGTGCGGGGAAGAGGGGCCGACTCCACGAACTGTCTGTCTGTGTACCAGTACACAGCGCAATAAACCCTGCAGGATAACAAAATGTCTCGTCATCCCTTCGAGTCATCACTCACTGTCATGCTTTGAACAAACAGCCGGCCACTGTCCGAAATGTCTTTATCTTGGTTTTCCTTTTTGCTTTAGAAAAGGAGACAAGAACATTCATAAACAAAACTATTGCTTTCAAATTTGAAGAATAAATTTCGCTTAGAAACCAAATGCTTGCTTTTACACGCCTACGCTTAGTGTCTGAAGCTGTTCGCTTTATCACCAATGGAACAGAAATTGAAAAGACTATTCCAATTTGGTGTCCATATTTGTTTTTTCAAACGTTAACATTACCCTTCACATGCATAGATGTTTGGTCTTAGGGTTAGCTCAACCAGGGGGCCTAAACACATAGGTTTTCTGTCCTTATTTCCCGTTTTCTTATTTGATGACAAAAGCAAAATCCTACTTGCAAAGCACTATAATTTTATAATTATACAATTAAGAAGTTTTACGAAGTCAAAAAGAGAAATTTAACACTATTTAATGCTCCATCATCAGTTATCTTCAAACTTCAACGTAGATAGAGTTCTATTTAATATGACGGCCGGCTAGTTTCTGCTAAGTGACCTCCTCAGTATTGTCTCTGAGGTCATTTCAGAATCGGATTTCGACAGACTGACTGACAATCTGAACACCTGTCGTTGTTGTGTCTGGATATATACGATATATATATATATATACGTAGTTAAGAGAAATGTTTGTCATTAATTGTAATTATGTATGATTAATAATAATTAACTCTACGTGCGCCTCCGACTTTCAACTTTCATGTTTTAATAATCGGTTGTTTATCTTTTGTTGAATACCTATTATTTTCTTCACGAAACATTACCACAACATACCATAAACACAATGACCTCACTTACCACGAACAACATTGCAATCCGAGCGAGCGCACAGCAAATGAATGAAGCTGATTGGGCACATGACACTACATGCACAAAAGCGTCCAAAATTCAGGCGTCATCGTTCGTGTCGAGCATTTTAGACGAGGTACGTGAGGCGGTGGGAATAATTAGGGATACTGTTCTGTACTACATCGAGGATCTCTGTGGAATCACCGTATCCGTTTCTTTACCTCGTAAATGACACTTCCCGTCCAAACCGATAGGCTCTTATTCACATAGAAACATTATCTTTTGGCGATTATCTGAAAGAGCATGGTTCCATATACTCGTTTCGTGCAGTACTATTCCTCGCTATTAACAGGTTTACGAGCTGTCTGGCTAAGGATGTGTTTTTCTTCAGTCACTCTAGCCAGGTGATGGGAGAGATGCATTTAAATAGTGGCAGGACATCTTCCTTACAAATAATTACATACTCGCTATTAGTGATCGTCTTCCCATACCATTCGATATTAAATAACTTCTATAGTTGTTACAGTTCGGATAAATTGCTTAAGAATCAATCATTAATGAAGTATAAAGAAATAGTAATTTTTGGTAATCAGCGGTGTTTCTTTATGTCTTGATTTCAGAACACATTATTTAAAAGTGTTCAGCACTCACATGACGGGCACTGAAAGGCCTCCGTAATCATAATTACTTGTTTCACACCTTATAGTTAATAGTTCGAAAGTTTGCATACGTTTGTATTTGTCAATTTCTCCTTATTTATCATTTTACAATTGATTTTTCTAAGTCTTGCCGTGGTTGGATTCTTGCAAGGTTGGCCCTTCAATTATTAGCGGTTGGCCAGAGAGGTTTCATCACATGCGTATGATGCAGCATGCAAGCATGAAGGACCACTTTCAAAAAGACCTGTCTCATTCTTAGAGTGGACAGTATTAATATAGTAGTCTGATTTCGAAACTTTGTATCTCCATGATTTTTTGTTGTTCTTGCAATACAGATTAAATCAAGAAGGATTAAAAGATTTGTAAATGTAGCGCGTATTGAGGAAACGAGAAATATATACTGTAGAATATTTTGTCATAAAACTTTATTTAAGAATTAACACTTTGGGTACACAGAAGGGAGAGTAATATTAAAATGGATCACGCCAGTAAACACTTTGAGAAAATTCGAACAGGATTCTACCAAACCAGTATAGGATAAAGTAATGAGAATATGTGAAGACTGTAAGAAACATTTATATTCTGAAAATAACTGGAAATGACTTGATTGGCTAAGCAATTAATTAATTAATTGGCCTAGAAACCTCTGTACCATCACCACTTTGAAAATATTTGGAAGACGGAACACGGTGCTCCGGAGTTACCAACTGCTGCTGATATTTTGAATGTCGACTCTATGATTAACGAATGCTTTCACCGGTGATTGATGCATGTGTGTGCAACGTATGATTGTGACGTCACGATATTTGATGATCTTCCGATTGCAGTGCCGTTGTTTTCGACTCCCGCTCACATGTGATGTTGGTGCTACTTGGTCTCTCTTTTCAGAAGAATGATAAATTGATCTGACTGATAATTATTCACATCAGCCCCCAGCCTGTAGCTGGACTCCCCCCCCCCCTCCACCCGCTCTCAGATCTGACGGTTGTCAAATTGTTTGACATAGTCCGTGTACAGCTTGTGCTAATTGCGAGTAATTCCATTTTGAACCGTTATCTGATCAAGTTTGATTTTTATAACGTATTTTAAATTAATATAGTTTTATTGTGTTTTGTAAAAGTGAACATGGTAATGAATGTTTCCATAAAAGGAGTAGTTTAGTGAATATTTAACTCTGTATCAGGCTGTAGAGAAGGCTGTGCGTCATGGAGTTATCTAATTTTATTCGATTGGGTCATTCAACAAATCGGTCTCTTACCTTTAGGTTTTCCGTCTAAAATTCTATACGCATTTCTCATGTAGCCCGCGTTTTACATTTCGTTATCCTGACAATACTAGAGCAATTTTCTCCAAGACGGGCAAATGCATTTGTAACATCGTCACTAGATAGGTGCTGGTGGATAGCTTCACGATCTGACAGCTTCATACACTAGGAAAGAACCCGATTAGCTGTTGGGTACAAGGCTGGGTGTGCCCCAGACCCAGTCTGACAGAGAAAGTAATTCATAGGTCGCCCGTTTTGGAGAAAGTATTAAATATAAATATGCGTGAATAGGGAAATTCCTGACGAAATTTTGTATTAAGCTGTGAAGCGACTCAGAACAAGGTCCGCGCGTTCTGCGATGAGACTGTCGTAACTTTGTGGTCTGTAATGCAATGTAAAATGCTACACTCAGTAGCGTCTGACGATGTCTGCCTTCTGGGTGTTTGATTTGTGTAGTTTGATAGAAACTAATCACCATTTCAGAGGTGATTGCCGCGTCCGTCGTCAGTTCGAAATCCAACCGTTATAATTCGACATTTAAACGTAACGCAGGCAAACGGAAACTTCCACCCATGGGCAATAAAAGAATTTTCCTGCTGCTGATTTATTCCATTCCATTGTTCATTACATTCTATTGTTTCATTTGTGCAAATCGTGGAGACCCCAAGCGGTGAGGTCAGGGAATAAAGTACGATATATCTCAGGATTAAGTAGGCTTATCCCCAGGCACGGACTGTTTAACAGTGCGGAGTAAGACTGTGGTGCACCTCAATGTGATATTGGCTCAGTTATACAGTGAAAACAGCATTTCTTAAAGATTTTGATCTTTGAGCCATCTATATTTTTCAATATCCATTTTTTTACGTCTCTATATTTGCCTTCCTGTTTATCTGTGTGTCTATGCATCTGTTTATTCATCTGTATGTTAACCACCTTGTTTATTTATACATTTATCTACCTATCTATGAACCTATTTATCTTTCTATTTATGTGTCTACTTTCCTTTCTGTTAATTTGACTGTAGATCTGTCTTCCCTCTTATTTCATTTCATCCGAACTGTAACATTGGAGTGACGAAGCTTCCGTGTTTTAATTCTTACGTTTTTATACACCATCTGCTATATTTTATAAAATTTGTAAGAATGTAGGAAGCATCACATGTTCCTTTGATCTTCCAAATTAGAGGGATGTGACTTGTCCTAATATAAGTGGGAGGAAGCCTCATTTGTGAATTCTCTCCAATTCTCTGCGTGCCCCCGCATTCCACCTGGCGCCCATCAGCATTTCTCCCCCCTCCACGCCCGACAGCCGCGTCACCCCCTACAGGTTTTCCAAGGAAAGTAAGTGAAGACCCACTTGGTATTGACGTTGGCTCATCAATAATGTGTCATTCTCTCGAGTCTGCCTGTTACCACCCCCTCGGCTCCTACGGAACTCCACGTTTTGCTAAAGAGGGCACCGGAACATGCACTAGATTTTTCAGTTTAATTCTTAATTCCTTAATTCTTAAGTTGTATCCCATTGCATTGTTAGCCACTTGACGTGGCTGATAGCCCGAGAAGATTTTATTGAACTATTCTTTGTTTTAAAACTACTGAAAGTACTGCAGACCAACGTTATCACGGAAATTGCTATAAAAAGGAAGATTATTGAAGAAAGTCAAGATATTTATCTCAATATGATGTGTTCAATAAGTGTAATAAATTAAATAATTCGGTTAGTGTTTGATGATGATGAATTAATTAATACATGGACCAGAGTTCTTCTTGAGACTCTGGCAGTCACTTACCAAACCAAGACATTCGTCTTCTTTTCTTGCGGAACATGAAAGTTCATGGCTTCTTGCGTAATAACCTGTTCTGAGCCAGATGAATCCAGTCTATACCCTCACGTCTTGTGTCCTCAAGACCCATCTTAATGATAGCTTGTCACTTAGGTCTCGGTTCAATCAAATAAAATCGGCTATGGCGGGCAGTGACCTTTGCGTTTCAATCTTCCGGGTCACCGCACACACTGTGGAACTAATCAGCCTCTTACGCGATTCGATGCCACACCCCAGCCGCTTTTCCCCAGAGGAAATATAAAAATATATTTTTAGATGAATAGAATATTAAAGTACGAAATACATTGAACTGAGATCTGATGTTCGGATTAACGTTGGTAACAACCGTCTACAAGAACACAGCGCGTTACAACTCAGACGACAGCAGTGTAGTGAAATGGTGAAATGATTCAAGAACTTATCCAACGACAGACTTTTCTTATGAACCTTTGAGTTTCTATCTGAAAATAGATACTTCATCTTTTGAACTCGTACAAATTATTTACTAAGCATATTGTTCTGCGTAAGTTCGTGGAAGGAAAATGATTATGAGGGCACCGACCATAGGGGCACGGTGACAGGGTTATTTTCTGACTAGAATTACGAGGTTCCTTTTTTGAGATGTGGAAGTTGCCTAGCGCCTTCAGCCCGCAGGGGGTGCTCACTGCGTGCTGATATTTATGACGAGAATTCGGAAACACGTGGGAATAAATATAAGGGCTTCTTCCCCACTCTAAATAAACATGACAGTTAATGGCGCACATAATTCTTCTTCTTCTTCTTCTTCTTCTACTTCTTGTTGCTGCTGCTGTTCTCATTCTGAAGCGCGCCGTTCATCTACAAGGAAGATAGTAAATATCTCTTCATCAATGCACCACAGTCGGCCGGCTGGCTTCAACACGTGATCTAGTTACATAGGAACAGCTTTAAAGAAACAATGAATTCTGGGTAGAACTTAAGGATTTATAGCGTCTATTTTCGTCAAAATGCTTGTGTATATTTAATGAGATTAGTGTTAAATATAATTAAAAATTATACTTTTTATTTTTCGAATTGTAAAATTGTTCCTTTGAACTTCCCCTTCGTCTAAATTATGACGGATAAAACTAAGAACTTTCGGAAACTGGATTCGCCTATAGTATTCAAGTAAAGGGGGAGGACACGAGAGCCCGTCTGTTGGACTTTTGGCTGAGCTAGCCTCAGAACTGGACCTCAGGATATGGAGTAGTTTTATTTGACAATAGACAGAAAACTATTTTACCTGCTGTGTATTCTTATAATCCACGAAATCTCTGTACAGAAAATTTAGAAGGCACTAGGTGCATATTATTCGAAGATTTTCTGACGAAGTCGTATTTGTTTAGATGGTTAATTGAAGAAACAGTACTCATCGCCTTGATGATGGCAGAAGCAAGAGACCCCGAGCTGTTGGCAAACGTCATATTCGTACTTAGTGCCGTGAAAACCTGAAATCTCACACAGGCTGGGGGAGTTTGAAAATGGGGTGCTGAAAATATTTGGACCTAATAAAAGTGTCACAACGAGGAGGTTCGTAAATTTTACTCTTCGCCGTATTTGTTACGCTGATCAAATAAAGGAGGATGAAAACAGTTGGGTGTGTAGCAAATATGGCGGTGATAATAAATACTAACAAAATTTTGGAAAGAAAGAATCCACTCGGAAGTCCTAAGCGTGGATGGGATAGTAATACCACTGAATAGATCCAAAGGAAGTAGGTTGGAAGAATATGTAACGGATTTATGTGGCTCGGGATGTGGGCTGGTGACGGGCTATTGTAAACACTGCAATGATCAATTAGGTTCCATAAAAGTCACGAATTTATTGACCATCTGAGCGACCGTCAGCTTTATAATTTATTAAAGAGAGATAATAGTGATTAACAGACATAACAGACCTGATGACGTAAGCCTGTCTGTTCCTCTAAAATATCTTGTAGCAGTTTCAAAAAATGTTTCTGCTGTACCGTGGTAATTTGTGCCTGATCACTAGTAGGCCTACTTGTTCCTTTTCATAAGGTGAAAAATTAATAACAAGAGTTCAACATGATGTATTTTCACCTGTCATATTAACACGCTAATGCTTGTCTAGAACTAATTTAGAACACATATCATGAACATTCATTTCATACAGCTTGTTTAATTAAGCCCATTTTCAGCTAACTTTAACGGTTGGTTAAGAAGAGAAAAAGTCTAATAGATTTTAAAACTACAACAAAATTAATTTCATTCCTTGTTTTTCTCTTACTATCCATTGTGATTTGAGGAACCCGATTATAATCGAAGACAAGACCATTAACAGGTAACAGAAATATGTTCATTAGTCACTGATAAGGCAGTTTTCAATTACCATGATGGATCACCACGGTAGAATGATCTGTCATGTTTATTAGACCCTGAGATTAGATCCAAGGATACAGAACCGGTCCCACAGGATTCCGATCAGGTTAGTTCAGTGGTAACAATGTGTACCAGTATTCACGGGGCACGTGCTTATAATGTCGATTGGGACAGAGGCTTCCGTGCCTTTCCTCAGTGTCACCAGGAAAATGTCTGGATAGTTTCTTAAAACAGGCCACGGTAGGCTTTTCCAAATATGTATCTAACTGCTAACCATTTATTACCACATGCATCACTGGAAGACATACATGCATCTGCAGATGAAAGAACGGGACTCCGTGGAGCAAACGTGTTCTTACAGTTCATTCTCGAATGCTGGAGAAAATCTAGCTTCACCGATGTATATAAACAGCTGGAAGAATATTGTACTCTTAACACGAAGTACAAGTTGAGACATCTCAGTGTATCACGATCCCTGACACTAAGTTTCGATAGTGCGTGAACACCTCCCCCTCCCCCGTCCTAATTAGCAGACTCTTTGTTTGACTTGTCTAGTAGACGTAGCTGTTTAAACTAATCAAAATTATACGCATCATCAATTTGTTTAATCTTGCTCAGCTGATCATGACAGTACCAAATTTTATTGGACTGAAAGACCTTTACAAAATCGGAAGTGGGGCTTATTCTAAGCCATCTGTATTCAGTCTACACCCCAACACCCGATTCTTCTGACGTCAAGTTTAATAATGTCGAATCTACATTTCTCAAGCGTTCTCGTCCCTTGAAATTTCAATTAAACTGATTTGTGAATTTCAGTTTTCAAATAAGCATATCACGTACTTAGTTCGTGTCAACGTCTTCTAGTTCGAGGTCTTGTTCTACATGAAATAGATCAGTTAGGAAACGTGTGGGTAGAGGGAGAATAATATTAACACATATCTTAAAATTTGTGTTTGAGGATATGAACTAAATTCAAGTGATTCAGGGTAGGGTCAAATGGTGTGATTCTGAGAACATGATCCCTTAAAGCAGGGGACTGTTTCACCGACCCAGTAATTATTAACTCTTTAAGAAAATTCCTATACTACAATGTGAAATGGTGTTTCCCTGAGGAAAACCACGAACAAACTCAGTGACGATAACCAGGCGCCGTGCTGATATTCGAACCGATACACTTTGAGTACGAGGCAGTTCGACACGATACGATGCGACGTACTACACACTTCGCGGAACGCGAAACAAATTATGCAATGCATCCTTCACTTCATAACAGCGTAAGTGGTCTTCCGAAGAGCCGTAGAAATCTGAATGCGATCGTGAACTGACCACGCTGCAAGGTCCGTCCCGCATTCTTGCCAGCATTCCGGGCTCAGTGTGTGGTAACTCACTCCCTGCTCTCCCTTCATCGTCGTCGTGGAGGAAGGAAGTGGCTGCTACGGTCCCCTGTCGACTCACGACTTTGACCCTCACTTGACCCCCTGGAGGGCTCCTGGGGAGGCACCACATGCTGGAAAAGAAAGACTATCTTTTGCTATATGCCTAGGTATATAGGAGAGAGACAGTTGGCTTCTTATCGTAATACTAGGACTCATAGATTGTCTAGTCTATTTGTTTAAACTTTGACACAAGCGGCTGGAGACTTCCAGGACTGAAAAAAGGATATGGGATAGTCTAGTGTACGTTGAATATCCACCCGCGATTACATAACTTACAAGCATGTCTTCAGTCTCAGAGGATTCTTTTCTGGCTTGTAAGTATTCCTGTTCCCTTGCATTAGTTCGTGGGCTTGAAGCAGAATGTACCAGCGGCCGAGACAAAACTGCACATAGTGGATGGACTGCTGGAGCACGATTCGAGATATGGTTGGCATTTCTGTCTTCCTCATTCACCCTATTTCGGTTGGTACATGGGACTGTTTTCCAGGCGGCCGGAGCTCGAAGCAGATCACTGATTTCCTATCTAATACTTCAGTGATATTAGAAGCAAGTTTTATTTTGCGAGATATGAGTTTCTCACGGAGGCGAGTTTGAAGATGGTTGTCTTCTGGGTTGGGATCGCCCTGGATGCCCTGATGACGAGGCAGCAGGCATCTCTGAAACTTAGTAAACTGTAACAGACTACACGGCGCAGCAACCTAGAAGACAGAGAACTTCAAGTTTTGTTTCAGCCCCTAATGAATTAATGAGGGGCGAATAACAGGTTAAGATGATATAAACTTTCTTCCTGTGACTCGTGAATTTCTTTGTGTTTTGTATATTAATATAGACTTCTCTAATGCGTTCACAGATCTGCTGTTCAAAATACAATTCCTGCTCAATAGGAAGATGCATGAGTTATATGAGACATACATAATTACATACAATTATCCAAATAAATGCGTAATATTCAGATTCTTACGCGATAAGCCATTTTTTTTATACTAAATCACTAAACTGTTCCTTTAAAGCTTCATATAATGTGTGGGTTATATAGAACCGATAAAACTCAATACTTGCTTTTACGAATTTTAATATCTAGTACAAAATTTTTCCTCTAATTCATTCTATGATCTCGTAGTATTAACTTGCAGAGGGACACAACTCCTTTGTTTGCTTTCACTTTATGCATGCATAGGTCTAATAACTGAACACAGGGAAGTGAGTTTTTAAGTATTTTATAAATGTCAGCCCTGTAAGCTCCCCTCCTCCCCTACTACACCGTTCTACCGAAATGAATGTAACTGACCTATCATTGTGGTTTGTAGCAGCCAGCATCCCCCCCCCCCCCACAGGGCAGATGCGGACAGGATAGAGTTCTCTCCTGGCACATAAAATACTCTACAGATGAAATACCACAGTAAGAGCTGTTGAGGTGGAACGAAGGTAAAACATGGAGATAAAATATAGAAGTATATAATAAAAAGAGAATAAGACAACAAGTCGAAGAGGCAACAGTGCGAATAGAATATACAAATGGGCATTCAAAAATTATTGTTATGCTCGCCTCTCGACGGGTTATCGGATGCACCAGACCTCTAAGCTACTAGCACCAAGTTCGTTCCATAAATTTATTTGAATCATTTCCAGGCAGAATAAGAAGTGAAACAATATATTTCTCCGCGTTTCCTCCATGTTTATTTAAAGACATAACGTGTTACAATGCTCACAATATTTTGTGTATTTATCGCTGGCTCGCTTATGAATAGATTAAAGGTATTCATGGTTTCTAATGTGTCTTTATGTCTCATCGTGTGTGCACTGAGGACGATAATTTAACAATGACTCGCTCCCATATTGAATACCTGATCACATTGCGTGTTGACTGACATTCAGAATATCAGCGTCGTTTGTTCCGTGCTATTGCCACCGTGAGAAGGAAAAGTAGAACAATGAACGGCACTAGGCCCAGCTAATTCGCATTTTTTTTAAAGCTGTTACAATCAGGCGGCTCTGTCGATCAACCGAAAGTTTAACACTTCTGGTACCTGACTGAGTGACCGATTGGCTGGTCCAGACTCAGTTACTGCCTTTCTGATAAGCTGATTGACTACTTGACAGATTAAATATACGAGTAACTGATTGAACTGTGTATTATTTATTTGACTAAATCACCGACTCGCTAAGTAAATATCAGACTGACCAACTGTCTCGTAGCAGAATCCGAAAACTGAGCACCATTAACACCAAAGACCGCCTGTGGACATAATTTCAGTCATTCCAGGCAAATTCTGGGATTGTAAGTTAAATTAGGCCACGACCGCTTGCTTCAAGATCCATTCCACTTCATTGTTCATTAATCATCGAATCATTCAACGTTGTACAGCCAGAACTTTCGTCTTCTGTCTTCAGACCTGTCTGCTTTCTATATAATTTCCCGACTTTTCCCTTTGTTTCGTTGTTGTTCGACTTGTTGGCGTCGTTTGAACTTTATCGAATGTAAACCATTCAGAAAACCGCGCGAACTGTTTGGGCTTCTTCAAAATATGTTTGTTGCTTTGCACCCTCCTCTTTTATAAGATATTGTAGGTGCGTCATATTGTGATTTTATTAAAAAATAGTATTAAAATATATTAAAATTGTCCGTCAATCACAATAAAGTAATATAAGATAATTAAATGGTTAAAATATTATCCTTTGTTCCGTATCGAGTACTCGATTTACATATGGAACATTCTCGACATGTTTCGGCTTTCATAGAGCCGTCATCAGGTGTATGTTATAAACTCTTAAGTCAATTACTAATTTTTATTTTTCGTATCATTTCTTCATTTTTCACATTGTATCAACGTTTGTTGTTGTGTTATATATCATTGATACAATCGTATTGTCGGAGTGATGTTAATGCTGCGTATATTGGTCTGTGAATTAAAGGATTCAAAACCATAAATGAAATTGAATATAGAAAACAAAATAAATAAATGAAAGTAAACGTATAAACTTACCAGAGAAGTAATATCGAAATTTTACAATTTCGATATTACATTATATTATGAAGTACATCGTATCGGAGCGAGGTTGGTTATTGACTGCGGTGTTAGTGGGTGAAAGGCGGTTTGTCAGGGTTGGGGTCAAGGTACTGGAGTGCATTAAAAATGGGGTTGTTAAGCAAAATGTTATTATCATTAAGGCATATGTTTTGTTTATAAGTTTGATATATGTGATATTTTTCTATTGTATCTCTGTGTCTTTTGTTTTTTACTATTTTTAATATGTCCATTGTTTCATCAATTGTGTTATAAGCATGTCCTGTATTGAGAATGTGTTTAGAGTATGCAGAACTATCTTTATTGTGTTTTATGGCTGCTCTTTATTCAAAATTTATTTAGTCTTACTTCGAGACATTTCGATTTTTCGAACATTGAAAGTTTTGGAATTCATCCACTTCAGCTTATTTCCGCATCTTTTCTTAATTATCGTTTCCCTTTTTGCAGCAGTGCATATCTAAATGTTCCTCTTTTTAAAGAGGCTAGTTTTGAGATATTTAAAATTATCAGAATATTTAGAGATGTTCAGATTCTCTCAGCGTGTTATAAATATTTACAAATTTCTAGTCTTTTTTATTTTATAAATCATTAGAAACTTCCGAATGTTTTTCAAATTTTTTTAATCTTGTAATATTCTGGGTTATTTCTATAACTGTCAGATTTCTATCGAAATATTCAGAAGTCTTAATTTTTATGTTGTATCAGGTTTTTAACTTTTAAATCCTAATTAACTTTATCTCTTATTTCCTGTGACGTTGTCCACATGATTCAGACATACTTTATTTCACTTTTGACATTTTGATATTTTTGTGTTTTTTATCGTTTGACTTTGCTGGTATATTTTACCTCTGACTCTTTATTCCGTACAACCATTCTTTATCTTTCTCAGACTGCTTTAACGTCCTTGGTGTTTTCAACATATTTGACATTTTGTTATGACATTGAGTTGTTGATATGTTGTTTCTTGTACATTTACTTTGTTTTCGTCATCCGACGACAGTTTCTGTGCAGCATACTTCGTATCTTACGTACTTTCACTTCCATCACAGCCGGTTTAAGAATAGTCAGTCAAATTATTAAGTTGCGTGGCGTATAAAAAATTTCAAATTATAATTAAATTAAAGTAGCTTAAATGAAATCAATAATAAAATTGTGGGGATTATTTATGGTATCAAACGAAATTGATTTAGGTAACCGATGAATGCATTTCTAAAGCAACGTCGTATAGACAACTATTAATAACACAAGTACTAAGTGTAATAGAAAACTAAGTGTTCAATAAAATTTTGAATCTTACAAGCAAAAAATAACGAAGATATGTATATTGAAGTTCTTCATAATTTGTATTTTTCTTGAAATATTATTAGGGTGAGTAAACCTAGGGAGACTGGACGGGCGGGCATACAGCGCGCATAAGAAAATGAGAAACGAATACAATATTCTATTCAGGAACCTAAAGGGAAAAGTACCACTTGGATGATTAAGACGTGGATAGAAACATGATATTAAATATTTAAAGACATATGATGTTAAGATAACTATCTTCTAGATCTTACGCCGTATAATCTGGTAGATATTGACGGACGCTTCAGAGGCAGTAGGAACTTCTGAACCATCGATTAATTTCTAGTAAGACTACACGGCGTAACATCTCAGAAGACAGCCATCTTCATACTCGTAACCGTTAGGATCTGAAATATTACATTAGCTTTAACTTGCTCTACATATAGACCAGTGGCGTCCCCTTGTGTAATACGGAAATAAATTTTGTTGTTCCGGTAATATTTTGAACATGTTAGCAATTATCTGCTTTTCGAGAATGATTATACTCTTCGGAATTAGCCGTATTTTGATGGTGATAATAACAAAAACAATATGACCCCTGATTTAGACGAGGTCCAACATTCTTGCAAACTAAATGATTTTAGTATTAGCCAAGCCTTCTACGTGCCCGTTACAACTGTCACAGACCTCCGATAGTGTTTACAGTTTGTCTTCTCTCAGACGTTGACGTAAGATAGGAACCAGAATTTTGAGCCCTGTTGTGTCTCTGACTCTGACCATTGTTCATTCAGGTGGCCTGAGTTTTAATCACTCAGTCATATAATAAGTGAGTAAGATTTGAGGTTTTCACGGCGGTAAGTATGAAGATTTCTGTCTTCTGTGCTGTTGCGCTGTGTAGTCTGGTCGATGTTTACCAACGTTTCAGAGGTCATACTGCCTCCGTCATCAGGGCGATTCAGCAACAACCCAGAAGACAGA
The DNA here is from genome assembly GCF_977971745.1 of Zootermopsis nevadensis. Classification (NCBI taxonomy): domain Eukaryota; kingdom Metazoa; phylum Arthropoda; class Insecta; order Blattodea; family Termopsidae; genus Zootermopsis; species Zootermopsis nevadensis. The sequence goes on from NW_028259142.1 coordinate 16,261,648, forward strand.
AATCTTCAAGTGAGTAACACTTTATGCAGTGTCCGCCCTGCAACATCTGCAGGTTCCATCTTGGAAAGTCTGCCCCGTCCGTCCGATATGAACGGGACACCCTCGGTCAAGTCACCTGCAAAACTGACTCACGCGCACACTCGGTACAACCAGAAAAAGTTTGGGACGTAGACTTCACATCTTCAAGTGTCGTGTCCCGTGGTGGGCTTTAGTATCAACAGTGTTTAATCCTTTAAAGACCAATGGTAATTATACGTACAACCTGGTATAATAATCAGTATCTTTCACGCTGAACACAATGTATTTATGGGTTTGCTTATTTATTATGATGTAAACGTAAACAGCTCCCCTAAACAACATTCATGATTTTTTTAGTTTGTAATGGAGAGGCGTTCTGTTTCCCTTGTAGTAGGAGCTGAGTTTTTTTTAAGAATATCCAGACTGGAATAGGAGAGAGTGAATCAAGAAATGAAGATCTCACCAGCTAAACGTCTTCACTATCATTCTGTCATCACCAGAAGGAACAGAGGGCATTGCCTTGGGACCTCGTAACAAAAGATGTTTTCTCACACACTCTCCGCCGTGAAAACCTGAAATCTCACAAATTTAATAGTTTAACCATTTTCATATCTGCGGACATTTGCTTACTCACGGGCTTCAGGAAAATACTGTAAGCAGAATAATAATCTAACTGTAACTGAAAGCTGCAGGCAAAGCGCACACTTACCAGCTCTTTAGGCTTATCAGAGAAAGGAAAGTCCTGTCACTTTCTTTGCGCTCGGAATCAGAACGAATACTGTTGAACACTTTATTTCGTTGTTGCATTGTAAACGAGTCTGAATGACTGGCCATCCCGCCCTAGCCTCGTCTTAATTTTACGTCCTTTTAACACGAAGCCTCCCCGTTGTACCCCTCATTCTGCCTCTGCGGGACGCCACGCTTCTAACTTCCGCTCACACAGAAATATACTTTTCCTCGGTAATGGCAAATGATCCAATAAATTTGATATCAAGAACACTGAATCAGATGTAAGAAGCGTGGCAGCTGGTTGGGTGGACTCGCCAAGCAAGCATTATAATAAACTCTGTGGCCGTCTTTCGTCCTAACTCGATCTGATGCTCCTGATATGGATTCAAAATGGTCTGTTGTCATAGGCCGTACTTTGCGTGTTTGGCAGAACATAACAGCTTTATTGAACAATAACCTCTTTATTTGTAGGCATTCTTTGTGGAAAGCATCGCTCGGAATGTCTGACAGTCTCTCCCGCGTTTCTTTGTGACAGCTGTGAACGACGAAGTCCTTGAATATATATTGATTATATATTTTTGTTGTATATTTTAGGGTACTACTTTGAAAACATAAAATGAAACATTGAGATGTTGTTAGTGCCACTGAAGTAAATATTCAGTTACGGCTTACATGTTTGTTTGTGATTATGTGTAACTCGTGAAGATAAAATCTATTGTCATAAAACTAATAGCATTAGAGGAATAAAGAAACCTTGAAAAGAAGATAGGAAAGTAAGTACTAAAGGAGGGCGTGGAAAAGGATAAATGTATATAAAATTGGTGCAAGAATTTCATTTCTCTTATTGTATTCTGCAAAATTTTCGAGACTGCACTTAAAACTGAGATGTGACCAACATCCCACATTTCTGGTTAGAAATCTCAGACAGAGCCTAACAACTGTAGTTGTGTTTCGACCCACGCGCTGCTTGTGGACACAGTTACATTTCCGGTACTATAGACCGGAACACGGGTAATATCACTTGGGCTCACTGCTTTAAACAGCGAAATTAGAAATCTGGCCCCTAATCTGCTATCATTAACGTTGTAATTTAACGCTATTTAAACACATAAAATCAGTATTGAATTAAAATAAAACAAGGCAAGAAAGAATCTAATAATTGTAAAGTTAAATTTATTTTACGTGAGTCAGATTTTTATAATCGGGCATAGGGCAAATAAGAACAAGTGTTAGAAATTCACTCGCTGTTGGCACAGTGCATTTCATAACATCTGACAGTCGGAGGTGTGAAGATTCATGATTTACTTCTATGCACTTACTATGTAACATTAAAATGTTTTATGAGAAACATTTTTGAATGTGATAAATCAAGGAATCAGCCGGATTTTTCGAGGGTTCCTCATAGTCGATATCGGTTCCTTTTTGACATAAACACTGAGACATATTCAGCCTCCGAAAACTAAAAAAATAAACAAGAACAATACTTTATAAAATCGTGTAAAGTTACTTTAATTTTCTTACAGTCACCACGTAAAATATAGAAACTTACACATGAAAATGGCTTATGTCTTAACCAAGTACCTAACTAATTAACTGTGATAGTTAAACACCGCCAATAAGAAACCTGCCACTGACCCAATTCCATCCAATGTCAAAACCGTTATCCTGAGATTCATCTTAATTTTATGTTCCCGTTTCCTTTCTGATTTTAAAATGGCCATTTCCCCCAGAACATTGAAGCCTACTGTCCCAACAATACGAAGTTAGATGACTAGATCAAAATTTCCCTGTTATGCAAATATTTTTCCAATCACTTTCTCGAAATATTGGAATTTGTTAGAATGGATCTTAAACGAAATATGAGTTACAGAAATATGAGGATAGGGTTCAGTGAAGGCAGGGAATTTCTTGACGAATTTAGGCAATAGCAGCCTCTCAGACAGGACTCGGCTCCGTGGAATTAGCTGGTCACGGAGGACTCTTTAGAGGATCGAGGAATCTTGTCAGGGGTGTGCGGGTGTTTTTGACTTCATTACGGTTTATGACGTCAGTAACAAGACTTCCAAGTTGGAGGAGTTTGACTGCTTTGAGACTTTCACTACGATTATAAATTGTCATGGCCGCCAACAGGTGTTATTCCTGAATTACGTATACTGACCAATAGACATAAGATGGATGTTGAAGCAAGACACATACATTTTAGATCCGGCGCGCGCTCGTATAAATAATATATTAGAATTTAGTCCGTTCAACATTACAAAGATCAACTTGTTAACGCTGTTCTGGGAAATAATCGCGTTTGCACAAAGAATCATACAAGAAACATAACACAAAATTCACGGTTACTAGGTGTTGAAGCAAGCCTCCTCTACAATGGGTACCGGGGTCCTTTCCCGGGGGTAAAGCCGGCCGGGGCGTGATGCTGACCACTCACCCCCATCTATTGCCGAGGTCAAGGAAGAGAGGAGCTACACCTCCACTCACCCCAAACGCCTACATGGCGTATAGTGGGACAAACTTTACTTTACTTTACCATCAGTAACATAACCCTTTAAAGGGTTATGCTACTGATGGTAGCTTAAAACGATTTGCCAATGTTTATTTTGTTAAACTGTGTACATAAAAGGTGTTGTAGGAACTATAATAATAATGTGATTCATTAGAGTGTTATTTAAATGGGAGTGTGGTAATTAGTTCAGTAGTTTGTGTATATGTGTGTCAACATTAATTATCCAATCAGTTGTAATGCACGTTATTCCTTCTCAAAGAATGCAGAACTGGGAGTACAGGTTATGGCAGACGGAGTCTGTGGGAATGAGCAAGGACTCAAACCACTTGTTGAATCTCACGTAAGATTATTGAACTACTGTACACTAATAGCAGAGTTCTTGGCTTTGCGAATCGTGCAGATTACACTCTTTACACTTAACCTATGTAGTCATTTCTTCGGTTTTACAAACCTCATTTTCAACATGACTAAAGCAAAGTCTCGAGATTGCACCCAATTCAGTACAACCCACTTTACAAATTACTTTCATTAGACGCTTTTAACATTGTCATGACCTCAAAGTCTTGTCGTTTCAAGTGGAATCTAAGAAGTCAGCCACCTTCATCGTTTACCAACTCCAGACATCAGTGACACCCTCTCCATAGCCCGCAAACTTGTCAGTGACAAATCTCAGTTCGGTGAACGTAACGATTACTTACACAGTACCAGTTCACCTTTATGCATAATTAATATGCGTACAAATATTTAAATAGTTTATTATAATGCACTTGGGATAGCCAGTGTGCAGTAACAAAAACAATTTGTAACAGAGATGAATAGTTCTAATAATAAAATCCAACACTTTGCCACTCCCAACATCTAAGTCCACAATTAAACAACATCCTGAGTCAGTTGCGTCTATTAACAGCAACATTTTTTAAGTGCCCCTCTAAACTGTGTTTCTGCACACGTTGTTTCAGAACCTCGTGTTTATTTAAGACTATTGTATCCAGGTCACGCCAGAGATTCTGAAATGGTGTGCTGACACGAATTGATCTAAGATATTCGATTATTTGTTTAAACTGAGTAGTCATTTGCTATCAGGAGTATGTGAGAACAATATAGCTTTTAATAACGAATTAAGATGCATACAATCCCCGCACTGCCAGCGATTCGCATGTAGAAAATGCAGATTGATGCGTAACGTGAAATTAAGAATTTGTTAGGAAGTTGCGTATGTATCCTGAATGTTTCACCTCCGAAAGCACTCTGAGTACTTCTGAAATTTCTGACCGTGGGAGGGGGGGTCCATACTAAACGTTTCCAAAAAATGCCTTTTTTTATGTTCTACAAATTATTACACTTAATATTCATTTATTTATTTTTTTATTTAGTGTTCTGTCTGACGACAGGTCCAGATGAACAGGATCCTTCGATCCTTTTCTCGGACTGGGACCTGTTCATATACGTTCTTGGCAGATGATCCAGAAGTGGTTTGCCATTGCCTTCTTCTGTGTGTGAATGGAGTAATTGTTGGGATGCCACGGAGGAAAACTCCGTGTTGCCTAGACCACGGCCTTGCCCAACACAAGTTATAAATTCGGGCACTGTAGACTGTCTATGCGTTCCATTTGGTTATGACACCCTTCCTTATGTATTTTTCTCTAGTCCATTGTTAATTCATCAATCATTGGTCCATAAGCTGCCGTTAACACTTTATTCTTAAATACCCTCAACTTAAATACTTCCTTCAGATTAAAAAACCAAGTTTCACACCCACACAAAACAATAGTTAAAGATCCTCTGCGCAGTCTGGTGAAGGTAATTTCCTATTATTATTTATCAACTTGTATTCGCTGTTTCACATGTTAGCGTAATGGTTTACATGATTTTAGCATAACGTGTAACGCCACTGGAGGCATAGTAAGGACAACAAGTGTCGAAATGCCAACGTACTCTCCCACGCTTCTGTAATGTATGATTGAATAAATGAAGAATTCATTACATCTTAACCCGTCGGGCTGTTGACCCATCCATAAACATGTTTAGTGATACTACAGAATGCATAATGGAATCAGACTGGGTTATGAGGACATGAAACACAAGTTGTAAGTTTCCTACAAAAGTGTTGGACTTTTGGGTTGCCTGAGTATTCAGAGCAGTAATTTGCAGTTCTTATAAATAACTGTTAATGTTAAATTAAATACCAAAACATGACCTTAAAGTAAACAAAAGATATTTCCGTGAACCGAGGCCACCCCTAGACCACGTGCTGCCTTACCTGTGCCACCAACCTCGCTGTCTTGTCTGCTTGGACCGCCAGGATCTCTGGTTGTATCAGTATTCAACGCAATGAACTTAACAATAGCGATGTGAGGTCTCCTGAATTTCTATCTGGTGACAGCTGATACATCAGCAAGCACATTACGTTGACAGACGGACGTACACCTTGTCATCAGACTGCTATTGTTACGATTCTCAGCATCGTACTGGACCCGTCTGTCGTGTCAGGAACTCGAGCAGCTGCTATGTTATGCCGAAACTACGGGGTGATGTTTAGTTTTTAAGACGCTTTCACAACAACCCTGTATGTTTGCTTTATTGAATCTGACAGGTCTAGTTGGATTCATTTACCACATCCAGAAGAAACTGAAAATATAATTACTAATAAAGTAATTAAAAATGTAATTTATATGTATGAGATTTGAAGTTCTCACAGTGTTACTTACTTGTGACGCCGCATGGAATTTTAGATATAGCCTATTGCAAGGATTCGGAGGATAATACTGCCTCTGTCTTTAGCTTCTCAAGTAGACACGGAGTCACGTGTCGGAAGTCCGACTTTGACATGTCTGTATTTTGTACTCTTCGTCATGTATTTGTAGGTTGATGAAAGGGAATTACATAAACAAGACATGTCAAAACGTAGTTTGTTCAAAAGGCAAAGAATGTTTATGCAGTTGAACAACTTCCGTGTATCAAGAAAAATTTTACACAATAGAGTTAGTGTCTCTAGTTTAAGTACATTGAAGTACCAATAAATAATAATGTAAATTATACAAACCAGTCAAGTTTCCACGCAATATGGTTCACGATCACCGATCTCTAATCAGTCACAAATCGAAGTTATGGTCTGGTAATAATCGACGTCTAATGTACCACAGAATGAAACCAACAAATAATGTTCAATTAAACTGCTGAAAGATAATTTATTTATGTGAGCAGTTCAGTTATCTAGGTATTAAACATTTCTATTTCTAATACAGTTAAAATGTAGTTAGCTTTGCATCCATTTTTTCTTTTGTTCAATGACAAAACGTTCCTGTGCAGTTTGACATGTCCAGGAACTTAATCCACCTTTTAGTGATCGCATTATTTTAACTGTTGACTTTCGAAGTATCGATTGTTTGCTTTCACTTAATATTTAAAGAATTTATTAAAATCGATGTTGGTCTTCTATTCTGCAAAGCCGTTTGGATTTGTGGACACTACAGCCAAGAAGACAGCTTCATAGCTTCACAGTTTATAAAAATCTCTCTATATGGACCTGTCCTAGAAACGAAAACCAAGCATCAAACACCCACTCAAGTAACCGGTCACATTTAGGTCCGTATTTTCGCTTTTCTTCATAATTATTATCCTGCTTAAGTTTAGAGCAAAATGAACACAGGAAATAAGATAGTATAATTGCGTCATATTGTGAATTGTGATACGTTAGTACTTCTAGACAACTCCAGACACATCAACGTGTCTACTCTCCCATCTTTGGTATGTTTAATTTTACTTTCCAATTATATAATTATTATTTCATTTTGTTTTCTATATTCTCTCATATTCATTAGTGTTTCTTTGAATCATTTGCTTTGCAGACCGATGTAGAACATCAAAAGCATTCACTCCAAACAATACATTCGCTCCAATATGTGAAAATAATATGGATATGAACATCACCAAAAAGCTACACAACAAAAATTGTAATTGAGTTTTAAGTTTGATGATATAATTTTACACCTGAAGATGGTTCGATGAAACCGAAACATGTTGTAAAAAAATGTTCCAAATGTAAATCGATTATTCGATGTGGAACATAAAATGATATTTTAATTATCTTATTTGTAAATTTTAAATATAATTGTGATTAGACGGACAAAACCGAATAATTAATTGAACACAGGAAAGTAAATTCTCACTCGTATTATTTTTGTTTATAATTACCACTCTAATAAGTTTATAAAATTTTTAAATTATGCATATTATTTGACGCTTTTGTTAACTTATCAATCAAGAAACTCGACGTTTCGTAAGCTGGCTCTTATTCCGTCATTAGGTGAAGCCATACAATAAAATCAGTTGAGTCTGTTGGATAAAAACAGTCTCCACCCTAGGAGTGAGATTAGTTTTGTGACAATAGTTGATTAATTACACCGCAGTCACACCGGGCACACCCAGCGTTTGACATGGGCTGTAATCTGCACACACACAGCGTTTCAAGAGTCGGTTTCCCTTGCGTCATGAGGTGATTGGCTTTCATTATATTACTTCTACAAATAACACATAAAATTGAAATAGGTGTAAATATTTATATCATAAACATCTATGATTTTAATGGTACCACTCACCCACCTGAAAATGAGACTACAGCCATCTCCCGAAACATTGTTCATATTAAGTATATCAACTACCTCCGACAATGGACAGTCACCAGAACTTTATGCAGTACATAACTTGGTACCTCGCTGTGAGGTGCGAGCAAATATTCAAGGCGTCTGAAATGCACTCTGCAGAAGATTATATTTGAACCTAAGAGGGTGAACAAGTAACGAAGGATTTCATAGCTTATACTCTGAACCAAGTATGACTAATGTTACGATGATTAAATCAAGTCGCTTAAGGTGGGCCACATATGTAGCAAGCACATAAGAACATCTCGTTGGAAAGAGACTTTTCTACAGAAAAGTAGACGTGAACATAATGTTCAAATCAGTGTTAAGGAAATTAGATATGGACTGGGGTAGGGTGACTCAAAGTAGGTTTCTGGATCCTGGTTAAAGTTTTTGTTGTGATGGTGATGAACATTTTTTCATAGCTGTGATGATACAGAAGGATTTGGCACTGGCAGTCCGCCAGTGTGGGGGAACGGTCTTTTGAAATGAGTATTCCGGTCATTTGCTGTGTTCAGGTCGCGTGGCTCAATTGTTTCCACAAGTCAGTAGCTTTAAGTCAGGAATAGGACGTCACTTATTAAATAAACAAATACTAAAAGAAATGACAAAGGTTTAGGTGTGGACCAGGATCAGAATTTAAAATTAGCCTTAAGCAGAGTCGATGTTTATCCCTTATCAGTGTCCTTTCTTTTGTCTAAATCTACCAGGTCATTTGCCTGCTTGTGTACCTTCGTGTCGTGAGTCTCTCCTGTACACCAATATGGGAGACAGAATGGTGACGAGGAAGTGGATGGATAATTCTGATGTTACCAGTACGTGCCAGACTTTTCAAATGACAAGAGTCTTACCTGCCACGTGTCCAGTTGTATTTAAGGACATGTTCATTCATCATTGAACCTAGTTGTTGAATAATTTCTTAGACCCACGTAAGATTCTTCTTTTGATCTTTTGTCAGTCTGTCATTCACTGTTGTTAATAAACTTCGGATTATCTGTTACAGAGCCACTTTCTTGAATTGTGATGCAGCGTCAGCTTTACTGTACGTCATCGTTCTGAACAGTCGGTTTGTAGACGCAACTGCATAATGCGGAATTGCCTTCTTCACAGACAACTCTTTAGATCTACTTAACGATTTACAACCCAATGGTAAATCAGTTTTGCCACCTGCACTCACAGTCAGTAGCGCTGCATTTTCGATTTATAAATCTCATATAATTCTCAGAATAAACATCGATCAATCCCTTTAACAGCGTTAACTAACTGGTCTTTGTAATGGTAAAATGTTGTGTTTTCTTTGCGGTACGGACTGAATTCTTGAATGTTATTTAGATGAGCTTCGGGTGCAAAGAGTTTATATCGCTATGATAAAATCAGCGACGTTGAGATATGTTGACGAGGTAACACAAATTTCGTACTCGAGGAAAAGGGTCCATTTGAGAGAACTAGACGCACATGGCAGAGTTCTACTAAAATTGGCTTTAGAGAAACAGGGTGTTGATTGGGTTAAACTGGTTCAGACTAAGGTCTAATCGATAGATTTGATAAATATGGCGACAAACATGTTATTATATAACAATGATACGTATTGAAAAATGTTGCAAAATGCTTTTATTAAGCAGAAAGTTCTTTAGGAAGGCAAGAAATATCGAACATTTATCGCGCAATAAACTGTGTATAGATGCGTATTGTTGGTTGTAAAACTATATGGAAGAACTAATATTGTGACATGTGTAGATGGGGATAATATTAAAATGAAGGCTGAGTGTGAGAGTACAATTGCTGGCTTTTGCGATGACTGCGTTGAGCTTTTATTTTCATGAAAGCTGAGATTTTATTGATAAGATGAATAAATATTAACTACTCAGCAAAGCACCACGAAAACAGTTAATGCCATATTTTTGCCTGTTATAATTAATTTGTTGTTGTTATATTTCTAATTGGAGACTTTTTCAAACGTCATAACCGTTTGTCTCTGTATTCAATATCGGTTTTTTGTACTCTGTAGATTCTAAAGAGACTTGAACGCTGAAAAATATTGCATAATTTAGAATTTAAAAAGTAAAATTTACTGTCAGTTCTTGGTACAGAAAAACTGATGTGTTCTGGAAGCTCCCACCAAGGACTATAAAAGCACGTGTTAGAAGATTATCCACTTCCGTTCCTAAATGCGTATGAATTTTACGTAACCTCTTTCAGAGATATAAAATTAAAAATAATAATAAAGTAATTACCAGCATATGACAAATAAAGGATTCCTCTTATGTTGGCATTGTTCTTACAAAGTGAACAAAGAATTTCTTATGACACGCACACGAAACAATGTGTAGGCTAAGTGTGATTCTTATAGCCACACCTTCTCAGTGTGTCAACATGCTATTTACAAATTTCAGCTTCCGTGTGATTATATATTAACCGTTGAAAATACGTATTACTGTTGATGTCAAACTGGGTATGAGCAATACCGGAAAGTAAAAGAATATCGTCCAGTTGGCAGCACTCCTGTTTTATAGTCAAGAGCTCCTAGGTTCAAATCTCGGGCCAGAGAACTGTAATTGATATCTGGCTACGAGTCTGCAAGGCGTCAAGACCCAGAACACCACCACCATGACCCTAGCAGTCGTGAGCACCTCATACTTTTTCTGACTAAGTTTCGTCCTCCTCTTCATTCTGTCAAGAAAATGACTGGACAGAACCAAGAACCAAAGTTTGCATGTCGTTAAATATTTCAAATACAAGTTGCAGATCTTTGTGGGGATTGCATTTTATATCAGAGGATATCGGAGGTCTTTCCTCGGTGGTAAATCGGCCGAGACTTAAAATTAGCCACTCACCTTTATTTAGTACTAAGGAGATGAACCTCCACTCCCCCATACGTCTGCATGGTGTGGTAACAGGGACACCTTATAAATTTGTTGTGCTGTGTATCTTGCATTGCATGTTAGCCTGTGAATATATTGAAATATGTGAAGGAAATAAGATGTCAGAAGCTTTGCCTGAAACTTAATCTTATATTTGTATGCAAATACAGATGGAAGATTAACATTCTTACTTATACCTTTATAAGTGCACATTCGTGTCTTTGCACCAGAACATTCTAAAATAATTTTGTCATTGAAACAAACAAGAAAGATTACTCCAACAGGAACAATTTAGTTCAGGATTTTAATACGTTTTATGTATGAAGACTTCTGTCTTCTGTAGTCTGGTCGATGTTTACCATCGCCCTGATGACGGTGGCAGTATGACCTCTGAAACGTTGGTAAACATCGACCAGACTACACAGCGCTACAACCCAGAACACAGAAATCGTCATACTCATCGCCCTGATGATGGAGGCAGTATGACCTCTGAAACGTTGGTAAACATCGACCAGACTACACAGCGCTACAACCCAGAACACAGAAATCTTCATACTCATCGCTGTGAGAACCTCAAGTCTTACATCCTTTAAGTACCTCTCTCCTACCATAAAATAATTCACTATTGTTTTGAAGGTGGTGGTGTTGTAGTTTTGGGCTGAGCTGTACGGACGTGTGTATTGACCTCCAAAGGAGAGTTCCTTCTTCCACCTTATTTTGTGTAAAACCATCTGCGATAGTCTTCTCGGGCGATCGTGGCTTATCGCCCGAGATTACATTGCATTCACTCGCGGCGAAAGCTCTAAATCTTACCAATGTGCCCGTTTCTTACAGAATATTTAAAGAGCAATAGAAGTGCACGTCCGGATATGATGATCCCGTGTACTTTCTTACTCCCAAAGGACACGTAGGTTCTCGTTGTTCTTGATGACGGTTTCACAACCAGATACTTTATGTGCCCTAGAATGGGGAGGATAAAAAAATGCGGTCGTGGTATTTTTTAATATCTATCTAGGCATTTTTTTGGTGGAACCGATGAGATCCACAAAAACTGTCCGTCAAGGATTTCCAATCTCGGGATCGAGAAATACGATGCAAGACTGCGAACCTCTCATCTGTGATGTTCAATAGAATATGCAATAGGATAATAAAAATAGCGACAAATTATTTTCGAGATACCATCTGGTTTGTCAACTTGTATTCATATTGAAGACGTGAATTCTTATGTTTATCTTGTATCCTATCTATACCAGCCATAAATAGCGTGCAAGTTGCTCAGGGCTCGGGGATGCCCCTTCCGCCTGTTAAGATAGAGCCGTATATATTCGTGGAGCGCGCCATATTTGTCGATCTAATTTACGTACAATAGTGTCTCAGGCGCCGACTAACGACTTTCAATCGATAGAGAATACATTCCAGTCTGCAAAACTGCAGAACGTCTTCTCCTCTCTTGTCCTGTGGATGCAGACGAATGGAGCTATTCACCCGATGCTTTATGTGGTCTTCCAGAGGTTCAGGATAAATGCCACAATAATCTCATTTGCCCAAGAAGCAAAACCTTTCTCCACTTTGTGTGATTCGTTTTAAATATATTTTCAAAACTGAAAGGGTTCTTCTGCGCAACTGATTCAATGGACTTGTTTCAACGTTACGAGCAACAACGGAGCATGTGATGAGAGTGATTAAACGTTAATTCAGCTTTTGAAGGACGTATAAAAAACAGCAGCCTCGTATTCATCCAACGTTCTACTCAGACTTTCAAAACAACCTTAAAGCCCTAATATTTTATTTTCTGTTCATTTCCTTATATTATTTATTTTCAAAATAACCTGTTAAATCTTTCAATTAACTGTAATGCATATTGCTACGAATGACAACGTAGGTTGCGTGCTAATTGGTCAGCACACACTGTTTCGTATTCGGAATGTCCCATGTGTCCCAATGTATGTCCGAAGACCGGCTGTAATGACAGATGTTTACCGCGCTATTCTTCAGTTCCTCCGGACAAAAGCTGTTACCGGTTAATGCTGCTCTGAATGATGTAATTTTTGGTTCATGGCCAGTTAACCTACGAAAGAAAATGGTTGCTGATTGAAGAATTAATAAACAAATAACCTCGGGTTCAATGGAGACCGCATTCATGTACACTTTCACAAAAAATCGTTAAGCAGAATTTTTTTGCCATCGAGGACTGCGACTTAACTCATTATTGTGGGAAGAAATTGTCTGTTAAAGGATTCAGCATTTAAGGCGATTCATCCAGTTAAAAACATATTTTAGTTTTCTTCAACATTGTATTATTGGTTTATATTAAAATTATACCGAAAAATGTATTTGTAAATACATAATATGAGGATCCTCACAGTACAACATTTTTAGTATTTTGTTTAAATATATTTTAAACATCAACAAAAATAAAGCACCAGAGGGGATAAAAACAAAAATAAACACAATTAAATTATTTATAACAACTCTTTAACCTTTCACAAAATTCGAACTCATTTGAGCTAAAGCAATTCGATGTTTGCAGGTTAGGTTAGCGCAGGATTTTATTCGGTATGAGAAAATTAACGGATCTCTACCGTTTCCATCTTTGCATTTGTTCTTTTATTAAAACCCAGGTTTCGGATCTACATAAAACCACATAAGGCGCCATTCACCACAAAAATTTATTAAGGTTTACTTTTAGAATTTCCTTATAGGCCTAACATACGATTTAAAATTCATCATATTTCGGCGTCTTCCCCACCGTTTATATTCTCCGACTGCATTTAGTAGGCCTAAGTAACACTTTTATTCATCTAAAACACTTTGGGAAAGCAGGTGATTAAACCTGTAACTGTCCCTCCATATTTTTAAACCTCTTTCTAGGTGTCCTCATGTTAAGTTGTACATAAATGTCGTTTCTCCTTCACACTTACAATTGCGTACAAATCAGTTGCATATAAACCTACATCGAAATTAGAAGTGGATATTGCTCGTGATTATAGTAGATTGAACTGGATGAACCCCGTACTCCCCACCCGTTAATATGTTGGGTAATAAAATAAAAGGCTTCTTAGAAACACACGTCTATAGACTTGGTTTAATTGATCAGACAGCAATGGTCCTATTCACACAAAGCTATGTACAAATAAAATGTACATGGAGTCAATATTATCTTTACTGTTACAAGAAATCTGTTTTAAAAAACTGTACCTTATGTTAATTGTTATTAATCTTAAAAGTGCATTATGGAGGATTTTATACACAACAACGTAATAATAATAATAATAATAATTCATTAATAATTATAAATGTAATACAACCAAAACAACAAGGCATACTGAAGTTCGTCCACAGAAAGTAGAAGCGATGATGTTTGTGTAAGAGAATGTGCAGAGATATCTGCAGACATGTAGATACTGTGATCAAATACTGCTGGACTATGAAAGGAAAATATTTTTCGGTTATTAGTATACATGAATTTACTTGAGCAGATGTACTACCTGTGTTCCAGATTGTTACATGTATTTATTTTTTTCACTTTTTAAATAAAGAACATTCTATCCAATTTATTTTGTTTTTATAAAGTTCTTAAATTAATTATTTGTATTGTTTAGAAAGTCAACAAAAATTGGGCATATGTATCAACAAATAAAAACTTGTTTGAATCATCCACACAGTCAACAACTTAACCTCACTCCAACACAATTACTCAGTATCTATTAGATTATTTCACACTACAAGTATTTCCTTACAATCTTTAAACTGGCTCAAAATTCTCAGAATCGCCTAATCCTTCTGGCGACTAGTCCCCCATTAAACACATCTAGAGTTCGAGGTTTCTCTTTTTCTTACTTATGTTATCACAGATAAATAAATTCAGCTTTTCAAAACAAATGTACAGTACTACTGGTACTGACATTCCACAGATTTAGCCTGTGTTGAACTTTACAGCCAGCTTTCAGAACTTTTTTAACCGCACCTCGGACTGTTTCACCATTCCATTTCATGGCCCGATTAACAATAAACAGCTTATATCCCCGATTTCTGCGTCACAAAATAAAACTAAGTTTCATCACAGTTATTTTGCATTTCGACGTCACACTTCTCACAAGTTACGTCGAGAAAATTCTAGGTCGAAATTCAGATTTCCAACTTCTTTACTGTAGCTACACTAAGCAATAATTGCTACCAGAAATATATCGCCAAAAATGTTTTCTATTGTTTCAAAATATGCTCAAGTTTATAAGAGTCCGTCACTGCACTCTATTCTAAGACAGATAAACCCAATCCACGTAATTACATCATAAGTTTTAAACACATTTTAATATCCTTTTATCCACGCTTCGGGTTTCACAGCTACAATTTCGTAACTGTTACTGATTTGTCCTATGCGTGTTACATTACTGTCCAATCACATCATGATTGATTTGGTCACCCTAAATTTGACGAATAGAACAAATTGATAAATGAGTCTTACTTTCTTTGTTTTAGCCAACTATAACTACGTCCTACTACTGGGATTTATGCAATTGCACGAGACGTAATATTAACTTTAGTTCTTCTATGGAAATACAGCGCCATTACCAACAGAGCAGCGCAGTTAAAGGCCAGTTTCAACAAACTCTATTAAGTCCAGTGCAACAAAGCTTTGTGTAGCTGTTTTATTGAATTTTAAGTACACTTTATATGTACGTTCTCCCCACACCGCGTAATAAAATCTAAGAAACTCTTACTGAGTTTATTTACAACTCAAACACCTGAATTTTAAATATAATTCGATTGTATACACTGCAGTTGAGTGGATAATTGTCTGGAATGATTGCTCTGTGTGGCTGTTCACCGCATTCCAAGTAATTTTATTTCGTATGGGCGTGTCAATGATTTAATTCGACGTCTGGTAAATTCGAACTGTTTGAAATTCGGCTCCAAAATAAAATGTCGTAAGAAGAAAGTGACTTTTTCCATTCCGAGGTTTCAAGACAACATTAGCATCTTCTGTTGTTAGATTAGGTTTTATTTCCACGGTAACTCGGCGTTTCCGTTATTGAGAAACGGCAAACAATGATTTTATAAACTTTTGCTGGTTTATTTTCAGTGACACTGTTAAGCAATAATTGGGTTTACTTCCAAAGGAAAATAATGTTTGTTCTTAGTTCTTAAAGGTTTTACCTTCGCCCGTGGTATAAACTTTTAGCTGTAGGATGTGGTTAAAGGAATTTGCTGTTCAGTGCCAAGTGAAATTAAACTGAACGTGATTATTTCAGTAAGGACCCTAAAAGCAAAGTTTACAGTGAAAAGGCAATTTGAGTTTGTAACCTACATTCGATAAAACTGAGTAATATTAAATTGTAGGCATAATTATGAAACATGTTTGCTGAAAATTTTATATTTGTCAGCGAATTTCAAAAACTTATGAATACCGTTAATTATCTGAGCGTAACTAACAGTACTTTTTATTACAAACCTTTAGCACTTGTTTCTTCTTTTTAAAATTCGTTAACTGAATTGAGTCTTATTCCATATTTATGTTGCTGTCTGGGGTTTAATATTATCAGTTGATCGACGGGACACTAACAATTAGAAGATGAATAGTCTTTTTATGCAGGGACACGGAGTGACATAATAATAATGTCTGATGTTACAGGTTAGAAAATTAACACTGGTATCTCCTTTCACTATTTTTGCTGAAGGCTAGTCCGTAGAGTTCTAAACAATATAATATTTGAAGATAAATCATGAAGTTATGCTAAAACCTAAAGAAAAGACACTGCTTAAGTGATTTCAGTGGAAGGTAAGAGAGTAACATTAAGATGGTCCTTAGGCTAAATGCTGTGTTGACTGGATTCAACTGGCTGTCCTGTGAATATGGCAACAAACGTTCTGCTTTCATAAAAGGTGGGGAATTTGAGTAGCTAAGCAACTATCAGCTTCTCACGAAGGATTCTCATTAATTTGCAATTGCCGAATATCTGCACTTATAATATGCCATAGGTTCCATGTGATGAAACTCTAATCTAGTACAACTCAAAAATTTCGTGACGTAAGAAGTACAAAACACAGACGCCTGGCATAAAAAATACAACGAAATTTTGTGTTATTTCGTCACCACCACCAGATGCTGGAGAATTTTGATTTTAATTTATGATTATAACGAAATAATATCGGAACGCGTCGTATTTTAAGGCTAAGGTGCCACGATCGTTTCGACAAACGGTTGCAAGAAAATGTACTGTCATTTCATCCCTGAAGAATTCAAATTGAATGTGTTCAATTTAAACGGAGATTCCAAAAATATTAACAAAAATTCTATAAATTTTGCCTCCGAAGGCCGATACTAGAAGGATTATTATATATGCTGACAAAATGTTGGTACGTTCCTAGTAGCCTATTTGTCAAGCGTGACATTGGGATAAAATCTGTGTATGCAAAAAACATAATAATGGACCAGTTCAACGGTATACGAAGTGCGGCCAGCTCTGTGGCCGATCAAGTTCAACCATGTTAAAATTCATCTCATTAAATTTTCATTTATACACTCATGAAGTGAATAATGGAGAATACCTACTTAATATATGCACCAATTCTAATAAAATAGATCATTTTTACACATTAAGATTATTTGCGATGGAGAGTGAGGTTTCTTCTTATCTATATCTAATATATTATCAACCAACTCTTGTGTATGTGTGTTGAAAGTTTGTATGCAACGTGAATTCATGTGTCAGCTGAAATACATTAACAGACATTAATAACGGGTAAAGAACTATGTATCCGAACATATTAAATGCATACGTTCTAATAAGTGGAGCTCAGTCCGCAATCAGGGAAAAAGCACAGCGAAAACTTGTATGTACAGTTGAAGCAAATGTGTGCGATCACACTAAGAAAATCTTGACCCCCCCCCCACTCATACGAGAGGAAAAATACACATAAAATATAAATAAAACATCAACATTAAACATCACGTTATGTTAAAAAAAGAAAAGTGGCACAAACTTTATAAACACAGAGTGTACATGAATAAATGTTGAATCATGAAATTTTGAACACCGTGGTACACATCATCATACAGGCAGTAAATCCTGGGGCACAAAGGGCAGGTTTCAAAACTGTGGGGTGGCAGAAGGTAGGGTTTTCTGAATTATACATTCGTCAGCTAAGGAATTAACACACCTGTCACAGATAATGTCAATTCAGTACTCAGCGTGACATATTACATCACTTCCATGCTCTCTCTCTTTGCAATTTCAGTGAATAGGCATCAGTTATTTTCACACGACAGTGCAAGGCCTATCACTTGCAAGCAAAACGATGTAACACGCTTTTGGTTTCGGGAGACGCTCAGAATATCGCCACAAGCAGCGTCACGATGCTCCGTCTATCTTCAACAGCATCCATGATGTGGTGAATCCTAAATCGACATTTGTTTTTATGGATGCCATCTTGTGTGATCATAACAGCAATTCAATGCTGGCTCAACAGGTGTTGTTTGCAGAATTTCTACGATCTATTCCAAGGTACTGCGGTGCGATGTCTGACTCTTGCCTGTTTGGCGGGTGATAAATTGGTTGTTCAAAGTGTCATTCTACAGCATTTATTTTTTAACACTCTGTATACGAGAACGTGACGAATATTTTCGTATTTTCCATAAATATACTTTGTATAAAAAAATTGAATAAACATTTAACGAATTTAACGCCGTAAAACAGTAATCCATTTGTGAATTAATTAAACATATGCTGAATAAGTCACTATGTCTTAAAGTTTGTCTCGTATTATAAATTATATTTCAAACCCGAAAGAGAGAAATATGCTTAAAAAGGTTATCTTTAATACTGACCAAAGTTTGGGCCCGTATTTTACGAGAGACTGTACACTGTTCTGGAAATAGGACTTAAAACTGTTTAAAAAAAAATTATTCACGTGTTCCTCATTCCTTAACATTTTCTCTTTGTTGCTGTAATATCCTATATTTTTCTCTTTTACTTTTGGTTCATTAAAGGCGTAATTTTTTTCTCGGAATCTTAACACAATTTTCTAATTTACACACTTTTGGATACTTTGTACCACTAATTCTTCTTTTTCTACGATTATGTCTATTCTATTCTCCCAGAACCAAGACACTTTTTTCAACATATCCAATAGAAATAGCTACATCCTAATTTACTTTCTTGCACTTTGCCCCTGTGAACTCCAAAGTCTCATTTCGAGTTTAGTTTCTTTTTATAATGTCTTGTTAAAAGATGGTAGAACTAACGATACTTCTCTTGCATACGATCCTCAGGTACTTTTAACAAATCTCTTACCCATTCATATATATTCCCCATATTAATTTTCCACTAAAGAAAGTTGAATCCTTTAATTCTTCTTATATTCTTCTCTTTTAAATTAAGAGTCAGAAACACGTGTCGCTTTGTCTCCAGTGAGACTTTTCAGTCAAGAATACTGTTAAAACACTTCACTCTCTGCACAGTTGTGTATTTCGTGGTGCATGAGATAAAAGGGCTTCGTATACTGTACAGTGCAGACCCAACTCTAGGAGTGAGATCTTCGTCACGCGGTCAGGAACATCTCACGCATCTACGGTACAGCAAAACAGCGTTCTCCTGAAACAAAAGAATTAATAACTGAAATAGTCAAAAGTATGCTACCATCATCCCAAGTACCGACATTGTAGAGCTGCGTTGTGTGGTCATTTTTGCAGATGCCTAGAAAATCTCAGAAGCATTCCCAACTTCCGATCTTTGGTCTAGTTGGTTCGTATGTTATTTAACGACACTGACAAAACTTCACAGATTCATGTTGGCAAATAAGATGAGGTCAGTCCATGTGGTATTTATGGTGAACAAAGTGGCACTGGGATAGGTTTATCTCCGGGACGTGGACAACGAAATTATTAGAGGCCCAGTTTCACAGTCGCACCCCATCGCTCCCCGTCGTCCTACTTTGAAAAGTATTCTTCTCAAAACTGTTTTCAATAGCCCTCATGCTGTGTCGATCGTGGCCTTCTAACTTCAGTGATTAGTGGTAGGGCACGGAAGATGAAAGTTCCGGTCCATTGAGTTGAATCTCTGACCAGTACGTATGTTTCTTCTTACTATTCCCTGGTGAAAGCCCCCTGTGCGTTACACCGTTGTTCCTCCCACTCTGTAAACGGAGTCTCGACGTGTCGTGACTGAAGGTGTTGAAACGGAGACAATACTCGATTACTGGATCCGAATCTCACTTTGTTCACCGTGTGAGACAAACTCAGCGACATCTGTTTATCAACGCACATTCGCTCTTTTCTTCTTTTATCCTTACCTTTTGTTTTTGTATTTCTTCATATCCGCTTTACTTCCTTCCCGTCGCACTGTCTCTTACTGTACCTATTATTACCACGAGATCCTTCTTCTAGTAACTTTCTCCATGTCCATCATACATTATATCTTTCTTGGGGACCACGTGTTCTCAACAATTTTAAAATAAACGCCGTCATATATTCTTCCCTCCGCACAACGGGAAACCAATTTATGCACCGACACAAAACATTGGGCAGAAAGATAGTCGGAGATTGTACCGGCATCTTCTGGATGTGTTTCTGTTCTATAACCAATCGCATTCAGTTGCGGAGTTCTGAACAAAAACTGGGCCTGTAAAATCTTTAGGCAGCGAACACGCGTGGATGGGAAGTTGCCGTGGACTCTGTCGAAGCGGATCATTTCTAGTTCTTAAAGACACTAAGATATCCCATCGGCGTTTGGTCAGGTGACCGAGGTGCCATGCAGTTGGCTTACCTCGACCAGGAACCTGAAGACGGAGATAGAGCCCCATCTCCGAAACGTCGTTTTAAGTTTTATATTTTATTTACTAGACGATGGATAATATCCAAGAAAATTTTTATTCAAGGGAAATATTCGTTTAGAAATTCTTCAACATCTGCATAATAACCTGGAGACATATTGTCCTACTGTTTTCCGAGAGACGAGCATCCTCACCCGATCCCTCTAATTCACCTCCTTTCCTTTACAACAGTCTCTGACTCTGCCAGGCGATAATGTTTTCTTAACTCGTGTGGCAGACTTTATTTCTTGAAACCGAAAGACACATTGTATTCGCTCTGCACCACTGACGTCGCTATTTTGTTTTGTGGTAGAACTGATCGGAAAACACGAACATCATATTTATCTAAAACGTACAAGCAACATAAGCTATGTTGCAGACAACGAATGTTACTTTTGGTTCATCCTATGTGAACCGCTGCGATTATACATGGTCGATCATAAACGATAGAATGATGAACAGTAAGGTGATACAGATGTGGAAGGACTTGGTCACATCTTCTCTGAAGACAGTGCTGTTCAAAACTATGCACGCAACAACTTACCACAGCATATGGTGTATTATTGTCAAGTTTTTTAAATGTATTCATGTCTTATGTACGCATACATGTATGAATGAATGTTCATATAATTTTTCATTTCCACTGTGTCTTTTACGTTATGTTTGCTATAAAACATTTAACGTATTCGCAATACTGCAGTCACAATGAATAAACAAGATGAGTGACAGAAATATTATGGATAACAATATTTATTTATTTATTTATTTAGTGTTCTGTCTGACGGCAGGTCCATATGAACAGGATCCTTCCATCCTTTTCTCGGACTGGGACCTCTTCATATACGTTCTTAGCAGATGATCCAGAAGTGGTTTGCCATTGCCTTCTTCTGTGTGTGAATGGAGTAATTGTTGGGATGCCACGGAGGAAAACTCCGTGTTGCCTAGACCACGGCCTTGCCCAACACAAGTTATAAATTCGGGCACCGCCGGGAATCGAACCTGAGACCCCAGGATTACAAGGCCAGCGTTCTAACCGCTAGACCAATACTGCTCTGAAAATTGTCAGCATGTAACAAACGTAAAGAAACATGGAAAATACTGCAACAGCCACAAATTCAATAACATAATTTTCAGTAAGATCTTACTGCTATTACGTTTCGTTAAGTATTGTTGAACGTTCGGAAACACATTTTAATTGAGAATGTCATGGTGTACTTGCTGAAAAACACAACACAGGAACTTCACACTTTTTATTAAATATTGAAACATCAAACTTCAGTTATAACATAAACTTAGTGTGTGCAGTTACAGCAGACATTTTAATGGCTGGTAAACATGAGTTACGACGTAGTCATGGATGAGTAGGCATTGTGTTTTGTAGACCGGATTGACTTTATCGATTTAAATGTGGGTGGTGTTACACTTTATTGCCACCCTGTAAATTTAAAGTAGAAGCAAGGCGACCCACCTCTGTGAGACGAGAAACGATGCAATTGGGCGATAAACTGGTCCCTTACAGTTCCTTAATCTTGATGTGACTGACGAAAACTGGCAGTGTTTTCACACGGCGACAGCCCTATTGCTAGGCTGGTGCCCAACGCGGGGGCTCCTCCAATTAAATGGATCTGAGACCATTGCTACTAGTCATTCTGCTTTAATGATATCACAACCGTACCAACGAACTGACATATCAATTCGAGTAAATTATCACATCCATTTAACGCTTCGAATGCTGTCCTAGGCCTCTGATATTTATACGCAAGTGATATTAACACTTTCGGTGCCTGTCTCGACTATTGCCGGATGCTTCAATTTCCGCATACAACTTCGTCTACTCATATAATTTTCAGCGCCTTCTTTTCAGGTCCGATTCTTACAGAAAACAGTTCATAGAATATTGTTTGCGAGTGTTGTGTTTAAGATACAAGTAAGCCTTTTCCGAATTTATGTACTCTAAATTTAGGAAAGTTGTGCTTGAGTAATATTATGTATTTTATGCTCTAACCTCACGGTATAACTTGATATAAAGTTCCCTTAAAATCAGTTTGTTTGTATGGACAGGAAACTCTATCTGTGACTCTAAGGGATGAACAGAGACCGCCTGTTTCAGAACGCATTACTGATGAGAAAATTTATACCATAGGAAGAAAAAATGTTCTAAAGAGATAACATGGATAGAGCTAATAGTTTCAGAGGAAGGAGCTCCATTTCTTGAGGTCTAGTTTTTGCAACGGCCTATAAAACGAAAAAGAAAGTATAATAATATTTGTGTGGGACTGTACACCAGCAGGGTCAATGAATTGAAACAAGGAGACTGGAGGTGTGACGATGTGACATATTTTATGAGACAAAACACGAGCGATTGACAGTTACCGATTGAGTTACATTTTTGGGTCCTGGAACCGAATAAGCTATGAACGAAGAGATAAAAAAAAACCTGGAAGGAAGCCAGACTCGGTGGTTCTTCGTCCATCCACTGATTGAAATCTTCCACATTTATCAACGTCAGTGAAGGTGCTGGTACAGGCAAGGTTGTGCTGTGGCCTCAGTATAACCATTGCACCCACACAATACCCATGACGTATTTTATAGTCCCTTTATTTTATATTTTCATAAAAAATGCGGTTTTTCTAGGCTATAACCACGCCCGTCTGTTTCTTGAAACAGTAGACAGATTTTCATTAAAATGTGTAAGAAGGCCATGTTATTAGTGGATACCCAAATTTTTCATTTTCGTGCCGTCGATACTACCAACATGGCGGTCGCAGAAACGTCTGAGTACCGCTTCACGTGAAGTAGAAACGATTAGTAACAGCCTTAATTTTCAGGGAGGTTAAAGTTTTCTTATTCTTATTCACGACGAGAAAGTGCAACATGATGACCGTTCGGAATCGGTTTAAACTCAGGGATTAATAGCGATAAATCAATCACTGAAGATGTGTATACGGAATTTGGAATGGGGATAGATCATAAACGTAGATCCTACAATTATCACTAATAATTGTTTTGATATCTTAGCAAACAGAGGCGCGGCAATGGTGAAGTTGTTTCGTAAATGTAACGTATTCGGAACATCTAGTAGTGTAAACTGCGTGATTAGGTTTATTAATTAAGAGACCTCGTTTTTGACAAGACTGGCTTTTAGAATTCAGCGTTATTTTTACAAATTATTACCACGTATAATTTCAAGGTTACGAGTGACATGTGCAAGGGAAACGAATAATCAACTCAAATACGAGTAATTAAGGGGTCCATTCCCAAAAAGGAAAAAAAAAAAGTTTGGGCCAAAATTTAATTTCACGTTGTTTCATACGCAAGAAAAATCCCGCCGTGGTATTAATAGAGGGCACGACTCAAGTCGTTGGTTGAATTGTAAAAAATAAAATAAAGCTACTCAATTTTGTAGTCTTAAGCAAAAATTTTAATTTTAAGACACGATTTCTTTGTCCTCCAAAAATTCTTGAAAGTCGAACGGCACTGGACCCTTTAATTTTGTGCTAATTCTTTGTATCGGTTGTATAACAAAATACATCTTGTACTTGAGAGGAACTACATGTTTCTGCGCACTTGTTCGCTGTCATGAGGCATTGTTCGCGCGATAACACTGACGACGAGGCACACCAGTGACATGGAACAGCAATTATAATTACACGTTCTTGAACAAGCTTATCAGATATGGGTATGCAAACCACTTTACATAACAACTAACCCCAGAGCTGTTATTTTCTGATTTCTGCAGTTTTAAAGAGAAACTAATATCCTAGCAAGATAAGCAATTACAGGAAATAACTCACCTGTGCACCCAGCAACTGCAAGTGTTGAATGACCGCGCGTTAATCGCTGTGTCCACAAAGCCCCTGTTTCTGTATCTATGTATCGATCGATCTATCTCTCGATGTATCTATCGGTCTGTCCATACATTTTAACTGTTAACAAATATGTCATCTGTTGAAAATCTATCTTCCTATCTATCTGCCTATACATCTATCTAGCTGCCCATCTCCCGGTCTATAAACTACCTATTTGCTTGTTTGTCTGCTTGTGTGTAAGTTCGTCTACCTGTCCACCCGCCCAACCATCCTTTGTCTGTTGCTTACGGTACAACATCGTGACTTTTCAATTCAGATTGTCCTGGGATCTGTGTCCATCAGTAAAACCACTACATAGCCCACTAACGTGACCTGACACAGTCACGAAGTTAAGGGGGTTTCCCAGTTTCTTTAAAATGTAGGTTTATTAAACTGTACTCATTTATTTATTTTATTTTTATTTTATAACTATGTAACACCGAATTCTGTGATTAATGAATAATGAATTGGAAAGGTTGTGGAATTATGAATTCGTGGCGAAATTAAGGGGAATTTGCCTGGACAGACACCTAGTCAGGAGGTTCTGTATTAGGGTTCTCCTATTGTCCGCCTTCCCTACACTTGTAATAAACTCACGCTGTCACACAAGACGCCAGTTCTAGCTTCATTCACTGAAGATGACCTGGGCATTGTAATTCGTATCTGTAGGAAACTCACAGATAATTTAAGGTAGCTACTGTCCCGGAATTTGCCTAAAGGGACTATGTGAAATCAGAAAAATCGCAGCATAATAGGTATCCAGACCGAGATTTGAACCCAGGACGTTACTAAAACAAAGCAGGAGTCCTCACCATTTGGTATTTGCGTATGAACTCTTTAAAATTAAGAAAAATTTCTAACATGTATCTTTATTTCACCCACGCACCGATGGCGACTTAATACATAAAGTTAAGAGACGCGACCAACCACTTCATATTTGATTTAGTTCTGAAACGCAGTAGTTAAGCTTGCAAATGGTGTCACAGGAATTAAAACGAGGCTATTATGTATGGCAGGCGTGTGGTAATATTTGTTTTGATAAACAGTTTTGTTTGGGCTATTTTTTCCCATGGAAAGTACACTGTTTAGCTTTAAATATTTGTTTATCTGGGATTGCCTTTTAACATACCCGGTCTTAGCTGATAATCACACAATTGAAAAATAAAACTAGAACATGTTCATAATGACGGAATAACAAATTCGTAAATAAATATACAATAATATACATACGAGACACAAGATACTTATGTAATGAAATGAGGACAATGAAAAGAAATAAATCTATTGCCTTGTATCTTTGCTAGAGCATATGGGTCACAAGTGAGCCCTTGTGAACGCGGTAAAGGACCTTCGGTTGTTGACGTCACCATAATGCATTAGTTATGCATAGCCTAATTAATTTGCATCATGCTTTTAATGGTAACTCAATTTGGAACTAAAATAAGCGAACTAATAAATGAACCAAATCTATGTAGGATTTGAGGTTTCCACGGAAGTGAGTCTGAAGATGAGTCTTCTGGCTTGTTGTGCCATGTAGCCTGGTAGAAGTTTACCAATGTCCTTGCTGCCTCCATCATCAATGATGAATTGCAGACATGTTTAGTGATTTTAGACCTGTAGTCTTTGGTTTTATCGGCGACTCTTTTAAATGCTATGGGCTGCTGCATTATGCACCTTTCCTTCCCGTTATGTCAAATTTAATATCTAAAATTTAAATTATTTGAAGTACTACTCAGTTACATTTTAAATAACTGTGTTTGACGTGAAATGGAGGTTAATCGAGAAGCGGGCATATACAAGTTTGTAAAATTGAACGTTCCCAGCTCACATTATTCCAATTCTAATGGTATCTTCTAATAATCTGATTCATACAATATAGGCACCATTACCGCAGATTGCATCTTTATTAAAAGAGGCAGCTTGTCGTGTTTTAAGTGGGTTGCCAGGTAACACGATGTTTTGGTATCCTGACGTTAACAAGAGTATTTGAGCCTCCCTGCATGTTACGCCACTCTGAGAGATACACGGGGATTGAAAGCCTATGTTTAAGTCATAAGTTGCTCACTTCAGACATCCTGAATGTTTGAAGCAACTCTCTGCATCGATGGGGCTCAAGAATAGAACATGTCCAGTACCTGCCAACGTGTCAGCGGGAAGAATTATGCGTTTGACAGTCATAACGGGAGAAATGGCTTGAGCTAATGTAGTGCGTGTGGTGGAATGTCAAAATGTAATGTTCCTAACTGAGAATTGTTGTGAAACAATTAGGAAACAGGCAATGATTGCTTCGTCCGACATCCTGTCACTTTGTCATTCGATGCATATAAAATTTGTACCCCGCACGACGTCACTAAATAATGAAAACAAAACACATTACAAGTGTGGCGCATTCTTTGAATTATCTACATATGTACAAGGTGTACATATAATAGGTATATTGTTCTTTTGAATCTTTCCTCAGTGAAATTTATAATAAGTGAACTAGATAATATGATTCTAGTAACAAAGTAGTGGTAATGTGTAGCTCTTGGTTTATGTACCACTTGATCTAAAAATCAGGGCCCAGACATTTTGCCCGCTTAATACATTAACATTTGTCTTACCGTTCTCGCAGCGAACAAGAATTGTTTCTCTTAACATTAACTGACTGATTCTGTAGCTAAGAAACTGTCGTCTGGCAGACAGGAACAGAGTTGTTAAATATCCTTAAATGGCTTAACCTAACGATAAACACCTGTTATCTTGTTTGATAAGGTCCCATTTAGCAGGATTTGCAATTGTCTCGGCGGTGTGAGTTTAGATTATCTTCTGGCTTAGCGAGATTTCAGGTTCTCACGGCTACGATGATGGTTTGATATGCCATGCTTGCTGCCTCCAACATAGGGGCGAAGAGTTGATGGATGCAGTAAGCACCTCTGAAACGTCGATTAACTTCTACCATATTAGAAAAGTAATCTGCATCCTCTCAATTCTTGCGCCGTATTGTACACCAAAATTTTGGAGGAACATGCTACCTCCATATTCAGTAGTTCTGTGAAGGAATTAAGCTTTCTTAGATATTTAAAAAGTACAAGTTTTCAGTCTACTTAAAAGTTTGAAAGCCTGGGAATCTGATTCATCCTACTTTATTAAAATCCTGTTAACATGTCTCACAAATGAATTGACATTTAAAGAAGGAGACAATGACCCAAACTCACGTCAAAATAGGCTTATTCTCTGCCATGTAGAGTCAGTATTTATTTACACTGCTATAATATTGAGTATTTCTCGTTTGTAACCCCAGTATTGCCATGTTTGGAAGGAATCATGACAAGTACTTCAGTGCTTAAGCTACTTTGAATGTTCACATAATTCACGTGACGCAGGAATATGACACGCTACAACATGACATGATATGACATGCTTTAACGAAACAAGTTATCCTATCAAGCAATAGATCGGACACGCATTCAGTTGCTCCCAGGATCGAACACCAGAACAAATTATCGGAGCTTCGAGTACCTGAACACGAATTTTCAAGCCGATACTAACGCTTATTTTCCAACGTTTCTGTAGGATAGATTTCCTATTTTCACGAATTGGAACATGTGACGTGTTTTCATTCCGATTTAATTCAGAAAAAAATAACTATTTTGACACTTTGTCATACTCGAAAGGAGCAAAATTTATTTAATTGGATGTTTCTTTTTTTAAAATAAAACCCCTCTATTATCATATAGATTCTTAACTACCTGCATTAAGTGGTGACAGTTACGTAACTACCTTGTCAAAATTTTACGACTTCCATGTATATATTATTTATTTTAAAGATTGCCAGACTATGGGACAGAATTACAGAAAGGTGCCCGTGGGAGGTATTTGGACCCAAGAGCGGTGAAGTGTCGGCAGGTTGGAGTTGCACAATGAAGCTCTTCACAATGTATAAACTTGGTCAAACATTAGAGTGATCAGATCAAGGAGGATGAGATGGGTTAGACATGTAGCGCTCACGGGGAGATGAGAAATTGGTAAAAAAATTTGGTTGGAATGTCTGAAGGGAAGAGACCAGATGGAACACACTGGGGTAAGTGAGCGGATAATATTAAAATGCTTCTTACAGCAGTCGGCTTTGGGGATGCAGATTATATTTATGTGGCTCAAAACAAGGACTGGTGGTGGGCTCTTGTGATCATAAAATAAACCTTCGAGATCTATAAAACGGGGGAAATTTCTTGGACAGCTGAGCAACAGTCTCCCTGTCATGGAAGACGCTGCTCTGTGAAATTTGTTAAGCCCAAATTTCTTCAGAACTTTCTAAAGATACGGTAAACAGAGTCTGCTTTGTCGCTTATGCATACTTTCTCGGCATTGCATGTTTCAACTGCAGGTATAATTCCAAGCGATGTTGACATGATTTTTGCGTGACTAATTATCTTCTTGTTTTGCATTGCGTTACACGTTGCATCCTTCCGTGGCAGGCGTTCAGACTTGCCGTTCAATGCGATCAGACCACTCCGCTGGGTGCCAGGGCCAATATTTCCATCAAGCACTGCAGTTAAACTGGAATCGCGGGATCGAAACCAGCGCGCGATATGACTGTAGCAGCTGCATCCTTACGTTACTCTCTCTCTCTCTCTGTGTGTGCGCGCGCGCGTGTCAGAGGTTACCAATTTGCACCAAATTTGGCGTGTTTTATTCCTTGAAACCAGGAAGAGATTTTAAAATGGGCTGAACTCCGAAAAAAGTGCCCTGGGCCCCAAACCGATAGAAGAGATTAGCAAAAATAAAAACAAACTTGTTTGTTTCGGTGAGGATATTATAGGAACTAAGGTCACATATCTGAAAACCGTCCTGAGTTCGAGTCTCAGTGAATATGTTGGGTTTATGTATAAATCTAATATTATTAATAATTGTGCCCTATTCAACGATAAGATCAGGCCTATGCAACGCTTTCAACAGATCGAGAAATGTAGCCATTTGTCTAATTTCCCCGCAAGTAGCACTGAGGGCATAATGCTAGTATTCTTATAATTAGAATTATCAGAACAAAGAGGATAAGAAAGCGTAATACTTAGTGCGCACAAAAATGATGAGAAATGCACGCAGAATTTTGATCGAAAGTTTTACAGGAATTGCGGTGTTTCGGGAGAGGGTCAAACTACGTGCTTTTGAACACGATACTGCAGCTCCTTAAGTGGCTGGCTGACTGCTATTAAGTCAGTCATTATTATTATTATTTAGTGTTCTGTCTGACGACAGGTCCATATGAACAGGATCCTTCCATCCTTTTCTCGGACTGGGACCTGTTCATATACGTTCTTGGCAGATGATCCAGAAGTGGTTTGCCATTGCCTTATTCTGTGTGTGAATGGAGTAATTGTTGGGATGCCACGGAGAAACCGGGGAAGCCCCCGGAAAAAAACTCTGTGTTGCCTAGACCACGGCCTTGCCCAACACAAGTTATAAATTCGGGCACCGCCGGGAATCGAACCCGAGACCCCAGGATTACAAGGCCAGCGTTCTGACCGCTATGTAGGTACAAAATGATAGCTCTTCTACAACACTGTTTCAACTGCTTAGGTTATTTATCGTCGAATCAGGAATTTATGTGGCTGTAATACAGAAACCTGTCAGGCTCTCAGACATTTTAACAAGAAGTGATCGTATGCATTTCGTATTAAGTTTCACCAGTGTTTTTCCGTTACAGGCGATGAACTGAGAAACTGTCCAGCACACGCAGTGCATAAAGTCTAATTACAGGCGTACACTGCACGCGCAATTCTATCAACGTAACGAGTGCTCTTCGCGGGTAACAGCTCTGTTCATTACACACAAGTGATAATTACCTTGAGCTGACGGCAGCGACGTCTGGCAATTCACATTATTGGCGCATGCGCAGGCCCCCTTAGACTGGCGACACGAACCCTCCACCCATTGGTTGAGAACTGTGAAATGAAAATATTTTTGATAGAATAAATGTGCAGTGGTTTTCTCTATCTGAAAGGGCATTTTGAAAAATCAAATTGTTTCCATCTTAACTACGGGTCGCTAACGTATATTTGGATGTTCTGCAGTTTGTTTGAAAACGGCGTACAGTACAGTGATTCCAGACGAACATTGTAAGAACTTACGCCAATGGAGATAACATTCACGCCGGTACAGCAAGTACATAGGAAGTATAAATACATGTAGACCTACAAAGGGGTAGAACTACCTATTCTTGTGTCCGAGGCCAATAAATATATTATTATATTTCGTTAAGTCTAAGAAATATAAATGTGACATAAAATTTGATCGCACTTATAATTTCCAACGAGGCAACGAACGGAGAGCCGTTTGTATTTGTAGCTCTTCAGCACTGGGAGGCGATCAGAACTACTCACCTCTTGTAGAAGGGTTTAAAGGCGGTGCCCTCGTTCGGGCCCTGGTTTGAGTTGCCAGCCGCCATCATGTGTCCGTGGTGCTGGTAGGCTGCATCTTTTCCGCTCGGCCTCTCTTTCTGTGGCGACTGCTGAAGACGGCCGAAGTTGCCGAGGAAGTTGTGGTGCCCTGGTGCTGCTCCGTACCCCGTCGTGGAGGCAGTAGTAGTGGCAGATGTGGACGATTGGGCACCCGGTCCCGCACCAGCGCCGCTGCCGAAACACGACGTAGGCCCTCCTAGAAGATTGCCGGCGACACTAGGTAGTTTCATGTTGGGTGGTGTCTGGGGCGGGGTGTCGGTCTGAACCTCCGGAAACCCCGACGCCCCGACCGAGGCCGAACACGCGCCCACTCCGTTTCCACCGCCGCCTCCGTAGGGCCCCGAGAGGAGCCCCCCGTACCGCGAATATGGCGCTGCCGCTGCTGCAGAAGGACTCATAGCAGCGGAGGGCAGGGCGAAGCTGTTCATGCTCATATTCATGCCCATGCTTCCACATCCTGTGCTTGGCATGAGCCAAGGCTGCTGTTGGGAGCTCGGTGGCGGCGGAGGCGTCTTGCAGGCCGCGGTGTCAGCCAGGGACCAGATCTTGGGTTTCGTAGCAGGGATTGGTACGCCGCAGTCGGACGGCGGTCCATTTTTACCCATCTCATCCTTGAGGCCGCCACCACCGAGAATGGAGTGGTGGTGGGGATGGTGATGCAGATGGTGGTGGTGGTTTCCCACCATCAGGAGGTCACCCGGCTTACGGTCGTCGTCGTCATCCATCTCATCATCATCGTCCATGCAATCCTTGTCAAGGTGGTGTTCTGCCTTCACGTGGTGCAACGAATCTGTGGACACAGCCCACAGACACAATTAACCCCTTCTGTGCTACGAACGTGATATCTCGCTTACAACTTCCGGTTTCTTCTTTGTAGAAAGTATTTAAAATTTGCCGCCGTCTCTTGAAGCACCACGGCCACAGCATCTGTGTTTTATCAACGTAATCTTTAAACTACAATTTAAAACCTACAGGCAAATAGCACTTATTCTATGAATCTAACTCATGTTTAATGCCATCTGCTAGAAGCTGTTTGTTACTAATTACAAAGTAGGTGACGTAAAGTATTTTTTGGATGATAAAAAAGTCATTGTAGGCCCAATATTCAAATACAGAGTGACCCAAAACAAATTTAAGCGACATTACGATTTCTGAAAACGGACATTGTGAAGTGGAGAATTACGTTTTCTGTGTGTTAGACAGAATAATGATCGTGAGCAGCCCAATATTTTATCAGGTTTAGCGTAACCCTTGAATTAAATATCTTCCCCACAGCCACATTTTAATTACTTTTAGAAATAATATTTGACCCTACTTTCCAATATTTCAATAAGCTTTAAATGCGTGAATATTACTGTCAATGGACTTTTGCGGATTATTTGGCTGCAAAAAATCTGTATAGTTTATAGTAGCCTTTTTTTTATTTACATTATATAAACGGCCTAATTTATTTGTAGCCGGAATATCTCAGTGGGGCAGTAAACGTTGCAGGCTGGATTACAAGTATTCAGGACCGGAAACAGGAGATATTTCTCTCCACATCTCCGCATCCGGGCAAGCGCGTGTTAAGATAACCGCCGTCTTCCATACAGTGGCGAAGTTTAAACTTCGGTTAAAATTTAACGTGTTTTACGCCAAGTCATAAAACAGTACTACAGGTCTGTTAGACATTCGGACAGTGTCCAGACTTTTCACCCAACGTTTACACCTCTAGTTTTTTTGAGGAACGATACAAGTTGTTCACACAACTGCTTGTAGAATAAACAGTTGTTACGTTAGGTTATTCCGCCAGTCTTTTTTTTCACTCGGAAGTGAAGTAAATTGCCTTCTTCCTCAGGGGTTGATGAATATCGAGGGGACAGAGCAGCGGAGATTTTCTGCGGCGAGAGGGGATGTTATGCACCGCGAGAGCGCCCCAGAGATAATTTCATTAAGAGCTTGGAATGGGTTTGGAATGGTGATAGCAATCCCGCGGGTGAAGCAGCGAGAGGGTGAGGATTTGTGTGGTTAAGGGTTGGTCCACAAGTGGCACTTGAATGAATCTTACTTACAGATCACACCACTACGAAGACTTGAAAGTAGCATGAGACGGATGAGTGGTCTTTAACTAGAAAGTGGAAAAACAGACTAATGTAGTCGTTACGACGTCCACTGGCTTTGAACGGGTTAAGCTTATTCCTCTGGTTTACGTACCTTTACAACACTCTCTTCACGTACTGGTCAGCAATCCTGCGTTTTATCTGACAGCTCCCAATTTCGATTGCCATACCTTGGTACGATTATGCCTTGAGGCGTGCAACGAAAAGTAATTGAAATACACGCTGACTTCGTAGGCCAAATTAAATAAGACTTGGCACTGTTCTAAATTCATATTCTCTAAGAAATGTGGATTAAACAACCGGAATAGAAATGCATATTGTATTATTTCCCATATGCGCAGGGCTCAGCAAATGCATTCTTGCAGAATTTAAATCTCTCCTTGGTTGTGATATTTATTTACACTGATACAGACACAAATCATAGATGACAAATATCACGTGGCATTGCAGGCTGTTGACAAAATTACTCTTTCTTTAAAAATAAATTTCGTCAATAATATGTATGTACTTTAAACTGAATTTCTTCGCGTACAGGTTATACGCCACAATAAAAACTATATTTTGCAACCAACAGAAGCATTGCAGCCCAATGGTGAGCCGTCTGCAATGAAACTGAGAAGATATACTTGAATTCAGTGGAACAGAAGACTTATTATTATTAGTATGAGGGCGATGAGTGACTCATCGCCCTGGTGATGGAGGCAGCAAGGACCTCTGAAAAGTTGGTGCACATCTATCAGGCTATACGGTGCTACAACCCAGAAGACAGTCATTTTCGGCATTAAAATTTATGAGATGATACAGTTGCGTCATATTGTGATAAATATATATTTGTTTAAATCTTGTCAGTCAAATCACAATAAAATTTCTATTAAATATTAAAATATTACTAAAATTAACATTTAAATATTTAAAATGATGTTCTCTATCGAAATGTTCGATTTACATTAGAACATCACCGTTTACACGACATGTTTCAGTTCTAGAAGAACCATCTTCAGGTGTATAAAATTATATAAACTTAAATATAATTTCTTATTTTCTTATTTACTTTACAGGATGACACAAAAAACAACAACAAAACGTTCACCCACACAAAATCATGTTAAGCACGACGTACATACAGAACAACTTCGAATACGATATTAAAAAAATACAATAAAATCTGGAAGAAAACATCATTTGAAATCTGATAAACATCTGACTAAAAGTTGCAATTAAGAAATTATATTTAAGTTTATATAATTTTATACACCTGAAGATGGTTCATTTAGAACTGAAACATGTCGTGTAAAAAGTGATGTTCTAATGTAAATCGAACATTTCGATAGAGAACATCATTTTAAATATTTAAATGTTAATTTTAGTAATATTTTAATATTTAATAGAAATTTTATTGTGATTTGACTGACAAGATTTAAACAAATTAAAATTTAATTGTCTAATTTGGGCTTTCGGATGTGAGCAGCGTGGAATGTTGACGAAACGTTGGTTAATACTGTGCATTCGACGTGGATCTCACCCGAAAGCAAAAGTTCACATTGACCTCCAGCCGCGAAAACCTACGTAGAAGAAGTGGCATTTGATCTTTGTACCGGAGAATCGTTTCAAAGCATTCGTTCCTTATTTTAGCCCTTCTGTGTTAGCTTCTTGAATTCTGGTTTCATCTCCATTTTCTGCAACAACATTACGGTACGTAAGAATTGCCTATCCTTTATAAAATTTGTTGCCCGTATTTTTCCTACAACCATGCCTAAATTAATGCGATTTATTACATAATCTTCAGCTTCATACTAGGTCACCTGCTTTGTATTCAGGATGTCCGGTCTTCGATTCTCAGTTCACAGCCGGTTATCCTGGTTGAAGGAATTTCATAGCGTTCCTAAGTAATTTCTGAGTTCGTGTTCGTTATAATATTCCGCGCGTGTAACCTATTCGGTCAATGCAACTTCGTTAAGTAAACTAACAAAGGAAATTCATAACACTAAATGATGCATAAAGGTCAAAGTAATTATTAAACATTTATATTCGAGCACTTGAAGGAGTTATTTCCTAACTGACCGGAAATTTGACTATAAAATCTATTACTTTATTTAGGGCAGGCGAATATTAATGCCATCCTTATAGATTATCTAAATTGTTGCATTTAAAATTGACGGTTTAAGTCCATCGCATGATGGTCTCGCCGTAAGCCGTGGCAGGTGCTGAGGAAATGCGTTCCACAACGTGGCTCAAGAAACCTGTTTGCTCTGTTTATTTCAAAACTGTAACGAATTTCAAAGAAGACTCCTTCTTGTTGGTCAATAAATTCCCTATTTTTATAGAATCAGATAGTTCGTTGTCATGCTCACAAGAGCGCGCCACTGCACCATATCCTGAGCCAGATGAATCCAGTTCTCGGCAGCGTACCTTATAACCTTAGCCGTCTTAATATTATTCTCTGTTCCCTTCAGTTTTTCCTGTTAAAATTTTGTATGCACTTCCTACTTTCCATGCATAGGAATATGCGTTCCTGCCATCATAAGTTGCTGGAGAGAGAGGAACAGAGAGAGAGAGAAATAAATACAAAAATTTAAGCAGCTAATGGTGAAGCGTACGTACGTAGTATAAATTTCTGGCTTGTGATTTGGATCATAAACACACGGGTTTTAGATTTTACATTCAATATTTTCTTGACAGGAAAAATACGTATATGACTAGCCTCAAGTTTTGTTGAAACGTGTATGATTGAACACACAATTTTAGACATTTTT
This sequence comes from Zootermopsis nevadensis, assembly GCF_977971745.1. Lineage (NCBI taxonomy): Eukaryota > Metazoa > Arthropoda > Insecta > Blattodea > Termopsidae > Zootermopsis > Zootermopsis nevadensis. The sequence continues at coordinate 16,297,355 of NW_028259142.1, forward strand.
CCAAATTCCCGTTCATTTGTTTTAAACAAAAGATCTTGAAGCTGGCTGTCCTTCCGTCATTAGATGAAATAGACCCAAGAGAGTATGTCTGCTGCTACCATCATCAGGGCCTGATGATCGATGGAGCACGTCGGTAAAATTCTACCAGACTACGCGGAATAACAACCCAGGTGACAGTCACCTACAACTTTATACCGGTATTTGAATGAAAGTAACATGGTCTACGATCTATGCTGAGGGAAAGTGCCTTTAAAACATAAGTTAATTCTGGAAAACTGTCGAAATAGTGGACTAGATCTTCTTTCGGAATGGCAATCTTCATAGTGATTAAACATTTGTGTGACGTATCAAAATGGCGTGACTCCAACCACAAGTGAAAGCCACGCTGTTATTATTAGAAGGTTTTACTCCCTAATTTATAAAAGCCACAGTTTGTGGTGTGTGGAAAATTTGTTCCAACATCGGTTCGCCAAAAACTTTCTCTTACGGAACTAAAGCGAAATTGTGGAGATAGGAGAGGAGGTGGGAGATGAAAGGGAAAAAGGGATGCATTAATCGATTTACAGTAGTAAACCACCAATCGGGATGTCGGAGGGGTGGGGGGAGAAAGGGCTCAGAGCGCATGCACCATGCAGTCCGCGAAAAAAAAGAAAAAGAAAAGAAATTGCGTTGTTTTATGTTAGCTTCCAATGTTGCTGAGTGGAGTGGAGAGAGACGGATAAAACAGTTGGTTAGCGGGAGGGTTCGAGACGAAAGGGGGGCTAAAAACAGTGACTTGGCCTTTTTTCTAGCTCACTTTCCATACCCATCATTAGTCTTCCTTCTCTTGCTATGGATTGGTCGTGAGGTAAGTGGGAAAAAGAGAGAGCTGACTTGAACTCACGCTGCGAACATAGCATTCTACTCTGTCCGTAAAGAGAATCACTTGTCCAAGAAATACGACAAAAAAAAATGAAAACTGTGATGCGTGCAGTGTATAGTGTATACAAGGGGGGTCGGATAAAGGGGGAGGTTAGCTGCAGACAAGTTCAACTTGGGACAACTCACATTTATCTTAACAGCTTTTTTATTCTTACTTTCCTCTTACCATTCTTCCAAACTCGTACTTACATAAATACATCATCTCATGTATGGACAAAATCAAAATGGACAGAGAAAACGAAATTATAAATAATAAGTGTATCATGATAAAACATAACAAATAATAATCTAATGTCAAATTTCATGCAAAATAAACAATATAACTAAAGAACAAAACAGAGTTATTGCAAAATGAATTATTTTTTTTAAATTTGTATTTGAAAAAAGTAATCCTACAAAAGTCTATATTGGTAGAAGCTGAGTATATAAAATGAATTGTCAAGTTGTTTGTTTTTTAAAGACGACACAGCGCTAGGAATGTGCTAACGGATGGTTTGGACACAGGAGCCATAACCACGACCCATTGTAGCACCGGAACTCACTCCTACACACGTCACATTTCTTGGGAGTTTTATTAAAATCTTAGTTGTGTCCCAACCATGCTAACTTAAGTTGATGGTCTGAAGACATTGCGTCAGATTTACCAACTAAGTATGCATTGGGAGCCTGTGATATTAAACATTTTTGTATTCAGATTTCAAAACACACTAACACAACTCTTGTAGGATTACCTTGTTGTTTGTTCAAAATACCTTTTAGCTTCATTTGTATTAACACTGTGCATTAAAATGTAACAAAACGAAACATGCCATGGAGTACGTGCATGTGGGAACCTGATGTCTGTCTTCGGCTAGGCAAAACGTCTGTCAGTGTTTCCGAGGCTCCTGAACGAATCCTTTCTCACGCCGCTACGTCAAACGATTGGTATATCGATCAGATGAAATCGATGGTACGCCTAATAGTCGCCGCCTCGAATCGTCTTGTTAGTCTCCATTTTCAAACAGATTTTGCCGAATTTATCCTTTTATAAATGAAAATAAATTAAACTTACAGTATTAAACCGACCCCAACAATTATTTTCTTATCACAGGGGGCTAGCATGAAATGTCCTGATTCAATGAAGTATGACACAAAGTTTAAGACCTGCTCAAGGCAGTAATAAAGTCTTCTGGGTCAGTGGTCCCCAACCTTTTTGTTCCCAAGGGCACATTTGAGAGTTTATGAGATCGTGGCGGGCACCAACCAATCAACAAAGCCAAATTTTCTTTTCTCTGGACAAATAAGATATGGACACCAAATAATACACGAAACAACACGACGTTTAATGATACAAGAAACCACGCAATCAAAAGTACGTACTTTTATAAATACAATTATTATTACTCAAGTGGGAAGTTAGTGTGATGTTTGGCACTGCATTTCATCGGCCAGTTTTTCAAATTTGGGAGTGTAGGATGATGTTGCTGCTCGCAAACAATCGTCAAGATGGACGTCAGTAAGTCGAGATCTGTGCTTTGATTTAATAATGTTCATGGTTGAACGGCCTTCATTATTCAGTATAACCTCTTTCCGTATCAACGCGGGCACCCAAAAAAAGGGTTGGCGCCCGCGGGCACCGCGTTGGGGACCACTGTTCTGGGTTATAGCGCCGTCGATACCCGTGACTCGGAGGACTCCACCTTCGGAGACACTTTGTTCCTCCGAAACGTTGGCTTCTACCTAAAAGCCACAACGGTGTTACGACCACAACGACGGTCCGCACTGCTCTATTGTAAACCATTGTAACCAGTTCCGTGTTGCGAACTAAACTTGGGCCTTCTTTCAGGTGAGCCACTACTTCTGACCTAAAATCTGCGCGCGCTTGAAGACTTTAGTGTAAACTAATATGTTACTCTCGCTAATTTTTCTTTGTTAATTCAGATTATTTGTTGTACTTCGTAGGCGCGGTTAATTTATACAAACGAAAGATAATATATTTTTAAACGAAAGAAGTTTGGAAAGAGATAATGAATGTTTCTGACATTCGTGGTCTTGGTACCTTTGAGTAATTTTGCATTTAAGTCCGATCTATCTGTTCAATAATTTACAGAAACACTGGGCACAGAGTAAGTTAATTCAATTGAGAAAACTTGATTCAGGAAACTTAGAAAAGAACGTCGACGGATATAGTTTTCAATCCAAATTTTCAAATTTTTATGTTAAGAATATAAGATTCGAACGAAAACAAGTTACGACGAAATACGTAATTAATATTGTAGTCTGGCTGTTAGTCTCAACATGAAACAGGGCGATACTAATAAATTTTTCAAGAAAGTGACCAGCGATTAAGGAACTCTAGAGTATGTGCTATTATCCTGAATCATCCATCGGCTACAAGTACTTTACTATTCTAGAATAAACGAATGTCAAGAGTTCACACTAACAACGAGAACGCTAAATGCGGAGTGTGCATGTTTATAATCTAGTTACCCTGTAAATTATGTTAGAAATATAGGCCTAATATATGGAAAAGGACTTTTGTGTCATGTCTTAACGTGTGTACCTGTATAAATTATTGTACACAGAAAATTAGCCTCTGGACATCGCCAATCAGAAAGTGCCTCATCAATAATCGTCGGTTGGCGGTGAAGATTTAAAAATAAAATTCCCTACAAATATGTTACATATTTTAGTAAATAAACGTAAACGCCTCTGGAGCTCAGAAACAAAGACAACTTCCTCTAAATGTTGATTGTCTACTCTTTTTAATAGTCACGTTCCACAACACTGTCTTTCTTTTAGTACTGAAAATCCAGTAATTTATATGGTTTCTTTTAACAAATCTCTTAGAATCACATGTTTAAAAACTAAGAGATATTAACCTCAATTACGAGTTTATTATAAATTCTTTACAAAGATCTAACTAAAATGTTTCCGAAGCCTGAATCTGGTACATATAAATTACGTTGATAGAATTATGTTTTCTGTTAAAATATAAACTCTGAGACAGCCAAATATTTTAATATGCGCATCACTATTTCGAGTGTTTTTGCACACCGTATTATAATACTGTTGATGGTTCTTGAGACCACAACTTCCAATAGGAATGTCTCTCTGACAACGTCGGTGCAGAACTACAGCCTCAGATAGAATCCTATAAATAAAAGGGAATATTTCAGATTCAAATTTTTCAATTTGTAATTTTTGCATTAAAATTCAATATCCTGTGCACAGTTTTCCTGCGAGAAAGGCTATTTCTATGTCCATAAATAAATTCTTTAAAGCCATCAGATGCCATACTTTACAATAAAATGCAACAGAAAGTGTAATAAGAAATTTAACTGTTACCGAACAAGTTTCAGCTCTGAAGAGCCATCCTCTGGGGAGGTTGTATTTTAATCATTTTTGGAAAACTACTGACTATAATGTACATAAGTATTATCCAACATCTATTCGCATTTTGCGCTACCTAGACTACTGCTAGGTTTCCAAATCAATGTTTACTTTCATGATTCGGGGATGACCAAACTTGACTCTTAGGAGTCGCATAAAGACATCCAATGAACTGGCTAACGATGTATTTTATATGTTCGGTTCTGCTGTATTGCAGTGAAAGACGAAAGTAAAAGAGAAGTCTTATTATTTCTCATTTTCCAAAGTGTTAGACGGGCTAACGCTGTTAACATGAGCGCTCAGTCCCTGATAATCACAATGTTAGTCGGGTAGCAACCCATATATATATATATATATATATATATACACACATATATATATACACACACACACACATATATATAGTTCGGTGGGAGGGATTGTGAACACGGTGCTGAACCTTCGGGTTCCATACAGAATATCCTGCACCATATAGTGTCGAAATAATATTGACAGTACATGTTTTAGTTTACTTGTCTTGTGAGCGTCCTCGTTGTAACAGCGGACGATATGGTGTTATTTTCACAGAACGAATACCTAGGTCTTGTCATATCTCAGAAGCATTTTTATGAAAATAATTTCGCATGACTTCCCCTGGCCTTAAATGTTCCACGATTAAGTTATCATATAAGTGTACAGGGGTGTCAAAATTTCATATGGGAGAGGCCTATGTTTACCACTCAATAACATATTCCCTTCACTAATTAACTAACTCCATGTGCCAGAATTATACTTGAGAAGTTTATAAAAGCTGAGGTGCACTGTAATTGTGAGATTGTTGGCTCTTTCTTTAAAGCCCGTTTTAATTTTATCTTCACATCTACTCCTAGATGGACGTACAAAGTTGTATCCTTCTTTCTTTCAAGTTTTTGTGTGACTCGAATTTTCTACTCTCGTCACCTTTGTGTCCCGATAAGCACAATCTCCTTTGCTCAATAACCCTAATAATATCTATTGAAAACCACACATTATGCAGGTCTCATTACATTCTTTTCAAATCGTTGTTCTAAAATTCCTTCAAACTGTGTGCTTTCTTAGGGTAAGAGACCAACCTTCGTGCCCATAGAAACCTATGGTTAAAATTACTTTTCAGTAGGCCTATACATATTATTTGTTATGTTTCTGGAGATAAAATAGTCTGTTATTAATTAAATTGTAACCAAGGATTTCCTGAATGTAATTTGCTCAACCGAATTTAATTACGAATATAATTTTGTTTGATACCTTTGTTCCACAGTACATGAACTTTGTCACGGTTTATTAGCCATCCTTGTACTGTAATTTCGTTCCATATTCTGATATAGAAATATGAACATTTTAATCGCAGACAGTACTCTGCATTACGCTCCTTCCATTCTGAATTCTGAACTCTTCTCCAATCCTTTAGGCATATAAGCCTACACTTCTTTCACGATGGCTGTTTCATAGCTTCATACTACTTTAAACAGGCTTACATGAGATTTTTTGATTTCAGATTTTCACGGTGGTGAGGATGATGACGTGTGTAGGAAACGTAACAGATTCTGGGTAAGTAATTATGAAAAACTGATTGTTCGGTAGTTAGCCGGGTGAAACCCGAATTGTAAGGCTTCCGCGATGTTTCTTTGTTACAGCAGAACAAACAGTTAGGAAATCAGTAAAATAATGAGCACAGTGGAGCGGTATTAGTATTTCAGTGCCATTACGACAGTGACTGGTGGCTGTTGTGATAAGCAGCGTTCGAACTTGTAAGCAACCTTCACAGTTGGTTCACTCTGAATTTAGTTCCATACTTGTTGCACGCAAAGTCAGGCAGTAGTTTTTATCGTCCGTATCGCTTGACGACCCTGACAATGAGTCGCATAGTTTGGCCACCCCTTTGTAAAAGGAGACTCACTGACCTTTGTCATCACGGTTTCTGGAATCCTTGAGTTTGTCGCCGTCCATGAGGAGGTCGTCCTTGTCCTTTTCATCGCTGTCAGACACGATGGCGTCATCGTCGTCGTCCGTTTTGTTCTTCGGCTCCCACGTCATCTTGTTCTCCTTCTTGAGCCGACGCCGAGCGTTGGCGAACCACGTGGACACCTGTGTGAGCGTCATCTTGGTGATGATGGCCAGCATTATCTTCTCGCCCTTGGTCGGGTAAGGGTTCTTCTTGTGTTCGTTCAGCCACGCTTTCAGCGTCGCCGTCGATTCGCGCGTCGCGTTCTTCCTCCGAGCCGCCAGATCGTACCCAGCGCCGTAACTGAAACAGCGAAACTGCGGTCAGAAGATTCCCAGATAACCACAACATGAGTGGAGCAATACGACCCTTAATTTCTTTGTGTCTCATTACACATGCTAAGACTAATAATGGAGCTACAGTGGTAGGAGCTAAGTCAACAGAAGCATAAGAGAGTTTTCATTTGTTTCCTGTAATCAATTTCGTAGCAAGTACGCCAAATTACCTCACATTTTTCACTCGGTGTTAACGAGAAATACAACTTTATACGTTGTAAAAATCTGACTCTTACCATTTTATCTCTAAGCAAAATTACCAGTAGACCTTCAATCTACGTTACGTTTGCCAGAATCCAGCTGAAGATTCGCAAAGTTTTCACCTTTCTAACTGTTGGCATATCGACATAAAACCTTTTGTACGAATCTCGTACGTGTTTTTAATTATATGTCTCCAAGCAAAATGTTATATGTCTTATTTCGTCAAATATTGCCATCAACCCGAAAGTCAAAAAATACTTTGGCAAGGGTTGAATTTTGAAGCTGTTACCACACGCAATTTCAAAAACCTAGACGTCTAGGAATGACCATAATGACCGCTCAGTGACGAATCAGTCACAGCTGTCGCCTTAAAGTGCAGCAAGGCGGAGAATTTCAAACTACGTCTGCAAACATTTGAAACCTGCGTCTGTGCTATTATAGTCGTGAAACTATGCAGCAACGGAAAATTAGCCTTGGTTCCTACGAATCCTCACTCTTCATCTTTTGAACGGTTTGACGTGGGGGTTTAATTGTAGAGAAATTGTTAAGGACGCTACAGTCACCAACGAAAATTCAGTGTCCATATTTATAGGTCTATTGGTTTTAAAATGTCTGCAGCATCGCTTTTCCCTTTGAATCTCGTGAACAGTGGCTGAAGGGCCTCCGTTCCAGGGCCCGCTAATTTATTGCGTGCGTCGGCGGTTTGTTGCCACGGTACATCGTAAATTGTTAAATATTTCGAGGGAAACCAATTACATATCCTTAAACCCTCTACATTAATTGTAGAACTGCAGCCTGCATGAGAAACGAATGTAGACTCTTAGATGTGTTCGCTTTCTTATCTCGTCTTAGATTACTCCAATTCCCGATTAAAACAATTTGCTTGTCAGGCTTGTGTCACATAATGCTTTATCACTATTTTCTTATAGTTCTATTATTAGTCTTTCCTTCGGACGAGGTTCAATTAGGGCAGGGACATAATTCTTCTCTTCAGCACCACGTGGGGACAACCCCCAGGATTCACGCAGCATCCTAATCAGTCAGTACACCGGGCAATTTATTTCTGAGGTTAAAACGACAGCAACATGCTCACAATTCACATCCACGTAGTCGTGGGATCCGAATTTCATAAATTTCACCCTTTCGTCTTCATGTCATGGTACATAGGCAGATAGGTAACTTTACATTTTATTAGTCTTTCAATTGTACGGATTTGAAACAGTGTGTTAAAAATCTCATTTAATCTTCTTCCCTGCTGAGATTTTGGTACAGAAATAATTAATTTATTAAAATGATTTGGTAACGTATAATTCTTATCTTTGGATATCTGAAACTTCAAGTAATTGTCGAGAATTTTGTCATAAGCTAGAAGTTCCATTGTTTCCAAGGGAGATAGATAAATCGTGTGTAGCATGAAAGTTGTTAATATTAAACGAGGAATATATACGACTATAATCAATATATTATATGTCCATTAGGAACAAATGAAACAAACCGACGGAAGGTACAGTGTTCGTGACATGAGGTTTAGACATAAATTCTTCACTCCAAAAGAAAAAGTCGAAGGGCTGAGGTTGAATACGGAGTAATGGTGTGTTTAATTTGCAACGAGCATCAATTTAAGAAATTAGATTTAAATATTTTATCTGAAGTTCCACTTTCCTTATTTTCTTGCAGGTCTAACTTGTTTCACATTCACAGATTATTATTATTTTTTTTATTTTAGTGTTCTGTCTGACGACAGGTCCATATGAACAGGATCCTTCCATCCTTTTCTCGGACTGGGACCTGTTCATATACGTTCTTGGCAGATGATCCAGAAGTGGTTTGCCATTGCCTTCTTCTGTGTGTGAATGGAGTAATTGTTGGGATGCCACGGAGGAAAACTCCGTGTTGCCTAGACCACGGCCTTGCCCAACACAAGTTATAAATTCGGGCACCACCGGGAATCGAAACCGAGACCCCAGGATTACAAGGCCAGCGTTCTAACCACTAGACCACCGTGGCATCTATTCACAGATATTACGTTTAAATTTATTTTATATGTAGAAGTTACAACGTCAGTACTGTTCATATGGACACATGTACATCGACGATATACGCAGTTTTAATAACAGAATTAGCACCCACTTAGTAGCCTCTGGAATACGGAATTTCCCGCATTCTCAATGGACTTCATGGCGTAATTGCCACCAGTCTTGATGTCGTCAATAACAAAACGATATCCTTATCTTTCCTGTGTTTGAAGCGAAGTTGGTCTCGACTAGGGTTTGTCGGTTTTTAAAAACAGGTTTTTTGGATAAATTTGTAAAATTCAAAAACCGGTTTTTAAAATTAAAAAAACCTGTCTTAGATACTAGAGTTAATATGTAATAATTTCTGTTATATGAACTAAAATATTTAAAGACTGAAATTAGTTCCAAATTATTAAATGCTTTAGAAGTGCGAATTCAAGAAAGAAGACAAGTTGGATTGGTAACTGTTTTGCTATATTTGCAAAATCCACAAAACATTTCAACATAGAAATCTAGTGTATTTCCACGATATTATTAAGTTATCTGGAAAAATATTGTCTAGAATATATCCATATTCTTGTATGGAAACAGATTCCGATGATGAATATATCGGAGACGGAGAAACCATTAATCAGGGCAATGCTCTAAAAGAAGCCATGGAAAAATCAATTCATAGGTTTCTTGAGGAATCTGAAGAAATAATATCAAATCCGAAGACACTAAAGGCCGAATTTTCAGTATTTGAGGCAACCAATAAAAGAACAAAGAATTTAGATTTATTATTTGATGCCCTGAAAACGATAAAACCAAGTTCAGTAGCCAGTGAGAGAGTATTTTCTATTTCAGGCAATTTTGTATCTCGAATAAGAACAAGATTAGGTAATCGTTCAGCGGACATTTTATGTTTTTTGAAATCATATTTCCTGAAGAAAAATACTAAATGAAATAAAAATTTATAATTTATATTTTGTACGGATTTTAGTTATTTTAGTTTTTATTTGGTTTTGTATGGAGTATATTTTATTTTGTTATATATTTGTAGTTCCATAAATATTAAATAAACTGAAATTTTTTAAAATAAGTATAAATATTTTTTACTGTTTTAATTCGGAAACCGGTTTTTTGGAAATACTGGAATTCGAAAACTGGTTTCTTTTCAAAAGTCGGTTTTTGTATAAACCCTAGTCTCGACTTGACTACGGTTACGACGTAAAAACTTGGGGGGGGGGGGAAGCCCCTTTCATAAAACTACGCGATTTTACATGTGGGTGAGGTAATTTCTTTGAACCCTGGAGACTCAAACCAGTGAACATTCAAGAAAAGTAGAAAGAAACCGTCCCACCCACGTAAAAGTGGAGATAAATTAAAGTTGCCTAACTGTCCCTTATATTAGTCAAATCTTCGATGTTTCGACCAGACTTATATAGACTTATCACACTTCTGCATACCTTCACAGGATAATTTAATGATGATTTAAGTGAATATTACTATTAACCACAAGTTCGTGTGTTCAATTGTATTGTTAAGTATAAACTCGAGCATTCCTTAAGTCACCGACTTAACCTTCAGGTTCACTTAACAACAGTCATAAGGTGCTGATTTTAAGGAACTTCTTTATGATACGACGACCACTTAGACCTAACGCTAGTTATTGTATAACTAACCTGAAACTGAATTTGGGGCATTGTTCCAAATTTAGCTGCGATAGAAATAGTTTTAATTTCCACTTGCCTTAAAGATATGGTCACAAAATTGTTAATACTTGCGTCATAGCCATTATCTGTTCATTTTGGGGCGTACACCGAGCTTATCAGTGCGAGTGCTTGAAAAGTGTTATAGTTTTTGCGCATCGTATTATTTTATGTTGTCCGAAGGAACAACGTATCGTAACTATGCATTGTGCACGATCGAGTCTGTACGTACAGGAGCGCAAAGGCCTAATAGCCTCACGTTCTCGGAAAATGTTTCAAATAAGCTAGAAGTAAAATGAAGCAACCGTAGTTCTTTAAACTGTACGTGGGCATTAGTTAATTCTTCGCCGTTTCTGTGGTTTTTGATCTCGCATCTTGTCCAATGGAATGTTGCGGTATCAGCGACTGTAGCGTATGAGAAATTGTGACGTAAATACTACAGGATCTTGTTTCCCAGGGCACCATCACCACCACAAGGCGTGAGCAATGATCCGTGACATGTCAGAGATTAAATATAAATTGAATCCAAAGGCACTGTGCATTCACTGTGGTCCAAGGTTTGTGTTTACTCTAGTAGCCTATTAGTTTAAACTTTAACTTAAGTTATCAGCCACTCACTTCCCACACCCATACAACCGGACTAAAACCGCCATTGCTTTATATAGTTCCATATGCGTAGCACGCCGTTCAGAAAGGAATATTTGGTTAACGGTTTCACTTAGTCTCAAAACAAAGATCATACTTGTTCGTGAAGATTAAGATAACAGTTTATAGCTGTAACGATGTGTTTTCTTACAGGTAAAAATGTTATTCTTAGGCGGATTCCCAACTAAGAGTTGCTAAAACGCGCCTATTAGTTCGTGGTGTCTGTCCGTCCGTCTGTCCGCATGACGCAACTCCAGAACAGCTGAGTTACATTTCCCTTCGTTACCATGACACCTTGGTTACAATGAGTACAGCTGACGCTACCTTTTAAGCATAGGTATTATGGTTACCATGGTTGCATTTGTTTACTATAGCAACCAGGTGGCCTTAATTAAAATAGCTGATTTAATTTTGGTTATCATGGTTACTACGTTCATCTTCGTTACCATAATTACCTTGATTCCAGCCAGCTAGTTGAGGCTTACGCTCGCCGCGAACGTCTGGTTGGCTGCAGCTGGCTAACGATGAATTTTATCTCATCGGTTTTTACGCGTTCCAGTGCACAGAGTAACACTGAACCACAAAACGTAGACAGAAAACTTTATTTTTGGTTTTTCAAAGTGTGAGCCGGGCTAACACGGTTAACATGGATACTCCTCCCCTGATCTAAAGCGTATATAATTCTGTATAAAGTAACAACCTTTCGTTTCCCTCTTATTCACTTGAAACCAAAGCGCACGGTATTTTGAAATGTTCATCGGATATTAAATTCATAAGCCATCATAAATATATAATTATGGCCAGCTCTATGGTTCCTCTTTGGTGACAAAAGAATGAATTGAAGTAATAAATTTGTATGGGTGTTGAAACCGAGCATTGTCTGAAGCCGATCGCATTGTCTTCACATCTCCATTCTTTGTTCCCGACAATCTGGCTTTTCGCGTCTTTTGTTCCAGTCGCCGACCGGCGGTATTTATTATGACTACGAAAATTAACAACCCTTTAGAGTCGTGGTGCATGGACTACTGCATCCACTTAAGCAAAGATCTCGTATGCCTGTTTCTTTGAGCGTATTACGAGATGATTCGGAACACTCGGGGAAGTCCCCCCGGCACCCACCGGATAAGAGGCTTGGCGCTCGCTTTCGCGACGGCAAGGTTACTACCAAGAATCGAATCCCTGTCGTCCAGACTCTGTTCAATTGGCGTGTTTCTGTAAGACAGACGCTCCGCTTGTGGGAAGTTCGGCAGAACAGGGAATTATTCAAATTAAATGTTCCATCCGATGATAACTTCGTTTTCTCCCTCATCTTACGCTGCGGGGTTTTAAGCCGCTACTGGAAGGAGGGAGCAGCTGATGGGGTCGGATGAATTTCAAAGTCTCCTAAAATCGATTACGTTAAGGACAGAATAACCGCACGAGGGGAGGTTTCTTCAAGACGACGCCGTCTTGGATTTTATAGCAGCTTTGCAATTTTATATCCACCAGCTCGCGAGATGAAGGGGTGGTACTGAGATTGTGGATCTTAATACCAAAAACAGAACAATTTTGTGGATAGCCACTCCCTTGTCGAAAGTAGTAGGAACACATAAAATGTAAGAAGTGAGGTTACAAACACCCTCGAATTGTTAAAACGAGAAAGATGCAAAAACAGCGAGAAAACTGTAAAGAAACATTAGTGAAGGTAAATTTGTTGCCGTGACTACGAGACGTCATGAAGGAGCGCAGAATATCAACAAGGACTCTCGACCCCACAAGTAGATGAAATGAATGACCAGCTTCACGCTTCTCTCTCCGGAGGTGAGGATATTCTTAATCACTGTATTTGAACTGTAACTTACGCCTGATAAAATTCAGTGAAATTTTTCTTTTAATTGATTAGGCTTATTCGCCCGAGAGTTTCAGACCCCTTTACCCAACTCTAGTTTTGTCTCTGGGGGAAATGAGACATGCATACAGAATTTTGATCGAAAAAAACTTAAAGGAAATAGCTCATTTTATAGAATCTGTAAAGTGGGGGAATGGGTGAGTTTTCTATACGAATTTTAGAAAATTAGGTTTGTAGATGTGGATCAGAGGCTTGATTATAGCCTATTTGCAACATGAGAAAACTGCCCTAGGAATGGAGGCAGTTTGTTATCCTTCCTCTGCAGTAAGGGCAATGAAACGAACTACTAATTATCGAAGAAATTCTCTCTCGATTTACGAAAATTTGCCTTATGAAATTCCGCTCATAAAAACATTTATAGTGAAGCACAAACCCTCCACTCTTCATCCGAAATCTTCCGAATAAAATCAAACACGTGCTGACGAAACCGCAAAGGACGCAACGTCGCCCGGTGAGAGTAGCCAAGGTACGCAAAAGAGCCAGTTCGCCTTACGCCTCTTCTGAAACGTTTTGCTCTTTATTGTCAGCCAATTTGTGGTTTATACGTTGTTAATCATGACTGACAGGAAGAAAACGTTCTACGAATAGTGAATAATTTTTCGGGCGTTTGTAAACGGAACCCCACGGTCACAACATTGCGCTTATGAAACGTAGCGACTCTTTAACGAACTGACTCCAGAAACGTAACTATTCGCAAGAGCGGGGATTGTCCATATGGGGTCCGCTGCCGGACCCATGTAAACATCTTCTGGTTTCACTGCAGACGGAATGTTTTGTAACCAACTTAAATAGCTCCTAACTTCGCGACATCTTTGCTCTGCAAATATTATTATTTGAAATGCACAAAGTAACCATACGCGTATCTCGTGTGCTGGTGAGTTTACTGCCAACAGAACAGTTATAAAACAGCTGTACTTTATCTAGAAACTAATTGACGACGCAGTGGGTGGCAACGAGGCCTTAGGAATTACGATATGTTTGTTTGTTTGTTTCGTTGTACCACCGTTTGGTGCCACTTCCTTTTATCAGCTCTAAGAATACAATAATAAGTTCTGTGGCATTGACAATACTGTTATAAAGTTTTAGTAGATATGTTAACTGCTGCCTCATTAACTCGTCAGATATTCGAACCTGCAAACTTTGCACCCAACAGAGTAACTCAGAAGAACTGCAATACTCATATAGACCTAAATGAAGAATAGCTGGAACTTCTTGTTTCAACAAGTTTTTCTAAGCCGGTTCGATGTTATTAGTAAGTTTAATAGTCCGAATGGAGAAAATTGTATAAATAGCATTACTTCATTCACTCTACAAGCGAATTTTTTTCATAATCGCCATGGCCAATTTATCTTCCCCACACCTGTAATCAGTGAAGGATCACTCAAAATCTGCGACGAAACATGGGTTTTGAACGCCTTTTCACGTGAAAATTTGTCACTTTCAACAATTTTTATCCTACTCTGTAATCATAACACGCATTTCTGCCATCCATTCTTCTCGTTTCCTTTTACGTCAAACGCTCCGGCCCGTACGAAGGCAGAGAGAGGTAAGACTATTATTTCTATAGAAAAATAACAAGGTTTGCCTTCGGCATGTTCATAATAGCGTGCGTTTTGTAGTTTCATAGAACTGTTGAAATAGATTTAGTTTCCACTCCTGTTTAATATTGAATTCCTCATACATGTGCAAGTCACAAGTAGGTTCAGTTTGCAAATGGATAACCTTGTTGTGGTAATTGTCTTAAACATTTATACACAGTTGGCGTTCCTGTTTTTATTACGTTCCTGCCTGCTCTCAGTTTGACATATATCTCCGCCAGGGTTTGTGTGCGACTTCGCAGCCTCTCTCAGTAATGGCGAACCGATCGATCGACGCCCCCCCCCCTCCCCTCGCATTTCACTCCAGAACAACTACGAGAAAATAAAGAAATGATAGCTTCATGCCGTCCTTTCAGCATTCAAACAGGGGGACCATAAGACAAGCCATTGGAAGTTTATTTTGTATTTCAGCCTCACAAAGCCACTTTCTTCATTAGGCATATTCTTACACTGAGAATACGGAGCGTGGTACAAGTGCGACTGTGATAAGGTTTTTCTTCAGAGAAGGACTTCTCATTAGTTTTCATGTCTCAAGAGGCGGGCATAGGCCTGATTGAGTTGATTGTATTTCAGAGACGGTATCGAGACTGATCCACGCTGAAAATTGTGTTCCGGATTAGTTTCTTGCGTGCATGTTGCATTTTATATTTTACTAAATTCTGTGTGCGAAATATCAAGCTAAAACTAAAGACGCAGAATAGGAAGTCAGCCTGACTTCATAATGCAAACTCCATCTTCACAGTCGATAACTGTCATCTGGTGAAGAAATTGTCCGTCTTTATGGAGGTCACCGCGTCCACAAGAACACCCCATGGGTCCTATCCTGAGCCAGATACATAAATCCAGTTCTCACTTATCTCCTTTCGGTTTTCCGACAAAAGTCCTGTACGCGTTTCTTCTCTCCTCCTTGCGTGCTATATACCCCGTCCAAATACAATGCAAAACCCAATTGAGTTCGATGTTTTAAAACTTCCGCTTTCATACGGTTGAGAAATAGTGAACGGAGTTCTGACAACCCTTCTTGTGAGAGACAAAGACTAATGGCGAAATGAAAGAAGGAGAAATGCCTCATGTCCCTTATAGCATTCTAACGTTAATTTAAACCCCGGTGCATTGCAGCGGGTTTAATGATGGGTGGAGTGGTTTCATCCCCTGTTAAGCAGACTTCTTTTCTTTTTGGGAGACAGACAAGAGAAAGGCGGCCATTGGAGACCAATAAAATAGAAAAGGGACAGAGAAAGACATATGGAAGGGTAAAGAGGAGTGAAAAAACACGAAAATGAAGAAAAGACGTGGGCCGTGGAAGGGAGAGTGTGAGTAGGAAAAGAAGGAAACTGCAGGTCGGAGAGAGCGTCTTGTCGCCCCCCCCCCCCCCCCCCTCTACGGTTCACGCCTTTGGCCGTAAGTGGAACGAGAGATGCTATCGATATATCTCGTTGCAGTAGTAACGACCTATTGGTGTTTGTTTGCTGCTAAGAGACCTGCAGTTTGTTCCCCATTGTTCGCAGATGGAGATGAATGGAACAAAACCACACACTTGTGCTGTCATTCGACGATTGCTGACGAAATTTACTCCAACCGATCGTATTCACCCTGGGGATGTAGTATTCTGTGCATTTTTGTAAATGTAGATTCATACGCAGATACCAGCGTTTCGGGAAAAATACCGTATCCATCTTCAGGACTGAAGTCAATCTTCATCCCTGAAGATAGAGACAGTATTTATTCCCAAAGAGGCAAGACTATTTTTCTCTGAATAGCTACCTATGAGCCTACAATGCACCAAAGCCCAAAATAACATTGTCATCCACACCGCGGTGAGAAACTCAGATCTCTAAAAGTAGGCCCATATGAAAAAACGAGATGGAGTAAGTAACGGCTTTGTGATATTACGTAATGGAGTGAAATTTCAGGTTCTCACGGGGGCTAGTATGAAATATTGGGCCGTGTAATGCTACATAATTCGACTGATGTTTTAGTGTACGTACTGTCTCCATCATCAGGGCGATGAGAAAGAGCGGAAAAGCACTACAGCCTGCTTTTGTTCTACCAACCGCTTTTCCGAGTTCACAGATCTTATTCGAGACAGTTTGAGATGTCGTGTACATTTAGCCCTTTGAAGACGAGACTCATGTTTCAAAATTCAGTTCCTGCCGCAATGAAAATACAACCTTTTACCATTATAACGAGCAGATGGTTAATGCTGTTCAGGGAAGTAGTTGCTGTTTGCATTCAGAATAATAATATACGACTCTTAATACAATCTCTGGGCAAATTACAGATTGGAAAGGAAGGCGGTAGATGGAGTTACCACTGGGCTTTAAAGTATTAAAATATTATTTTATTTAGTGTTCTGTCTGACGACAGGTCCATATGAACAGGATCCTTCCATCTTTTTCTCGGACTGGGACCTGTTCATATACGTTCTTGGCAGATGATCCAGAAGTGGTTTGCCATTGCCTTCTTCTGTGTGTGAATGGAGTAATTGTTGGGATGCTACGGAGAAACCGGGGAAGCCCCCGGAGGAAAACTCCGTGTTGCCTAGACCACGGCCTTGCAGATAAATAATGACAGTGAAGTACAATTAGCTCTGCAATAAAAGATTTACTTGCGAGAATAAAGTTAATGCTAAGAAAGAAAGAAGGCCGGACAAGAAATCGCAGATAACGTACACGGAAGATGTGAGACCTCAAAAATGGGTTTGCTTCGATTCTTGTCAGTCACGGTTTGTGCGTGAGAATCACAGCCCCAGTCACTGGCAGTGACACGTAAACTCGAGGTCTGCGGTGTTCGTTGAACGCATTTCAGCTGAGGGCGTCCCCCCCCCCCCCAACCCCTGCAAGTTCCTACTGTAGTAAAAGCAAGTTTCATTATTTACCCGTGTGCCCACAAAGTGATCTTGGGGATACCACGGCGCTGGTTCCAATTATGCTTGCAGGCCGTCATGCTTAATTCAGCGCCGAATAGAAACAGAAATAGACTATCTTCTTCCTCCGGCTGGATGTCACCAAAACCCGCGAAATTTTGTTCTTTGTAACACCTGACCCACTGCAGGTCCGCTACACTTACTGGTATTAATGAACCACATATAAAATTGATGTTACAGTAATGGGTTGTGAAGATGCAGACTGGGTTTACTTGTATGATGCCAGCAGAATCAATGCAGAACTTTCGTGAACACTATGACGGATGATTGGGTTCCATGCCAAGAAAACATTCTCAGCT
The DNA here is from genome assembly GCF_977971745.1 of Zootermopsis nevadensis. NCBI lineage: Eukaryota > Metazoa > Arthropoda > Insecta > Blattodea > Termopsidae > Zootermopsis > Zootermopsis nevadensis. The sequence continues at coordinate 16,315,206 of NW_028259142.1, forward strand.
GTGTAACTATCAGCTTCTACAGAACTACTTTAGACCCAACACTACAACGATAGGTTTTTTCATATACCTTAGACAAATCGAAATTGTTAGCTTCGTGTGATCTTATATCTTAAAATATACATATCACACCCTCGAGAACTTGTTATGCGTTAAAAGCATATTAGTCAGTACGTTCTGTAAAAAATACATTCGTCTTAATGCAGTAGATTTTGTAGATTGTCTGATAAATTTCAGGTAGTGAAATGAAAAATGATGCAGTACAGACGTTCGGTGCGAATCAAAATGGCCGGCCAAGTGCCATATCGGGGAATAGAAGAGAGAGAGAGAGGTGCGCAGAAGGTCTCTGCGACGCAACAGCCAAGACCAGAAACGCCATTAAAGAGGAATAATAACAGAATTTCAGAGCGCTGTTTCGAAAATGTAAAAATTTACGGACGTTTCGAAGAAAGTTTCAGCCCCCTCCTCAAGCGAACACCTGAGACCACAACACGTCAATGACAGGAACATAAGTGAAGGCGTGACTGGGTTATTATACCCCACAGCTACGTTTACATCGTTCTATATAGACTACAGAGTGCGGGGTGTGTGTGTTGAAGTTGGTCCTTTAACACTACGTTTTATCGTCCATAGAAAATGTTTCGCGGGAACACGCTGTCTACAGCAAGTCTACGCGAAATTACAACACAGAAGACCAACATCGACAGGTTCACCGACGTGAGAACCTCAGATTTTATCAGGAGAAATAGTCGTCATAAGTTATTCATTCTGGAACACGTTATTCAGAGCACATTCCCCAAAACGCAGTTTGTGTATAGTAGACTATCTTTAATGTCCTGCTGTAATAGATAACAATAAGGGAATTACATACTGACGGTGTAAATACAGAACATTCCAAGTGACACAAATGTAGCCTTCCCGCATAAGAGATTAACAACAATACGAAAACCAACATCTACGTGCTGGTTAGGAGGCGCTGTATAACATAAACTAACCATGTCATGTCATGTGTCATGAATAAAGAACTGTGCTTCATTAGTTGCAGCCCTGGCGTTTTCATTTTAAGCAACAGCTTTTACGGGGAATTTGTAAATCAGTGATAAGGCTTATCTGAATTTCTTATCGATCGTTCCAGCGGAGCTATATTACTACAAATCGCGACGTTTATAAATGTATTACATGATTTCTGGTCGCGCCCAATTACATCTCCTGAAAATATGGGTCTGAATGACAATTTAATCCGAAACACTCGTCGAAGAAATGAGAAACGCGAACACAATTTTGGCGATGGTTTGAAAGTGATATGAGAAGAAACAATCCTCTCATAATTTAAAGTGGGCCTAGTACTCCGACATTTGCCTGGAGGGACTGGAGAAAACTACCAAAATCCTCAGGATTTGAATCCGGGAACTTTCGAACACACAGCAGGAATACTCCTCGGCCGCGACATTTTGTGGTGGAAAACACAAAATAAATAATAATTGACCCACACCTATTCGAAGACACTAGTACTTCTGGACATATCGCGACACTCACTCCTACATCTTTGGCTGGTATGTACATCTAATAACATTTGAGAAAAACAACACCTTCGCCCAAAAATGGAAAAACAAACGTAATGAAACATCACCAAAAAACTACAGAAATCATAATTGAGTTTTAAGTTCTTAGATATATTTTACACCTGATGATGGTTTTATAAAAAACCGAAACATGTGTAAATGTTCCGAAATGTAAATCGATCAATCGATATGAAACATGAATGATATTTTATTATCTCAATTATAAGAAATTTTAAATAAAAATTATATTGTGATCAGACGGATTAAAATAAATAATTGTTAATCGTATACCCTTAAAGATGCCTAAGCATGGTAGTAGGATAATATTAAAATGTTCCTTAGAACAATAGCACTGGACGACAAAACAAACGTACGCTGTTGGGATTCAGCAGCGTACAAACTATTTAACAATATTGTACCTCCGCCACGGTCTCCCCCACCCCTCACATTATCCCGGCAAACTGACAGCAATGTGGCTGGTGCCACTCTTGCGCTCATTTACCCAAAAGCCTGGTACTTCGATCCGAATAAAATAAAGATGCGAATCGTGCCACGGCTTACAAATGCCAACTAGAATTCGGGATCCTAATATACAAACAAATAAATATTAAATACATATATTCATAAATCAAAAAAAGTGGGAGTGATGACTAGTGTTTGCAGAATTCCAAACCGCTCAGTTAGTCAGTCCAAAACACTGTTTCCCTGGTCCGCCCCAACGCCTTGACCGTACAGAAAGCCCGCAGAAGAAGGAAACAAACCTTCAGCGTTGTACGGGGGGTCACCACAAGGAACGATACGATATTCTGGAGTCGGCCAGCATTGACGGTTACGTGTAAGTTGAGATTCACTCCGAGAATACGGTATTATACAGTGGACCTGAGTTATCTTTCACTTCGGCACGCACGCAGCTGTTGGAGCCACGTTTCCGAAGTAATGGCAGAGATGCAGCATTTTTTTACTGGCATGAAAGCGACAGACCAAGGAAATAGCAAACAGGGAATAAACATAGAGACAAGAAAGAAATAAAACAATTGAAGAAGGTAAAAATAAAACTAGGATCTGTGAGAAACATGAAGACAAGTATTGTTAGCTTTATTAAAAACACCGAATTACGATTGCGGGAGAAGAATAAACTGAGAATCAAGAAAGAAACAGAAAGAATGAAGCAAAAGACGGATTAACAGTAATAAACAAGAGTGAGTTTTGTTGTTACTGGTACCAGATTATGTAATGACTGAAGGAGACAAGAGTCGCTAAAGAAAGGATACAAAGAGAAAACAAATAAAGACGAAGAAATACAAGAAAGAACGGTAAGAAACAAAGAGAAGGATCCTTATTAGTATCGTCGGATGTTGACAGTCGTCAGCGGTGAGAAAGACTTGAAGCGATCCTAGCCTACAATCAGTTGTCCTCCGCCTGGGTTCCTCTACCCCACCAGGTATACAGGCTCCCCGAGGCGCCACGCGTCGTCTCGCGTCCGCCAATCAATAACTCGGCTACAACTAGCTGTGGCAAGAGCCATTTTGTCTTTTCTAAAAACAAAAGCCCCAGCCAAACCACTTCTCCTGCAAGCAAGGTTACAAGGTCGGAAATTCCAAAATATTTGGAGAAGTCCGAGCTCTCGTGGCAACGAGTCTGAAAAAGGCTGTCTTCTGTGACATAGAACAGACTGACAGACGTTTCGTAAGGGATTTCTGTCCCATCATCAGCGCAATGAGCACCTCTGAAACGTCGATAAACTTCTATCCGACTACGTGGCGCAACAACCCAGACTGTTCGCTCAGGAATCCTAAGATTTTGCCACTCTTACACAAAATGGAAGAGGTATTAATCTGTTCGTGATTGTAAACTTGTTCGGCCATAATGCATTCAATACTCGCTAAATCAAGAATCAAAGTTGTTTCATTCAGAAACAATCTGACGTTCTTTAACCTGCCATATACCTGAGGAAAGAACTCTTATTTTTCGTTCTGGAAGGTGGTCGCTGTCACATTTCTGTGAGAAGTTTTGTACTGCCATAATGTCGAACCATGGAATTAATAGAACTACATATTACTGTCCACTAGCAATGTCATGGCAAAACAAAAGACCGGCTATGTGCTATTACTACAGTGCACACTGGTAATTATTACAAGGACAATAATGGTTAAGAGTTATGGCGAAGTCCTTAAACTGTTGTTATGGGATATTAATTCTATATTGCTCTATAAACGACCGAAATTCTATACCGTACTAACAGCGGTGCTGGGCAATAAACTAGCTGCACCAAGACCTAAATAGAAAAAAAAAATTTGCATGTTTATAGCACCACACAAAAACCACGTCTAAAAATACCATGGCACTGAAGATGCTAAGTCCGCTCGACCTGTTTTCTTTAGATTTTATTTCTCCAAATACGACTTCCTGACAGGAACTTATGACGTCCAGTTTCCTTCGAATACTTCAGATTATATACGCGTTCCAGATGCCAATGAGTGACATTCGGTAGCATTGTGTAGTGAGACTTGTTTAATATTACTAAAACTATTTTATACCCATAAAATTTTAGTAAGCAGCATTCCTCATAAGACACTTGCACTTAACCTTTTATGTGAATTTCATACCGTTAAATTAATTCAATCTTTCGTTTCTTTGTAATAAGTTTAATGTTATACTCATTGTCGACTGAACCGTCTAATACCAAGAGCAGCAGAAACTAAATATAATAATCTATTAAAAATAACGCGATTTAGTGACCTAATTATATTTGACTACTCTGTCATATATTTGGACTGTCTTAAAGATTCCAAACAGGTTTAAAATACTGAAATGAAAATTTGCATGGTTGCAGTCTTAACATAACTAACGCCATGGAGGAGTGTCCGTCTTATGAAGTTAACACTACTCTCGGCTAGTCAAGAAATTCCTCCCCCTCCTTATGGAATTCGAAGTTTCATTACCGTGTTCACAACAAAACCGCCACCAGTCCCAATCCTGAGCCAGATAAATCCAATCAACTCCCACCAGAACTAATTCCTAATATTAATTTTAATATTATCCTTCAACTATGCCCAATTTCGGAAACAATACATCAATCACAAAAAAAAGAATAAATATCAAAAAGTTGGGTTAAAGCTTTAAATTATTTCCAGAGACGTTTCGAAGAAGTGGCAGAAATGACTGAATAATCCGCGACTGGTTCAGCAGTGAGTTGTCTGTTTACAGGAGGATATAAAACAAAGGAGAAGTATAACCTTATTTTAAACACGAAAATTATGTGGTGATAAACTATCAAAGCAAAATCTGAAAACAAGTACGAATAGGAAATAGTCACACTTTCTAACTAAAATTAGAGTAATACGTCTTACAAATTCTGTAATAAATACCCTTTCTGGGCCGGAACTAGATTTATTCAAGTGTACTCTGCATAAATGTTCAGCGTGGGTGATTTTAATGTCTTAGATTTTAACACCACATAAAGATGTGAATCTCTACATTGTAATTAAACTCATTTAGAGTAATAGTACTTAACTGTGTAGGCTAGTAATTAGTACCGCATGAAGTGGGATAGCTAGGCACTGGCCCTCGGAAAACAAGTCGCGGTTTTAATGGTCCCAAAATCATATACGACTGAGAATTCGTCATATGTAGAGGACATTCAGGAACGCCGGGTGGGATATAAGACGACATTCATCGCTTTCCGCCTGGTTAGATAGGCTGCTCCTTGTGAATGTATGTCGATCGTCCATGACAAGGGCCGACTCATCAAAGGAGGCCGCGCACCATTTTCCGCGCAACCGATCTCAAGGGAAGCCCTGTCATTGGCTCGCTCTAATCTCGGCGATTGGCGGAGCAGCGTAAAGATGTTCATATCTGGGGTGATAACAGCCAGTCGGCAAGATGAAACATGGAGCGAGTAAATATTGTCCCACAGCCAGAAGACCGTAGCGCCGTCAGTTCAAACAGTTCGGAACTGGAACGCTTCACGATATTCAATTTCGATCGGTCCTTTAAACATGAAGTAGGTTGTTTAAGAAATTTGTAGACGTTCAGTAAGTACTCGAATGGTTGCAAAATACGTGGTTCTACTTTCGGAATTTTTTTAGTCCTTCGTTGTGATAATTCGAACGCTTTAGAATCTACAATTTTTATTAATTTTTGTTACCCAGGACCTCGTTTCTCAGAGCATCCTATACAAGATAGATGTCAGATCGAAATATTCGCAAAAGAAGACCTGGGAGCAACAGTGGACTAACCCAAGAAGTTGGAAAATACAGAATAAACACAAATGTAATCTCACCACCACTTTCCATTTTTATGCAGAGGCGAGAAAAACCTCGTGGGGTTTGTCAAGCCAATATTTAGTTGCGTATATTTCAGAAACTGGCAAAAGGGAATAACAGCAACAATGCAGGATTTGAACAACAATGCTTAGCGTTATCTCAGTTGTTATCAGTTTTAATAAAAGTGGGGGTTAGCCCACTCTTACTCCCAGGCCATCAATTTTAACACAAAGAAAGTTCCATACAAAGTTCCTAGGTACGTTTATACATAATATCCACACCATATATCAGGGTCCTAGCTGTAATAAGTTATTAGTTACTTTAGCAAAACTGAAAGATAAAAATTTCTCTTCATGTTCTTAAAGTTGACCTTGGAACAACTTGCATATACAACATCTGAAGGCCATTTAATAATACACATTCAGAATCCTATATGAAATGGCGTTAGTGACTCTCTCACCATTAGTTTGAATAGTCACCATGTTGCTATTATTGACGGATGTTAAGAATTTTAAGTTACTGCAACGAGGTAACATCCATACAAAGCTTCATGAAAATAAATGACAAGTTGCTTCAAACATTATTACGGGGATAAATATCTTACATGGATATAATTCTACAAAAGTATCTTTCCTTGGAAAGTTAATTAAGTCAAACCTGACTATGTGAATAAAGTAATTTTAGTAACTCCATAGTGCTGGAGGGTGTTCCATGATCAAGAAAGTTCCGACTCTTATAGAATCCGGCGTTTCAGTGCCGTGCTCATAAAAGCCTATCGTTTGACTCTATTTTAAACCAGTTCAGTCTACTCAGCCATTCATACCCTTATTGGATAGATCTATTTTGTTATCCCATCATCTGTCAGCTTAGCCTTTTTCTCCGCAAATGGTATTTTCCTTCGAAAATGCTTTCGTATTAAGTCATGCATCTTTTCCTTGCATTCAGTGTTACGTATCTCGCCTATCTTATCCATAATTTTATCAGCCTGATAATATCAAACGAAGTTTCTTATGAGGCCCCCTCAGTGTGTCACTCATCCTATTATTTTCTCTATTTGTATTCAAATATTTTCCACTGTGTTCTGTCCTCGAAGGCTTTCAGTAAATGATTCCCGCCACAGCGAAACACCAAGTATTAATAGGTCCAAAATCACTTCCACAGCCAGTACAACCTCGTTCTTTGTCGATTGTTTTTATATACTAAAAACAACCTTGACTTCAATCGTTATTATGGGTTCAAGGGTTATTATGAAAAATGCGACACAAGCTGGCTGGGAACATGTGAACCGCGCTTTGTATCGATGTTCAACTGAAGTAGGGCTACTCATTCTTCGTGCAGTTTTCGAACAAAACACATAACAGCACCGACAGATAACATCAGAGTCAGACCGCATCGGTTATTTCTTGTTTTCGTTTCATTTTATAGATGTCTCTGCGTTACTGTTTTATTGATTTCAGTTGTAAACCAAGTGACAACATGTAGGGGATATCACGCTATTGTGTTTAGATGTAATACGGACACGGAACAAAATGAAATATTTTCTTGTGTTTTTGTATGGTGGGGACTACGTTCTTTCCCCTCAACTTCACAATTGGTAACAGTGGACCTACGACAGACAAGCCAGGACAAATGTTTGTGCCCGTGTTGAAGTTCTCAGTCTGTGTGTGATCGTGTATGGTGCTGAAATCGGGGAGCTCGAGGTGAGGGCACCAAAAGTCAAGATGGGACCAAAGTACATAAAATAAGCAAACAAACAATTAACACTATAAAAAATACAGTAGTTGCACTAGTGTGTATTTTATAGTGTTAATAGTTTGTTTATTTTACGTTCTAATACACTACACGGTATACAAAATTTTAAGATTTTGGGACTAAAGTGGTTCATGACGGAAATTTTATTAGATTTTTGGAAGTTGTTTAAGGGCTATCAATTATTTTCAGTTATTAAATATATTTTATAGATAAGCTTAGTTGTAAAACTAAACATGAAATTTATATTTAGAAATAATATGTATACGTTACACTATACGCTGTGCTCTCAAAGTGTTAAAGCATGCATTACACCGAACTACCTTATTCCGTATTTTCCAAAATCTAATTTCTTGGGTGTAGAATCCAGTGCTTGAAACTTGGCCCTCTTCAACATCGAGGTCTAAAATAAATGGAGCCTTACCTCCTACCTCGTAGATCTAAATACCTTCCTCGGCACTTTGTTCTCAGACCACCCCTCCAGCTGTTTTGCTACAAAGCCATTAATCAAGTGTCGATCTAATAAAGTAGCACGTATAATTACGGTAGTCATGTCTATTCTGAAGCGGACGGTAGCAAGCCATTAATTTCATCGTGAACATAAATTAGAAAACAATAAACATGTTAGCACGTGATCCAAAGCCCGCAAAGCTGTCGTGTTTTTTCTGTGCCGAGACACTGTGACTCCATTTCAGGGGATGCATTCAGTGTTTACTCACCCGTAAGCAGCCAACGCGGGGTCGTAGGGGTAGTAGCCGGTGGTGGGCTGAAGCCCTGCACTCGTCCACGCAGACATGTCTGCCGAGGAGCTGCCGTCCTTCAACGCATACGGATTACTCTGCAAGAAAATCAAAACACTCTGTACACATCTAAAAGTGACTAGTAGTATAACAAACGTTCTGGGCATGCGCATTCAAACAGGAAATTGGGATACTTTGTATTCTTGTCTGATATGAAAATTATTAATCATGACATAAAAAAGGGAAATTAGTGTTCAGTTTCACGCTCCTTTTTAATCCCCCGGGAAAGAGACAAAAAGTTGTAACTTTACCGCCTCTTAGAGCACGCAAGGAATAGAAGTAATATACTCGTATCTTGTGCATTAAATGAAAACACCTCCGATACCAGGAATCAGAAGGCAGGATTGTAAGAAAAACCGCATGAAGAAAAACTATAACTATAAGAGAACGGTACATCCAGCCGTCTACAAACGCACTCCATTAGTATTCTTGTCAGCTATTTTCTCATCGTTAAAAAAAAAAAAAAGATCGAAATTTCAGTGAAACTTGAGAAAGCTAGTTTTCAAAGGAAAAAAGCACTAGAATAGATGTGATGTAGTCAGTAGGGAGTGAATTTCATCCCTTCGTTTTTGAAATAAGTTGTGACACCGTTTCCACCCCCCACCCCCCGTGTTACAACCACTCCGGTGCCTCCTTTTATAACTTCTTATTCTTCCATTCTCTTCAATACATACTACACCAGGGGTGTAAAACATTCACAATACATTTTCGACGACAAAAATAAACAGCAGATGGTACCTTAAAAATATGATATTGTTCTTTATTCTTTCTCTCAGAAGGATTATACAACGTGTAATTCTAATTATAATATCAATACTTATCAGACGTCGAAAGATGTAGTCGTACCGGGCTGCATAGACAATAACAATATATAATATAAATAAGCGTCAAACTTGATTTACTTAATAGACATTTAATTAAATGAATTGATTTCCCTGATGCCACTGATGATGACATTTTAAGGTTGAAACGCGTATGGCAATAGCGTCTTCTTTATAGTGTTAATAGTTGTTTGTGTGCTTATTTATATTCTAATACACTACACGATATGCAAAGTTTTAAAAATAACAATATATGTCACTCACGAATCTTCTGAAGCAAATAATTTGCTTTTCCTGAGTGTTTCAACAGAAGAGCCTACTCTTCCTTTAACGCCCTCAGTTCCACCAACATTTGAAACATAATTTACCGTAGCATGCAGATATCAATGCTAAATTAGTCGTTCCTTCAACAAAGTGTATAAATGAACGTACAAGGGTGAGGTAGTGTTCGCATGTTTAATTTTCAAACCCATTCAGCGGATTTCAATGCAATCTGGTATTGAGAAAGTATACAAAAAGTTGTAATTCCTAACATAATTAAGAGCTAAAACCCAATTTAATCAACCTACAGAAAGCTAATCGTCATGCAAATAACGTGAAGCTACGGAACATAATAGGTTTAATAATAATTAAGATAGTATACTTTAATTACTGAAGTCAACAAACTTCATGTGAATCGTTTCTGGACGTGATGCAGGGTCTAAGTAACCAATTTACTTCAAAGTAACACGAGTACATGCGTCTTGCGTTGTTAAGTGTAATTAGCTTTGTAACAACATAAGTATAATATCGCCAAAGAACAGTAATATATGCAAAATCCTAAGATAGAAAACACATTTCGAAATATATTATGTTACATTAATTGTGTTAAAAATATTTAAATTCCAGTGAGTACGCAATGTGCAAGATTAGACAAGCCCTCCTAGCTCTAACTTGTCTTCCGATAGCGTCTTATTTAAAAATAACCAGAACTGTTCTGAATGAAATTACGTTCAAAAGCAGAAATCAGTCAAGACATTCCCGCCTTTCATTATCCAAAAATTTATTAATATGTTCACAAGTTGTTATCACTGTACCCTGTGATAAGCCAGTTGCAATCAATCCACACACTCCCACCCTCTTTCCTTAAAATTCACGTGAATAGTACCACATGCCCCAACCATCTCAACATTCTTGATTTGATTACCCTACTAATAATTTGTGAAAAATGGGCTGTATAATACGAATCTCCGTATTAGGTAATCTTCTCGGGTACAGCTCTGGTCTTAAAAATAAAGCATCAGTATTAAACTGGTTTTATATTTTAATTTTATACTTTTAAATCAGAGCGCTGATTTGATTTGCTCACCCCTGTACTCTAGACAGCATCAATGGTTTTCCTACAGGATGCGTGCGATTGATTTGTATCTAGAAAAAGGAAGAAATATTTTTTCGAAAAGTTCTGCCTATTCAGAGGAGTCTGAGATATCCACACTACACACATCGAAAACATTCAGTAACCTATGTTTCTGGTATGAACATGAACATTAACATTTAGCTGTTCAGGGACAGAGTTTTATAATATTGGGTAAGAGAACTAACCTTTGACTCAAGATAATTTTATGCAAATAACATTAAGAATTAAATAAAAATAAACAGATAAAAACAAACGAGATTTCCTCGTTTAGAAACAGTATTTTCCTTGGCAGTGAAAATCGCCTGTCCTTCCTTGTTGCCGAACTGTGATTTAAACCTACTAATTGGTACATTTTGAGGAAAAGTCTAATGCTAGACCTACAATTTTAGTGCCATTCATAAATATAGTTGCGTTAGAATCCGTCCACTGCGTATGTGACTGACGTCCAAGAATATCATACAGATGGATGCGTCTTATGAAGTTAACAAACACGCAAGAAGAAAGCTTCAGGAAATAATTGTCTTTAATCTGGACTTGTACAATCGGAGTAATTATTCTTACGAGTTTAGACGCTATTTATTCCCTCCTAGCAATATGTAAACTTCTTAATTACTTAATTCATCACGCACCACTCACCGCTTTAATATGTCAGTAAAGCAAAGCTAGAATCAGGCATTTGACGACACTGGCCGGTCTCTGTCTGTAAGATGTAAGTTACAGGCCTTGCTTTGCCATCGTCCAAAAAACAAAAGAAATGTCTTTATTGGCAGAAACGACGGAATTTTGAATTGTGTAAATGTATTTATGGCGCTTGTTAACAGAGAAGTAAAAGCTGGCCGGACCGACAAGAAAACCACGCTGTTACTAGAAAAATTTCCCTTCGCATTATACAGCAGTCCACACCACACTCAAATACGTTTCTAAGATCAATTTTAATAATACCATTCTCCCATTTTAGCTGGCCGTCCAAAATGGTCTCTTCAATTCGGGTTTTACATAAAAGGTCGGGGAATTTGTTCTTCCTAGCCGATTAAGTCCCCATGTCAAGGAGTTCATCGAGATAACAGTAGGTGAGATATCAGGTTCTCACGGAGGCAAGTATAAGGTCTTTTCTGACTGGTAGAAGTTTACCGACGTTTCAGAGGTGCTTGCTGCAGTACGATCGTCACCATGATGATTATAGCAAACACCATATTTATTAAAGTCTTAGCTATCGTTGCATGTTATGAGGTCGTATCAGTTATACACAGAAAAGGTAACTTTTTGTGCTGTAATAACTCTTAAGACAACAGCTGGACGTACGGCTGTGACTACTGATTTGTCTTCGCTGTACTTTTGTTAACACTTCTGCAAAACATTTATCTTCGTGTTCTCTGTAAAATCAGAACACGCCAAACGCATGTTGCGGTGTAACAACAAAGTTACCAACACGAAACTCAAGGATATGATAATGTGAATCACTGCGAGATAAGTAACAGAGTAATAATTGGAAAACACCGATTATTTATGGGCTTATCTACAGCCATTTTGCGAAGCCAGCGTTCAGCTGTTTTCTTAACCAAGCGATGAAGTTCATTGATATTTAGGTAATCATACACTATAAAGGATTTGTGAGAAATTTGTGTACCTATAACGCCCGGAAAAGTAAGTTGCAATTATTCTGTGGGGTCCAGAAGGAACACTGTTTACCCCTCAGATATTATCATTCTCGGTTACACCTGACATTTAACGGCAAACAATAATTGGCGGATTTAAGTGAAGGGAGAAGTCTGGTGGTTTCAAAATATATCCCTAACTTGACAATGTTGTATGAATATGACCTGATAATATTAGTAAAAAGACGCAAATATAAATAAATAAAAATCTCTGTACTTTAAATGTTATATCGGTTTACGCGTGTTTTTTTAAGGCTGTAGTCCGCAGAGAATGGAACATGCTCAATGTGTAAAATAATAAAACCTTTATCTTTAAAATGTATATGTAAGATTTTAACTGAATTGTTGAATTTCCACAAAAACTTATTCCAGTGTCGATGGCATTAATATACATTTCGGATGAACTCAACAAGTAGAGCATTCGGAAACCACACGAGAGAAGATGATCCAAGGATAATATTAAAAAAATCGTAATGAAATGACGCGTTTGATTATGTATGTAAAAGCCAACAAATACGGAGTAAAAGTAACTAGTTTTTGTAATATTTGTATACGGTACTGTACGGTATGAACAGTTTTACAAAACAAAACAGAAGAGAATTATAACTGAACAATGAGAAAAGTAACAGAAAAACGAAGGACACGCTGAAAAATTGTATTTTGAGGTCGGTGCAGGCAACAGGTTACGTAAATCCGAGAATGCAATATGAGGTAATTTTATCATGAAAACAAAATCACGCAATTCTTTAAACTAGGGACATTTTATTTTTCTGTGGGTATTCAAATTCAACCCTACCGATCTCTCTGGCAAAATAAATACATAATGCATCTAGAGAGGTTTTACGATGGATTCCAGAAAGTGTCTCTGTGGTCTACTTAAATTTGTAGACCAACAGTAATGTTTTATGAACATCTACTTACTTTCCTAGAAACGCTCCGAGTTTCCTGGGAAAGCAAACAATTTCAAAATCATCTCAAGCAGAGGTAGAATGTTTAAAAATTGCGTGTCATTAGCACAGATGAAAAAGTTGGCGTCATCTGTTTCCTGCTTTTTGAGGTCAAATATATTTAAAACTCCGTTAATTACAGAAATCACTTATTAAAGAGACATATTTTTCCCATATTTACGTAAGCTTCAAGTTCTCACAAAACCATTCGTTCATGACGGACTCTGTTGCCGAAATTACTCTGAGTAAATCCTTCTTCCCCATTTACTGACTCCTTATATTAACACTATGTCGTACTTTCCCCTTCAGCCTCCGATGTTCAGCAAATATTGACAGATGCATCTATGTCGACAGATTAACACATGAATCATCTTTCCGAAGTACAGACAATCGATCACCATTACACAGATGAATTAAAAAGCGCAAACACTGATATTTCTCTACAACACTTACGTACTGGTATGAGGTCACTTGAAAGCACAGTGGTAAATGTTGTTACATCCCTAATGTTCTGGAAAACAGGCCATTAGCCAAGTCTTTATTTGACTGTAATTGCCCCTTGTGTAACCGAAGAATTATCTCGGCTCATTCACATGACGACCGATATCCAGCTGTCTGTAAAACGGGCGAATACCTGCCACGTCGTGCATCATTCTGTAACTGCCAGTTAATCTGCAGTTCTCTTTTCGGAAACAACTAGATTTCAAGATGACGTGCTCTTTTTAAATTGTTTGATTTCACCGAGATGCATGGTCTCGTTGAGAAAAGACTGCCATGAACATCCATTAAAATTGGATTTGAGACTTTCGGGTCGATTACAATCAATGAAATCTTCTCGGGCAATCAGCCGCGTTAACTGGTTACCGTAGTAAACCGACGTTTCGGGAACCAACTCTGTCCACATCATCAGCGTTCTGATGTGACTGGATACCTCGGAAGTCGCCTGTGTACATACGACAAAAGAGAGCCAGCATGGACATGGCGGTGACGAAGAATAATTTCCCACACCCATTCCTGAAATGGAACTCCGATCCTGTAGCGAGACACGCTACTGACACACATATTACGGTTAACTTCACATGTGAAATTAAGACACTCGTCTCGTTCTTATGCAACAGCTTGATAAATCTCTATGTAATTCATTGTAGCTGAATCGTATAATGATGTAGCCCTCTGCCGGCAGTGAATTAAACCAGAATGGGGTGTAACCCCAGATGTCTGTGTTGACGGAGTGTGAACTAGAGGATACAGCCAAGGCAATTCATCTTTTCTCACCCCCTCACTCTTATCCTTTCATTTTTTTTCCCACTAGTCTCTCATTTTTTTCTTACCGCTATAAGGACACCCTCTTCAATCTCTCACCCTCAAAGAAAGATTTACACGCCCCGTCCTGGAGTTGTGGGGGAGAAATAGCTCGCACCCAGAGATTGCATGGAGCCGGAAAGTGGTGGGCAAACCGAGACTCCGGGCCGCATGAGACACTGATGAAAATACAGATGACGCACTCCATGTTACAACAGTCGGGGCGAATCTGTACGTTCCACGTCCGATTAAAGCGAATGACAAAGGGATTAAGGGAAGAAAGCAAGGAAGCACGTGTCCACACAAAACCACTATCTGCCAGCGCGAGTACTTTGTAGCTCATCGTCTCAGTTCCTGTGTCACTAATGTCTCAGATTCCTTCCACCCGCAAGCTAGTGACGTAGGCAAAACGCAGTTTGGTTCCGGGTACAAGCTATTCCTTGTTAAGTTGGTGTTAACTAAACTGATCAAGAAATGTCAACTTTATGAAGTTCAAAGGTTCATGACCGTTCTTAAAATCCCGCCAGTGGATGCTTACGTGAATCAGTTGAATCCAGTTCACATCCTCACACTCCACTGCCTCAAGAACCATGTTAATGTTTTCCTCCAATCTATTCCTGGGTCTTCCAACCAATCGTTTGTTTCTTTTCTGATTTTGCGACTAAAATTTTGTATGAATTTCTCATCTCACATCCGACAAACTTCAACCTAGTTAATTTTAATACCATATGATTATTGGTAAAGATTTTGCATATTATCCTCCCAAAGTGACGGGTTTACAGTGGCGTGTCCATTCGAGCTTTCTTCGTTAAGACCACCGATATTAATTTAAGTACAAGACGAAGATATTCTATCCTGTTAACTTCCATTGTTTCATTAATTCATCTTATGCCATCCACTGACTTCCTTCTTTAGCAGTGAGGGATTCACGGACGTGATACTTATAATGCGATGAAACTGTCTTTCCTTCTAAAATAAGGAAAGTAGGCTAAAAGTCTGTTTACTGTCTTATTTCGAACATGTTATTACAAGATGAATGAGCCGGGATAGCTCAGTCAGTATAGTGACTAGCTACGGGCTGGACGACCGGGGTTCGATCTCCGACGGGGGCAGAGAATTTTTCCTCTAGCCTCTGCGTCCAGACCGACTCTGGGGCCCACCCAGCCTCCTCTACAATGGGTACCGGGGTCCTTTCCCGCGGGTAAAGGCGGCCGGGGCGTGATGCTGACCACTCACCCCCATCTAGTACCGAGGTCAAGGAAGAGAGGAGCTATACCTCCACTCACCCCAAGCGCCTACATGGCGTATAGCGGGACAAACTTTTACTTTACTTTTTTATTACAAGATGAAAGTTATGCAATTTCGAAAGGCAGATGTAGTACATTTTCATAGGCCTAAATATTTAAGCAGTGTAATTGTCAAGCGCACGTATTATAAGTCAACGGAGAGCAAAAATGTCTTACTGAAAACACTAGAGTTCTCATCGTACATTGGCCTCCCGTTAAATCAAACCCCGTGTCGTCTTGGTAACCAGCCAAATTCGTCTGGTGGTAAAATCGAAAAGCAGTCAGTACAAGACTGTTATGGATGGAATGCAGAACAATGCTGAGAGAGAGAGGATGGGTTAATTTTATAGCCAATTATGTATGAAGCCCATTGCGCTCTGTTAGACCAAGGCTCTTTAACTGCTTTGCGAGATCAATGGAGTAATGCAATGCCAAAGAGCTCCCTTTAGCCTGTATCTCCGAGAATGCTTGCTGTAGAAGTTGGTAATATTGACCGATTTCCAGTGTCGGACTGGTTCGCAGCGTCGAGTAGTTAGTTTCGTACCAACGTAAGTAATACATCGAAACTAACGTAGTATTTAACTCCACTCCCCTACACACTTTCATGACACAGTTCATAGGCACTGAGACATTTACTTTTTAATTTTTATGACCGTTCCCATACTACGCACGGTTTTCCTCGGACAAAACTATTCATTCTGCTATGAACGTATATAGTTTAAAATTAATGAACAATATCTCGCTCGTTCAATCTGAAGCTTGCCAGTATCATACACTGGATGTCACCATGGTAATACTGACAGGAAATTTGTAAATAAAACCCGTCTTTCGAATGGACGTCCTGTGTCTCTAGTTTTTTTTTTTTTCGGAATCGTGTCGTCCGTTGCGTTGAAATGGTTTATCGTATTGTGTGTATTCTTAACTATACATTGTGCAGATTAATGATTAAATATTTAGCCACGTCTCTCTGTAAATCCCCTTCAGTTTTGTCTGACCTCGTATAAACAGGCCGATCGGGGTTTTGTGTTGATGTTGAACCTCCGGTTTCTGCTACCTAATTATCTGGCAACAGATTTTAAACATATAAAATAAAATGTCTGTGAATTGATAGCAACAGACGGGCTATTTTTCTGAGTTAAGTTTTCAGCATGAACATCGTTAAAGTGGCATCCCTTGTGTGTTCCACCCCTGGGCATGAGCATTACGTCACGCTCGCCGAATGATTTGTTGTGGTGGCAAACGTAATAGGGGGTGCTACTACAGAGACGCGGCGGTTACACGCAAACCGAAGTTGAGGGGCGCAGTTTTTACGTCTCCTGATTGAGTGACTGCCTTGTTAAATGGCTCACAGTAAAGCAACCCCCCCCCCCCAATTTAATCAAATGTATAAAACCTACAGATATTATTCAGAAACGACAAAATCATGGTACATGTACCGTGTAACGAGGGTTTTAGGGAAATTTATTCGAACCCGTTCCAAATAATTCATGGATCACACAGAACTATATAAAATCCTTGCAAGTTCTAAAAAAGTGGGCATTAATACCGTCTTTTCAGTGGGATGGCGTTTGCAATCACTAACACCACGATCCTTAGCACTTACGAGAAAAAAACCTGAATATGGAAACAATGATCAATTAGATGATATGTCATTTGGGAAATATTATCTCTGTCTTGATCACACACCATTTTTCCAGCACTAATAGACCTCATGTTAACAATATGAGGCAGGCTGCTTGCTGCCCGCCACCAAAAAGAAAAATGGGTAGAAAGTTCCTCTGGTAGCGTAATGATAACACAGACTATTAATGGAATATGTTGAACTAAGCTTATGGTCGATTACAGGTTGTGCTGCGTGTCTGAACGCTGGAAAATGTCGAAACACTTTTCGCCGTACAATACAGGCAACTTCACCCACACAAATGTGAAGCTGGTTGCCGATCTGACATGCCGCCGTGGACACGGAGCACTAACAAAGTAATTATCGATGCGTTTCTTGCATGCAGCCATAAAATAAACATGTCGAGTCTGTCTGCATTGCTTAGGCTACGAAACTGCTGAACAGATATGGAATTTTGACTGCTTGGGAGCGGTGTCTACTATGAAAATTGTCTGGAGAAGTTCTTTTTCTCCCGCATCGACTTAACAGAGCAAGACCTTGTTTTTATGAGTCGATTTCAGGATATGTAAGCCTATTTAAAAATTACTTTTCCTTCTGTTTACTTAAATATCTGTACATACATCATCGTAGGCGTTTGGGGTGAGTGGAGGTATAGCTCCTCTCTTCCTTGACCTCGGCACTAGATGGGGGTGAGTGGTCAGCATCACGCCCCGGCCGGCTTTACCCCCGCGAAAGGACCCCGGTACCCATTGCAGAGGAGGCTGGGTGGGCCCCAGAGCCGGTCTGGACGCAGAGGCTAGAGGAAAAATCCTCTACCCCCGTCGGGGATCGAACCCCGGTCGTCCAGCCCGTAGCTAGTCACTATACTGACTATACATCATCGTAAGATTTTTAAATAAAGTTTGTACAGTGTGTCCCATTTAACGTGAAACCCGCCATGGCAGCAACAGGAAGCGAGCTACTGGTCACATTGAAGAACGTAACTGTCGCATGGTAGCAGGCAGATTCCGTGTCACACGGGAGTCTCTAGATTTTAGCGAGATGTGAGCATTTATATATTATCATGTGCCAATTTAGTTAACGCTGAACTGATGTTAGATATGGAATTTGAAAATATGGGGTTAATGTAATATTTAAGGGGATCAGCTACTTGATCGATATTTATCAGCTATTAATGATGTGTTGTTTTCATTCATTGTTATACCGCACGGAAATTGCAGCATTATTTTTCAGATATCGTTATAAAGTGTTGTCAATTGTTGGTTATTAATTACGACAGACTGGCGAACCGTTGGAACCGTGAGACTTTAGCTGATACCTGTCATTACAGTTTCCTTTCCTGCTATTTGAGAGTCCAGTAGTTGGCTACCCCATAGTTTTCTTATGTCTCGTTTGACAGTTTAACCAGAGCTTTCTCTGGCACTACAGATCACAGAATCCGGTTAACAGTGAAACATTTTTCTCAGGCCAAGATACTATGGCCTGCGGAATACGGGTTGAGTTTCACAGCAGACGTTGATGACCGGATGTGCCACGTTCGTGACACGGACGCACATCCTCGGGTTGGCGCGCCCACACCTGTACTTGTAATATCTTACGAAAATGGTGGTGTTCTTTTTGTGGCCTGTCCCAGACACCTAGATCATTTCAGTGTTATAAAAGTTGGAATATTGTACAAGTATAATGTTGCCGTTGCCCGGGGCGTTACATCACGTGACATATTTTTGTGGCTCACGGAAATACTGTGCGTGTTGAATTTCATGACTAGCAATGATGTCGACGTAGAAGCTACTGCGACCTCGGGGACACCTGCTCGCAGGGCAGCGACGGACCGGCCCTCACCAGTGGCCCGCGACCCCCACGTCCAGACTCCATGAACCTACGCAATGATGATAGTGCACAGTTTTCTTATCCAGAATAACTCGGCAAAGTCCGCCCGTGCACAACACGTCTTCGTACATTCAGTTGTATGTAACCCTACTACAATCTACACAGAAATGTCATAATGAGCAGTTAGCCTACTGTAAAATTCTTTCATTAATATCCTAAATTACTTACTACTGGTATTCTTACGCATATTATTCCACTTATAAATTACTTGTTACATTTTACACATGACTTTTTAAACAAATTCTCATGTAGCCTACAAAAAAATGGGATGCCCATTACGTAATTACATTCGGAAAAACAGGCAAAATTCTGCATCACGTGGACCACATTCAGGACATATTACTCGACTTAGTGGCTACTCAACCGGGGAAAGCTGGTTTTTGTCGTCGTCTTGTACAGGTGATTTACTATGCGCATTCCTGCTAATCGCCGCGTTTAACGAAATGAGAACATGCCCGTGGATTTTCTTAGCTATACACATTGAGAGGCCTCAGTGTGCAGTTTCCGGAGTGAAAATGATGGGGCAAGTCGGAAAAATGAAGCGTGCAAACTGGGTTTGCGCGGCAGCATCTATTGTGGCCGCGGATGGGATACTGAAGCGTCCCATAATACTGAAATAAACCGTGTACATGCGAAGACGCGGATAGCGAAAGCGCGTATAATGAGATTCACCTGTAATAGTCGTCTACTACGGATATTAAGAGTTGGAATCTCCACGGCCACGAAACTGTGAGTAGATTTTTCTGTGCACCCAGGCACGAGGTTCCAACTATAACATATGACATACAAGGGGGAGTGGAACTTTGCATCTGGTATAAAACCCGTTTATATATCAGGTCGCGTGATCTCTGCCTTACAATTTATCACTTCCTTAACATAACGAAGACAGACTCCTCATGAATTCTGGTCCTACTATAATACCTCATTTTCAGTAATTTGGCTTCAAAACTGGACTTAATTATCTGTTCTTTATCGTGCCTTATTCTGTGGTTTAAAATACTAGTTTTTTTCGTAGTTTCTTCCTATTTCAAGAAACATTCGCCCAGTTTAACAATGAATTCACTTCTGTAGTTGACATTTTCTACGGCGACAGAACGGGCGGAAATTTAGATACGCATAACCGGAACTGACTGCGCCAATCTTTTTTTTAATATCCTTATGAGTAGGAACTTTAATAACCACAAACAACACAATGTGCATGGGTGTAGGCAGGCCTTTATGCAGCTAGTCTTCGAAGAAACCGCGTGTGTTCTGTGTGCAAGACAATTTCATGCTGTGAACGCAACCTGCAACAACAAATTCCTGCGCAACTGGAAAATGCAGCTGTTTCTTGTATTTCAGTTCGCGAATTACCTCTACGTAGCTTCAGTACGTACAGGAACCCGTTCGTTCCGTCATAACATAACCCTTGACCTTTCAAAGCGGCGCCTGTGGCGTCAGAATTTTCTGGAACAATCACTCGCGTAGGCGACGTGCCTGGTGCCTGTCTGGCTGCGTGATTACGTCATCACTGTGGTTACCTCGAGGATTCCCCAACGTGGTTGCAAAGGCGCCAGTCAGGTTGGGGATTCCTCGCTAAATCACTTCCATCAGCACAACCGCTTGCATTTCTTCACGTGAAATCTTCGTAATTGTTGTCCGATTTCAACCAAAATTGGAATGTGTCATTAGGTTGTAGTATAACTCCGCAACGTCAGATTTCATGAAAATGCATTCAGCAGTTCTTGAATTGTTGCATGCGAACGGACATACTGACATAGTGAAAATAATAAGGGAATTTCGGTAAGTTTTAGTTGCGAATGCGCGTGGAAAGAGTATAGTTATTCGGTAAAATGCCGTGCAGCAAGCAGTGTGTGTGGCGTGTCAGTAATATGCATACAGGAGTACAGGCGATAACGACAAGTCTCCCGGTAACCGGTAGCCCGACAGCTGGGACCAAAGATTAGGGGCTCACGAGCTTGCGCCGTGCTGGTCCTGGTAGTTCTTTATTAAACAGATGTTCGTAAAACATTGCCATATTAATATAACTCCGGTACCTTATCAGTAGATTACGTGGGGAAAATTACAATTAAACTCGACTGCTACAACTACTCGTAAGACGCACCTACAGGCTTTCGCTTGCTAAATTGTTCATAGTCTCCCTATAATACCTCTCGCACAGTGATTATTGTTTTGTAAATTTACTGTTTGTTCAGTTGATGGGAGTTAAGCTTGATACCGAAACGGTTCTTAAAGAAACAGGGCGTAGGATGTGAAATCATACAACGAAGTGAGGATACGGTCTGATGGTGGGCGTAAGCCTTTGCGTAACAGAACTCGTTTCTGATTCCGTTTCTGGATTGATTGATTGATTTGTGGCCAGTAAGGGTTATAACTCGGCAATAATTTATTAAAGAATTCCCGTATTTCGATAAGGAAAGGGAAAGTTAAAACGACGGTCATATACCACTTTGAACCCACTGCTTCCCTCTGCTCTAATATCTCCGTGTCTTTTTTCCTACAGAAAATTTGCTTTAATTTAAAGGATTTCCATATTTAAAAACTGTCACGTACTTTATTTAGACATATATTTATTTCATCGGTGCCAGAGTCCGACATTGCACTGAATAAGAACATACAAAACGGATACAAATAAAAATTATATTGATATATAAAGCATTAACATATTAAATGTTAAAGTTAACATTAAATGAACACTTGTAAAAGATGGCAGAGGAAAGTGGAAAATTATCAGGAGGTAATAAAATACAGTAATAAAAACAGTTAAATATTAATCGAATTTTGTGGATATACGGCAATAAATTTTCGCTGCAGAATAAGTCCCACGAAACTGTTTTAGGTGAAGATGGCTGTCTTCTGAGTAGTAGCACCGTGTAGCATGGTAGACGTTTACCATTAACCTTTCACTGCCACCATCATCTGGGCGATGAAACGTTGGTAAATGTTCTACCAGACTACACGACGCTCCAGCTCAGAAGACACCCATCTTCTCTCCGCAGTGAGTCTCAAATCCGGAGTTTATAAGTGCAAAAGTTATAGCCACACCTATCATAAGGAAATAAAGATGAGTTATGTTTTAAGAACATGGGTGCAAACATAGTGAAGTAATCTGTTAATCGTAAGACTGCGTGTTTAACTCTGGAACAGTAATGATAATCTTGAGACTGCTGTGTTATAACGTACGGCTTCAATTATCCTGCTACAGCCGGTGGGTGTAAAGAAATAATTCACTTTGTTATTCAAAGCAGAAGAGTGAGTTGATTGAAAAACACAGTTCAAATTATCTATGGTTGGATACAAAACAGGCACAAGGGCGGTGTTCATTATCTTCATGATTGTTACTGAATTAAGGTCAAGGATCAGAAGCCTTTTTTGAGAAGCTAATAGTCGCTCAGTTGGCCAAGAAATCGTCCATCTTTTACAGAATCTGTCCGCACATGATCATGTTATTCATTATTAATGTTATATGTAGAATTATCTTATCACCACCATTATTCCACAATTAAATTATTAGTCTGTAACCACAAGCAGATAGCTCTTTTAATTATTATATTTGGTTTATTAATTACAATAATAGAATTATAATTGCAACTGTTCATTGCATAGTACAACTTCAAAACTAAACACAAATTAGGCCTATTATTATTTGTAATGGTTGCTATTTAACATTGCTTTTGCTGATGTTGCCTTAGGTTCATTTGCAAGCACAGAAACGTAAACAGAATTCTGTGTCTACAATTTTATCAGTTTAGTACGTTTCTCAACGTTGTTCAAAATTCCACCCCCCACCCCTTGGTAAGACATGATCGGTAGAAAAATATATATAATTTGCAGTACTTAAGCAAACTGCAGCGAAATGTCGGCAGAATGTGTAATATTCATTTTTAATCGAAAGTAAAATATATTTGTACCAACTTATTTTCTGTATCGTGCATAACGCAAACCGTTCTGTAGTGTCTTTATTTTTCATAAACTGCTAATTTTAATCTTGACAGGAAATTGATGTTTATGTTACAGAATCCCACTGTTAGACCCCCATTTCGAGCTAGTTCAGTACAATTCACACCCTCACGCCCGATTAATTCTTCCTATCTTTCTTAAAAATTTCTTACTAAAATATGAAATCTAACATGCCGGTAAATTTCCTAAAAAAAAAGTCAAATACGCTAGCTCTGCGAGTCTAATTGAGAAAAATAAATTTTATTAGAAACAACTTTTGATGTGGCGACCATTTAAGAGAAAACGTTTTCTAACTTTACGCGGTATTACAACTTAATAATACAGTTTGTGTGTTTAATGAGTGGGCATTAATGCCAATGCGATAGGCCTATACAAAATAGCAAGTGACACCTTTCAATTCTAGTTTGAATAACATAAGGCTTATAAATTAAGTTAATCAAGTGACCGGCCTCGCATGAAACGTGCCCCCCCACCAATTGTTTATTGTCTCTCGATATGATAACAACATTGACACGAGATGGGCGCAACAGAAGGAACAATGACAAGAGAATTGTAATATGAAAATTACCATCAAGTCACAGGACAACAGCAAAATTAATACTATGATAATGAGACCCGAAAGGATATGCTTGACACAGCATGTAGTGTGCTCTATGTATTAAGGTAACTACAAATGGTATCACTAGAACAAAACATAAATTATTAAACAAGAAAATTAAACCTTCAGACCCCGTAGCATATTTTACAACGCACTTGGAATAGTATATAACATATTTTCCCATAAGAATAAAATCATCTTTAAGTATTAACGCTATTAAAACCTTACGTTAGATGATACGCAGTTGTACTTGTTTGTAGTTATTTAACGACGCTGTCAGTGGCTGAGACTATTGATATGACGTTGATAATGTGTTGGAATATGTGGAGCGGCAGTGAATTATGCCCTCAAAACATAGAAATAATCACAGATTTCGATGAAAATAAACTGTTCTAAAATTTTCACAATTCAAAATCTATTCACTCGTACATAAAATGTCAAGACTCAAAAAGAAATGACACAAAATGTTAAATTTTCTTTGTACACTTCTTCATTTCTTGGAGCCAAACAATGAAAGATTATTACGTACAACCCAGGCATAGAATACACAGATTCGAATGATCTCTGAGCAAAAACAGATGGCGGATCGTCATTTCAAGTAAATTGGTTACCGTATATTTTGATTTAATACGAACAAGCTGACTTTTGTGTAACGGAAATCCGTAATTGAAGGAAAAATTATCATATTTTCAATCAAGTAAAATATACAGACAATCGAGCATTAATTTCAAATCAAGGTTAGAAACGGAAGACAGTTATCAAGAGCGACCATCAGGTAATCTGATACAGAAACGCCCAAATCTTTGATGATTGTAAAAACAAGATCGAGCAATGCTCTAATTGAAACAGAATTATTGTACTAATTAAGACTGAGAGGACATGAAGTGGCGTGAAACAACTTCCTTCAAAACTTTTTTAGTTATAACGGCTAGAAACAGGAGTGCTATTACACTGATCATAATTAGGTGCATTAAAATCACCTAGGACAACACGACGATGGTGGTGGTGGTGATAATGATGATAATTTCATTCTTAACCATAACAAAAATAAAAGTAGCGGACCTACGGGCTTAAAAATACAATCGCCACTGGCCTGGGACGACTTCATTTTGTGAGCTGCTGAGCAGAAATGCACAGCGTATTCAATTACATTAACGAACGTTGTGTAAGTTGATACAATTTATAATTGATATTAATATGTTGGCCTAATTTGACCGCTGTGTTGTGCGTTTCCGACGGTATTCGTATGAGTAACTAATAAGAATATCCCGATAAAATACAGCCCATACAGGTACACGAACAGATTACACTGCTTAAAAATTAACGTAATTTGAAGCGTTGATATATTTTTTCTGTTAAGATATTGTGTGAAAAGCGTAAATAATATATGTTCAGCGACAATGTATAATAGTATCCTATATTTAGACCTATCACCTTTATAGCTGAACGATTATTATTATTAATTGGTATAAAATTAATGAATTGATATATTAATTACCAGTATTATATTGTACATTTATAAATTTAGTTCACTGTTTGTTCGTTTTTGTATTGTTATATTTATTGTTAGTACTTGGCTGTTATTGGCTGTTTCCAAGTACTCTAATAAATGAATTAAATTGGAATTATCATGTCTCCCATTGGAACAAATCTGGTTGATTTTCAATTTTCCACCAACCATGGTATCTCCTGGGGAACTCTCTTAATACCACATGGCATAAATGTGCTTCTAGTATGAAAGTAAACATTTTATGCTTTGAATTGTATTATTAATAACATTGTTAATAGTGTTTAGGCTAATGTGTCTGAAGCAGTGGTCTACGAATGTTAATGGCGACGAAACTCTCATGTATAACGCCTTCGTTTAGGAAGAAATTAATGTAAGAAAACTTTTCAGTTGACATGCAGCACCAGGTGTCCAGCAGTTCTGGTGCTGCCGAGGAGCATCCACTTCTGTCTGTTATTCGCGTTACAAGAAATTATACTTTTGACACAATGATCAATATATAATTCCATTACGAGACTGATTCCGTTTCCAGTACTTGATCTGCAATTCTTCATCTGCTCCGCACTGTTTTGAAATTCTATAATTATCTATTCTGTTTCTTCGCAGCCATCCATAATTCTGTACTCCCTCCTTCCGTAAGGCTATAATTTAGTTTTTAATTCTAACCACACAATTCTTAAAAATTCCATTTCCACGCTCTAATTTTGTTAATCATTTTTTTAAACAGAAGTTAAGCTTATTCCAAACTTCTTTCTCTCTCCTTACGTGTCGTTGTGAGGTGGTTCTGTTTATCGTCTCACATATTCCTTAATACATATGTATTTTATTTACATCATAGTTCGCTTTGCGAAAAGTATAATCCTTGTTGGCCTTGTTAAAATTTGACATTTCACTTATAACATAAACTTGAGTAACCACTGGACACAGAAATTAAAATATCAATATTTTGAAGGAAATATCCATGAAAACGGCAACTTGTAAGACCAAGAAGGAGATGAACACTGAGATGGATCTTAGAGAAATACAATGGGAAAATGGGAGGTGAATGAAACTGGTTCAGGACCATGTCCTGTGGCAGGCTCGTGCATTAGCGCGGTCTTCAATATCTGCTACCAGCGAGTTGGTTTCTAAAGTAAATATAAAGTTGTGCACGCTCTCCGTGAGGGGGCAGGACAGTACATACTGCCATTATGGCCACCATCCATCCATCAGCAGCCCATGCTCTCTGCATATGTCCTGCTGCTTTCACACACGCTATTGGACGAATAACAAATTACAGAGCGGCCTACTAAACATTATCTTTAAACTCATATATTGTGATCTTGGCGTGTCTTTACGTACACGTGTAAATGTGTACAGGTGAACGTCCAGCAGTATTAACCACAAAAAAACGGCTACAAGTTTTTACACACACCTAAATTAATCATTAATAATAACTTTCTAAATCAAACATTTGCTCGGACAAGGATAAAGGCCTATTTATAACAGTTACATAACAGGCCTATTAAAATAGCCTATCTATTGGCATTCGCTTCTTTCGTATTGTTTTGCCTGCTGTTATGCAATATATTCTAAGGAAAGATTCTATCTTTTTCTACAACAAAACGAGGAACTCACACCAGAAAACATGCAACCACGTCCTCAGGGATAATATCACAATTACTGTTTACGAATATAATTACTAAGCCTGTAGGTAATGAAGCGTGTTTTCAACCTTTGCGGATTAGACTCCAGTCTCTTTAAAATCAGATAAACTTCTTAAGCTCCGAATCGTTTTAGACATTTGGCAGGACTTCTTGGACTGGAAATCGGCACATCTAAAGCGTAATCCTGCTGAACCTGAATAATTACACTTATTAGTGTCTGAAGATCGGTGGTCCCTGGGCCGCATTTGGTCTGTGTGAAAAGCTGTTCTAACCACAACAAACAAAAATGTTTATTTACTTAACAAGCTTCTCGACTACATATGCTTATTATCGTCAACTATTGGGTGTATCTGTTGCTTACACAATTTTTCTACATAAAACCGGGAGCAGTTCACTGGCGTGAAACAATGTGATGATCGCTACATTGTATATGTCGATGTTCTAGTCGACATTTCGTGATAATCAGCATCAAGGAGCAAATAAGACTCCGGAAAAGTCTAGCACACCCAATTTCCAGCTAGAAGTGCAGGACACGGATTGGCAAGGGTAGGGATAATGTATTTAGTTCGTAAAATACATTCTTAAAGTAAATATTAGCTACTAACTCCTGAATAATTAATCTTACTGTCATTACTACATCTGAAACCTAATTAATTAATACGGCAAACTAAACAATCAGTGGATTTGATCCCTTCATCTGCATTTATCAATCGGTTTCTCGGGCTATTATCCGTTTAAGAATGACGTAATCCAGCGTTTCTGAGACTGCCTCTGCCTCTATCATCAGGGTTAATGTAAACCCGAGGAGACTTCGCCACATTTCTACACATTTATCATCGCTCGCAAAGTATGGCAACAGAAGTGGGACCTTGTTCCGTCCGGTTTTGTAATTTCATCAGCCTCTCACGTTGTCATATTGTTTCTGTCTCTGAATGTGTGAAAGTTTCTTTATGTTTGTTAGGTCTTCATACAGCGCTATTTCAGGATAGACATTTATAATATTAAAGACTCATTTGTCTGTCTGTCTTTATTTCATTCATTACACGTTCCTAAAATACTCTTAATCTGATACACACATTCTGTGAGCAGCAAGTTCTTATTACGATACTCCATACATAAAAAACACGTCAAAACATGAATGCTATCTATGTACGTCTAGATAGAAGGTGGTCTTCTGGGTTGTTGCGCCCTGTAGCATTTTGGCTGTGTGCCAGTGTTTCAGGTAAACATTGCCACAAAACCAAAATGCCCACGGCACAACGCAGAAAATACCATCCGTATTCATTTTGCCGTGAAAACCTCAAATCCTATAATATGAACGTAGTTTATGTACTCACACATTCATGCACATACGAGTACATAGCCCCAAGTGAACATAGAGCTTTGCAGTAGTCTAATACATGATTTGTAATGCAGTGAGATACTGAACAGAAGTCCTATTTTAGTGTGTTGCTAAGTGGAAAATTTTGATATACGCTTGATAAAATACGAGGGTACTTATTTGCATATTGCATACATTTCGGCGCTCAGTAAGATAGGCTTAACTCACGCGTAATTTGTATGGACTTGGAATTTTTCAGGTGCATTTTACGAGCCACATATCAGCCGTAGCGTCTTTAAATACGAGGGCTCCGTGCATTTGGCTCTTCTTTTGTTTGAAAAGGCATTCCCACAGATGGCAGACACTCTGCATACCTTGAAGAAGATTCTATTTGCATCTAGTGACTGTCGAAGCACCCAGTATTTCTGCTTGTTCATTTCTGTTATCTTTACTCAGCAATCGGTGTAGCTCCGTAACTTCAGTTTACCTCCTCATCTTCCGCAAGTTATTTCTTCTTCTTCTTCTTCTGTTTGTAGTGTTCACAAGCGTTGCCGGCAGCAAACACGAGATGACACTACTTGTCCTATGTTCTGCAAACAATCGAAATTTCTGTTCCCACTCCGGAGTGACTTCAGGACCACGTCACAAATACCTGAATTCCTTGAAGCCAATACGACAGTCGCGGCGAAAGGAGAATGAAAGCCAAATAGCTCAGTAAAACCCAAGCTCCATGATTTGAATATAGTTAAAAGCTTCGGCCACTTGAAAACACACGAGAAGTAGAATTGGTGAGTTCGTTAACAAAATGGAAGGTTTTGTTATTCCTGAATGATACAAGAAGAGTTTTCTGACACTACTTTAAAACAGTTCGCCCTCAGATTCTTCGACAGCTTCCTGTGCTGCGAAATGTTATGTGGTGTATTGTAGCTCGAGCTTTTAAGTCCATGGACCAGCCTCTTTGGAGAAAATGACAGTCGGATTTGAGGTTCTCACCGCGGCGTTTCAGAGGACCTTGCTGCCTCCATCATAAGGATATGGACATTTATATTAAACTTTACTTCATAGTTTTGTTTAACTAACAGCCTGCTGAGATTCCCATGACTCTCTTCTGCCTGGAATCCTGATTACTCGTCTCTTGAACTTAATGACAAAAACTTCTAACACAGTAAAAAAATAACGAAATCAACGGGGAAGGTTACAAGAACCTTCACGCTAGAAAGGTACAATTAGAACGATGCGATGCTGACGTCAGACCAGTGAGATATCGGGTAATGGAGGATGGAACACAAAACCGCAAATTACGAACAAGAAAAATTTATTTAGAGGTCTGTTCACTGTGGGAGTCGGCAAGGAAAGTGTCACATCCAGCAGGAATCAAAAATGTGGAACGTCCGTGTTTTTGAGAAAGTCGCCAGGAGTTCAAACAATTCATTGCTTTAAGGAAACCTGTGTTCATGCCCGCCATTGGACCCCATTTTGAGCCAGTTCATACTCTGTTTCTTTAAATCCCCCCCCCCACGTCTAGATCTGCATAATGCCTTGCGACCAAAATATAGTCCATTTAGGGCCCAAAATGTATTCCATCTCATGAAAACATGAGTATCGTTCTTCATTGCAAAGTTAACTGGAATGTGAAGCCGAGATTAAAATGCCTGAATTTTTACCCATAATCCTACGTGGTTTGTAGCTCAGTTACAATAAAATCCACAACTGTAGCCACGATCATAAAAAATGGATGTATTAGGCGTGGCCTATATTTAACGTGATGAACACGTGTCTGTCGCGCATACCGGCTTGGAAAAGCGCACTTTGATAAACATTCGTGTATTCATGCCACAGCCCCACGAGATTAGTCAGATTATTTGTCGTTTTCGGCATAATTTAATGACGCCATCACAAATCAGGCCGCGTCTGTCCCGATTTCATTGTGATACACAGATATCAGCTCCGCCTTCCAGGTCCGATAACATTCATATACAGTCTTATTTTTCAGGCATGGCCTGTGTCTACAGAGTGCGCAGTGGTCTTGATAAAATGGAGCAGGTGCGATGAGGACAGTTCCGTTTTCCACATTGTGTCACCCTTCTCCTTATCAGCGTCTTCTTCACACAAACGCTGTGACGCTCCCTCTTGTGCGAATCTTCGTGGTCACGGCTGATGTTTCTAACAGCACGCTACAGTAGGTACAGCGAAGTAACAAATATGGCCAATCTGGCAACAAGCATTTATACATATTCTGGATAAGCCTTGGAAAGTTTTCACAATAATGTATTTTTTGGACCTGTTATTGTAATTTACTGCAGAGTGGATACTAGATAGTCGAATTGGTCCATTACAGATAAGGTTCAATTTGAGAGAGCACCAATCAAAGTTCAGGATATGCCAGTACTAATTATTTATAATGCGTCTTCTTTATTTATTTTTATAGCCTATAAAGTATGGCGAACCAATAAGGATAATTGACAATTCTTTAACATTTTTTAAACTGCTGAAATTTTCTCGCCACTTACAAACAGCCACATCCGGCCTCCAGTAATAATTTCCCATCCTTGGTACAAGGCCATATTTAGGAAATGATTCGTATCATCTGGTCAAAGATTTTCTATTCTATTGTGTACTCCCTGTTAGTTCATTATTGGATTCACAAAATTTCGTCATTGGGCGATATGCTGAGGGAACTGAACCCAGTCAATAACTTTGCGTCTCGCAGCTCTACGATCCACTGTAATATTATCCGCCTATCCCGTCAGGTTGTCCAAATTTCTCAGTTATAACAGCACGCTACTACATATCCTGTCCATCTCAGTTTTATCAACTTCATTATCCTCGTCCCCAACAGCAATACGTGGAATTAAAAATTATTAATCTCGTAAAGGAATTTTCCCCACATTCACGTGGCCAAAGACGCTCCTCAGCAGGCTACTTCGTTCTCAGATACCTCAATCAATACGCTACTACCAGAACACGTTTGTTGTTACATTAAGACCGCACCAAGTCCGTTCATGTTCAGAATCGGCGTCTCGGTAACGAGAAAAAGACTACCGCCCAAAAAGGTTTAAACGTCGCAATACATTTGGCACAAAAGGAAAATGAATTTCCAGAGACGCCGTTATGGCGCCCAAGAGCGACAGACGCTTTGTTTTCATTTGCTCGTCTCGGTTGATACGGGCCAATCAGAGGCCTTCGTCCACGCAGGCTTGTTCCACATGCCCCTAATTGACGAATGTCCTGTCTTCAGAGCTACGTGGTTTGAATTCTCTCTCTCTCTTTATGCAATTCAGAAAAACAGTGAGAGAGAAACTAAATCGCTAACCCTAGTCTCTCTGCTGTGTTGCACAAGTTCCGGTTTTATACTTCCTGGCATTTTTCATCCTAGGATCCGTACGTTGCCATCATTCTGCCGGACAGATAATTTAATCGACATATTTCCTATTAATGAATTCATCTATCGATGAAGTTAATTTGTCAGCTTATAAAACCTACGAAAATAATACGTAATTAAACAAAGCGTAATATTAATTTTAAGTTATTTTATCCCGTAATATAACATGTTATGTTTGTCAACAAGTTCCTTGGAGCAAGTAGTCGATCTCGGCTATTCAAAAAATTCTTCGCACTTTATGGAATCCAACAATCCCTTGTCGTGTTCGCATAGCCCACCTTGACCTCATCCTAATACTGTTTAATTAATTGCAAACAGACAGGGGCTAAACAACTCCTATATTGAATAAAAAATTTCCTGGATATTATCCATTGTCTAGTAAATATAAAACGTAAATCGACGTTTCGGAGATGGGTCTCTATCTCCGTCTTCAGGTTCCTACACAGTTGGGCCCACTAGATAGAGCTAATCCCTATCTCCGGACGTCGTTTTTATGTTTTATATTTACTAGACGATGGATAATATCCAAGAAAATTTTTATTCAATTGACTCTTCACCATCGTCAAGAAGTTTTAGATTTGATAAACTCCTATATTAATGAATGAAAGAAAAGCTTGGCTGTTTTAAAAAGAACGGAAACATAGGAGGTTATGTTAATGAAGATGGCATTTTGGCAGGACTCGATACCAACAGGTGTTGGGAAACGAAACCCCTGCAATTATCTCGAGGAATAATATTGCCATTTCAAGCCTTGTCTCAGTTTTAGGCTGCTTTCGTCCGACTTCGGTCCTTACTCCAGCCACTGTGTATTCCAAACGTCATCACATTGCGACCAACGGGTGAACAAAGAAATTCATTTCAAGCGAAGGCACACGTTAAGCGTGCCCGTATGTCAAAATCCGTAATTGGTTAAGTGGACTTTTTTTGTGCTACATAATGCGATTTAGCCTGGGGGGGAAAGATGAAAACAGAATGTCGTTTATTGTGGTTTTGAATACATTTGCTCCAAGCTCCAAAATGTTTATATTTTAAAAGTACAACAATTTGGCTCCACATTTATAAGCATATGACTTTCTTTAACCTATAAAGCCCATTGGTAACTACAAGTCTCACCTTCTTCAACAAGAACTCTTAAATTTTGCATTTATGGGTATTGAAATAATTCTCGCTGTAAACTGGATCCGTTTCCTCAAACGCCTCTGAAATGGTAAAGAGTGGTTATGAAGATTTCTGTCTTCTGGGTTGTTGCGCTGTGTAGTCTGGTCGATGTTTACCAACGTTTCAGAGGTCATACTGCCTCCGTCATTAGGGCGATGATATCATCATCGCCCTAATGACGGAGGCAGTATGACCTCTGAAACGTTGGTTAACATCGACCATACTACACAGCGCAACAACCCAGAAGACAGAAATCTTCATACTCATCGCCCTGATGACGGAGGCAGTATGACCTCTGAAACGTCGGTAAACATCGACCAGACTACACAGCGCAACAACCCAGAAGACAGAAATCTTCATACTCACCGCTGTGAGAACCTCAAGTCTTACAAGAGTGGTTATGTTTGCCGAAAGGACTGAACTCTTAAATATTATTTGGACGAGATTAGGTTTCAAGGGGTTATTTTAATATGACAGTGAGAGCAATGCCCTTCTGTTCTCTCTACCACCTGTCGAACCATTTTAATCTGACGAGGTGGTTTGTGCCGAAAGCTATGAGAAGAATTTGCCATTGGCCGTCTACTTTGCATCAAACTAATTGTTTAAGTCTAATGAACTTGTGGGCTACGTAACAGAAGACCGTCGACTTTTACTTGGAACATTTCTCGATGTCGCCTTATATCTAACGAAATACAAGAAAAAGTACATTATAACTCTGCGCTGTGTGTTTATTGCAGTGCGGTTTGTATATAGCCACATAATGAGGTAAATGGCCCACACATGTTAATGCATTGAGATATTTTAAGCCTCTGAATTTTGACATGGTATTTTCTACCCCATTCTTTTGGAACATAGTTAAAGCAATCAAACATCATTTTGTGAACTCTATAACACAGGCCTACACTCATTTTAGAGATTCAAAACTGATAACACGAGATACAATAGGCATCACTCTTATTATTGTATAATATAAATTTTATATTATTCTTTATTCGCACGGCAATGAAAAACTGGTGCTGAATGTTCCCTAATTGGCCGGTTTTGTTACAAAAATGTGTCTTAAATTACAGTCGCGTCTCGTTTGTCGTGTCCAGCTTTGGAAAGTTACGGTCGCCCGAGGAAACTTAGGCTTGACAGGTGACATGACAAATTTGTAAATAATAGAATTCCTCCAGGGAAGTTCCGTGTGGAGATCATAGACTAACAAAGCAAATTCATTCTTGGCTTAGACCTATCAAAAGAAGCCTTCTGTCACAACCTCGTTCAAATGCAAATCCAAGATATTAACCCCGGGCTGTACTGACGTTTTCATTAAGAACGAAATAAGATGTTTTGAGGTAAGATATTAAATCCAATTAATAAAAATACTACGGAACAAGTACGGAGCGTATATCTTTAACGTGTCAGCCCGGCCAACACTTCGAAAAACATAAAATGTCCTGTCTTTATTTCGTCGTTCAGTGCCATTTCATACACTGGGACACGGCAGAACCAACTAGATAAAATGCATCGTTAGCCAGCACCTGCCAGCCAGGCAGGCAATGTCAGCGGTCTTACGCCTGCAGCGAACCTCAACTAGCTGACTGTACATTAATATTAATATTAATAATAATAATATACTCACCAACGGCGAGTAGAATGCCGAACTATCGACGCCAATGCTTGGGTAAGGATTCTGGTCGGTGGACGGGTAGGGGGTACCATAGACGCCAACCCCCGACGTCGACAACCGGGGGTAGGATGACAGGGCAAGTCTGGCCGAGTCGTACTGGCAGGAGCAGACGGTCTGTCCAGACACTGGGTCCGTCATGATGGGACGACCGTTCTCACAACACGACGTGGCGCCCGCTGGGGGCGGCGCACTATTACCTGTCGCACCGCCGCCACTCCCCGGGGACACCGCGCCAGCCGTCACACTGCCCCCGGAACCCGCGCCCACACCAAGAGGTGGAGACGTAGCCGTCGTAGGCTGTCCAGCCACCAGTAACTGAGGGCACATACAAAGCGTATCTCAATAATCTTTCATCGTGAAATCTGTACATCTATAGGATTAAAACATTTTTTCAACAGAACCTTAAGTCTTCATAAAACAACTAAAATGTTAATATACCAACACTTAAGAAGAGGGACACCACTTCTAAGACACCTCACGGGGTGCAACAAAATTCTCGACTAGGCTTAATTATGACGTAAGCCTGCCTATACTTTGTACCTCGGGTTATGACGGGGTTTGTTCTGAAGTGCAACTTCAACTGCTATCTCTTTTAAAAGCGTCATCGTATACTCAGTTCTGAACAAGAGGGTAGGATTAAATAGTCAAATAGACGTGATTCTTTCTAACTAAATTTTTCTGGTCGGATTTGTTTTGTTTTAAAAATTGCCGGTTTATAACACTGTAATTATGTTTTGGTATTTCCTGTTTCTCTTTTTAACTTTTTACTGAACTGTATGTTATGCAAATTTCGAAGTTTTGGCTTTGCTCTTATCATCTTATCTTTTAAAAAAGTTGTTTTTCTTCTCGATAACTGTTGCCTACCACTCGCCATTTTCGACACACAATGAAAGGTATCGAATAGTTAACATTCCGTAGGTCGGGCCTTAACTCATCAGGGCGGAGGCATTATGACCTCCGAAACGTTGGTTAACATCGACCAGACTACACAGCGCAACAACCCAGAAGACAGAAATCTTCATACTCTGATGACGGAGGCATGACCTCCGAAACGTTGGTTAACATCTACCAGACTACACAGCGCAACAACCCAGAAGACAGAAATCTTCATACTCTGATGACGGAGGCATGACCTCCGAAACGTTGGTTAACATCGACCAGACTACACAGCGCAACAACCCAGAAGACAGAAATCTTCAATTAAATAATAATAATATAATTATTATTATTATTATTTTATTCTTTAATTTTTTTATTTTGTGGTGTAGGCCTGTTTGTAATCGGCCGTTTGGTGACTGTATTATTATTATTACTTACACAAACTGCAAAATTTAGTAGCCTGCAAAAAACAAATACTTCCTAACTCTAAGTAGTGTGTATCTACAGCGTGTCCCAAAAAAGATGTATACAAAGCAGAAACCTTTGTGGGCGCTGGTCAGTCAGTTGCCCTCCGCTGTCAACTGTGCCTCGAAGCCAACAGTGGTCATTTGAAACACTTACACTAACTTCCATAATTCACTTCATTAAAATGTCTTTATTTCATTCAGTTAATGTGTGTACACATCTCTTTGGGGCACTCTGTTTTCTGCAGTCAGCTTGGGAACAATCGATTAGTATCTGCAACAAATGAACATCAAGGCCAGTGATATCGCAAAACGTAAAGGCACACACCTGAAGACCATCAGTACACATTTCCGGCGGCGATGTTACACGCTAGGCCCAGGGCCTGCTTAATTCTTTGCACAAGATAGGACATCAGATTTAAAAATCTTTTGAAACAGATTATATATAATGATGTTGAAAGCATGAATGTTGCTGAATTATCGTGTATTAAGGCACTTAATGTTTCGCAGCACACACACTGAGTTTGTAATTGTAGGTTTCACGTTTACCAGTTGTGTTTTATATCACTTCTGCACTGTTATAAACTCCTGTTTTCTGAGTTTTAATTATGTTACATAAATTGTAATTAAGAGTGAAATTTAAGTACTTTTGTACTGCAAAAAAATGCCGTGCAACAGACTTTGCTCCTTACATACCGTTTCACCAATTCGAGAGATTCAATACGAAATTCTTTCCAACTTCTGTAATTCGAACATGGTTCCATATGTTTCAAACCCGACTCGTTCTGCTCCAGTAAAGGTTAACATGCAGCCAGCAAGAGGTTGTGGCCCATTCACGACCTGTGCTGCTGAGCTTGTAGCCCTGTAAGTTACTCAGCAGAGGTGGAATTAATTCAATCACATTAAACTAACCTCCTTATTTACAACTGAAATGGCCGCGTCAGCAACACACGATAAATCCCAAATAATAAAACTGGTCGACGCGAATAATCTAGGTTGGTATTACCGCACTTGGAATGACAATAGGCGTATGAATAATTACTAATAATGGACGCTCCCACTCTGACCTTCTACACAGTTCTAAATCACTTGGCTTCTTTCTTTGTTTTTTTGTGCGGTTAACACTTCGTTTATTTACTCCAATCGACGGTTGTTGTCTGAACATTATTCTTTACTTGTTCCAGAACAACTCAGCTTTTTTCTATCTTCTTACGAAAGCTTTATATCTGTATATTCTGTCGTGTTTTTCTTTCCTGATTTTTTCCCTTTATTTATGGTTTCTCTTTGCCGTTCTCCCTTCCACATTATTTTTATTCAATTCTTATTTCTTTTATCACGTCTTACTTAAGCTTCATTTCTTTTTCGTGTTTTTATCAATTCAACTTCATTCCACGTCGCTCTTTGTTCGCTATTATAAATTGTGTTTCCACAGGTCTACCAACTGCATTGATCTGTAACGTTATTTCTACGGGGTTACTAACCAGAAGATCACAATCGACATGTTAGCCGCTGTGAGAATTTGAAATCTCGGAATTGTTTCAGATCCTTTCGCATCTACAGAACATTTATTTAAGTCTGAGATTTGAAGTTCTCACGGCCGTGAAGATTCTTGTAGATTGTGATGCCGTGTGAACTTGTAGATGCCAGCGATTCGGAAAAATATACCGTCTGTATCTCTATAATCACAGCTGAAGATGAAGGCAGTATGTTATTGCGAACCGTAGGTATACACCTATACGTCCACAACACCAACGACTTATTTAAACGTGTTAAAATATGTACCACGGCCTTCATGTGAATTGTTGTACATTATTTCCGTATAGAATAAACTACGTTTTGTAATATTCTAGCATGTGTAATCGATACAAAGTATCAACATAGTCCGTTCTTTCAAACGATCCTTTTAATATCCACATAGGAGAAGACACGAACATGTCACGCATTACTGCGTAACACAGAATCTCTCTCATTACAAGCCTTTTTCTGAAGAATATTGAAACTGTGCTACAGACCTCCCTCTAACAGTGTTTAATTTACAACTCTAATTTGCATCTACAGACAAAACACTGCCAAGTGTGGGGGTTAATTAAAACAAGGAAAATATCAAATATATTTTGTTACTAAATTATAAATGACAACTGTAATAAAAATAATTGTCATTATTATGTACGAGTTCTAAACTAACGTTTTTTATAAGGCCTACAGGGATAATTGCTTACATTTCCGTCTCTCTGGTTGGCGGTTATACAATACAAGCACACCGAAAAAGAGAGAAAAAAAGGGGGTTTTACCGCAGAGAAACGGATCTAAACGGATGTATAAAAATGTTCCTCACTATTGTTTAACAACGATGAGAAGTATGATATCAACTGATGTACTCAAATGAAGTCGTAATTTCATCTGCATTGTACTGGAACTCCGAAAATGCAACACAGAAAAATCTGCATAGCGAGGTTTACTCTTCCGAAAAAAATTAATGTGTAAAACACACGATCTCGGTTCTGAATACATACAACCATTCTTACAGCACCCCACAAGCTGAGGTTGAAGGGTCTACCTGCTGAAACACCGCATTAGAATAATCTAGAGTTTTGGTAAAATTAATTAAAATCTACTTCTTATCCCAGTGGGTTGATAAACGTTTAACGTAAGATATTTCAAAAAAGCATAAGCCTGTGCTAATAAGATGCGTCGTTAATGAGGTGATGGCCGTCGCGTGCTGAAGCCTTTGTGTGGTATGGTACTCACGGCAGTGACCATGTATTTTATGGACAACATGGTGCAGTGCGATTTTAAACAATAAAACGTCGGACAAGTGAGGCGTCTTCTGGTTGAGTAAGTGTGGATGTCGACTCAGGGATTTCTCTTTGCTGACCATCTTTCTGGTGAAAATTTAGGTACTTACTTTCGTCCTTCTGTTCTTATTCTGTCTTTCTAGTTTCAGTTCAGGTCACTAAACTCGGTAAAATTTATAACATCTCCAGCCATACACTCTTAAAGCCGTGATAAAACGTATTATATTTAAACTTCTTTTCAAAACACGTCAGGAGGAAGCGATGGCAGGTGACAGTATCTCACTTATTCAATCTGTCAATTTTCTATTCAGACTGTCCCTAATAAATTGTTATCTAATCCATTTCTGTATTCTCAGAGTCCCGCCACAAGTGAATGGCTGCTTTGTTCCTAGCTGAAGGTGTTGGCAGTTCATCTTCACAGTTCTATCTCACAAATTTAACGGACAACTTGTAACAAAAGTCTTCCAGGGTTCGACATGCGAAGAGTTGATAATGAAGATTATAGCACAACAACAATAATAATTATTATTAATATCATTTTTTTCATAAAAATATAATTTTAATATCTCCGGTTTGTCCGTTGCTCTTTCTGTGGTCGAGTTCAAGTTTTTATCATATATACATCTATACTGTTTCATAACTTGGAAACCTTTAAATTCATTCAGCGATGACTATGCAGCACCAAGGTGATAAATAATGCAAAAGATGAGTGAAGACGAAGAATGACCATATACTGTTAAGTTTCCTTTATGGTTGACAAGAATGTATTCATACATCTGCATTACAGAATAAGCAGCCTGATTTCAGTAAAATATATTTTAAAAAGGAACCGAACCATGGTCGTCCATCCACCGAGTAGCCTAAACATCGAACAGATTGAGCTAACCCGTGTCGTAGAATTAACCTGTCTAAACCTAAGTATAGTTATCGTGGACCCAACACTGTATTACGCTGTATAATGCGGAGCTTGGCACTGGGGTAGAGACATACGCTAAATACTTTCTGGAGAATGTGAATTTGGCGCAAAACTATCCACAATTTATATGAATTTCATAATGAATTTTATTGTTCATTAAAAGAAAAGTCATTGTTATGTAAAAATCTACTTTATTTGAAACAACTGATACTTAGAAAAATACTTTCAGTAGCCTACATTAAACACTATTAGTTTAAAGGAAGTTTGGCCTAGGGTACTTATATAGAATACATCGTGACCAGTGATATATGCTCTTCCAATTTGAGTAAATCGTTCCACTCTTGTTCAACAAGAATGCGTTCATGTTGAAGGCATGTTTGCACTTACAAGGAAATACAAAATTTAGACGTAAGGGTCCTATAACCCTTCATGTCCTGATCACACTAATTAACCACGTGTTTATACGGGCCTGTTAGGGAGATAACCTTTCAAAGAAGAAAACAGAGACAAACAGTTAATAAAGATATTAAAAGAGTAGGGGCAAATACAAAAAAATACCGAAGAACAGGGACACACTTAATTTTTTTTTTTTTTTTGGGGGGGGGAGATAGAGGATCATTTGGTTAACAGGTTCCAAGAATTTGCTCGCTCGTCCTTCAAATAAGAACAGAATAAAAACGAAGACTTTCGGTTTGTAAGAAGCAGGCGTTTGAGAAAGTCAGTGGAATTTTAATTTTGTTATTAATGAAAGCTGAAATTAAAATTTGAAAAATTAAGTAATTTAGTGCCCCCACAGCAAAGGGAATTTTTGATCAACTTAGATTTGGAGGGCTGCGTGAGAATCGGGCAGCAGCAACTCGGAATTTGAGAGCCATTACCGCATTTTCTTGAACATCCGCGTCGAAATGGCCGGTCGCAGTGCCTTCCGGATTCATACCGACTACTAGCCAGCAGTCCGGCAGACAAACATTATACTAACCACCTGTTTCGCTAACTTGTGTGCCGTTGACCTTTTAACTTCATTACAAAATTCTTGATACAATTTGCATTTATCAACAGATAAAATGATAAGCTCATCGAAATAATATTTAAAAACTAATTTCCTACCTCAAAGAAAATATGACGCTTATCCATAACAAAGATCAACTCGTTAATGTTGTTAATGGAAATTTCCCCCAGGACAGGAAACGCGTAGACAAGCCAATACTGAGCAAGGCAGCAAAATACCAAGGCGTAACATTTAAAACGTGAATAAAACTTGTAAAGTGCATCTCATGTTCCCTGTGAATAGAGAAATATAGCATTGTGGACAAGTTAAAAGCCTTTACTTGATCAGAACTACCGTACATGCAAGTAATTTCAATGAGCAGTTTCAACTGTCTTGTTGAAGAATCTTCGTGTCTTAGGTAAACGGAAATGGCGATGTCCGCTGACACGCAAAAGCTAAAAGGACGACCATGTCGGAAGCCACGTTGCCTTCTCTGAGGCAGAAACTGAATTTTTAAATGTTAGATTAAAGTGCTGCTGAAGGTTAAATGGGCCTAAGGAATAAGGCGTTAATTATTTCTAAGGCACAGCCTGTGTCACTTATAAGGCGTTTATAATATTCGTATGACGCACGTGTATTAACAGATTGCAACGAATCTATTACAGCGTTTTTCATTTAGCGACTTTCTTATTGACGATTATTACAAAGTTCAATTAAAATTAATTATTTGGTTTTTCCGTCAAATCACAATGTATTTAAAATAAGATAATTAAAATATCATTCTGTGTTCCATATCGAATAATCGATTTACAATTGGAACACTTACAACATGTTTCGGTTTTATTAAACCATCATCAGGTGTAAAAATTATATTAATAAATTTAAAACTTAATTACAATTTTTTACAATTTTAAAAATTGTAATTAAGTTTTAAATTTATTAATATAATTTTTACACCTGATGATGGTTTAATAAAACCCAAACATGTTGTAAGTGTTCCAATTGTAAATCGATTATTCGATATAGAACACAGAATGATACTTTAATTATCTTATTTTAAATACATTGTGATTTGACGGAAAAACCAAATAATTAATTTTAATTTAATAAATCACAATATGACGCAACTACACTATCTTCTAAAGTTCAATTAGTTGGCATAAAACACGACAGGTCTTCACAGTCCAGTCACGAGAATTAAAGGTGAAATCCTGCAATTTTAGTTACAATTGTATTAATTTACGTAAGACCAGCAAGTCTACGTGTGATCCAATGTTAAGCTAGGTCCATTACATAATAATCGATTTGATTTACAGTACATGGTGCAGTACCTTATTTGAGAAGCCAATAAATTTAAGTTTCTTTTGGGAATCCCGAAATTTCATTAAAAATTTCACAACTGGGCATAGGCCTATTCTGACTCATATTAATCTAACCAGCACCTTCATGACCTATACCCATAACGCCTTTAATAGACCTATTGTCCTCACGTTTTCACCTGCCAGTAATATTAGGCCAGCAGTTGACTACCAGTAACACAACTCCTGGTTATGTAATTTTTCCGTCTGTTAGGTCGAGATATCTTAATCAGTGCTTTGTTCTTTCTTTTAGCCACCTTCAACCTACATTTCTTGTCTTATGGTGAAAAGCCAAATTTCATACACATTACAGTTTGGTCCCGGGTAATCTATAGCCTACGCTGATTGTGTAAGGGAGAAAAGGTTCATGATCTGTAACGCAAAGACGGGAAGGCGTTATCTGGTTCTGAGGACCCAGCCCGATCCCATCACTGAGACAGTCCAGATAAGTATAACTACTTGAAAATTAATGTCAGTCCTTGTATGTGAGTGTCACTGATAGGGGAACTACACTATCAATAAGTGTGAAAGTTTTTCAATAAAATGACGCGAAGACTACAATTTACTGCAGTTTATAAATTCACACTTTCTCAGATAAACCTAAAAGAAGCCGAGACAAAATATACTACCCCTTACAGAAAGGTTCACATTTTACGAGATGGTCTGTTAAGGAAACAGGAACCTGGGCTTGTACTGTCCGCCACAAAAACATCTTAACGCCTTATTGGAAATATGAGTAGGCCCAACTACTGTGACACCGCGATTCGCAAACTTTTCCAGGCTTCAACCACAATCGCCCTTTCTTACCGACTCGGACACGGGGACAATTTATTTAAATGCTAAGGTAGTTCATCGAAAAGCCATTAAAGTACGCCTGCTATAGCAAACAGGCTCAGATACCACTAAAATATTTCCTTCAGTGAGATATTTACCACTGCCGTTTGCTCGGATAATCCTTTAAATTTCAGTTTTTATTTCTGTTGTTACCATTTCGTATCTCTTCATTAAGCTTCAGGCCTACAACTGCTCGCAGCGATAATTATGCCTACTGCCATTTCTGGGTGTAAAACCAAGACGAATTTTCTGATGGGGGGTCACTATTTGTCATCGTACAAGCTAATGCAGTACTTAAAAAAATGTACGCGGACCGCACAATGGCCATCGGCAGCCCACCAATGGCCCGAGGGTTGAAAAATCCTGATATGATGAGAGAAATTAAGTAGAAAACACAAATTATTACGTTTCACATTGTGTAATTTTCCATCGTATTGTCACTTTTTGTTTCTTAGGTCTAAATCCCTTATCTGTATTTTGTTATCAAACTGTTCTTCCCACATACCACACGGCACACTCACACTACCACTACTACTACTACTGATACTGCTACTACTACTACCCCAAAGGCCTACGTATGGAAGTAGTCATGTAAGCACATGATATCACCTTCAGCATTAGGTTGGTCGGGGTATTTTACGACTCCTAGTTCTTGGAAATTCTGACATCAGTAGTCATGTATTCTGACAATAAATTTGTAGTTATCGCCTCACAAAGGTACAATTTGTATTTAGCGTTCACGATATTTTCTTTTTAGCAAGTTCAGTGGAACAGTGATAAAACTGTACTGATATTCGTAGAAACACCTTAGCCAACTTTCTAGAACTACAAACAGAAAGCTGTACATCGTTTAGAAAACACACATAATTTGGCCCCAGTTATTCAATAACTTACAATTTCAACCCATATGGAAGCCTATTTCCCATTTTAATAATGCATTATCTTCCCATCACTGTTATGGTCTTCCCAATGTTCGCTTTCAAAACATTTCCCGTAAGAGAATAATAACAGTGTTCCTTCTTTCATTCATATCAGGCAAACGTTTCCAACTGCCTTCATTTTGGACTGTACCACTTAACAAAAGGCCTACAGTTTAATTAAAATAATAGGCCTATAAATAACAAAATTGCTGGAAACGTAATTAACTCCATTCTCCGCTTAGGCAAAAGCTTACGTCATATCTCTCAGATCCAAGTAATCCTACAGATTTCCCCTCACATATTTTCAATCCGTGTTACATAATTAGCCTATTTCTTTGAGATTAATATTTTAAGGTGCAGTGTTAACTATCTGTTTTAACAATCAACAGATCGGAATTTTCTCGTGTGCATGTGTTCTTACAAGAACCAGCAATTGTGTGGCCGTGTTATATTCTTCTGGGTTTGACGCCATGCACACTCGACC
Source organism: Zootermopsis nevadensis (assembly GCF_977971745.1). Taxonomy (NCBI): domain Eukaryota; kingdom Metazoa; phylum Arthropoda; class Insecta; order Blattodea; family Termopsidae; genus Zootermopsis; species Zootermopsis nevadensis. The sequence goes on from NW_028259142.1 coordinate 16,359,379, forward strand.
CAGGAGGACGCCGCCATGTGAACCTCAAATCTCACCTAGCGATTGTTTTCCTAAATATTTACCAAATGATGTTTGTAAATAGGTAGGAACCGAATTTAGAAATATTACTAGAAGTAGAAGGATCTTCCCTATCCAAGGAGCAAAGACATTGCCTCGCAAAACAGAACAGAACGGCGGGAAAGAAATTTGAGAAATACAACACACGACTGTTACTACTGTGCTCAGGATCTGAACTCATGACTTCAGGAAGCGACATTCGTCTTCTCAACGCGGTGTGTTCTGTGAAATTTGGGCAGGCTGCATCAAGAGGAACATTTTTGAGGGTGGATACAAAAGTTAATCGTTTACAATTTCTAATTACACGTAATTGTTTACTCAGTTTGTATTTTGCCTAATAAGTATCTAAATGTGTCCTTTATTCTACGTGTGTCCTACACATTATAAAAAACAATACTCTGACCTCGGTCTACAATTCTTCGAAGAATAGCCTTTTTTGTTTCTTGTATCTGAATATCCACATTTAGATCGTCAGCAAAACTAAAATATTGGGTTTTGTCCGTAGCCAGATCAATCCACTTCGTGAAAATTCGTGTGACAGTCCAACACATGGTGACGTTCAAAACTTTTGAACTCGGTGTAAACTGAATTTCTACAAGTCAGCATAGATAGGTCACACGTAACACACAAAAAACATTGATTAGTGTTGGCCTGGAAACAAGTTTAGGCCTACGTCAGTTCATTTTAACGTGTAAATACGCAGTAACTGGAAACTTGTTCAACAATTCCGGGCTTAAGCGGGCAAGTTTCTAAGTTCAAAGAGAAATATTACTTCAGATTCACACTTAACAATGTCCATGCTGGTATTATTTTAATAAAAATGTTAATTTATTTGTAATTACATAGGCCTAACACGATTTCCATCGTTTAATAATCTCGTGTTTCGTAATTCAGAGAATGGGCCTACAGAAAATTGTATTTATCTACGTCCAGCGGTTTTCATTTCAATACCACTCAGGAGCTAACAATTCTGTATTTCTTCGGCGTCTATGTAACTCACTTGAAACAAAACTAAAAGAAGTAAAACTTCCTTCAAGGATTTAATTATGTTGGAAAATTTTGCTGTGAATGTAGGACTATTTTTTATGAACTCATAAAAAGCCACAATTCGTGCAAAATAATGTCACAATTATTATGAGACTATTACTGTTATTACGTTCATAAACCACGATTTATAGCCCTACAAGGACCCTAAATAAATATGCGTTGAACCGACACAGTCCTGTAATATCAGTTATCACTTTTCAAAACACGCATTTTTCGCCTTTATTATTATTATTATTTATATTGTTCTATTGTGGTTCCGTGGTTCTGTCATTTGCCTTGTTCCGTCCGCGTTTTAACCGTTTCCGACATCACACATTCCGTTCAACATATTCCCCCCCATAACGTCTTCAAATATTTACAGTTAATCTGTCGTAATTTTTCCTATAATTCGCCACACACTTTTGTTTCTCCGGGTCCGTCACTCTGAAGGGTTCTTCAGTATGAAGAACGAAGCATCAGGCGGCATCCCTTGAAGGGCAAGGCTCTGTTTGGATACCAGCCCCGCACCACAGCACTTTAAGCTCTAAATGGATATTAAATTGCCTTTATATAAGCGCGGAGGATGAGAGCAGGGCAAATGTTTGCCTTGCGCTTGTTGGCCGGACAAATAATTGGCTTCCTTGATCGCTGTGCACTCTCGGGACGTGACGGATAGCATTATCTATACTAATTATGCTAATAGTGACCCACCCGGCCGAGAGGGTTTGCGCACATCACAAGATATCTTACTTATGGTCGCTCGCAACCCCGAATCCTCGGTTCTGAAATCTATTTTACACTTTTGTTTTACGCAAATGTTGCCTGTTCAGACGATAGCACAAAAATGACGCATAAGCCGAAAGCCTATTTCTTTGATATGTGCATCGAAGCAGACATACAGACCTGGTGTCACAATTAAATATGCCCCGACGTGCAAGTCGATTTTCATTTGGTGCTCATATATTCCTGTGGGCTACTAAGAACGAACACTGGAATATTAAAACATAATTGCAGTTTATTAGTAGTTACAATTATTATATTAGAACTGTATTTATTTCTGTGCACAGAAATGCGTTCACTTTTTCCGTAAATCTTTGGAAAAATTCTAATGATAACCTTCTAATTGTTAAAATTTAGAGTTTATTTACAAATCCTTTATTAAAGTATACAATTTCTTTTTGGGATTAAACGTCTGACATGTTTCGATTCAGAACTTATAATGAAACAGCCCCTTGGAGGAATACTTTGACCGTGAAATCAGCCCTTCTCTGTATAGGAAAACAGAACATAGGCGGTCAGATATTCACGCACCAAGCGAGATTCGAACCCGCATCACTGTTTGGCATTACCGCTGACAGCACTCTGAATTAGCGGCCTGCTACGGACAATGCGAAGTTCGGAATTCCTTTCGATTGGCCGGCCGTGTTTTCATCGTGTCCTGAGGTGGAATAGTTGTTCTGAATTATAGACTCAACTCTTCTTCACTGACACCTGACTTTATATCCCAGGAACTGTTTTAGCTCTATCTTTCTTTTACTATCAAATAGTTAGTCCGTTTGCGAAAGTATTTCTAAATTGATCGCATGTTCCTTTACACTGAAAGTAGGTACAACACTGAAGGATGACTGAAAAATAAAACTATCGAAAAAAACTCGAACACCTCGAGGGCAAGAAAACATTTCAAAGCTTATAAAGGTAAACACTCAAAATTGCATCTCAACACTATAAAATTATGTCGTGTTCCTTTTACAAAGCACGCCTTAAATATTTATCGTGCCGTATAAAAAGTTTCCGAAGGCTTTACATATTATCTGAGTTTAATCGTGTTTTGGAATGCAATTTTATTTGGGCCTTGGAGACCTTAGGGACAGTGGTTCATTATACACCAGCCTCCTAACGCAGCAATGCATGTCATTTGCATACACTAAAGGAGCCGTCGCTTCTGTCTCGGACAGGAGAACTAATATCTCCCTTTTTAGTAAAGCTGAACACGGTAAATTTATATTTGAAAGCAGGCATGTTTGACTTGCGGCTACTCGAGTTCTTTATAAGCAAAAACTCACGCCTTTGTCGTACTGGTTAAACAAATTAATGTCGTAAATGAATAAATTAAATGATGGGTTAACGGCCTCTAAAAGTCACAATATTGGCCTAACGTCTTTCTTTAAATAGGTTAATGCAGACTTAGCTAGATTTATATCATACAAGCCATAGGCCTAAATCTGAATTGTTGCAACGTCATATTTACAATTGAAGATATCCGTCTTCTGGGTTGTTGCGCTGTGTAGTCTGGTCGATGTTTACCAACGTTTCAGGGGTCATACTGCCTCCGTCATCAGGGCGATGAATGTTGGTTAACATCGACCAGACTACACAGCGCAACAACCCAGAAGACAGAAATCTTCATACTCTGATGACGGAGGCAGTATGACCTCTGAAACGTTGGTTAACATCGACCAGACTACACAGCGCAACAACCCAGAAGACGGATATCATCATAGTAAAACGTTCTCAGAAGCTGGGAAACTGACTTAAATGGTGTTTTACAAACCTTACGCGAACTCAGTTTACATATGTATCTGCAAGGTACTGATAATTTTTCCGAGTCCTTCTTCAACACCGACCGGTGATTCGGTGTACTTAAGGTCTACAGTTTGAATAAAACGCTGGTAATTCGGAACAGCGTAGGATCCTGAAAGATTTACTTCCGTTTGTGCATAGATCTACCAATGAACGTTACGGTAATTCAGAATGCAACTTATCTTCGCATAAATTCGGGGCGTATTTTATAGATCACACTAGTAATTCGGACAACCCTAAGCCGTTAATTCACGGGACTCTGTAATTCGCAGTTTCCCATCAAAAGGCCTATCGGTAATTTCATTTTTAGGTCGATTTGAATAACTGATATCTTACATGCGGAGTTCGGGGTAGGCGACGGTACCGATAGTGCGTTGTCCTTTTGTACAGTAAGAATACTTGGAGGCAGTCCTCACGGCCTGAGAAGAACTTGCCCCAGCTAGCCAGGAATGCCACCAATTAACCTCACTGCACATCGACAATTGCCAGTAGATTATGTGGGTCTACCGATTATTGGGGGGACCTTCACACGCCAGGAAAGGGCTGTTACGTTTGTCCTGGATCTGCCCTGCAATCCTTAGGATATCCACACGTGTTTGCAAGTCATTGCCTTTGAGTCAAAACCACGACGGTCGAGAGAGTGCGTGTCTTAACACTAACAAGGCATGCGACTTACCTGTGAGGCCGACGTGTAGGAATAGCCGAACTGAGCATACGCAGACATTGTCACTTGCGAGTATCAGACTTACACAACAATCACTCGGGTCCGCATGTCGCGTCTCGCCCGCACTACCGCAGTAGTCCCACCATAACGAAGCACTGTTTCGCCGCTACATCGCGGGCAAACCAGCCGGCCTGTCCGCGGCACGTCGCGGTAGCTCCGCGTCCAGATAATGTCACACAGATCGCGGCAATCAATACAACACTGTATGGGCGGAGGGGGAGAGTTGAACTGCTGCCTGGGGGTTGTTATGTGTCTCTACAAGGGGATAATCTCACCCCCGCCCCCTGGATGTGCAACTATAATACTTCCGTCCGCCGTTGTTTCGCTGAACCCTGTAGCTGCAGCCACAAGCCAACGTAGCGATCGCTGTCAGCTCTTGGCACAAACTGAATAGGAGCCTGGGGTAACCTCTGGCGACGGATTTCAGAACGACAGAAACCGGAACCGTCAGTTGGATGCCTTGGATTACCCCCCCTTGCTTAGGCGTGGTTACTCTCGCGTTCTCCAATGACGGAACGACGCTGCGACTAGGGTACCGCCTTTTCTAAGCCTGGACGCCAACGGGAGGGCGAAAGCGACGTGAACCGCCCCATCGCCCCGCCCTCGACCAATATCAAAAGTCAGGGTCCAGTGGCACTAATGACGAGACTGCAGGAAGGGAAATACTAGCACGTTGAATGTTTATGGGGTCTGGCTACTCGCCCGCAAAAACCCATCAAGAAATCCTCGACAGGATACAATGTCACATCTTGAAGAAATGAGAAGAGCTGAGATGTGAATTTGTCGCCAGTGGCGGGCAGATGACAAATAACGTGTCTGTGAACCGATCCCTCGCTCCCAGCATCGCTTTTCCATCCGGAACGTCAGCCTAGTTCCTTTCCAGTTGTCATATCAATATTGGCCTCTTTGTAAGTTCCAGCGAGAGAAATTCTCGATGATTTTTCAGAACAAAAATTATAACAGTCCAATTAAATACCCGAAACTTTGTCGTTGCAGTTCCTTTACAAATCCGAAAAAGAATTTCGCACTTCGTGCTGTCTTCACATTTAAGGTACACGTGAAAAATCACAGAAAAATTTCCCTAAGTGCAAGAACTCAGGAACTACAAAACTTCAAAATTTTGTTTCTACGAGTTCTTCCCATGATCCCTTTCGACAGAATTTTATCCAGAATCTATTTGCCTGTTTTCAGTAATCAAAGAGGATGTAGCAAGGATGAGAAATTAATTCATACTTCCAAATTACCACATTTAGGAGATTCGTGAATTAATAATAATAATATTACAAGTGCGGTGTATTGATTGGCAGCAAATGACTCAGGTCCAGGGATTTGGAAAATGCTGTACCATGAACACCTTTTCAGTCTATTAATTAGTCTGTTAGTATTAGGCTGCTTATTTCGAGAAAAATTCCGATATTCAGTTGTTTTGCTTTCAATCTTATTTATTTATTAAGGATATTAGTAAAATTAAATTATTGATATTTCAGACATTTTAAATTTAATTTAAAGCATTGCAGTTTTTTTATTCACTGCCTGGATTCATTTGACAATTCGTCCATCATAGCTTTTAAAATGCGCCTACGATTAGTAGCCTACTTTTCATTTTACATTCTCTAATTCTAATTATATTTAATTATTGCCTAACGAATAATTTAGACGGTCTTTCCAAATTTCCTACAGATGCATTATTCTGACAAAGTCACAAAATTGTCTCGTCTATGCTAAGTGCATTTTTCATAAACACGTTTAGCCAATTAACAACGACAACTAGGCTTGCGAAGGTAGCCTAGTGTGTAAACACGGCATGTTGGCCTATGTGTGTGTATATATATATATATATATATATATGTGTGTGTGTGTGTGTGTGTGTGTGCCTCCTATGTATACGCCTGCAGGCGAACGACTCTCTGTTTATCGGACCACAACACATTGTGCCTACGTTTAGGATTATTCCATGAATGCTCTTAAAAATTCTTATCCGTAGCTTGAAACAAACTAATATTTTTTTAACCTAACCCACGTTTTAGACTACTTTCAATGAAAAGTGTGAGAACTGCCATCAAAATTTCAATGCTGTATCTTTCGTTGCTTTTCGTTTTGATGTTAATTTATCGTCCCATATAGTTTGCCCCTTGATACAGGATAGGCCTAAAGTTATATAATTATTTACGTCATAGGCGCACTCATCTTCTTGAAGGATTCCACTTTATAATTAGACCTGCTTGTGGTACAGATGTGAAACTTGTAGGCTTTGTGATCGTGTTGAATGTTTTATACGCCTATAATTTTAGTGCATTTGGGCATTTTTAGAAGTGATTTGGCGTTTGTGGTTTGAACATTCAAGCAGCGGAAATAGGCCTATAGAGTTCCCTCTTTTCTAGAATACTGACGTTCTCGGTAATGAATTACCGAAATTTAGACGTAGAATGTGATGTGAAATGTCTTCTTAGGAATACGAATAATATCGTTACACCTGTTCTGAGAAAACATATGAATGTAGACAGGCAAAATTTAAAATATGGGAGTTTACTTGAGTTTTTTGTTAAAATCGAATGGCTGTCCGTTAAATGAGTTTATTCCAACTGGCCAACAGGTAGCTAACACTAATGAGTCATTAACAAGTGTACAAACTTTGTCTCAAGAGAGATGTACTTGATATGCCAAACAGGATGTCGGTCACGTGGTCAGTTTAGTCGCTAATCGATAGTTTACAGGTGAACTAAAGTCGCTTAAGGCGGTTACGAATGCAGTAGAATTGAAATACATCCAACTGCTTTCATGTGCCTGAGGTAGCCTTGGGAAGCCTGCGGTAATTACTGTTAATTCTGCACAGGAAGGCAAAGAGCTATAGCCTGGAGGCAAACAGAAACTGCAATAGGCTTACTACGAGCAATTACTGTACTGTGTCTAATTAACAGTGGGCCTACAACAGTGGTTGCCGGCAGGCGCATTTAGGCCTATTCTGTACTATTGTTTTACTGGTCGCAGTATTTTGTGATAGGAAAATTGTGCTATGTAGCTTTCATTTGAGTGAATGTTTATGTTATAAATAAATATGGCTGTTACCATTACAAAGAACGTTTCTAATGTTTTGTAGACGTAATTGGAAATAACAATGAAAGATGTATTTATAGGGAGTAAACATGTCGAAACGCGTCCATTGCAATTGAGCATACCTGAAACTCGTTGGCCTTAATGTTTATTTTAATCATAATAATTCACAATCTATTTTTTATCTTTTCCCCTTAAATATAGACAACACCACATCGAAAGGTGTTAGGAATACAACTTGTAGTTCTTAAGATGATCTAGCTATATTTTTAACCACGTACTATATTCTCTATGGGTTATTACAAATGAAAACAATTATAGGTTTATTTGGAGTTCGGGTTAATTAGGCCGAATGGTCATATATTTTGGCGTTAGAGATCAAAATTAGCTAGGTCCTATATTCACCCTATAACTTAAGGTTAGATAAGGAATCCCGATGTCAAGTAATATCGAAAACTGCGTAGTACTTTCGATGAAATGCACGGACGGACATTCAGACTTTCAGGTTAGGCTGTGCGTTTATTTTATGAACGTTTTGCAAATAAGGCATGAATAGCCCAACCCAAAAAGAAGACAAAGCTTTCAATGTATTTAAAAAAAAAATTAAAAAAACGTTTCTTCAGACAGCGAGGCTTAGGATAGGCCTAATATCGGATAGTGAAAATGACAGTGGTGAATGAATAAAATAATTTAAAACAGTGAATGTATTCGTATATATTTGTAGAAATGGAAAGAACAGCGGATATTTATTCATTACACGTAGTAGAGTCCTTATTTAGAAGCTAATAGTTGCTCAGCTAGTTAAGAAATTTACCTTTCTTTTATAGAACCCGAAGATTTATTACCCTTTTACTAGAGTTCCTCCACTGATCCTTATTGCCAACCAGATAAATCCACTCCACGCCATTATGTTCTATTTCCCAGTTTGTATGAACACAAAAAATAATAAATAACTACTGCTGAATAAATAAAAAGATATAACATACACATAAATAAATGAAGTCGTTAATATGTGGCAGACTTCCTACCAGAGGAGCAGGCTGTGGCTGTAGCCAGGGTCAGAACCTCGGTCTCCCGCGATGCATGTACTGACGGAGGGAACATGAAATCCCACTCGGCTGTCAGATCCGTGGTGCAGCTCTGTGGCCGGCCGGACAGCTGAACCTGTCCTCTGCAGCTCAACGAAAATAGTATCGTCCCGTGTACGTAGAGAAACGGACAAGTTCCACTTTAGATAATACGCTTATTGACTCTTGTTGCCTATTTTAAGAAGCCTTTACGGGAAGTGACAACATAACTCGGCCGATAAAACTAAAAGGTGTCTTTTCTCTCATATGGATGTTCTTACGTGCGTTAGTGGACTAAGGACGGAAGTATTCATTCCTTGTGTAGAGACCTTGACCCCGTAACAACCAGCAGTATCTAGATGCACCACTTACTTCAAAAATCAAACAACGTACTTGTGGGCTTTGTATGGTTCTCGGAATAAACAGTGATTATTTCCATAAACAGCATTAACCAGCTTATCTTTGTAATGGAGAAGTGATGTTTTCTTGTGAGGTAGAAATTGAGTCTTTGTACGTTGTTGAAATGACCTTCAGCTTCAGAGTTTCAGCATAAGGACAAATTAGTCTTTTTAACTTCTCATGGCAGGCGTAGGCCTTTCAAAGGCACTAATTCGCCGGTGAAATGGTTAAAGGGTGTAGATTCAAAAATTACTACCGAAATAATTTTATATGGCTGTTACTTTAAGGCCTATAGCTAATCTATATTAGTGCAGAAGTCTCCTTGAAATTCAACTTGAATTCTTTTATTCGGTATCAAATGATATCCTAAATTGTGCAATTATTATTTTTGTCAAGTAGTTACTTTTTCAGTGGCAAGATATTCTGTTGTCGTTTGTCTCGCATGTCGGCAAACATTTCTCTTCGTCTACATTAACTTCCGGGAAAGGGGACACCAACAAGCACTGTAGAGGAAGCTCCGTGATCCAGAGACCTTCTGGATTGGCGGAGAGAAAAAAAAATGCTCACATGACAGTGAAAAATGTGTTACGCTACACACAGAAATAGTAACATTGAGATATTTCGCTTTTCCACCAAGCTTTATTACATTATTTAAAACAAAATCACCGAGAGACAAAAATAAGCTTGTATCTGTTGATTGGCAATCTCGTATATAGAACTAAGTGTCGTCGTCCAACCACACTTAAATTTGTAGAGTACCAACTTATTTGAATGACAAGCATTACATTGATTTGGGTGTGTACTCTGACAGAACACACATTTATGCCGAACGTAAAAATAGTCTGCGAGGAATAAATACACATAAATAAAATAAAAGAGTGACGTCATAGCTCGCGTAAACTCAAGTCCCTGTAACCAGAGTCCTGTGCCATAAAGACACACGGAAGAAGCGCATTGGGAATCCCGGAACCACATGGAAAGAGACGAAACGTCGCGGCCGAATTAGAACACTCGTAATTTATTTTCGGGAAGTCTCGGGTTCAAATCTCGGCCCAGAGACCTAATAACTTTACTGTTGTCTTTCGTGGGTTTTCTCAGTCCAGTCAGGACCTTAAACTGCGCTGTGCGATCGATTCCTTCCATGTCCATTTTAATTCTCGAATCATCCTGTATTCACCGTTATGAAGTCTGGTAGCGTCGCTAAGTAATCCCAAATAAATAAAATAGAGATGAATGGTTAATTTCGCCTTGTGGCTGTTTCCGTCCTGGTTAAATAGACCTGTATCCACTCTGTCTTCTGTGTAGCCTTCAATTTAGTTTGCGTTTTTAAATTTCTTTCTTATTTCAGACTTTTTTTAATTTTCTCAATCCTTATTTTGCATTTTTGGTTACCAGTGCCCTTATTTTGTATGTAGCCTGTCTCATCTGTCTTTCTGAACGATGATTATAAGTTAAAAAATTCAAGTAAACGTCGATAATTGTACGGGATAATACCTTATTTTGTGGTAGAATGTAGTTAAGAAGCATCTGAATGTTGGGATGTTGCTAACAAGTATGAATAATTAATCGAATACGACAAAGATGGTACTGGAAAGTGACGTCGTGTTAAAATATTTTAGTGATGCGTTGGAAATTTCGCAGACTACCGCACTTTGCTATTTTATGATAGGATGCAGGCCCTCCGAACGGCATTTTCTTTCTTCTCTAGGAAGGAGGGAGGAGCAGGCTCTCTGACGACAGTCTACACTTTACTGCGAGTATGTCTAGACGAAGTCCGTCACAGAGGCTACATGTCACATCGCCTGCTTCTCCGACACTTCCTCAAGACAATAAAGCTGGACAACTGAAGTTCCCTGAGGTTAAGGTGGCAAGGGCGTGAAGCTGACCATTCACCACCATCTAGTGCCGAGATTAGAAATGTGTGGAGTTTAACCCGCCACTCCCATACAGTTTCACGGCGCCGTGTTTAATTGGCACCAGGTACATATACTTATCTTTACCTTGTAGGCGATCTTAATAAAATCCCCAAAAAAGGGCATAGTCTGTTCTGAAGTTTATGGCTTATTCTTGTGGTGACTGTTGCGAGATAAGACGGAACAAGCACTTAACTTGCAGCCCAGGTAATGCGCTTACCGGCAGTTTTGGGCGGACTATGTTGAACACGTGGGGCTTGCAGTAATAACAGGGAAAAACTTCCGTTTTGAGAACAAAATACGATAATAGAAACAAGTCCTGGGAAGAACTCCTTAACCCTTACGTCTCTTCAAATATTTCAGTACATTCGGCGAGGCTAACAACAACTAGACGATTTAAATTGATAAGCATGCTGTTTATATACTCAGTTTCCGTCGGCAGCGATTCAGATTATATTTGCCACAAAACCCCCAAACTTTCGCTCCAATGCCATCCTTCTAGTTTTATAAACATAATATAGCGCAGGTTATTCATATGGGATGGAATTTATCTCCGTAGCTCCGATTCATTAGTTCCACGGTTGATATATTGGTTCTTTTTGACTAAAGCTAAGGTAGTATGCAGTAATCAGTACCAAGTTTAATGAAAATGTGTAAATTTGTTTAAAATCATTAGAGTGACGCATCGGGGTGGACAAGTAGAGACCTCCAATGCAGATCTGACGCTTTATATAAATCAGCCTAACTGTCACTTATGAAGCACAAAGCGTAAAAATTCCTTTTATTTTATTATCTCTAAAATCACAGAAAGTACGATGAAAGTGTTTTGCATTTTTCTCTGTATTTGTCCTAACCATCTTTCGCCCCGGTAAATATTTAGCAAGTTACGATCGTGATCAGGTCCATGTGTTTATGATGGAGATTACCGACATTTCAGATGTGCATGTTATCTCCATCATCAGAGTGATGTATGTTACTGATTAACGTAATCATTTGTTCACTCATCGCACTGATGATTGTGGCAACAATCACCTCTGAAACGTCGGTAAATTTCTACAAGACCACACGGAACAACAACGCAGAAGACGGCCAACTTCGTTCATTGAACATTAAACACGATGATAATTTCTGTTTCGGCAAAATGTGCCGGTGATAATAGCAGGGCGGTGGCTAGTGCGCTGGAGGATTTGAACCCACGTCTTCCGTAATCAGAAACTGTTTTACTATCCAGTCTAATCGCAGTGCTGAATTCTTACAGAATTAAAATCAACAGTACGGAGCTTCGGCAGATGGTGAGAGTAAGTGCCATCGTTAAACATGATAAAGGAAACTAGAAATCTTAACCACGAGAAAAAGTAGTCCTACCATCTCCCCAAGTAGACGAACGTGTGTAAATTTATGATGATTATAAATATTTATATCCACCCCTTTAGGATGGAATAAATAAGTTCCTTCTAATACTCAGATCTTAGATACATATTTATACGTAATCAAAGTCTCTTTCGCCTAGCATGTTGGTGAGTGTAGCACGAACGCTCTATGCTGACTTCAGTTAGACTCTCGGACAAGTAATTGACTATCCTGACTGTGATTTTCGTAGTTTTACTTAGTCTCTTCAGATGAATTCCGATTCCTTCCAAATTCTTTAATGGTAATTGTGTATTAATATGTTCCCATTTTATTCAACGCTATAATCCCAGTAAATGTTATTGTGATGGCGGTTAAATAATATAGTTCTAATTATTTGGCTGAGTATGTAGAAGGAAGTGATAAGATGAGTTATTTATAGGCCTATAATATTCTAGTATCGAAACATAGTGGATAAGTCGTCACCACGTAAACTTTAACACAGAAAGGAAAATAATATGAGAGTTTAAATTAACTTGTGTTCTTAAGATGTGACTGTGTCTGTCAAAAATGTCCAGTAGCTGCCTCTTGTAGGGACTGTAATGAAACTTCAAGTTCCATAAAGCCACCTGTTTGGCTCCAATCTGTTACGCTGGACGGACAGCTGCCGGATCTCAGCATAGAAATAGAGTAACTTGTAGAATAATATTGCAGCAGTTCTTAAGAATGCACCTGTTTTTTCCATCATTTTTATTTCCCTCAAATCTAAAAAATATTCTGATGGCCCCTCGGGCGTATTGGGCTGATGTTTTTGTAACATAGCCCCTGCAGTTTGAGAACAGAAGCTAACTTAAAAATACAAACCACAGAAAAATGTAATGTTTCAACAAAATATAGGCTTATATATTTTTCAAATTCATATATTACTGCTGCTGATATTTATTTACTGCAGTTACATATTTCTGGCTGCAAGACTAACAGTACAGTACTGAGGAAAAAATCTATGCATGACTAGTACATTTTTCTAAGATATTCTAGTCATTTGTTCTGATATCTCTAACATCTTTATTACGTCATTCTGTGTCCTCTGACCGCTCCCAGGATATTCATGTTTGCTTCCTCCGTTCTTTCTTCTCATTCGTCCTTCCAGTAACCGCTAACATTCAAATCCGTGTAAGATAAAAATTAGATTAGGCCTACGTCTATTACATTGAACAATTTTAGTAAGGATTTATTTTGGTATTTATATTTAATATTATATATGTTCAACACAGTCCTTTAAATGCATGCCTATTTAGTTTAATTTGATTTATAATCTGTAATTATAGCCCACAATAAATTTACAGTATCTTTAAAATATATACAGATATATACATACATATATTATTACGTATGTTGCTGGCATGGATTTAGTATAACATATATATATATATATATATCTTTGATGTCTAACTTTCATTTTATTTGTTGTATTGTAATTGTGTGTTTTGTATTTCATGACTTTATTACACATCCTACAGTAATCCGAATAAAAACTTGAATCTGTGGAATATATGTAAATATGTATGTATGTATGTATGTATATGTCAAGTACGAGGAATATTCTCATAGGATGTTCGTGTCATGTTTCGTAACACCTGACGAGAGCATTAAACTACATCACACTATGTTTATGTTATCTGTAGCGTGTTAGAAATGAGTAGTTACGAATGTAATCTTTTTTAAGAGTTGATGTATCAAGAAATTATTTTCCTGTATTTTGCATTACAACATCCATTTCGCGCATATTCGGAATAATGAATGTAGTGTATAATATTTCACGGATGTAAATGACATTGTTATTTGTTTGTTTGTGTGTTCTTTTTTTTTAAATTGAGACCTCGTCGCGTTAACAATAAGTGTTATTGTTAAAGGTTTCACTTTAAATAATTCATTTAATTTTTTTTACGTGTAACACATTTCCCTCAGAACTGACACAACAAGCTTCTGAACAAAGCGACGGAGATTACGTGACATATTTAATGGATAATACACGACTCGCGTTCTGCGCGAACAAACTGAGCTAATTCCAGGCTTATTTTAATTTCCAAAGTTACAATAATAATTTAAATATCTTTCCAAACAAGTAGATGCGTTCATATTCATTCGTCTCTTGATTCAGATGTTGTGACTAACGTGTTATTACATAATTTTAATTCTAATTTAATTGTTTTCGTAATTTCATGCATCATAATTCTGCTCTTATTTTGTATGTATGTTACCCACAAATTAATTCTTTTCAGTTATAATTATGGGGATACTATTTAAGTTCCAATGGGGTATGAAAAGTTTTATGACAAAACTTTTAGCATATACCATTCTAAAACATTATTTACAAACTCTGGTAATGGTCTATTTTATGTCAAGTTTTCCCCCTGAATTTCTCGCAGTAGTGAAATTGGTATTTTACATGTTTTCATAAAATATATAAAAATTCAGAATTTACGTTATTATTAGTTAATTTCATTACTTTGAATGTCAGTAATTTGTTTCGACAGTGCTGCTGTGTCAATTCCGTTGTAACAATCAATAAAAGAGGGAAGGAAATCCATTGTGCTCCAACCGACCGACATTAAGAATTAATGGGGATTTGGTTGATAATGGATAACAACTGTGGTCATTAGTATCAGTTGATAACAATCAGAGGACTTCCTGATTGGGTGGATTAATGATTTTTCATTAAGACAACATAAATTGTTTACTGTCCTTTTCGCTGCTACACATAGGGTTTATTTACCCCATGTGGAAGATCGGCCATCATTGGACAATGATATTGATGACATTAAAGAGGCTCGAAGTGAGTCTTCTGATATTGTTGGTGTCCATTTAATACCGTTTATTCTTTCGATAGTCTCACTAAGAGCCAAGCCAATAATTTCACGAAGTCTATAGCTTGTACCTTAACTTCGGCTAAGCTCGGTATATCAAAATTACTACTTTCTGTGTTTTTGGACTTTGTTTTTAAAGTCTTAGAACGTTTTAAAACGTTAAAAAAAATCACTACGTTTCGAAGTATGGTATCTTCTTACGTCCCTGCAACAGATAGCACATACAGGCCTGTGTGCACAGGTGGGCCAACTTAAGATCGAAATCACAAGACAGATGTTTATGCTACGTGGACGTATGTAATAGGTCGTGACTAAACTGTTTCAGACGAAATTTATTTTGTTGTCCCTCTTCCATTCTCTTTTATTAATTCGATATTTCTTTCGTCCTTTCTTTTATCATCTCGCTGTTTATTAAACTATTTTGCTTAATTTCAGTTATGGTTGGGCTTTATGTGTGCCAGGAGTACTCGATCTTACATAAATTTGAGAGCAAACTGCACAAAAGAGGCAAACATGAATAGAAAATAATAAGCTTACAGATCAAGGAGGCATTTTTTATTTAAAGTCTAGTTATTCATTTGCTTTCCAAGTCAAATGCATTCCGCCTTTTATAGACAACTTTACGTCCATTCCATATTTCACGAACCTTTGCGCTACTCAAATAATGTCTTTCATGTTTCCACTGTGGATGTTCACTAGAGATGTTATAAAGATGTTTTTAAATTATCGTGATAAGCTTGCATTTGCGCATGCCCTGTGTTTCAGTCACTAGTAGCAAAGCTGTCCCACTACACGCCACTTAGGCGCTTGGGGGGAGTTGAGGTATAGGGCCTACTCATTCTTAACCTTGACTCTAGATACGGGTGAGTGGTTAGCGTCACTCCCCGGTCGCACTTTACCCCCGGAAAAGAACCCCGGTACCCATTGGATAGGAGGCTGAGTGGGCCTCGGAGCATGTCTGGACGTAGACGCAGAGGCTAGAGGACAAATCTTCTGTCCCCGTCGGGGATCTAACCCCGGTCGTCGAGTCCGTAGTCAGTCACTATACTGACGTTTCAGTTATTAGGTCTTTATATTCTATTTTGTTCTACTTTTTCCTTCATTATATTTCTGTGGGTTGGCCAACAGAAACGTCAATTAGTAAACACGTGCCTTTTATATCGTGTGGTGTGTATTATCATTATTTTTCATGCAATATTACATGGTAAATGTCCATGAACCAGGGTAAAACAGACACTGCGTGTCCACTGTAGCCATTTGCTCCAATCCTGATTGTTCCGTGAATATTGTTCTAATTTTCCACAGCCTACTGTACTAGTTCTATGTGATGAAATGTCATGTTTGTGTTAGTCTAATTTATTTTCGTTTTTCATAGGTTGTCGAATTAATTTTGATGTTGCATAACTATCATCTCTCTCAACAAAAAGAGACAATTTCGAAACTTTTTACTACACATAAATCATGGTTGACAATTGGGTTTACTAATTGAATTTTATCGAAAATCGTTTAGCTTAGCCCCTACGGATGGTAGGGGTAATGACGCACGACAGGCGACTGAGTGACGAGTGGGTTGGAGGGAGGGGGTGGGGTGCGCGCAGATATCATACCCGGCTTCTGTCTGGTAACTGATACTAGCACTCGCGATTTATTTTAGGCCGAATATATCGAAATTCATACTTTTCTGCTAGCGTTGTTAGGGCAGCTACGTGAAGAATGTTACAGTTGAATAAACATCCGACTGGGGTAAAAAGAAGTATGAAACACGTTCTGACGGGGGTGGGGGGGGGGGGGATCTCAGAATGTGAATGCCTTGAAAATGCAAATAACCAGCCAGTTAGTTACACCGATTTGTCGGTAGGTTCTAGGAAATAACCCACTTTCTCCAGTCTCGGTGGATGTCATCCACTCTAAAGGAATTTTTATAGCTTTCTACAGTCTTTCAAGAAAATTTTGAATCACGAGAAATGACTAGGCACTAAAGGTACTAATGATTCTGCATGTTATTAACATAGGCCATGTCGTAGCTCAGGCTGTTTGCAGCCAGCCGACTTCTCACAACGGAGGCCTCAATTTGCGCCCTGATCACTTACTGTGAAATTTGTGATGGCAAAAGTGGAACTGGGACAGGTCGTCGTCGAGTGCTTCGGTTGTTCCCTGTCAGTATCGTTTCACCGCCTCTCCTTAAGCAACGCGAGAAGCAGAGTCACTGCAATACAGCTTCAATGCAACATGTCAGAACATTATTTGTGGGCCTTGATTTCCTCTCCTACCGTTAAACATGAGCTCTATGGCCTAATGAAAATGCGGTGTGTTTTCTTCGAAGTACGAACTCGGTTATTAAACATCACTTAGAAAGCTTCGACTTCTCTGTTCTGTATGAATAAACAATTGGAGTAGGGTTATAAGAAATGTGTTTATTATATTTTATGAGTATATTTTAAACGAAACTTATTGATGAAACAAAACATCGGAAGATTTAAAACCGTATTTAAGAGAGAAGATATATTCATGGTAGGCCTCCTCGAGTAAAGAACTACCTGAAGATTTATTAATCTATTTTAGTATGTAACATCTAAACATGGCAGACCCACACACAGACAGTATGATTTACCTGTTAACAAGCATGAATAAAATAACTCTGTCTTGTTAAGACTAAATATAATTATTTTCGTACAAAGTAGCTATCATCCATATTCATTCGGTGAGTTCAAGACCACGAGCTATTAGTTGTACGCTTCAAATAAATCAGTGATGCGTAACTGGTGTGCCACAAAATCTTCACCTCATATTATAATTATAACCATAATGAGAAAAGTAACTTAATCTTGTTTTCTGCTCTGTCTCAGTTTTAATTGTCTTTATTATGATCGGGCACACAGAGAGCGGACAAGACCTACTAAATGGAATTAAAAAACAACACATCCCCTTTACTTTTATTACCCCTCTATGTATTTTTCTGCATCTACACGTACATATATAAATAAGTATCTTTAAGTTTAAATGTTTACACATAATTAATAAATTTTGGACCAAACAGTAGGAAATATTATATTTTAATTTATATCAAATAATGGATATATTTAAAATAAATGGCATAATAATAAAGATGGATAATTATGAACATCAGATAGAACATTTTTGGTTCGCCTTTTAAAATTTATTCAGCTACTTATCGATTATATAGGCTTATAAAATTTATAGGACGATCCGACATGCAGTCTGGTAGAAGTTTACTGGCGTTCCAGAGGTTGTCGGTGCTTCCATCGTCATCGCCCTGATGATGGAGACAGCAGGCATCTCTAATGCCTGAATAAAATTCTACCAGACTACACGGAGCTACATTCAAAAATAAGACCGTCTTCTTACAATCAATATCACTTTTGAGCAACATAAACTATGTTTATTTATTGCAGACACAAATATATTGTTGCACAGATGGTACACAGATATATAAATTATTATTCTATGTAATTGGTTAAATATTCTTCATACAGAGAAGTATTTCAAAAGAAAATTGTAATCTTAATGAGGCATATAGTTTAGGTACCGTTAAATCTGATATAATATGAGCCGCTATTGAAATATTATAACGAAAAGTCTTAGCTTCACGTGAATTGTGAGTTATATTGGACCGAACGGGGCCAACATTAAACTAACCTTACAAAATTTAGTGCAGACCCACAGCACAACATTTAATCAAAATTCATCGAATGGTTTCGGAGACAAATCACATGAACGAGATCAGCCTGTCCAGTTATAAAATTTGTATAAACTTATTTGTTAGATAAAGAAATAATAAACGTTTAAAAACAGCTACTCCAGAAATATAGATTGTTACGTCTTCTTCAGCAGGATCAGAACCACTGTGCGGGAAAATACGAAAAAGCGACGGTTTGATTTAATTCTGTCTGCAAATATTTACCAGCAGATACCTTTACTGGAGGCAGAGTTAATAGCAGTCGCTTCCAAACGATCTGACAAATAGACGGCTTTCTGGACGTGTGATTACGGAGTTAGTTCCAGTAGCAGAGTGCGTGTCCTTTAAGTATCTGGTGCTGCTCCCGTAGCCACGAACTCCTTCGTCATGATTTGTATCGCGACTTTTAGTTCCTTATCCACTCCTACCATTCACAAATTCTGACGACAGTTTACACGTTAGAATTTAATCACTAGACCATAGACTATATTAAAATATTATTCAATATTCCATGATTCTTAGCACCTGATATTTTAAAAGCTGCCGCACTACTTTTACTATTGAGCATAGATGGACCACATTAACAGAATTCGAAAACTTTCCTGTAAACCGAAAACCTGTACCGTATTTTGATTTGTTTCTTAGTCAGTCATTTAGTTCGTTATCGTTGTGATTATTTAATTAGACCTACACAATAAACGGTTTAAATTTTGTCGGTGTTGGCCGTCATCCCTGAAGATGGAGACAGTATCTTTATCCGAAACGATAGTATCTGCCTGAGTCCACACGACGTCACAACCCATAACAACATCGATATATTCAACGCCGTTCGACGCTGTATAGTCTGAGCTATTGAAAAAGCATCGTTAAATAAACAATAAATAAATAAATACATTTATCGCCGTGAGAATTTCAAATCTCACGTGATTTAAAATTTATAACGCCCTAAATTGCGACTTTCATGCTAATCATTCTTTCTCAAATCGTATGACGTAAGTTATTTATAGCACTAATTATCTTTGGGTGTACTTCGGGCGATCTCTTGCGGCCATTTTATATCACGTATGTCTGTGGTCCTAATCAAAACTTTTCCTCTCCTATTTTATCCTCCTTGATTTGGTGGTCCAAATATCATTTGGTGAAATAAGTAGGCTTACACCCAATCATAAGAAGCTGCTATCTAACTTTCCTGTCTTGTTCGATACCATAAATATCGACCTGTTCATTTCCTTAAATTTGTAACTCACTTCATATTTTTCTAGAGTTGCAGGAGGTGCTTCTATTGGGGACCTGTGTATACACGTGTGTTACTGGTTCTCACAATAATGCAAGGTCTCTCATTGAACAAAGGTTTCACTCGATAATATTTTTAATTTATACCGCGATGTAGTATCTGGACGTTTTTCTCTTTCTTCGACGGACGCAGTTAATGCGCTGCTTTCGTGAACCACTCCACGTAATTAGCTTCTCAACAACAGAAATGGGAGTCTTACACGTCTTTGTTGAGAATTTATAAGGTCGTTGATCATAATGTTCAGGATATCCTGTGAAATGGTTCACGACCTGTACAGACTGTCCCATTATCGGAGAGGGGTAATGAGTACCCGCATCATTGCACCTGAAAACCGCAAACCCCCGGAAACACGTGCCCCATCCGGGCCGCATGTGATTCTATCAGCTTACGAAAAATGGCTTCCTCGAGCCCGAAAATTGTCAATATTCCTCTTAAACTTGTTCCGTGACATTGTCTCCTGTAACTAGTTAGCTAACAAACGAATTGCTTAAATATTTAACCAACTATTCGGTTCAGTGTTTTCTTGAAAAGCTGGTAGTTTCTCAGCTCGTTAAGAAATTTCCCGCCTTCATAGAACCCTGTGTCTTGCTATTGTACTACTTCCTGAACGAGTCCAGCTTACTTTACATTTTAAAATACAATTTTTCTCAGATCCATATCCTTCAATCTATGCGTTGGTCTCACAACTGGTTTCTTCCCTTCAGATTTCCCGACTACAATTTTGTATCCATTACTCATCTTCGTCATTAGCGCTACATATCCCGCCCATCTATTATCCTTCATAGTTTTCCTAATTTTCCTTGACCTTATAACCCTAATAGTAATTGGAAATAATGCAAATTATGAAGTTAATTCCAACTTTCGATTACCTCCTCTCTCTTCCCTAAAACGTGTTCATTCACAGACATCCGTAGACTCCGTTCTTCGCAAACGATGAGAAACCAAGTTTTAT
Organism: Zootermopsis nevadensis; assembly: GCF_977971745.1. NCBI lineage: Eukaryota > Metazoa > Arthropoda > Insecta > Blattodea > Termopsidae > Zootermopsis > Zootermopsis nevadensis. The sequence continues at coordinate 16,380,353 of NW_028259142.1, forward strand.
ACCAGTTTAAAAGAGGCAATCCTATGCCTTCATGTTTTAATCTTTAGTTGTTCAGATATAACACACACATCTCGAATTAAATTTCCTCTTAATTCTATCTTGAATATAATTCTTATTTGTTATTTCCGAAGTACTTGAACTGTGCCGAGTTTAATAACTTCTCTGTGTTACTGGAAACGTCATTTCCTTTGCCATGGTTACCTTGCGGTTTCCTAATGAATGTGTGGAGTTTTACTAAGAGCCTGTTAGTTTATGAGAGTTTCAATCCTGAGCAGGGCAGCTGTTTCTGAACACGAAAACGCAATTCTTGGCATGAGAATGTAATAATACGGATTTGTGGCTGACAAGTGTGATGACGGCGTTGTGGTTTTAACGCATCGTGAACAGATCAACGCATTTCCAAATCGCAAATATTTCTGGCCATCTCGAACCTTGAATTTTACATTAGTAACTACCTTTTCATATCCCGTGACAATTTTCAGCCCTACCATTGACGTCATTATTACGATAAAACTTACGTGTCAAACAATTTCTAAATGATCTCTGGAAGTGGAATCTTGTGTACCATTATTTTCCGCAAAACCACAGAATAGATTCAGCCGTGACACAGAGCCTATGCAAAAACATGTAGACGAATAAGCGTGATGATTTCTATATGAATTTGATTACAGGGCATGTCCGTACGGTACTAACCACTATAAAAAAACCATTATTGAATTTTGTGACGTTGTATCAGCTGACAAGTTTTACGAATAACAATATGAAATAAGCCTTAATATAACTACCTGTCACGTACTGGTTTAATAATTTAATGAATTTATCTCTTTTCTTATTTGCATGTTTGTGAGCGACAATGTTTTCCTGTGACAACTCCATGTTCAGAATTCAATGAAGGAATGTTTATACTGGATTTTAGTAACTGTGTTCTAAATCGAGCATAGAGAATGAATTATTGCAATCCATGAAATAATCAAATGATTGACAAATTTCTACATAAAATGGCGTTATGTGTCTCGTAACTGCCATGTTTCTTGTCTTCTTAACAATGTATGGTACATTTTGTAATTTAACGTTGAAAGATACAGTTCACAGTCGCCTATCGACACATGAGAGCAATGGTGTCTGCTGGTATACATAATTTACAACATTAATGAAGCAGAGAACAGTAGAAAATATAGCTTACAACATTATGGTGAAGCCCATTGCTCACGTGGAAATAATACATTGATTCCAAAAAGTAATACTTAATGTTTAGTTTTCTCGTTTAAGTAAGCTATGTGCCATGAACATTACAAATTTTTGCTTTACGCTTGTGATACGTACAGCGTGGAAGTGTATAAGAGGCTTAGCCGTACAAATCTACTCATTAAAAATTTGAGATGGAAAGGAGTAATCACCTCGTTGTTAAAGTTGGGCTTGGAGATGAAGAAGACACTAGTGAAGTGTTACGTATGGAGTGTCGCGCTGTATGGAGCAGAGACTTGGACACTCAGGAAGAAGGAACAAAAATACCTGGAGTTTTGAAATGTGGTGTTGGAGAAGAATAGAGAAGATCAGGTGGACAGATCGAGTGACCAACGAAGAAGTATTGAGGAGAGTCAACGAGCAAAGAAGCATTCTGCAGGCGATTACACGAAGGAAAGCTAACTGGCTGGGACATATTATGAGAAGGAATGGATTAATGAGTGATACCACCGAAGGCCAGGTTGAAGGAAAGAGAGGACTAGGAAGAAGATTGATACAGCTAACCGACGATCTTAAACAAGGAAAGAAGATGACGTTCCGGGAATTAAAACGAGAAGCCGAGAATAGGGAAAACTGGAGATCTCTTTTTGGGCAGAGCAATGGACCTGTCGTAAGACAGAACACTCAATAATAATAATAATAGTATCGGACGGCAGCGCCTGGACACCAGCGCCTACTGACTTCGTCTGGTTTGTGATTTTGAACAGTACAAAGTAAGCTCGTACAATAGAGAATAAAGATGCTTTTCCTGCATTCCATTTTCTTTCATCTGATCGCACTAATAATTAATATCTTGTGAACTGGAGACGTTGTGAATTTCTGTGCAATTCATTTCTCATGCTTCTGTTAAGACCTTAATTTAAGAAAACTCTTCTCATGCCGTAGTTCTGAAGAGTGCAGTAGATCGGGAACTGTGGCTTCAGAAACCGGGGGGGGGGGGGGGTTCTTGTGGTTACGTGGGACTCCCGTTCCATCATTCCCTGAGAACTGGCATGTCCCATAAAAAAATAATAATCTAGTTCCTGCTGATTGTAATAACGCAGGTTTATCAGGAACTCACGGGTTGTTTGAACCTATTATACCGAACTAAAATTAATGAAAGTTAAAATAGCGTACTTGATCGTTGTAATAGGCCTATATTATTATGTGTTTATTGCACAAGATGCATGAGTTGAACACATCATGCTTTTAAGTGTTCCCCTCTGTCCATTGTTTCCTCTCTGAAGCTACTTAATGGATTTTGATGAAATTTAATATTAGGAATATGCACTACAATTTGATGGTCGATTATATTTTTAATTGTATTTGTTGAATGTAAACCGCACTTTACAGGAAGCTGAGATTGAACTTTACAAAGATTTGTCAAGATTTAAGGTTCTCATGGCGGGGAGTATGAATATTACTGAAGTATTGGTTGTTACGCCGTGTACTATTGTTGAAGTTTACCGACGTTTCAGGGATTCTTGCTGCCTCCATCATCAGAGCGAATCGCCCTGGCATTGGTAAAGTTCTGTCGGACTACACGGGGCAACATCTCAGGAGACAGCCACCTTCTAAAAAAGCTTTTCCATGATGTGATGTTTCTTACAGGAAAATATCACACAAATCAAAATATGCAGCTTATTTTATCTTTATTTTAAACATGTTTGGATGTTGTGAAATGAAAACCACTTTCTAAGTTTGTATAGTGTAATACCTTTCGTGTGATTAGCTTTGCATTACTATGCTTTGTATTTGGAATAAATGAACACAAAGGTCAATGAAACAGTGAATTAAGGAGTGTCTCCGATGGACTGGGCTTTTCACATTTACGACTATTAATGCCTTCAAGTTCTAAGAATACGTTTCTTGACACAATCGTGACACACTTCTTGCATGATGGTGGTTTCCTCAGGATATGTATATAAAAGTCTCGAAATAAATGAACACAAAAACATTTGCAACCATAAAAATTTCCAATTTAATTTTCCTACGGACGTTCCACTCTTTCTTACGCTTTTTACTGTGCCTGTCTTTGCTGCAATGTTTTTTCGGAATTTTCTTTTTAATTACTTCCTTTGCCTTTAGCCATATTACTTCCTCCGTTTATGATAGCTGTTGTAATTGTTCTCTAATAAGTTCAAACTTCTTTCTTTCTTTGCTGTATAATATTATTTTTTATTAGCTATCTACCTATTTAGTTATCATGTCTGCGTCTGTGGGCTGGCATGAAGCAATAAACTCGCTTATTTTCTCCACAAATTTGCCAAAAATAATCCTTAATTATTATTACTAGAGGGAGCCCGGTCACTGTAAAAAGATGTTTGGGCTGAACAAACTAAAATCAGAGTTGAGACACTATAGAAAAGAGACCACTGATAATATTAAAAGGTTTCTTGAAGAAATAGTGACAGAGGATATTGACTGGATTCAACAGCCTCAGTCTTTGATAACCAAATTAACGTCGCAGGGGGAGTCCTTCCTTAAAAGCTGATAGTTGTCCAGCTGGTCAAATTTTCTGCGTTCAAGTAGTTAAAATATCTGTTGCTGTGTTCAAAAAGTGCTCGCCATTTGGACATATCCAAAACATGCTTAATGCCCGACACATTTTTCTAAGACGCGGCTTAATGTTACACCTTCCATCTACGTTTGTATCTTCCTCATGGACTTTTCCCCCGTTTAAATCTAGTGTCGCGGTCTGTAATGCATAGAACTTTACCCGTTAACTTTCTGTATGCCTTCATGATTATTGATTAGTTATAGGGACAATTTGCGTGGTGTTGAGAAATTAATTTTTAGTTGTTTCTGTATATGACGTAAATAAACGTAAAAATTAAATGGGTTGTATGCAAAGGAAGATTTAGTCTGTTAGAAGTTTGACAACAGAGGTTCTTGCTGCCTCCACCAATCGCCCTGATGATGGAAGCATCAAGTACCTTTGAAACACTGGTAATCGTCTAAGAGACTACACGTTACTATAACGCGGGAGATAGCTCTCTTCACACTCACCGCCGTGTGAATGTCAGATCATATCCGTGTTATAAGTCAAGTTGTTTGTGCATTCTCCACATAAATGACTCTGCAGATATTATCGAATTGATGCTGTCTGCATGTATAGCAGAACAAATTATTAACAGACTCATTTTTTTCCCCCAGAAATTAGGAACGATTTGTATTCAGTACCGTATAAATAAAGATTAGGTTACGGTGGCAGCTGCTAGCATGAGGATATTGTGACGCTCCACGACCTGTGCCTAACGCTTGAATGACAACACGCGTAACATTTTTATTATTCGCAGTTGGTATTCCGTAGCTGAAGTCACAGTACTTCGGCCTTACTAGCTGACCCACGACGAGCCCTATCACTATGTAAGATAGAGCAATGTCATTACAAGTGACACGACATGGATCCATTAACCACGTTTGTGTTGCGTACGAGATATCTCGCTAACAAGCACTGGTCCACCAGGTCAGGATTTACGTGTTATTTATGTACAAAGCGATTCAATAATCCCCTTTGAACCAGATTAGAAAAGTGTAGTTTCTAAGACACTGATATTTCCAATGTGTTCTTCATGTCATATCACGAGGTCATCAGTAATCATTATCGAGCAACAGTGTTTTACAACAATGACCCATGGTCTTGCTGGTTGCTTACCTTCTAGGAAAAACACGACAGACAAGGGCCCAATAAGGCGCTCATCACTCGCGATAGAGAGTTAAGAACAAGTAACAATTTTTGAAATTGGGAAGTCGTATAGAAGTCCCTGTTCACACGTATTAGATGACGCATGTGACGTGACTTCTAACATTTATTAATGCGGATACACAGGGATTTTTAATCGCCCTGTCAACTGCTGAAGGCAGCCGCTTAACTGTGTTTCTCCAACAAAAGAAGATACAAGTTCTCACGACGACGAGTGTAAAGCTGTCTGTCTCTAGGGACTTATCACCGTGTAGTCTGGTAGATACTAACCTACGTTTCAGAGGGGCCTACTGCCTCCATCATCAGGGCGATAAATTACCACCCTGATGATGACATTCTTCTTTTCGAAATTAAATGAGATTATAACAGCTGAATTGATTGACATCCGTGCCACATTCCTGCAGTAATTACAAAATCTTAAAGCCAGTCAAATTGAATCATTCAATAACACTGTTTCAGCTGTTTATTTATATAGGTCTTTCTTATGATAGCGTTGCACGGAAGTCTGGCCTTTTAAATTCTACCTGAACCAACTAGGTCGTGAGGCAGCAGGTCCAGTAAGATAACTAGTACATCGCAAATAATTTATTAATCCACAGTTTAATAGTCGAGATTCAGAATGAGATGTGGAGACCTACAGGTAGCTACAATGCAATCTTGGAGGTCCCAGGTCGCATGTTACCATTTCAGTTTATGGTCACGAGAGTCAAATGTGAACATATTATGGGCGTGGTGACCACAGCTAATTTCATCTCCATTTAAATGTATTCATCACACAGGGCAACGGTGGCGGGGGACGGGGAGTGTATCGTAAACACAGTCTGCTGAAAGCTAACACCTGGTTCGTACTCTAATATACAGTTACTTTACACGTAATTTAATCTTATGTTTACGTATTTGTATATCTATTCCGAGTTTTCTTTGCAAATGAGGAATAGGTGGTGTTAAGTACTGTTATAGAAATAGAATCCTAAATTATAATTAAGAGAACACACACTGTGAGCTTGTTTGTATTATTCCTCTTTATGCCAGTACATTAAATGACTAAAATTTTTTTGGATATTTTCCATCGTCTAGTAAAATAAAAATATAAAACGACGTTTCGGAGATGGGACTCTATCTCCGTCTTCAGGTATCTACTCCAGAGTATCACACAAGGTTTTTTATTGTTATTATAATTATTATTACATTTATTAGTGCTTGCCTGTCGTAAGGTCTTTTTGTTGGCAGGGAACTGAACTGGATTATTACCATAATCACCACTAATGGATTTTCTCCTTTTTAATTTTTAAAATATGATTATGATGAAGTTGTTCATTTGTTATCCTTTTTTTTATTTTTTGTGATTGACCGCACGGCTTTGGGTCAGTGCATACATAACAAGAAATTGACTTAGTCTTATTATGTTCCATATATGGCCACAAGATGTGCAAAAAGCCTTATAGGAAATATCAATAAATTTGCATATCTACAACACTTATGAATAAAAGGTATTAAATTAGCGTCTTTATTGTGGGCCTAGTTAGGTACTACAACATCTGCGGGGTATGGGGATCTTGTCTCTCACTTATTTTGAACATAAGCACGCCTGTAGATATTCATTTTATGTTTGTCCACGATGTTGCTATGGAGTGTCTTTGGGTAATACCAGCAGAACATACAGGATTAATATGAGTATTATTTATTTGCAGGCTACATTTACTTTCTTTGTTCTGTTACAAATTGTTGTTCTTACTATTGTTTTCGTTGCGATGGTAAAAGGCTTGCTCTCTTTGAACTGGACCCCTAAGTGGCCCATTGTCCGTGGAGCAGAGATTGAATGATATTAGCAGGGGAATTCCAAAAGACTCGGGAGAAACCTGTCATGGTGCCACATTGCCGAACACAAAACCGACATTGACCTGTCTGGGTGCGATCCCAGGCCTTCGAAGTGAGAAGTCACTAACCGCCTAAGCTGTATGCTATATATTTTATTTGTTATACTTTCATTGTTACGTCATTTTATTATTATATTATCATTACTGTTATTCCATTCCTACATCAGCTGTTTATCAAATTAAAAACACTAACAAATGTCCTTTTAATTACCGTCATATTATGCAAATGGTGTACACAGAGCCAGACGTATCATTAGTGTTGTTCAGCTCCCACGAGCCCTGAACGCCCAACAGGAAGGGCTCTTAAGAGACAGTATGTGTGTACGGAACAACGTAATTTAGTGCTGTGCAAACTTGCGTCGATTTGTGACGATCTGTCATATTAATCGATTAAATTGTATCCGACTCCCTTGCGACCGGCCTCTGTCCCAGTGTCATCAATGATTAATCAATGTATCACGTGTGCTGGGACCTGTCGTGATGATCGTGATGCACGCGCACGTGCGCACACACACGCACTATGAGGTGATGAAACGTGTCCAGTGGCGGATTTACAACAACAGAGAGTATTCAGTTACCGCAAGAAATGGGTTCCTAAGACGGGCTTACGATTTCTAAACGCGTTTGTATAAATATACATCAACTGCGCAAAGTTGAGAATGTATGGAACTTTACCTCAACTTCCTGTACATCTCCGTGGCGTGGTTTTCATCAAACACAGTAAGTAAAGTTTGTCCCACTGTACGCCTTGTAGGCGTTTGGGGTGATTGGAGGTATAGCTCCTCTCTTCCTTGACCTCGGCACTAGATGGGGGTGAGTGGTCAGCATCACGCCCCGGCCGGCTTTACCCCCGGGAAAGGACCCCGGTACCCATTGGACAGGAGGCTGGGTGGGCCCCAGAGCCGGTCTGGACGCAGAGGCTAGAGGAAAAATCCTCTGCCCCCGTCGGGGATCGAACCCCGATCGTCCAGCCCGTAGCTAGTCACTATACTGACTAAGCTATCCCGGCTCTCATTAAACACAGGGATGATGATATTAATGTCAACACTCAACACTAAGATCACTCTATCACAGGCGGTCTCTAGTGGCCATCTGACCTCAGAGGCCAAGGTTCGAATCCAATTTGTGTTGGACAAAGTGTCGGCTCCTCATCATTTCATCGATGATTTATACTCGTCGCCTGATCAGGATCTGGTACAACTGGTTCGATTAACAACACAACACGAAACTGAGCAGTCTCGTCACACTACCGTCATTACAGTTGTAGTATAATGTAAGAGTTCAGACAGCTTTGTTTTCTAATCGCTTTCTTATGAGGAAGTTTGATTTAGAGAAAATCGTCTCACTTTTGCAAATAAAAACCACACCGTCTCCGTTACCTTTGAAGATTCCAGTTATAAATAAGGTATGGAGTCCACTGACCGACACTTCTTGGGGTTCAATGACAGGCGAGAAATTTCTTTACGCACTAGAACGCCTGCTCTCTTTTATGGAATAAAGTTGCTTCGTGGTGTTTACTAAATTATTTGTCCCCGTATTGAGTTTGTGAAATCTTGTATCAGATGTACGTTTATATTTATGTAAGTAAACGAGAAATCTGGCTATTGTTAACCGAAGTGCTCAGAACTGCGTTGTTCAATTATAAAAGTCAGCTACCAATATTCTGTGTGGTTAAGGATACAATCAGTAAATCTAATATTTTTCAGTTTCGTCCTTAGCGGTACCACATAGTCTACTGGACTGGTTCATATTTTGCAGCTACAAATCTATTCTTGCAGTTCTACTTACTCTTCATTAATCGTATAGAGATATGAGTCCATTGCATTTTCTTGCAAATGAAACGCGGGTATAGTCGGCGCAATAGTTTTTGGTCGGTGGAATTTTTAAAGGGAAGGCTAGGAGCGAGTCACTTGTGCTATAGTATAATGCTGACTGCAGCGAGGAGCTTATCGGACTGAACGCCCAAACAAAAGAAATACGCTGACCGTGCCACCTCAGGTACACGGACTAGGCCCGTCCGCCAGCTTCTTCACCGGCCAAAAACTACTGCGCCGACTATACAAGCGAGTAGACCGTTACACACTGCCTCCGCATTATGAGTTTGTTTGATTAACTTCGTGTACATAACGCAGAATATGAGTCGGGATAGCTCAGTCAGTATAGTGAGTAGCTACGGATTTCGATCTCCGACGGGGGCAGAGGATTTTTCCTCTAGCCTCTGCGTCCAGACCGGCTCTGGGGCCCACCCAGCCTCCTCTACAATGGGTACCGGGGTCCTTTCCCGGAGGTAAAGCCGGCCGGGGCGTGATGCTGAACACTCACCCCCATCTAGTGCCGAGGTCAAGGAAGAGAGGAGCTATACCTCCACTCACCCCAAGCGCTTGTATGGCACGTAGTGGGACAAACTTTACTTTTTCACATAACGCAGAATAACAGCTTACCCGAAAAGAGTAAGTTATGATTTTCAAGGAGGCGATGTAGTCAGCTGGGTTTCCGATTGTAAACGCCGCCACCGAATGCTTCGGCACACAGTCTCCGTACTGCCGTAAATTCAGCTGTACAATCCGTCACGACACTTCGGACGCAGTGTCAGCATGCAGAGTGAGATTAAGTTGGGACTGTGAAAATAAAATGATAATGCAGGGAAAAAAAATGGTGGACCATGTCGAGTTGAGTTGGTGAATCCATTGTATCGTGACACAGAACCCTCTATTTAGTACTAAGAGTACCACTCCTTGACCTATGACCTCATTTGAAAAGCTGATAGTCGCTCAGATGATCAAAAGAAATTCGTCGCTTCTAGGGAAATCTGGGCTTTATTACTATGTCTACAAAGTCCGCCATTGGACCCTATCATGAGCTAGATCTATCCATCTCACATATACACATTCTATTTCTTGTAAGATTTGAGATTTTCACATCGGTGAGTATCAAGATTTCTGTCCTCTGGGTTGTTGCGATAATTCGCCCTGATGACGGAGGCAGTATGACCTCAGAAACGTTGATAAACATCTACCAAAATACATAGCTCAACAACCCAGGAGACAGAAATCTTGATTCTATTTCTTGATTGTCGTTTAAATATTATCCTGCTGTCTATGTCTCTGTCTCCCAAATTGACTTCCCTCGAGGTTCTCGTTCAGAATATTTTATGAATTGAAGTACGACCAGACCTCTTGTTCTAGAAACTCAAATATTTGTCCGATCTACAATTCTGGTTTCTTGCATAATATGAAGCTAAATTTAATTGAATGGTGAAATTAATATTTTTTTTACAGAGATTTCGGTATTATCGTTAGGTCTGTTTGCTTTCTGAATACCAATTGGTATTTTTTTTCTTTTATACTTGAACAGGAAGGTGTTTTGATTTATCGGCACTGAGCTTCATTTTTACGGCCGAACTGGAGCTTTCTACGTAACACGTTGGCAGCGAAGAGTCGGTCAACAAATCCGCCGAACCCCGAGACAAGAGTCAATAAGAAGCCAGCCAACCGCACAATTTTGTTACGGTCAAGATAGCTTAAACAATATTAATCAGTGAATGTCTCAGGAATGTAGGATCTGAGGTTTTCTCGGCGATGTGGGTTAATACAGTAGTCTTGTGTCCAGGGAACATTTTATCCTTCTCTCAGGAATGCTTGTAATCACGTTGAAGGCGGAGCGAATACGGGTATTTCTGAAAAGTTTGGCTTGTCATAATGGAATATACAAGGGGTAGGGGTGTTCGGTTTGCGCTCGTCTCTCACACGCAGATCGATATTTGTGGGAACTATACCCCCACTCCCACACAGCACTGGAATTTGTCGCATCGTGACACAAGTCGTGTTAATTCCGACTTGGGGGAATCATGATCTGGATCAAGTCCTAAACTGCGATGGGACGGTGTGTGTGTGTGGGGGGGGGGGGGAGTGTGCGAACCATCATTTGCGGCAGTAATTTATCATGGTATTAATTATACACACGCATACACCTCGGATAGCTAACGATGTCGACCATCAGCAGTCCACTTAATCGATGGTCACTTGGTAGTGTTCGTCCTAATCACCCTCCAGGCACATTGGCTAGATGTCACCAGTGTAGCTTTTTGTTGCTAATGGAAGACCTCATTTTCTGTGCAGTACGAGGAACAGGTACTTTGATTCCAATCTTTGTAATAGTAAACAATGTGGGTTAATTCCAACGGTGTTATTTGCTTTGATGACAGACGTGAGTAGAACTGGGACGATCTGGCCTTACTGAAGACACACATCAATATGTTGATAGTTTCTCAGTTTAATTTTATATTTGTATTTGTGGTTTGATTTTCAATTTGTTCAGCAATTTAACAGACTTAAATTATAGACTGTATCTGTGTTCCACAAACATGGGCTTCCAACAAAACCACAACTACACTCACAAAAACAACAAATCTCATGTCTTATGACATTTTAGGTACACGCTGCAACTAATGTGTCTAAAACTGTGTTAACTGAATGATCAGCTGATTTCCAGCTTTTCTGTAATTCCGTGCTAAGAAAAACCCGCATCTGGGTTCTCAGGCGGTTAAGTACACGCCCTGACACCATATTTATTTCTGATACTTCTTGATATTACTTCTCCGCATTTAGCTATGAGGTGCGATCGGAAAGTTTCAAGACTGCGCGTATAAAAACGCCGTACACTTATCTCAGGTATTAAATTCATCCATCACCCTCGAAGTAGTTCCCCTGGTAGTGTACACAAGGATCCCAGCGCCGCTGCCAAGCCTGGAAGCATCCCTGGAAATCTTTCTTTGTCAGCCTGTCAAGCACCATCTGCGATTCTGCCTGAATCTCTTCTATCGTCTCAAATCTCCTTCCCTTTAGCTGAATTTTCATCTTTGGGAAGAGGAAGAAGTCACACGGAGCTAAGGAGGGTGCGGGATGACGGCCATGGTGTTTGAGGCCAAAAACTGCCGAACTTTGAGGGCGGTGTGCGTTACTCTCTTTCCTTTGGCTTTCCGAACAAAATTTTGTACACTTCTCGATGTGTGTCATATGTGCTGTCATCTTACGTCCTTAATTTAATAATGTTAATAATATTCGGGTAAGAGTAAATATTACTAAGTTCCTCATTATGTATTTTTTCCAACCCACTATTATTTTCTCCTTTAGGTTATATTATAATGTTTAGAGCTTCCACAGCCTCACATTTTATTAATCTCAGATTTATTTTCATGTCACACTCTGTTCTTACTCCAGTTTGTCGTCGCGTGGCATTTGAGATATACTCGGCGTTGAAGATGTTGATCTTACTTCTCCAAGTTGCTGCGCCGTGTAGATACCGACACTTCGGAGAAACATACTTCCTTCGTCTTTAGTCCTGAAACTTTGGTATTTATCTACAAGCCTACTCAGCGTTGTAACCCAGAATATCAACATCAACGCTGATTCGGTTTCCTTTCCTGAGAATGACAATCAGTAAAAGGACATAGGTACGCTACTGTAAGTCTGGGCATAGCCTTTAGCTGCGAGCACATATACAGCGTAAGAACGCAGTTGTAAATGCTGTGCACACAAGGTAATGTATTTTCTTGTATCGATGCCCCTCTAGTCTTGTGTATTCTAATCTTGACACGAAGATTGTGAATGAAACATTTCCCAGTACAACAACGAAATGGTGTCGTGAAAGCAAATGTTAACGGGGGACACTGGTTGCTAATGTTCTGATCGATGACCAAGATAGACGCACAAATGTTCATTAGCCTACCTTTAATCATACGGGACCCGTACTAGTGTCTCAGGAGCCGGGTGTCTTTACTGGCTGTATGTATCACAGCACAACCATATCACGTACATAAATCTTAATACTCAACATGATCTAGGAGGGACGCCAACTCGTAATTCCATATTTTCTCATTTTAAAGAATATCAAAAGAAAATATTTTCTATACTTCGGAAATCTACACTCTAGCTGCATATAATCTATCCGTCCCCATATTCAGTTGGGCTAACATAGAACATTACGTGGCCGGTTTTAGTGAAATTATATATAAATATCTTGTTAGCTAGGACCTCAGAAACGTTGGTAAACATCAACCAGAAGACAGACATGATCGCTATATTGTTTCTTATTTTATAACTCATTGCAGTACGAAATTCTAAAGTGAAATAAAAAGCTGGAATTCTGAGATAAAAGTTTCTCCTTCCACATGCTTTGCACCAGATTTTACAGGATTAAATTCGGGTAAATTCGGAGACAGTTTTAACATGTGCATTGTATTCGGGTGGTTGCACAGCATACTTGGAACCTACTGAATTCAGGAAAGTACTCTAAAAATGTCTGTGGAGGCATTATATTTAGTGGGACATGCCGTACTTGTTATAGGATGTGCTTGATTCGTATAGTGGATGCACTGCGTGGAGAGTGTCTGAGCACGTTTGATTGATCACCGTAGTTCAGTAATAGACAAATTTGCGAATCAGGTATGAGGACCTCTTATGTGACGAAGGGTGGAATTGCTTTTATGATGCCCCATTAATTAGTTTATTAATCTGTTATGTCGTGAATGTTTGTCATGGCTTAACGAGTCATGTAGAACATAAGATAGCCATTACAGAAATGACATTATTCGAATACAACGCCTGTCACGTTGAAATCCACTGTTGTTATATACACTTATATAGACCTATATTTTGCTATTCGTTTAAAAGAAACTGCTGACCTATACAGGAACATACGATATGTGCCCTGTAAAGCTGAAATACATTTCAATAAAACTGAAAATCATCCAAGTGAATAAGCTTAGAAATAGATTAATAATTATTTACAATTTTAGCTTGTAATTCTCACATATTTTACTGTATTGATATTTTCAATACTCAAAGGCCTTGAAGTTAATTTATTGTAGATTTATCATTTCTGGTCTCACCTGCATTACTGTGTTTATTGTACGTATTGTTGCAAACGTAATCACATTACAGATATGAGTACCCCGAGATACCATATTTTGTCCTCTATTTCGCTGAAGAACATTTCAGATGAAACTTGTTGATATTAATAGGATCTAAGTTTTATTTGGTGTGCATTTTCTTTACGAAGTACCGATATCGAGAAAACAATAAAAGTTTGATTTCAGCTTCTTTTAAAGTCTGCACAGAACCAATAGTAATTAAAATTAAAATCTTCTTACAACGTTTATTGTACAGCTGCAACAAATAAAATGTAATCGAAATCCTCCGAGTAATTTCAGAAATGAAACATAGAACTTAACTCTTACCTCCCATAGAAACATTCATTTATGCAAATTTTATTAAAGAAAGCGTAAATAAAGATCCAAAGTATGCTATTAAACGTAGGCTATCGCTTATTAAACGTGAATTTCATTCAGTATATCTGTACCTCAGTAACGAAGGTAAATTTTATCAGCTTGTAAAGGACTGTGCTTCATGGTCTTAGGGTATTCGTACGTTCAGCTGACTGCACCGGAATCCTTTTTAAATACTTATGTTCTTTTCTTCCTGGATATGTAAACTACTTTTTGTCCCTTTTCAGGATAGTGGTAAATATGTATACCACGTTATTTAACATTTTCAATACTACATACGTTTCCGATTTGATTCTCAGAATAAAAAAAAACAAAGTTCCTAAAGGTAAATTCCATTTATAATTGTGATGTGGTATATTTGTTCTGTCCTACTTCTTTAGTTAAGAAAACGGTTGATAATATTATTTATGAATTCTATCCTTCGAAGGTTAAAATAATTCTAGGAGTATGTAGGTTTATTAAGTTAAAATATTATCCTTAACATTCATTAAGATGCTCTTTGTTACAACAATGTTAATACCAAAGCCCACCACTGGACAAAATTCCTCCTAGGACCACAAGTGGCTGTATTCCAAAAGAAGGCTCATGTCTGAGCGACATACAGAATTTATCTGTTAGTTCACGTGTATAAATCACGAATGTATGCACTGCCATAAAATTCATTGCTTTGCGTTCGCGTTGCATGAACCAAGCCGTAATGACCTGTGCTAATGGAATGCAGACACCAAATCAGCTGACGCGGTCAGTAATTTCTCTGCATTCCATCCATATTTCTCGTGTTTCCTTATAATCACGTATGTTCTATCTTACACTATATTTTGATCTTCCCAAAATTAAATCTCGCACATTATTTTGGTTTTCAAGACTAGGCTAAATATGATTTGTAACTGTTGGAAACTAAAATAATATAAAATATTTTGTCTAAAACATGTCCCTGACAACTTTCAACTTTTCATGATTTAATTTAACGTAATACATGCGATTTCTGTCATTGTGTCTATGTTCCTTGTTTCTGTTCAACGCTGTGGTGTCTAACAAGCAGTCACTGGAGATTTTATGTCAGGCCTGTTAAGGGAATTTAATACGTTTAAATGGCTACCAGCTGTGGAACACACACGCTAGGGTCATGGACAGGGGTTGCAATCCCTGTAAACGTAACTTAAGGTAGAAATGAGATAGTATAGCTGCTACATACAACAAACTTATAAACAAAACATCTGCCTAAACGACAATAACATTTTTCTTAATAACCCCATTTTTAATGCACTCCAGTACCTTGACCCCAACCCTGACAAACCACCTTTCACCCACTTACACCGCAGTCAATAACGAACCTCGTTCCGAGATGGTAACACTTCTGGATCTCTTCTCTGAACACATCTGAACCGATTGCTATTTCATATATGGTATGTTTATTTGCTATTATTTATTATTTTAGTTCATTTTGTTTTCTATATTCAATCATATTTCATTAATATTTTCGAATCTTTTACTTCACAGACTGGTATAAACATCAATAACACCACCTCAACAATAATGTTATATTAATAATATCTAGACACAACTTCCATAAAATATACTGAGAAAGATGATAAAATTGTAAAAACTATAAATAATTGTAATTTGAGTTTAAAAGTTTATAATTTACACCTGATGACGGTTTGATAAACCGAAACATGTTGTGAATGTTCCGATGTAAATCGAATGCTCGATATGGAACATAAGATGATATTTTAATCATTTTAATTATCTTATCTTACTATTTTATTGTGATTTGACGGTAAACAAATATAATAATTATTTTAAGGTAGAAAACCTAAAAAAACAATGTAATGTTTTACATGGCAAAACTCGTTGTCATATGTCATTGATATTAAATTAGTCTGAATATTATACTGGTATTGCCCTATTTCCATTTCCTCATGGACCACAACCAAACAATCAGGTCAAATAAAACACGTAGAACATATCCCTTATTCATGTACTGCTTATCATTTACCGTTACCACGTTACTTCCTCGGAGAAATGGCGAAAGATTTCCTGAGAATCAGGGAAGCGAAGGTAAATTTACTAGACTTACAGCAGAAAATATTCATAAATTAAAGAACCTATGAACAGTAAAAAAGTAAAGTTTGTCCCACTATACGCCATGTAGGCGTTTGGGGTGAGTGGAGGTATAGCTCCTCTCTTCCTTGACCTCGGCACTAGATGGGGGTGAGTGGTCAGCATCACGCCCCGGCCGGCTTTACCCCCGGGAAAGGACCCCGGTACCCATTGTAGAGGAGGCTGGGTGGGCCCCAGAGCCGGTCTGGACGCAGACGCTAGAGGAAAAATCCTCTGCCTCCGTCGGGGATTGAACCCCGGTCGTCCAGCCCGTAGCTAGTCACTATACTGACTGAGCTGACGAAAATTATTAATGTAGTCCTAAACAAATAAAGATATGGGACGTCGTGTTCATAAGATAAGCAATGAGTAAGCACACAACATTATAAACGGAAATCCTGAAGGAAAGAAATTACTTTGGGCACACAGATAAACATATAGGATATTATTAAAAAGAAACTCAATAAATATGTCGAGGGCGTGTGGATTTAATTCATGATATATAGAATAGGGCCTAGTTACGGTCTTCTATAAGGAGGAAAGTAAACATTCATATTTTTAAGTGCACTTAGTTACAGTCTTTGCCATGAGAGGCTGGGTCAAGATTGATATCCCAGACTAAGGAATTTTGGAGACAATTCAGTGTTCAGTGAAGCTAAGACCGTTCGCCTGAAGGCACTGTCTTCGGGCCCGGCTACTTCCGAGCTAAGGAATCAGTGTATTCATGAATGTTAAATGCGACACTGAATATAACAATGGTACGCGTGTGTCGCTAGGTTACAGTAAATCCGTTGTGCTGTGTCGGTATTGTTCGCGCAGGAGGAGCATTGCATTTTAGAAAAAGCTGCTGTTCGCAGACATGTCACTGAGCCCAGTTATTATAATACATGCCGAGTGTATGCAAACGAAGGCAAATATGCGAAATTTCGACGAGAAAAACAGATAAAGGGTAATTCAAGTTCACAAAACACGCCTGTAGTACGATAGAAGTAAAGGGAAACAGTGGTATTAAAAGAATATATGAACGATTCATAAAAAATGTCTTCTTTTATATAACAAAAACGACATGGTCTGACGCATCAGCAGGTCAGTATTTTTAAAATTTCAAATTGGAAACGGAACAGTTTAAAGTAATTAATGTTAATGGTGATGAAGAAAAAGTTAGTGGTTATAGCCATAACAGTCGCGCATTTTTGGCGCACTCATTTTAAATAATGTTTGGTTGGAAATAAATTACGAAAGATAGGCATCTTCGTACTCCCCGCCGTGAGAACCACAAACCCTACTTAAAATAAGCCTTTTCATGCTGATTTCTATTTAATGAAAGCTTCTTCTGTTAATAGACCTTAGATTTTGATGCTGACGTACACTTTATGTTCTTGGAGAGCAAATTGTTAGCTTTATCCGTTGAGAGATGGCTGGATATGTTTCTATCATCAAAGGCGTCCAGACAGACACGCGTTCTTGCAAGAGAAATAACTAGTGCGTAATATGGGAAGGTGTTCCATCTCTTGAGGTTAAAAATACTGATTCGGAATACGTTATAACAATGTGCTTAATCGTACAATTTAAGCAGTGTGTACAGCAGTAACAAAAGTTTGTCCGCGTTTTAAGTACAAAAAATTTGTTTAGGCCTTTCAGTCTATTAGCAAGAATATTTGCAAACGGAATATCCATTTACTCCACATTATTCCATGGCAGAAGAACATGTCTACAAGTGTTTGTTGGAGGGAAGAACTTTGAGTGATTAAAATATGAAAGAATATAATCTGAGGTAATTTAACTTTAAGAACATAGAATGTACTTAGTTGGAATTTCAGTTTCTCACATCGGTGAGGAAAAGGATGGCTGTCTTCTGGAAAGTCTCCTCGTGTGGTATGGCAGACATTTACCGAAGTATCAGAGGTCCTTGCTGCCTCCATCATCGGGGCGAATCATAACATTCCAAAATACAACCATCTTTAGAGTATTTGTGGTTTCAGCTTAAAAATCGCTAATTAAAAATATGTAGTTCTCGTGAAACGCCAAAAATATTCAATAAATCAAATAACATAACATTAATGGTATCACTGGTAACGCGTACCAACTTCTGTCTTGTCGTGTGTGCGTGTGTCAAGGACTAAGAAACGTTTGGTCCGAGCTGATATTGCTGGCCATGAGATATCCCAAGTTCAGTAAACGCAAACAGCTTCATTAACATATATATACCAAGTAGGACGGGCCTATTATACGAAACATTTATCATTACTTTACTCAGACACATAGAGTGTAATAATTATAAATACCCATTATGTCTTTAAGATATTAAGTAGAACAGTGTTATAAATACACTTTTTAACCAAGTTCTTAAGACGTTTGTTTACTATATTTCTTATTTGCGATTCATTTGACTATTCTGTCAATAAATAAATCACAAACAAATAAATATTCTAAACAAATATTATTTAGTAAATATGCATCATTAAGAGAAGCCATTGCTAGTGAAGAACTATTGCCATGGAAATACACGTCATATTATATACAATTGTGTTATTAATATTCAATGCTGCACTAAAATATAATCGCAGTTGTCATGTAAATAACCGGCATGAACCTATTATATAGGATTGTCTCATAAGTAATCATTATTGTAGCTAATGTTAAGTAGAATTATTTTCTAAATTTCCATTATTACAACTGACTGTAAGTGACACGTTTTAGTAGATTATTTCTCTCCTCCAAATACTGCAGCCAGGCTTTGATTATTCTTATAAATATTCATTCGGAATGAACAATTCAGTAACTTTTATGTAACGTTGTTTCCAGTATCGACAGTAGGATCGAACATGGGACGGTAGAGTGATGACACTCGCTGCACTCCAGAATGCTGATAATTCAGTGAAAGTAAGTAATTAGAGAGTTTAAGAAGAAATATGAACCGAATGATTAAGGAATATAAACACCAAGAAACAGAGCATCAGTGAAATTTTCGTGTTTGAATAATGTAAATGTTTAACATAAATGTAAATATTAATGTTATGAAGGTAATGTCTCTATATTCAATTCATACAATTTAAAGTTACAGTTCTCAGTTTTTTAATATGCGTACTCTTTCTGAACTCGAAATGAATAAGAACTTCGGTAATGCGATGATAAGAAATGATGAGGACTTTAAATTATGTTGAAAACAGAAACCCTACTCTTAATTTAAAACAACAAATTACAGTAATAATTAATATTCACAGTGCGGTTATGACTGAGGAATTTAACACGTGTAAATATCACGCACCTACCAAAATGTGATTTTTATAGCAAGTTTATTTTAATGTAGCCTACAGTCAAGTATTGCAAATATCAGTTACGTATTACAAGTGTATATATAACTTTTTTCACACATTATAGTTTACTACAGTCTACATTTAGAAGATGGCTATTTTCCGAAATGTTGCGCTCTGTAATATGGTAGAAACTGACCGCCGTTTAAGAGGTGCTTACCGCCTTCATCATCAGGATGCAATATTCCAGAAGGTAGCTATAGTCATGTTTGTCGCCGTGAGAACATGAAATCTCACCACAGTTTCAATTAGTTTATACAAACGAGAATTTGTATGACTAGCCCACACACACACACGTCTCAAATTGCCGTCAAAAAGAAACCCTTCAATTACCTTAGTCAATCAATAAAAAACTCAATCGTGTCTTGAGTTCGCCTAATACCAGATTTACGCGGTCCGTGGCTTTTTTATAACTATCTATAATAGTGCTGTTTTCTTACTATATAATATTAATTCTTTAACTAGAATTCCACTGTGTACATCCGCTGTCGTATATTTATTAATTCTACAACTTTAGCACAATTGTTCTCCTGAAAGTTACCTCTTTGTAAATAATAAGCTACTTTCTACCCAAACGTTGGTAGCCCAACCTCCTCGTTCAGACTGTGGCAGTAACTTACCTCTTCAGCCTGGTGAAGATATTCCCCATGTCCTTCTCCGACATTGTCTTCTTGTGCACAGTTCATCAGAAGCGGGGTCACGTGGTGTTCCCAGGAGTCCTCTCCCATCTCCATGGTAACACTTTATTTTTGTAACGTCAACACTCGTCGGTTTAGTTCTTTTCCAGTTTCAAAACAAATCCGTTTTAATTCACTTACTATAATTTAATGGCTCGTTACCAAATTCCAGACATGAGACTTTTACCCCCACAATATTTGGCGGGGGTGAAGGGTGGATGCGATAAAATGAGACAAAAATCAGAACTTGTTGCACCACGAAGATATTCACTCGATAACTAGAACAATGGTGAGGTGGGATGTGATTGTTAGCTGTTCAGCTGACGCCGTATCGACTGTTGGTGGACGATGAACAAGGTTTTCACAGCGGTGTGCGGCGGCGGCGGTGGTGATGGAGGGAGAGAGAGAGAGGGAGAGAGATAGAGAGAGAGAACGCTTGTAACAGCACGACGCAACTTCCGCCACGACCGAGCCGTGTTTGGTGGTTCACTCGCTGAACTGACGCCCTGCCTCGATGTGGTGTCGAACTATAAGCCGTTGGAAATAACTATGAAATAGACATAACAGGTAGCCATGGAGTGCTGCTCTCCTATTGGTTGGCCGCTGGGAAGCTCACCCTAACAGATTTCAATTTCTAAATGCACTTAGTGCGACAGTCTAGAAGTCATTTGCAGTGCAGTCGTCATGAATGTAGGCGAAGGCGACAGCTATTTCGGTGGGCCATGGGCCGTGGTCTTCAGTTATGTGGTACTCAGTTCAGTGGAAAACAAGCCAAGGCCATAGCTCATGTACCACCGAAGAAGCTGCTCAGTGAGAATGTTGTGTGTGACGGGTCTTCTGGATCCTCTCCATAACGTAAAGAATTATTCTGATAAGCACGTGCAATACGAAGCGAAGCCAGAACCCAGAAGACCACAGTCCTGACCCTTAAATCCGACTGTCGAACACTTGAAAAACGTTGCGTCTACCTACGGGGTATCCTCGAGCAGTGTGGTCCAATGAAGGAATGTAAATCCATGAAACGTCACTCCATACGACAGAAACAAGGAAAAGAACAATATTGGTATATATATGAATTAAATTTTTTCTTCTAAAAATTTTAATTAAATCTACATACCTATTTATTCGCCTCATGTGAGTTATTTCTGAACATAAGAGAATTATTTAATTTTTGTTAACATCACCTTAAGCCTTGACTTGATCTTTTCTTTGGAATATATAGTCCTAAGCGCGTGGACTATATTTAACTTCATGTGCATAACACGTCGATTTGTAACAAAACTTACACGTAGTGGGTTTGTCTGAAAAAACCCGCAAAGTTTTCCTCCCAAATATCATAATTTAATTGATGTGTGTGCGTTATGTATCGAGTTGCATCGAGATCGCTGTTAAAACATGTGACGAAATTAATTTTTAATAGACAGCATTGAGACCTCCCCCTTCCTGTCTCCCGTTTACAGGGTGCCGTGTGCAGGTACGTGGACGGAATGTCGCATTTGTAATTAACTGTCTAGTGGCAGTGGAGCGGAGACGAAGAAGTTTGAGTGAGTCGGTGCAGGAAGTACTCCAGCGCCGTGGCAGTACGTAGGTCGCCTTCTATCCCCGTCTGCTGCATCACGCTAACTTAACCAGACGAAATTAAACCTTACTGCTACCTAGCCACTGCTGGTTGGTGACCACTGGCGTCGGAGGAAATGTTAATGGCAGTGGTCGGGGAAATGAATCATGAAGGTGGGTGGGGTTTGGTGTCATCCTGCTCTTGTAAGAGACTTGCCAGTAATCGAATAACCATGTTCTTCACTTTAAAACGAAATAGAATGTTTTAAACCTTCACTTCCCTTGCCAAATTAAAGGGTTGTGGTGGACAAGACAGAAGGCGGTAACGTGGCCGAAGGACTGCGGTTCACGCAGGTGTCGAGGAAATACTTTTACGGCAGCGATTGATTTCAAACTTTGGTACAGTTGGATGGATAAGTTATGTGACGAGTCGAGCCAGTTGCATATGTTGGACCGACGATAGTCCGTATCGTGGAAATAAAGCTCCATGTATTCTTTCCCTCGGCACAAAACATATTGCATCTGGTTGAATGTATAATGCAGAAATAATGTCGCCTGAAATATATACGACTCTCAGTTTTTAGTCTGTCCGTCTATCACGGTAAATACCAAACTGTTAAGCGTACTGCAACAGTTTATGCATCTGGGACACGGCTCTGATACGCATGTTATGCAAGTTAAAATAACTATGCCATGTGAGTGAGTAAACCACAAAGAAGAAACGCAATTGAGTTGTTTTCGTGACGCTGTAGAAAAACTTTCAAGTCCGTGTAAGTATTTTCTTCACCGAAAGGGTAAAGTGCATTTGATAATTGGAGTTTGAAAGCTGGGAGATATAATTATTTCCCTTCACCTGTTAAATTTCTTGCATATATTGCATTTAAACCTGGCAGAGAATAAAAATGCATGGAATGACATAGCAACGGGACGGTAATGTTTGCGGACGATATCAATGGAAAATGTGTCATAGTGTAGACGTACGGAGCGAGAAGTTAGTCGCTCATTTGTATCTCGTACGATACTGAATTATATCGATAGTAAATCTTCACTGCATTGAAGTCTTTTATTTTTGTACTTACTCCACTGTATTCCATCTTGATTAATGTTCAACAATCTCATAGATGTGGGTTCATGATCTCTTTCATCACGTCCCCGTCTGCTTTTACCCACGACCTTATTCTTCCTCAAAAAACGTTACTTTATTTTTCCCAAAGAACGTACACTATGGTGCATAGTTCTTCTCCCGAAGCTTAGTCCCTCAGCTAGTCAAAAATTCCTTGCCATTTATGAAACAGAAAAGTTCATTACCGTATTTACAATATCCCGCCGTGGTCCTTATTCTAGATCGGATGAATTCAGTCCACACACTACTTCTTCAGAAATAATTTTGATATTATTTTTCCATCTATGCCTATGTCTTCCAAGTGATCTGTTTCCTTGATGTTTTCCTAGTCGACGTTTCTGTAGTTTCTTATCTTCTTCATGTTTGCTATGAGACTTGTACATCTCATCTTCCTGGATGCTATTATCCTTATAATACGTGGTGGGTACAATTTTATGAATTGTTAAAAAATAGAGTGTTAATTACTCAGTTGCAGCGTTACAGGTGTTAAAAGACCTTCAGAAAATGTATTTTTATATGTGACCGAACGTCGTCTCATTTCGTCTCCACATTGTAATCTAACAGCATAATGAGGTGACTGTACACCAACTAGCAATTGCAAAGAAGTGGGGCTTGCGGGGGGGGTGGGTGGGGGGGTTGTTACGTAGATTACAGGAACTGTCTGTTGTATTAGCCACTTGACGTCTTTTGCAATTCCGGTGTGGAGACTTCACTCTCCATTATGATGGCGAAGTGACTTGGGTAAGAAAACATGAAAAAACCCTTTGAGTGTAACGTAATGGATTTTATGACCTACACTGAATGTCAGACAAGCTGTCAGTCTAACTTACACATCTGTACTAAGAAGCGTGTGGGAAAGACGAGAGTTTTTGAAATTCTGTTACTGCTATAATTCTTAGAACTTCTGTAGAATTCATGGCCCGAAACAGAATAATGGGTTCATTATTTTATGAACTACTTTGCCTTAGATTTTATAACATGTCTAAAATTTAAAAAAAAAGCAAATACTGCTATAAGAATTGACTTTGTTGATCCTATGGAGCGATACGTGGCTCATATCGGGAAATTATTTAGCGTTTGGAGTTGGAACTGCAGTTTCAGCTGGGATCCGGAAAGTGACAGTTTCGTTTAACTTTATCACTAAACACACTGTAGAAGGAAACAAAATTATTTACAACATAGCACACTCTCACTTTGTCTGTCGTGTAATACACAATTAAAATTCATGTGCAAAATTTTGCATACTTAGAACAACAGCAATATCATTTACCTTAATAGCTAACTACTTCATCAATTAACTGGCGTAAGTTTTTAGTTACTCTGCTGTTATGAAACACGATGGTTCATTACCATGTTCACAAGAGTTCATCCCTTGAGTCAAGAAACAATTGAATTTTATCCACAGTCACACTAGTAATTTTAACACTACTCACATCAACGTTGTCATCTCTAAAGAGAGAACTCTCCTTAAACGGTTTTGACAAAAATTGCGTACATGCCCCGTTTATTTCGCCCTTCTTGATATGGCCACCCGGATCTACTACTAGTAGAACGCAAGATTTGAAGTTTTCTCGGCCGTGCGTTCGAAGATGGCTCTGTTCTGGGTTGTAGCGCCGTGTAGTCTGGTAGAAGTTAATCGATGTTTTCTTCCTCCATCATCAGGGCGATAAGCCCTGATGATGGAGGCAGGAAGGACCTCGGAAACATTGGTAAAGTTCTTTCAAAATACATGGCGCTACAACCCAGAGCAGAGCCATCTTAGTACTAGGTTCTTGTTTGAGGTATATTATTTATGTTCTCATCTTGACAAAAAATGCTTAATCAATAATTTGGTGTTATTAGTAACTAAACTATTTCAATGGAACATATTCCTTCTTCGAAAGTACTTCAGCTAGTCAAATAATTAAGCTTAGTTGTATTAATATATTGTAATGTATCACCCTATGAGTAAGAACACAAAACCTTTTTTTGTAGACAAGTGTCGTTTCCTTTATTGTTTAAATAACTGCGCAAATAACTTTTTCCTAATCACGCGAGTATAATGAAGCCATCTCAGGGACGCCGGGGTCTTTTTATCCTCAAATGTGAAATTGATCACTCAACAGCTTCAACTATTGTCGACGTGCAGAATACGTGGAACTCCACCTTCATATCACACGCCTGCAAGGTGTATTCTTTCTTTATAGGGATTTAATTCGCACTTAAATGTTGGACTTGAGTATTTCTTGAAGATGTTTATCAAGAATGCTAATTACTCGTAGTGGATTTACTTGTATACTTAGCTTGGAAAGTTGTCCAGACAGGAAACTTCTAACTGGAAACTGATAACACTTCTCCAGGAAAGGAAGCTCGGAGATACTGTTTATTGTCGTTCATATATTGTGAAATAAATATTTACAAATACAGAATAAAACTGGCAGATTTTGTGTTTGGAAGAGAAGCACCGATAATGAAATCTTTGCACGATCATTATCTATGGGTCGTTTTTATACACTTGCAACTTTCATAAGAGGCACATACATAATTTACGCAGTGTACATGACATAAATATAGGGGTCATTAGCCCTTTGTAGCCCAATGGTAAGTCTATGTACTACCTGTTTGAATTAATATTTATTATTTTACCAAAAGTGTGTACTTATGGATGTGGTATACTTCTCATTGTAAGCAGTGATTTTTCCAGTCGATTTTTGTAGTGGTGGTAGTCTGTGTTTCTTTTGAGGTAAGAATTTAAATGGCCTTCGACTGTAAAGGTTCATTATTATTAAACGACACTATTTCGACTGCATGTGTTATGTAACTGAGAATGGTAGAATGGTTTGTTAATTGTTATTGGAAAATGACGAAGAGGGAGGTGGCCTTTAAGTAAAGTAAAGTAAAGTTTGTCCCACTATACGCCATGTAGGCGTTTGGGGTGAGAGGAGGTATAGCTCCTCTCTTCCTTGACCCCGGCACTAGATGGAGGTGAGTGGTCAGCATCACGCCCCGGCCGGCTTTACCCCCGGGAAAGGACCCCGGTACCCATTGTAGAGGAGGCTGGGTGGGCCCCAGAGCCGGTCTGGACGCAGAGGCTAGAGGAAAAATCCTCTGCCCCCGTCGGGGATCGAACCCCGGTCGTCCAGCCCGTAGCTAGTCACTATACTGACTGAGCTATCCCGGCTCATAGGGAGGTGGCCTTTAGCCATTTTAATTTACGTACCGTCCAGTATTAGCTGGAGCAACTGAGTAGCATCATACCACAAGCATCTTGCAGTAAACGAACATCGAACCCAAAGAAGTGTTCAGAATTACAAAGAAGGGGTTTGAGCTTTATAGTTTGGTCCACCTTCACACCGTTTGTTTTATGCGGGGCAACAGAACCATTTTCACAATGTGAATTAGTTCTTGCTATTTGTCGGAGGGAGTTGATTGTAAATATTGGCGTTCGGAAACATGCAGGGTCGGACCGGATGACGAAGTGTTTAGGTTAACTGCGAGAGTCACGGCAATAAACAGCATCCGATAATTAAATGCAGATCGTGCGGTCATAACCCCGACGCAA
Source organism: Zootermopsis nevadensis (assembly GCF_977971745.1). Classification (NCBI taxonomy): domain Eukaryota; kingdom Metazoa; phylum Arthropoda; class Insecta; order Blattodea; family Termopsidae; genus Zootermopsis; species Zootermopsis nevadensis. The sequence goes on from NW_028259142.1 coordinate 16,406,760, forward strand.
TATTGCGGCCGATGTAATGCTCCATGTGTAACGTGCTCCTACATTGGGATCTTTTACACATTTGGTTGTTAGTCGGTTCTTTGCTTCCATATTTATCCTTTCGAAATGTGTACGTGTACTAAGTTAAACAGCAGTACGTCGTTGAAGTGTATCGTATTCGTAACATTTAGTCGCTAATGTAGTTGCAGCCAGTAGCGGTCACTATCTTTAGAGCAAGCCCTTGTAGCTATCTCTGGTTTATTTACCAACGTTTTTAATTGTCTGTAGTTTATAGCACACCCATCGAGTTTCGTCATGATTCAAGAATAATGATCAGGAAGGCACGTAGAACGAATCACAGATTAATTTCATGTACTGCCCTGGAATTTTCCTGCAGGGACTGAGATAAACATGAACTACCTGAGTCAAAACAGCCGGTATCCCAATTTTCTTTGCGTTTTTGTGTCTTTTCATCTTTCCCCAGTTTATTTTGTCTTTCTAGTTCCTTTCTATCTTCCTCCATCTATCTCTCTTCCTTCTTTTTGTCTTAATTTTTTTTCCCATGCTTTTGTTAATCCCTTGGTATTTCCTTCCTCCCTCCCTCTCTTCCTTCCTTCCTTCCTTCCTCCCTTCCTCACTCCCTTCTTTCCTTGTCATTTTCCCTGTGTTCTTTTTCTGTCCTTATTCTGTTGTTTTGTTCAATTATTTTTCAATTTTGCCCTTTTTATTTATTATTCAACTTACTTTTATCTTCATCCTTTCAATTCTCCCTTGGCCCTGATATAGTAGACAGAACTTTTCTCCGAGACGGCAGGATCGACCCTAAAGAGGAGACGAAAAAGTTCTCACATCGTCAGGATCGATCCTGAAGAAGGAAGACGACTTTCATGGAGGAGACGGAAATTTAGTTCGAAACGCCAGGCTTTTCTTTGAAAATGGAGAGAGAATTTTCTACGAAGCAACTGTTGCTCCTGAAGACAGAGGAAGGAAGTTTCTCCGAAACGTCTGCAGCTTTTATCATTCCGACAATGATCAGATAGGATTTATGTTAAAAGAATTAATAAAAAATTATGGATTTATCTGAGCTGTGATTCACCGGGGGGAAAAAAAACCTTGAGGAAATCGTAATCCATTGCATAACCTTAAAATAAATTTGGGGCATCCTGCTACTGTCGCTGACAAGCTGAATGCCCCGTCTGCACACGCAACTTCATATAATTACAGGCATTATGTTACGCAAGCACAACCAAGCAAAGCCATGTTAGACGATATGAGTTCTCTTTGTGTATAATAAATCTCATCATTTCTCACAGCGCGAAATGCGTCGGGCACCACGGAGAAACTTTTTAACCGACCTGGTACGAAACCAGTGAACCATTCATAAATGTCGGTAATTATATGTTGCACTTACGCTGGGGAAAAATCAAGAAAGAAAATATCATGTAAAAGCACCGCAGTAAATTGTTTCCTGCCCCAGTCAATTAAGAAAGAGTGTGAAGCTTCTAGGCTTATAATGCAATATTATTCTTTATAGTCGTACTGAGAGATCTCCAGCACACACACTATTTTTATTATTATGACTTTATTTTTAATCCTTAATTATCTTTTTACGGTGGTTCGTGTGTCTATTTTTTTAATCATCAGTCTTCGACCGTATCTTCACTAACTGGAGGTTAACTGTATGGAATAATGAATTAAAGTAAAATTATAGGTTGAGTAAACGTAGTTTTCCGGTGGTTTATTTACTGAACATTACCAAGTTTAAACGCTTTCTGAGATGCAACTAGTCGCTTAATCAAAAGTAGCGTGATATTCTATACGCCATTATCATTATTTTATGGCTTCTTTTGGTGTTGCGTTTATTCAATACTATAGCACACATGCGTTTATATGCGAGAATCGGTCTGAGGCACAAAGGCCATGTGGTCATATATGGTACGACTAACTGTTCTAAATAACCTCTAACAAGGAACCGTAAAATTTTCGCTTTCCAGGCGGTTTCATTATGGCATCTTCAGGTTGTAGTGTAGTATTCTGAAAAAAAAATAGACGTTTTGAAACAACCTGTTGCCTTTACCTTCTATATAAAACATATTACCTAATAGCGTGTGATAATAGATAACACTCTATCATTCGAATATAGACAAATAGGCGTATGCTATTTCCTTTTTATTTGTGATGGAAGACTATTTCAACTATCGAGAAATAACAAATCTAAAACTTCTTGACGATGGTGAAGAGTCAATTGAATAAAAATTTACTTGGATATTATCCATCGTCTAGTAATAAAACGTAAACAACGTAAAACGACGTTTCGGAGATGGGGCTCTATCTCCGTCTTCAGGTTCCTACTCAGTTGGGCCCACTAGATAGAGCTAATCCCTATCTCCGAAACGTCGTTTTACGTTTTTTTACGTTTTATTACTAGACGATGGATAATATCCAAGTAAATGTTTATTCAATTATCGAGAAATAAGTATAATATAAGACAGAGTTTTGTATCTACGTATCTATCGTATATGTGTGTATAACGTATAAACTGTGAATTCAAGATTATAGAACTAGACTGTTTTGTATATAATTATTTCAATTTGTCACTAGGATAAGGATCATCCTCGGATTGAATTTCAAAAATACAGAAAAGTTTGATATGAAGTGTAGTTACTAATGTATTCAAGTCGTGGACAACCAATAAGGGGTTGTTTAATTACATAGGTTATGGCAATTTTTGGTTTATTTATACCATAAATATGTTATCTATATGTGAAATAGAGGTTAAGTTCGACAGATGCTAGACGAAATTAAATTACCCGACTACTTTGAATGTGGGCCCAATACGAAATTGTACAGAGTGCCACGTTTTCTACGCACTATGGAACCCTGGGCTTAATCCCGAGTGTCTTCGAGCGAGGTACGTGGTGGACGAAATGCGAATGGAGCAGGATTTCCCACATTTATTTGGTTTTCTCCTGATAATCATAATTCAATCGTTGCTCCATCTTCATTCATCACAACCCCATGAACAAGCAACACACACTATACCCTCAGTTCTAAGACAGGGGGTTTCCTCTATGACCCGGCATTTGGCTGGTCTCAGAATAAACGTAGTTAGTCTTGTTGAGTAATTTCGCAGAAAAAAAGATACACAACTTTCCGATTTAAGCGTCGGTTTTTTGTATAGTTCGTGTGAGTGGCCGGCATATTTGTCAGTCGCACTGTTGAAGGATGTGTAGGCATCCGAACAGTGACATCGTGGGAGTAGAAAGGTAGGAAAAACTAATGTTGTTGTACACGGAGTCTGCTGCAATCAACATTTCCTCATCGGCATTATATTAGAAGTAGAATGATGTTAACCAGATAAAACAGAACGCCGATAAGGCCATGTTCTCCGCACCGTCAATCCATGTGAAATATTCCTCCCTCCCTCATACATTAGCCTTCCGGTTCAGTTCTTAACCGCACGTACGTAGACAAAATTTGCCGAGTCTGTTTGGCCTTTTGTAATAACTACGCTCTAAATTAACATTCGTGATGTGATTTGGAACTTACGGCCCCTACTTAAAATATAGGTTAGTTGACATTCAGAGGAGTGAAAGATCCCTTTTTCTCTAAAAAATTTGTAAACATTTACATAGTGTTGGTTTTCAGGGATGTCGCTTTGTAGTATTTTGGCTGAAGGCTATATTACTTGTTGAAGAAACAGACTGCCTTAATCATTAGCCCTGAAGACAGAGAAATATTTTCCATCGAAACATTGGTTTACATCCTACACTGAGAAACGCCGGTTCCTTAAATGTTAGCTGTTTGTACTTTCCTTCATCTGCCCTTCTTTATTTCGTTCTTCCGTCCTGATTTTCTTTCATTCCCTTCTTTATCTTACTCCCGTTTTCAACTCTTGTGCTGTTTCCTTCTATGTTGTTCGTCCCAGACTTGTTCTAGAATCAAGCTGTTGTTCAGGAAAGTGCACAGTTATATTTACACACTAGATGGAGTCCCACTGCTATCTCAATGTTCTAATAATGTTTTATGTTCTTTTAAATAGCGTCAGTTAGAGTTAAGGGGGTTGTAAAAAGAACCGTTCATTGTTTTTGCCTGCCCATAACACGTAGACAAGCACTGACCAGGAAACTCTGAAAAATTTAAGTGCTATAATTCCGCTGAATACGATCTTTTCAGTGCTGCAACTAGCATCTTAATAATTTTATAACGTAGCATTGTCTTGTCCAAAAACATCTGTCGCTTCAAATTTGGTGTACCTTTCTGTAGTGTATTAGGCAACTCACATATTTTCCACGTATCCTTGTGTTTGTACGTCGTTTTGTACTAAATGTTTTATACTGACCTCTTGAAGTTAAAATAAAATTTCCTCTGTTCTAATATTTCTATAGTATCTCTTAATTTTCATCACTGTAAAGTAATAAACATTTAGCTTTAAAAAAATACAGGAATGATATAGTTTCAGTGACACAGGATAAGTACGAAATGGGCGGAAAATATAGTACTCATAGAAATATTGATGTAGGGTTTGATTGAAAAATGTAAGGGGAAGAAGTAACGCGATAAATAATGGAGTATATGGGAGAAGAATATTGAAACAGTCTTACAAAATATGACGCAAATTTGTGGACTGGCTGGCTTCTCTTTACTCTGGATATAATCCACATTGTAACGACTAATTAGCTTCCACAAAAGGAGAGAATATATTGACCAACTGAGGAACTATCAGTTGCTGCAGACTCTGTACCATGGAATTAATTAAAAGGAGTAGTTATATTGGTACTTGTTTAAATTAAGGTGGTTCATCAGTTCATTACTAAGGTTACAGTAGTTTTGAACTGGATAGGATCTACAGTAAATCCTAATACGGGAGATGTAAGATGTGTAAGCGGAAAATCGAGGCAGTCGTGGGAGTACACAAAGAACAACAAGTTTTAAGCCGCATGATTTGAAAGAATGGGCTGGGGCTCCAGTTTCCGGCAGAAACAGAGCATTGTCTTGACGATGTTAAGTGTTTCAGTTTCCTGCTCCTTCCGTGGATCTACATAATTGTAATGATGTTCGGTATCCAACCCCTTGACTTGCGTCCCTTTCCCCACTCTCATATGCCATATCTCCTTATGGACTGCATTGATATTCGTGTCTATTTCGTTCCAATGCTCCAGTGATATCCTTGACGAAGCAGGGAATTTTATTCAAAGGCAAACGCCATCTTTTGAATTGGAATTTCCGTGGTGATATAATTTCCTGAAGAGACTTGACGTTTTGCATCGCCAAAACGGCATATGAACAAGCTCATATATGGTAGAATTATCTATCTGTGCGTCACGTTGACTTTACCGTAACATTTTTGTCAGGGTATACGATATAAAACTATTTCACTTAAATAATCGATCCAGAAGAGGATTAAATACAGGAAGGGCAGAATAAAGGTGAAATACATGTAGAAATAGGGGAATAAAGAAAGATTAAATGTAGGACGGAAGAACGAAGAAAGAAATAAGTGTGGGATGATGGGACAAGAAAGTGGAAAGTCTCCCGTTGCCTGAGGAGGCAGCAGGCCACGAGCAGGGAAACTGTGTCTACAGCCAGCCGACTTTAGCCCCCCCGCAGGCTGGCTCACTATGGAGACTTGGCAGACAGGGTCGGCGAATTAAACGAAGATGAAGTCCACTTCGTTGGCCTTCAACTGCAACCTCGTCCTGTCTCAGAGAGCGGATTTCTTCTTAAGATGATATAGTTGCGTCATATTGTGAAATTTAATTAATTATTCGGTTTTTGTCCGTCTATTCACAATTCATATTTAAATTTACAATTAAGATAATTAAAATATCATTTTATGTTCCTCATCGAACAATCGATTTACAATTGGAACATCTTTTTACAACATGTTTCGGTTTCTATATAAGCCATCTTCAGGTGTAAAAGTTAAAATTATAAACTTAAAACTTAATTACAATTTTTGATATGCAACTTTTTGGAGATGTTCACTTCCAGATTCATTTTATATTGGAGTGAATGTTTTGGAGTAAATGTTTTTTGATGTTATTTTCCAATATATTATTTTGTTACTATATTCTTTCATATTCTTTCATATTCATTAATATTTCTTTAAATCATTTGTATTACAGGCCGATGTAGAACATCAAAAAACATTCACTCCAAAACATTCACTCCAAAACATTCACTCCAATATAAAATGAATCTGGATTTCTTCTGTCACTGGTGTCACAAGAAAATCTGTTTCTTTCATCCTTCCTGATCTTACTGATTAGCGGTTTCGTTTTTGGGCAAAACATTTTAATGCTGGCAGCAAACTTTACACTTTAAAAATAAGGCATTTCCTATTTGTTCGTCTCTTATTTTAATTTAAATAAGAATTAAATTAGAACCGTCTATTTAACCACACATCAATCCGCCCGCCTATTATACTTTCGTCTGTCCGTTGTTTTATTCAGTCATCCAAATATTCATATTTTTTGTGTAAGCAAAATTAATAACTAATTTTGCAGACAATTCTTTTCTCTCGGCTCTACATCTAGCTACATACCAATCCATAAATCCTTACATTCATTCATCCATGACCGATCTCTCAGTTCTCTCGTCCACCCATTCATTTGTCTACGCATTCACTCGGTGTATCTGTAGGTGAACTGCAGTACAGAGCTTCTCCGCGTGTTTACTCATACTCATTCAGTTCATAATACCGGCGATATGACAGCTTAGGATTGCCTCTGCAGGGACTATAGCAGCCTATTATCATATGAATAGCACTACCGAGCTACCCCGTACCACGGGGCAGGCACCACAGTTCTGGTACAATTTAGCTGCTGTTTCATTACAATGAGTTGTGTTTTACTAAAACAATTACACTATTTTAGCAGAATAAACGTTTCCATGTCAGCCTCTAAATGATGAAGATAACATTTCTCGTAGATATCTCTTTCCTTTGTTGTTCTTCGTTATGTACGGCTGATAATTAATTGTGATATTCATAGTTGTTATGTTTTCTGATGAATACAAATTCTGTTCCAGTACATCGTGTTTGCAAGTTTTAATTAACTAAACAATACATTTCATTGTTTGAATTACTATTTATCTTGTTAAAGAGAATGCAGCTAACCAACCACTTAACTCGACGATACAGAATCTTCAGGAGTAGGCCATGAAATTCCTATATGAAACCCAAAGATTCGTTACATTGTTCTCAAAATTCCACCGTTGAACTGTATCCTGAATCAGTAGAATCTATCCACATCTTCACACAATAGTCCTCTAAGATCCATTTTAGCATTATCCTCTCATCTTCTTCTAAGTTTCCTGGAAGATATTTTTTATGCATTTTTAGATATTTCTGTGTGCTACTTGTTCCGTTTTTATCATTCTTTCTGATTTAATGAACGTTACTGACGGCGTTACAACCCAGAAGAGATATAAGAGTTAAAAATCTGAAAAAAATATCTTAAAATGTCAGCACAGTTCAGCGAGTTCGGGTGTGTTTTAACCAATAATTTTAATAGTATATATTTGTGACATCGGGAGAATAAGAAAATAATTAAATTTGTTTATATGTGTGATTTATTTTATTTTTATTACTTATTTATTTTTTGTAAAAATTTTATTTATGCGGTTTCCACTTTTCTGAAACTGCATTATTCTCACTAAAAATTGGTTTTTGCGAATATTTTTATACAAACCTGAACATAACAGTACCGATCCAGATGGCTGTCTTCTGGGTTATTGCGCCATGTAGTCTGGAAAAAGTTTCAGAGGTCTTTGCTGCCTCCATCAGCAGGGCAATCCAGAAGACAGCCATCTTCAACTCACCGCCGTGGAAACCTCAAATTCCACAATACCGATTCAGCCATCGAAATCGGTCGTGTACGAATTTTGTGTGTCAACTGTTCTCAAGTCCCAGCTGTAGTTTCCAAGATGGCGGTGCCAAGTGAGTTATCAGTGCAAGCAATTCGGGATTTTATGTTGGAAAATGGTGGTAAAGTGACAAACCATGATTTAGTGAAACATTTCAAACGCTTTCTTACTAATCCTGAAACAAGAGGTATTTATTCCTTTCATTATGGGTTTGAACATTATGAGTTGAAGGGTGATTGAAACAAGTGTCTGGCACTCCCAGCTATAAATGTATAATTTAATAACATTTTCCGTTATTTTATTTCAGTGATAATATTTCCACTTGCTCGTTGATAGAATAATTGTGGTTTAGTTTCGGTGCTCTACATTAACATAACATAATCTCATAGCAACTGACGGTAAATAGTAAGGCTTTCGATCTGTTAATTTTTACTAGAAATTTCGAATGTCTTTACAGTAAGGTGGCTATTTGCGTTGGTAACCTTAAACTGCAGATTTAGCCATGGTGGAAGCATGTACGATAGAATAGTTTTAGGATATTTTTATTGTAAAGCTGTGTATTAGTCAAGATAGTCATGTTGAATTAATTTTTAGTTGAACTGATTGTGAAATGATGGCTTACCCACCAGAGGTCTTAATGAGTCACTAATTGTGTACAAATAACAAGGCCAGATTATGAAACCACTATTTTTAATACAATTAGCCCATGGAATATCTAAGTTTATCTCAGGACTTGTATATAACCTTGTCTTGAGAGAATTTCTTACAGAAATTTTTGTATTATTTTATTTGTTCTGTACTTAACATGTGCACATGAGGAATAGTGGCAAAATAATTTCTTATTATCTTGAATGATCAGGTATATTTGAGTTTATGTTACTATAACATTATTTAAATTTACTTACATCTTTAATAATTTTTATAATCTTTCCAGATGAGGCTCGCAATCAGTTTAAGGAATTTGTAAATATGGTGGCTACAATTCGAAATGAAGGGGTAAATATATACATGCAGCATATTGAAATATGTAGTTTACATTTTATACTTGAGATGTTTATTTTAAAACACGTAAGCTAATATTAAATAATAAGGAAGATGTTACAAAATTGTTTCAATTTTCAGGGCGAGAAGTATTTGATACTAAAGAAAAAGTATCGTAATCCAATGGGAGCGCAAAGTCCAGGAATAAGTGTCGCATCACCGGTGTTACTCAGTCCATCGTCAGATTCTTTGTCCTCGCCTGCTGGCATGGTCCCTTCTGGTAACCTCTTTGCTTCAGAAGAATCTTTGAATGCCATGTCCCCTTCTCGCCACCCACCCCCCTATCGGTCCCCTCCTCCACCTGGTGGTTCACCCATGGAATCTCTAGAATTTGGAATACAATCACCAACTATGAGAAAAGAACATGAGTCGGAAAGAGAAAAGGAGCCTTCTGTCATTATGAGGTCTGCAAGCAGAGATGATATGCTTAGCAGGAGTACTGAAGTCACAGAGGAGACTGTGATTCACACTCCACCACCTGTACCACCTCGCCGTAAAAGCAGCGACAGGCTGAAGCTGGAAAATAAGGAAAATGTTTCTGATGCCACACTGAAGAGACCAAAAATGATAGGAGCTGAGGTGTCCAACAAAATGGTGAGTCAATAATTTTTAGTCTTCAAAAATACTGTTAGTGCTAAAATAAAAACTGAGAGTTAACACTACGGTACAGGGCCTTTCTAAGAACTTAATATTTATTCAGCTTGTCAAGAAATTCCTGACTTTTTTTATGAAAACAAAAGTTTTCTCTTTATGGTTGTAGAAGCTTTTTTTACTCTCTCCAGTCGGGTCTACATCATCATATCCCATGTAACAAAGATCCATTTCAATGAAGATTTCTGTCTTCTGGGTTGTTGCGCTCTGTAGTCTGGTCGATGTTAACCAACGTTTCAGAAGTCATACTGCCTCCGTCATCAGGGCGATGAAGATTTCTGTCTTCTGGGTTGTTGCGCTGTGTAGTCTGGTCGATGTTAACCAACGTTTCAGAAGTCATACTGCCTCCGTCATCAGGGCGATGAAGATTTCTGTCTTCTGGGTTGTTGCGCTGTGTAGTCTGGTCGATGTTAACCAACGTTTCAGAAGTCATACTGCCTCCGTCATCAGGGCGATGAAGATTTCTGTCTTCTGGGTTGTTGCGCTGTGTAGTCTGGTCGATGTTTACCAACGTTTCAGAAGTCATACTGCCTCCGTCATCAGGGCAATGAAGATTTCTGTCTTCTGGGTTGTTGTGCTGTGTAGTCTGGTCGATGTTTACCAACGTTTCAGAGGTCATACTGCCTCTGTCATCAGGGCGATGAGTATGAAGATTTCTGTCTTCTGGGTTGTTGCGCTGTGTAGTCTGGTCGATCTTTACCAACGTTTCAGAGGTCATACTGCCCCCGTCATTAGGGCGATGAGTATGAATATTTCTGTCTTCTGGGTTGTTGCGCTGTGTAGTCTGGTCGATCTTTACCAACGTTTCAGAGGTCATACTGCCTCTGTCATCAGGGCGATGACTATGAAGATTTCTGTCTTCTGGGTTGTTGCACTGTGTAGTCTGGTCGATGTTTACCAACGTTTCAGAGGTCATACTGCCCCCGTCATTAGGGCGATGAGTATGAATATTTCTGTCTTCTGGGTTGTTGCGCTGTGTAGTCTGGTCGATGTTTACCAACGTTTCAGAGGTCATACTGCCTCCGTCATCAGAGTATGAAGATTTCTGTCTTCTGGGTTGTTGCGCTGTGTAGTCTGGCCGATGTTAACCAACGTTTCAGAGGTCATGCTGCCTCCATCATCAGGGCGATGAGTATGAAGATTTCTGTCTTCTGGGTTGTTGCGCTGTGTAGTCTGGTCGATGTTAACCAACGTTTTAGAGGTCATACTGCCTCCATCATCAGGGCGATGAATATGAATACACAGCGCAACAACCCAGAAGGCAAAAATCTTCACACTCACCGCTGTGAAAACCTCAAATCTTACATCCATTTCAATGTTATTCTCGTATTTATACTTAGATGTTCTAAATGTCTTCTTTCCTCAAGATTTTTAAACTAAAATGTACGTCTTCCTCATTGTTCCTGTTTGTGCTGCATGGCCTACCCATCTCATCCGACTTGATTTAACGCATCCAAGTCTATGGTAGTAAAATCTAAAATTTCAACACCATTATTTTTAATTTGTGTGCATTTCTTAAAAATACCTAAAGAATCCACTCATTTCCGTGACCTTGAAGTAAGTTTTGTGACGCAACATTTTACATTGATTGCATATTGGCTGTGCTGTTACTTCCTAAGTTTGAGGACCACCGCTCGTTGATGATTCCTGAGGATTTTCAGTGTCAAGGTGCACCTGTGATATTCCTGCTTGCCATTCTTATTAGAAAAGTATTAGTAGTTCCGTGGAAGTTGACTGACGGTTCGGAGGATCAGGGTGATTTGCCCTGATGTTCAAGAAGGTTGTCATCTTTATGGGCTAAATTGTTTGCCAGCTTAGATTTAGGAACAGTGGTGATATTTGTGAACATTGTGATGGTCTTTTCGATTTCATACACCAAGGAATTTCTAGACCAGCTGAGTAATCGTCAGTTTTCCATTTAAGGTCATATGCCATGGAGTTCCTTTTTTTACCTGAAATTAAATTCAGTTTTATTGCAGTATTATACGTTTGTATGATCTCGAAAATCTCGAAATAAGTGTTTAAACCACCAGAAATTGAATTTAATTTCATTATTTAAATCCTTCTGGTCTTGCAGTGTATGAGGATGCAAGGTTTGCAAGAAGAAGCATTTTGCAGTAGTGCAATAGTACGTTACAAGCAACTGACACAGTTTAAAAATCGAGAAACTCCAGAGCAGATTTGTTCTTAAGAATCTAATAGTCCCTGAACGAACCAAAAAATTCTCTACCATTTACGGAGCGTGATATTTCGTTAGTGTTCCCAACATCGTGCCACTGGATACGCCATGTTTATTTTAATTTAATTTTAATATTTTCTTCCCATGTGTGACTAAAGTCTCCATTAAGTAGTTGGTATACCTGAATATTTCTGTCTTCTGGGTTGTTGCGCTGTGTAGTCTGGTTGATGTTAACCAACGTTTCAGAGGTCATACTGCCCCCGTCATTAGGGCGATGAGTATGAATATTTCTGTCTTCTGGGTTGTTGCGCTGTGTAGTCTGGTCGATCTTTACCAACGTTTCAGAGGTCATACTGCCTCCGTCATCAGGGCGATGAGTATGAAGATTTCTGTCTTCTGGGTTGTTGCGCTGTGTAGTCTGGTCGATGTTTACCAACGTTTCAGAGGTCATACTGCCTCCGTCATCAGGGCGATGAAGATTTCTGTCTTCTGGGTTATTGCGCTGTGTAGTCTGGTCGATGTTTACCAACGTTTCAGAGGTCATACTGCCTCCGTCATCAGGGCGATTCTTAGTATGAAGATTTCCGTCTTCTGGGTTGTTGCGCTGTGTAGTCTGGTTGATGTTAACCAACGTTTCAGAGGTCATACTGCCTCCGTCATCAGGGCGATGAGTATGAAGATTTCTGTCTTCTGGGTTGTTGCGCTGTGTAGTCTGGTCGATGTTTACCAACGTTTCAGAGGTCATACTGCCTCCGTCATCAGGGCGATGAGTATGAAGATTTCTGTCTTCTGGGTTGTTGCGCTGTGTAGTCTGGTCGATGTTAACCCTGATGGAGGCAGTATGACCTCTGAAGCGTTGGTTAACATCGACCAGACTACACAGCGCAACAACCCAGAAGACGGAAATATTCATACTCACCGCTGTGAGAACCTCAAGTCTTACACAGTTGATATACCTGCTTTCTAGGTCAATTTTATAGACCTAGAACTCGAATAGGTCATGATCGATTCCTTCCACATTCTTCCGTATTCATCGTTCACACGCTTCCATTTCGACTCTGTATAGCCCATACAGTTGAAGAAGTGTTCTTAAGTAAAGAAAGATGACGCCTACGAATTTTATGGTAATCGGAATACGTCCTGCGGATGTTTTGTCTGAAATCTGTGAATAGTGAAAGTTTTCGAGCTGGTTTCTTGTCTCTTGCAAGGTGGTGTATTAGTAGGACTGCAAGATTGACCACGCCGACACCGTAATCTTTAGTTTTGTGTTTTAAATTAAATACCATTATCGACACGAAACTTTAGAATTTGCGATCGCTTCCAAAGGTTTGTACTTTGTTTATCTCTTTCACATTTTACAATGCACAATATAATAGTCTACAAATCTAATTATTTTATGTATTTTGGCTCATTTTTAAAGTATATCCAAGCTTTGACAAGAGAAAATAGAAGGAAGAAGTGACGTCGTATTGTTTCGTCAATTACAAATCTCACGTGGATAAGTTCCGGTAATGCTAATTCCGGGATGCTAAATGATTCCTGTATTCTAGTCTTCCAATGTGAATAGCTTTTGCCTTGAAAATGTTAGCGATTTGTGTTATGTGGCATGAGATAAGTGTTCGTATCGGTGTTACGTTGTTGTTGTTCCTTGAATACGCCATTTTTTATTTTCATTTTCCTTCAGTTTGTTTGCTTAGGTGGTTAATGTATTCTAAAGTCCTGCAATCGGTAGTCTTAGTGTTCGGTTGTAGCCTGAAGTTGCGTTTCGTGTAAGTTCGTCTACATTCTGAAGCCATCATGTCTCGATCAGTTTCCTTTGAGGTAAAACACATCGGCTTAACGATATTTATTTCACAAGTTTGTGTTATTCTTCTGGTGTTTAATGAAGTTTGATTTTCAGTTATACTGTAATGCTTGGAGTTAGGTTTTTTAATACGATAGTTGCAGAACTGGTAGGCCTACAGTAAAGTTCATATAAATTGGCGAAAACGAAAGTTGTTTATGTGTGTATTTGGGTGAAAGTAACTGGTTTCGCTCGGATATCAAATTAGGCTTTTTTTAAGGTGCCAAAAGACAAAATTGATTTGTTATTTTAGACACAATTCCTATCCAGGACTATAATGGCGTGTTCTGTATCTTTAAAACCCAGCTGTAACTATATTTACCACCTGGTTTAACAATCAATAACGCAGGATTTTGTATTTAAGAGTTTCGAAGATTCTCATTGTAAACGGACTAATTTCTTAAACGGAATTAATTACTTGATCTTTGAAGTGGTGAAATGTTGTGTTTTCTTTGAAGTACGGACTGAATTTTTAAATATTATTAAGATTAGTTTCAGCTTTACAATTTTAAGATATGTATTGTGGTACTTTTCTGATACTCGCAGATATTTTAAATGAAGCAGAAAACGTTTGTTTCCCTCGACATTTACATTTTTATTTATGTTCGATTATAATATCTTCATACACCTGTTGTGTATGACAAGGAAAGAAAGAGTTGAAGGACCTGATTATTAATATTTGAGTATCGTCACGGACCGGATTGAATGTTTTGCTGTCCATAATATTCTCACACCGTTGCCTTATAAAAATGTTAGTGGTTTGTAAATTATTATTAGCGACATGTATGATGATAGGTAATTTCGAAATGTGAAACTTTTGTTGCTAACACAAATTTTTATGTAATACAAGACGGTGATCATGCGAAAATCCTCTTTGGCTTATGTTTTACAGCAATGACTGATGAAGTGTTGAATGTGAGTCAACAGTTGCAAACATATCGTCGATGCAGGACTTTAAAGTTACGTGCAACGTAGTATTTATAGTTGCCAACGATAATAAATAATCCCAGTGGAATTCGATCATATGGTAATTTGTGTGCGAGCCACGAGTGACAACTCATGTTCTAGTATAGAATGTAGTGATTTGCATCCAAATATTTACTGACGTTTGGAATTTTATTCTGTTGGATTTTATATTCGCCACAGGCTTACACTAAAGACATAACGTAATAATTAACTGTTAATTTAGGTTGTTACTGGATCAACCTCTGTAAGACTGAATTACAGGCTTAATTTGAAAGCTAGCTTGACGTGCATTCCATAGACATTCGACAATATAAGCCCACATATAGAAGCATTCATATTGTCGATGTTTAAATAACGCATGTGGGAACTGTGTATCCATGTACATATTACATTTTTTCAACATATTAAGCGGTCTTCAGCTTTTCTTTCCACTTTCAGGTTAATTTATTTACTTATTTTTGTGTATTTTTGGTTTATTATGTTTTACATTTGCACCCTTTCCTTGATTTGTTTTGTACGGTAGGATGCGAGTGACGGGGATTCCGAGCAGAAGATCAGTGTAAAGGAACGCATGCAGAAATTTAATCGCCTTGCCGAAACCGATATGAAGACACACCCTGTAGCTAACAAGAAGAAAATTGACCGGGTATGTTAAACTTTCTTGTTTAATCTGTCTGTCCGAACTATTCCGATTTGTCTGTGTTTGTATGTTTCAACAGATGAACTTTCTGATTAATGATTTCTTTCTTTCTTTCTTAATCAAACTTCTGTCAGTAAGTATAATATTTGTTCGCATTTGTCGATCTGAGACCACCAGCAATAGAGCTGTTGCAATAGCTCCATTGCTGGTTGTTAAAAATGTGTGAATTTTAATTGCTTGGTGTAAATTTTTGCCTGACGTCATGTAATCTTAATATTATTATTATTATTATTATTATTATTTAGTGTTCTGTCTGACGACAGGTCCATATGAACAGGATCCTTCCATCCTTTTCTCGGACTGGGACCTGTTCATATACGTTCTTGGCAGGTGATCCAGAAGTGGTTTGCCATTGCCTTCATCTGTGTGTGAATGGAGTAATTGTTGGGATGCCACGGAGAAACCGGGGAAGCCCCCGGAGGAAAACTCCGTGTTGCCTAGACCACGGCCTTGCCCTGTGTTTTGTTGCTGTAGGCTGTTATGGCTGTGTGCTCTGCCCTTGACTTTGGTTCCCAATTTTTTACAAGTCTGTGCAGATGGTAACAGACCGAACTTATGACAGACGATCAAGTACTGAAGTCACCGGAAGGTCACAAAAATGAACTTGAGAATATATCTATTTCTTCAATTAATTGACTATCCATCTTTAAAATCGGCCCTGCAACGTGTAGTCAGGTTTAGTGAGTTTATCGGCAGGACAAATGTTTAGTAATTTTTAATAAAATTCTCTTTGAGTTTCATTTAAAGTAGGGTTTACATTTAACCGATATTAACCATAATTATATCCGCTTGCCAAAGTTTAGGATTTACTACCAAACGTAGTATAAATCCGTGAAGTAATTTCGGTGACGAAACATGTGGATACATGTATATGGCCTCACTATTATTATAAATTTTACCCACCCTGTCCAAAAAACCTGTACAAGTTACAGTAAAATAAACCTGATTTAGGCGTAGACCTATTTCAAGATGAAGAATTTCGGTACACAACATGACATTTCCTGAAGAATCAAACATGAGCCATCATCCCTGTAGAGCAGGAGAACCTATTTCTGATGCGTCCATTGTAGCCGGAAACTGACACACACAGGGAGAATCCTAAAACAGCGAGCAAGTTCATGCCGCCTTCTGCATCATGATATCGACGACAGACTCACGTCACTGTCCTTTCTGTCAGATTTCCATCACGAAGATCTCCGAATCGATCTCTGGGCGACGCTATCATAAAGAAGTATGCGGGCTAAGCCACAATTTTAATAAAACTTTAAAAAAATTTAAGTTTTCACCGCGGTGAGTCTGAAGATGGCTATCTTCTGGGTTTTTGCGCCGTGTAATCTGGTAGAACTTTACCGACGTTTCAGAGATGCTTGCTGCCTCCATCATCAGTGCAATGATACTGTAGTCTTTAAGCAAATAGACCCTTGTAACACCGAAATTAAACAAAGTCAAGAAGTACCTTATAAATTGGTATCATTAGTTCAACATGTAGGCCTTCATGAAATATTAGGCCGTGGTCTAGGCAACACGGAATTCTCCTCCGTGGCATCCCAACAATTACTCCATTCACACACAGAAGAAGGCAATGGCAAACCACTTCTGGATCATCTGCCAAGAACGTATATGAACAGGTCCCAGTCCGAGAAAAGGATGGAAGGATCCTGTTCATATGGACCTGTCGTCAGACAGAACACTAAATAATAATAAATAATAAAAAAATTCCATCCCAATCAGATTCTAGCTGCCTAATATAGAAAATTTAAACAAAAATTGAGATGGCAAATAATGAGCTAAGTGGACCTAGTTTTGTCGTTCTTAATTATTAGAACGTCGTCGTATTTATTCATTTAGCCGTCGACAGTTGAGTTGAATTTCCGAAGAGACTAGTAATTTTATTGGTAACAAGGGTCGTGATGTGCTAACGACCGTTGGGTGTAGCCACGCAGATGAAGACAGCATGTTTCTCCGGCCTTCTAGGATGTCATGTTGGTAGACGTTTATCGACATTTCGAACTGCGATGGATTTAGAATTTTGTGACATGAAATGCTTTATGGTCGTTTTTAAAAACTGCTGGCATCAGCTTGTTTAAATACACAACTCGTTTCTTGCAGCAGATAAAAACCCATGTAATTTTAAATACTTTTTACTGTCGGGATGTTCAGACTCTTTGATACACTGCATGTGGTAAAACTGTAATTTAGTGAATTTTGTCCACAAAATAATAAAAAAATCAATGTAGTCTTTATGCAAAAACGCAAGTGCTGCTTGAATATTGCAGTAAGAATACTAGACCATGTACGCATCGAGGTTTCTAGGAGGCGTTTCTGTGCATCCTGTACCAGTGTCTTTACAGCCCCCACACGCGTAGGTGGAAGCGAGATGTTGCCCAATGGGGCAATTGTTGTTGTAAGTCAGGTGTCATTGTGGAGTTGATTCATAGGCAAGAGACTTCCACCTACCGGATGTGAATGACTTTCTTACCCTTGAGTTAATCCAACGTGTGTAGTCAGTTCCATTACAAATGTCGCTGCCTCTAGTAGGTCAGAGGCTAGGGTTTGATCCTCAGAAGCGTTGAGGAATTTAGTTTTAAAGATGGTAATGGCCGGGCGCATAGCACGCATGGGGGAGAATATCTTGGCGGAAAGAAGAGATAATGTAAGATTAGAAGATAAAGACGAGTAGAATGTGAAGGGAGGAGGAAGAGGGGAGAGTAAACTGTTTACTGTGGCCAGGATCTGCGTTGGAGCCTCTGTTTGCATCTATTTATCTTAATTTCCATAATCTCCTTTTGTTTTTCCAGCAAACTAATTAGGTACATTATAACGCTTTTGCGACGCTTGCCAGAATTAATTTTACAGAATCGTTGTTACGTTTTTCGACGTCACATAAAAATACAGCAATGAATTGCACAGTTGTACTTCTTGCATTATGTATGTTGATAATTGAGAGCAAAAGCGTCATAACTCGCCTGTAATTACTTTAAGGGTAACTAAACTTATGATAACGAATGTGGAAAGCAGGCCCTCCCCTTGATATTGTTTTGACGAGTACATTAATGCGTATGAAATGACTGGGACATGAGATAAGATGTGGTTAATCAGTGGGAAGGGACGACGTTGAAGATATAAGCCCAATGCCAATACTAAAATAGATATTTATTTAAAAATTCAAGAAGTGGGATGCCTTTACTTATGGTTCATTGCTGCCTCATGTGAACATGACATTGGACGTTAGGTTTCCAGGAAAGACGTAAATTTCGTGACCACTCCAAGGACTATTGACTTCCTAAGAAGTACTCTGCTCATTAGATTTAGTTTAAGATAAAACCTTTTAAAAATTGCGTATGAAATAATGTAGACTGAATATGACTTATTGCGCTTTTGCTGTAAACACTCGGTATTATTTCAAATAAGATCTAAATTCAGGAGACTAGAAGTAATGTTACTTTGTGCCCGTTTGCCCGCAGAGACAAATACTCTGATTACTGTACCGTGGCTCACGCAGCCCATTTGTGTGGTGCCACACTGATCGGCTTTAGTTAGTCTGTATTTAATATTCATTTCATTTAATTCTGCATTGGATTGTTAGTGCTGATAATACCCTCGGAGAGGGCAGCTTCGCTATTTATATTCATAAGATTTAAAACTGGTATGTGAGACAGACAACTACCCCACTTTGCTTCTTCAGGCACCCATCAATGTGATAAGCGTCTCCATTCCTCATGAGTAATGGGAACCCAATGCAGAATATGACCAGTCATTCAGTAATTTGTTTCTTTTTTATTTTTGTATTCTCTCTTCCTACTCACTCTTATGCCTCGCCAGTATTTGTTTTACTCCCGCTGAGAACACAAATTACTTTACAATCGTTTACATTCTTCTTGTTCCTCTTGTGCTCTCTTTGCTTTCGTTATCTTGTTTCGTCTTACTACTTATTGTTTTCCCCTCGTTATGGCTTACAACTTTTTAAAACTGAATATAGTTGTGTCTGTCTGTATACAAAACTTCATAGCCCTTACATAGAGAGGCCTGCACGTTCACTGTACATTTGGCATCTAGCGATCATAGTTGAAACAAAATCATTTTAACTTAATGTAGTCACATCTGCTGGAAAGTGTAAAGAAGTGGCTTGTGATCTATAAAGCTCATCACAACAATAACAAAACAACTGAGCGAAACCACGACTTTTCAACAACTGGTTAATGTTTATCATAACCTTATTTAGGAGGCCATGTTGTCATTCTGGAAAGTATTTCGATAAAATTTATTATTTGGCCAAAATGCCTTCACCATAAATATTTGAGCGAATTTAATGTTGGTCCATACTATTATCAACATCATCTGACTGACCAAAAATCAATTATCCATCTATCAGTCTGCTCATAATATAACAGCCAGTGCTAGGCACCCTTGAATGTACGAATGCGACGTTCGTGCGATGCGAAAAACAATCGAAATGTTGACGGTGGCAACTCTGGTAGCAAGAAATGCAAGCGAGACTATGGTAGTGCCTATTATGGGCGAATCCAGTGGTCGGTTTTATGTCGGTGCGTTTGAGAGGAATCGGGCTTCAGTTGCCGTGGACACGTTTTCTTTTAAAGGAACTTAACAAATGTACTTTGAATGCGATTTGCAGTTGAGATTTTAGGTTTTCACAGCGGCGAATGTGAAGGTGACTGTCTTATGGGATGTTGCGCCGTATAGTCTTGTTACAGTTTACCGACGTTTCAGAGGTGCTTGCTACCTCTATCATCAGGGCCGCCTGCACGCCACAACATCTCGGAGGACGATCATCTTCTGTAGAGAATAATTTGGTTTCATTGTTCGTTAAGAAATGTGGTTCCATGCTACTAACTTCATAGCCCACCAACGTGTGGCTTTACATGCAAGTCATCGTAGCTGTGGGTGTCCATACCAGCTAATACGTAGTCCATCTGATATTGCCTGCAAGTCTCGAAAGATTATATGCATTCATAGCTTGCACGTCTGCACACGATCTGTTAACTTTGATCCTCACCCTTGTGTTTCCTACGATACGGAACAGGGTTGCCCATCTAGTGGCTTGTGGGACATTAGCTGCTTTACAGAGTCCTCTTCAGAAGTTAACTCAGTAGGTCAATCAATTTCTCTTGCACATGAATCCTAAGTTTCATTACCGTGTTTCGATAATCCCTCTGCTGGATATCATAATGAGCCAAATGAAATTCATTCCGCTTATTCGCAAGTTCATTTGTATAAACTTCAATATCATCTTTCTATCTTCGCGGATGTGTATCATAGCTACTTTCAGGATGGCGATGGAGTCAGTAAAATGCTCTGAAACCTCAAGATCCCAACGGCGGAACATCCCAAAAGACAGCCATCTCCTCGGTTAATACTTAAGTCAGCAGGCTTATAGTGACATGAACATACTAGGTATTCCTTAACAGCATTACCATGGTAACAGTTATAATATTAAGTTAATAAAGCTGGCCCACTACACGCCATGTAGGCGCTTGGAGGGAGTGGAGGTATAGCTCCGACTCATTCTTAACCTCGGCACTAGATGGGGGTGAGTGGTCAGTGTCACGCCCCGGCCGTGCTTTACCCCCGGGAAAAAACCCCAGTACCCATTGATTGGGAGGCTGGGTTGGCCCCAGAGTCGTCCTGGACGCAGAGACTAGAGAAAAAATCCTCTGTCAGTCACTATATTGACTGAGCTACCACGGCTGTCTTAACGGTTGTAATATTATCCCATAAAACCTCAAATCCCTTAAGATCACATGATTGCCGTACCATGACAACAGCGTTAATAACACTCGCATTCATAAGCATAAGGCCCCAGATTCCTTAACAACAAACAGCAAATGTTCACCAACCAAGCAACCAACATTGCTTTTTGTGTAGTTATAGATTCTTATGTATTCGGAACATATTTCAGCTGCATTTCCTTTAGTTAGAATCGTGCACACCGAAGCTGGTGTTTGATTTCCATATCCGTGTCTGTTCCTCAGTTTTGACATGGATACCCAAAGCTCTTACATCTTCTGTGTGAAAGTCTGTCTCCTCCTGACAAGAATTTGAATTCGCTATTGCTTATTCGCGGCGCAAATTGTTGTGGCCTGTACCGACAGCAGGCGACTTCTCAAGTTTTGGTCAGTGCTGGACAAGCTGTGTCGGATTTACTGTCGTAGATATTTACGTTTTGACATATTTTGAGCATGTGATACATAAACATTTATACAAGTTTTGCGACAGTTGTAAGGTGGTTTTTATTTTGATATTTTATTTAATTTTGTGTACGTATTCTGAGTATAAACATATAGCAGCAGGTTAACCTCCAGATTTAGCTCCGCTGTGTTTTGTGTGGTATTAGGTCTTCTGTGCAGTTTTTTGGCATTTTTTTTCTGATAATATAGAACACCTGACATTTCCCAAGGTACTCGGAAATATTGTATGAATCATTTTTATATGTTGTATTCCTCCGGAACGTAGCAACTACCTACAAGACTACGCGGAGTCACTACCCACCTTGAGAACCTCAGTTCTCAAGGCGCATGAACCAGTTCTCCACTGAGTTGTCAAGTTTCGTAACTACTAACCCTCCCTGCATTCCTTCCCGCAATTCTGCGTGTTGCAATTCCCAAAGTTGTGTTTCTCTGATTCAAGTTGTTAGGACGCCGGCCGTCTTCCCACCGCATCTGTTACAGCTAGACGGGGACAGAGCACGAGAAGATATCAAATGTATAACAAAATCACAACACTCAGCGTTTCGTAAAATTTGCTATTTTACAATACATTTTAGTACCCTATATGCCTAAAGAACATTCAGTGGAGAAAAGTCCTGTCGTACCAGAAATCGAACCCCGGTATTGCAGCACGTTGCCGAGTTACGTAGCTGAGGACATGCTTAATCAACATACACAACTTGATATTGACATATGATTTAGTGTGCTTCGACTTATTGAATTGTAGCACTATGTGTGACGTGAAGTGAGAATGTTGACAAACATTAATCTACCCAGCAGTGAAGCTTGAGAGATACTGGGAGTCATAAGCAAACATTTCTTAATGATTGATTAAGACTTAATAATTAAGCCCCTTAGTTGCACAGCCAGTTGATTAGCTAGATTCATATCTGGAGGGACGTCGGTTATTATTGGTATGTAAATATGCCTTGTTAGCAGTCCGTTGTTCCTTGCAGGAGAACATGACATGTGTGTAGGTGACATGTTAATCCACCAGGTTTGTTTGACAAGGCTCGTGCACTTCAGAACACAGACCTACCAGCTATCAAAATGTTGAAGTTCAGGATTCATATATCTCGTTTGACACTTCTGTATTCCAGGGTATTTTTTATGCTTATGTTGGCATAGCTGTCAGCTAGTCTTTCCTTGCAGTACAGTTCTGTGATTATCTTGGATTAACTGCACATTATGGACATCAGTTTTATGTCTGAAATTACTAAATACGAACATACATTTTACAGAACGTGTAAGTTCAATTAGTGTTTGTCACGTTTGGGTTTTAACAGATTTTAAATAATGGAAGTATTATTTCATAAGAGATTTTTTACTCGAAGCTAGTTTGTTAAAATTAGATTAGCGTAACGTAACGTCGCGGTTAAGTGGTTAGCACTGTTTCGTATTCGTCTCGGATTCAAATCTTGGCGTAACAGGTTTTCGTGGTTTTTCTATATCTCCAAGAGGAATGCTTGAATACTGTTTTAAATTCCTTAAACAAGGCAACGACGGCTTCCTTGTTCTTTTCACTTCGTTATTCACAGTCATCCTTTTATTGGGCTACTGACAGCGTCTTTGTGTAGGGTTAAACCGCGAATAAGTAAGTTAAATAAAAGTAGACCAGTATCTGACCGAAATAAAATTGTAAAGGAATGGAAAGATGTGCGCGATTTTTCACAGCTTATTGGTCGTAATATATTGGGGATACAAATATATAGTTGCAAAGCATACCAAGTCTGGCGGAGTAAGGTTAGGAGATCGTGTTTTTTAGTTACGCATTAGGACATCTTTATATCTATCTTAACACAGTTAGTGGTTTTATTTGTACGTCTTGATAACCGAGGCGTTCTACTTTATATAACGAAAAAGCCACAAACAGCTCAAGTGATGATGTTCTCCAACATCAAATAAATTCAGATCGAAAGGGCCATTGCTTCTAAGCGACATATCTCGTACGTGGTATGGACGGATTAAAATACGACATGAGATTTGATGCGTATAAACAACTAAATATAAAGTGAAATTACGACCTGCACTGTCTTTTGTTTTACCAGATGAGAATATATCTTCGTGCTTTCACGCGATTTCGAGGGTGACCTGAAGTTTCCTGGACTGTCATTAATACAGGCGTACACTGTGGTCATGATCTTCTGACATATCGTGACAATTAGCGTTGTGTGGATGGTGTTTCTTGCACGGCGACAACGCGGCCGTCTGCCTGTGTCAGTTGGACGACAAAGAGTGTAATGTTTTCACTTCCATAAATATAAATTCTGTTGTACAGTTTGCATGACCCATGTGAGGAACATGATGAAAGCAAAAGTGGAATATGAACTTTGTATGACTTCATTTTAATTGCACTATTATTTTAGCTGAAAGTGTCGATGATTTACAGCTCATTATTTCTTGTGTTGGAAACAAATTTTTCTCTACTGGCTCCGTTTTAAAATTGTTGTACTGCATTTTGGAAACACTTCTAATATTTTCGTATTGTCTATACATTATTTTGTGAGAATTAGCTGCTGGGCAATGGGATGGTGGATTCAGTTCAAGAGGACGTGATATGGTGGCATCCTGGCATGTTACTGCGAATCGAATGTTCAACACGCTGTAGGCCTTTCTAACAAAAACACAGATTCAATTGGACTACTGTATCATTAGCTATTGTCGTCACATTGCCTTCAGTATAACCCACCCGCCATCTAGCCTTCACCCTCTTCCGTCTGGACCAAATCCCCCACTCAACTTCACTGTATGCCTCTGTTGTTGTTTTCACCCCCTTGAAGCCGATGGGGGTGTTCTCCCCCATTCTGGGACTCTGGTAATTGCACAAACTTGTTAACGTGGTCGGTATGAAAGGTAAAACATGTCCGTACTATGCTGAATGCACTCTCTCTCATCCCCGGCATCCGGCATGAGCTTTACATCCTGACGTCGCTCCACGGAAGTGGGTTTAGAATTTAGTTTTACAGGCGAATAGGACCATAGGGTAGGGTGGGGTAACATACATACAGTACAAATACAACAAAACGTTGCCATCATGGACCAAAGGGTGGTAGAGAGGCCACGCCAAGTCGTAACAGCTCTAACAAATGGGACACGTTTCGCAATGTTTTTTTTTAATGGAACTCTGATAATGTACGTAAAGAGCACTATCCTGGTGTTCAGCGTCCTATCCTGTCATGTTTTATGGCTTCAGTACCGAGGCCATAAGGCTTACACTTGACATGTGTATTTTATATTTGCATGCTCTGGTCCTACACGGAACGCTCAATACAGGCTGCAGCCTACATTGAGACCATGGGACTTTTGTTTGTGACGCTTCGTTCGGAAAATAAAGTGTGACTTTAATTACAGCGTCTATGTATAGGACCAAGGCTACTCGGTACAGAACTGACATACACTTTTTGTTGATCATTGAATAGTAAAAATACGTTTCGATGGTACATGTTCTGTTGTTTGAGTGGACTACATGAAGGATGGTTGCGTCTGACAACTGATTTGTTTGAAAATGTTAAAACATACGAGCGAGTTGGTTAAACATCGTTCTTTCTAGATACATAATTGTGTATATTTAAATTGCGTTTAGACTAGGTAAGAATGTGGGCAAGTAAATGTTATCAGTATCGGAATTTAGCCTGTTTTTTTTTTTAAGGAAACACTCCTATTCATGCCTGTCCTCATTAGAAAACGTTTGAACAGATATACGGATTTTCATCAAATTTGGTTTGATCACACGTAGAATTTGTATATTACCCCGTCAGAGCTAGATTAATGTAAGAAAAATGCGTTTAATGTTGAGTAAAGATAGGTTTTTCATTAATCCCGTACGAAAAGTAGAGGGTTATTTGGTGTACTTTCTAGGAAATGTAATTAGCACATTTGTTGACTTATACTACTTTAGCTCCGATCAGGTCGTGTAGTGATCACTATTGACAATGTCACCGTACAGTATGGTACTGGTAATGGTTATTCGAAAAATACATATATAAAATTAAACCCTTTCCTTGCTAAGCACAAGTTATCTCGCTTGAGGACACTGGCCTTCGCGCCAGCTGAGTAAGTATCAACTTTTCAGTGAAGAGCCTCCACCTTGACGTTGATTACTTAGAAAACATTCCCATATTCCGTGTATAAACAGAATGAATACAGATCACTTGGTAGGACATGAGATGCGATGTGGTGGGCCTGGTATCCGTTAAACGGCGTGTGTTTCGGATTACCACAGCAGGGGTTGTAAGCCGACACTAACAACAGAAAACCATTAACAGATTGGTACCCTAAGTTTATCATCACTTCACGTTCAAAACTGAGGGGATTTCGTATTATGTTTGAAGTGAGTGCA
Source organism: Zootermopsis nevadensis (assembly GCF_977971745.1). Lineage (NCBI taxonomy): Eukaryota > Metazoa > Arthropoda > Insecta > Blattodea > Termopsidae > Zootermopsis > Zootermopsis nevadensis. The sequence goes on from NW_028259142.1 coordinate 16,432,551, forward strand.
TACTAATAAAATCTTCCCGGGCTATCAGCCGTGTCATTTCGTTAAAATTCTAAGTTTCAGGGACAGACTCCGTCCCCATCATCAGGATTTCATATAATCGTTAATTCAGATCGCCTCATATATATATATCCGTCCAACGCCCAGGTGTTATCAGGACTATTTTATTATGCATTTAAATAAAATTAACTACAGTTGATTTCTTGTGTTGATGTTTGAGACGGGTTGGCTGCACGGTTGGGTCATTGGATGTACGTACATATATACATACATTACTAGGGTAATGTACGTGATGAAACGTGGGAGTTAAAAGTTTCGTATATCATACGAGGTGCGATCGGAAAGTTTCAAGACTGAGGGCGAACCGGATGTAGTACGAGCTTCTGCCGCTAGGGGGTGCGGCCTACATTCATAGTGAATCAGTGTGCCAGCCGGCATAATCGAATTAGCATTTGTTTCTTAGTTACGGGCGTTTTGGTAGTGCATTACACCGACCCTCCTGCGATTTCGGAATGGCGGATTTTCATGAACAAATCAAATTTTGCCAAAGACTCGCCAAAACGGCTACGGAAACCTATGAAATGCTAAAGCAAGCATTTGGGGAGTCCGCAATGGGTCGTGCACAAACATTTGTGTGGCATTCACGTTTTAAAAATGGCCGAACCTCTGTCGATGATGACGAGCGTTCTGGACGACCATCTTCGAGCACAACGCCCGAAAATGTTACGAAGATTCGGCAGGCCATTCACGAAGATCGACGTCGTACCATCAACGACTTGTGCGACATTGTTGGGATAGGCTATGGGACCTGTCAGCTGATTCTAAAGGAAGAACTCCACATGCGACGCATCCTGTCTGAGGACCAGAAGCAGAATCGACTTCTCGTTTGTCAGGAGCTCAAAGATCTTGCAAGAACCGACCCCAACTTTCCTTTCTAAGCTCCGTGTGACTTCTTCCTCTTCCCAAAGATGAAAATTCAGCTAAAGGGAAGGAGATTTGAGACGATAGAAGAGATTCAGGCAGAATCGCAGATGGTGCTTGACAGGCTGACAAAGAAAGAATTCCAGGGATGCTTCCCGGCTTGGCAGCGGCGCTGGGATCGTTGTGTTCACTCTCAGGGGAACTACTTCGAGGGTGATGGATGAATTTAATACCTGAGATAAGTGTACGGGTTTTTATACGCGCAGTCTGGAAACTTTCCGATCGCACCTCGTAAGTGTACCTACCAGCGTCTTTATGAAATAGTTTCTAGATCTTGGCAACTATAAACTTGGCTGCGGTGCGAAAATTTGAGAAGTTTTACTCAAGGCGATATCGCAGAATATTAATCAGAGTTGTATACATGAAATGATCACGAATTGTTAACTTACCGTTATCATTGGCCTCGCCAAATAATGTTTTGAAAAATTTGAAGAACTGGTCGTAATAACGTCTCCCCCCCCCCCCCCCCCCCAAAAAAAAAAAATTGTATGGTAATCACTTTGTTTTCACTTAAACATGCCATATTGGTGATTTTGACAATTTGTTCCAACTGATTTATTCGATTTATCGTTGTTTCTTTCAGTACATTCTAATGTCCGAAACAAAATAACGAACATGAACTAAAGAGATGACTCACTGGAATCTTAGTCCCGCTTAAGAGCGACTTCTGCCTCGGTAACTCTCATCTCTAATGTTTCTGAATCAATAGCGATGCGCTGGGTATAGATAGATCAGGTGAGATTAGAAATTCTTTGGTATTTGGTGAAATGTAGGATAATTTACGTTAAATGTCACCAGTGAACTGTACCCTTTCCACTGTCCATGGGTATAGTCAGAAGCCTCGTTCATTGGAAAATGTGTGCTTCAATGTACATTTCATCAATTCGCCCATAAGACATGAAAAATAACTCTTGTGTATGTGTGTGTGAACACCACGTCACTGCAACTGAGTGAAAATATGACCATTGGGATTAATGAGGTGCTTGTTGGAACACCCCCACCCCCCCTACGCGGCCCTGCTCAAACAATTGCCGCTTGTGCGTATGTAGGTACGAAATGGTTTCGAGCTGTACATTTCCCTCTGTGTTTTATCGTCGCTGGTAACACAGGGTTTGTGTGAAAAAACGAGGAGCTGTACAAAATCAACTACTTCGATTGGTATTGATTGATTTATTTACACTCGTATCTTAGGTTTTAACCCATTAGCAAATGTTTTATTTAATTTTCTATAGGCAATTTACTTTCATGGAATCGGACCGAATTCCATAGCCGAAAGCTGTGTGCCGTGGAAAAGGAGAGATATTGGTATAGGTCTCCCTCCGATATCAAAACTTATTATCCCCAAATTCAAATATCAACTCCTCTGTCCCTCTTAGAGTTTGTAGGACCATGAAAAAATACTGATAGCACATATTCCTATAATTTTGAGCCAGCAAACGACAGATTAATCTCCTCGATTCATGCACATTTATAGTCTCTTTTCATGAAGGTTTTTCGTTTAATTTTATGTTGTTTCATAACGGTGTTCGATGCAGATAATTATCCGCACTTGAAGTAGCAGCCCCCGTTGTTCTCGTCCCTAAATTTGTCTGCCTGTCCGTTTTTTTATTCTCAAAAACCCACACCATGGTGCGGGGTCATACTTGATTAGTTGATATTTTATTGATGGTTAAGAAATCCCGAGCTTTTATAGGTCCCAAAGTTGTATTATTGCATTCAGAATAGCAGGCCTTTCGGCACTTAAGGTCCGTGATACGAGGCTCGTCCACAAAGTAAGTTTCCCTGGGGCCGTTTACAGAAACAAAACACAATTTCATGGAAATATTTATTGCAACAGATACAGCAAGTGTCCAGCTATTTTCAACATATTCACCACCGGAATTGAGACATTTGTCATACCGTGGGACAAACTTTTGAATACCTGTGTCGTAGAAGTCTGCCGCCTGGGATTGGAACCACTGTGTGACAACCATCTCCGCCTCTCTGTCATTCTCAAAACGCTGACGCTGACCGGACAGGAATTTCTTGAGGTGTAGGAAAAGATGGAAATCACTGGGAGCGAGGTCCGGGCTGTAGGGTGAATGATTAAACACCTCCCAGCTGAACTCCTGCAGGAGACTTGCTGTCCGTCGAGCCGTGTGCGGCCTAGCGTTATCACTGACCGCACTTCACAGTCGGCGGGAGCTGGAATAAGAACCTCCATCTTCAACAGCTGCAACGATGCTAATGTGAGAACGTGGGAAGTGCCGTTAGTGCATGCGCCATGCTACGTCATTGCTCTATCACGTACGCACAGTCGCTTCGCGCAATATAAGGTTTGCTAGCTGTGGGACGAGTGGGAAACTTACTTTGTGGACACTCCTCGTATTACCATCCTCCATCTGCGTCATGGTCCCCGAAATTATATATATATATATTTCGTTCTTCAACCAAATGTTGTGTGAATTTCTTTATTCTTGCGTGATAGATTTTGCGTCAATTTATTAAGCGAAAAGTACAAATCATGAATCGAAACCATGCTAGCCGATTCTGGGTATTGCGTCCTGGAACTCGAACGTACGCTATCGATTTCATTCCTTCAGCATTGCATGAGGATCCTTTTCAGGGAAAACTGAAATTTGAACACAAATGGTCGTCGCATTCTAGGCACACAGGCAGTCAAAAAGAACATAGTTGAAGGTCAGATAGTACGTAGGTATATTATCCACTTGGTGCTGTAATATGATCGCGATAGGAACTAGAAACTGATGAGTTTTCTTTCAGGTGCCAGTGAAGCCAGAAGGGTCTGAGGTGGGGAAGTTGGCACATTTTCTGGCCGCCTGCCTATAATACAAACATCTGTTCTCTGTCAAGTACATGTCTACGAGTGATAGACTCTATCAATCAAGACAGATTGGTTCCAGCTTCAGCTACATGAATACGTCTTATAATCAATACATACACAATTTAGTGCGTCGCCAGCTTTACACATACGAGAGGACCTACGTAGGCTGAAAAAGGACCTTCACAAAAGACTCTGTGTCTGTGTGGATCTAAATTTATTCGTCACTTTCAGGACAGTTGCTGCACCAACACCATTAATACGGCTGTGTGAACGTGGGAATTACATGCTTTTACCTTTTTCTTTAAATTGGTTTGTTCGTGACGTGTAGCATACTTTATTTTCCTTTTTAATGCAACTCAGTCTTAAGTTAGAAATCTGTACTCCTCCGCCAGTATTGTCAGGGTGATTAAGTCGAGAAGAATGAGATGGGCTGAGCATGTAGCGCGCATGGATGGGACAAGAGGTGTGCACCGGGTACTGGTTGGGAAGCCTGAGGGGAAGAGACCGCTGGGGAGACCTAGACATAGATGGGAGGATAATCTCAGGCGGGATCTGTGGGAGATTGAGTTGAATGAGACTGGATTTTTTTGGCCCAGGACAGGGTCCGGTGGAGGGCTTTGGTTAATTCGGTGATGAACCTTCGGGTTCTGTAAGCCATCTAGTTAGTTAGTTAGCTCAGTCTTAAGTGATTGTATGTCCGTATTATTTTGCGTTACTTAGTCACGAAGATAATTTTTCCAAGTCTTTGGTCCATTTACTGATATTTTGTGGTAGTACGTGGTCAGTGTTCGTGATGCCATAAAGAAGATGAACGAAAATTAAGCGGAAGTGATAAAGAAGAACACAGGAGTCCACAGATGAGTTATGAAACCGACACTTAGTGCACAGTGGCGTAATATGACACAGACCGAATCGACCGGAGTAAAATCTGTGATTTCTAAAATTGAATTTTTTGTATTAGACGTAAGGGAGACGCATTGAAGATCGAATCCTATTGAGACTCATTGGGCTTGGAGAAAAAAGTTTCTGATAAAAATATATATGCTTCTATTACTTCTCTTCTCTCTGCTCTTCCTTTCACGCATGAAGTGACGCTGATATTGGTACAGTAAGAAGCGACATTTGAAGACAGCGATCTTTTTTATTCCGTGAGTGATCATCTATATTGTCTGGTTGTTAACGGTACCGGATGTTAATTCTACTGAAACATGTTAGGTGTGAGCGTTTAGGAGTTCCTGTATCCAAGAGCACAAGTCAAAGAGGTCAGTACACCACTGTCCTTAAGGTTTTCAGAGTGCTTACTTCTATTACACGTTAGTGAGCTGCTCTTTGTGGTTATCTGGAGGAATTTCGGAAACCGCGAATCAGTTGTTATTAGCCGCGTTTAACACGGCCGCAAGGAACGCTCAGTTAGCTTGCTGTACCACGTCGACGCCTCTACACGATCGCGTCCGTACCTAATTGTGATTAAATTTTGGGTTTTCGTGATCGAGGGACAACCAGTAGTTGATTAAGTCTCTAAAGTGGGTGTGTACGCAGTTAAATTCGTGAAAGGCAAGAAATTGTTTCAGAAGTCTCTATAAATTAAATTGTTTAGATTGTCCATTGAAGTGCATTGGACAAACAGGTCGCACGTTTAAAACTAGATCGTGGGAGCATAGTCAGGTCACACGGAACACATACCATGGAAATTGTGGGGGGGAAAACCGAAAAGGAGAAGTTCTTAAATAGCTTAGAAAGATATGTATTCCGAATCAGATACATATAGACCAGGTACATATGAACGACCTTAATATAGACCATAATAATCCTATGTTTGCAGTAATTTATCGGAATTATGCAAATAAATAGCAGAACATTACTACCGCTCTCTCTTCATGTCCCCTCCATTTCACTCAGGAACTTAAGTACGTACACAGGAAACATCACCATGAGCACAGCTCCATTCCAAAACATGACACAGAACCATGAACACGACATGGCGGAGGTAAGATGCCATATAAATAAAAACTTAATTTTACACAAAAGTTACTCTAATGTCGTACAAACATACGGACACATTTGACAACAAGAAGACAACGGATGAACTGTAATAATCCACTGGCACGGAATCAAACATCGCCAGCAATATATTATATATTGTTTGTGGGCATATATATTTTCAAAGATTTTCGAGATATAAGCAAGTCGTTTTATAATGCTGAAACGTGCAGTAACTTAAAAAATGGGCATTTCATAATAATATTTGAGACTTTGTAAAAAGGGGTATACAAGAAGGACGGAGATATTTAAACACGAAGAAAATGTGAATACGTCATAGTATTATAATACAGGATCGATTTCTGATAAATTATTCGCTTACTCGGGAAGATTGTTGTGACTTAAGAGAGGTCTGAAGTAGATCAGTATAGTCACAAGGTTACATTCCAGATGGATGAGTTTCTGTTCCAGGCACGTTCAATATATTTCTGTCAGTCGCGTAACGAGCTGCATTCTCCCTGGAGGTGTAGCGACCAGAGTGTGCAGCCGGCAACGTACCTCCCTCCATCTGGTGCCGCGGTTAAGCATCCGTGAAATTATACTCTCAGTCCTTCTTTATAGAGCTCAGTTCAGTAAATGATTAAATGAAATGTAAAAAGTGTTTGGCGTTGTCCGTCTTTTGAACTGTAATATTTGAAATTTTCGTATACGCCGTTTCTGGAATTTACTCCAGTTCCGTTTCAGGTAATTGGTTGTCATTATACGAAACTGAAAGAATTTTTATTTCAAGTGGCCGTTTCGGTGATCTAGTGGTTAGAATACAAGGCTAGTATTCAGAAGGTCTTTCATTCGACCCCAATCGTCTCTACTGATCTTTAAATATAATATTGTAAAGAAACCTATCAGCTAATCACCCGAATGTGGAAGTAAAGCCGACTGCCTTATCACAACCAGTGGTGCTTAGGCGCAGGGTCGACTTCTTTACAGCATCAAATTAAGAGAATAGTGAGCACGCGTAATAAAGTTAATTGGTACAAATATGTCTTCTGGGATGTCTGTAGTCTAATGTGGTCTGCTATGTAGTCTGGTAGAATTTTACCGGTACCTTGATGATGGAGGTAGTAAGTACCTCCGAAATGTCAGCAAATGTCTACCAGACTATACGGCAGTCATCTTCATATACGTCTTATAGTCCGTAGTTTTACATCGGACTTTTCCGTCATACTGATAGAACACGTTGAATCATGAGGTATGTTTTCCAGAAGTGAGAATAACCTCTGAAATTCCGAGGGAGAGAGACAGAGAGAGAGATAAGCAAATAAAAATAAATAAATATGTGAATAGGCCCACATCTCGGACTGCACCCATATAAATATGTCTGGCGTAGAGCGTAGGCTAGCGCACAGTGTTAAAACTTACCTTGTCTGCGTTCCTTCATCTGGGGATCCCCACTGTGCAGATTGACGGTTTGACATTTCTCAGCAGTGCATAGGCATGGGAATTGATTTTATAATCATTTCAATAAGCAGTTGTTATTTGCTGGTGGACAATGGAGATGGACACAAACCGATAACCACTGAAGATGGGCTATAGGTTACATGAGAGAGGACACGAAAACTACGCGGAAAGAAAGGATGGGCAAAACGGTGGCTTTCGGGCTTCATCGACGTCGATTCTTAATCTTTTCCCTGCTACGCACGAGATGACCCGTTTAAAGCATAGGTCGCAGCTAGTATGTTCTTGTAATTTAGTTGGCCTTCGGTATTGCCAGACAAGCATATCCTGTCATAGCTCAAAAATTAAAAATAAATATTATTTGTGGCTTTTAAACACTGTAAGTCTCGAATTACCATGGAAACAGTACGCTGACAGAAGTTTTATTTTAATAAACACCACTTGTAAAGAATTCGTTAATTGGAGCCCGTGATTTAGCGAACGTGATTATCCTTTGAAGATGGCAACTGCAAAGTTAGCTGAATTACAGTAGGGCCTATTATGTAGACTTTGTTATACTTAAAGTGTGTCCACATAGTGTATTTACGAGTTTGCTGTGATTCTTAGAATAAACAATGATTGTTATTTCCATAAACATCATTAACCAGTTGTTCTTAGTAATAAAGTGTTGTGTTTTCTTTAAGGTATGGACTAAATTTTTAACTTCGGCTTCAAATGGTTAACCTTAATATGTTCTGAATACAAAACGTTATTATTTAAATCAAAATGTATGGAAGTAGTTTCATATTTCTCTTCAAAGTAGCTCCATTTAATTATGAGTGTAATACATTTGTGTTAGAATATTAAGTAATATTCATGGCTTGTGTGTCACAGACGATGACCCTTGTATTTATTTATTTATTGTTGTGTTTTTGCAGGGTTTGGATGACGATGACTCCGCTTCTGTTACAACGGTAAGTGTCCTCTCGTATAATATCAAACAATAGCCCCCACTTGGCTGCCTTTCTGTCTGCGTACATTTGTTTATGGTATTTTATGAACCACAGGAAGGACACTCCATTGTTTACTATTATGACAATTTCTACTGCATTCTTTATATGTGGCATAAGAGTCACTGAAATGTACGTTACTAAACGAAAAAATGGTTGAAGTGTAACAAATTATTTGTATTACTTTTATGGTTGCATATATAAATTTCATTGACCAACAACATGCTTTAAAATGTTAATAATATGTTATTATCACTCGTAGTTTTCTTGCAACGATGCACTTTTAATATTAGAGGACATTAATTAATATTTTAATAATATATTCTCAATATCTGTAAGCTATAATTGCGCAGACAGAATTGTTTGCTGTGAGACATAAGGCAAATCTTTGTTATCTTGAATCTCCTTCCATAAGCATTTGTTTTGTAGTGGTTTTTCTGTCTCATACCCCTCATTATTTACCCAAATCCCTTAAATTCCTCCATGCCGGAAACTAAGCCCGATTGAAGAATGGCAGAAACTTAAGGCCAGAACGTCAGAAACCTGTCCCGTGTTCGAGTCACGGTGAAGGTTGCTGTTGTGTGCTACTCCTTGAGCCTGCGCAAGAGCGACCGCGGAAGAAGGAGGGATATAAGCCGCGATGTACAAATACTACAACAAACATTTTTTCGCTAATAAGCAACACCGCGATACGCAAATACGCGAACGAGTAGGGTCTCATTTATAATATTACTGTTTGTTATGTGGATGCGAAATTTGGCCCCTCACACCGCTCGGAGACCTGGGCGTAGATGGAAAGATAATATTAAACTTGGTCTTATAAAACAATGTGAAAATGCGGACTGGATTTGAATGGATCAAGATAAGGACCACTAATATATTGGGTTTTAATCAAAGTAGTGTTATACATTCAAGGATTTCATGGCGGTAAACCTTCTCACTTGATGTCCTCAGTTCGTATATCGGCTCTTTTAGGCTCCTCGCGCTGTCTGTGCTGCTGTTGATGTAGGTCTCCCAGTACATGTTTTGTAATTGTAATCGACACTACACAACACCGAATAAGACTGTATGAAAACGTAGCATGTTAGTACCGTTATATCAAATCCATTTATTTTCAGTGCAGTGTGTAAGGATTAAGCTATGGCGACTAGACGCCATGTTGCTAATGTAAAGTGTCATATCATGAAGTACATTTGTGTAACACGCACTTCTGTTTACGAGTCGCAGGAAAGTCATGACCTCTGTCCTCAGACCTCACTCATTGGTGGTCTTTTTATCCTTTTTTTTTTAGATTATTGTACAGCGTCATATTTTATCTGGGGTTACTGGGGTTCAAATCCCCGCATTGTATTACCTTTCACAAAGGACAGGGAGGAGAAAACGAGGTATAAAAACTTGTCAAATACCGAACACAAAGAAAAGAGTTTTTTCTCTCTGTTTTATGGGAGTGATTCTAGTACTGGTAGCTTCTCTCGTTCTTCCGTTGTTTATCTTAGGTCCAGACATTTTCCTCAGGACTCTGTTCTCAAATACAATCCATGTTCAGACCACAGTGTCTGGTCTTGGTAGTTAATTTTCTTCGAAGGATTAGAATTCCTCATTTAGAAATTGTTTTCCTTACGTTGTTAACGATAACACGGCCCTGATATTCGTATTGCTTATTTTTTATATCCAGATTGGATTTGCATAAAAATTAGTACGTATCGAACTTCTTTAACCTACGTTTCTGATTTTGTAAAGAGAAACAGAAATGTATCACGATATCCATGGCTTGTTTCTTCCTACCGAGCCATTTGTTGACGTATTTGAACGATAGGTGGTGCGACTTGAATCTCAAGAGGCCACACGAATATTTATAACGTTTTAATTCCCGGCGTAAATTGGGTATTATGGTGAAAGTGTGAACTTCCGAGCCTGGAGCTTTACAAACGCTACTTAATATAGGTTCCCTGAAATGTTTTTGAAAGTAATAAGTCTTCAAACAATACGCAACGTTTGTAAAATTTTGTTTAGTGTAAAACAACATATTAGAAGCGATTCAGGTTAGTTAGAAATGGTGATCCATTGGCGTTTGTTGATGTTAAATTTTGTAAGGAGATAGATCATCATATTACCTTTTTTTCTTGCATTAGAAATATTTGAGGTAATGTTCGTCAAATTCGAGTTAATAATGATCTGTGTAGTGTTGAAATTATGTACAGAAATGGATCACTAAATAAAACAATTATTAACTTGTTGCCTTACCCTTACCGTTTGAAGAAAAATGGGTGTCATAACTTCTTCCTATAATTTTTTATATCCATTTAGACGATCATAAATTCAAAACGAAATAAGACATTCATGAAAAAATTGCAGAGAACACAAATGTTTCTTTCTGCACTCTCTTCCTGGTACTTTTTTTTAGTTTCTCTCTCCAGCTTATTATTATTATTATTAGTTTATTTATCTTTGTTTTTAAATCCTAATGGCGTCTGTAGATGCAATGATGTAGTCAGGAGAAAATTTGTTGCGATAAATTATATTTTAAACTGAGTTATGGAACCGCATCTTTTTCCGTTGTCTTCTCAGTGACTTTTTATAATTTCCGGGTGTTCATCGCGCTTAAAATTTTTGGTTTTCACAGCGGTGAGTATGAAGATTTCTGTCTTCTGGGTTGTTGCGCTGTTGTGTCTGGTCGATGATTACCAACGTTTCGGAGGTCATAATGCCTCCGTCATCAGGGCGTTATTATTTTTAGGACGTAGCCAATTCGCATGACCGGGGCCATTGTCACGCAACAGTGTGAACCGAGGTTATAGTTGAGCAACAATGAGTCGCAGATGACTTAAATGTGTTACTGGATCACATTGATGTTCAACAGCAACCTCGGACGACAGTGCGACAGCGACCTACTTGATTTGGCGTGAAGAACACCTTTGGAATGTCTTCAAGAAAAGCTCTGCACTGACTAACTGAAGACGCAGTTGAGTTTTTAGTAACTCTCTAAAGTTTTTGAAGGTATTATTTATGATCCGCCTTCCTTTTTGAGTCGAAATTGCTGACACGGAGTGAAAGTTTTATTTGCTGAGTCGAATTGTGGAATGCATTTGTGTTCTAGTGTTTTAGCATGAACTTGTGTATTTAAGATTTTATTATAATATTATTTATTCTTCCGTGTAGCCCACTCAACGACGTTTAATATGGTGCATGAAGGTGACAGTCATTCACAATTCAGGCATTCGCAAATAAATCAACCTATCGGAGTTATTTGTGAATGAGTACAATATAATACCAACTCACAAATTAGGCCGCAAAAACTTGAGAGATGTCGTCTTGATATGCCATATTGAATACATTTTTCTGGACTGAAGGATAAATATTATTATCAAATTTGCATTTATTGTTTGATGTGGGTTTATGTCCCGCCTGAAAAAGAATTTTGGCTCCTGCAGCTCGACGCGAAGTCTCGGGAGTGGCTGGTCTTTTCCTCCCAGGCGAACTACCAGGCCCTGGCCAAGCTCGCTGCCGACAATCCTCGTCTCGCCAGGTTCAAGGTAGGAAAGAACTTGTCTCTTCCGTATTCTAGCTGCTCCAAAATGTGATGTTCAAACGAATTATCGTTGAGAATTATCCTCGAAACAGCATTGTCCGGCAATCACGTGTTTGCCAGGTGCGTTGATAGTTGCTTGTGTTGTAGTTAGTTTCGAAGGCGCCAAAGATGTCTGTGTCGATAAAGCTCTTGAAATTTTGAAGTTTTGTAATTACATATTATTTTATTTGACATCGAAATTGCACCCACTTCAGCATTTAAATATTAACCGACATTTCAGTTTCTCGTGTTGACGAGGATGAATACGGTTGTCTTCCGAGTTGTAGCGCCGTGTACTCTGGCAGAAGTTTACCAACGTTAAAGTGTAAACAGTTTTGTTTGTATGCATAATTTTATATTTTACTTTCGGAGGTCCTTGCTGCTTCCATTATCAGGACGCGTATCGCTCTGAATCTAAAAGAATCCACATTTTATTTATGACTGGTTGTAGTGAATAGGCCTACAAGTTAACTTGCTCAAAACATAGCTCAAATTTCCACGATTTGGGCCCCGTTATCAGAAATATTGAATTGATATAGGATTTTTTGGTTAATCTTTGATTTATTAAAATACTTTTTGTATATCATCTCTTTGAACTTTTGGCATTAAATAACCATACTATTTCCGGTTATAAAAGATGCACTTGATATAAAATTCTCTACTCTGATCATGTACCGCTGTGTCGAGGGCAACTCTATTTTTGTTTTAAACCAATATTACTGTTTTATACAAACTTAAGACATAAATGCTTGTTGTTTTATTAAACCGAGCTGACTCTAAATTAAAGTTTACAGGACGTCCGGTGATTACTGTTGCATTGTAATTAACTTAAAAACAGAAACATTTTGAAGATTGTGGTTTAATATGAAGACAGGCCTCTAGAGTTTCAGTACGTGTTTTTTTCGGGGGGGGGGGGGGGGTAATTCTGTGTTCATGAAGCAGTAACTAGTTGAACATGTATTCAATAGCGGCGATTAACCTTGCAGTTAACAGGTGAGAGGAATTGATTGAGGACCGATCGTAAACTTAATTATGTTTTGCACCTGAACTTCAGGAAGAAGGTGCAGGCTCTACAATAAGAACACCTAGATTTGCGGAGTAAGAAGTTAGTCATGCCCAGGAATAAAGTGAAGAATGTTCCCAGCATTCCTCTCTTTAATCTTGACTGAGGCTGTGTGGTCCTCTGAAACGTCGGCAGCACACTGTGACATCACACACAAGCAGGATCAATATTACATCTGACAGCTTATCCCCCAAAATGTTACCCTATGAAGCAATCGCAGCGTGAAAAGAATTGCTCGCCTTCATTCAATGTGTGGTTGTTCTTCTCCAGTTCCCATGCACATCCTTATGGAGTGGTGCTTAGGCGTTGGGACAACTCCATATTCACTTAGTACTTAAATGATGATAACTCAGTCGTACAAGTTCGACTGAGGTTTCGTTCCCGACAGGGCAGAATTTTTCTCTCCACCACAAAGTTCTGATGACAGAGGCAGCAAGCATCTTTGAAACGTCGGTAAACGTCTACCAGACCAACACGGCGCAACAACTCAGAAGACAGCCATCTTCACATTCTCAGTCGTGAGAACCTCAAATCTCTTATCCTTTCAGAAGTCCGTAATTTGTACCATTTGAACGCGGTGCTGTAAGCATAATGCTAATTAATATCCAGGTTAATTTCAGCGTAGAGTCGATCACTGATACTACCTTCATTACCTTCCGTTCTGTACACGGATATGAAGATTGTATTTTGAGGCTTTTCGAAGTTTGGTAGGTGATTTTAATCGTGTGAGTTTGACCCAAGGGTTGGGCGGGGTTTACTTTACTAAAGCACCGCTTTTGATATAACATTGTATGCATGGGTATAAGGCGACCCCTGTCTACAATAACAGACCTCAGAGGATCACGTATAGGTTATGTTTTGTTGGTACTGGGTAGTGGTGGAGTGGAGTGAGGTGAGGTGGTGGTGGTGGCTCAATTGATGAATATGCAGTGGCATCACTGAGCGCCTGCCGAGTTTGTTAGTTAGAGACACCAATTACCCAGTTGGTGATTAAATCAACACCCGGGTTAATCAGCTTCAGTAACCGGTGAGTGGGGAAGGGGGATATTCTGCGTTGTGAACAAACCGCCCCCACGGGAGCTGGGCTCGTTTTCGTGTCATGCCCGGATCACTTTAATTAATATCACTCCGCCAGCGAGAGGCGGTCTATCCCTGTATCAATACATGCGCGACGCTACGCTAATGGAATATTTATACATTTTAAATTCTATGCGACTTTTTATGTTGTTTTCGAAATGAAAAGGATAAGTTTTCGGGGGTGGGGGGTTAAGAGAGCGTCATTCGTTGTTTAAGCTAAGTACTTCAGTCTGCATGACGAGGTTAGTAAAGTAAAGTTTGTCCCGCTACGTGCCGTAAAGGCGCTTGGGGGGAGTGGAGGTATAGCTCCTCCCTTTCTTGACCTCGGCACTAGATGGGGGTGAGTGGTCAGCATCACGCCCCGGCCGGCTTTACCCCCGGGAAAGGACCCCGGTATCCATTGTAGAGGAGGCTGGGTGGACCCCAGAGCCGGTCTGGACGCTGAGGCTAGAGGAAAAATCCTCTACCTCCGTCGGGGATCGAACCCCTGCCGTCCAGCCCGTAGCTACTCACTATACTGACTGAGCTATCCCGGCTCATATAGCGAGGTTAGTAAGAACTCTAAATTAAACCTATTAAAAAGCGTGTCTTTTGTGAGAACTGTTGATGTTGAAGCGCCTGTACTGTGTGTTGCGTCGTCCCCTTCATCGTGTGTATTTGTGTGATTCCTGATTGGTGTTCGTAATGTCTTACATACTGAATTAAAAAGAAATGTCTAATTTTTTATAAATATATGAAACCGAAATATGATTATTACTATTATTATTTTTGTTATTGTTACGGAATTTTTCATATTATCGTAAACTTTTCAGAATTATTGCGAGTATAAAGGCAGTTAAACTGGATTGGTTAAAACTGTCGATGGTAATTTGAGAACCCAGCAAAAGTACTTTTGGAAATATATATCTAAATGTAAAAGGAAAGTCTACTATCAAAATTGAAGTATAGAAAACTGTTATGTAACCCCAAGTTATTGTAGAAGCCTTTGCAGACCATTTTCCTTTGTTCTCCCTCTTCTGTTAACAGAACAGTTCTTCGTTTTTTCTGATTTTGTGAATATTTCACATGTTTATGATTCATTTGTTTAGAAAATGTTTCGGACCAGATGAAATTCCTAATTTTATAATAAAATGCTCTTCTAAAATATTTACTCCTTTTCTTTTACATCACATTTTCGGTGTTGAGATTGTTTAGATGTGTTTAGTTAAGGCGTGTTTTCGTTTGTTTGTGTTAAGTGTGTGTATTTATTAGTATTTCCGTTTGCTGTTGGCAGACACTCTGGTAAATGGATTAATTTAATTACAGTTGAGCTCGTTAGTAGCAGGACAGTTTTAAATTATTCTCCTTTTATGCGATAGTAGTGAAAACAGTTGAGGTATTCCTGCTTTCATACCCCACGCATTTAAGGTGTATGGGGAGTGGCGATAACTGCTACAGGCATTCTTTACTTTTCTGGAAGAAGATGGATGGTAAGCCTCACACTCACATTCGTTGTTCCCGGAAAAATAGTTCCCGATTCCCATTGGATAGGAAACGGAGTGGACGACAGAGTCGGTCTGGACGAAGTGATGGCATGAGAAAGCCGCTGTTTCTGCCAGGAATCAAACCGCGATTCTCCAGCCTGAAGCCAGTCACTGTACTACCTGATTTATGCTGGCTCACATTGACATTGTGTGTCTTTCAGGAGGTCGTAAACATTTACTTATATTAGAGTAGGCAAGAGTTAATTCACTTTGCAGATGCTGTGCGTAAGTTAGGTTTGCTAATTTTTTTATTTGGAATGCCTCTTGTTTTAGAAACAAATTTTTCACATATACGTAGGTCTGCTTCCAGTCATAGAGCGCTGTTTTCCTTGTCGTAGAGTGTTCAAATGCTGTAGGGAAATTCCTAATATTTTTACTCTGCAGAGCTGTGGTCTAAAGTCATAGGCACCGATTATAATTTAGCAAAACAGATGACCATTTAAACTGATATACGGCATTCCCCTATTTTAAAGGAAATTAGGATTTCGCGGCTCGAAAAATTACGATGCATGAGTCATAAATTGCACATGATATAAACAATGTTTAGTTATCACAATACTGATAATGTTATTAGCAGTTGAGTTCGTCTCGGGAGCGTGATGAAGGTCTTCGAATGCTTGCTCTGTGCTTTCTTGCGTGCGTGGGTAGCTACTAACGAGTTCAACTGTAATTAAATTTAAAAAATAAAAATGAAGTAGGATTAACAGTAATTTCCACCATTGGATATCAAAGTACAAACTGGCTCGAGCTCTGTAATGGTTGTATAACCCCGATTTTATATTATTCTGAATATAACGGCAAAGATTTTTGTTTTGTGCTGCAAGGAACGAATATTTTTCTTCCTCCTTCTTGTGCATCGGCGTTGTCTGACGTCAGCTTCACTTTTCCGTTCTATTGGAATTCTTTTCCCTTCGTTCAGGGGACTCCAATTGAGTACAACTAGCGTGTAACTGAATGATAAGGGCCTTTCCTACTTTTATTCCCTTCTCGCTGTCTATCCTTCGTTCTGTATCATTCTTTTCTCCTTCCATTCCTTTCCGACTTTCTTTACTAGTGTTTATCTTTCGTTCCTCTTTTCTTTGTTTCTATAACTTTTTGTACTTTCCTTCCTTCTGTCTTGTTTTGTTGTTTCTTTCTCTCATTCCTCCCGCACCCTGTTCTTTTCATCCTGTTCTTTTTTCCTATCATTTCATTTCTTTCTCTCCTCGTTCCTTTCTGAATTTCTCTCGTCCTCTGAATTATTTATATTTTTCTTTATATTTTGTTTTAACTTTGATTATATATTTTTCATTTCTTGCCAGCATTCCATTAAATGTCTTTTGAACAGTCAGACTTGATTCTTTAACATTTGTACCAGTAGTGTTTCTTCTTAGATGAATTCCAAAATGAACGAAGCGTTTATTAGAATTTACGTACAACAGTTAATAAATATTCCATGTCGACTTTGGCCACCCCTGTAATTGACTCCGAGGTGGATTTTGGTGTTCATTATAATGGGGAGGTCTCTCTGGGACTGCGGGACAGGTGGACAAGATATGGGACGGTTCCTTTCTGGCTTATATGAAATATGATTAGCCTCTTGAAGTTAAAACTGGTAAGCAAATAGGCACGCAGTGAATTTAGTGGAGTCCCGTAGATTAAGTTTTACATTGTTTAAAGTTGTTACTGCCTGACTACTGGGTAGCAGCCTTCAAATTGCTTGTTTTTGTGGCTGCCTGTCTCATAATATATGTAGAAGCGCACTGTTTCGAATGCTGGTAGATTGTGGGAAGAGTAGAGTATTGGTGTCTAGCAGTAGTAACTGAGACAATTATTTAAATCGTGACTTGTAAATAAGGGGGTTGGGGGTCACGATCTACCTCCACCCCCACTATGCTACATCCCTCCTAAACGCGAACCCATTGTAGTACGAATTTAGTATTAATTCGTTTTGAGTATGCCTATCTATCTCTTTTCTTTTAATTTATGTTTTTAAGCTTACTCTTACATTCCTCCAACGATTTATAATACGACAAATGTTATCTGTTAACGTAAAATATTTGTGTAAAAAACCGTTGTCAGTATTTTGTACGCATACAAGAGCTCCTCAATAAAAGTAAACAGGTTAATAGATTCTGTGTGAAATGTTATCCCGCGGTACCCAGTATATAAACTGTTAGCTAACGACGATATTTAACCCCTTCCATGCTATGAGATAAATTACCCCCTAATTGGATCATAGGACTTCTTGGGATGTATGAAAAGCTCGTGACCTGTCCTCTTGTACTCCCATTTTCGTCCGGAATATAGGTGATTACTAGCTGATTGATTACGTCGAAATTCACACTAACGATTCGCAATAACTTTGTCTACGCATTAATTAATTTTAACGGAAGAATGCCGAGTAAAATGTAGTTTACAGTTGTGATTTAAAATTTTTGGAAGTCGGACGTGTAGAATTTAAGTACTGCCTTTCGGCATAGGATATACAGCACAAGGCTTTGTTAATGCGTAAGCAGCACGACATGATATTTTCTGGTAGAACTGAATTCACCGATTATGGTGACCTTGTAGATAGTGCCCGCTCCTAATCACGCTTGGTCACGTTTAGACAAATTTTTAAATCTTCGTCGTATTTTAACACTTATGGCGACCTCTTGTCACGCCTTTATAGCAGGTCACGCCTAGTCACGCTTTGTCAAGTTTGGTCACGCTTTGTAAATCTTTGTCCCGTTTCGACACATTTGGTGATCCTTTGTCACGACGTCAGCGCAGGTCACGCTTAGTCACGCGTGGTCACTAAGTCACGTTTCTGCACCCTTACGTTATGTTACGTACGGTTCAATAAGTTAGATGAGATTACGACAGGTTAGGTTACGGTAGGTTGGGTAAGGTTAGGTTAGGATTGGTTGCCTTAGGTTAGGTTACGTTTGTGTGGTGGATTTTGTTAGGTTAGGTAACGTTTTGTAAATTTTTATGACGTTTTGACACTTATGGCCACAATTCTTCACGCCTAGTCACGCTTTGTCACGCTTGAGCACTCTTAGTCAAGCTTAAACAGACTGCAAGCTTAAATACTTTATGAACTGATTGCACGGTTGTTTAACGACACGAAGCAGACAGCTGGACAGCGACACGTAAATACGTGGTGCTTTGTCCTTCTCATGCATTTGTGAAGTAGCTAGCGAATCCCCTGACCATTCTTTCAGGATGTCGAAAGAACACCGTCTTTGAACATTTTCCACGTGCCTGCACCCTAAAATATATTTAAATAATCCAAGTCATGTAGGGTACGATTATCGGTCTATAATCTATGTATGCATACATTTTCTTATTAATATTATTCACATATCATTTTTTATAGTTTATGAATTATTATGTACATTACACGTCATATATTATCACTTTAATGAGATTTCGTAAGTTGGGAAAGATTGCTAAATGACGACGCAGATGTATAACATTTACAGATGACAAATTTTTTGTCTTAAATACCGTAGTGTGCAACAGATGCAAGGATATATTAAAAATATCGTGGAAGTAACAAGTAAACAAGCCACGAGTCTGTGGGTTGACAATGCAAAACCGAGCGAGTTCTCACTGCTATTATCACGCGTTGTGAACTACTATTATAGGCATAAAAACGCATTTGAATTTAAATTCAGTGGTACACTGCAAATAAACACAGAGTGAACGTAACCACGCGCCAAGCAGGTTGAGGAAATTCACGTAGGTGCAATTCACGAGGTCGCTGAAATATCACGTTACGTGTAGGCTACATTGGTACAGCTCATGTGCTTTAATGCGTTTAGGAGACGGATTGGTTGATTGATAGTTGTAACTGGCGTTCAGGAATTATTCAGCTTTCTGTTACGACCGTCGAACCATTGAGACTACACGACGCAACAGCCCAGAAGACAGCCATCTTCATACTCGCCGCCGTGAAAACCTCACCCTACATTGTGAGGTAGCCAACCTAGCATGAACGTAAAATTAATAATTATTCTACTTCGTCATTAATTTCTGTACATAATGTCCAGTAGAAGGCTTCCAGCCTACAACTAGGTTAAGTACGAGGTGCGATCGGAAAGTTTCAAGACTGTGTCAATAGAGGGCGAACCGGATGTAGTACGAGCTTCTGCCTTTAGGAGGTGCGGCCTACATTCATAGTGAATCAGTGTGCCAGCCGGCATCATCGAATTAGCATTTGTTTCTTAGTTACGGGCGTTTTGGTAGTGCATTACACCGACCCTCCTGCGATTGCGGATTTTCATGAACAAAGAGTGTGCATCAAATTTTGCCAAAGACTCGCCAAAACGGCTACGGAAACCTATGAAATGCTAAAGCAAGCATTTGGGGAGTCCGCACAAACTTTTGTGTGGCATTCACGTTTTAAAAATGGCCGAACCTCTGTCGATGATGACGAGCGTTCTGGACGACCATCTTCGAGCACAACGCCCAAAAATGTTACGAAGATTCGGCAGGCCATTTACGAAGATCGACGTCGTACCATCAACGACTTGTGCGACATTGTTGGGATAAGCTATGGGACCTGTCAGCTGATTCTAAAGGAAGAACTCCACATGCGACGCATCATGACAACGCGCCAGCGCACACCGCCCTCAAAGTTCGGCAGTTTTTGGCCTCAAACACCATGGCCGTCATCCCGCACCCTCCTTATTCGCCGTGTGACTTCTTCCTCTTCCCGAAGATGAAAATTCAGGTAAAGGGAAGGAGATTTGAGACGATAGAAGAGATTCAGGCAGAATCGCAGATGGTGCTTGACAGGCTGACAAAGAAAGATTTCCAGGGATGCTTCCAGGCTTGGCAGCGGCGCTGGGATCGTTGTGTTTACTCCCAGGGGAACTACTTCGAGGGTGATGGATGAATTTAATACCTGAGATAAGTGTACGGGTTTTTATAGGCGCAGTCTTGAAACTTTCCGATCGCACCTCGTGTGTTTAATATAACCTCAGAGTTCGCGCCGCCCTTGATGTTGTAATTGTGAGGATTGAGGTTCTCAAAGCGGTGAGGGTGATGATGTTGTTCGTCTGGGGTTTGACGCCGTGTAAACTCGCAGGTAGATACCAACGTTTCGAAGAAACGTATTGTCTGCATTTTCGGTGCAGACCAGAATAAAACATCATGTTTCTTGTTGTCTAGTACACTTGAAAGACAACGTTTTGGAAATTGGATCTGTTGCCGTCTTCAGGTGAATACCCACTGAGGTGGGTCTGGGACGAAATGCTAACCCCTAATTCTATAAAAGATTACCGTTGCAAAATTTTACATTTCTTTAAACGTTTACATCTGCATTAAGTGGCACTGGTGTCTTCCCCCACATCACAATTTAACATGGCCGTCATGTTTGTATTATTGATGGTACGAAAATAAAATTTAGGAAGGTTGGGTGGCTTTTAGTGACGTGATGTTTATTTCAAGTTTAATAAATATACATTGTTTGCTTCGGATGTTACTAGTTATATAGACACACGGATATGTTGTCATAAGCTAGTTTGCCCTTTTACAGAAGATGCAAGCTGAAAATATCAATTCGAAGGTTTAATTATTCGGTTTTGAAGACGGACGTATCGTATCAGCGCAGTTAGCTATCTTTCCTGTCATTATGCATTGGTTGTTCATGGAGATTTCTTCCCTTATGAAGGAAACCAGCACTTTCTGTTCTCCCTGACAGAGTTTCATGTTCTGTACTTTGTGTGCTAATAAGACAGTTTGCTACATCCGGTATTTCTGGTATAATAGTATGGCCAACATAAATTTCATTCTTCTTGTATTCGCTTCGCATTTCTCTCAGCCGAAAACTGATTTGTTTAGTATATAAGCTTTATTCTAGGAAGGGGGGATCCGAAGTCAAGTGAACGTTAGTGAGGAAAGGTTTGTGCAATTATACAAACGATGCTTTATACCGGTAGGAAAATATGAGTCAGACATGGCCTAAAGTTAGTTTGTATGTAAAACAGATTTAATGACATACATATATTGTATGCTATTGTAATACGATGATTTGTTTGTCAGAACATATGCCGAGGGTTTCTTAGAATTTTGATACGGAATTCAGTTCGAAGTCCACAAGATCACCTTTTGTTGTTGTGTTCCACTCGACGTAGAAGTATGTATTGTTTTGTAAGATTTGGGGTTTTCACAGCGGTGAGTATGAAGATTTCTGTCTTCTGGGTTGTTGCGCTGTGTAGTCTGGTCGATGAATCGCCCTGATGACGGAGGCAGTATGACCTCTGAAACGTTGGTTAACATCGACCAGACTACACAGCGCAACAACCCAGAAGACAGAAATCTTCATACTCATCGCCCTGATGACAAAGGCAGTATTACCTCTGAAACGTTGGTTAACATCGACCAGACTACACAGCGCAACAACCCAGAAGACAGAAATCTTCATACTCATCGCCCTGATGACAAAGGCAGTATTACCTCTGAAGCGTTGGTTAACATCGACCAGACTACACAGCGCAACAACCCAGAAGACAGAAATCTTCATACTCATCGCCCTGATGACAAAGGCAGTATTACCTCTGAAACGTTGGTTAACATCGACCAGACTACACAGCGCAACAACCCAGAAGACAGAAATCTTCATACTCATCGCCCTGATGACAAAGGCAGTGTTACCTCTGAAACGTTGGTTAACATCGACCAGACTACACAGCGCAACAACCCAGAAGACAGAAATCTTCATACTCATCGCCCTGATGACAAAGGCAGTGTTACCTCTGAAACGTTGGTTAACATCGACCAGACTACACAGCGTAATAACCCAGAAGACAGAAATCTTCATACTCATCGCCCTGATGACAAAGGCAGTGTTACCTCTGAAACGTTGGTTAACATCGACCAGACTACACAGCGTAATAACCCAGAAGACAGAAATCGTAATGTATTGTTTTCTTTGTAGTTATGCCCGAATAGGCCATTGTTTTGCAGCTTTTGACGGGTGATAAGTGCAAAAATAGTAGGCTTACAATACAAAGATAGGATCCGTTGTATGCAGACGATAGGTTTATAAGCCGTGTGGCGACAGACAGGAATCCTGGAACACAATGTTGCTGGCGACAGAGGGTTACTCCACGAGATAGGCATCGGGGAACATCGGCCCAACACTACCGTAAAATAAAGTTCGGCGCCATACTGGGTCTTGTGTTTTGTTTGTACACGCTCTTTTAAATCGGTTCATGGACACACCTGGATGTGAGGTTGGATGGGGCCCCTCAGTGGCACCCTTGTCCGGAATAGAATTCCTAATATGTAAAATTGTTCTTTTTCTTATGAAATAACAAAATCACGTTTTGTAAGTTAGATATTGCTTCAGTCTGAGGTAAAGAAGGGGGTAAAGGAAGAGACAGCCTAACTCTTCGGCCTCCTGGTTGAGCTAACCCCAGACTTGTCCACATTTTAGTGTGCTAAAAACCCTGTTAGAGGAATATAGGCTGTTTTTTAGACAGTGTGTAATGATCTTCTTCAGGCATCCGTAATGATGAAATAGTGGAGAGATAATTGGCTATGGGGGTAATATAGGGGTAATGGGGCGTGGTGGCGCCATCAGGTACGTCAGGGTACATTCCAATGGCTGTGATTGACAGATAGCTTGCGGGTGGGGGTGGCGTGATGGGGCGCCATGTGGACCCCTAACTGGTTGCTTCATTCAGAATTCGAGCTTTCTTGCTGCAAGGATTGCCTTGACACATCGAATTACCTAAGAGGAAGCCAAATCTGTCGTCCAACGCATCCTATAAAATGTATATTGACTTACCTGGTCAACAAATTCATGAGATTTGAGGTTCCGCGTAGGTCCCTTACGTGATCTCTTGCTCAATAATTTGCCTAGGGTCTACATAACATTGAGACACAGAAACAAGATACTGTAGAGTGTATGCTTATAAAATGAGATCATGCTCGAATGTTATGTTGTTTCTGAAAATATGTGTCAGATGTTTTCATGTTTACTTTTGAAATAAAAAAAAATATTGTTGCGTATTTATGTGGTAACTTATAATTCACAGTACTCAAAAATCACAAACGCCATTAAATTAGTTTATGTTGTAACTTCTTAAAACGACAGTCGGGGTTTCATTCAAATGAGACTGTTAAGTGGAAACACTTTATTTCCGAATGGGTTATCTCATTTTTATAAGTCATCGTTAATCACACGAAATTTGGCTTCGATCAACTTTCCGTAGGTGTCAGTATATTATGCTGAGTAGTTCTGTTGTATCATGTGCTGTGTGTACAAGACAGAGTGTAGCATATGTCAGTCGTTAGTTGGAGTCACATTCCACAGCTTCGTAAATCCCTAGCTCATTATAGAGGAAAACTTGACCTATGTCGTAACTAAACAGAAATGCATGTGAAACCTGCCAGAAAACTACTCACTTTCCTACGCGATGTCGTCTGCCGGTTGCTGGCTGGCTGGCAACATTTGCTGAGTCCTGTTCCAAGTGCTTTGCTGCAGAGGTGTCAAATGCTTTCTGTACGCCCAACAAGAGATATTCTACCCTGGTGATCGGAATTTTATTTAACGATACAAGATACGAATCTCTCTCTTGTCGGGAAGAACGTGAATTACAGTCCATAAATACACGTGTAGCTCGCTTCCCTTTAAACCCCAGTGGTATCTATAAGCACCACTATTTTAATACTAATTAACACTGCATTTTGTATTTATGGGTATTATTCTCGGTGTAAAGAGACATTACTTCCTTAAACAAGATTAACCAGTTTATCTCTAGAATTGAGACGCGTTATGTTTTCTTTGCGGTTCTGACTTAATTATTAATGTTGTCGAGATGAGCTTCGGCTTCACAGGTTGAAAAGGGGTTAGGTGTCCCGAAAAAGAAATGTTAAGCGAATGGGGAATCTGTTCATAATCCCGTGTTATAATGCTGGGTGTGTTCTTCGAAAAACAAATTATGCAATAAAATTTTAAACACGGTATAACTGTTGTTAAGATCGTAACATCAGAAGTGACGTAATCCGGTGAAGTCACTTATTTGCCAAACGAATACCCTGTTGTTCTGCATACTTGGTTTACGTTGATATTAATATTAGCTTCAAACGAATTTTCAACTGTCATCCGATGCTGTATAGTCTGAGTTACTGATAACTCGTAAAATAAATCACACAAATTAATTACAGCAGATTCATATCTGCAGTGTTTGTAATTCAGGGCCTGAGAGATAATACAACATACCAAAGGAAGCTTTTAGGATGTATGTGTATTTCAAGCATGTTTCCTCCCTTGTCTTTCCTGATTAAAATAGGTCTGCGAGAAATGGACGTCGATTTGGAACTCGGAAAGTATTTTGGGTACGCTGTTACTGTTCTACGTTATGAAGTCCTTAGTCTCCGTTTTCTGAACACTTTATGTTGTTTGTGCTCCATTAGTTCAAGTTTGTGATCATTCCGGCTGTCGGCGTTCCGTTTGGTAACAGCCAGAACATTGTGGTACATATTTTATTAAAATTATCCCGTTGGTCAACCTTAGATCAAACTGAACATGCGAATTAATTTTAATTTTGGATCTTGTGAATGTATTACTACAGATCTCGCTGATGAAGTGTTCAGTAAAGTGTTATGGATGGGTTCAAGTCAACAGTTGTTGACAGTAAAAATTATATCTATATTATGGTGTCAGCCAATCGAGTTGGTTTTGCCAGTGATTTATTATTATATGATCAAATCATGGAGGATGAGATGGTCAGGGCATGAGAGACGTGTGGGAGGTATGGTAAGTGCATACAAGATTTTTGTTGCAAACCCTGAAGGACTTGGGCGTAGATTGGATAATAAAATTAAGCTGAAGAAGTTTAAGGACCTAGGGTGTGAGGGTATGTACTTTACACATCTGGCTAATGATAGGAACCAATGGCGGACTCTTGTGAAGACGGTTATGAACCTTCGGTTTTCGTAAAAGATGGGAAATTTCTTGAATGACTCTGCTCCACTGCGTTAGTTGAGTAAAGTCACAGTTGATCATTAATTTTTATTTCGTCCGGTTTTATGGGAAATTATTCAAGAAATTCGTTTTACTACACAGTGATTTGTGGCAAATCATAAGGTCCCCTAATTTTTTTAATGTTCTGGACCAATAAAAACAAAAAAATACCCCGAACGAAGATTGCTGTCTTCCGGGTTGCAGCGCCGTGTAGCCTGGTTGAAGTTTACCGACGTTTCAGAGGTCCTTGCTGCCTCCACCATCAGCACGATGATGGAGGCAGTAAGGACCTCTGAAACGATCTACCAGATTACACGGCGCTGCAACCCAGAAGACAGTCATCTTCGTACTTACCACAGTGGAAACCTCAAATCATACAAACATACCCCAGATGCGTTCATTTGGTAATGAATCTTAAACCCTCTTTCAGATAGGTTATTTTAGTGGACTGAATCTGTAAGCTTCTTTTCATAAATTTCAAAGTCTTTGAAACCATATATCTTCTTCACACATTTTAATTATAACCCTAACCAGTCGTAGCCACTGTAGGCTACTGACTGAGCTACCTGAATTTTGCTACAGTTTCAAAGCATTTATCCTGTATTTTGTTGACAGGACATTGTCAATCACATAATAATCCACACATTCAGTTATTATTGTTCAGATCGAGTAAGCGTTTACAGACGACTGCATTTCCAACAATTTTAGTTGTTAATTGGGCAAGTGAAGAATCCGGAAGTCTGGGGTCGAAGTGTTCCTTGAAGGAAGTCATCTCTTGACACACATAGCTGCCGGGTGAATCCAAGCATCGGGTTCCATGAAGAGGCTGGTGGGCGCCCCCCCTGCCACATGTGGGCACTGTGCAGTGGCGGATTGGTTCCATGGTATGGGTTCTACTTTGAAAAGCCGATAGGTTTATTTTTTCAGCCTGTCAAGAAACATCCTTCTTCTGTGCAACCTGATGACTTATTTCCGTGTTCACAAGAGCCCGCCAGTGAACGGTGTCATGAACCAGTTGAATTAATTCCAAATTTTTAAGTAACTTTATCGCACATAATTTATATTTTAATATAATCCACATCCGCGTACTTCTCTCAAGTAATCTCTTACACGTCACTGCTGCGCGAACCTCAAATACCCGATAGACCTATGTAGCAATAATAGTAGAGTAGGTCTGAAGATGGAGATGTCCATATTACTTTTGGTTATGACGCCGTGTGGACTCGTGCTGGTGTCTTTAGGTTCAGATATTGGTACGAAGCTGACCAAATCCTTGTATCTTATGCTCAAGCCCTTGGGAGCTGGGAAGTGCGCAGAGACAACTTTCTCTTTACCTTGGAACATCTCGTGTGTCATCGCGCGATGACCATTCCACCCCTGGTGCCTGTTTCTCCCTCAGCGGCGAGTAATGGCCTGTGAACTGGAGAGTTCTTTCAGTAGGAAGTGGCTCGGTCTGTCCACTGGTTGACAATACGAATGAGCAGATGATGGATAGATAGCCGAATGGGATTATTACCTTCTTGTCCCGCCGTCGGTTTAAAATTCTTGCAGGCGCCTCATCGTGTCGGACAAGCATATACCACAGCTGAAACGTGATCCGTGTTCTTGTATTCACCAGTGCAGAACCAATACGACGAAGATTTGTTACGATCTTTGGCTCGGCACATATACCCTATTCACTGCACTTAGGGGTGGAACAAGACACGCTGCCTAGTCAAAGTAGAATACCTCCCATTCTCCTCTGTGTCCCAGAAGACAGAGAGATGGGAGTAATATGATTTAATTTTCTCACGACGGCGAGTATGAAGTTGATTGTATTTTGGTATGTTCCACCGTGTAGTCTGGTAGAAACTGACAGAAACGTCGGTCAGTTTCTACCATATTATACGACGCAACATCCTAGAATACAGCCAACTTCTATGGCAAAACGTTCTCATTTTTAAATGCACATATTTGTTACTTTTTTAAAAACTGTAACATGGGCCAAAAATATTCTTTGCTTTGAGGCGCAGGTTCGAGTCCACCCTGTTGTATTGCTCGGTTAGGGGAACTCTTGTTGTGGCATCACATGTGGGAACTCTCCCGTCACCCCGGTTCCAACATTGTCATAAATTAACACACCCATATGGTGTGTATGGGATTAAGTAGAAGGAGCAGCTTTACCATTACGTATAGTCGCTACTTAATAGTCCCACTTTAGGCAGTATCAGTGGTCCTTCATGCACAGAACAGGTCTTAGGAAGACCTCTGCTGGGGATTGTGACACACGTAATCTTGGTGAGATTTCAGGTTCATAGGGCGACTAGTATTAATATGACTTGTGTTCTGGGATGTTGCGCCGTGTAGTCTGGTAGAACTTTACTGACGTTTCAGAGGTTTATACTGCCTCCATCATCAGGGCGCAACATTCTAAAAGACAGTAATTTGTATACTGTTTTCAGCGTTCCTCAGAACGTTGGTAACTGAGTGCAAGACTTGGTATTATCGAAATAATTTAAAAAAATAACTGATATATTCAATAAAACAATAGGACATAAAAAATTAACAAAAATAATTGAGAAAAAGTAAGTAGTAAGAATAAAAAAATTGACACAAATGGTAATTTTTTCAGTTCGCATTGTCTATCCTCTTCTAGCGCTTTATGTAGAGATGGCATAAAGATCACGCCATTTTTACCTCGCCAGTTCGTCGTAAGAAATTTCCGTCCGGCTATTGCTATTTGACTGCATTTAATCAAATATTTTCGGTTATGGAGGGGATTGGCCTTCAGTGGAGGAGCTGCCTCATTGTGGCCCCCATGCTTCACTGCTGCTTCAGAGACCCAGATATTCGTGGTCTCTTACTCCTTGAGACGAGATTTTTGATCTCCGTTCAACATACGGATAATTCTACCAGAGATTTGGTTTTAGTAAAATTGTTAAACCCAGGCGGCGAGAAAGTGGAATAATGTGCACACGCTTAGTTGAAGTAATGTCTAAGTACACTTTTGCTTACTCAAAATATTCTTTAAACCAGTTGTAAAAGAGGTAATGAACATGGATTAACAGAGACAGATGAATAAAAGCTGTTAAACTGGGGATTTTAAGACCTTTGGTTACATACAGACTGTTATAATTGCTTAAATACGTTAGGTAGTAACTTCATGTCTGTAATACAGTTGAAGTTATTACCACATGGAGGAAGAAATGGAATGACCCGGCAGATAAAATGGTATGGCCGGAGGTTTGATGGAGTTGTAAACCTACAGAGTGAATTTTGAGTCTAGTAGAGCTTATGTTGGCCTCATCTGCGAAAACTAGAATAATGCACAGAAACTAAGAAAATGATTAAGATTCTTTTAAAAATTTTGGGATTAAATAAACCATTACATTCTTGCATTTAAATTACCTTCTAACAATGATATCGGTGCTGTTTTGGGCATCCCTGTTTGGGGTAATTTTGTTCTTTGTGTTCTGTAACAGACAACTGCGTCGCATTTCTGAAATCCGATTAGCGAAGAAAGCCAGCAGGAAACTGCATGCCAATTACGTTGTCATAATGGTCATTACTCGAGAATCAGAAGACGCTGTCTTAACGTGTAAACTCCATTGTCACAATTTCATGTCGCTGCCAAGAGAAGGCAACAGATGGAATCTGAAGATTTTCCTGTGACGTGCAACAATGGTATAAAAACGATAATTTGAACAGAAAATGGCCATCTTCTGGGTTGTAGCGCAGACTACACGGCGCTGCAATCCAGAAGACGGCCGGCCACCTTCGGACTGACCGCCGTGAGAACCTCAAATCCTACTTAGAATTTGAACACACTACAAGTACAATCGCACGTAATTTAATATACGTACTGGATAGTTTTATTTTTGGTGGGCAGAAATCGGACGTCCGTCCATCCATATGTTTTATTTTTGATACCGGTACACACGAACAAACGTTGACGAAAAAAGGTGTTAGAGAGTCTAATTTAGTCCGTATTTTCCCAATGCCTTCTCCGATTTACCTCATATGGAGCTTTGTGTAATATAGGCCTAACAAGAGAAACAAATATGATTACTTTTACAACAATATATTTATAACTGCAATAAATAAACAAGGCCGATAAGCCATAATACTTTTAGGTATTTACTGTTTAAAAGGTTTATCCACATGTTTGAGCGTGTGTTTAATTCTGAAAACCAGTTCCATCCTGTGCTTCCATTCTTCGTTTACATTTCTCTTAAAGTAAACGAGTGACACGATGAAAGTAATTATTTTGAAAGTCTTGTGAACAGACCTCTACGTTTCAGTTCATCGTTTTTTCCCCAGTGACCACATAATGACGATTACACGAATTATATAGAGACGCTGCTGTAGTGTGTAGACATAGATTACTTTTGCAATATAAACCGCTTATGATCGCCTGACATTAAAACTGATAGGGACATGGATGACACTGTACCAAAGGATTTTGTGTGAAAGATTGCCCTTAAAAGTTGTGTCCCATAATTCTGCACCGGTTCTAGGTAATAACATTTTAACTACCCGGCGTCTACTCGGGCAGAAGAATTTACGAAGTTTTGAATTACCACGTCCGTGTCGGTGACATACTGTGCATAAAATTTGAAGCCCGGTCTGTGGCGGCGAGAGAGCCACGTGTGTGAATCGTTATCACCACCACACTCTTGTGCGGTGACCCACGAACACGACACGCCGTGATTGTACTAGGCACAGGCTTGCCCACAAGTTGTAGTCTCATGCAAATTGACATTCTCACAGTGAGAAGCATTTCATTCGACCGTACGCGCGTGTTACAATGTGATGATGGCATATTTGAACGAAAGAGGGAAGACCTGGTTGTGATAAAGGTGACACAGGCCAACAAAGATTTGTTTTCTAACGCTTTGACTTAGGATGTCGTGCCCCACTGAATTAGTATTTTT
Source organism: Zootermopsis nevadensis (assembly GCF_977971745.1). Classification (NCBI taxonomy): domain Eukaryota; kingdom Metazoa; phylum Arthropoda; class Insecta; order Blattodea; family Termopsidae; genus Zootermopsis; species Zootermopsis nevadensis. The sequence goes on from NW_028259142.1 coordinate 16,462,867, forward strand.
TTTTTTGTATTTTATTGTAGAGTCTGCATTAAGTCAATGACGATAATTCATCTTTAAAAATTTAACTCTAGAGTGGCCAGCTTCACGTTCTGCCCACTTTTCTCTCGCATAAATTTTCTCCGGGATCCGTCACTTGGGAGGAAATCAGACGTCAGAACGTGTAAAATAGTTCAAGCTTGGACCTGTGTTAACACATGCAATGAAGAAGGATTGTATAAAATGCTTGGAGTTGCCGGCAGTTCGTTCCAGGCTTGAGACTGAAGTGATACGCGCTGAAGTGACAGGAAGCCCACAAAGTAAACCCCTCATTCTCCCTCCCCAAATAGAAAACTTTTCTCCCGGATGCTTCTTTTGAAATTATGTGTTGTACAGAAGTGTGTTACTACTGTAATTTCCTTGTCGCATAGTAAACATGAAATGTTGGATGTTGTTTTAAGCCAGGACTTGTCACGTAAAATCTCATGTTTACACACTGTAAGAAACGAGGGCCCTTAAGTCTTCCTTTGCTCATGGCATCTAGACCCACGTGGTTTATCTGGGGCAATTGGAATATCACATCCATCCCGTTGCTTAACATAACGCTACCGGGCCGTCTAACCTCGTTGGGTTAGCACATCTATCTGTCGGAACATTCCTACGAAATGGATCTACTGAACTGCCTAATCTTATTCTGTTGCAGAAGGTCTAGTGGTTCAACTTTCCGATGCTACGAACGAGATTTCTCGTTTAGGAACAGCAATCAGTTCTGTTCTGAATAACTCTAGTATTTAACATCAGTGAAAAATACATATATTTTTGTTCGTTTATTCAAATTGTTTGCTACGTGTACAAACAAAATGTATTTGAGCTTAATAAAACTGAATTTTTTAACTACTTACATTTATACAGGCATATGTTAGTATTTTATTGTCGGATATGAGCTTTACAGCACAGGCATTCTTTAAGCCTTCCACAAGCTCAATTATCAGACGACATTTTCTATCGGTTCCATTAAGAGTACGGTGTTGTAAACAGACGACGGAAGCGTAACATTCTTATGGATCTTAGGTAAATACGTTGTGGATGAGAGGTGGATGAAACTGGCTCCAGATCATGGTCAGTGGCGGACTTAGGTTCTAGCCCTGTTGAAATAGATGGACATGGGGGGGGGGGGGGGGGGGGGTTGTGTGCAAAATGATGGGTTTCAATATGATTTTTTTGTGGAGAAACATTGAGGAGGTATTTCTTGGCATTTGAGTCCAGTATGAAACATTTTTAGTCTGATGGAAGAAAAAAGTAGGACCACCTTGGTCTAAATAATCGTTGCCAAAATAAATATTTTGAATTTAGATTAAAACTGAAGTTAAGAATTAGTACCTTTAGTCTGAGTAATGTTTTCTGTTGCTTGAGATTTAGAAATTGGTGATGAGACGTAGATTCACTCTAGTGTGCATAAAGAACGCCAAGACGCTCCTGGTAAGAGGACATTGGCAAGAATTACGTTTCACATGTTGCTGGTTGGGATTCAACACAATTAGCTCAGTCTTTCAGAATCGTTAATTTCGTTAGAAGACGCTGGTGTAGAAAGAAGACTGTGCCCCATGCTGCTATGCGGGTAAACGACAGTTCACAGTTCACCCTAACACGGAGTTATATTTCAGCCCGGTACAGTAACGTAAACCACTCACGCCTTAACGATATTTAGTACAGCTCAGTGTGCTCTTCTAAATAATATTTAAAGATGCAGTTTCTACCGCTAAGAAAACGCCACTTCGCTTTGCTGTCTGCACTGCGAATCATACAGAACCTGTAAACGAACTATGTGGGCTAAATACAGAGTTATAGATTATTAAAGAAGGCGGTACATATAATTATTATTATGCTTGTTAACGAGTGCGTTAAATATGTAACTGCGAGTCCGTCTCGATTGTGCAGAGGTTTTCTTAAAAGGGTATATGGACTTAGGAACTTTGTGATTCCTGCAACTCGTACCCTATGTAAGGATACTGAAGAAATCCGAGTCGCTACATGGGCTAGGATGTGGGAGATACGACGTGTGTATAGAATTTTTGTGGGGGAACCTTTTAGAAGACTAAGGAGATGGATGATAACATTAAGGTGGATCTTATTGAAAGAGGTGGATGGAAGTGGTTCAGGATCGTGTAATATGACGGGTTCTGTGTGGTGTCTGTGGTGCTCATGCTCCGACGAAGACAGCCTTTCTGTAGTACACCGATGGCTTGAAGTTTTAATCAATTAACTCTGTCGATTACCCGTGACATGTCTGTTGTGCAGTCGCTGCAGGCAGCTTGGGGAACCGAGGCACACGAAGAGCAGACAGCTTCTGCGGAGGGAATCGCGGACTGATTAATGAGCGACTCTCTTCTTCGAGTGGGGGTGGGCTGAGCATACGTTTGTGCATATTTTTACAGCAGGAACTGGCTTAGTGTAGCAGTTGGCTTGGAATGTCAACTGCCACCGAATATCTTCTCGTTTCTTATTTAGATGAAACAGTTTTACTACTGAATATGCCAGCAGCCATGACAGTACAGTAGAACTTTGAAGGTTTTGAAGTTGGGTAATTTAATAAGTGGATGTACAGCTGCGTTGGTTTCGTGATATTATGGGTCTGAAAGGTTGTCATAAGCAAAAATAAAATCTTAGATGATAAGTTTTTAAAATAGTATTTCTAACAAATTGTATACTACAATTCGAGCTTTAGTTATTTTCCATCTGCATTCTTTGAGATTTTTAACACTGCGTTCGGTCTTATGTTAATTGCGTAGGCTACATACAAATTCATTTTGACAACGTTAATCACATCGCAGATGTATGTCATACTACACAGTCATTTCCTTGTATTTTTTTTTCAATATCTGTTTATCATTGTCTCTCTTTGCCTTCCTACCCATTTTTATGTCCGTCCATCTGTCCGTCCATAGTTATTAATATATACTGACTGCCACTTGTAGGCCAACTACTCCTTGTTAACTGCTAACAACAACTTGATTATGCATACAGGAGTACACAGTGTTATGTGGGCGCACTAGCAATGTAGTGGCAGTTTTACATTATTTAAGAATCCTGTGAAAAATACAGCGTCTTAGTTTGTAGTCTTTTGGTGATCGACACGTCTGGTGGGTCTGGATTTATTGTTTTCCACTTTGAAAGTTATTGTAAGGTTTGCAGAAGTGAGGTGTTGGGTTTCCGACCCAGCGCTCGGTATATAATTCATGGTAAAACAAGAGCCACCCTTACAAGATAGTGCTTGGAGCCCAGAGCGCTGGAGCTCTGAGACTAATTAGTGTCACAGGTTAGATTAATGGCAAGACAGTAGGTACTTGGTTCGAATCTCTGCTCTACTCAGCTACATGCTGGAATCCTGCCTTTTGTACAGCTGTATAAATTTGAAAAAAGAGACAACTTTTGTGAATTTATTATGGAGGGCGACGGGGGGGGGACGATATGAAGTTTAATTTTATGTTCGGCGGTACTAACTAATGAAGCTTTGGAAGTAGACATACGGGACTTGGTTTTGAAGTAGATCGTTAACATATGCATCTTCAAATTCTGTGTGAAATATTGTTTATATATGAGTTTTTTATAATGGTGTGTGTGTGTGTGTGTGCGCGGAGTTTAAGAAACTACTTCATGCACGTAAATGTGTCGCTAAATAGTAGCTTCTAATCACTTGTTAATACTAATGCTAATAATATCACTTCATAGTGGGCCTACTCGTTTGGTTTATAGTCCCCGTCGTTTCGTGTCGCCCGACACTTTCAGTACGTTGATCTAGAGGCCGAAGAGTTGTATGCATTCCACACACTATATCTTGTCGTCCTGTTTGACGGATCTGCCAGCTAAGGAACAAGGTCTTGTTACCGAATTTGGGGGAAACAGGACGACTGGCGCCGAGTGTCTGGACTTAAGGACATTGTGGCTCCACGGATGACCAATTAGAATGGTCGGACACCTTGCCTTACGTGATTTATGATGTCATTGGCACTTCCTGTGTTTCCCAAGTAGTTGTTGTTTTTGTCATGAGTGGGAGGTTCTTTGGTGTCCCTCCCCAAGAACTGGGCCCCATAAACTTTTGTGTTCCTCCTCCCCTTGAGATGCAGGCGTGTAGTTCGGCGGTCGACATGCCTTGGACATCAATGGCCAGTGTCCATTCAATATTCATTCCAAGGAGATTATATGGGACATGTCCACACGGAATTGTGTTCTGGATGTTGCGCCCTGGTGACGGAGGCGGTAAGCGCGTCAGTATCTACCAGACTACACGGTCCAACTTCTCAGAAGACAGTCGTCTTCGTACTCGCTGCCGTGAGAACCTGAAATCTCACGTGGTTTCTTTTTATTTGCACTTTCTCGACCCGTGAAGTAGCTAGGGCTTGATCCAAGGTACCTCGGGCAATGAACGACGCCCACGAAGCAGTTCCGTTCGATGCAAACGGCTTAAGCCGCCAGTGAGAATGACACCTTCTGGTGTCTTCATGCAACCTCCTTGATTCTCGACTCATTCATTTGCTACAGAACTCACGTTTGTTTCAGCCCAATGCGTTGCTTGTTGCATGTCTGAAGCTTAAAGAATAACTTCGTTTTTCGACATCGGCAATTTTTATTTTATTTGTAGTGTTCTGTCTGACGACAGGTCCATATGAACAGGATCCTTCTTGGCAGATGATCCAGAAGTGGTTTGCCATTGCCTTCTTCTGTGTGTGAATGGAGTAATTGTTGGGATGCCACGGAGGAAAACTCCGTGTTGCCTAGACCACGGCCTTGCCCAACACAAGTTATAAATTCGGGCACCGCCGGGAATCGAACCCGAGACCCCAGGATTACAAGGCCAGCGTTCTAACCGCTAGACCACCGCGGCAGGCACATCGGCAATACTACACAAAATCTCGAAGAAAATACAGCAAGAAGTTCTGGGAAGAATTTGTGACACCTACTTCCTTTCTAATGTTTCTTCTTTCTTACAGTGTTTAGGTCCATTAGATCTGTTTCTAGTTTACACGAGCTGTTTTTGGTCTTCCTAGATTTCGCTTTTCTCGAAGCCTGTAGTTGAAAACTCTTCTAGGGAATTATTAGCTTGGCTTTAAATGAAAATGGCTTCTCCACTTCTATTATTTCTTAATGGCATTGTTCATTATCCTAACATCAAGTAGACTGTATGACCTAAAACTTTTCTAATATTTTCTTGGGTTATCAGCCATGTCAGTTGGTTAAACATCGCCGATATTTCAAGTGTCATCTTTCTCCATCAGGATTATGATGTGATTATAGTCCTTATACCATCCCTTTCTTTCATTTTATAATTACGGTGATAGTGGCATATAATATTAATAATCATTACATTTAATTATAAATGTCTAAGCACAATTTCCATCAGTAGGTCAACAGATACAAACCTATATTAATTTCACCCTGATGCAACGAAATTCGTGGACATGTTTACGTCTATATACAAAATTTCTAACTCCATCAAATTCCTTGAATTTTGTCATCAGCCACACGCCAGTTTGTTTATTTGTTTATGTCTATACTGAGAACTATTTTCTCGGTGTAAAGCTGTTAAACCCGATTCTAACTGCGAACCTTCTTAACAAAGAAAACATTTTCCCCTGTTGCACGTGCATTGTGAATGTAGTATGTAGGTCTCGATATTTTCAGTGTAGTCAGAAAATGCTTCTGAAATGAAGTGCTACATACTTAGAACCAGCCACAAAAGCGTTTGAAACAGGCGTTAAATAGGCTTCTAAGAAATATCACGACGAAATGCGTAATTGCAGTTTGTTTCGCTTGGCACGTCCAGAAGCACATCCACTTTGGCAGCAGACTGCAAATGGTGTCCATTACTATCAAGCCCGTCTCTGATTAATACACGTTCTAACTGTTTTTATCCAAACAAATCTGTTTGTATGTACTAATGTTTTGTCATCAGTACATTTGGCTGCCTGAGTTAACGTTTCCGTGGTCTCTATCAAGTGACATCTAGCGTCTTTTCCCCCAGCTGCGTTGCTACGATGACAGATATCAGCATTAGCCTACTATGGTGACAGAGTTAATGATCCTGATGCCTTAGTTATTCCATCTTAACACAACAGAAACATTGTGTGGGAGGAGGCAGTTCACTTTAAGAACTTTACAGTAGATTACGCACGATGAAATCTCATTCGAGCCGTGGATACAGTTCAGCCGTAACCACGAAGGAAAGACTTTTTTTCCCTTTTCTCCTGCCCTCTTCCTTCTATTACTTCCCTCATGAAGTCTTGGAGTGAAAAATCGATGTATCTTTTTATGGCATCCCTGCACCTGTTGTGTCTCAGAATGTAACCAGAGTGATGACAGCATCTTCCCGTTTCTATGGAAACGAAGCCAAGAGGCACTGGTATGACCGCTGTTGCGGAAGGGGGGGACGAAGGACGAAGCGGAACAAGTTAGAAGCAACCGCCAGAGGGTGAGAATGAAATAAGGGCTGATGACGAACCAGCTGTATAGATTTGAGATTTTATTATCGTGTGTCAGAGGTTATCAGCCTGTTGATCGCAACACGGAGGTGTTGACTTTGATGTAGATGTTGTTGATTTTAGACTTGTTTCCGAAAGACAGCATTGGCATTAAAGGATTTTAGTATGTCTCTAGATGGGGATCGGCTCATCGCGTGGCCTTTATTTGCACAGTATAGAACAACACTGACGTACATTTATGCCCTAAGCGTGATTTTAACCGAATAGTTATAGTAATAGTGTGGCCGGGCACCTAACGCAGGAACGTCTATTGCCTGGAACTTTATTTTAATTTTCTTATTTAATAGAGGGGGAGGAGGGTGAGAGAGGGAGAGACATTTATATGAATGAGGTAGGGATATACTACATAATTAGATCCATTCTTTATAGAGTGCTAATTACAGTTGCAAAACAAAAGAGAGTTTTGGTTCGAGTGGGAATCGATCCCATGATCAGCTACTCGTAAGCTCAGCAAGTTAGCAGACATTTCGTTTTATTACTGAACCATAAACGTACAATAAGCATATCTAAGTATTAACATTTTAACAATTCGTTTAATGTGATATAACGTTAAAACTAGTTGTCTTGGTTTATTATACAGTTTTTATTGCTTCTAAAATAACAGGCAAAAGTATGCCTAAGTACGATATAAGACAATACACTTAAACGAGGTCAGTACCAATATCTCACCCAGTACATCAGAGTTGAGTTGTGAAATACAGGAGAGAAATCTGCAAAAGTGTTGTCATTAAACCAGTACAGCTACCTTAAACGCCAAGAGATTACCTGGTTATTAAGAGTTATACAATAAGACGTATAGGAGACGCATATGCGTATTCTTTAACACGGCATTACATGTGGGAGAATCGATCAGGCTCCGGCCGCTTTTCTCCCGACGGGAAACCTCCAACCTATTTGATAGGATGTTGAGTGAGCTCCAGAGCTGTTCTGGGCATAATTACAAAAAAAAAAAAAAAAAAAAAAAAAAAAAAAAAAAAAAAAAAACTTCTGCAGGTAATCGAAGCCTGGCGACCCAGCTCGTAAGCGGCTGGCGCACTCAGTTGTTAGTGATACGGGTCACTTATTTTAAAATCAGGACAGATTTGTTTTTATACTAGCCGCAGTTTCTGGCTTGTACAATGTTTGTGGGACCTACTTTGTTTCTTTTGCTTTTAAAACATCTCTACCACATCTGCCATTAATAAGTCTGGGTCGTGTATTTGGCACCGTATGACCGGCAGAGAAACATACATTTTCTGTTGTAGGCAAATTAAGAATTTTAATGTAAGGCCAACAACTTTATCTGTAGAATCGGTGTTTAGACATGCGCGTATTTCTTACATTGTGAGATACATTCCCGTTGCTGTACTAAACTGTGAGTGAGTGTAAACATGAATTGAGACGTGTACTTCGCCGTGTAGAAATGTTTACCGAAAACATTTTTGTTGTTGTTGAGCGTACCGTTTTAACGATCATTATTGCAAAAGTGAAGTTAAGTTTCAGGCCAGTACAGGATTAGATTGTCGGCGGAACACGGACTTTTCTGCGCATCTCACAAACTGACTGTGACCCACCCAGCCTTCAGTTCATTGGGACCAACGGAATTTCCCTGGGAGTAAAGCCCTAGAGTGTCAAACTCACTTGTCGTCTGATGCGTGTATACGAGGCGCGTCCACAAAGTAAGTTTCCCACTCGTCCCACAGCTAGCAAACCTTATATTGCGCGAAGCGACTATGCGTACGTGATAGAGCAATGACGTAGCATGGCGCATGCACTAACGGTACTTCCCGCGTTCTCACAGTAGCATCGTTGCAGCTGTTGAAGATGGAGGTTCTTATTCCAGCTCCCGCCGACTGTGAAGTGCGGTCAGTGATAACGCTAGGCCGCACACGGCTCGACGGACAGCAAGTCTCCTGCAGGAGTTCAGCTGGGAGGTGTTTAATCATTCACCCTACAGCCCGGACCTCGCTCCCAGTGATTTCCATCTTTTCCTACACCTCAAGAAATTCCTGTCCGGTCAGCGTCAGCGTTTTGAGAATGACAGAGAGGCGGAGATGGTTGTCACACAGTGGTTCCAATCCCAAGCGGCAGACTTCTACGACACAGGTATTCAAAAGTTGGTCCCACGGTATGACAAATGTCTCAATTCCGGTGGCGAATATTTTGAAAAATAGCTGGACACTTGCTGTATCTGTTGCAATAAATATTTCCATGAAATTGTGTTTTGTTTCTGTAAACGGCCCCTGGGAAACTTACTTTGTGGACGAGCCTCGTATTTACTATCACGTATCCTATACGCGTATAACAGGTGATGCTTGGTCTGTGGGCTATCATACCACGTACAAGTAACATTGTTTAGACTCACCAATTATGTCCAGTCTCGTTAATTATGCACCGTACCGAAAAGAATTGTGTGAGTTGTTTATACTGTGATTCTTATACGAGTGTTCTACAACCGGTTTTCCACCACAGGGTTTCAGGAGTGCCGCGAATTATTATATGAAATTGTATATTTTCACGTAATAGCCAGATGAAAGTAATATCTTATCTTTTGTGGTTATAATGCGTAATAAATACGCACTGGTTCGTCATCGATAGTGTTATTCAGTACGTGCAATGTTTTGTTGTCATGTGCCTGCATTCTTATGGGGCAAGAACTTACATGTAGATACATATTTATGTCATGTATAGTTTTGTACTCTTTTTTGTGAGGCGACATATTGTGGTGTGCCGTCACGTCTTTGACAAATTAGGGTGTGCTGCGGAGGAAAATGGTTGTGGAACACTGACTTACACCATAAGCTATTTTTGATCAAAATTATACAATTCCATTTACTTTCGTTGGAATGAGGTTTGTACGAGGGTCGCTCATTAAGTAATGCCCCACATTTTTTTTCTCAGCCAATAATGAAGATAGAAAAGTGTACTTTTACATGCTTGAGATTTGATGTTTCCCGCGTTCGTGTACGGAGTTTCAAATGATTCCAACCGATAGCGGAGCTGTAGTGAACTGTTAAAATGGCGTCTGTGAACGACTCTCGTTACAAGCAACGAGCTGTAATTGAATTCCTTGTTGCTGAAAAAGAAACGGTGGTGAACATTCATAAACGTTTGTGTGCTGTGTATGGAAGCTGTGCAGTCGATAGGAGCACCGTTGGTCGCTGGGCTAAGAGAGTTAAAGCTTCAGGAAGTGAAGAAACCGAGCTCCGTGATCTGCCGCGCTCTGGGCGTCCTGCCACAGCCACCACTCCAGACATGTTGAACCGCGCGGATGCCATTATTCCTGAGGATCGGCGCATCACAACTCGACAATTGGCCCAACAGCTTTCAGTCAGCAATGGAAGTGTGATTGCAATTATCCAGGCTCTCGCATATTCGAAGGTGTGCGCAAGATGGGTTCCACGAAGTCTCACAGCAGACCACAGGATTCAAAGGAAAACGATTTCTTCTGAATTGTTGGAGCGTTTTGATGCTGAGGGAGAGGTCTTTCTGTCCCGGATCATTACAGGTGACGAAACCTGGATACACCACTTTGAGCCAGAGACAAAAAGGCAGTCAATGGAGTGGCATCATCCTCAATCACCGAGAAAGAAGAAATTCAAGACAACTCCCTCCGCCGGAAAAGTCATGATGACTGTCTTTTGGGACAGTGATGGGGTCATTCTTGTGGATGTGATGCCAAGAGGTGCGACCATCAATTCAGACGCGTACATCAGGACCCTGAAAACCCTCAAGAAGCGTTTTCGACGAGTTCGGCCTCACAAGCATCCAGCAGAAATTTTGCTCCTGCACGACAATGCACGCCCTCACACAAGTCTGAGAACCCGGGAAGAAATCACCAAATTGGGTTGGACGGTGCTACCCCATCCACCCTACAGTCCAGATCTGGCACCCTCCGACTTCCATCTCTTTGGGCCACTTAAAGATGCTATCCGCGGAACAAGATTTGAAGATGACGAGAGCGTGATTCAAGCAGTGAGGACATGGCTACGTGCACAGGACAAGAGCTGGTACCGGCAAGGCATGCATGCACTTGTTCCACGCTGGCGTAAAACCGTACAAGTTGATGGGGATTATGTGGAAAAATAGTATGTGTAAAGGAAACATTGATTTATATTGTCACTAAATTTGAGCCATCTTGAATAAATATGTTCTGAGGAAAAAAATGTGGGGCATTACTTAATGAGCGACCCTCGTATTTGACTTAAAGAATTGTATGAAATTTTATGTTCTCACGGCGATGAAGAAGTCGAAGTTGTTCTCGTCTCTAACGCCGTGTGGACATATGGGTAGACACTAACATTTCGAGGGAACATGCTGTCTCCACCTCCAGTGCTTAAGTGTTTAGAACTATAATTACATTCGCCTCATACTTTTAGTGGTGGCCTTCATTGCTTTACTAATCAAAGAATACGAACCCGTGTCGAAATGAAACCTGCCGACGGATAATTAGATAAATGTTGTGTCTTTATTGTGTGTTTGTTTGATACAATTTGCCCAAAATAGCAAATGAAAATAGACTGGCGACCCTGTGTGGATGGTTTAGGACGAGGGAAATGCGATAGTAGAATGCATTTATCTTCGCTGCCGAGACAAGAGTTCTTTGATACTTATACATTTATGTAGAATGTTATTTTAAGGGGAAGAACGCCTTGTTAAGTATGGCCTGTAGTGTGCTCGTGAGTTTCAAGGAGATCTCTACAGTATTTTATCTTGAAGAGAAGTTTCTCCTCCATTTGGTTTTGGTGTGGAGTGTACTGGTGTGATGAATTGGGACAGGTGAAGAGGATTTGGAAGAGTTAGGGTTTGTTTTAAACGACAGGTTTCAAGCGCTGTCTGTCTCGCTTCTGGTAGGTGTGAATCACTGCTCATCAGTCGCTCTTTATGCTGTTTATAGTTTGTGTTCAGAATCCTAAATGCCGAGGTGAAGTGCCCCAACACCTCGTTAGAACGAACGTCCAGTTTATCTTGCTACAAGTAGGCCATAATGTAACGAAAAAACTGGAATCCTGGAATCCTCTGATAAAGTTGGATTTTAGGTTCTCACGGCGGCGAGTATGAAGATGACTGCCTTCTGGTTTATTGTGCCACGTAGTCTCGTAGAAGTTTACCGACGTTTCAGATGTGCGTACTGCCTCCATCATCAACACTTACTGCCCTCATGGTTGGGAAGGGACCACCTTCAAGACCACGAATTAGTGGAAGGACAATATTAACATATCAAATTTGAGGTTTTCATGGCTGTGAGAGAGAGAAGTGGTCTTCTGGGTTGTTCCGCTGTACAGTCTTTTTGGTCTACAGTCTGTCAGCTTGTCGGAGGAACATATTTCCTCTATATTCAGGTCTAAAGTTGAAAGCAGTCGCATATTCTAATCCTAAATGGACAGCTAAAATAACCTTATCACCTTATACGATTTGGAGCAATCCAGAAGAACACGATCTATAATTTTTGAGATCATCTCACTATTTGCGCAGAACGACTAAGGAAAATCACGAAGATTCTAAGTAATTATATTCTATGTCTGAGCCAGAATTGAAGTCTTCGATCTCCGGACTGCGAGACGATTCCTAAACTTTCGACCGCTGTGTTTGGTAATAAGAATGTCAAAACTAATAAATCTCTCATTCTTTCTTTTATGCAGTAATGCCTTATACAGAATGAACATTTGGTTTGGTTTCAGCTTCAGAGGTGAAGTAGGAAGATTATTTATAATTCATAATTTAAGAGCAACGTATGCAAAGTGGTTCCTTCTGTTGTCCGTCTTAATTACACGAGGCACTGTGGAATGGAGGAAAAATTACAAAGACTTTTTTCCTGTTTAGTTTTTGAATAATTGATTTTTGAGACTGCCTCGTTAGGAATGCAGAGTGTTCTTGCTTCTCTCTTCAAAAAATTCGTGCTGTCGCCCCTAATCACATCTCACGCGGTTTTTCTGGCGAGGAGGTGACGCGATCCGTTCCGCCATGTTTTCCTCGACTCGTCCTGCATCTTCACCAGTGGCGAACTCTTGCGAGAACAGAAACTAACAAAAAAGCAGTTTCACGTCGTTAAGGAACTAAAAATTTCACCATTTGACCATATCTTAAGCTAGTTCAGTTCAGTCTGCTTGCATCCTAACAACCCGTTTCTGTATAATGTGTTTTAATATCATTCTGTCATGTACGTTCATGTCCCTAAATCTCTGTCTTGCCGGATAATTTTTGGACGAACATTTTGTATCATTTCTGATTTCCCTAAACGTTGTGTCATTCGCTTTCTTCCATGTCCTTCCTAATTTATTATTATTTACTCAAATCATTCGATGCTATCGTCTATCTGCTGTCAGTGTTGTTAAATAAACTACCTACAGGATGATTCAGATGTTCCTGTACACATGTAAGAACAACAGGTGTTGGAAGTGGGAAGTTGTTTAAATGTCCCACTGTCCACACACACACACACACACTCTAAGTGACACACGTGACTGTATCGCTTCCATCACTTCGTTCTCTGAACCAGTTGTTCCGTGTTATAACTGTAATTTCACCGTGTTAAATATTTTTTTTATCTTACAAGTGCACAGGGACTTTTGAATCACTATGTATTATGAATCTTGGAAGTTTGTTACCGTGTTCGCAAGAACCAACCACTGCGCCTATCTTCGGACAGTTGTAAACAGTTAAAATTCTCTTTGAAGATTTCTGTCTTGTATGACCTCTGAAACGTTGGTAAAGATCGACCAGACTACACAGCGCAACAACCCAGAAGACAGAAATCTTCATCGCTCTGAAGATGGAGGCAGTATGACCTCTGAAACGTTGGTTAACATCGACCAGACTACACAGCGCAACAACCCAGAAGACAGAAATCTTCATCGCTCTGAAGATGGAGGCAGTATGACCTCTAAAACGTTGGTAAAGATCGACCAGACTACACAGCGCAACAACCCAGAAGACAGAAATCTTCATCGCTCTGAAGATGGAGGCAGTATGACCTCTGAAACGTTGATAAACATCGACCAGACCTCACAGCGCAACAACCCAGAAGACAAAAATCTTCATCGCCCTGATGACGGAGGCAGTATGACCTCTGAAACGTTGGTGAACATCGACCAGACTACACAGCGCAACAACCCAGAAGACAGAAATCTTTATCGCTCTGAAGATGGAGGCAGTATGACCTCTGAAACGTTGGTAAACATCGACCATACTACACAGCGCAACAACCCAGAAGACAGAAATCTTCATACTCATCGCCCTGATGACGGAGGCAGTATGACCTCAGAAACGTTGGTAAACATCGACCAGACTACACAGCGCAACAACCCAGAAGACAAAAATCTTCATACTCATCGCCCTGATGACGGAGGCAGTATGACCTCCCAAACGTTGGTAAACATCGACCAGACTACACAGCGCAACAACCCAGAAGACAGAAATCTTCATCGCTCTGAAGATGGAGGCAGTATGACCTCACAAACGTTGGTAAACATCGACCAGACTACACAGCGCAACAACCCAGAAGACAGAAATCTTCATACTCTGATGACGGAGGCAGTATGACCTCTGAAACGTTGGTAAACATCGACCAGACTACACAGCGCAACAACCCAGAAGACAGAAATCTTCATCGCTCTGAAGATGGAGGCAGTATGACCTCCCAAACGTTGGTAAACATCGACCAGACTACACAGCGCAACAACCCAGAAGACAGAAATCTTCATACTCATCGCCCTGATGACGGAGGCAGTATGACCTCCCAAACGTTGGTAAACATCGACCAGACTACACAGCGCAACAACCCAGAAGACAGAAATCTTCATACTCTGATGACGGAGGCAGTATGACCTCTGAAACGTTGGTTAACATCTACCAGACTACACAGTGCAACAACCCAGAAGACAGAAATCTTCATACTCACCGCTGTGAAAACCTCAAATCTTACAACATTCTCTTTGTTTAAGATTCATTTTAATATCATCCTCCTGTCTTTGCTTGAAACGCCCAAGTCATCTCTTCCCTTCAAGGTCTCCGACTAGAATGAAGGCATTTGCCGTCTTCCACTTGCTTATTATACTCCCTGCCTATCCTGTCTTCATTTGATCAGTCGCCTAATATTTAGTGAAGAATACAAATTAATAAGCTGTTTGTTACACACAGTTCCCTCCGACCTCTGGAGGTCCAAATATTGTGAGCATTTTGTTCCTTTGCTACCAGTGCGACACTCCTCTCGCACACAGCTGTTTCTTCCGTCATCCTGTAATGTGCGACTCCCTCATCAGACCGCCGTAAATCCAAAGGCTGTCGTCTCCGGACACACCCCTGAGACTGGAGACATGCTCAGTGATGGTTTTTGCATTTCGATGGCATTTAGTGGCGCGCGTTATCAATTTTGTACACCACAAGGGCATATAGCGCGCATGACGAGAAATGAGAAATGTAATTTTCTTCGAAAATTATATGGTGAAAGACAGATTTGGTTGGAGACCTGGATGTATAGTTGGGATGATAATATTAAAAAAATTATGAATAAACACGGTATTAAATTGTACACTTGTAGGGTTCAGTGATGGGTGTTTGTGAACAAGGTCATCTCTTGCTCTTTGTGTCCATATGTCATTCTCCTCTTATTTGTCTCCTTTTTCTTCTTATTCAACATCCTGTTGTTTTCTTCCTGTTCTTCTTTTTCTCTCCCTTTTTTCTCCTTACTCTCTTCCTTCTTCGTCTTCTTTTTCATACTATCCTCCTTACCATTATTCATGTCCTGTCCCGCACAATTATGACTTCGTTGTCTCGAAGAGATGCGTTCAACATCTCAGAAGTTAAATTTCTACGTTACTAAATCAGAAACATGAGCCTACCTACCAATTTTCAGTGAAACAGCGAAATCAGTGACAGTATTGGATTATTTCAGCCTTATTCCGTTGTTGCAGCTGACGGACTGCTTCAAATCGGTACGATCGTAATTTCAGATGTTTTGTCGCTAGATGAATACTTGTCACAAGCTCTTCTGTGTCCTGGAATTTTGTTACCAGTAGTTCTTATTCGTTACTTCCTTGTCAGGATACGCATTTCTTAGTGTTTCACGAACACCTCGTATATCGATGCAGAGAAATGTTCGAGAACGAACTTATTCAGTGCTCTTAATTCATCATGTTTGCAAAAGCACAGCATTTACGTAGTTGATGTGAGGAGCGGCCTAGCAACATTGTGACCTTCATTATTCTGTCACGTGGGAGGTTTGCAGAGTCTGTAACAAGAGGGTGGATCGCACTTCTGATTTAATTCTTGCACAGCAGTACGTGATTATTTTTGGGTTGTATTTTAAATTATAAACTCTGTACAAAAAAAAAAACATGCCTGCTTTTCATTGTATCTTAGCGGTAGATGCTTTTCTAGGTAAGGGAATGCCCTGATAATTGTCGTAGAAATTCTATGCCTTTACTTTACTTAATCTGGAAGTCTGTTTCTCATTTCCGTTAGAATACACGATGTGATTCCGTTGACTGCTACGTTTCTCCTGTTTGTATAATATTACCTTTGTTTTTTGTTCGGCATTGTAACGTTCAATAGTGGCTAACCGTGCTTAATCCTGCCTTAACCAAAGGATCTTGTACAGATAATGAATGTCAAGTCACATTCTTGCTCAAGGATTCTACTTTCAGTTTGCCTCTCAATAAATTTTTCATGGAGAAATCGGAGAGAGAAACAAGATAGATGGACAGAAACGATGCTATGTTTATCCCACAAAAGGTTTTGAAGGGGGGGGGGGGATTGTTGGTTCCCATTAACACCCCCCACTTCTTGTCTTCTTTTTAACCCTTTTCTGTTCTTCTCTCTCACGAGATTTGTGGGGCGATCCTTCAATTAAAAAGAACTGGAACATCATGCGACAGTTTTGCTCCTCTGCGCCAGGCATGTCAAATTCGCGGCCCTCTTCGATGTCTTTTTTGCGACCGGACTCATTTTTCGAATTTTACACTTAATTCTAAGTTTTTAAATGCATATCAAATCTAAAACTTCTTGACGATGGTGAAGAGTCAATTGAATAAAAATTTACTTGGATATTATCCATCGTCTAGTAAATATAAAACGTAAAAACGACGTTTCGGAGATGGGGATCTTAGGTCCGGAGATAGGGATTAGCTCTATCTAGTGGGCCCAACTGTGTAGGAACCTGAAGACGCGTCCGGAGATAGGGATTAGCTCTATCTAGTGGGCCCAACTGTGTAGGAACCTGAAGACGGAGATAGAGTCCCATCTCCGAAACGTCGTTTTTACGTTTTATATTTATTAGACGATGGATAATATCCAAGTAAATTTTTTTAAAATGCATGCCAAATATTCAGGAGGCGAAGCTATAAATTCTCGACTTGTCTCAATTTCCTTGAAGTCAATACTTCATTTGGGTTTACTATTACGACAATAACCCCCCCCCCCCTCCCATAAGTTATCTTTAATTTTGTACTGTCTTGATGAGCCACTGATTTCAAGTTTAAGATTATTTATTGATTGTTCATAAATCATATTTTTAGGGCTACGCTTGTAGCCGCGCCAGTCTGTTACGCGTTCTTTACGTAAAAGTAATGAATAATATGACGGTCATGTCCGTGCGCCTGTTGGCCATGACGCAAAGTGACGACAAAACAGATTGACCCGCCTGACGGTTTCCTTCCGCCTGCAAAAGATACATGATCATTCCTCAGCCAGAAAACTGGATATCCTACAATACATTTACTGCTCCAGTTTACATTTTACAGAGTTACGGCGCTGTTTATAGACGTCGGAGTGCAATCTGCCCTTCACTCAAGCCGAGTGTCTTTGTTTATCGAACTTCTAAAAGAGCCAATCGGTAAAACGCAACCACACATTAAGCATATAAAGGAAGAAGGGAATATCTCACGAATTCCTTATCCCTTTGCACTTGACAAATCATGCATGGAATAGCGTTGCTGTTTCAAAAAAGTCGCTGCATGGAGAATCTATCAGGAAAAATTGTAGACTGTGGTTAAAACACTGTTGGATAGATATAAGTTATTTTTCCCAGGTGAAGATATTTCTTATATTGGTATTGACTCCGTGAAGTATCTGTAGGCTTCTTGGGCCCGATCGATTTTCTCAAAGCCAGTTTCTTCGGTAGGTCGTTATAGGTCAATGTACCAGAGACCCGAAACATTTTTACTTCGAAATCTTAATGAATTAAGATGTCTGTCTTCTGGGATGTTGCGCCGCGTAGTCTTGCAGGTGTCAGAGGTGTTGTCGGCCTCCTTCATCACGTTGATGACTTGTCTTAAATTCGTTGTTTACTTTATTTTATATAGCCTAAGCACGTTACGTCATTGTTCCTCTTTTAGTGATGGAAAGTTAAGTAGCTTCACTCTGCGAGCAACTCATTTATTTTCCAAGAAAGTGAGCCATAAAACATTGAAAAATGACCTCTTTCCACGCTGTCGAATTTTACGGTGTTCCTGGAACCTTCGCGCACAGTTTCTCTTTGTGTGTCGTCAGCGTCGGTTTATTCCCATCTGATGCAGGTTGTTCAGTTGTAAATGAACAGGTTGCGATCCACAGTTCACTCTTACGAAGATCGACTGGTTAACGCTGTCTAAGGGAATAGTCGCTGTTTGTTCGGAGAATTATACGAAACTCATCAATACAACATGCAGAGAAATTAATTGTTGAAGCTTATGGTATTTATAGTTACCATTAGGCTTTAAAGGGTTAAAAATAGCTATTCGTAATGTAACATAAACATGTCTTCTTAATAGTAGAATTTAAATATTTACTTCCAAAAAATTTCAGATTTCCAAATAATTGGCAGTGACAACTTCTGATGCGAATTGGTAACAGTAACCTTGAAGATGGCTTTGTTATGAGTTGCAGCGCCTTGTAGTCTGCTAAAAGTTTACCAACACAGCTATAAATCCCCGAAGACCGCCATCTTCGTACTTCCCGCCGTCAGAACCTCAAATCTTTAGCCTTAGCACTTGGATTGCATGCCAGAGGTACCGGGTTGCAATTAGCCGGATTACCGGCTGTCCGATAGACATTTATCGTGTCTCAGTTCTCTCAACGTGGGGGCCGGGTGGTACCTTAAAACAGCATGTGCAGTTACCATCGACAAGCTGGAAAGAATATGTCTTCGTTTGATTATTTCGTAATTTAATGTTTTTATTGGTGATAAGCAAGAAATAATCAATTAAAATACGTGTGTATATGCTGCGTACGATAGAATCCTATTTATGAATATGCATATGTATGATAAAAGACCTGGTACTCCATCATGCTTCTAGATGACTGAATGTTCTATTATAGAAGTACTGCCACAGTTAGATGGCTATTAGAAGTGATTCTAAAGGAGATAAAAGTAAGAAAAGTATGCATTTTTGCGTTGAATTTCGATGGAATTTTTATACAAGTCATTTTGTAATTTTTAAATAAGCGAGATGGGATTTCTGATTGGCCGGCTGCTCAGTGGGCGACCGGATCTCAATTTCTGGCAGGTGCAGAGAGATTTCTCTGTCACTGTGCCCAGATCCACACAGCTTCCTGTCCAGTGACCACCGGGAGCTCTTTCCTTCAGAGTTAAGGTCAGAACTTGAAGCTGGTCACTCAAATCAAGATACATGTCATTCCTGGAATCGAAGGAAACGTCGAATAAGCTCAGAATGATTAGTTTTAAACCGCGAACCATGAGTCTGAAATTTATGCTACGTAAGAAAGACAAGATGGATAATTTATCATGTCTCCCCTCCCCATCTGTCCGTTTGTCTGACCCTCGAATGAAAAAGTGAACCAGATCTGAACTTCGCCAGTGAAATTTGTTTTTAATTTTCATTATAATGTCTCAATTAACATTTCTTGTGATACTTATTTTAAATACAAATATATGTGGGGCTTGTGGCCGCTGTTCGTCAAAGCTCCCGCTGTTCGTTTATTCTCTTGTTCTTCTTTGAAGAGAATCGGTCTACGAATGTAACCACGGTGACTGCGAAGAACGTGGCAATCGCCTGGAATTTTAAATAGAAGCTTCTGAGTTGGGCCTGTAAGGAAAGTTCTTGATTTGTGTCTGTGAATATAGACGCATGAGGTTGGTTTTTGTTCTCAAGAAATGTCTCGATTGTGCTGCTGCACTGTATTAAGTATGTGGACAGTTTTTGTAGCTCAAGAACCACTTTAATTGCTTAATGATAAATTTTGTATTGATGAAGTAATTAAATATATGGAGATTGAGCCGAGCGTGCATTAAAGAAATGTTGAGTTTATACGAAAGTCAAGCTCCAAAACCTTATGCAAAACATACACACGTGCGCCCATCAGTCGAAGGTATAGATACAGCTTAAGGGTCCAATGTCCTTGGCTGTGAGAATATGACCCGCTTTCATGGAACGCAAAGGTTCATTACTTTGTTCAGAAAAGCCCTGTTTGACTGTATTCTGAGCCATTTCATTCCTGTGCATGCCTTCTCGTCCTATTTCTAGGGATTGTTTTAATACTACATTTTCATGTCAGGATAATTTCTAGTTGTGTGCAATTTTGTGAAGATGGTAACGAACCTTCGGTTACCATCAAGGGGAATGTATTGACCAGATGAAGGGAAACTTTTTAATGAATAAATAGGCCTATCATACGTGCACCACTCATTAGTTAGATAATATTTGAGTGATGTGAAAGTAGAAGTTCCGAATCTGTGAACGTGATTGATCTGTTGAAGTAATTGTTAAAATATTGATATGGGCCGGACAAGTAGAACAGACGAAAAACGAGATTTGCATTTTGTTTTCAGGATGGGAAAATTCCAACAAAGAATATCAGAATAAACCGCAAGGATAAATGAATCTTGGAGAAGTCGATAGTATATATATATATATAAATCCGACATATATTTTATCTTTGTGTACGAACTGTATGTCCAGCCCATCGAGAACTCCTAAGCTACACCACTCTGTCCAAAGTAGGTTGTGGGGTATGGGGCAGTTTTAATTAGTCGCCTTTCATTTCTAAGCAGAATATCAGACCTAATTCACGTAACGTTTATCCTTCATTCAGACATACTTTACTGTAACAGGTCAATTGATATGTACGTCATGATTCCAGTGGTCCTTAGAAAAAACTTTTGCAGACGGAAGGAGAGGTAGCTATGTTGTAAGATTGAGACATTCTCACACTGATTGATACGGAAATTTATGTTCAACTGTCAGACTGGTATGGCATAAACCATACACACGTCAGTCAGTCCCACAAAAACGCTATCCGGCTCTGTGGAATTAAATAGAGCGCATTACAAACGAATCGGCGATATTTAACATGCTCGTCGGCACTGACTAACATAACATAACATATTGGGAGGCAATCCTTGTGGGATTGTCTTCTCTTTGTTTCGATACCACGGGAATCTTCATTTGCCACCGCTTTGTTTTAACGTATTTCCTAAGTAACTCACCAATAAAGTATCCAGTAGGCTGTCTGATTAATTGACAGAGTAACTAATTGAATAACATGCCAGGTTCTCACCGCGGCTATTATGAAGATGTCTTCTGGGATGTAGCGCCGTATAGTCTCGTAGAAATTGACCGACGTTTCAGTGGTGCTTTGAAGGAAAACTTACTTTATATACTACAAACCAAAGATATCACCGACATGGGAACTGAGACAGCGACCTCCAAATACTTCCACTTGGGAATAATGTTTGTCGTGTGGACTGTATACGTTTCTTCATCTGTTACCATTCCCACCCACTTATCCCGTTGCCTTTTATTTCTATCGGAATTCGGAATTCGCAGATTCGTCCTGGACTCAGCCGCAAGTCTAGACCGACTGTGAGGCCCAATAGCGCCACACTCCAGAGGTGCCGGGGTAATGCGGCCGGAGCGTGTAATTGACAACCCACTTCAACTACAGGCGAGTCCATCAGGGACATGTCTAGACCGGTTGGGGGATCCTCCCAACTCTATCTATTATCTAGCGGCTACTGAGGGCTCTTTTCCCCAGGGTAGAGTAGCTGGAGCGTCAAGCTACTGTTTGCCAAGAATGTGTTGAGCCTTCATTGTGTTGCAAGGATAAGTAGAAGGCCTGTAATCGAACGTTGTCCATCATAGTAGGTAGCTTTAACCGCTCTAACTTCGAAGCAAGCTGAAGCTGTTCCCAAAAATCGCTGCTAATTTAATTTTATATTCATTTCTACACGATGTAATTAACCAGATAAAGAAAGCAGGCGGTTTAGCGCGCGATGCAGCGTGCTTTGTCTCCCAGCTTGTCTTCACTCTCCTCCGGCAGATCTCCCGCAACGACGCCACCAATTAGCTTAAAATAATGAACATGTTTTTTTTTGTTTTTTTTTTGTTTGTTTGTTTTGCTGCTTCATCGGGACAATGCCGCAACCATGTTACCTCGGGCTGTCCCGTTGAATATATCCTCCTCCGCCTTGCTGGGTAGATTAGCTTGTTGCTTTGTTTGCATAAGTAGATGCTGCTTTGGGTCATGGGTATGGGGAGATTCATCCAATGGATAAAAAGGAAATATCTTTTTTTGTATGTTTGTTTAGATGTTTCGGAGTATGTTCGATGATTCCCTCCAGATAAACCCGACGGAGAATTCAAGCAAAGACACGCTTTGTTCTCTCTTTATATGGAGATGTTCCTGCAGAGGTTCCGGGCTTTTGATGAAGAGAGGATGAGAAGAGGATGTGTCCCGGGAACAGAATCATATTCATGACAAAACTAACATCAGATTAATTTTGAGAATGCTTGCTACAGTTCAAAATCTATCTTCTCTTTATCTGTAAATCTAAAAGATTAGAATATTCAGTGCTGTAAAGTTAGATCTACCTCTTGTTTTGTAAATGGACGTGAAGCTTGGTCTCTCGCCGTAAGGGAAGACAATAATAGACTGAGGGTTTTTGAGACCAGGGTGCTAAGGAGATTATTTGGTCTTAACAGGGAGGAAATTTCTGTTCTTCAGCAAATTGTTACACTAATCGAATGGTGGGGTTTGGGGATTTGTAGCTTGTTTGGGACAACTGAGAAATGCGTACAAGATTTTACCCCGGTAACACGAACCTTCGGAGACTTGGAAGTAGATGGGATATATCAGCGATCGCCAGTCTTTTTGGTGCATCCTATAAACAAAATGTAAATTAAATTAATGATATTACGATTCACACAAAATACAATGAAGCTGTTATACTTCCACACCAATCCCTTTACGTTGCCAGGCGTTAAGTGTTATTTTTTTCTGTCTAGAATTTGGTGCGCCCTGTTGGAAGTGTTCTGGCGTTTTAGCTGACTTTATTCTTTTTTATTTTGAATGTTTTAACAAACGGAGTCACTGACGTGCCTCGTAATTCGGAAGCTGGAACCAGCTCCTTGTACTCGAGGCATTTATCTCTGTCCGTTTGTATTCATAACTCTGTCTGCTTCTCTCCATCATACTCGACCCGAGCTCCCACTGTGGTCCCTATCTGATGCAGTTCCACGCAGCTAATTCCAGGATATGCCTAGTGACGTAATTCAAACGAAAAAATACTCTTCTAATGAATATACATGAATGATGCTCGCTTACGGCATCGGTTTCAAACAAAAGCAATGGAAAATACAGAACGGTATCTTTTCCAAATACGTTACTTCACTGTTTTGAATTTCTCATTAATCTTGAAGCTAATTCATTGCCGATACAAATCTGTTATTCCAGACCCCATAATACTAAACATTCACTGCGTAATCATTGATTTGTTTGCTTGTATTTTATAAACGGGCTATGATGATATACATAATGTGTTTAGAGAGAACATACTGCTAGTTGAGTAAGAATTAACGTGAAATAAACCAACCCATCTACCCGATATGAAGAGCTCAAGTGTTCCCATATGGGCAACAGTTTCAGCCCCCCCCCCCCCCCCCCCGCGGCCGCAGTCATTAAAATGCATGTTGGGTAATGTGAGGAGCCGGTTGTAGCGCAGTCCATTGATAGGTAATTAAATACCGTGGCCTTGGCAATGCTAATGAGCACAGTTACAGAGTCATAAATTGTTTGTCCGTGACACGTCGCTTGCCGACAGGGCACAGGGTAAGAGCCGGGGATGAAGTCAAGGTTAGTCCGGAATTAGGGGCGCAGCAGCTAAAGTGAGTTCTGTAGGAACTCGGTTTGTTTCCCCGCCGAGATACTTTCTGTTGGCTGCTTATTGGTGACTGATGGACAGCTGTTTTTGTTCTTCGACTTCCATGGAGCTGTTTGGAAATGATCTTATCAGACGACTCTTCTAGTGAGGTATCTGGTTTCTATGGTGGCGATTATGGAACTTAGGTAAACATACCAAACAACACGGCCCGACACAAGGCACTCGTCTTTGATTCTTACTTCTGCATATTTGGGAGGCCGAAGACCGGTTACCCTGACTGAGGTATTTTCGTGATTTTCCTCAGCACATCTACTTTCAAGCAAATACTAGTACAGTCCCTAAAGATAGACCACCTTCAATTCCTTCTTTTGTGTTGAACGGGAAGTTTTTTGCGTTTTCTAACCCAACGAAACCATAAATTCAGAAGTTTGCTGTCAGCAATTGGGCTGAGTAAACGAATGCCTTTAAGAAAAATGTCCACCAGGACTACGCCTGTCCCCATGTCAGTTCAGTGACGCAGAAAAAAGTAAAAGAACAGAATTGAGAAATTTTGGACCTGCCGCCTTATTTACCAGACTTGGCACCATCCGATTATCATTTATTCAGATTACTGCAATACCATTTAAATAACAAGACATTTGAAAGATTCGAAGAGGTCAACGGTGAAATCTTGTAGCATAGTTTGAATCAAAACCGATAAGTTTTTACAACGCCGGAATTGAAAAGCTTGTGACACTTTGGGAGACGGTAATAACAAGCAGTGGAAATTATATAATTGATTAAATATTGTAAATATATTTTGCAAAAAAAAAAATTATTGTGACTTTTCATTTGAAAAACGCGAAAACTTTCCGTTCAACCCAATACATTCTCTCAGTTCAACATTCACAAACCTTCCTACCCTTAAACGCTGTATAACATGTATAGTTGAAAAGGATAAATAGTTAATTTTGTAGAAATAAAACAAGAACAAATAACATAGTTGTTAAATATTCCCAAAGTCGATCAGTCAAAGTGAAATATGATCATTGAGCCTCGCGATAAATCTTTTGCGGTTAAAAATGGCTGTACCCTGTCGTAAATTACTTGAATTCACTTCAAGTTGAATACAATCCACACCCGGGCACAGTATTTCCTTAATATTTGCCTTAATACTATCTTCCCGTCTACTCCTGTCTCTAAAATGACCTATTCTCTTGAAGTTATTCCAATAAAATTTTGCATTTGTTTTTCCTTTCTCCCGTGAATGCTGCATCCATCACAATGACATTTTTCAAATAGTACGTGTTAATGAATCTGATTTCTGTTGCTTCCTCTTAAAGTTGCCTTTCACAGGATATGAAACCGGGTTGTCTGTGATCAGACGTGCCTTAAATGCCAAGGCTATGATGAATGCTTGTAGCATCTGTTCCCCCTCGACCCTAGTTTTTCTCTTGAAGAATAATAGCTTAGTTGTATTGGGGCTAAAGCAAAATTGATATTTTAGTTGTGTTATAAATATATAAGTATTTTATATGTCTTGTTATCTTGCTCAAGTAATTGGACTGAACTTCTACCATCCAAGTTTTATTAGGAACTGACTGTACACTTACGACAGACAACTTTCAGAACCTAATTTCAAACTCAATTTAAAACTGTTAATAAGATAGTCGTTGCTTTATCTGATTTGTATACCTTACAGCACAGCACAACACGCTTTTATGCGGTCCAGCATTTCTTTGAAGCTCTCAGCCCGTGTAGAGTGTGTGGAGATCATGGCTGAGCTAAATGTGACGCTCACTTTATTTAGGCTCATTGCGCATAAATTGCATCCCTATTCAATAATTGTTTCTGTCAGAATACTTCATCTCCGAAACGTTTTAACAGATTTCCATAAAATAAAACCTGCACATTGTGGCTCTACACCAAATATCGTGTGTGGAAATCGTATATTCAGCTCGTAATTACACGTATATCAAATGGAACGTTTGTCATTTAAGAGTGCATGGTAAAAACATTTGATTCATGGCGTAAAACATGGTCTAAGATTTCACGGGTCCTTATGTGACGGTAATAGTGTGTAAGTGGCAAATGGATAGTAACCCGCTGCTAGACTTATGTTCAGCTTCTGAGTCTGCTCCTTGGAGTTAGTAAACCGGTTAATTTCTGACAATTCTGAATAATAACCTAATGTCGTGGCTCATTACTCTTGGTATTAGGAAGGTACCAGGTTCAATTCTTTGTTCGGAAATCGCTTTGTACGTTTGCATAGTTACGAGCCTTCACCAAGGTATATCTTTTAGTCTACGTTAAGTAATAAGCTGCTCGTGGTACAGCCAGTCCTCGCCTTGCGAAGATTCACATTAAGAAATTTCGCTCATACGAGCTTTTACCCTCTGCTTGGCTCATCATCCGAACTCGATTTTGTTCATTCGAAATCTTCCGAACAAAATCGACGCCTTAGAATCACTTAACCCACGAGAAAAGAAGATGAAGGCAAGAAAACTGTTTGTTTTCCCATCGTTTACAGGACGTACTTCTGTTTCTGTACCATATGTGGTAATCTAATATATTTCAGGCAATGAAATTATCGTTTTCGGTCATTCGAGAACTTAACCCACAATTATAACATCGCGTTTATGGGAAATAGCGACTCACTTTACGAACTGTCTCCAGGAACGTAAATATTTTGTAAGAACTGGGACTTAGTGTACTTGAAATACGAACGTCATTGTTTAATTTCTAATAGGCCGGAAAGTTATGGTAAATGGTGTAATATAAACACTAAATATATTGCAGCAGTTTTCAGCTCACTACTATATATATTTCTGGTTTAACATTGTTTATACATTTTTCCGGTACCCAAGGTTATAATCTCTTGGATTTTTTAGCATTTTTTTTTCCCGATGAATGGGGAGTTGGCCTATTGCATCCACCCCCAACCTGGAGGACCGGGTAATTTTTTTCAAGGTTTTATTCCTTTAGTCTTTGATAATTCAATATCTCACTACAAGACAGTAGTTGCTACTTTTGGTCCGCCTCGGGTATTTGATTTCCCCGGATAGGTCTAAATGTTAAAAAAAACTTATATAAGTTCTGTAGAGTAATTTTCATACTTGTGGTTTTATATGAATCCGCATGTTGCACCTTAAGTAAGTAAAAGAAATGGTAAGAATAGACACGACAGAAATGCTCCCATTTAGCGGTAGTCGGGCGTAGAAAGTAACGAAGCTGTTAGTGAGAAACTGAGAATATAAGATTTCAGTACTGTAAAGAATGCCTGACAAATAATTCCTAAGGTGCTGTACCAATACAAAGTGGAAGGCAGAAGGTTGTTTGAACGTCCAGATTTCGGTCTGTCGTTACAGAACCATGTGAAGGAAGTTACTCCGAAACGTCGACAGTTGTTAATATCCCTCACGGATTTCCGTGAAATCTCGTCGACTCCTTCTTAGTCATTTTAACTGTAACACACCAAGAGCTTGCAGTACTGTTTGTGTTTCGTTGGAAACAGAACTCGTAATTGGATTCGAGAAAATCCCTTCTTCATCTCTGTTCGACATCCTAATTGGGTAATTTCGACCACTTAAATCGATGTGTTTGGTTAAAAATGCATTTGAAAATTATTTCAAGGCAACTGTTATGGACCATAATGAGCAGCTTCATCTCACAAACATTTGTCGGGTGATTACATCAAGAAGAATGTGATTAACGGGCTTGTAGGGAAATGAGAAATGCAAATGACCTTTTAGTCTGGAAAAGAGAAAGGAAGAATAAGGCCATTTGAGAAACAGCCATTGTAGCTATGGCAGGAAAATATAAAATGGATCTTCAGGAAATAGATTGTGCATGTCCTCTGCATTGATTGATTGATTGATTTGTTCAAAGCTGTATATGGTATTTAGGTAGATACATTGCGGGTTTTTACATAACGAACTGGTCACATCGTAGCTCAGGCGGTTAATCGCCGGATTCGCCCAGGATAGTCTGTGTGGGTTTTGTAGTGGGAAGGTGACAGAGGAACAAGGTTTTCTCATAGTTTTGTCGTCCCCATGTTAGGATCAAACCACCGCTGCTACATGTTCACCCACAGTATATCGTCTGGGGGCCAGAAATAGTCCGTTAGAGGCCCAAAGTGTGAGTCCATCGAAACAATATTAATGCAAAGCGAACTGGCTGCAGGTTACAAGAGCACGTTCTGTTCCAGACGGAGACAGGAATGTTCTTTGCCAAAGCTGTTTGCAGAGTTATGTGAACAATGCTTACGTGTGTTGAGCGTTTGATTTCCAAGGACTGTAGTATCGGGGGGGGGGGGGGGGGGGCAATTTGCCCCGCTCTTGTGTCCAGGGTCTGGCTGAAGAATATACCAGCCAAAGATATGTATCACCAGTTGTATTTCTAATTTCTATACCTGCCCATACCCGGCTGATGCATGGGTGTTTACTTTATAATATGTAATACAACATCTTTTACTAATTGGCTTAAAGAAAACCATGATCACAGTAGACGTGATAAATCATCACGAAACCAGTGATAACAGTTGCTGCTCTAGAGAAGTATAAATTAATAATTTTAAAGCGTTCTGATCGCGATCGAGGTGTGGAGAGCTTATTGTTTACGTAATTGTTTTGCCGTGTTTTTATTATATTTTGTCAGATGATTTTTGTTACGTTGTCGCCTTCTGAAATAAATGACGAGTGCTTAAAATACAAAACGACTGTTTAAGAATAAGGAAACCCCAGTCATTATCTTTGCATCCACTTTATTTTTTATTTGTAGTGTTCTGTCTGACGACAGGTCCATATGAACAGGATCCTTCCATCCTTTTCTCGGACTGGGACCTGTTCATATACGTTCTTGGCAGATGATCCAGAAGTGGTTTGCCATTGCCTTCTTCTGTGTGTGAATGCAGTAATTGTTGGGATGCCACGGAGAAACCGGGGAAGCCCCCGGAGGAAAACTCCGTGTTGCCTGGACCACGATCTTGCCCAACACAAGTTATAAATTCGGGCACCGCTTAGATGTCCTTATTGTTTGAACGAATTAATTTTACCGTCTCAGTCACGCTTGTGTGGTTAAGGGTTTTCTTCCCAAACAGGCTAATAGACTACTTCAAGCACAAATGGTGACATTGTAGTTTGATGTTACGTTGCGCAGAACGTGGTTCACTGTGGAAAGTACTCTACACCACATGCCGTAACAATGTGACTTTGCAATGTGGGGCTGCGAAGACGTGTTCAGTAACCATTCCATTAACAACTTATCTGAACAGTGATAATGTATCTGAAAAGTAGTCTCCACAATCTGGCGTCAACAACAGAATTTTACGAAAGGCACTTAAAAATTGTCGTTTACTCTCCACAGGCTTTTATGGAAAATTTATCGGTTCTTGCTTTAAGGTAGAATGATTCACGATTGATGAATTAGAAATTATGATTTTTCAATTAATTAAAAAGGTATTATTATTCAGTGTTCTGTCTGACGACAGGTCCATATGAACAGGATCCTTCCATCCTTTTCTCGGACTGGGACCTGTTCATATACGTTCTTGGCAGATGATCCAGAAGTGCTTTGCCATTGCCTTCTTCTGTGTGTGAATGGAGTAATTGTTGGGATGCCACGGAGAAACCGGGGAAGCCCCCGGAGGAAAACTCCGTGTTGCCTAGACCACGGCCTTGCCCAACACAAGTTATAAATTATAAGAAAGTAAAATGTCGTGGCCTAACTTAACACAGTCTGTCCCAACATTTGCCTGGAGATACCGATGAAAATCAGGAAAGCAGCCAGGATAACCGGTCTCTTGTCCGAGATTTGGACCAGAGAGCACCGGAATACGAAGCACGACGTTAGATGTAATCAGGCTTCAGTGTAGATGCAAAGTCGTATTACATGGAATTCAGTTGCGTCTGTAAGAGCTGTGAAGTTACCCGTTTTACAGACTCAGTCTACATTGAATAATAATTATTCATAGTCAACAACAAGATACGATATTTTTGCCAGTTGTAAATTATTACTAGGGCTTATCTCCTTGGGCTGTCCTGCAAATATTTTCATTGTCTGTGTAGAACTGTCTTGCATAAGAATCTTTTGAGGTAGCAACAAGTTCTCGGTGTAGTCTTTGTTAAGTGTTCGCCGACTATGTGTAAAGAATGCCTAGGTTCCCTATAAATAGATAGAATCTATCAGTATTAGCCATGATTTATCTTGGTGCAGGCTGTGTGAAATGCAGTCATACTTTTTCAGTCAGTTGTTAGAAATGCTAAAGGTCTATATTACACAGATAACATAAGCTATGTTCACTCTAGACTGCGGTTTACAGTCTGTGGACCGCGGACTTAAATAACACTTATTTTTTCGCGGAGATTGAATACTTCTATATAACATTACTAGTTGACGTTTAGTGTATATAATTATGTGCTTGGAAGAAAGGATAGTACTGTTCTTATACATACATCTGTTTGTGCATAAAAGGTATCAGATATTGCTGCTACTGCTAATTTAATTTTAAACTATCACCTTATGTAACGACAGAATTATGTGTACGAGGTGCGATCGGAAAGTTTCTATACTGCGCCTATAAAAACCCGTACACTTATCTCAGGTATTAAATTCATCCATCACCCTCGAAGTAGTTCCCCTGGGAGTGAACACAACGATCCCAGCGCCGCTGCCAAGCCTGGAAGCATCCCTGGAAATCTTTCTTTGTCAGCCTGTCAAGCACCATCTGCGATTCTGCCTGAATCTCTTCTATCGTCTCAAATCTCCTTCCCTTTAGCTGAATTTTCATCTTTGGGAAGAGGAAGAAGTCACACGGAGCTTAGAAAGGAAGTTGGGGTCGGTTCTTGCAAGATCTTTCAGCTCCTGACAAACGAGAAGTCGATTCTGCTTCTGGTCCTCAGACAGGAGCCTTGGCACAAACGTGGCTGCGATGCGTCGCATGTGGAGTTCTTCCTTTAGAATCAGCTGACAGGTCCCATAGCCTATCCCAACAATGTCGCACAAGTCGTTGATGGTACGACGTCGATCTTCGTGAATGGCCTGCCGAATCTTCGTAACATTTTCGGGCGTTGTGCTCGAAGATGGTCATCCAGAACGCTCGTCATCATCGACAGAGGTTCGGCCATTTTTAAAACGTGAATGCCACACAAAAGTTTGTGCACGACCCATTGCGGACTCCCCAAATGCTTGCTTTAGCATTTCATAGGTTTCCGTAGCCGTTTTGGCGAGTCTTTGGCAAAATTTGATGCACACGCCATTCCGAAATCGCAGGAGGGTCGGTGTAATGCACTACCAAAACGCCCGTAACTAAGAAACAAATGCTAATTCGATGATGCCGGCTGGCACACTGATTCACTATGAATGTAGGCCGCACCCCCTAAAGTCAGAAGCTCGTACTACATCCGGTTCGCCCGCTATTGACACAGTCTTAAACTTTCCGATCGCACCTCGTACTTTTCGAAACCTCGCGGAAGTAATACCTGCAGTCAGACATTCAAGTATGACGATGCTGTGCCTTGTGTAACTACCCTGTTTGCTTTATATTGTTCTGTTGATTGTACTTTTGCTGTGTCGCCACACACTTCTTTGCTTGATTTCCTCCTCTCGGCTTCACACGACCGTCTCGTTATCATCAAGAGCAGATGGTAAATGTGTACGAATATGCATTACTTAACCTATCGCAGGACGTCCATTCTGAATTCCGTGAATATCTCTAGCTTTATTATTATTATTATTATTGAGTGCGTACAAGATGTCACGCATGAAGTATCGAATAAGTCTTGTTACTTAATTTTTTAGGTAAGCTTCCTGTTATGAATTGGTCGACTAAATATGAAACTTATTGTCACAAGTACCAAACTTATGAATATTAATGTTTTTATTCTATGCAGTTCAACATTTCGACATGTTTTATCCTTACGTGGCTCCAACTTAACGTTTCTCCTATTCTGGTATTGACGTGCATTAGAGTTTGTGGATGAATTAGATTTCTTCTATTACGAAGACAGTCCTTACCACAAATAGGCTTTCGAAACATTTTAATTTCCGTGTTAATGGAAATTAATTGTAGCAAGCGATCTCTCTTTCCGTACGTAAACAACACTGTAATGTACACACACATGCAACCATCTTTAATCGTTGACTGTCTTCATGTTCGATATTGGATGCTCTAATGCTCTATATTCTAATATATTTTAGAGGGCAGGCTTAAGTAGGAAGTGCACCGTTTTCTTAATGCATAACGGATAGGCTGTATATGTTCATTACGTTTTGCCGCAACTTTATATTCTGTTATCCAGTGTAATATCCAGCGCAATTTTTGCAGTTTTTGGCTGTACATACGATTTCGATTTTATCGGTCGGTTATTGTTCACTTTTTGCAATAGCGTGTCTCTAAAGTGTTTGAACTCTTGGTCCCCAGTTTCACGTTGTGACACCGCAACATTTTCAGCTATATGCGAAGGAAACTCATTAATATTACGCTTGTAGGATAATTAATTTATTTGAATGTTTGTTTTAGTGTATGTTTGATTTGTAATTGCCGTCTGTAGTATAGCTGTCTAAGATGGATTGTTCCAAAACCAGAAGCTTGTATACTTACAGTAAGTTAGTTCTTGTGTTTGGTTAACAGTAATATGATGTACTGTGCTGTGGGGCCGGCTGTAATTACTTTCTTTTGAGAATGATGAAGGTGCTAGGGATAATGGGCACGGCTACTACTGGCAACAAGATTCGTTAAGATCCGGTTAGTTCGAGCATCGGGAAGGATGTGATGAATGCGTCTGCATTGTTTGTCTGCTCTTGCAGTCATATTTTACTTCATTGATAGTCCCTGATCTGTTGGTATGGCAACCCAGCTGGTTCCCTGCTTCATCGCGCCCTGTCTTAAACGCGATGAGAGCAACAGTGGACTTAATTTCGCAATAAAACATGTTTATTTTTGTAGGTCCATTTCAAGTATAGTGCAAAGGTTTTTGAAATTAATTTTAGATTTTTGTTAATCATTTTATTTGTTTACACCATACGTCATGGTGTACGTTATCAGAACTTCCTAATGTGGAGGTTGTAGGTTTACATCTCGATCCTGGAGGCCTGCTGTCCTGAAACTTTTTCTGTGATATTTCTCATAGCTCTAGGAAATTACGCAATAGTAGATCTACCGCAAAATTTTGAACGGAAACGTTCATGGAATGAGGCCTGCTGTTAGAAGAACTACATCAAATTAAATATGGCTTGGAATAAGATCTAGTGGCCAGCTTTATAAACGTATAGTTATACCTTCGGAATTCAGTAACTTAGGAATTTTGTGGTCCTATATAAATACAATACCTGGAGAGTTTCGAAATGTGGTGTTGGAGAAGAATAGACAAGATCAGGTGGACGGATCGAGTGACCAACGAAGAAGTATTGAGGAGAGTCAACGAGCAAAGAAACATTCTGCAGGAAAGCTAACTGGCTGGGACATATTATGAGAAGGAATGGATTAATGAGTGATATCACCGAAGGCCAGGTTGAAGGAAAGAGAGGACTAGGAAGAAGATTGATACAGCTAACTGACGACCTTAAACAAGGAAAGAAGATGACGTTCCAGGAATTAAAGCGAGAAGCCGAGAATAGGGACAACTGGAGAGCTCTTTTTGGGCAGAGCAATGGACCTGTCGTAAGACAGAACACTTAATAATAATAATAATATAAATACGTGTGTGGATAGTTCACTCCGTAAAGTGACCTCTTTCCATGTTGGTAGTCCTTCAAATCAAAGATCAACGTATGCTATTAAAGGAATTGCAGAATCTGATATGGGTACTTAGAACCGTCTTTTCCGATAGTGTTGCTTTTCTTATTGATGGTAAACAGTTTAAAAATTTAAAAGCTACGCCTGAGAATTCTTCTTTTTTGTGGTGCTACACAGGTATTCAGTAACACGAAAATGCACTTATACCCAAACCTGGAAGATTGTGTGTGTGTATGTGTCACGGGAACAGGAATGTTGGTTGCACTGTTTATAATGTCGCCTACTGGTTCTGCCCCAATATAGTACTGTCACTGTTATCCATTGCCGAAGGCTTTACAATTAGGCGCAATGTAAGCGTTGATTAAAAACAGGCAGATACGAGATTCGCCCCTTAGAGACTGGCTCGTGTTGCTTTCACACTTGAGACCGACGTGTTGTAGATATTCTTAAAACAAATTATGAATTCATGCAAAATTTCTACGTATGTTTATAGTTTACTGAAGTCTCCTGCTGTATCAGTTCCTCTGACTGTTATATTTCACCAGTTGTCGTCTATGCAGTTGAATGCTTCGCGTTATCGCCATATTGTTTCGATCTTTGACACTGAATGTTGCTGACGCTACTTTTTCTGCCGATCAATTTATGAATGTAATAGAATAAGCCTATAATATACTTTTTAATAGGTCATGTTATAAACACAGGACTACTACACATTATATAAAATATCATGAAAGATTCCTTCCAAATCTCTGCCGATCCGTCACTCAGTGACGTCCTCAAGACCGCGTGCCCATTGATGGAGTCGCTTAGTGACATAAGCCTTTATCAGTATGTAGTGAAAACATCTTAAATGTTTCATAACGCCATGTTACTAGGGATCCGTAAAAGGAATAAATTCTGGCCAGCCAAGAAGCTATCAACTGTTCAAGAAATATTCAGCCATATTCATCGCCCTGATGACGGAGGCAGTATGACCTCTGAAACGTCTGTTAACATCGACCAGACTACACAGCGCAACAACCCAGAAGACGGAAATCTTCATACTCATCGCCCTGAAGACGGAGGCAGTATGACCTCAGAAACGTTGGTTAACATCGACCAGACTACACAGCGCAACAACCCAGAAGACGGAAATCTTCATACTCATCGCCCTGATGATGGAGGCAGTATGACCTCTGAAACGCTGGTAAACATCTACCAGACTACACAGCGCAACAACCCAGAAGACAGAAATCTTCATACTCTGATGACGGAGGCAGTATGACCTCTGAAACGTCTGTTAACATCGACCAGACTACACAGCGCAACAACCCAGAAGACGGAAATCTTCATACTCATCGCCCTGAAGACGGAGGCAGTATGACCTCAGAAACGTTGGTTAACATCGACCAGACTACACAGCGCAACAACCCAGAAGACGGAAATCTTCATACTCATCGCCCTGATGATGGAGGCAGTATGACCTCTGAAACGCTGGTAAACATCTACCAGACTACACAGCGCAACAACCCAGAAGACGGAAATCTTCATACTCACCGCTGTGAGAACCTCAAGTCTTACAATATTCAGTCAGTTGATTGGTGTTGAAATGCGATAGGTTGAACATACAGATTTTATGAGGATTTATGAAGTACACTCATACTCTCGTCTAGAAAATCTCAAGTGACGAAATTACTTCTTAGACATAGTAATGCATATGAGGATTATATTAAAATTGGTCGTAAAGCTGTAGAATGTGATCTATTTTAAAGTGTGCAATATAGAATTCAATGACGGACGTTTGTTAAAAGCGTTCCTCTGTTAACTTTAAAAAAGAAACCTCATTTGTCAAGTATGTGTAGAAGGTTTGTTGTTGACTGTAGCTGGGTAGTCAGGAAAGCCGTTTTATTTTACAGTGATGTTCAGTGTCTTTATGTCCTCTTCATTTCCTCACTGTCCTTGATTTGTTAAAGTGAACGGTAATAGATAACGGGGTATAGCTTATAGAGATTTGTGTTTCGTCAGTTCTCTCAGTTGTTTGATGACTATTGTGTAATACCTGACCCTCGCTTTATCTTGTGGTAATGTTCAGTTTGTAAACGAGGAAGTACACGTGTGAACGCATTTATGGCGTGTACGTTTTACTTAGGGTACACTGACAAACCCGTGGGTGGTCGAAACACTGCACAGTGTGTACTGCTCACCTCCTCCTTATCTTGTAATTCATACAGTGTTTCAAAATGTTCTCTTGTGAAAGGGGGGCGTTCGTGTATTGTTAAGCTAACACTTGTTCCATGTCGACATCAATATTGGGTGTACCCAACTGTTAGATATATTTCAAAGCTATAAGTGTGTCTTGACTGATATCCGTCTAAATATTGTTTTAGTTTTAAAGTACTAAGTGGTTCTCAGATAAATTATTTCCCTGGCCGCTTTAGTGAAGGAAAGGAGATTGCCATGAACACATCTATCAGAAGGAAAGTCCAGTTATTTTAATAGAAAACGTGTTCGCAATTATGAGAAATTACAGTGGGCTCATTCGCTAAAAAGCTTGCGTCGTTGGCATTCACGAACGAAAATAAGCCTTCATTTGTCGTGGTTTCTTTCATGGAAATAAAATTACCTTGGATTCTTTCATGTACAGAAATTTGCCATGGTTTGTTTCGTGTACCGAAATTTGCCGTGGGTTTCGTCATGAATAGAAATTGCCTGTGTCCGCGTTTGTGGGCTGTCGTTCCTAAGGCTTATCGCAAATAGCCGTAGATGACTGAAGCCTATATTTTATAAGCAACACTACGGCTACGTTAATATGCATCCTTCTTTAGTTTTAATTTACGTGGAGCATGAACATGGCGGCTGCACGATATCTATTTTGATTTAGATTTCATGGAAATAACTAATTAACTACTGGAGCTAGGCATTTACTTTCGTTTCGGATATTGTTTGTAAGTCAAGAATCACAAACGCGGCGACAGTGCGAAACTTTGAGATTATATCTGACAAATTAGATATATTTCGAATGTGTAATAGGAGTAAATATACACATCAGTTAATTACAAAATTATGAATATAGAGTTCTTGCCTACCCCATTATGTCGATTGAAGCGTTTGAAGATAAGTGGGCTTTTATTTCCATCTCCTTCTCTGTTTCTCATTCTTCCTTCCTTCCTTTCTGTCTGCGCCTCAAACTCCAAAGTGTTTCTTCTTTTCTATAGTGGTATTTCGACTTTTGGCCGCCCACCAAAATCCGTAACTTACTAGACCGACAGTAATTAAACGTCCGTCGCGATGTGATTCATGAGCCCTGAGAACAATTAAATCCGCCATTAAATCTCGAATTAGGGGTAATGGAATTCCTCGTAGTGTTGGCAGTAACTGCCTTTTTCTACAGCATGGCGACAGAGTTGGTACCCTTCCTCCTCACCTCAACATGTCTTATGCGCGACGGTGCGTGATCTTGTTGAGGACCTCTTGGCTTTGACATGATGGACCGACAGACCGTCTTGCAGACGAACAGCTGGGGAGAAAGAGGCTAATAAAGTTTCTTGTGTTTTTAAAGCGCTTTTTTCTCCCAGCAAAGTGGTTCTCAAGAGTAATTTAAAAATTAGATAACTTAAGCGAGCTTTAGTTTTTCGGAAGCTATTACTCTTTCATGGAATAGGTTACATTTCTCCTGATTAGGTTACAAGCTTGGAATAACGCTGTTTTCTGGCGTTAAGTTAATGCTGTTCTTCCTAATCTGCCTGAGAGTAGAATCGAAAGGCGCTGGTACCTAAAGTCTGCCATTGCCTTGTGCTAGTTTCATCCATATCCCATCTTCATAACACATTTCCCTGATATCCACATTCTGCCGTCTTCTTCGCGGTCTTCCAAGTAGGCTCTTCTCACATTATGCAGTATCCTAAACTTTCCGATTACTTCATCCGTACTAGGTCCTAATACTTTAATAAGAGGATTGCTGAACCTATATCTATAAATTAAAATTTATCTTCTAATAATTTTATGGCAGAACAAAATATTAAGTTTCCGAAAATCATGGTTTCGTTTTAGACAGTTTCAGCTGTGAGCACGTCATGCAACAAGGAATCGAAATTAAAGTTTTCCGATAAGTTCGTATTCCGTTCAATACTGTGTCTGTTTTGGGTTAGGTCAGAGGTTCCCAAAGTGTGGGGCGCGAATGGTTTTCTGGGGGGGGGGGCTGTTGTTTGTATGAAAAACTTTTTTAACGAAATATGGAGAAACATTTTTAACATCCTTTACTTGATTGAGGCAGTTCAGCAGTGGCAGCCTTCAAAACAAAGTATCTTTCTACGATGAACCTGGAAAACGACCTTAGAGCGGTCATTTCAAAACTCCAACCTCGGTATAATAAGTTATGTTCACAGAAGCAACCACATCCATCCCACTAATCCAGGTATGAAGCGTATATTTTATTACATTTTTTTAAATAAAATTCATTGAATAATATATACTAAATTATAAAAAAAAATTATACTCATAGCTAAATTTTATGTCAAATCTGTTTGCTTGCACTTGTTCTGGAAGGGGGCGTGAAATTTATTAAATGTTTTAAGGGGGGCGCAAGGTATAAAAGTTTGGG
Source organism: Zootermopsis nevadensis (assembly GCF_977971745.1). Lineage (NCBI taxonomy): Eukaryota > Metazoa > Arthropoda > Insecta > Blattodea > Termopsidae > Zootermopsis > Zootermopsis nevadensis. The sequence continues at coordinate 16,500,744 of NW_028259142.1, forward strand.
AACCTCTGGGTTAGGTTATTTTATCGTGACGCCATGTAAGCCATTACATCGGATTAACAGTTTCTCCTCTGAGTTCGAGCTGCTTGTAGCCATCCGTGTAAATACTAAAAAGTTGATATATTTGTGCATGTGGTGTATTGTGCAGCCCGAGATAAGATCGGGGACACTTTGCCTGTTAGAACATCGCACGGAGGTCGATCGGAACATTGCACATGGTGTAGTCCAACATCTCAAGACACGCTTCGTGTTTTTATATATGTTAGCACAACGCTGATGAGTTGGTTGCATGTGTTAGGGCTGTCATACAAATTCGCTCGTATAATATGCATAATGCCGGCAGTGAAGTTTTATAAATGTGCTGTTCCGCTCAGAGCAACAGTGTTCTAAACGAAAGTGTTCATTTTAACAGTTGCTGCTTAATGGAGTCAGGTCCTTCCAGAGAAGCTAAGAGTTGGTCAGGGTTTTCCCACCATTTGCTCCCGTGTCTCGATTATGCCAGAAGTCGATATGCCCATCTGTCCGTATAAAATTACGACACTGGTCTAAAACGCAGGACAGGATAGAATGCTGGCCTTCTATCGACATGCGGGTTATTCCTCGGGTTTCAGAAATTGCAGTGTATCCTGGCCAATGCCGGTAACGTGAGGACGGGCGTTCTCATGACGGGACGCTTAATCTCCGTGGTAGTACGAATGAAATTTAACCGTCTCATACTGTCCCGGTCTTTTTTAACGCCCCCATTCTCTCGTACAACTCGTGGCCGACTGTTGGTTTGTCGTAAACATGGCCATGTGATCACGTATGACCGTCCATGTTCGTTATCAGCTCCGTGAGCTGGTTTCATTTGAATAACTGCCTCTATATTCCGTGTACCATCCGCCTCTGTTTATGCGGTGTTCAAAAGTCCATGCCAGTTATTTTGTCTGGGCTCGGTTTGAGCAACGGAATGACAAGGCAGGCATTCCGCGCCGCGGCGTTCACTCCTTATAATATGCGTACGACGGAAAAGTAATTTTGTATTGCATTGCTGCGCAGAGCGTGTCGTACTGACCGTCCTCCGTTCTGGCCACCCTTGCAGTAGATGCATTTCAAGTGATAATTGCTGTACTTAAGCTTTTATTTGTAGTACATACACAGCACAACCTATTACATTCATGCACAAATGAAGTTAGTGGCACATATGCAGTTTTTATTGTCAAGTTTCATTAGTTTGAGGAAGTGCGAACATGTAACAGCGTGTCTTAAAGTGTCTCCATTACATTATCTCAGCGAAAAGATATAAAAGTTGGCTGTATTTTATATTTTATTCGCCTGCCTTGTTTACTGATATGTGATTCATAGTCTCATTATGTTAATATATTACGAGCATTTCAACTTTTATGACCACTGTTACTGCCTAACAATCTGTTACCGTTATAATTTAAATTGATTTAGGAATATGGTATAGGCCCATCGTTTTGTGGATGTTCGCCGAGGTCAGTCCATGCGGGTTTTGTGGCGTGCAGAGTGGCACTGGGACAGGTCTTTCTGCACCAAATATTGATGGAGTTATAAAATCAAGGATTGTGAAGCGGTCAGGACATGTAGCACGCGGTTGGGAGATTAAAGACACGTAGCAATTTTACTTGTAAAACACATTAAAAGGCATTGCTTTAGAGATCATGTTTAGACGTGAAGATAATATTAAAATGGACACTAAATTATGTGACTGTTTGGAATGGGTGTACTGGCTGAGGAAAGGAGCCATTGTCAGGCTTCTGAAAACATTGCATGCAAGGCGGGGAGTTCTGTGAACCATGTGAGAGGCTTTCGGCTTCTTGAAGGAGGACCAGCGTTTGGTGTCCAACATGAAGCTTTGTATATTATGATCATTCGGTATGGCCATTCAGTAAGCACCGTTGATGGTTAACTCGTCGCTGTCACGTGGATGGGACATTGAGACCCTAGTCACAACAAAACTTGACAGTAGTGACAGTGGACAAACTGATATCACCTTCCTTTGACCAGAGCTGTGTGTTCTTGGAAAACTCATTTTTAGTTACGATAGATTTCTCGAGAAACGGTCTTATCCTGCTCCTGGCAACGAACGATTTTCTCTGGTTACTATTATTGTTTCTTCTCTTGTGACAAATGGATGTGCTTTTTTACATACCACTATGTCTCGGACGGTAAGATGGTTGATTTGATGGGCGAGGGCAGGCGTTCTGGCTGTCGGGAACGTGGTTTGATTCTGCCAAATTCTTATCTTCGCTTCCTTATGCAGGTTACTCACATGAGCAACTCGGCCTCCGGCGTTTGTCTCATGTATTTCTTGAATTTATTTAGTACGCTTTCTGACTGCATAGGCTTATTACCAAATTGGTTAATGAATGCGGATTTTGAGTTTGACAGGATTTGGAAGGAACCGGTTGTAACCCATTATTAAGGCAGTATCCTAATCAGGAAGGACTGAGACATTTTAAACGTCACTAATAATTACCGACCACCAGCCCAAGATTCAAAGCCAGTTTCTTAAAATACAGTGGGCTGCTGATTATTCAGTGTTCTTGGAATCATCTGACACAGTAGTATCAATGGAAATATTTTTATGAAACGTCTTTAAAATGCACAGTAAATATTTGTGTAATAGAATGGGGTATGAGAATTTTAGATCGCAAGGAAATATCGCGACAAAGATTATCACGAATCAATGCCCTTCCAGATGGAAGTTGATGCAGTAACTTGTCCGCCGCACTCAGCAAAGACGTTGCTGTATTTATTTATTACTAAAAAAATACGAACTCCACCCCGCACACTTGTTGAGAGGTGCGTGGAGAAGGTTCTTATTTCTCGTCCTGTAACCGTATACACGGTTGAGATTTAATAACGACTGTTCCTGTAGGGACTACTGATGCTAGCAAAAAAACATTGACCAGAAGGTCATGGAGAGGCTGTGGGAGATTAACCACGAGATTGCTGTTCTCTCCTTCTTATCCCCCTCCTCCCTCTTCACCTGCTATTTTATCCCAGGATTTTTTTTTACTTATTAATAAAGTTAATTGTTTTGGTCGTTCTCAAAATTGTTATTGTATAGGATGCAGAAGAAAGTTGTTTTATATACAGACTGGGAATCCGGATTTGCTGAAACTAATAGATTGTTAATTGAAGTCAGAAGGTTTTTGGCGACGGAGCTTAATAATATGGAAAACTGTTCAATTGGACTTTGTTCATCGTCTAAATTATAAATGTACGACGTTTCGGAAACTGGATTCTGCTTCCGACTTCAGGTAGGAAAAGGAGGGGTGGGAAGATAGGAGGAATATATTTTGGTCAGGTCTGTCGTTATCTCAACCAGGGAGCAACCACACAGCCTGTAGATTTAACAGACCGACCATCTTATAATTTTAGATTTTGAGGTTTTCACGGCGGCGAATATGAGACTGTCTTCTGCGAGTTTGTGCCATGTAATCTGGAAGTTTTACGATGTTTCAGACGTGCTTTCTGTGTTCAACGTCAATGCAATTCGACTTTCATGCACTGAGTATATTGCCTTTCTGAACATAGCAGGCCCTAACCGGAGTGTGTAAAAAACATGAGAATTCCTTACATCGCCACCACATTTAAGCTATTCAGCCTCTTGTAACTGCATTAAATATCAATGTATGCTAACGGTGATCAAATTTGACATAATTCTGCCTTTAACAAGCTTGTAAACTTGTTTCAGATAATTATACGGTACTGCAGTAGAAGCACCTAAATATTGTACACGCGCATAATAATTGTGTTGAGCAGTTTTTTTATTTTACTTATACATAAATGGCGTTTCTCAGATTAATAGTTTTCTTAACCCTCAGAGTCACGTTATTAAGAAGACGTAATTTTTTGTGATTTGACTTTTTAACAGTGCTTGGGTTGGAGACTACATGATACAGTTATTAGTATCTGCCCTCAGATAAACATAATATTTTATATTAGAAGGTATTATTTGATTTGTACCCAACATTTTGCTTGTATTCAAGTCATTTCAAGGGATTTAAAATTTTCTAACCTAGGGCTACTAACTGCTCAAAATACCATGGAGATGTCTTTCTGGAATTATTTTGCATATTAAATTCTTGTTTAATGTGTTGTTGAAAATTAAAACATTTACTTTATTACTCGAATGTTCCCCCTCTTCGTTTTGGTATATTTTTATTTTGTTCTTCCTTCTTTCCACCTCTCAATCGTCTTTCTTGTCTTATATTTTATCGTCTGTATTTATCATATTTCCTCTTTCACCTGCATTTTGTCGTTTTTATCATTTCGCTTCTTCAATGCCCTGCCCCCAGTAATTGTGCGTTTAGGTCCTGAAAGGTATAATAACGATTAATTTCCAGGTTTAATTTGTACGGATGCTCGAATATTCTTTCCCACAAATTACATTTGCGGCTGCATTTTCTCGCCGTAGTTGAAGATTTGTGGCCTACAAGATGCAGACATGTTTACGTAGAACTGAAAAATGTTTTCGTTTTATTCGTTCATCTGTGAATCTGTTGGTAAGGCCTCGTCTTTCTCCTGATAACATCTACAGGCAGGAGGTATTCCTGGAATAAATAAATGATTTGAAAGAATTGTGGATGGTATGCTGTTCTGAGGCGACCATTAAATATTGTGCTTCATCTTAGACAGGGACTCGGAATGGTTCCAACAGCATGTGTGTCAGGAAGTTCGGTTCTTTCAGATGCTAGCAGGGACTGTATAACGTTTATACAGTTCAGTGGTCCATTACAGTGTATAATTTGTAGTTTTTTACAGTCTACCCGAAAGCTTTACCACCGTTGCCAGATTTGTAATTCAATTCAATTTAATTCTTTATTATTAGTGTGATGTATCAACAGCCAGATGGCCAATTACAGATACAGCACAGAGATGAACACACGAACACAATAAAAACATAAAAGGTAAAACTATCAGAATATATAATACATTAATGCGGAGGACGTTAATACACAAGAAAATTGCAACTAAATATATTAGGATATTTGTAAAAATAATTTAAATCAATTAAGTAAATTATACTATTATAGAATGTGAAGAAGTGTGACAATTTTCGTCTCGAATATGTCCAAGTCCCTGCAGACGACATTAGCATTAACATATATAAAGTATTAGAAAACATTCTATGTGTATTTATGATCTGTGTCCAAGAAAAATTTCACATTCCTAGCTCTGACTCTTCACTAGATGTCGCTCTCAAACCGAACCAAAATATAGTGACTAATGTCCACCAAATCGTCTTTGAATGTACTGAGAACTTCGTTAGAAGTTTCACATCAGCTCACTGTCGTACTTTAGGTGGTGCTAGTGTCGCCTAGTTCGCAAGTTCTTATGTGCTCCACGTTATTATTATTTATAATATTAAATTACAAACGTATGCGTGCAGAGGTGGATTGGCCTCTGGTGGCGTGATGTTTGCATCAGGTTTAAACTGTTAACGACTGATAGACATACAGACATAATATAACTATAATTCTATGTTTAGCTATTGGCATATGCTGATGATGTTAATTTATTGGGGGACGATATAAATACAATAAAGAGGAACGCAGAAGTTTTACTAGAGGCTGGTAGACAAGTGGGGCTGGAAGTAAATTCAGAAAAAACTAAGTACATGTTAGTATCTCGTCATCAGAAGACAGGCGGGCAAAATTATCTTAGGGTAGCTAATAAATCCTTTGAAAGGGTTACAAAGTTCAAATATTTGGGAACAACAATAACAAATCAAAATGATACTTGTGAGGAAGTTAGGAGGAGACTAAATTCCGGAAATGCTTGCTACTTCTCAGTCCAAAATATTTTGTCTTCCCGTCTGATTTCTAAGAACCTGAAAATTAAAGTATACAAAACAATAATCTTGCCTGTTGTTTTGTATGGGTGCGAAACATGGTCTCTCACTCAGAGGGAGGAACACAGATTGCAGGTGTTTGAGAATCGGGTGTTGAGGAGGATATTTGGGCCTAAGAGGGAAGACGATGGGGCGTGGAGAAAACTGCACAATGACGAGCTTAAAAATCTGTACTGCTCCCCCAGTATTGTGAGGGTGATTAAGTCGAGAAGAGTGAGATGGGCGGGACATGTAGCGCGCATGGATGGGACAAGAGGTGTGCACCGGGTACTGGTTGGGAAACCTGAAGGGAAGAGACCGCTGGGGAGACCTAGACGTAGATGGGAGGATAATCTCAGGCGGGATCTATGGGAGATAGGAGTTGAAGGAAACTGGATTTTGTTGGCCCAGGACAGGGTCCGGTGGAGGGCTTTGGTTAATTCGGTGATGAACCTTCGGGTTCGGTAAGCCATCTAGTTAGTTAGTTAGTTAGTTATAATTCTATGTTTATTATAAAATAAGAAAAGTAGATAAAACATTGGTTTCGTCTGTCAGCTGTGTCTAATTAAGGCGCATGGTTTGCAGGTGTGATGCAATAAGCGTGCCTTAACTCGCCTTACTCTCAGCGCAATCTTGACAGTCCTTTACAAAGTAGGTTAGATCAACGGTCCATTCCTTCCTCTTGTAATGCCACATTACATAATTTGTCTTTGAATGTACCTGTACATATTCGACAGGGAGAGGAGACAGTGGAATGAACATTTTTGTATACCCTGTCGTCAACAGTTCCGGATCCTTTATCTGCGTTGCGTCGATATGGATGTGGTATGTAAATATGTACCTTCTGGCGTAAGAAACTTTATAGTTGTCCGTCGTGCAGATAAGATACGCCTTGTATTTCTAGAGATAACTCTTAGTACTTGTGAAAGAAAGATGGGACGCCGTAGGAAAACCAAATATGTCTTGATTTTGTATAAATTCGTGTCATTGATCAAGATTGCCCCTCGGAAGTTGATACACCGTTTTGCTTTGTAAGCGCCCGCTTTTGCGTTCGGAATGTTGTTAGTTCAGGCCGACGGTGCCGTGTTATTGGGATTTTTAAGGAGATACCATCGTGTTTTAAGGACTTTCTTATAAAGGCTAATGGATATAGAATTGCCGATATTGCAGTTCTGTGCTGCCATGTACATATACACATAATACTGTGTCTGTTTTATAATTGATCATTTATAAAGATTTGTTTACGTTTATATAAAGTGGTGTACCTTAATTTTGGAGACGCGTGATTTCAAATTCTCTAGGCGGCTAGATGAAAATGGTTGTCCTCTGGGTTCTTGTGCCGTGTAATCTACCACATGTTCACTGACGTTTTAGAGGTGTTTGCTGCCTGCATCATTAGGGATATCAGCGAGGCTAACTATCTAACTAACTAGATGGCTTACCGAACCCGAAGGTTCATCACCGAACTAACCAAAGCCCTCCACCGGACCCTGTCCTGGGCCACAAAATCCAGTCGCCTTCAACTCCTATCTCTGACAGATACCGCCTAAGATTATCCTCCCATCTACATCTAGGTCTCCCCAGCGGTCTCTTCCCTTCAGGTTTCCCAACCAGTACCCGGTGCACACCTCTTGTCCCATCCATGCGCGCTACATGCCCAGCCCATCTCATTCTTCTCGACTTAATCACCCTGACAATACTGGGGGAGGAGTACAGATTTTTAAGCTCGTCAATATGCAGTTTTCTCCATGCCCCATCGTCTTCTCTCTTAGGCCCAAATATCCTCCTCAACACCCGATTCTCAAACACCTGTGCTTCTCCCTCTGAGTGGGAGGCCATGTTTCGCACCCATACAAAACAACAGGCAAGATTATTGTTTTGTATACTTTAGTTTTCAGGTTCTTAGAAATCAGACGGGAAGACAAAATATATATTAGCGAGGCTGATTATGAATATAGCAAGCACCTCTGAAACGTCGGCAAAATACAACAAACCAGAAGAAATCCATCTTCACTGCTGGGATACATTGTTGCAACAATGAGAACCAAGGCAACTGTTTGAACACTGATACAAGAATGGGCTTATAGGTAGTTGTTGGCTTGCTTTGTTGTTCTGATGTTCCTTTCGAGTAAGAATTGTCTGAGTACACAGCTCTTTGAGCCGTAGTAATTAATGGTGTGAGTAGCTTTGGAATGTTAGTGTACCCCAAAGAGTACATCTTTCCAGTCTTGCTAATTTGTAGTTGTTGTTAACCTCACTTAACAGACTGAAGTATGTGAATTGCAATATGTGTCGTCACCGGCTGCTTTCTAGGGTGTTTGTTTGGCCGTGATTACGCCTGTATATATCTTGTGGTTTTCATATTGCATGCTATTTATTATTCACAAATCGGACAAATTACAGATACGGAGTGATTTTGAACACAGTATTTGGGTAGGGGGAAGAGGGCAGGTACTGTTAACACCGAAATTAGGGCTTGAATAAGGGGCCTGGGGCCTCGGGTATAATGGGGGTCTGTTGTCAGTTGTCCTTGAGCCTTCTTTAAGAGAAGTTGTTCCCTAATTTGCATATTGTTTTGTTTTGTTTTCCATGATCGTCGTCCCTGGTTGATGATACACATCGCACTGATCACCGTTAATCGACTTACGACCTGCCATGGCGACTTTTGATTACCACTGAAGGATCCTACTTCGGTAAGTCACTGAAATGTTTTATGTAGGAAGTAAGTTGTCTTGTGCTAGTTTCAAAGACAATTTTAAAAGTGTGTTAATTTTTAATAGCTAAATTTTGTGGATGGCTGTGTAAACGAAATTTCATATACACTTCTAAACCAGATTATTTGGGACACTGAGTCGTATATGATGATGATGATGATGATCGGAGTATTTAATGGGTCGTGAGGAAACAGGATTTTAGGGTCTGGATATGGGCCAAAGGCGCACTTCTGTGCACATTATAACGATGCCTCGTGTTCCGTAAAGGACGAGTAATTGTTTGGCCATATGAACGACTACTAGCTTTCTCAGAATAAATAGCCATTTCTTTAAATAGCATTAATTACATGCCTTTTGTAACAGACTCATCGTTTTTCCCTTGAGACAGGATGTTTGTGCTTCCAAAGTTTAAACATAATGACTAATTTTCGTCATAGAATTGTTGCTTCCATTGGCACCGCCGCCATGTTGCTGTAGTTGAAGGCGAAGAAGGATACAGTTATGAAGCCCTCTTCAGGCCGTTTTCTTCAACTTCTTTCTTTCTTAACCTTACTCTCCACCTGTTCCTTTTTGTTCTGACATTCCAGACGTCTGCGTCGGTTTCTTTATGGCCGATTTTGAGTTATTTTTTATGTATTGAAAGTTGTATCTTACTAATATGTACAGTATAGTATAACACGGGTTTTGTTGAATTTCCTGGATAAAATTAGCAATTTTAACGCGACCAATCCGTGATATATGATGCAGTTGTCCGATGAATATTAACCGTAGCGGAGGCTGAACGCCATAATATGTGAGGGACTGGTAACAGGTTTTGGGCCGGACGGCTCATTTGTGCATCCACAACTACCGATATTTTATCTGCAATTAGTTACAAGACAGAAGCCACTCCTATGAAGTAGTTAAGGACGGACTGTATCCTGTCTTCAAGTCAAAACACTGGTTTCGGTGCAGATGTTGCTGCCTGTAATTCAGCTTGCAGCTCTCACTTGGCCTTCCTTGTCTAACAAGTAGATCATTAATTATTTTAACTATCCTTAGTAAGGCCTCCTTTATTTTCTCGTTATCTGTGCGTAAGCAAAAGAAGCATTGATGAAGGATTTATTCTGGGGAATGTTAAATCTAACCTTTTTAATGTATTTGTATTATGTGAATGTTTCAACAATAAACATAAGCAAAGCCAGGGAGGATGAAATCGGTGGATGCCGTCATATAGAGCAGTGGTATTCAACCTGAGGTACGCGTACTCCCGGGGGTACGTGAAATTTTTTAAAAAAAATGATAAACACTGAATAATCAGTAATGTAATTTATTTAATTTATTTTAGATGTAGATTATATATATTATATATAACTTGAATTATACACCAATATCTTTGGGGGTACAAAGTTGAAGAGAAATTATATCTGGAGGTACGCGAACAAAAAAGGTTGAATACCACTGATATAGAGTATGCAAAATTCTGTCGTTTGTGAGTCTTTGTTCTGTGTTGCATTATTGCATTAAATTACTTGTTGCTATATGGTAACATCTATGGTGAAGTTGAGTAGATGGAATTATCTTAGACTGTATTCCTTGTCTCTTCCTTCAGCTCTTCTGCAAATATTATGAGGGTTACCCAAAATTAATACAAAATATTAGTCTGGAAACCCGAAGGAAACAAATAACTTTTAAGATGAAGATTTCTGTCTTCTGGGTTGTTGCGCTGTGTAGTCTGGTCGATGTTTACCAACGTTTCAGAGGTCATACTGCCTCCGTCATCAGGGCGATGAAGATTTCTGTCTTCTGGGTTGTTGCGCTGTGTAGTCTGGTCGATGTTAACCAACGTTTCAGAGGTCATACTGCCTCCGTCATCAGGGGCGATGAGTCCTCATCGCTACAGCCGAGAAGACAGCCATCTTCGGACTCACCGCTGTGAAAACCTCAAATCCTGTCTTTTGAGACGTCGGCTTTATTAGGTAGATAATACAATTTCAGTTTTATATGTACAGGGCGTGAGGATGTGGACACAGTAATGGACTTTCGGGTTCCACGCGTTTAATTTTTACAGCAGCTGAGCCACCATTTCCCATTTTCCTAACCGTTAGAGGCTGTTGACCTATGAACATATTCTTACATTGGATATGATTGTCGTTTAAAACAGGTGACTTCCGTTCGATTGAGCTGTCGTGGTTCCATGATTGGTAGCTTACGATTCAATTCCTGACGTTGTTAATAATCAATTTTGTATTTCAGTTGTCAAGTCGTGCAGTGTCTGCTGACAAAGCAATTTGTTGACTTGTGGCTGGCTCATACAGAACTATAAGTTTAGTCGGTTGGCGCGTTTATCGCAGTGGCTCTTGATATACAAATTACGCGTTGAACCTACTCTAAATAAAACAATAGAACACGTACACTTTATATTTAATTCACAGAATTTGGTAATAAGAATGTTTTTCTTTTACCGTCAACATAAGAAATTAAAATCAAGTAGAAGAATGTAACAGTCTTTTATTAAATTATATTAATTTCAACAGGTTATGTTGCTACTGTTTTCATTTTGTAAATAGAATTGTTTTTTTGTTTTGTTTTTTTGGAAAAAGGCTTATTTTTCGTATGTCAAAAAATATGTACGTAAAACAGTCGTTATCCAGTTGGCTGGCTCTATTTCCATGGCAGGGTATGATTTCTGTTGTTCAAACCCCATGAATGTTTAATTGTCGACAAATTGTGGGTTTGGTTTATTATAATCAGGTATGAAGTCGATTTGTGTAGTTCTGTTACAGTAAGACATTACTGAAGCTGCTATACTTGATTAATGATATCTGTGGAGTGAACGCAAATGGTACATGACATGAAGTTCTCGTTGGCCGCCAGCCGGGAATGTTTCCCAAAGCACCCTTCATACGTGTCGTATCTGATATCAGAACGGCATTCAGAAAGTAGGATATTAAAATACTACAGCGCACTCACAGTGATATACTTTGTGCTGTTTAGTGTCATTAACAAAGTGACTGATTGTGATTAGTGGCATTCGGAATTTCTCAACTACTCTTCACATTTCTGACGCCTTGTACTTTGCACGTGCTTATGTACACTCTGTAGAAATTGTGAAGGAAGTGCGAATTATTGTCACTGTGCTCCTACGATGACGGGTTGGTTCCTACTACAATTCTTTTAAGAAACGCTTGCATTTAAATGTTTAACGTTTTGTCTTTTTCTTGTTTATTTTCATGTGCTGCGTGTTGCCGCCTGCTCTCTGTCATATTTGGTGCCGTGGCTGAACACGCAACTGCTCTGCTCTTTTGTTGGAACAACAGGGCGTAAGTACACCACACAGATTTGCGCTAATAGTAGTAGATCGTTATGACCCACAAGCGTTGTGTTTGTGTGCTGAAGTTCTTATACGACGTATTTTTATCATATTCTCTGATAGTTTTCATACTACTCACCTGTTGTTATTGCTGCCATTATCATCACCACCACCACCAGCAATTGTCTAAATTCCAGGCCACCTTACGAGAGACGTATCTAAAAGCCAGAATCAGACCCTGTCTCTCGGGTTAATTATATTATTAATATCATCTTCTTCCTCACGCTTTTATTTAACAAACTCAGATACATACAGCCATGCACCAAGCCTTCTATCAAACTGTACAGCCATTCATTTATGTATCTGTCCTATCTATTTGTCAATCCATCCACCCATGCATGCATCCATCCATCCATCCATCCATCCGCACATACATACGTCATACGTGCGTGAATAGGCACTGCAGTATATAAACACATCCAATCATGCATCCATCATGCCGACGACGCAGCCATCCATCAGTTCTTCCTTCCATCCATTAATTATTCAGTTACAGCTTCCCCCCTCCCCTGACTTTGTCCGACTCATGCGCAGAACCACACGAATGTCCTTTGACACGTGACGTATTCGCTCCTGCTGTACATTCCAGTTAATTACTGGCCGCAACTCATGTTCGGGTTTTCGTTTGCTGTTGCTTAAATTAACAACAGAGTAACTTTCAGCAGAACTTAAGAGGCAGGTAGAAGGTAAAATTGTCGCTAGTTCTCAACCAAACACCACGACATGCAATCGTATGGGGGAGTGGAGGTGTAGATGCACTCATTTTTAACCTCAGCCCTGGATAGAGATGGGTGGTTAGTTTCATTAGTTGTATTAGATGAACCATTGACACTTTCTCAAAAGACTCACCCTCTAGCGCAGATATGCATACCGCTTACTGAGAACCTTCAAAGGAAAACTTTATCAGTCATTATTATTATTTAGTGTTCTGTCTGACGACAGGTCCATATGAACAGGATCCTTCGATCCTTTTCTCGGACTGGGACCTGTTCATATACGTTCTTGGCAGATGATCCAGAAGTGGTTTGCCATTGCCTTCGTCTGTGTGTGAATGGAGTACTTGTTGGGATGCCACGGAGAAACCGGGGAAGCCCCCGGAGGAAAGCTCGGTTGTTGCCTAGACCACGGCCTTGCCCAACACAAGTTATAAATTCGGGCACCGCCGGGAATCGAACCCGAGACCCCAGGATTACAAGGCCAGCGTTCTAACCGCTAGACCACCGTGGCTTCTCATCAGTCATTAGGTAGTGATATTAAATGGCCGTGACAGTGAATTCGGCGTCTTCTAATGACTAATTAATCTCCTGGGTAGCCTTCTGCCTTGCTCGAAGCACGCGTCATATTCTGCGGAAGTAAATTCTGTTTTCAGTGTTTTGTTCTTTGTACTGTCTTCGTGGTTGTATTTCGTGTGACGAAACCTGGGGAGGGAAGGCAAGGTGGATAAATGTTTATTAGTATCATACGACGTATCAGTTATTAATTACTGATAAAAATAACATTACAGTCGCTTCTTGCTGTAAAAGTGATGTAAGTGATATTTGGGCTTGTCTTACCTGACTTATGTTGCACACTTCATCATTCGTACTGACAGTTTTATTACGTGCATAGCGAAGTTTCAAATAAATACAAAGGAGCAATATTTTCTTAAATAAATATACGCTGGCGTATAAATTCCTTTACCGAGACAGTCTGCAGACATGCAGTGAACACGGCTCTAAAGAACCTCGAACACGTCTCGTAAGCCATGGTTACTGTTGAAAATTATATTTGTTTTGTATTACTTGTTTTCATTCTTCGTGTTAAGTGTTTAAATAAGACTTTTGTTAACGTACTGGGCACAATCTTGGTAAAGCGACTTATAAGATATCCTGTGTAATGAAACAGGTAACTAAATTCGATAATTAGAAATTAAATTCACATATTTATGTATTTATTTACTACGTACCATCTCATTTATAACAGAGTTACACCAGCTATCTAAAACCAAAAAAGAACGGATTTGTATACCTCACAGGCTTTTTGGATGTTTATTACAGATACAGATATACTTACTACTCCAGAGCTAATCACACCACATATACGTAAAATAATTAAGAATTAGTGACTGTTACTTGTATTTCGAGAAAAACGTTGTATTAGAAGTTATAAATCCTGATGAGATTTATATTTTGTATAATTGCGTTTAACCGATTGAGAACTAAAATTACATTATCCGGACAACTTTAAATGTAGCACCCCAAATACCTAAATTAGCCGAAATTCAAATAGTTTCGGAGGCGTATGTTATTCCCACCTCACCAATCCGTAATGCCGCCATATTTTGATAACAGTGACATAAAAACTGCAAAAATGGAGCTGGACTCCGGTGACACGTAATTCATACCGAATTTTGACGAATATGTTCGAATTAATGTGTATATACGAGGTGTGATCGGAAAGTTTCCAGACTGTGTCAATAGAGGGCGAACCGGATGTAGTACGAGCTTCTGTCTTTAGGGGGTGCGGCCTACATTCATAGTGAATCAGTGTGCCAGCCGGCATCATAGAATTAGCATTTGTTTCTTAGTTACGGGCGTTTTGGTACTGCATTACACCGACCCTCCTGTGATTTCGGAATGGCGTGTGCATCAAATTTTGCCAAAGACTCGCCAAAACGGCTACGGAAACCTATGAAATGAGACGATAGAAGAGATTCAGGCAGAATCGCAGATGGTGCTTGACAGGCTGACAAAGAAAGATTTCCAGGGATGCTTCCAGGCTTGGCAGCGGCGCTGGGATCGTTGTGTTCACTCCCAGGGGAACTACTTCGAGGGTGATGGATGAATTTAATACCTGAGATAAGTGTACGGGTTTTTATAGGCGCAGTCTTGAAACTTTCCGATCGCACCTTGTAATATAGAAGTCCGTAATAGAATCATTACATACTCGGCTCAGTATTAAGAGTTCTAAAAAAGTATTAGGTTTCTGTAGGAAACATATAAATGAAAACTTTGATGATGTAACTGATCGGCACGCTGCATTAATTCAGACGTACTGTGTGCGAAAAAGTTGTACAAGATATGCCCCCAGGCGTATTGTAATTTTTATCTTATCAGATTGAACGTAATAAAAAGAAAACATGGGATGAGTTACGACTTTTTGTTCGCGCGTGTCATGTCTTGAAGGCATGCCACAAAAGACGGACAGCTGAAATGACGAGTGGAGTAATTATAATCACACGTAGACCCCGTGTACCGAGCCCTTCTTGTGTTCTGTCCAAGTTGAAATATTTTAAGCCCAAGAAGTGTCCAGAATTATGTCCCGTGTATTTAAACTAATCCCACGAAGATGGCTGTTACGGATTTTTGCTCCGTGCAGTCTTAGAAGTTTGCTGGCACATGCTGCCTCCATCATCAACACAATGATCGCCTCGATGATGGAGTCAGCAGGGACCTCTGAAACGTTGGTAATCTTCCACCAGACTACACGGCGCTGCAACCCAGAAGACAGCCATCTTCTTATTAGTTTCAGAACTAAGTTTGAGGCCAACTGTATAATGGTAATGGTAATTGTAATTGTTTCTGGAAAGGGGAGATAACTGGTTTTGGAGGGACGTCGGTTGTGCGTGCGAAGTGTATCACATGCGTGGCAGGTGTTGTCAGACCGGACTAAATGGAGGAACATGGAATTCTGGTAATATTACAGTGGGCCGCAGGTGCGTGTGTGCGTGATGATTCAAGTGTCTGGGCCTAATACTTCTGCTCTTATTGATACCTGTATTCGTGTTCTGACGTACCATTCATGTATCTGATATGTTCACATTTGTTTTGTTTACTTAAAGAACATTGAAATAACAAGTAACTTAGGTAGGCCGAGGTACCTTGGGGTAATATGAAGTAGATTGATGTAATGGAGCAAATTTAAGTTTGAGCTAATTCGGAATAACTTGATTTAACTGGAGATAACTCTGGTGACTTTAGGTAAGCTGGTGTAATTGAGTTAATTGAGATTTAATTTAGGTAAGTTACGTAATCTAAGATTCTCTAAGATGACATCCAGGAAAGGGTAACGGTTACTTGAGGCGAGGTGATGTGATTTGTGATATTTGAACTAGGGAACTCAGAGTACTTGAATGAATTTGTATGTGCACATTTGTTAACAAATGTTATCAAAATTGCAGGCCCACGTGCCTTCAAAAATATTGATGTCCTGAGTTGGTGAAAATCTGTATATATGATTTTATTCTATTACATAGGTTTACGTAATACTTCACTCACGTTTTATTGAGACCATTCAAAAATGAAATGCAAACATTTGAACCGAACGAGTAAACTGGGTCTGCAGGTCTGCAGGTCTGCAGTTCTTTAAATACTACCGTTTTAAGAATTTCTTAGAATTCTGGCCCCTTTGTCAAAGTTTGACTTTAATTACATTAATTACAGCTCAATGCGAAGACACTAACTGTTGCGGGTGGCTCTTTTAAAACTAACATCCGATGAGACCTGCAGTAAGTTCTTGATGCTGTCAGACTATATTACATCTCTTGGCGTGATTTTGATCGGGTGTTTCTTTTACCTCAGGGTACTTAATCGCTCGTCAGCGATCCTCTGGGCAAAGGACCCCTGTATCAATACTCCCTGACAGCTGAAATCTTATCGTGAATACGTCGTCTTCCAGCAATCATTTTTTTAAGACGGGTTTGCGTGTTACTCCCTGGCGTGCCGCTGAGCACGGCCACTGATTCTGATGATACTCTCTGGAATATGTTTATGCATCAGGGTCGTATTAAGAGGCGATGCCTTAAGCTGTGACGAAAATTAGGTCCCTATAAAAATAAAACAAAAATCAGAAGGAATAAACAACAAAGATTTTTATTTGAATAAGTACAGTGACACTAAATATCATAAAGAAGAACCCTGAATCAATAAAATTTTGAGAAGATTTTATTGATTGTACTCGCCGCGAAAGACTCAAATCCTATAAGAACTCTGAAGTTCTAATGGTTGCAAGTAAAGCTGTTCAAGAAATAATCACAGGGAAATTGAAGTTCTTATTTACCTGACTACGGGGCAAAATCATTATATATTATTATCATCACCATTTTCAGATGATTTAATATCGTGTACTGTTATGATTGTCGAGCCACGGTGGTCTAGCGGTTAGAACGCTGGCCTTGTAATCCTGGGTTCTCGGGTTCGATTCCCGGCGGTGCCCGAATTTATAACTTGTGTTGGGCAAGGCCGTGGTCTAGGCAACACGGAGTTTTCCTCCGTGGCATCCCAACAATTACTCCATTCACACACAGAAGAAGGCAATGGCAAACCACTTCTGGATCATCTGCCAAGAACGTATATGAACAGGTCCCAGTCCGAGAAAAGGATGGAAGGATCCTGTTCATATGGACCTGTCGTCAGACAGAACACTAAATAAATAAAATAAATAAAACTATTATGATTACATTCTCGCTTCTTTCTGTTTCATGTTCTTCGCCATGCCGTCATTATCATCGCTTCTTCAGTATGTAAGTACATTCTCTGCGTTTTATTACGTAGGCTTAGTTATTAAACTACATTTCAACTCTTGGTGAGTACAAATGTTTGTTCTGTATAATACTGAAATACTGACATCAGCCTTATTCAGTTTTTGATATTCCTGGCCATTGTAGTTCAACAATTAATGCAAGAATTAACCTAAATCGTTAAATCAAACGTTTCACTCAAACACTAGATTGTTAATTTGATTATAGTTACCGTAAATCATTTTCGTTAGAATCACCGTCACTGACTAGGGTTTACAAATTACCCTCCTGGATTTAATATCTGCTTCAATT
The DNA here is from genome assembly GCF_977971745.1 of Zootermopsis nevadensis. Classification (NCBI taxonomy): domain Eukaryota; kingdom Metazoa; phylum Arthropoda; class Insecta; order Blattodea; family Termopsidae; genus Zootermopsis; species Zootermopsis nevadensis. The sequence goes on from NW_028259142.1 coordinate 16,518,461, forward strand.
TATTTAACGACACTTTATTAGTTACATAGTATGTATTAATATAACGTTAATGGGGAATATGAATGTTGATTCTGAAGGATGAGGGTGGAAGTTGCTTTCAGGGAAGGAAATAATAATATTCTCGTTCTTAGCATTCTTCTTACCCTCTTTCTCCAGCTTATAGAACACTACAAATTGCTAACACAGGTTTGAGCAGTCCGGGATTCAAACCTTTGTTCTGACAAAGAGTATGCAGAACGACTTCTGCTCGCCGTCGTATTCTTAATCTCTTAGTTTTGGCTTATTCTTATGGATATCTTTTCTCCTGGTCCAATGACAGGTCTTCTTCTGAACGCGTCTGAGCGAAGGGCTGACAAATTGACCACTAATTTAAACTAGCCTGTACAACAATCCTCGTCTCTTTTTTCCCGGTCTCTGACTCTTTTTTGTCTGTTCTAAATGTCGTTTCATTATTCATTTATGTGTCTCGTTATTTGACTCCTCGTGTCGACAGACATTTCCCGTGTCTTGACTGCCAGAATGTCTTAATGTCTTAAATATCAAGTGACTATACGTATTTACGGGTGTTAAGAACATCAGTTATAAAATTTGTATTTTTGTAGATAATAATCTGAGTGACTGAAACGCGGCTTCAGGTAGGCCTAAGAGGCTGTACGGAGGGAGAGCTTTTCTGAATCTTCGGCTTCAGTAAAAGCAGGATCTGCTTTGACCAGTTGAATAAGCACCAGTGACCTTGCAGCTTGCAGTTGATTCGGTTAGTTGCGGTTGCCACCCCTGACTGTGGACTCTGGATCCCTACAGTAAATGGCAGTTGTGCCTCACGCTTTGTATTATTGCTTAGCTGGCATTTTCATTACCGCTTGTCCTTCTGATGATAGATATGTTTGTTTTCACGTTTCGTTGAGTCATTTCTGCCTCGTGGTGCCCTCATCCACAGAGATGGGGCTCACTTGTGTGGCCACAGTTCGCTGTCATTGTTGATTGTGCTGGACCCACGCTGGGTGTCTTCGCCATTCACAGTTTTCCTACGGTAATTGGCGTTCTTTACGTGAATGCGTAACACAAAACGCCTTCACGCTCTCCACGTGGTCTGTTTGTTTGTCATTTAACTATTTAGAGCATATCCAGGGATACGGATGTGTTAAAATCCACTTTGCAGGGTTTTCAATTGTTTATTTTAACCGTCTAATGACAATAAAATATTTTATTAAATATTAAAATATTATTACTATAATTAACATTTAATATATATATATATTAAAATGATGCTCATTTTAATATATATTTTAATATATTTTAAATATTAAATGTTAATTATAGTAATAATAAAGAGCATCATTTTAATATATATTTTAATATATTTTAAATATTTTAAATATTAAATGTTAATTATAGTAATAATAAAGAGCATTATTTTAATATATATTTTAAATATTTTAAATATTAAATGTTAATTATAGTAATAATAAGATCATCATTTTAATATATATTTTAAATATTTTAAATATTAAATGTTAATTATAGTAATAATATTTTAATATTTAATAAAATATTTTATTGTGATTAGACGATTAAAATAAACAATTATAATCATCACAATATGACGCAACAATATCACCTCAGGGTTTTCAATGTAAAATTGATAGTTACTCAGGTAGACGTGTACCATGGTACAGACCCCGCAACACCGAGTTTAATTTTTATAAATTTCGTCGGCGATAAGAATGTATCCCACTTAACATTACGTTTTAATCTACTTTAGAATATATATATGCAACCACACGGGGAAATTAAACTAATCATTTGCAACAATATTATTAAAACGAAAATAAGAGAAAGACCTTCTGCTGAGAATGTTTTTGAAATTGTTAACAAGATGACATAAAAATGCACGCGATAATTAAACTGGTGTTGGGCTAATATGAAACTGGTGGGAACGAGGCACCATGTACTGAATATTTTGCATGCTTTGCGTGACGTGCCACTCAATGGCACTGTTTCATTGTACTGCAAGCCTCATGGCCTTGCTGCAAATTGTCTGGCTTGTTTCCTGCTGCGGGCTGTATCCAACACCTTAAAAACCATTATTCATTATTCTGATGTAATTATTAGCTACGTGGATTAGGATCTACACAGCGGTTTCTGTTTCGTATTGAATTTGTATGGCAAGCGCGCGTCGCGACAGGCTTTTGTTCTTCGTCCGATGTTGCTATAAGCAGCCAAGGGACTGGCCGAGCCGGGTTTGATTCCTGGCGGATACAGGGATTTCTTTCCTTCGTCACCGTTGTGTCCAGGCCAACTTCGTAGCTGCAGTTCGGAATTCCGTCTGATCATCAGTAGCTGATGATGAAATTATTTACTGGTAATGTTTAGCGGCTTAAATCGCCGGATGAGAGGTTATTAATGAACTTTTGAATTGGAAGAAAACGGTCATGGCCTATTTTAAGGTTCTTTTCCAACATTTCCATTGAGGGGCTGAGGAAAACCACTAAAAACCTCTGTCAGTAAAGTAGATCTCTGGGCTGAGATTTGAACCGAGTAACCCCCCCCCCCCGGGGGGGGGCGGCTATGAATTGGTGTGCTAACCAGTCGGCTGAAACTTTGGGTTTTTGATAAAATGAAAAACTGTCGTCTTTGTATAAATTAGGAACGTGACAAGTGTTAAAGATCGAAGTATTACTTACCTTCTATTAGTAATGGACAAGCCGAGTTGCGAAGCTCTGGACGCTGATTATGTTAACCAACCACCAATAACTGTGCTTATTTTTTTTTTATTTAGTGTTCTGACTGACGACAGGTCCATATGAACAGGATCCTTCCATCCTTTTCTCGGACTGGGACCTGTTCATATACGTTCTTGGCAGATGATCCAGAAGTGGTTTGCCATTGCCTTCTTCTGTGTGTGAATGGAGTAATTGTTGGGAGGCCACGGAGAAACCGGGGAAGCCCCCGGAGGAAAACTCCGTGTTGCCTAGACCACGGCCTTGCCCAACACAAGTTATAAATTCGGGCACCCTATTGCTGCTTATATGTTGACAGTTTTTAAGTCAGAATATACGATGATTAAATCAAAAACATTGCGATGGGCGGCACATGTAGAATTTAATTGGGAGGGTGATATGTCTTATAAGATTTTTGTCCGAAAATATCAAAGATAGGGGACCACTTGAGAGACCTTAGCGTATACGGGAGGATAATATTAAAATTAATCTAAGTAAATAAGACGTGAGGCCTTGGACTGAGTTCAGAACAAGAAACAAACGCAACGAATCTTAGACTGTCATAAAAATATTTTTTTCAGTTGAGCGACTATCAGTTTATTAACGAGACTGCTGTGTGGTGTTGAAGAGATAGATGTTGGGATGTTAATGATTCCAAAAACAATGATGATGCTCTTCATGACATGACATGACATGACACGATGGAGCTCATGCATTGGTCCGCGGCGAGTAAAAGTGGGCGGGCCGCGAAGTGTTGTGGGTGTGTCATTAGGAACATTATTGCTGGCACTGTGGGAGATTCTATTGGAAGATTAAAGCTCAGGCCTCCATGCCCCTACTCTTGATTCTTTTAGTTGCGCCATTGCTCTTAATGGCACGCCTTTCCGATAGGCCTTTTGTTACAAAGTTGGAACGTACTCAAGTTACGCCCTATTCTTTTGTTTGTGCTCTCGTGTCAGGATACTAGACCCCGAATCAAATCCACGTCTCTGAAACAGACGAAACAGCAATCGTTCCACGATGCAAAACTCTCGTTATTTTGAAACCTTGCATTGCTGAAAATTCACATAATACCATTCAGAATCGTAAAATAAAAACAGTTAATAAATTCTTTCGAAAAGTAGCCAAGTTTAAGTATTTGTTTTCAACAGTATCAATTGGGATTCTTTTTACATTTTGTACAGGGTTATTCATAATTCCCTGACACATTACAAAAAATCGCTGGACTTGAATGGTGCAATGGTTGGTAACATAGGACATGCCGATAGAAAGAGAATCTCTCCAAGTTTATTTTACATACCTCATAAATGCTCTATGTGTCCGCCCTTTGTGACGCCGCAGACGTCAAGCCGATAATCCATTGCCGCCCACACCCGCTGCAGCATGTCACGATCGATTTGTGAGATGGCTTCGATGATTTGTCTTCACAGCTCAGGCAGATCACGTGGCACAGACGGTACAAAGACCTGGTCCTTATTGTACCCCCATAAGAAGAAATCACGTGGCGTCAGGTCAGGTGATCGGGGTGGCCAACTAAGCAGCGCATGATCATTGGCAGCCATGAGTTCGATCCAACGGTGTGGCAAATGCTGATTGAGGTAGCCGCGGAGCCCCATCTTACTGATAAATGAAGTCATCGCTGTGATCATGAAGCTTCTGCATCATCTCAAGATAAGACGTGGGCGCTTTGCGATACACAGGCACCCCTCACGCTGGAATTGTTCTTACCACTGCTTTATGCTGTTCCACACCGGCGGGTCCTTTCCGAACTTGGTTCGCAAACGTCACGATCGACTCTGCTCGAGCATAGTCATGCACGCAAAATGCTCTCTCTGTTGCTAGCGTCAACATTTATACTCTACTAAACCTCATACGATATGATGATATACTATTAAACCTGCACCCTGGCGGCCACCGACGAAACTAAGCGCCCACGGCGTGTACAAACAAATTTGGAGAGTTTCTCTTTGTATCAGCATGTCGCGTGTTACTATTCTTTGCACAATTCAAGCCTGGCGATATTTTGTAATTTGTCAGGGAATTGTGAATAACCCTGTATTTCTGAGTGTTCCGTAAAAAGAGAAAGCGTCTTTACAGACTCTATCTTTAGGGCGATGATGGATGCAATAAGCGCTCCTAAAACGTCGGTGAACTTCTACCAGACTGCACATTGCAACATTCCAGAATTTATTTATTATTATTTAGTGTTCTGTCTGACGACAGGTCCATATGAACAGAATCCTTCCATCCTTTTCTCGGACTGGGACCTGTTCATATACGTTCTTGGCAGATGATCCAGAAGTGGTTTGCCATTGCCTTCTTCTGTGTGTGAATGGAGTAATTGTTGGGATGCCACGGAGAAACCTGGGAAGCCCCCGGAGGAAAACTCCGTGTTGCCTAGACCACGGCCTTGCCCAACACAAGTTATAAATTCGGGCACCGCCGGGAATCGAACCCGAGACCCCAGGATTACAAGGCCAGCGTTCTAACCGCTAGACCACCGTGGCGTCATTCCAGAATACAACCATGTTTTGTTTCTGTTGTTTGATTATCTATGATAAATAATTAGCCGTAATGTATTACAAATATGAATAGATTAAGAGTTGAAAAATATGTTAAGAAAATATTTTATGAATCGTCGACAAATTTCCTCTCTCAGTCAACACACAAATCGACTAATTCTGTCTAATTCTTGCATGAAATTCTTTACATAAGTGTAAACTTATCCTCCGAGGGGCTAGGTATGGGGGAAGCCTTGTTAATCCAGGCCTGCATATTGATCATTGACGTGGACACGTGGGGGATTACCCCAACCACTTGATATGCACAACTACGAAGGAGGCCTGTACAGATAACATTAAACAGGCCTTTGTTTTAGCTAATCTCTCATTGGCCGTGTCCGAGCGTTGGTTCAGTGCAGTAGACCCACGCCACACGACATTAATAAATTATGTGCTCGCAATTGTGTTCTTTGCACGAAGTGCTTAAATGAACGCATAATGAGGTAGTAGCGCCCGTCTGTCTTTCTTCGCGTGTTTCATCTCGGAAACTACCGAACGGATTTCTGTTCGAGTATTGGGAAACTCAACAACAAAGTATGTCACAAATGTAAGACTAAGCATTATCCATTTCTGTTCATTTAACACTTACATAAAATTTTAATTACCAACTGTAAAAGTTTCCGTAAGGTTCAGAACGTTTGTTCCTTATATAACATAACTACGAGGTGCGATCGGAAAGTTTCAAGACTGTGTCAATAGAGGGCGAACCGGATGTAGTACGAGCTTCTGCCGCTAGGGGGTGCGGCCTACATTCATAGTGAATCAGTGTGCCAGCCGCCATCATCGAATTAGCATTTGTTTCTTAGTTACGGGCGTTTTGGTAGTGCATTACACCGACCCTCCTGCGATTTCGGAATGGCGTGTGCATCAAATTTTGCCAAAGACTCGCCAAAACGGCTACGGAAACCTATGAAATGCTAAAGCAAGAATTTGGGGAGTCCGCAATGGGTCGTGCACAAACCTTTGTGTGGCATTCACGTTTTAAAAATGGCCGAACCTCTGTCGATGATGACGAGCGTTCTGGACGACCATCTTCGAGCACAACGCCCGAAAATGTTACGAAGATTCGGCAGGCCATTCACGAAGATCGACGTCGTACCATCAACGACTTGTGCGACATTGTTGGGATAGGCTATGGGACCTGTCAGCTGATTCTAAAGGAAGAACTCCACATGCGACGCATCCTGTCTGAGGACCAGAAGCAGAATCGACTTCTCGTTTGTCAGGAGCTCAAAGATCTTGCAAGAACCGACCCCAACTTCCTTTCTAAGCTCCGTGTGACTTCTTCCTTTTCCCAAAGATGAAAATTCAGCTAAAGGGAAGGAGATTTGAGACGATAGAAGAGATTCAGGCAGAATCGCAGATGGTGCTTGACAGACTGACAAAGAAAGATTTCCAGGGATGCTTCCAGGCTTGGCAGCGGCACCTCATATGTTTTGACCTCATTAAGGTCCACAAATTTTATTTGAAGCATGTTTTGATATGGAACTCTTATAACAGGCTTATCTGTAGTGCATTTAGCTGTGCAACAATAAATTTTCTGTCTTAAATAGCCTAAATGAACACAAAGGACAGTGAGCATGTGTTATTGAAAGAACACTGGCACATCAGCGTATATGAAGAATAAAGATTATTACTCGTAAATTCAACTGGCGCGGTGTTCACCGGCTGTGGTGCACCGTTTTGCTCTAACTTCTTCAGTTTTACGGATTAGGCCCCCTGGTTGTTTCAGTTAGAACCGAGTTACAAAATTATGAATTTGTTTATACATTTGCAGGATCCCTTGGAAGGGCGATTGTCCTATCGCAATAGTACAACAAAGCAAGACGATGGCATAGAACTCGGCGTCCTTCACGTCTACCAACAGAAACGTTTGCAACATTATGGCTCACGCAAACAATTTAAGCTTGAGTACGAAACCGATAAGTATCATTCGTTTTGACCGGTCTTCCAGGTGTTACGTAACATCTAATTCGTATATTATTTTCCTTTCGGAACCGGTTTACGTCGACCGGAAGTAGCGGTCCAACTGCGCGAGGCTCCTGGTCTATTCGCTCGATGCGTGTTCGTTCTTGCCTGCGGTAGGAAGTTTGACTCGCTAACTACCCCCCCCCCCTCCCCCAAACCCAATAATTTCCTAAGGTTTGACAGCCTACAAATAGCCTGTTTGTTGATTTGCTGGAGCTCTGGTGCTAAGATTATGTCATTTCGAATTCCAACCTGTGTATCAGCTAAAGATGACAGCCTTCTGGAAAATAACACCTTGTAGTCTCGTAGAAGTCGACCGACGTTTCAGAGGTGCGTGTATCATTAGGGCGACTGTTCGCTGAATCAGTTTTATCCAGTTCACTTCATCGCGCCTTGTGTATCTAAACTTTATTTTGGTAATAAACAACCGTTTTTCACAATGTCTTATAACTGGTTCCCGATTAAAATGGTTTGTACTGTTCTCACTGCCGTGATGCATGCTACTTTTCCGCCCATCCCTTTCCCCTCGGCTCCATTTAATAGTTTTGTTTGAACGGCCTACTGCAGACCACAACTTCGCTTTCTATTAAAATGTCTTTCACCGTTAAATCTCCAGTGACAGACAAGCAGTGTTCTGTAACAAGCATTTCTACAGGTAAGCCCGCGTTGGTATCCGAAGCCGACCGCTTACAACAAAATGCCATGTTTCCCCATTGTGATAATGACGTGTTCTTTGTGACAGCTGTTTACTGCTAGTAAGCTCTGCCCACAGTTATTCAGTACAATACTAATAGAAAATTCATTTAAACACCTGAAAACCTGTTATTTCTCTATGTAACCATATCTGTACCCCGTATTTTTACACAAATGAGGAATGTCTTTAAAACCCTCGAAATTGTTGCCTACAAATAGCTGTCTCAAAATTGACAGACGATGTCTGTCTGCAAATGTTTGAAAGGCCAGCGTCTGGCTCCGCCAATTTGTGGATGGAACTCCCCGTGTCTGTTGTTTAATGTCGCACTGTGTTGCTGCAATGAGAAATTCGTCTTTCTCTGCTGTAGAGTTTTCCATCGCCAGTGTCTTCTAGGATTAGGACCAGTATCCCTTTCCATCCCTATTAAAACTGCCTTTGGGCATCCATCTTTTATAGATCTTCCAGCATTCCATTTTTCTCGTGGACTCTAATTCTCTATGGGAAAAGATTTTGTTCTATTCTTTAACATGTTCCCACTATTTATTTCCGTATTCGTAACTCCTGGTATTGATTACAGTGAATTTATTTCATTAGCGTCAGTTCTTTTGCCATTGTCCAAATTTCTGAGTTTCATTTTGATATTTATTATTATTATTTTTCAAGGCTATTTTTTGTGTTGTTCATTCTCTTCAATTGTGCTAATTTATTCACTTTATCGTTATCAGATATCAAAGTAATGACATTTTTTGACTCGTTCTGTTATTTTTGTTAAATTTGTCGTTCCCTTTATTCAACAGGCATTAGGATATCTTGGATTTAGGACCAGATCCTCGCCTGGTCCCTACTGTCAGAGGAGTTTTTGAACACTGACAGACGAAACTTTGTGTTAAGTTACGAAAAAGTGGTTTGATCATCCGAATTAGCATCTGCTGCTGTAGAAACATTCTGTGTAATAGGAAACCAATCAGTCAGTGGTTACAAATAACTTATTCAAGAGATGGGTCGTTCTTGAGTTCATAACGCTTAGTACAGAAACCAACTTTTTGACTCTATTACCAACCACTATATTTTATTTAAATTCCTGTTGTCAATTTCCAGCGGACATACGAAAATTTAAACATTTCGGAGCTGTTGAAAATTGTTTAGAAATGAGAAATGAGTATGAATATTAATGTAGACATAATTTGTGCATACGTCCATGCATAACCGACATACGAACATAGGCTCAGACAAATCAACAATAATACGTAATTTCATCTTTATATTTTTGTATAATGTCATGTTTAAAAGATGATAAACACTACCTTTTAATCAAAGATACTTACATTCAGAGAGTACTTGGCCCCCCCAATTTACAGTTCGCCACTGAGCTGCTTTTCTGCTGTATGAATAATGGCCGATATTCAGAGTATTAACGGCATGCTGGGACAGATGCAAAACAACTTTGAGCCAGATATTTTTCTGGCTTATTGCAAATGCACATGTGCCACTCTTAACGCACAATTGCTGCTTGTAGCACAAATTACTGATAGAACGTGTCTATTTGCGTACATAAGTCACGCTACGTCAAGGAATTTCCATATAGTTCCATAGAGATTCTTGTCGCTGATAGTAATCTCGTGTAAGTGGTGAAATGAAAGCCCCCCGTTTTGAAGTAATTGTGTCTAAATGCTGTGGTATACGCGTACTGTACGTTATCTGATATCCAGTTCTGCCAGAGGGATCAAATATAATAGAAGTAGGAATTTACGGAATTAGAGGAAGTTACCCATAATGCACTGCACTTAGGCTACATATTCCGATCGTTATTTCTCAGATATAACCATAATTTGGTATGAATGTGTTTAAAATTTTGCAATAATTTGGAAAGCCAGAACTAGCAGTTGCTTAAAGAAAAGCGAATGTCCAGTCAAACTTTTGTTTGTTTGTTTTTACACAAAAATGTTGAGGTTCGTCTCGATCTTGTTTTGCGCAGTGTGTTTTGTCAGAAAAATTCTTGAACTTTCTCGTGTCTTTTGTATTTTAGATGTTTGTCGTCTTACAATTAGAAGAATTTTTGCGCCTGATTATTATGGTGACCAGTGACATGTTCTGTTATTCGGGAGGGGTGTAGGATACAGGTTGTCATGACGAATTTTAAAAAGTTTCTGTAATTATTTTGGAAATACTAGGTTTTTGCAAGATCTGTCAGATTATTGTCACGCCCAGAAGTCAAATAAGATGCCTGTTGAGAACAATTCAGACCTTGTAGGATAAATATGAGATTAAGGTTGCCAGGATGATAAAATTATCGATGTTGGTCTTCAGGTTGTAACGTCATATGGTAGAAGGTTGGGTTATTTTAGGTTAGGTTAGGTTAGGTGATGTAATCGCAGAGTTGTGCTTTGTGCAGAGGGACTCTGAGGAACGTGCATCCTTTTTGTTTAAAAGTCAAAGTGTTTAGAAATAGCTGAACACTTTGCCGCCCCCCCCCCCCCCCCCCCCCCCAAGCCGTCAAGTACCAAATACATCCAGGCCGGAAGAGTTTTGTTGTGTCTCAGACGGTGACTTGTCCTGTGGTAAAGATGGACTGTCATGAAGTATCTTTCATCACTGAAACCCACTCACACTATAGTTAGTTAAATGTACACATTGTTTTATTATTGACCAACGACATAGTTTAAATTGTGAATGTAAAATGTCGAAAATTAGGAGGAGCGTAGACAAAAGTGCTCCTGAAATTGAGTGGTTCTACGTGGAGTAACTATGTAGACCTATTCAAAAGAGTTTGTTATATAAAAACGCCGGTCAGTAATTGCTGTATCGTTCCACACACACCTTGTAACTTTAAGGACCGTTTTACATAATGTTACCACGCTTGTTGTGGTTATAATCCCAAGCCAATCTATCCGATTGCTTAAATTGGGAGCCAAACGTGTATAATGCATACATGGGAATATTACGTATGCGTCTTGAATCTGTGGAGTAATTTTCGCTAAAAAGTCTGTTTTGAAAGTCCTATAAAGAGACTTTTTGTGTAAAGTATTAGAGACACGGCTTGTGTCTGCACTAATGCATTTACTATATGAACAATTAGGTGGCTACCATGCGTCGGTAATATATTGGCCAACTTTAGTATGTGCAGAGAGAATTAGTAGGTTAGCATGACGGTAACGCTCTGTATTTTTATTCGTGAGATTCCTGGTTTTAGTAACGGCTGGATAACTTGATATCGTGATTTCTTTCGTGTTTATATTTAGTCATTCCAGGTGAATACTGGGATAGTAGCGGTATGTACACAGGCTACAGTCACATTTCAAAATGTCCCGTTTTCGATAGGCTATAATTTCTGCTGTTTGTACAGTGTCGTTAAATTATGTACGAATCACTCCCATCGTGAATATGCTGAGTTTATTTTGTGGTTAAGTTCTGACGGCTTAGAATCTTTATCTCCTGTGCCATTTCTGGCGATTAACACTTTGCATGCTTTTAACGGATTTAATCTTGTCCTTGTTTGTAATCCTCTGTCATTGTTGTATGGTATTATAGTCAAAAGAAACCACTCCTGCCACCTCTTGATACTTCAGAAAACCACTTTCAGTATCCCTCAAACAAAGTGAACGACACGAACGAAGGTGGATGACGCAGACAGAGAGAGAGAGAGTACACAAATGGAGTCTGCTTCACGCTTGAAGTAACTGACTACTTTATACACTAACATTTGAAGGTGACTGGTTTACGAGGGCACATGGTAGTAGAAACTCGGCCGCCATCTTTCGTGTTGCTCATTTTTAATCAGTGATTTAGAGTATGTAAACAATTAGCACGACACAGATAAAAAGAAAAGATTGAAGGTCCAATACCATTGAAGATAAGTTTCAAAAGTATTCATAACTTGAGAAGTAGACTTTCATTGATGATCACACCCATGTTTTGGTAGTTGCTTCTGTAGAAAGAGCACCTGGTATCTTTAACGGGGAGTGACTGTAGTGATAAAGAGAATTTCGAACTCGTTTTCCGACCAATTTTACACCACTGAACTTCTCACGCGAAAGAAGGAGATGTTATAGAACATTGCAAAACAGAATTTTCAATTTTTCCGATATCTTGCAGCTTCTGAGAAGGCTCTGCGTTTCAGAGTGTGTTCAGGGTACTTGTTGCATGCCGATATCTCATCCGTCGTAACAATTTCTTATACATAAAGCGGTGAGTATGAAGATTACCAAACTACACGGCGCAACAACCCAGAAGACAGAAATCTTCATACTCATCGCTGATGACGGAGGCAGTATGGCCTCTGAAACGTTGGTTAACATCGACCAGACTACACAGTGCAACAACCCAGAAGACAGAAATCTTCATCGCCCTGATGACGGAGGCAGTATGACCTCCGAAACGTTGGTAAACATCGACCAGACTACACAGCGCAACAACCCAGAAGACAGAAACCTTCATACTCATCGCCCTGAAGACGGAGGCAGTATGACCTCTGAAACGTTGGTAAACATCGACCAGACTACACAGCGCAACAACCAAGAAGACAGGAATCTTCATACTCACCGCTGTGAAAACCTCAAATCTTACAAAATGGGTTTTATTTAAACTGGAATGAAGATCATACTTTACGTTATCTAAAATTCGTGTTTGTCTATGAGTAATTAATTATATTCAACGTTATTGACGTTATTTTGTGACCTAGTGTTATAGTTCCGTTGCAACAAAATATTCCATATTGAATGCATATAGAATTACAGTAAACTAACATTCCGGACGTTCAACGCTGTTAACACAAATATCCTCCATCCGTCCGAAGTCTGAATTCGTTCACTTCAGCTCATACTCTCACGCCCTGCATTCTTAATATTCATTATAATAACACTTTTTTATTTTTTCTTGGGCTCTCTGGGGACTGACCATGTAGACTGAGGCATTTAAAAGCAGGCCTCACAAGTTCTTCCCAGAACTTGTTTTTCCTTCCTGATATCAGGCTAAAAAGTTAGCGTCTCGTTTTTGTGGCCCATCCTGTGTTGGCTTGCAGTAATTGAAGTAGCTTGGAGCTTGGATAATAATGCATCAAATTATTGAAAGGGCCACCAGTTACTGGAATCTGTGGCGTAGATAAATGGTCAATTTACAGAAGCCAGTCTTTTTTTTTACATTTTCTACAAAAATTAATATAATTTTATGTTTAAATGCTGCTTACTGTATACATAAACTATGAACAGATGTCTTGGAACCGCTGACTTTTTTAACAGGATCTCCCTGTTCGGTGGAGTCAAATTAGTATGCGACGTCGTCCTATCTGCTTGTCCTTCTGAGATCGTATCGTCTAAAAGAGCTGGGTTTACAGCCTGACGGCAATTTTGGCCACGTAGATCCCCCCCCCCCCCCACACACATGATTTTCCCACTCTCTTCCACATCAAACAAAATAGTTTGAGTTTCTGTTTATTGAAGTGAAACTCAGTGGTTCAAGGAAGTGATCTAACTCGAAGATTTATATTCGATGCTATAAATTAATTAGTCGACTTGAGTTTCTGTCGATTTTGTTCAAATAATTGAGTGCATCAACAGTAGCCATTACCTGTTGCAAAATCCTTTACTTGCAAGTGGGTCTGTCAGTGACAAACATCCTGTGCATTAATGGACTGTGTCCCAGTTTACAGGGAGAGTATCATTTTTAAGGGAATATGTTGTTACGTCGAGAACTGGTTGAAAGGTGTGTAACAGCAAAGTCTTGTAGTTTGTAATGCGTGTTCACCTCAGCGGGGCGCAGCGGAAAAGGTTTGAATCATGCACTTGAAAGGGGTGCTTAAGCAAGGTACTCACTTCCTTAAACACGCAACGTATAAATTCCACTTTTCATGGACATGATGAACGGATGTTACTATATCTTTTATGACTTGTTGCCGCAAGTCTAAATGTAAACGAAGAACTAATAATTTAGAGTGAAATAATTATCTGTTCTTGTTTCTGCTACTGTTTGATGGTCAGGTGAAGACGCCTAGTCCAGTTTAATTACGCATATTTCTCTGAAGCGTCCTTTTCATATACGAGGTGCGATCGGAAAGTTTCAAGACTGCGCCTATAAAAACCCGTACACTTATCTTAGGTATTAAATTCATCCATCACCCTCGAAGTAGTTCCCCTGGGAGTGAACACAACGATCCCAGCGCCGCTGCCAAGCCTGGAAGCATCCCTGGAAATCTTTCTTTGTCAGCCTGTCAAGCACCATCTGCGATTCTGCCTGAATCTCTTCTATCGTCTCAAATCTCCTTCCCTTTAGCTGAATTTTCATCTTTGGGAAGAGGAAGAAGTCACACGGAGCTAAATCCGGCGATCCGGCAAGATCTTTGAGCTCCTGACAAACGAGAAGTCGATTCTGCTTCTGGTCCTCAGACAGGAGCCTTGGCACAAATTTCCGTAGCCGTTTTGGCGAGTCTTTGGCAAAATTTGTTCATGAAAATCCGCCATTCCGAAATCGCAGGAGAGTCAGTGTAATGCACTACCAAAACGCCCGTAACTAAGAAACAAATTATAATTCGATGATGCCGGCTGGCACACTGATTCACTATGAATGTAGGCCGCACCCCCTAGCGGCAGAAGCTCGTACTACACCCGGTTCGCCCTCTATTGACATAGTCTTGAAACTTTCCGATCGCACCTCGTATATAATGCCAAAGCCCGCCACTGAACGCGATCTTGAGGCAGTTTCTTTCACCTCCCACTTTCACAACATATGTAAGATCCATCTTAATGTTATATATATTCTCGCTTTTCTAAATTTCTGCTTCTGAAGTGGTTTTCTCATCCAAATTCTATACGCATTATTTGTGTCGTACATCTCTGCTACTGTCCGATATTCTTTGTTTCTAATTTTTCGTTATTCCAGTTTCTGGTGTAAGATCTCGTAGTCCGTCTGTAACAGAATTAGGCTTGTGTGTCATTTAACGCCCCGTTAGGAAATGTACAATGGAGGAATTTAATTAATGTAGATGTAGAGGTCATCTTTTGCGTTTAATTATCGATATTGATAGACAGACCAAGTGGTTTAGGGATAGAGTTCTGCAATTATATTCGGAGATATTTTGTTCGAATTACTATCTGGTTACGAGCTATTATGATTCACGTTTTGTTGTGGTTTTTATCAGTTCTTCCAGGTGAGTTCTGGTTTAGTGCCATGAAATAGGCCTTGACCGCCACCACAAAATTGTATGATCCTAATAGCTTCATGTAAGCGTATCCTGTGGCTGCAGAATTATTCAAACGGTTGTAACTTCGATTGCAGAATTAGGATTGTGTTTGCCGATCCAAATACTGTGATTACAGAGTTACACTGTCACTTCTGAGGGAGCAGTTAGTCTGGTACACGATAAAACTTTATAAGAAGGTTGTAATGAACTGTTACAGTATATTCTTGTTAGTCGTCCGCGTGGAAGATGAAGAGAGGCAACAAGGCACTTAATTGTTCCGACATGGAAACCGTATTTAGGTTAACTCGTTTTGTCGTTACCAGGACACCTGCAGGTTGCTTTGCGTTCTTCTGTAGCTGCATTCTTTTATTGTGGTGGAACGGTAAGTGTGGCTTGGCAGGATAATAACAGATAACAAAGGAAGTATGTCTCTAAAGTGGTTTTGAGGTTTTAACGACGCTTCTCAATGGTCCAATGGTGTGATGATTGTGTATTTTTAAAAGGAATGAATTAAAAACCGTGGAGTATTTACGATATTATCCAAGCTTGCACCAGTAAGGACTGAGGAATACCACAAGAACTGTTGTAAAATACAAAACCTTTTTATAAAAGACGACTATTTCATGAACTGAACGCTGAAAGGACAAAAAATTCAAATTAGGTTTATTAAGAGTAGTTGTTTGTGTATTATAGTTCGATAAGGATGCAAGTGGGTAGAACACGTAGTAGGGAACGTTTTGCGTGTGTGCATTCTGATTCCTTCAGTACCAGAGTTATGGTTAATAGCTTAACATTTCTAAGCTGCAATGACACTTGGATGCTTCGAAGGTAGTGAGACGTCGCCAATTATTAAGGTACTGCCCACACATGATGTCATGTTTGTTCCTCAGAATCAAGACCGAAGCTGTCGTCAGGCTGTCTGTACTTTTGGTTGGACCCTAACATTGACAGTACGAGATCGCAAGTTCGATGTCGGGTCATAGGTCATTTCATTGTCTGTCTGCATATCAGAATATTAAATGGTGGATCATGCCCGGGCAGTTATTTTTCGAAATTCGTAATTCATTGTGAGAGAATTGATTGTAGTCACAACGTGATAATGGCCGCTATGCAGTTTCTGGCATGGCACGAAAACATATCTAAAGTTTTGGGGGGGGGGGGGGGGAAATTGTGTCATTACCCATTTGAAGCCGAAGCTCGTGTAAGTAATATTTAAAAATTCAGGCCGTACCGCAAAGAAAACACAACACTTTAGCATAGTAAACATCAGCATGTTTACGCTCTTCAAGAAAATAATCTTTGCTTCATGAATTTTCTCAGCCGAATCGAAAAGTGTTACCTTCTGTCTTCATGACTTTGTCCAGATAAACTTAAGGAAACTCTGGTTTGGTGGTAAATACAGTATAATCTACTAACAGTACACTATCCAATTATTTGAGCACGCAAGTAGTTTCGCCTGTGACCTGCGAAACTATAGATTAGCTCAGTACTACGTATGCTATGACAAGTTCAGTGTCAACACGTCCAATGTGATCGGACCCTGGTAACAAGTGTCACTCCTGTTTGAAGTAAATTCATGTCAAGGAATATTCCGAAGGCGGTTCGGGAGGTCGGTGAAATGACAGCCATATTCTTGCAATTTAATATGACTCCAGAACCGTATTAAACCTTTGCATGTTACATGCAGGATATCTCGTCTGGAATAATTGGCCTATTTGTTTCGGATTTATTTGGTGTTTTAGATTCTTGAAAGACGCTTATCCCACCGTTTGTCAGCAGTTACAGCATTCTGTTCGTGACTTCTTCAGAGATACAAATTATGTTGCTGTGGGCATGTGTAAAATTTAAGAACATGTTTCAAAATAAAAGTAGCATTGAAAGTTTTCACATTTTTAATAAATGATCCATATATCGACACGAACATTGTCGTAATATATTTGCCCATGTATATTCTTACAAAAAATATAGTAAGCTTTATTCTTGCAAAAGGGCTTTCGTTGCCTGCAAAAGATGTCCGACGTGTGTCATCACATGGTGGTATTCGGGAATGAAAATGTTTGCGATCAGGAAGGGTATGAGAATTTGTTAGTCTTGATAATCAGTCCCTTAAGACTTTTTCAAATTAGTTTTGTAGGCACTGTTGAGAAATTCTCGTCGTTATGACAATTCGCACCTTAAAATTGCCTCGAGTGACGTTACGGCTCCACTTAAGGCACCAGATTGTCAGATTTATAATGCTGATTACTTCTCATAGAAGTCAAAGGGGTTGTTAAATACAGCCAAGGAAGTTTTTTCTATAGTTTTGACACTTTTGTTTGAAGGTGTATCTTTTAATGAATAACCGTTGTGTCTCTTGAAATTTTGGAAACAAAGCTCCAATAAATAACGAGATTTCTTTGAAGAACTAACGATGCAAAATTACGTATAAAGTCTGCATTTGTAGATCTAAAGAGAGGCGAAGAAATTATAAATTAACAAATGTCGAAATTTTTATTCAGATAACTCACCATCGTCACGAACTTTTAGATTTGAAATGTTGAAATGTTGTATTTTAGTTTGGAATATGTGCATGGACAAATTTTCTAAACGCGTGCTTTGCGTCTTACTGGCCTTGACGTTTATTAATTGCACATACCAATCTATTGTATTAAAGCTAATTACATTACACCTATCATACTGCATAATAATGAAGCTTTTGCTTGGACTTATTAAAAATACACAACATTGATAAATGGACTGTTTAAAATAAAACATGTAGATCTTAATGAGATGTATATTGTATTTTGTGAAGAATGTTTTTCTACAAGGATTAACTTTTAGGAAGTTGTAAGTACTAAGTTACAACGTACGTACAAAGTGTTACTTATTTTAATCCCGTATAACATGTATAACAGAGCAGTAGTTTGCGTGAACAAAACTGTACAAAATGAACCGGAAGACGACCAAGTTATTGGTCGAAATGAATCTGCGAGTCATAGTAACTGTGCAACAGTGCAGTTGTAATATACACGAATAGATTATATGTGAATGTGACGGAGGATAGAACGAAGCTACTTATGTACTATTTCAGATTTCACATAACGTAGGAGTTATATCTTACCAATACGAAACAAAATTAAATTTACCCAGTAACCCTTCATTGCAAAACCCCAGTAATTCCACCTAATTTGAACGCAATACTTTGAGTACCTTAGTATAATACATAAATCATGCGGACGGACAAATATCACTTCACACAAGAGTGTTCATCTTTATGTAATAACTTGCGTAAGCTTTCTTGTCGTTGCTTGGTGCTTCATACGCCAGCGGCGTCAGACTGGTGGTTGCGCCTTTCTGTATTCAGCCAGAAGGAGAGTCTACGTGCCGTGTTAGGTAATGCTACGTGGCGTACGTGCACGCGTTTCTCGGCGCGTGCTGCAGGACACACCACCATCAGCGTGTCTGGAAAGAATACATTATAGAATACAATTGAACGCTATTATTTCTTGTTAGTTTTATGATACTGTCAGTTGAGACACTCTAGCATCGAATGAGAGGATTATTTGGAAAATGCAAGAAATCGGTTGTTATTCCCCTTGAATTTGCCTGAAGCGACCGACAAAACTACGAAAACCACAGGACAGCCTGTCTCTGGGCCGAGAGTTTTGAGGATATCGGCATATTGCGGCAATATCGATAATCGACTGTGCGAGGAAAGACCAGTAATTGAATTGTCGCCAATTTATTCGCTGTCCTATATTCCGTACTTGTCAGCTGTAAATATTAGGACTTTTATTTAAAAAAATTCAATGAATACAGTAAAATCATCAATTTTTACAGAATAAGTGCATTTTCAGAAAATCTTTTCTCAAGGAGTACCATCGTAAAGTCACTCGCCGCAAAGATTTGTAAGGCGCGGCTTCATGTGTTGCTATCTCTGTGATTTTATGTTATCGATGACGTAGCCCATTAGTAGAATCTAGGCTTAATTGGATATTAAAAACTCTGTGAATTGGAAAGTAACACTACTTGTGCAAACTTAAATGGTGTTTACCTATGTTAAGTGTGCGTGAACTTGCTCAACTGCAGTGAAATACACAGTGGTATATGTTTGAGTTGACGTGGCTTGAAAGGTGTTCTGTGTTGTCGTTGATATGGAACGTATGTTCTCGTTCCCTTAATTGATATTATTAAAATCCAGTGAGAAATGTGACGAATATTTACACGCCCAGTGCACAGGGAAACAGAATAATTAATACAAATGTATGTCTCGTGCAGCCCTTGGTAAACTACGATATGTGGACTTATATAACATTACGCTCCTACACATGAAGCTGCAATGTGCCGCTATAATATCTACTTAAACTATGGAAATAAATGCATTCTTTATTATTTGACTAAATGTGTTGCGTATTGGAGTTCGCTGAAGATACCACATTATATTGACTACATACAATCTGTCGTCATGTAAGTTAACCAATTTTCACGTGAAATATGAATTCAAACTTACTGAATAGGCGAATCATACGATTCTGTGCCTCAAAGATTGACATCCTATCATCCATCATCGTAATCTGTTTCCCTTTTATCCATGGTTCGTGGCGATTTTCCGACAGATTTCCTCATGCAATTTTGTACGTATTTTTCTCGTCATTTCGATGTACGTGCCCGACGCTTCATACTAGGTGGTCTAAATAGGCCTGTAAACCAAATATCTTATTACGTGATGTCGTAACTTTATGTTAATTTTTCAACAAAGATGTGTTCGTTAGTATGTAGGAGCAGCTAAGCCGTTTTTAGATGGGGGGAGGTCCTGTTTCAGTAGAGGACTTCCTCAGGAAAGATTTAAATGTACCCGAACTTTAATCGTGACTTGAAAACGTAAAACGAATTTAAATGCCAAGTCCAGTTCTTTAATGATACAAAATGACAAATGCTTCACCCCATTCTCATAGTGCTGCAGCTGACTGATGGCGCGTGTTTATTAAATAATAAAGGCGACATGACGGACATGCATTGGGCATGAAATGTCTTTTTATTCCCGAGACGTCTTCTCATCACGATTATTTGGCAAATGTAGCCGGGACGCTTTTGCTGCTCGTTAGACTTTTGCGTGTATTTATTATTTTTTTCGAAATAAGTACTAACCCTTTCAAACCGAATGAATGAGACAGAAGAGTAGGGGGGAGTAGTGAGGGAAACTACATTTAATTTGGTGAAGGTGACATATTTAAGCTGAAGCTCGTGTAAAAATAATTAAGAATTCAATGCATACCGCAAGGAGAACAAGCAGTTCTCCATTATAAACCGGATTGATCAGTTATTTTTAAGGAAATAACCCATTTTTTCACTGTGAATCATACGAAACCCCTGAATACTAGATGCAGAGTTACTTATTGTCAAAGTAGGTGGCACATATACTTGCTGAACTGTTGGATTATATGATGTCGCTGTTAATTTACGTTTCATTCTAGGGCGTTTTAAATTTTGTACTGATTTCATAGCATGGAATGATAGCATCCATTTAGGTGAATTAAGGAAGACGACGATAATGTCCCAGGAGCCATCTTCTGCGATGTGAATCAAACTCGAAGCTATAACATCAAAACTGTTCTGATCTGATCTACTTCCATCCACCTCCCATCTTGTCTGCTTATGTACTATGTGAAATAAGTCAGTCTTTCAGTGAAATATTTTAATACCCTTCGCCACCAAAATTCGGTATGTATTCCTTGTCTCCCCATGTTCAAATGTGATCGCCCCTTAGGTGGAACCATGCCCCCTACCTCTTTCACTGTTATACTAGCGTTCCGAAACACTAAATCCACCGATTTCCATACCAGAGGCCGTAACGACATCTTTTGAACATAAAGGCTAAATATTTCTTATTGGATAAATGAGACGATGTATGTTAGGGGGTTCGTACCCGGACCTGCATGTTTTAACCCTATCCTACCCTTCTCGTTGCTTCTCCTCACTATTTTAATGAGATGCATGTCATGCAGATGTCGCCAGCAACGTCATGGCCTTCTCAGTTGGAAGATCTCGTTAGCTTCATCCACCCCCAGCCCCAAGATGGCAGCAAAAGCTCGTATGCAAATTGAACATCGCTGCCACAAAAAGCTGACTGTCGCTGTCCGCCTTTGGCATCTGATATTAAAATGCCGAAAGCTGTGGGTTGTGCACTTATTAATGATAATGACAAAGAGGAAACCTATAAAATACATTTTCAGTTTTATAATTTTAAGAGAACGTGTTTTTATAAGGCTGGTGGAGTTACATGTTGGGGTTCTTAATGTCGCCCTCAAAAATAGGTAATATTTTCATTCTATAAATTATGAGAGCCATTAATCCAATTTTATAATTTTGCAATTTTACATGCTTCTGTTTGTGTTTTGCTGATTAACACACAGCATCAAGTTAAATAGATCCTTAGTCCTTACTCTGTAGTACTTCTCCTATTGACAATCCGTCTTAAATTGTATTTGTTGTATGTCTGCACACTGAAGTGTCTGTCGTAATGAATTGTGTGATAAAATAAGACTGTTGGAAACATAAATTGTCGTAATAAAACCAGATAGCATTTCTGCTGTTCACTCAACTCTTGAAACGTGGAAGAAAACATATTTTAAATATTATTGAATACTTTCAGAATACAATATGTATTAATCATTTGAAGCTAAGTGGTATATACGAACAACCTGATTTAAGATTCAGTAACCCATTATTCCCTCTAGGAGTTTATTTACGGGTTTTAGTATGTTTATCAGAATAAACAGCAATTATTTTGCTAAATAGTATTAATCATTGATCTTTATAATGACTACGTTTTTTATGTAGGGGCTGAATTTTGAAATATTATACAGTTTAATTTGAATAAACAAAGTCATTTATGGTTTTAGCTTGTGGCCGTGTAGTTTAAATGTTAATAAAATATTTTGGGTAGAGGTAAACATTGCGCTTTTATGCTTATGTGGACAAATACGGTAATAAGACGAAGTGAGTTATTCCGTTCTTAAACTTTATTTAAGATAACATCGAAACCAACAGAAATATGATAATGCTTTATACATTTGTTGTGCTGCTTCTACAAAACCTCGAAATAAAAAACCCTTCCCGTTTGATATCTATCTGTCGTGATTTAGTGGGCCCAATCTAAGAGATCGTTAGTTCCTGTGTTTGCTTCTCTGACACGTCGGAGAAAAACAACTCTTTTTGTCTTCAGCATCCAAGGATATATCGGGCGCAGACAGACATGTCCACGGACAGACAGACTTGCATATATTAAATTGCAAAGTAGTTGCCGGGAGGTCTCTGCAACTGAAGTGTATCACCGTTAATCTTATGTGCTCTAGAGAAGTATTCCATGACTCTGCCTCTTTATAGGTACAAATCTACAGTGAAAAATGTTTGACCCAACCACTTTACATCGAACTTCTTTGTGTAGTGTTTAGCATTCCTAATATATATCCTTATAGCTCGGAAAAGCGTCCTTAAATGAAACAACAAATACACAAATTTAAGGACGTTGCACTTTGAACTTTTGATTTTGAAGTTTGTCTTCTCTGTTAAGTACCACATATTGAAGGCACTTAGCAAAGAGTTGCATTTAAACCCTGACTTCTTGTTCGAATGCTGCAGAGTAATTATGAAGAAAATATGACGGGTTGTTAACAACAGAAATATAGATCAGTTTATTTGTTGATGTGTTTGACAGCAGCTAATAATGATAATAATAATAATAATAACAATAATGTAATCTCACAATTTTACTTTAACCTTCCATTAACTCGTTTATCTCTTGTTTCGATGTTCTTTCTCATACTTTATTTATTTATTTTATTTGTACTTATCTTTTTCGTTCTTTTCCTTTCTTTCTTTTTATTCATTGGGCCTGTTGTTGTTATATCATCAAAGGTACAGCCATAAAATAAATTTGTAGCTTTGACATGTACATCAAAAACGTTCTTTATGTAGGTTAAATGCTGCAGTTTTTGGACTATTTTTGCATGCGGTGAACTAAATAAACACTTATGATAGTGAACGCAACTAAGTAACTTATTTGGCTAATTTCATGATGCAATGTCTTCGTCGGAAAGTGTACAATTAATAATTTCAGTGCTTGAAGATGGCTGTCATCCGGGACATTGCGCCGTGTAGTCTGGTAGATATAGATTAACGCTTCAGATTTAACTCATCGCCCTGAAGATGGAGGCAATAAGCTCCTTTGAAGTGCTGATCGATGTCTACTACACTGCAAGGCAACATCCCGCATGACAGCCATCTTCATACTCGTCACCGTGCGAGCCTGAAAACTTACTCAGTTGAATGCTTTATTTAATTGGATCGGTGGTTCCTCACTACGTTTAAAGACATGAAAGTGTGTGTTCCGTTTGCTCCACAGACCGCGCTGCACTGGGCGGCTAAGCACGGGAACGCCGATGTTGTGAAGCTGATAGCCGGGACTTACAACGCAGAAATCAACGCCAGATCGGTGAGTGAGCAGGAATACATTTAATTCTCTTGAATCAGCCGTTCTGAAGATATTCCGTCTGACATCTCTTCTGTTCCTTTGTTACTCCCCGAACGAAAATGTACGTAAACTCTTTGCGACATTTCAGGCAGATATTGACCGACGTTTCAGTGGTGTTTGTCTCCACCATGAGGGCGATGATGATCAGTAAATACCTATAAAACGTCGGCCAGTTTATACCAGACTACACGGCGAAACATTCTAGAAGACAAACGTTTTCGTACCTAAACTCGTAAAAGATAAACCCATAAATTGTCGATATACGGAACTATTAGTAAGCTATAAGACGTATGGAGGACTTAGGAACAGAGGTCCACGTATTACATAAATCAGGACTAGGTGGACGTGAATAGTCTCTTCGAAAATGCCTGCTTCTGGAAGACTGAGTGGAAGTGAAGATTGTTTAAAATACACATTCGGGGTATAAGATGTATACTAGGAGTTGAGTCGAAGTGACTAGGGTTACGGTGTTGCATTGCGGACTTTTTAGTTCTACTGGAAGAACTGCGATGTACAATAGGTCTGTTTATTTGGTGTTTTTGTGCGCTTTTACAATTGGCTTCTGTGTTTGAAGGTCAGTAAATTCCATAGATAAGTCCATGCTCAGAGGTATTATAGTTTGAAACACCTCCCTGTGCTCTTCTTTAAAATTTCTGGGTCCACAAGAAAAGTAACTTACTTTACGACACATCGACAATAAATGAACAATTAGGTACCATGTGCGAAACTTTTAAGAACACACAAAACCATGTTTACTCCAACCTTCTTAATTTGTATTGAAGGAATATCTCAATTAAAAGTTTGCAGAATTTGGGTAATAAGGTAATGTGTCGTAATTTCTTTCCGAAAAACACCTTCTGTTTTAAAAGTGGTATGGTGTACTTTGTGAACTAGCTATTTGGATTGGGGGGGGTTCCTCTCTCTCTCTCTCGCCATCCCGTCAGTATTTACTGATGATTTATCATCGGATTATAAAGTACGTCCAGCTACTCTCTTATTTTCACGTTTATAACTCAAAGCCCTTGCAGGCAACAGCTTGCGTGCATCAGAGCAGCACCCCCCCCTCCCCCGCACCTCCGGGCTCCCCCCGACACTGTACAGTGCCTGTTTCATAACCATCAAACAATGACGGGTCTCAAAAAGACAGCAAAAACTTAACGACGCGACAGGGAAATGTCTTTTTGTGTTTGTTCACACATCATAAAAATATTATAAGCGTTAAATTTAAATTTTTATTATAATGGATATTTAAATATTACTTAGTGTTAGTCCGTTTTTCTAGCATGTCTGTACTTACTGTCTGGTCCCCTGTTTTCATTACCTAGTTTCTCATATGCAGTGACAAGGATCGGCATCTAATTCGACCCGGTGTTTAAAAACCCAGTTCACTTTATAGATAAAAATTGTCGGAGTACAAACAGAAGCTGTAATTTTTTTATAGTTCCGTGGGGCACCTCGTTAGAATCCCAGTCAGTGTTACGATCTGCAACGCGTTTGATTATAAATAGGCTGCAGTACTTTGTTTTTTTATATTTAATATAGATAATTCTGTCTTGAATGATTAATGTAATGCCATAATCTGTATAACAGACAACTATTGGCGGGATGGTGATCATTCTTTTAAGATCACCATTTGAACTGTATGTGGTGTTATAACTTTGCCTTGGTAAAGATGTTCAGGGATGTTGTGACTCAAGGGATTTATTACTATAACTGTTGCGATGGTACTGCTGTTAAGGGATTTGGCCTCATGGGATAATATTCATGACGGGGGAGTCAGTAAGCACCGAAACGCTGCTAAATTTTAACAACAGTACATGGCGAAACATCCCAGAAGACAGTCATCTTTAAAGTTATGTATGTTTACTCTTAAGAAAACCGTCGCGATGTAGAGATCATCACTCCGGCTTCGTATTCAGGAAGTTTCGGGATCGATTCACGGTCGGAATGCAGTCCTATCTTCATTGAGATCCCTTGCAGTTTTCCTCAGCCCCTCAAGGAAATTATCCAGGATCTATTCTCACGATTCTTTACAATTTAGCATTGGCAATCATGTTCCCATTCGACTCTGTGTTAACATACGCAGTTGATAAAGTGTCGACATATAAACAGAGAATGTGTGAGTGTGGAGAACAAGTGTAAATAGTCGTTTCGTTTGAGGGAGAACTGTATTTGTTATCAGGTGATTGGACCGGTCCCGAACAGTCTGTCCGGAGGGCCATCTGCTCGTTTCAAGCCTCATCAGATATAAACGTCTGGTCGCTTTTGACGGACGAAACACACTGCAGTGTAAAGAGGAAATGAATGTTTAAGAAGCACGACTTAGTCCTAAACAGACTATAGGCCTGTAATATCCTCGGACGACACCAAACATGATGTTAACCAGAAAAACGTATGAAGCCTTATCTGCCTCAGAGGATTCAGTAGGTCTGTATGCAGTATTGCCATGAGGAACAGTGAATTAACCAGACATTTCCGTAAACAAATTAATTTGTTATTTCTACATTACAAGCCTGTCCGTTTTTCTATGTACGAGGAGATGTAAATTAATAACAGGCCGTGTTATTAGAATATCCGAACAATGTCGCCAACTAACTTAATTTTTATATGGGCTAGTTTGCTCACTCTTAGTGTATATTAATTCATTCCTACCTGTTACAGGAATGTTTAATTTCCGATAAATTACGCGCAGCGTAATGCAAAACATAAATATATTCATAGCAAACAATGTATTTAAGCAGACAACTTGTCGTTCGAGGATAAGAATACGTGGAGCAATACCTCCACTCCCACATAACGTCTGCATGGCGTATTGTTTAGTAAAGCACAGGAAGATTTCTGTCTTCTGGGTTGTTGCGCCGTGTAGTCTGGTTGAAGTTTACCGACGTTTAAGACGTCCTTCCTTGCTGCTTCCATCATCAGGGCGCAACGACCCGGAAGACAGCCATCTTCATACTCGCCGCCGCGAAAACCTCAAATCCTACACACCGGAGAAAGCTTTGCCACTACTTTTCACCACTAAACAGTTTTTATTTAGGTTTCCCGGAACATAGCCATTTTTCTTTTCTATACAAAAGTTTCCTTTTGATTCCATCTTTCATTTTAGACAGGTTTGAGTATATATATACACACACATAATTTGTACCTTTCTTTACATACTACCCCTTTTTGATTGTCATATACAGTCGTTTTTGCTGTTTATGTACAAACACGTACTGACTCCTTTATAGAAACTAATCTTTAGTGTTAACACTACACGTAGAATCATCCCACAATCTCGTATCCTTGTTTGACTCTGCTAACACGCGCGAGGTGTCTGAAACCCATACAACAGTTAGAGAGTGCGTTTTTGTGTTTTTATCGGATTGGGTCTTCTGTCTGAACGGGAAAACCCGGCTTTGGTGGTGAAACCGCTCTGGAATTAAGAGTGAATGTATTCCGACAGCTGGCACTTGTATCCAGACTTTCAAATGGTATCAAAAGATTAATCCAGCTTATTTATCATGGCCGGCATGTTCTGATATTAATTTAACATATTGATTCTGCGTTCAATGCCATTTTCATACATCACTGTGATTTAAACTTAAGATGCAAGGTATGGCACAAGGCGTACTTGGAAAATAAAACACAATGTACAGTGGAGACCTCTGTGCGTCTGTCTCCTTGTACACACTTTCACCAGTTTAAACAAAATTCAATTTTATCAGGCCTACAAGAAGTTCTGGGAAGAATTTGTGAGATTGCTTTCTCTGATCATTAATCTGTGTGGTCAGACTAGCAGTCAATATAAATGAACAGTCATATCATCCAGCTCAGAAGTTTGCGCTATATATATATATATATATATATATATATATATATTATTCATAAGAGAAAATTAGAAGGTAGCAAGGTATGTAGACCCTAGTAGCACTATCTACGAGTATCTAGCAAATTCCATTATTTATTTATTAAGTGTTCTGTCTTACGACAGGTCCATTGCTCTGCCCAAAAAGAGCTCTCCAGTTGTCCCTATTCTCGGTTTCTCGCTTTAATTCCTGGAACGTCATCTTCTTTCCTTGTTTAAGGTCGTCGGTTAGCTGTATCAATCTTCTTCCTAGTCCTCTCTTTCCTTCAACCTGGCCTTCGGTGATATCACTCATTAACCCATTCCTTCTCATAATATGTCCCAGCCAGTTAGCTTTCCTGCAGAATGCTTCTTTGCTCGTCGACTCTCCTCAATACTTCTTCGTTGGTCACTCGATCCGTCCACCTGATCTTCTCTATTCTTCTCCAACACCACATTTCGAAACTCTCCAGGTATTTCTGTTCCTTCTTCCTGAGTGTCCAAGTCTCTGCTCCATACGTAACACTTCACTAGTTTCTTCTTCATCTCCAAGCCCAACTTGCTAGTGAGAAGTATCCTCTTCTTCCATTACACTGAATAATTGTTTCCAAAGTTTTAGGAAAGGGAGGCATTATTTCTTATGGTGAGATTTCGATTTCTCATGGCGTCGTGTATAAGATGACAGTCCTCTGAGTTGTTCCGCCACGTAGTATGGTAAAAATTGACCGACGTTTCAGAAGTGCTTACAGTCTCTATCATCAGGGCGGTGGCTTTAATGGGAGGATAATATTAAAGTAGTTCTTAAGGAAATATGGTGTGAGGGCTGCATTAGTTTCGCTTAGTATATTGTCCAGTGTCGGGCTTTTGTGATTGTGATAATGAGTCATTTGAATAAAAATTTCCTTGGATATTATCCATCGTCTAGTAAAATATAAAATATAAAATGTAAAATGTGATAATGAGTCTTCGTGTTCCGTAAAAGGCTGGAAATTTCTTAACCATCTGAGCAGTTTTCAAGCTTCCAGAAGGACTGTAGTCCATAGAGTTATTTAGTTGGCAAAAGTAATTCCTATTCTTGTTTTCTCTGGTTTTTGAAACTGACAGTGAACAATTTCTTTTTTTTCTAATGTGTTTTTGTGTCTTTTTCGGTTTCGCTGGCGCTGCTTGCAGAATGGGGTAAGTGACGCATTATTATTTTTATTTTTATTATTTCGAGGGACGTGATGTTCACATCTAGTGACAGTTTCTGTCCGTAATTTTTCTACATTTAGGAAAGTTTAAAAAGTAACAGAAAATTAAATTCGCACGTTGTGATTTGAAAAATTAATTACCGTATTTTTACCCGAGTTTGCTTGTGACTCATTCACGCGAATGCACCCCCTGTAATTTCACATTACGTTTTATCTACAGCATTGATAATGTGAAATCGACATAAAATACTTTTGGGAGAAATGAGATTACAGAAATTTGGTCGGAACCCGCAAATGAAGAGGCCACGTTGAAGGCCTACTTGTAAATGGAATGATAATATTAAGATGGATATTTGCGAGATTGGGGATGAATGTGTGAATTTAATTGAACTGGCCTAGGATCCATTGCAATGGCGAGCTTTAGTGAACACTGTGATGAATATTTTGTTTCCTTTAAGGCAGTGCTTATTCTTTACTGCTTGAGTAGATTTGCGGTTATTCATTCAACGAGGTTCGGGAGACAAGAGGACAACTGTCATCTGGGACTTTGCGCCGTGAAAAAAAGCCTGGATGGTCGGTATTCGAATTCCGACCATTTCTGGGGCCCGAAAGGCTTCTGTCCAACGATTACACAAGGGTGAGGGCCGGAGCGTGAATCTCTACTTGATTCTTAGATACTTTTCCGTCTATCCAAGATAACTCTCACGTTTTCTCGTTGTTAATTCTACAGGCTGAGCACACATAAGTTCTGCAGCGCATTGAAGGTTAGTGTTTGTGTGGTGTATCTCTCAATGTCGAATGGAATGA
Source organism: Zootermopsis nevadensis (assembly GCF_977971745.1). Taxonomy (NCBI): domain Eukaryota; kingdom Metazoa; phylum Arthropoda; class Insecta; order Blattodea; family Termopsidae; genus Zootermopsis; species Zootermopsis nevadensis. The sequence continues at coordinate 16,547,910 of NW_028259142.1, forward strand.
AAGTCCATTGTTTCAAAGGGCAATTCGTCTTCAGGGGTGACAGGAATGGGACAGCGGGTTTCTGCCTCCACCCCACCCCTCCTCCCCTCCCCCGCTCTTGTTCCATTTGTCTGGCAGACCGTATTCCTCCTGCGCACGGACCCCCCACATAGCTGCCCGCGTTCTTACGAGACACAGAGTTCATAATTTCTCAAGTCATGTTTGTATTTGCCGGTGTTTGAGGCATTCCAGTATGGCAGCCAACATTGTTATTATTCATATTATTGTGCAGGTCATTTGGTATTAGGATAGTGGAACCAAGACGTTATGATTGGCTGCGTATGTAGCTAGGATGGGGAGGCAAGGAATGCATGCAGAATTTTGTAAGATTGCTGAGGTGAGAGATTTGACATGGAGATGGATCCTTGGAAAATGCCGTTGAGTTGTGGAGGATGGGAGATAGAACTGGCTCAGGACCGTATAAAAAGCCGTGCTTTTATATTAGCCGAGGCTTCAGAAATTAAGTAATGGCAATAGTAAACATCCAGAATCTGATGGAAATTTACTAGCTTGAGAACGTTTATTATTGAAACCAGTATGAAAAATTTTAATGACATTTTTTCATCTCCAACTGCGTAAGCCGTCATGTTAATTGGTTTCCCAACTTGGTTCATTTGTTTCAAGTGGGAACGTGTCGGAATACAGCCATAGGATTCGTAATAGTCTTCGAAGGAAGAGAATTTCTACGCAAAAACTGCAAAGGAAATTCCGTTACACTGTGAAGGGCATTGACGATTTGTGTCACATAGTCAGGGTGTAGAAATGACGTAGAAACGGATACTCTTCTGGGAACAGCGAACAATCGGTGACGTGGCCCCAAGGTGCGTTCACCTGCTGGTCATCACGAACACAGAACCACAGACTGTTTAAAAATAATGTAAACATCCCGTAACTACAAACAGGTGATTGACCTAAGTAACTGATTGTTTGGTCTGTATTGATAGTAGTAGATGACACGTGTGTCGAAACATGTAACTCAGCTCAACAAATGAATTAATGAGTATAAATCATGATAGAGTATTGTGTAGTTGAAGAATGGCATTGATGTTGTGGGAATTTATGAAGCTCCTCATTGCGTATTTTTTTCGGAAACATCCAGTGCCTGACTGTACCTCGTGTTGTCACAACGATTGTACTGTTATTTGTTCTTGACACTTCTCATTTCAACAGACAAAAGAAAACAATTTGTGCTTATCTCAGTGATGGTGATTCAGCAAGTATCTATCAGTGGCACGAACCAGTACAGATTTATTCATCTGAGATCTCCGTGGATAAGTGACACAAGAGACCCGACTTCTAAGATTCGTACTGTTTTTACAACTTATTGTAACTGTGATCTTCATTGGGCGGGTGGACAAGTCAAGAATTATGAGATGGGTGGGACATATAGCACGGAGGTTTATAGGGGAAATGAGAAATGTGTTTAAACATGTTTGTCTGAAATAATGAAGAGAAGACTCCATTGTGAAAAGCTAGACATAGATGGGAATATAATATTAAAATACTGGTATATCTTAGAGCAGCGTTTATCAACCTATGGTACGCGAGCTAGTGTTGAGTGGTACGCGAACTAAGTAAGAAAATCAAAATATAATATTAACATAAATAATTTTTCCCTGAACGAATTTGGTTAGTGGTAAATTTAATGTGTTACATTAGAGTTAGTAGTACTCCAGCGGAAAAGGGTGAGAACCCATGTCTTAGAGAAATGTTAGGGTGTGGAGTGGATTCAGCTAGCTTACAAAAGGGTACGGTGGCAATGGAATATACGGTTTCTTGAAAGGCAAGCAAATTTTCGTCTGATTGAACAGTTTTTGTTCTCGCCTGGAGGGAGTGAAATTAGGAATTCACATTTTGAACGTATAATCATTAAGGCGGGGTTTTCTCTTTGGTGCGATGACAGGCAGAGGGGAGCTGCAGAATCGCCAAATATTAAGGTAAAAGAATCACTTAACCAGTTTTATCTTATATTCTTTATACTGTGATCCGTAACTTTGAAGAAACAGCTTACGTTACAAGTATCTGGAAATAAAGTTATCGGGGAAATATTTGGACCTAGGGATGAATTAAGTGAACAGTTTAGGATATGAACTTTCATATTGAGGAACCTCATGGCTGGTAGAGGTTATGTAGTCAAATCTAGGAGAATAATAGGCTGACTATCCTACATAGGATGGTAGACGTAGAAAGCCTAAATGCAGTTTATGCATTGACTTGACAGTGGGCTCTGAAGAGTAAAATGAAGCATTTCCAAGGAAGGTTTGTACGCAGTGTGATGTGTCATTCGTGTACTGAAGTTTTGTTTGTATGTGCCTTTCGAAAACTGGATTGTCGAACTGGCGTAGATTTTGAGGCACAGACAGAGGTCAGTATAGAGCGAGAGATGGAGATAACGATGATTGAGCAAGTCTCCTGCGGACTCAGTGTCTCCCGCCCATCAGTCAGAGTACGGCGACAAACATCTGGCCTCTGAGAAGAGACTTCCTCTCATTGACAATTTAAATCTCAGTACATAGCCTTGACATCTTTACGTATTGATGTATAATCACCTTGTCGTGCCCTGAGTGCCTTTCTTTATTCATTTTAGTCTCTCCATGAGAATTCAGGGAATTCTGAAGAATAAATGAGACGAATTCTCAACATTTGCTGCCCTCTAACCCTTACTATGCTCTCAGTGATATTTGTGGTTCATAAAGACAAACTGCATTTGATATGGAAATCTTTGTTGTTTAATAACAGCAGTAAAATTTGTTTCTAACGGAATCCCAAAGGATTTTGAAGAACTCTGAAACGTGTACCAGATTACACGGCGCAACAACCCAGAAGACAGCCGTGAGGACCTGAAATCTCACTTAAGCACAGCGTACACTCTTTCACAGTTGGAAAATACTCTTGGAAAATGGCGTCTTGAAAAGCACAAATGACAGAAGGGAAATAATAATGGATGCTGCTTTTGTGCGTAGCAACTAATATTGGGTCCGTTCAGAGTTTCTTGTTGTCTGTCGTCACAGACCGTGCAGCGCAAGCCTTCTTCTAGTATTTCAAAGCGGACAGGTTCTGATTCTTCCCCTCGTATCGGGGCCGGGGCACCCCCTTTTCTCGGCGTCAGAAGGGTTAATAGTGGGAACAGGTGCTCACACCGCCTGCACATGTTCTATGCAGATGTCAACACAGTTTAATTTGAAAATTTGTCATCAAAATTTCATAATCTCAACCTGTTAGATGCTGTTACAGGAGGTGTGATATTGCTTTCCTCTTTTTACTATTTTTCATTCAATCTTGTTCCCTTTCTCGTTCACCTTCTCCGTGCTTCTTGTGTTTGATATCCACATCTTTGAAGTCAAGAAGGATTTATGGGAGGCACGTCAGGATTTGTGCAGGTCGCCTAAGGTGTCTGGTTAGTGGAATTTAGTAGGGTGCAGTGGACTGAGCGTGTGGCTAGGATGCGGGACAACGAATGCGTATAAAATCTTGATGTGGAAATTTCTTTGTAAGTGGTATCTTGAGAAACCAAAATAAATTGTGGGATAACTTTAACACGTATCTTAGGGACGGACGTTGTGATATTTTGAAATGGAAGTAGCTGGCTAAGAATAATGCCGAAAAGGCTTCAGTATTCCCTATAACAAACTCCAAAGAACTACCAGCATATTAATATTTTAAATTTTACTGAATCTAGTCATAATAGAATTGTATTAGTTTCAGGTAGAGTAGTAATTATATTTATGTTACTCTGGTAATTGGAATGACTGTCGCCTTAACTCGTTCGCAAGCCCCGTTTCGAGAAAATTGAATTCATCGCGGGGAATTAATCTGTTATGAAGTATGAGATATTTCCACTCGAGGTTGAGCCACTCTTGCGCGTCTTTGCCCACCCTTGCTGTCAGACTGTTGAATTTGAGAAGATAGCAGGGAAATTTAATCAAAGGTTTCTTGCAAGGAAGCGCGAGTTCTGGGAATCATGCCGTCTGGACCGTGCTTTACCGTAAAAGCTGCAGACTCGCACATGATTACCCGGCAGGTCTTCATTAGAATGTGTCTGGTATATTAGCTCCTCCTGTTTGTTGATTTCCATGGTAGTTGGTATTTTGCATTTATCAAAATCTGCAAGTAATCTGTGGTGTCGAGAAGTTTCATTTCCGAGGTGCTGTGGTCTGTACACCTGCACCTGAACGATGTATCTGGTTCGTATCGTGGAAGAGGTTAAAATAACGAGTTTCAATTTGGGTGAGACTTGTGGAAATGAAACAAAAGAGCGAGAAAGAGAAGAAACCGGGAAGTGAAAGAGAGAAAAGAGGAAAAGTAAGGGGAAAGGTAGAAAAGGAAGTGGTGAATGGTTTGGCGGAGAACGAAAATCTATAAGGAATAAAAACGAGAAAGTGGAAGGATGAGTAGGAAGGAATAAAAAAATATAATGAGAGAGATTATAAACGCACAGGGCGACGTTCAAGAGAAAACAAGTAAAAGACAGATCGAGGGTGTTTGACAACAGTGAGGATTATACTGTTCGGATCTGAGATGAATATCCACAACGTTAGTGAATAACCCTGTAATTGTACTCTGTTTCGATTAGTATTTATTGATGGGAGGACGATATATTAATATTGATCTGATGTAAGGTGAGAAGAGGGTTGGATTTGTCTGGCTCAGGATAGAAACCCGTGGCAAGCTCTTGTGATTCCTGTCACGTATAGCTGGATTCCACAAAAGACTACCTAGCTATCCATGCAGTTACTTACGGATACTTTATTTGACTGGAATCAATGAATATTTCAGAAAGTGGACTTTATATTAGCGAAGTATTAGGTCTTAATCAGAAATGAAAGTAAGGTGATGTCTTCCTATAACACTTGTATTTTACGTTCCAAGTTAGTTTAACGCAGGGAACGTCTCTTCCCGGCCCGGACACATGTAAACTTCGCAGCCTGTCAGCAGTTGGCAATGTCTTGCAATTGCCATTGCATTTATTAAACTTCGCCCTATTCTGTTCCGTGTTTTGCAGAAGTGGTACAAAGCACATACTTGTTGCTGCCCTGTTGTTGTTGTAACATTTAATGAAAAGTTGTATTCTGGGAGACGACGTGTGTGGGAGAGAAGAATATCAAAATTTATTGTTAAATAAAATAAAAAATAGATATCAAATGGATGAAGCAGGCGCGTAATAATGTCCTGTGGTTCGCAGTTTGGTGATAATGAAGACCGCTATTCTTCCATAACTCAGACTATCTTAAATTTCGACTATTTGTCCTTTGGTTCATTCTAGCAATGATTCTGACTTTAAAACGCGCTGTTCTTTTTATGTCGGCAGATGTCGCCAGAGCACCATATTCAATACTACTTTAATTTTATAATATGTGGTGTGTATAGAGCATGGAGGCCGGTTGAGTTATGCCTCGTTCTCTTTATATTGAAAATATAAAATGAGATTTTAAAGGAGGGTGCGACTAGAACGAAAGAAAGGGGAAAGTGTTCTGCAGACGGCAGGAATATTGGTGTAGCAAGTGCAAGGGATATTTCGTCTGCGTCTCCTGCTATCGTATACACCGGCCACGCACAATTCCTTTGTTTCTCTGTACGCCATTCTACAAATTATCATATCTGTTTTGTTCCTTGTATTGGTCTGTAACAAATGTGATAGTTCTGTACATGTAAGTCTATACATTGTAATCAAATCGTCACCAGAAATCAAGATAGGGCAACAGGATTACATATTGGTTTATACTAACCCTTTTAATGCTATTGGAATAGGGTATATGACAAATTCATGCAATATTTTACTGAGAAAGCCTCAATAGAAGAGACCACATGTTAGATGTAAGGGTAACTGGTTAATATTAAAATTTGACGTAAATAGAATTTGAGAATGTGGACTGAATTATAGTGACTGAAGGAAGGGTCCAGTGGCGGGATGTTGTGATTATAATAATGGATCGTAGGGACAAAATAATGAAAATTTCTTGACCAGTTGAGCGACTATCAGCTTGTCAAGCACGTCTCTGCTTAACGGAGTTAGTTTTTAAGGCAGTGTATTGCTTGAGTGCCGGTAGGGTTCATGTCAGTTCGTCTTCTGAGTCTGCTATTTAGATTCTTTTAATTCGTATTTACCTTACGTGTGTTTTTTCCTCAGACTCGTCTAAATGTGACGTACGAGAGAAATTGTGCTCTGACTCGTCGCTCTGTGTTATCACTTCATTAGGTTGGGTTCATCCAAATATTTGCAAATTTAGTCCGAAACACAACGCGTTTCCATTACATAGATCAGTTGGTTAATATTGTTTACAAAAGTGGCCATGTTTATTCCGAGACTCATACGCAACACATAAATTCCAAGGTTGAGATTTGAGGTTCTCATGGCGGCGAATACGAACCGAGGTGCTTACTGCCTCTGTCATATGCACGATGAGTTGATGGAGGCAGAGGAACCTCTGAAACGTCGGTGATCTTCTTCCAAACTAACGGCGCAGTATCCCAAAAGACATCCACTTTCAAAATGTAAGGTTAGTGAATGTTGAGATAGGTGGTACATTACGTTACCACTGTCCTTCAAAGAGTTAAATGCCTGTCTTTTTAAGGTTAGTCAGTTCCCCCCTCCCCCTTGTTAAAGAGCATCTTCACAGTTATCATTACCAACTTATTATAACCCTTATTTATCCAATTGAAAATACCCCTTCTTTACCTGATTGGACACTGCGATACTCTAGTAGATTTCCTTGCTACTCCATTAGAGGGAATGCGTATCTTATATCTCTCTCTAAATTTGCTAGTCGAGGGGAAGTAATAGATTATGAAGGCGATAGTGTCATAAGTGTTGGCCGATGAACCAAGATGAATCTATATATCAAACTAAATTTGTGTTCATTGTATTAGAAGTGATCATAGCAGATGTGAGTGATGTTATATGACACATGCTCGCACGGGGGAACTAACTCAGTCACCTGCTTCCTCCTTGTTAGGAGCAGATAAAATTGCTGTATCGAGTTAAAGTGTACTATCTTCTTATACGTATCAGTTCAGGGCAGGTACTGCTGGTATAAGCTGTTGATTCTGAGAGATGTTTCAGCTTTTAGATTAAAATGGATACCAGGGGGGTGATAGGTAGAAGGATCTGGCCGAGGATCGTGTTTATTTGGCGGATTTTGGTTGTAGATGCGTGTCCCACGTAACTCGGAACTTATGCGACGGCTGTATTGTGCGTTGTGACTAACTCATTTCCCGGCAATTTGCTCCCTTCTGTGTTGGCAGGTTCCGTGTTAAGTGGGACGCCTTGTTTTACCACGTAGTTTTGGTACCCCGATCTTTATTTCTGGCGTTTGCGAACCTTTCCAGGAGTTTCCATTCTGACCACATTTTGTGGTGACGAAAGACGAAGAGAAATTGTCTCTACCGTCATGGCATAAGAATTGCTAGTAGCCTACAGTAAGTACAGCGCGATATGACGGCAATACTCATTATTAGACGATAATGTTTCTTGTTTCGTATTCATCACAAGCTTAACCACTATAATTACGTAAATTTGACAAACCTGTTTGTAATGTATGCGGCAAGTTTCCCTAGGGCGAGACAAGACTTAGTTAAAGTAAAAACAGAGATTTGCAACTTCAGGTCGATGTTATGTACGCTGACTAACGTCGGGAGCTAAGTTGAATTACAATAGTTATATGAATCGGTTGTCGTCCATCCTCAGAAAGGGGGGTGGGGGTCTCCTCAGTGGGATCTTTCTGAAGCAAGCTGGTATAACGATAATGTTCTCGACTTATATTTAGGAGGTACCCGATCGAATCCTGGGCAGTCTGCCTTCCATGTCGACTGTGGTGTTCCTCTGTCCACTTAAATTCTCAGAATATACCATGAAATAGTTAATGATCGCGTCTTTTTAAATACTTACCTACTCGCCATTTATGAATGGGCTAATATTCTGATTTACTTCGTTACCGTCCGACGCTATATATGCAACAGTGTCATTGATAGAGGCAAAGTGTGGCCTTTTATGAACTTGGCATTGAGCCTTAAAATGTAATAAACGCGAGACCATTTGACGAGCTGAGTAAGTATCAGTGTTTAAAGAAACCCCTGCGACATGAAATTAATTTGTTGAATAGTTGACAGTTTTGTTAAGGAAACCTTTGGCTGTATTGTGGATTGTGATCTTCCGGGTTATGACACCGTGTAGTTTTTTAGGTAGTTACCAAACGTTTCGGAGACACTTATGGGTTCCATTTCCTTGGTAGCGTAAAGATGAAAATGATATGTGTTCCTCTGTAATCTTGGTAATCACTTCAAAACGACACAATGTCGTAACCCAGAAGATCACAATCTATCGTTTTATGACCATGAAGACTGTTTCTGCACACTATAGTTCAGACATGAACAGAGCACGGGCCCAACACGACTAGGCCTTGAGAACGAGAAGTCCTTTTCTTCTAGGATGGCATGGCAACCACGATAAAGACGCGATGAATTCGCTTGTGGCTGACAGCGGAGGTGATTTCTCCAGCTGCATCGCCTTTTCTTTCTAGTTTACTTTGTTAGTGAAAATAACATGCTTATGAGATGACCATGCAGAATCTTAAACTTGTTTTACCTAAATATAATATTAACAGTCCTAGATTTGTATGGTTAGAATTGTGTGCAATATACGAGGTGCGATCGGAAAGTTTCAAGACTGTGTCAATAGAGGGCGAACCGGATGTAGTACGAGCTTCTGCCGCTAGGGGGTGCGGCCTACATTTATAGTGAATCAGTGTGCCAGCCGGCATCATCGAATTAGCATTTGTTTCTTAGTTACGGGCGTTTTGGTAGTGCATTACACCGACCCTCCTGCGATTTCGGAATGGCGTGTGCATCAAATTTTGCCAAAGACTCGCCAAAACGGCTACGGAAACCTATGAAATGCTAAAGCAAGTATTTGGGGAGTCCGCAATGGGTCGTGCACAAACTTTTGTGTGGCATTCACGTTTTAAAAATGGCCGAACCTCTGTCGATGATGACGAGCGTTCTGGAAGACCATCTTCGAGCACAACGCCCGAAAATGTTACGAAGATTCGGCAGGCCATTCACGAAGATCGACGTCGTACCATCAACGACTTGTGCGACATTGTTGGGATAGGCTATGGGACCTGTCAGCTGATTCTAAAGGAAGAACTCCACATGCGACGCATCGCAGCCACGTTTGTGCCAAGGCTCCTGTCTGAGGACCAGAAGCAGAATCGACTTCTCGTTTGTCAGGAGCTGAAAGATCTTGCAAGAACCGACCCCAACTTCCTTTCTAAGCTCCGTGTGACTTCTTCCTCTTCCCAAAGATGAAAATTCAGCTAAAGGGAAGGAGATTTGAGACGATAGAAGAGATTCAGGCAGAATCGCAGATGGTGCTTGACAGGCTGACAAAGAAAGATTTCCAGGGATGCTTCCAGGCTTGGCAGCGGCGCTGGGATCGTTGTGTTCACTCCCAGGGGAACTACTTCGAGGGTGATGGATGAATTTAATACCTGAGATAAGTGTACGGGTTTTTATACGCGCAGTCTTGAAACTTTCAGATCGCACCTCGTAAAGGTAGGTTTTGTGAATTCTGCCTGAATCTTCATGTTGGAATATTGAACTCCTGCGATGATGTGGAATGTGACATGTGACTTGGTGTGTTCTCGGTATATAAATCATCTTACTGGCGTACAAATATACATCCCCGTATCTTGATCCATCTCCGTTTTACTGAACTGCTAATTAACACACGATCATAATTGCAAGTATACATTTGTTTCAACACAAATATAGTCTGTGTGGAATGAGAATGAGTCGTTTAAATAGTCACTCCTAGTGTTTTTACTTGTTTGTGTTGTTTGCGTGTTATCTTTTCCTTGGACCTCTCCTTGTTCTACACAAAACAATGTCATATCCATCTAAACTGCTGAGTAGTAATTCATTTTAATTATATTATGTTGAGCTAACAAACATTGTGTTCTTCCTTGGAGCAGACACGCATGTTGTAACAGCCGTCACCACCGCGCGTTGTTCTTGCAGTGTTATCTTCAATGTCGTCAGTGTTTTCTTGCGTCCGTGTCATATTCGGGGAATGTAGGTTTTGCTCCGTTGTCTCAGAGACATATTCCCTTTGGTGTTACAGGACGTGTTAACATTTAAGGGAATTAACTTGTGTAAAACATCGGGACATGTATTACCCATGTAGGAGATAAGATTTGCATACAGAATTGTGGTCGGAAAACCTTACTCGTTTAAAACCCGGTGGTAACTGTATGTACCACTTGCTTCAGCAGTCAATAATTTTATTTATGGGTTTTATGTGATATTTAGAATAAACAGAAATTGTTTTCCTCGTTGTTTTATTTGTGGTAACAACTGAATATTTAAATATTATTTCGAGAGCATCGTAGCAAAAGGGCGTATAAGCATGCGTGCATAATCGGAGGTATTTGGTCTAACATCATGGAACAGTGGGATGCATGCTATGGCAGAAAGTCGTAATTCTCACGCTGTTCCACTCAGAGTTACAGATAATTACATTTGGACGCATGGACACTAATAATGAACATTTATCAAACCAAATAAACGTAAGAATTTAGTGTCCTGTAAGCCTCGGCTTCAAAAAATGATAGAATGAAATACTTCGACGCTGTTAGCCGGGCTAACACACGTTCCACTCGGGTTTGCTTTATATAAAACATTATATTCACCAAGCAACCAGACCAGAGGAGGGAATTAACGAATAAAACAGAAAGATGTTATTATGGTATAATTGTCAGAATAAGATAATTACTTTTAGGAGATTCGTTACTTTAAATAGGATCCACAAGTGCGTAGAGAACTTTGCTTTCTTTATCCAAAATAAAACTTTAAATTAAGACGGCTGTCCCCTGGGATGTAACGCCGTGTAGTTCAGAGTTTGCAATTCAAACTCATTATGCTGTCTTTGCAATCTGATAACTACACGAAGTCTCTTTGTATGAACTTTATTATTATGTCAGATTGTGGATAGGTTTATTTAATAAAAGCACAGCCTGCCTCTTCCCCCCTCCCCCTGTTTTAACGCTTGGTGGAAGCTTCTGTTAATAAGTGCAGCGGCAACTGTCAGATTTTTGATACTGATTAGGGGAGTCTTGTTACTGTTTGATCATGGCACCACAGCGTGGAGACGAGACGGAAATGTCACTCTTTTTGAATAGCCGGACGCGAAGCCAGGACGTACAGTGACGTGTTTATTATGCGTTATTTACACGAAGTAATTGAAATGAACGCGTAATTCGGAATTCGTGTCGTTCATGTCGACAACAGTTGACCGGATTACGATTGAATTTGGTATTGGACGTCTTCAATAAAAGTTGACGGAAATATCTGCTGCAATATAACCCCAATTTTGCTTGAATCGTAGATTGAAGTATATCGGTTTAGAAAAACGATTAATCGCAAAATTTGTATTTAGTCATGCAGGCCTATAGTTCTTTTTGGTTTTGCCACAAAGGTTGAAGGATTTGAAGAAAAGTAAACGCCACAGCTTCTTCCAGCCTCTTATCTCTGCTCGGCTTTATCGCTGGTCTAGCGGTTAGAACGCTGGCCTTGTAATCCTGGGGTCTCGGGTTCGATTCCCGGCGGTGCCCGAATTTATAACTTGTGTTGGGCAAGGCCGTGGTCTAGGCAACACGGAGTTTTCCTCCGGGGGCTTCCCCGGTTTCTCCGTGGCATCCCAACAATTACTCCATTCACACACAGAAGAAGGCAATGGCAAACCACTTCTGGATCATCTGCCAAGAACGTATATGAACAGGTCCCAGTCCGAGAAAAGGATGGAAGGATCCTGTTCATATGGACCTGTCGTCAGACAGAACACTAAATAAATAAATACATAACCCACAGTTCGCAGGAATCCAGCTGGTTAATCCTAAACACGAAGCGTTTGAGAGATCACCGTGTAGTCTGTCTCATGTGGATGTACAATTTGTTGTTACGCAGAACTAAAGCAGTTTGCTGTATAAATGAGTCTAGGAACAAGGCAGAGGAACTAGGACCCAAAATATGGTTCCTGTTAATGATGGATGGAGGAAACACGCACAGGATCCCTTGCGTCTCCAGGATATACATTTTAGTCTTCGTAAGCCTAGCTGCAACTGTCAGGGATGTGACAAACCCGTAAAGGAAGAGTGCGTTTTGTCTAGGGCCCGCCGTGCCGTTTGTTTTGATGTTGGGCGAATTCTTCACAGTTACACACATTGCACCCCGATTTACTCGGTAGTTCCTTTCCTCGAAAACTTTGTGTCCAAAACTAATTAAGTTCCTGACTGGATGTTTTTCACTTGTAAATTTAATTATTGTGATCTCTGCCCCCATTATGTGAAACTACATCTTTACGTTAAAGAATATCCATAGAAGCATTGTAATATTTAGACGTATTAACGAATATCTGCATTTATTTTAGAAAAATATGGCATTGTAGTTATATGATCACGCAAATTCCTTAATGACAGTATCATTTTACAATGAAGATACGCTCTGTATTTTAAATAAAAACAATTTATTTAATTTGGTAATGAATTCAACTTTTACCAGACTACACGGCACTGTAACCCAGAAGACAGCCATCTTCATTCAAGTATACATTTTCTTTTCTTCAGTGATAAACCGTTTCATTTCAGTAGATGTAATTTTACGTAAGAGTCACGATGAACCTAAGTTTTCCATCCAAGTTCTGTTTCAGACACATTTTTACTATCATAATAGGATTGGAACTTAATTTAATGCACTGTATAATAAGTAACAGTGCCACGGTGGTCTAGCGGTTAGAAGGCTGGCCTTGTAATCCTGGGGTCTCGGGTTCAATTCCCGGCGGTGCCCGAATTTATAACTTGTGTTGGGCAAGGCCGTGGTCTAGGCAACACGGAGTTTTCCTCCGTGGCATCCCAACAATTACTCCATTCACACACAGAAGAAGGCAATGGCAAACCACTTCTGGATCATCTGCCAAGAACGTATATGAACAGGTCCCAGTCCGAGAAAAGGATGGAAGGATCCTGTTCATATGGACCTGTCGTCAGACAGAACACTACAAATAAAAAAATAATAATAACAAGTAATTAACGACCAGGTGCGGTTCGCATAAGTGTCCTAGTAGCCTATATTAAGTGCGTAATAAAATAAATAGGTCTAAGTAACGAGCAGGAGAGTATAGTAGCGAAAGTTGCCTGTGTGTCGTGGGTTCGAATCCATCGCTCAACAGTGGTACGATGGGCACTAGTCATGTCGTTGGAGCTGCGTTCAGTTTTTCCCCGATGTTCTCCCCTGTTCAGAGCCCCTCACGACGACTCAAGCCACTTTGTCTGTGTCTACTGTGGTGTAAAATTAAGTGGGCAGAAAATGCCTGCGCGAGTGTCTTCTGTAGGCAACTAGAAGCAATCGATCTTTCTCTTCTTCGAGAGTGTTTGGATTGTTTCAACGGAGTTGCCGGTGAGGGTTTCAGTTTCGGATGCGTGTGTGAAAGACGGACCTGCGGTTCGTAACATGAAGAAGGTATTTTCTTGGCGCCGAGTCTAGATGCCGGACATCGCTATGTTAAACTTGCCCGGTATTTTAGTCTGTTTACATCTATTTACGGTTTAAAATATTCGTGGTATCTGTTGTTTTATATTAACGTCGGACTTGGGCTCTTGGTTCTCAAAGAACACGGCCTTCACGTATAGTTTCGATGTTGGTCTTCTGGGTTGTGCACTTGCAGGTTAGATACCAGCGTTAAAAATAAACAGAGTGCGTCTGACTTGAGTCCTGAAAATGGAGGCAGTATATTTATTTAGTGTTCTGTCTGACGACAGGTCCATATGAACAGGATCCTTCCATACTTTTCTCGGACTGGGACCTGTTCATATACGTTCTTGGCAGATGATCCAGAAGTGGTTTGCCATTGCCTTCTTCTGTGTGTGAATGGAGTAATTGTTGGGATGCCACGGAGGAAAACTCCGTGTTGCCTAGACCACGGCCTTGCCCAACACAAGTTATAAATTCGGGCACCGCCGGGAATCGAACCCGAGACCCCAGGATTACAAGGCCAGCGTTCTAACCGCTAGACCACCGTGGCGGTTATCGAGACTGTACTGAGAATAATATCTGATAACAATCTTTCTGGAGAAACCCTAACATCGGAAAGAGTAATAAGTAATTACCGGTAATAAATGCTGTTGGGAAAGATGATTGAAATGCTATTATGTTATTCATAATGAATTAGAGAATAGAATAGTTGATTTATTTATTCCTTTACTTGGCACTGTAAACACTGCAGAGATTATATAAACGTCGAATGGAGTGATAAGATTTATAAATGGTGAGTAGGTTTTGAAAGGACCTGGTTGTGCTAGCTTGAATGTCTGGAGAGGCTGAGTAAAAGCACATGTGTCAGTCTGTATTCCTTCGGAACCTTAAGGTGTACAATAACCTATAGTAATGAGTGGTTAAATTAATATTTTTGACACAATGAATAAGTTTAGCAATCTGCGTAAACATGGTTCGTCACTGAAAATGGGAGCGTACAAGTTAAAGGGTTAAACGAAACGTTTCTGCTCAGACACTCCCGATAAAGGTGACGCTATTGTGGCGTCTTGAACAAATAATTTTCGTTTTTCTGACGTTTTGCGTTTCGTCGCGTCGATTTCTAGTGTTCAACAGACGTCGTTACTAAGCGTATACAAGTACCATCTGTTGAGGATATCTGGAACTTTTAGAAGTCGTCCGTTCTTTCATGTAAGAATGTTGTAAGTGGCTTACAAAATTTTTTGTTTGTTATTGATATTGTGATTATGTCCGTTCTCTCCCGCAGGGCTACACTCCTCTGCACATGGCCATGCAGTTTGGACACGAAGAAATATACAATCTTCTCTTCAAAGTCTATGGTAAGTTCTGTTCCTTCAAAATGGCTTCTTATTTGCTTTTATCATGAACGAGCTTTCCTCTCTTGTGTTGGTTGATTCGTCGATGTTAGTTGTTATGAAATATTTTCTTTTCAAAAAATTAAATTAGGCTAATTAGTTTTACCTTTGCGCTATTCGGAGTAATTTAAATAGACTCTTGTCGATATAATTTAATCTTATGTACGAAGTGAAGCATTCGCGGCGACTGAAGTTGAACCTTCCCATCGGCAAGCGTTCTACAGAGGACCAGTTTTGTTACTCAGCTGCCTTGAGGATGAGAGCAGAGATGGCTCTCGAAACGTTGACAGAGGATATGGTTTATTCACCATTCAGCCACCTGATGCTTGTAGCCCGAGAGTCTTTCATTAATTTAATCTTAATTTATTTGTGGTGTATTTGACTGTGTTATGATTCGCTGGGTCATTAGAGAAGCCACCGCATGATAAAAATGAATTAATAATAAATGGGAAACCATATGGAAAAAAGTGGTCGTGGCCAATGTAATGTTCCATCAGAAAAGCTTGTCTCCATCATACGAAGCAGAAATGTTAACCATAGTTTGTAGCTGCCGAATGGATACTTCCAAGTGTGGCTTCCGTCTTGATCAACGAAGTCCTACAAACGAGATGAACTAATGCAAGGTCTGATAACGGAGCAGCTTGAACAAATCTGCAGTCGCACATCGTGACCTTACAATACCTGGCATTGTACATCATTTTAACAAGGATGTACAAACTATCTAACTTATACGAGGTGCATTCAGAAAATTGCTTCTGTCTTGCTGTAAATAATTATAATACAGAATTCATGGTGTCGTACGGTTTGATTATTTTCTGCTTTCGGGCGCAGCTAATTTTTCGCATCTTCCAGTTAAGAGCATTTATTGTTAATTTACTAAATTCCTCTTCATCTAAAACATTCTGCACGCCAAAACACACAGCAATTCTTGAATAATATGATACGTCGCCCTGATGATGGAGGCAGTATGACCTCTGAAACGTTGGTTAACATCGACCAGACTACACAGCGCAACAACCCAGAAGACAGAAATCTTCAGACTCATCGCCCTGATGACGGAGGCAGTATGACCTCTGAAACGTTGGTTAACATCGACCAGACTACACAGCGCAACAACCCAGAAGACAGAAATCTTCAGACTCATCGCCCTGATGACGGAGGCAGTATGACCTCTGAAACGTTGGTAAACATTGACCAGACTACACAGCGCAACAACCCAGAAGACAGAAATCTTCATCGCCCTGATGACGGAGGCAGTATGACCTCCGAAACGTTGGTAAACATCGACCAGACTACACAGCGCAACAACCCAGAAGACAGAAATCATCTTAACACTTATATATCCGCTCCTCTGGGAGGATTCATTCTTTATTTTGTTCGTCCCCATTTCTGGTCTCTGAATACGGACGAAAATAGACTTGTCGACCTGTCAGTTACTGGTTTTATAAGTAGTTAATGTGACCATGTTTTGGCCACCCCTTGCTCTCATAGGCTACGTATGAATCACGGTAAGTCATTCATCGGCCTTGTGGCCATCAAAGTGTTACTGTCACAATTGAGGCACTGTAGTAGGGTGTGTTTCTGGTTGCCGACGCTGCGCTATGAGGGATATCTTACCTGCTTTGATTGCTGTCGATAAATTTACTTTCTAAATCTGTGATGTTAACATTTTAATGTGTGTTTTCGGCGATGTCCTTTATTTCCCCTGATAAAAAGAGTAAACGAACAGATGCCATTTCTAAGGCCGCTCCTGTCTTGGATTTTATAGAGGCACATATTCATATGCACACCTGCATAAGGTTTATAATTGTGGTTATTATTTTCCATTGTCATGGTTTTATTAAAACGCTATGTTTCGGTAACTTTCTCTGTTCCCGTCTTCAGGCACGGAGAACCTGAGAACCTATTCTGAAAGATCCGTTCAAAGAGTTGACCTAAATAAACTGATCCAGTAAAGTGGATGGAGATTAATAAATTATAATTAACTGATTGTAATAAAACCTTCGCCGGAAACATTTAGAAATATTATTATTATTATTAATTTCGCGTTATATCGGTTCGACTACATTCATGAAGAAGGGAAATGCGAAGTCTTAGAGAAACGGCTTGATGTGATGTAAGTTTCAGCAGTAATTAAGTTTTACATTTGCATTGCATCACTAAATGTGCAGTCTTTACGGAATGCCGCTCAAATATATTTCAAGTGCTGTTGAACAATTACTTACGTCATTTTGTTTATTTCGTGTATGTTTCGCTTATGAAGTCTTGTATTCCAAGACCTTTCCGGCCTCCTTATTTGTTTGTCACGTTTCTGTCTGGATATTACGGCTAATTGTTGTTGTTAGCATTAATTCGCAGGGGTTTTATTGAACGTCAAAGAATGCACCTTACAATAAGTACCAACAAGTTTACATCTATTCCGTAATTGTGTATGAAATGTATTGAAGTTATTCTATATAAAATGACATGTCTTTATTGCAATTCGATATTATCGTTTAGGAATTTGCGGGCTACGGAGCTGATATACTGACTTTTCAAACTAGCTTGTCGTTCATCGTTATTCGGTAGTTCTAGGCGTTTGTTGCTGTTGGTTTTATTCATATTTATTATTATTTTTTATTTGGTGTTCTGTCTGACGACAGGTCCATATGAACAGGATCCTTCCATCCTTTTTTCGGACTGGGACCTGTTCATATACGTTCTTGGCAGATGATCCAGAAGTGGTTTGCCATTGCCTTCTTCTGTGTGTGAATGGGATGCCACGGAGAAACCGGGGAAGCCCCCGGAGGAAAACTCCGTGTTACCTAGACCACGGCCTTGTCCAACACAAGTTATAAATTCTGGCACCGCCGGGAATCGAACCCGAGACCCCAGGATTACAAGCCCAGCGACGTGTGATAAACGATTGATTAGTGAAGCCAAAGGGTAAATAGAATAAATCTTGTGGAAGTTCTCTACTAAAGGAGGCGCTAGGAACGTTATCAACAGCCCTAATCGACTGTAGGTGCTCGACTCCATAAGCAGGCTGTACCCTAGATCAGGGTGGTCCAACTGGCTACCCGCGAAAGTGTTTGTTAATTTGTTACTAGTCATTACAATCCAATTTTTCTCTTTACTCTTGAAGATTTGAAAAAAAGAATTGTGATTCTCATCTCGTCTGCTGCTTTTAAGTACAAATGCCACACCTCGGTACGCGTTATCTGAGGATGTGTTACGATCAACCCTTTGTTTATCACAACAAAAATAGAAGTTGATATTCCGTCACGGGTAAAAGAACATTCTGCTCAGTGCCCTCACTAAAGCCTTTGACTTTAAAAGCATAAGATGTACTTGAATAAAAATTTTCTCGGATATCATCCATCGTCTAGTAAATATAAAACGTAAAACGATGTTTCGGAGATGGGACTCTATCTCCGTCTTCAGGTTCCTACACAGTTGGGCCCACTAGATAGAGCTAATCCCTATCTACGATGGATAATATCCAAGAAAATTTTTATTCAATTGACTCTTCACCATCGTCAAGAAGTTTTAGATTTGACATAAGATGCACCTTCTACTGGTACAAATTGTAATTGTATCAGATGCAAACTGTTAGCAGAGTTAAAATAATTTGTGTAAGTTTACCAGGTAAAAATTTTGAGAGACACAAGCTGTTGCAGGAACAAATTTAACATCATACAACTCTATAGTAGTTTGTGCACATTTAAATACAATTTATATTTCAGCATATGCAATGGTAATTTGTCGTTTCTGAAAAAGTATTATTAAATGCAAAAATAATGACTGTAGGGGTTTCTTGGCCCTTGGGGTCCAACAGGAAAACTGTTCTGTCCCGAGCGAGGAAAAAAGTTGGACCACCCTGCCCTAGATACTACGGCTCTGGTCGCGAGAAAAAACACAAGCTGACACCGCCAATATGTTGACAAGCGACAAGATACTGACAGTGTGTCCACACGCAGACCAAGTGTCTGCTCGCAGACAGATCACTGACACCGCTGTTTGGACCGACAGCTTTCTGTACGACGACACAAGAAGGGTTTACGTTGATGCGAGTTCGCATTCTTCTTTCCTTACGAATTACATATTAATATTGTAAACTGTAAATATATATATATATATACGAGTGCGCGCTGGTTCGAGTTTCGGGGAAAGAAATTTCTCATGAGCTTTCGACCAGTGTATGGGACCGGTGCCAACCCAGCATCGTGAGGAAATTGGGGAGCTACAACGGGTAGCGTAATCCGGTCAGAAAACCTAGCAATGGCTGGGGGTTCGTCGTGCTGACCACACGTCACTCTATATCTGGTTAGATGATCGTTCACCTCTGCTTAGGCATGTGAACGTGAGGCCAGCAGTCAAGCTAGTCGGCTTTGGCTCTCTGGAGCTGTTACGCCACGGATTTTATTTCTTTAATAAATATATATATATATATATATATATATATATATATTAACGGAAGAACTTGATTTTGAATTGAGTCCGTAATTTAAAGAATGAACACTTTCGTGGTAATGTCAAAACAGTATCGTGGTCGGTACACATGGTTTATTGTCCGGAGGCTTCATCAGTTGATATTCCTGCCATGATACTGGTTCAGCGGAAGTCGGGTGTTCCTCAAAAGAAGCGTGATTTGATAAGCGGCGGTGTCAGGAGTTTAGAGGCTCACATGCTCTGCGGTGGAGGCGCAGGTCTGTCGTCACACCGTCTCTCTATCTCTCTGTTTGCCCAGCAATGCGTACACACCAGTTTTGTCGTATGTAGAACTATATAATCTTCATGTACCACGTAGCTGCTGAAATGAGTGCGGCATGCGAATACATTTCGAGAGTAGGCCTATACGTGTTCTATTCATGTGCAAAGCAAGAACCGCACGTGAAAACCCAAAGAAAAGGGCTAAAGTATGGTGTGAGGTGTAATGGGAGAATATGAAAAGTTGCATGTAGGATGGACCAGGTCGGGTTAGAGCGCCAGAGAAAAATCTTGACAGTTATCTACCGCGGCACGCTGGACATCGCGTTGTATCACATCCCGTGGTTTATCGTTACTGTATTCGGAAACTTGTGTCGGCGTCGTTCAAAAACACCCTTTTCTAAGGCACCAACTATGACACAAATGACTAGTGCGAATGTCCCTTGCCTCCTGCAATGTAATCTGAACGCGGAAGAATGCTTATGTAGAACCCAGGACAGTTTTTCGGACTTGTGGCCTTCGTTTCTATAATTTACCCTTCGAGACAAACAACTTTTATCTTGGCGTCGTTATTCTATTATGCGTAGTTTCCGAGGTACAAGAAACGCCCTGCTGGTGAATCGAACTCAGGAAACATTTGCCGAAGTTTTGACTCTGTTATGTTTTCTTCCTGGTCTCAGTGAATAACGATGTCACGTTTGTTGTGAATCATTGTTTCATTGTAGATTTATTCGACATCCATCACATTAGTCCCTGAGATGTTTGATTTCTTTTATTCCATATTGAGTTTATTGCATTTTTCGTGGTTGTTGTAAAACAGATCAATTTCGCTAATTTTGTAATGGGATTTGATGTAGAGGGGTTTGAACTTTGAAAATAAATATGTATATATTTGTCTCTGAAAATGCTAAGAAATAATTCATAAGGTCAGAGAAGTAGGACTTGTACTGGCTTGAATCTTACATGTCTGCGTGTACTGACAGGGGCAGACCCGAACTTGAGGGACTGGAGTGGCCGGAAACCACGACAGTATCAAGCCAGCCAGGACACATCGGTTTCTGCAGACACATTCAGGAGTGAGTATCTCAGTAGCATGATGTCAAAAATAAAACTTCCTACTAACCCTCAATCACCTGCTAACGACATTTACCCCGAGATCCAGAAGCCCAGGCATGTGCGTCATAGCTTCCTTCACAAGAGTTTTCGATTTAAGTCCGAGAGCAGAAAGCGTCCGCAGACTATCCCAGCTAATTTGCATACGTGAATGTATAAACAATTATGGATGCAACTTCATGGTGATGTGGAGAGACGTAATGGTGTAATAGGGGTTTTTGAAAGGGAATTCTGAATTTACATGCTTTTTGTTGGATTAGCACTTAATTAATGTCTTTTATACTAAGCAAGACGTAGTACCTAGCAGCTCATTATATTAGAAACATTTTCATAAAATAAAAACGAAAACTGACATATCTTAAGAAACTAGCAAAAGGATACTTCCAATTTCTTTTAAATGGCTGTTTAGCCTGACTGATTCTTGTATCTGTGTTTGAATAACGTCTTCAAGGTCGTGTTTGATTACATAAATAATCTTAGTATTTAATTATTACTAAAGAATTACTTTTGGTAACAGATTGAAAGCAACTGCAGTGTGAAACTAAAATGTGCCAATCTTTTTTTCAAGGAGCTTTGTGATCTAAACAAAACTAATTTTGAGTAACTTTCTTCATTATTAACATGTAAAGTTTGCCTGTTAACTATATAGATGGCCAAAGATCAGTGGTTGTAATTAATGTGTTAATTGTTGTTATTCTAAAAATTAGCATGTTGTTGATAAGACTTTCTTTGAGCATGTACATAAAAAGTGGTTCTTGAGCAGTCTTTTAAATTTTTTTGTGGCTGCATTAATTAAGTGATTTTGGAAAAATGAAGTTCTATTAACATGGATCCAGTTTGGAAAGATTGAGGTATCATGAATGATGGTAGTCTGAAAATAAGATGAAGATGTACCAAAACATAATGGGTTGTAATGAGATATCACAATAACTTCTACTTGAAACAAAAATAAAGTGGGTTCTGATGACGGTGTATTACAATTTGGGTTACTAAATGTTCGGACTTTGTCAGTTGTCTGGTATTCTAAAACACACACAACCTTTCAGAAATCTGGTGTTTTTTCATCTACTTTCTTACAGCTGTTAAAAAAAATCCAGTTTTTGGAACGTTCTGTATTTTAGGATACCAGACAATGGACAAAATCCCAAAAATTCAGTAACCCCCCCAAAATAAAGTTCTTTAATAATGTATAATAATTTTATTTTATAGAAAGTTGCATGTTTCTTTGGTTGCATGATGCATGATGCATGAGTTTTTCTTTGAAGCTTTATTGACAGTGTATACCATGACAACTGCAACTGCGCAGAAGCTTTTATATGGAGTACAGTGTGAGTGGCGTTACAGTAACTGAACAAATATTCATCTGGTGATATAAGAAGAACAAAAAGTCTTTCATTAGTGTGAGAAATCTTGACGTTGTCATTGAGCGGTTAGCACTCCTGCTTTGTAGTCAGGATTTAACGAGTGATTCTTGACCCAGAAGCCGTCCGTTGACTGGGGGGTTTCTTGTGGCATTTACACAGTCATTCCAGGCGAATGCTGTGATGGCAACTTAAAATGGACCATTATATCATTCAGTTTTTCTTTAATTCAGTATTATGTAACCTATGCCATTAAAAAATATATTTCAAATATGTTTATTAAAGCAGGAACATTATTATGAAACTCAGATACACAGATCTTGTCATAAATTTAAAGTTTACTAAAGAAGTTCGCAACCATCCAATAATATTCTGGATAGCTCTTTAACACATATGTTTTATTGCTTTCCAAATGCTGCTCCATTTTGAATAGTCTTGCGTCTCTGCAGTCTTAAAATTCGAAGAAATAACTAAAACTATCATTTTTGATTTCTCATGTTCAGAAATGTGAATTTCAGATTCAGTCCAGAATTGGGAAACTTACTTTTTAGTCCAGTGTCAGATTGAGTCAGCAGCTTTGAAATTCAGACAAAATACAAGTATCTTGGACCTTGTGAGTGTCACACGTAAACATACATATCTTAAAGGCCTAATATTGTTTCCGAACTGCCTGAATTCTGTGCATTGAATGTAGGAGTGTATATGAATGATGCATTGGAAAGGATTTGATCATGACCTAGTTGAAGATAATATCCCCATATTCACCTGGAAGGACTGAGGAAAACCATTCAAAATATAATATTACTGTTCGGAAAATGGGATATGAGGGTCTGGACTAGATTAATCTGGGCTAAGAAACTTCTTGAGCAACTGAATGATTTTCAGTCTCTCAAAAATGACCTTGCTCCATGAAGACGCTTAGTTAACATATCCGATCCTTTCTTTGTTTTAAGTTATTATAGAGTTTCATACAAATATTTAATGACAGTAACATTACAGGTGATGGTTATATATTATGGAATGTGTAATTGTTTTATTGCACTGCTCAAGCTTTGTAGTGTAGTATCACTTGGTCATAAAGGGCAGTTTTCGTTGAATGGGAGAAAATTTTTAAAGTGCTTCAGAAGGACTGACCATTGCAAGTGGCATGGTATACTACATCGACTTTAACTGTTCATCCAAGGAATCACGATGATTGAGAACAAAGTGAAAGTGACAGAAGAAATATATACATGATGTCACCACATACGGTATTCCCTAATATTTTTGATATTTGCATGTCTGTACTCATAACAAGACAGTTGGACAGAATTATCATATGCTCCACATTGGCAACAAATATGGAATGATCATTAATGTTGCCTAATTTACAATACACTTTTGAATTTGATGAGTAGTTCATTAACTTCAGGTTTTGGCACATTTTTATATAAATATGTCACAAAGTATGGAAATTTTATAAACTAATTTGAAGTTGTTCTCACTATGTATCTCACTGTAAGCAAATTCTACTGATGCTTAATGGTCAGTCTTTGTGAAGCCAAATTGTATGTAATTACAGCTTAGCATCTGAATTTCTGTCTCTTTTTGTAGGACTTGTAGCAGCTGGTACACTAAGGCAAGTAAAACGGTACCGTAGGAAGACAGGGTTGTCTAAGTACTTGAGTCTTGGCAGTCTGTAATGCTTGTTTAAATAGTATCTTTTTGATATTAGAGGCTATGTTTTCAGGTGTTTTCCTGCATTGTGCTTATTATTTCACATATAAACCAGTATATCAACTGAATAGTCCAATTCCAATATCATTCTTAAGTTATGAACAATTGCATTTATCAGTTGTCATCATTTTATGAATTTTAATAATTTGAAGCAGTTTATAACTGTTACTTTTCTGGTCCTTTTCAATGAACTAATGAAACTCTGGAGGTTCAACACCACTAATATCAGAATTTAACATTGCACCAAGTTCTGAGCCAGTTTCGTCCACATGCCATGCAAAAATCTATTTTTATAAGGACTCAGAATACTATCATCCTTTCTACTTCCCATTCTTCCAGTGGCCAATTTCACAGGGCTTCCCCCATAAAAATCCTTCATGTATTTTTCATATTACCTGATGTTTTCCATGGTTTTCAGTCTCCTCAGGCTGCCAAAATACTTTAGAATGGACTATGGCTGCCTCCTTCCAAATTCATACATGATCAATGTTCATGATTACCTTCCTGTGTTTTTCAACACTTTGTAACTTCCACAACTGAAATTGTACAGTGGTAAAATCAATCTTTCCAGTTACCTTACATAATCATCTTCTTTTACATAATTTTTGCAATTAATATATATGTGTTGTTAAATAATCTAACATGAATAAATACTTTAATTAATATTGTATTAATTATATACATTAATATGCAATTCACATAATATTTTATGCAATTTTACAATTCCTGATTTGAGAAAAGTTAAAGATTTTGGCCATACAGGACATTAAGTATTTTTACTAATATCCGCATATTATCCAACATTTGTCTGTGGTGTCCAAAGCTAAACTTAAATTTACCATTGGTGTCTACAACAGAGAGAAATTTTTACAAGCACTCATAAGCATCTGGTTAATATTGGTTCCATGTGAGTATAGTGTCTTTATATGGTAGAGACAAGACGCTGAAGAAAATACTTTCATATGAATGTCTGTAGTAGACATTCTTTTAATAGACTTGAATAAATTATGGCCTTTTTATGTTTTTGGGCAATAAATGTTGGAACTGGACACTTCAGTTGTTTTAGTCAAAATGTGACCCAGTTCATAATCAACTGGGAATATGTAAGCAGTTTCTGCCTTATTACTTAACCATAACCACAAATACTTACATGTCAGTATTATTAATAATGTTATTGTTAATGTGTTTTTTGCCATATGGTTTTGAACAGCCTACTGTAACAAAGTTGAAATAAATTGCATTTTTATATATGCTTATAAATGTGTAAGTTTGAATTATCACATTAGCTGTAATTACAGATGGACTTTCATTTGGTTTTCCCATTGCTTTTACTCAACTAATTTGACTCCCTACTAAATGAATAAATGTTTTTCTTTGTGAATGGACTCCATAAACTATTGATACAGACCTATATTCTAAGTCGCCATATTGCAATTAAGAAAGCTGAAGTCTTATGTAGACATTTCTCAAACTATGCATCATGATTGTTATGGTGTAGTATGAGTTAAAATTAGGACACTATACATTTTGTTAGCCTAACACAGTACACCATAGAAAACTTAAATGTTCCATGTGAAACTTAATGTTCTAAATCTTCATGGGAATATGATTTTTATCAGTCTGTTAAAGTGCTTGTACAAAATTGGTACATAATATGCCATTAAGAGCTACATATTTCCACTGTTATGCTTATTTAACAAAATAAAAAATGAAGTCATTGCCACATTTGTAGTGTGACCTTCACAACATTAGATTTTTATCTGCAGAATTAATATCAAGTCCAGTAAATATGAAAAATTATAAATAATGTGTTTATAAAACATTCTTTCACTTGGTTGATATTATCCTGATTCACATGCTCCATCATTTCTGTAGTTAATGGTTTCTCATTTAATCTAATATAAAACCCTTGCTCAGCGGGAGTTCAGCTTTCAGGGATAAGCTACATTGATATTTTTTTAAGGTTTTCGAACATTTGGAAAATAATGCAGTTGCCATCTTCAAGGTACATGTCTGTGGGAGAATTAGAAAGGTCTTACAAAGATCTGGTAATGTGCGTTGTGGCGGGCGATTGGTATGATTGAGTGAGCAGAGAAACCAGTGATATCCACTGCGGAGAGAGACAGTGTGGTTGAATACTTCTTATTCTAAACAGCATGGTTACACCCCATTCCTCTGCTCACCCAATCACATCATTAACCTTCAACTTAACTCCCACTGTCAGATCCACTCTGCAGACATTCACCCCAAAAATGGTAGCTGGGTAGCTGCAGTTTGTGAAAACATTGGAAAACCTCCAACAAACATTGTGGTTTATTCCCAGAAGATGATGTAATATTTGTACTTGTTTATATTAAAGTTCATTATTTTCAGTAGAGGTACTAATATGTAAGTGAGCCTTGCCTGCCACCTGTAGTTTCTTGCTGAAAGTACAACCACTATAATCAGTGTAGGATGCATGTTGTGTGGTAGATGTTTCTGCATGCTTGGAAAAGGCAGATGCATGGAACTTTGAGGTAAGATTACATTTTAGTTATCTTGCAAAATATTATTAAGACCCTTGCAAATTTAGAATAACAGGAAATTTTGGAATTATAACATATGTCCTATGTTATTTTGGTTAAAGTGTCAATTGAACTGTCAATTTAATCCAAATTTCCATTATTCCACGAAAACTCCTTAACTCAAGGTCAGGGGTAGACAAGGTGCAGACCATTGTACTCTTCATATATAATTAATAATATGGTCCTTCATAAGTTGTTACTTTCTCATACACAGTATACTGTGATTTTTATTGAAATGCAAGTTCTGGAGTTCTTGTACCTATATTAACTACTTTGGTTAAATGTAACGTCAACTGTGTATGAGAAATTTGAGTGGTGCCCGCTTTATATACACTTTACTCTGTGTCATAAAATGTTGAGAACACCAATCAGATTTTGGAATATCATATTGAATTTAGTTATTGACAGGTATGTCTTTTGGTATGTCCATGAACTGTATTCAGTCAGTTTGAATAATTGATAAAATTTTCTAAATTAAAGATTTCTGTCTTCTGGGTTGCGCTGTGTAGTCTGGTAGATGTTTACCAACATTTCAGAGGTCATACTGCCTCCATCATCATCGCCGTGATGACGGAGGCAGTATGACCTCTGAAACGTTGGTTAACATCGACAGACTACACAGCGCAACAACCCAGAAGACAGAAATCTTCATACTCACCGCTGTGAAAACCTCAAATCTTACATTTTCTAAATTACATAATTATTCTTCAGCAGCCTTATAGCTCACCTTCACTTTGAAATAGTCCCAGTAAACCCCCAAGTAAAAATATTGTCCAGTCCTAATGTTAGACCACTAAGACCCTCTCTTGATGACTTGGCAATGCTATTTGATCAAAATGAGATCAGTGGTTAACTGTGGCTTGGGAATTGCCTAGGAGTATTATAGTAAAGTATACTGCCATTTAGCCAGTGGGTTAGAAGCAAGGCATTTGCATGGAAAGTGCATGACCCAGGTCCAATCCCTGGTGTGGCTATGAAACATTTTTGGAACAGTATATTATATTTGGTAGATTGTAGAAAATGTTGTGGTTTATCATGTGAGAATTATGTTGAATATTGTCATTTGTACCAGCTATGTTTCGTGTACACATTGCTTCTATAATTGGATCTACTTCTATCTGCAGCTGATTTATGATCATTCTTCTGAGAGAGTGTTTTTGCACTTTTCAAGTGCCCCAAATAAATAACTTTCATTATTATTTCAATGACAGACATTTAACCAGTTGCCCCTTGAATACTGGACACATTAACTAGTTGTTAAAACATTAGACTTGTTCCATGTTGCTGGTTGTAAACAAAATAAAAACCATCTGTCACCATAATATCCAACATAATTGTCATAATGAAACAATCAGTGGGATCAGAACAGGCCAATGGGCCTAAATGTTGTAGATGCGATTGTGTAGTGGTTGGGCATTTTTTGGAACTCTATGTAGGACAGGCAGTAGTTTGATAGTTGCATTGATGGTACTGACTGTTACATACATCTTTATTACATTCCATGGATCCATAAGTTAGTCAGATGACAATAGGATGTAGAATAAGTCATAATAATACAATACATGCTATACAAATACAAGTCATACTATTATATAAATGTCACAAAATACAAACAAAGGGTTCACATAAAGTAGAGATAAGTTACAAATAAATCCACCCATTATCTACAATAGATAAATTACGACTTACTTGTAAACATTAGAAATTCATCGACAGAGTAAAAGGAGTGTGTAATTAAGTATCTATTTAATGCTAGTTTAAATTGTGCCTTTTTATTTACAAGACTTGTGAGGTTTGATGGTAGACTGTTGAAAATTTTGATCCCTGCATAATATGCACTCTTCTGAAAACATGAGAGGTTGGCAATTGGAGCAGAAGAGGGGGCTGCTTTTCAGCCCTCCTACTAATCACTTTTGAACCAATGAAAGAATTTTCGTGCTATTACAGGCCACATATTTGTAATTTCATTTTCTACCATAAGTAATACCAGAATATTTCTCTGTTTGCTAAATGTGATCCTGTTAGTTCTGCTTGTAAATGACCATTTTTTCAGCTATGGGAAATGTGTTTAATTGTTCTGTTATGTTATCATTATGAATTTAGTTTCATCTTTTATATCCTGCTGTAGGTCCAAATAATTTAATTTTTATCGCTTCCATTCATTTTTGGTGGTTTATGGTTGCAGTCCAGCATTTAAACCCACAAAGGAACTTGGATAGTAATCAGTTTATAAAATTTTAAAATAATCTCTATTCTGGTTTTCCTCAACTTCTGACAATTTGCAAGCTTCACATCTAGGTCATTTGAATAATTAAATACACTATTATGGCAAAGGTATTAAATTATTTACCTGTAAAACTATTATAATATGTTACTCCTGGAAATTATACACAGAAGTGGATCACTTGCAGTAATTGCCAGTTATTAATTCATAGCTCTTGCTAGCATCAGCATATGGAATGAAACATTTTAAGGAAAGTAGGTGTCATAAGTTCTTCCCACACCTTTATGTTACTTTATATCATTGCTATGTAGAAGCGTGAAAATTGGAAGTTTCATCAACTTTTTGAGCAGCAGTCTTCTTGTGTACTTTACTTAGTGTAGTGAATTTTCAGGTTATCTCAACAGTTGGTGTAGTTGTGATTTGTTGGATCATCAGTTTGTTCATTACTCAGCAATAATGCAGCACTTCACCTACATATCTGAAGATGGGAAACAGCTGGAACTGGTAGTGAAATGGTGTAAAATAAACTTTTGTGAATTCAAATAGTCTCATCTAACTTCTTTTCGTCTTCAAAAATATTTCACCATTGAAATATTAATGTTTTAAACTTCATATAAATTAAATACAGTCACAAAGATATATGCTGCTTTAGAGTGTTATAACTGTTGTGATTTTAAGATATTTCAGAATGATTTAAGGCCATAGATTGGTTGTGATATTCATACAAACTTTAATTTTTCTTTAATTATATTTATTTATAAGTATTATGATCATAATGTTACTTCACTTATTTGGTTGTATTAAGACATACTTATAATTGCCAATTTTTGTTTTTGTTTTCAGAAATCAAAGCAAGGAAAAAGCATGCAGGTAGAGTGACTTTAACACTGTACTTTATTAAAATGACTTTGTTTTATATAGATACAGTAGACTCTCAATTATCCAGGGGCAAATTAACTGGGTTGCAGATCAACCGGGGTCCATATGGTTTAAACAAAAATTGAAAATTAATTTATAAAATCTGTTGTAAAGATGAGAACATTTAAAAATCAAGGAATGAATACAACGATGACATATTGTTCAATGTATTAACATAAGTCAATTGTTGCTAAAACCTGAAGTTTATGACAATAGAACATTATTACTGTCCGTTGGAATCCTTCTTTAAAAAAATAGTTGGTTTGTATTGCATAAAATTGTATGTAAAATTCTTTCTGTTATTAGCAAATCTTTAATAATTTATGTAGAGTATGTCTGTGAAGAGACTTACGTATTTGTTACATTTGCATGCTTTTTTTTTTAAATTTTTATGGATTATCTGGGATTTTGATTATCCAGGAAAATATATTTCCCAACCAACCTGGTAATCAGGTGTCTACTGTAAAAATAAAATATTCCATGTCAGGATTTAACTGAAATAATACGGTATGAAAAGTAACGGATATCCACCATCCATACCTTTTGTTTATGTTTTTTTATGCAGCCATAGTTATTGAGATTATGAAATAATCTGAAGGTAAACAAAGGTTCCTGTTTAGTGATTGTTGTCTTTGGTAAGAAGTGCAGAGTATGAACACTAAAATGTACACAGACCAAAGATTATTACCAACTCTATTCATTTATTTTGTTTCCTGTATTGTATATGATTCTTTGACAAGCCAAGTATACAATTAACTAACTAACTAACTAACTTACTAGATGGCTTATGGAACCCAAAGGTTCATTCACCAAATTAACCAAAGCCCTCCACCAGTTCCTGTCCTGGACCAACAAAATCCATAGAATCAACTCTTCTGCATTACAGAGTGAGTGAGTGAATATTGCATATGAGATAACAATAGACATATGCCATATTTACAGTCTCAGAGCAGATCCCATAAAATACTCCTAAAAGTTTCTTACATTGTTACTTGTTGATCCTCTTTTGTTGCAGTTCTGGGAGTTTGGCTTTGAGGTCTGTGTGGATCACTTACATAGATCAGAAGTGGACAGAATGCTGCCCTTGAAATTATTAAAATAGATACACAGTAATTGTTATATAATTACTTTTACAGCCCTTTATCAATTTTTACATTCTCATACATAGTACTATATAGAGGAATATTGAAATGACAAAATTTGATTGTTAATAATAATTTCTGTAATTTGGTCATGACATCTAAACTCTGGTGTGTATTCTGAAAGTGTTAAGACATACATAAACTTTTATCATGTCAGAAAAGGTAATTTAACCCCTCTACTATGAGGCTGGATTGAAACTTTGTGGTCAACAATTTAGCTGGTTGCCTCAGTTGTATCCTGCACAAAGATAATACAGGTTAAACTGAGTCTGCTATAGCATCCATTTGACTTTATGTCCAGTCATAGGTATACTGACTAACTGCTTGGAGCAGAATCATTTTTCATAAGCTGATAATCGCTTATCTGGTCATGAAATTTCTGACTTTAATATAACTTAGTTTCAGTACTGTGTTCATATGGGTCCTCCCATTGCAAATGAACATTATCCTCTGGCAGTTGAATCTAGTCTACAACCTCACATTCCATTTCCTATAGATATATTTGAATATTGTCCTCCATCTGTAGGCGTAATGAATGAAAATATTAAATTTATGAGCTACATCCCCAGAACTTGCATTTATGAAAATTGCAATATTTTCCCAGCACTGTATATGGGACTAGATATATTGATTAGGAGCCTTATTGTAGATGTCTGCACATTGATGCAGGCCAGATTGGATTTGTTTGCTGGTTACTTCCAACCCATGGGCCTATTTATGAAATCCTGATTAATAGCAAGAAAAGATTTATTTACTTTCTGTTGTAGTTTTATAAAGTTGTTTATAATTGCTGTTTATTCTTGCTGCAGAAAAGGACTTAGGCTTCTTGAGAATTGGCTCCTTGAATGTGAGAGTGAAGAGGACAACTGAGGCATTCAGCAACTTTCTGGGTGTTGGGCAAAGCAGTGAGAAAATACACAAAACGTGGGGCTCTGCTGACAACATTCAGCAGGTAATAACACATTTGATAATGCACTGAAAAGATAATCTTGTTTTTTGTTCTAAACATATGTGAAAGTGTTTTAATGATGATTTCTATCATCATAGGCATACTTTCTTTGGACATGGTCTGTTGTTCACATAAGAATAATAAGCATATTTTGATTGTACTGTCCAGAATTGTTATACATCTTGCAATTGTCTTATACAGTTTTGAGTCGGCTCTTTATATGCTATACTGTTTCAGGTTGACAGGTACGTGATGCCCCCTCCAAAATATGCTCCTATTAAAAAGAGAAGATCAAAGCGAGCACAAGACTTTGTCATAAGTCACAGCTCCCCAAGCACACCACCTAGTGAACCTAGAACTAGTTCTGGAGAAGCAGTAGGAGACTCAGACTCTGACACAGCTTGTGGTTTTGGTTCAAACTGGCAGAGCACTGTCTGAATGCACATCAGTTTCTTGTTGAAGTGCCACTTCATGGTTTTTAACATGAATCAACACTTTATCATTGGTGGTAAATGTAGTTTGTATTTAGCTCATAAATTATTCGAGTTCGTCCCTCATGCTGAATGTTTGCTGACAGGCATCATGAAATTTAATTTACCCATTAGAATACAATGCAAACATTTCCCTCCAAGTACTTCATAAAAGTTGATAATACTTTGAATAAATAATGATGTTTAACATTAATCATTATCATAATCAAATCATAATTTGATCATAACTATCAAGGATCATCATAATTATCATCACCTGAAAATACTCTTCATTGTCAGATCATTATGATCATTATTAAATAATAATCAGCATTCAGTAATCATTAAAATCATCCAGCAGATTTAATTTCAAATAGTTCAGCTGGCCACAATAGATGGCAGCACAAATAATTCATGTGGCCACTGAAATATAGCTGCGTGTTCTCTTCAGCTGAAAGATGTGACAGACAGTTGGACAGAACAAGCCCATAAGGTGTTTCTCGGTTATGTTAAGGAACACCAAAAAAGGCAGAACCTCCCACAGCCTGGCAACAACAGTAACAAGAAGAAGAAGAAGAATCTTTTGGAATAGTAAATGAGTCATAAATGTGAATGAGAGGTAGTGGTGAAAAATTTTCTTTTGCCAATTTTCTGTGCGGTTGATCAAACAGCAAATTAATGTGGTGTTTTTGTGGCAATGGTGGAAAGAGAAAGACAGAATAACTTGTTGCTTAACTGACTGTTTTCCTACTGTCCCACTAAGAGACATCACTCCAGTTACAGGCAAGTTGAAATGTTATGTTACAAGTGTCATTGAGAATTAAAGGCATTGCCCATGTCCAGTTCACTCTTGAACTGAGGTATAATACTGAGCAAAGGTCTTATATTATATGATATATGTTACAGAAACAATTTTCTGTGGTTTATTTTAAAAATACCCACATCTTATAGTGACACATAACATAATTATGTACAAAATACATTTTTATAAAACATGCCTGCTTGGTACTGGATAAAAATAAAAATTACAACCTACATTTCCTGTCTAGAGGGAATTGGATGGTAGTAGAGTTAGACTAAAAGTTAGTCCTAAAGTAATTGCTTCGATTATCCCTTCATTGTGCTGTATATTCTGGTGTGCAATCTGTGCTTGCAGAATGAGAGGTCTTGTGATCTCTGATAAAACAGTACATTTCAAAGACTATGATAGATGAATTCTGGAACTTTATTGAATGAAGTGACTGAAAGTCGTGGCTACTTTATGCAGGACAGTACCATAGTCCACATTGTAAATAACTTTGTGATGGTACTGCTGAAATGTTTGGGGAATGGATGATGTATTGGGAATTGTGGCTCATGTAATAACCACATTTTTTATGTATTTAGCACTGAAGTGAAAAATGTGTGTTGTTGTCAGTCCTCATTAATTGAAAGAACTGAAAGACAACTTTCAAAGTGAAGGTTCTGCTGTTTTAATACAACAGCATTGTTAAATGAATAAAAGCATATTTTAAGTAACCAAAGATTATTTGGAAGTAAAATGTATGAATACAGAACTGCTCCTTGATGTAATGTAAGTTACATTGTGTGGCATAAAGTGAGCAGCAATATATTAACAAAATATGAAATGTGAAATTGTCTGTTTACTACATGGAGCTCAAATAACAGATAAGCTGGAACTGTCTTCTAAATGTAGGTTGACTGGTGGCAGGCTCTTGTGAACTCAGTAATGAACTGTTACATAAAATGCAGGGGATTTCTTGATTAGCTAAACATACTACTAGCTTCACAAAAATGATGCTGCTCCCTGAAGTAAGTAAGTTGGTTAATCTTATGATTTGGGTTAGTTTTTAGATGGCATAAGCACCATTCTACCATTAAGTTCAGAAACCTTTGTGTTTACATAAAAAATAAGAAATACTAAATTGATTTTATCTTTTGCTTTCCCTATCAGATATTGCAATGTGTTTGTTCTACAAAAAATATACAATACCATACTTAACATTTTCATTTTTCAATTTTGCGCTTAATATAAATAGTATTATAATTCTGTAATATTAATAATTTCAGTATTACTTAATTTATAAACTTCATATTTTAATTGTATTTTAATTCAGCTTCATTAAAGTTGTCCAGTCACCCTGGAATGTTTTGTACTAAAAATTGTAATAAAAGTGTAAATTCGAAAACAGTAACTAGTGATATGTCTGTCATATAAGCCAGAGGTATTATGACTATACAACAAAATAATGCTAGGTCATTTTTTTTAACCTGTTTCTCATTAATAATAACCTCATAACTTTGCCACATTCTTCAGAGTTGCTATTCCCTTTGGATCCCCTTCTGTGTTAAATGTATAACCTATTTTAATACTTTCAGGTGAATTATAAAAGTTGCAGACATGAAGTGTGTAAGAATAGATAAAATTTGGGGTAAGTCTGCTACCATTCAGTTCAGAAGTTATCTTCCATCTTCTCTCAAAAGATGTAAAGATTAAAATATATACAGTTAGAATTATATCTTCATATTAAGTGTGTTGAACTTGGTCTCTCACCTGAAAAGAAAAGATTGGTTAAGAATGGGTGTTGGAAACTATTTGAGTGCAAGAAAGATGAGCAGGACTAAACATGTATTACATTGGTGGGGATGAAGTTAAATTGGTTCAGGATAGGGTCCAGTAGCCAGTTCTTGTGATTATGCTATTGAACTCTAGCTTTGATAAAAGATTATTGTGGGGATTTTTGATCATTTGAGTGGCAATCAGCATCTTAAGCATTACATAGGTCAGTGGAGTCAGTTATATAATCCTGGAAGAAGACTCAATTAAACTCGCTGTTGAATTGTTGGTTAATGTGGGGGCGGAATTGATATCCTTTTTGAAAATATTTGTATATTTCTTACATTAAATAAAGCAGAGTGTATTTTTTAAATTAATCTTTAGAACCCCTGATACATATTTATTATATATCTGTTTATGGGTGTATCATTGTATGTAAAATTGCTAAGGATACATGGAATATAAATAAATTTTATTCGATTCAATTCTGCCGGATGTCTTGCTTGCTATATGTTGGCATGGGCGTCTACCATATGTTGTACTAACCTTTCCATCAACCATGACTTTTGCTGTATGAGGTTGAAAGTTGCCGGAAGGTCGCAACATAGATTTAATTCATCTGTGTTTCATCATCTGTAGTTATCCTGAGGTTGTCAGTCTGTCTAGCTGTTGGCATGGGCTGCCAATTCCATCAACCATGACTCTAGCCCTAGGGTGGGGTTGGAAGTTAAATTTCGATAGATCGGTTCCTGACAATGATACACGACTTCTGCATTTGGTATTATGCGTCTGCACGATGTAAGTTGGTATTACCCAAGTAGGTAGTTAGTATGGTATTTGTGTATAGCATACAGCAAGAGGTTATGTATGTATGGTACGGAATGGTGATGTGAATTCTGTCGTTTAAGCGCTTTCGCTTAATGCTTGGGGGGCATAGTTTTTTTCTTCATGGAATTTGTACATACTGAGGAGATTGTGACATGGCAGACCACATACTATTCTTGTGGACACATAGGAATATAACTGTATTGGTAAGAATTGTACTATTGTAATAAATGTATGCATAAGAATTTAATAAACACATTCGTAATCGTAGTGTGCTCCTTCAGTTTTTAAAATTAATCCATATTTTTGAGCAGCATACACCAGCTTGTAAGCAGTTTTGGCTCTTAATCCTAATGTACCCCAACGCAATTTTGACAATATTTTAATTTAGTTCTAGGTATGTGAGTCTTCCATTAATATGCTTTGTTTTGGTTACTACGTAAGTTTAGTACGAACGTAAGTTTCATTTGTGTAAGTAGTAGTTTTGAGTGCACGTTTATTCACTTGGTTTAAACCTAGAACTGTGTTGCTGGTAATCCTATGACATATCAACCACTGAGATTATTTAATGTTAATGCATAGAGGCTGGTAATGGTATTCAGGGCTGTAACATCTTGTATTCTTGTAGGTGGTTTCAGAGGAAAGTATTACCTCAGTCTTTAGCATGGACAGGGCTACATGGCTTCACAACCAAGATGACCACAATCAACATTTTCACTACTATCTCAAGCATAGAACAGGACAAAATGCATGATTCCTTTTTGTTTGTTTTCTAACCTAGTGTTATTAATTTAAAACCATGAAATTAATTTAATTTCAATAGATTTTATGTAATAGCCTGTGGCAGATGTTCGTTTGACAGATTTGTGGACAATATTGCTAATATTGTAACAGAAATTGACAATGTAGAACAAGTGCTTTCTTGGGGATGGAACTGAGCTATCTGTAAAGAGAGGTGTCACTGTTTTTATCAGTTTTACAGAAATGTAAAAGTGTAGAATTTAGAATTTAGAATTTTTAATATTTATATATTTTTATAGAGCCATAATAGTTCATTCAGTAAGGCAGATCATTTTTCTCTTTGCCACTTTGTCAATATTGGCTTAGTGGTCACCCAGCCTCCTGTGCAGTGGAAACAAGGTGGCTTTCCCTAGGAGTAAAGTGGTAAGGTAATGTAAGCATACCACTCATCTCCATTTAGTGCCAAGTTTAAGAATGCATATAACTTTACTTCACCTTTCTCTGTTTGCTTCCATGATGGAGTACTTTGGCTTTATACATATACATTTTTATATACATATGCATAAAAAAGGTAATCTCTTTTAACTGTCATATGTGGCATATCTTTTCACAGATGGTGATCATGAATTGTGTGCAGTTCATACATACTGTCACTGACATTTAATGTCATGGGAGTCACTTTTGCAGTGGAGGGTGCACGTGAAGGATTTGTCCTTCTGCCTTATCTGATAGACCATTACCTTACATACCATTATGTGTATTTTTAAGGCAATAAGAACATTTTAAAGAGTGATTTATCAGTGACTTAGATTATTTTAAAAGTGGTATATTACATGATCATATTGAAGGCATTGAATCATTGTGTTGGTTGGTATAGTGGTCCACTAGACTTGTGTTTGGTATCTGGTTTGAATCTCTACTACAGTACTGAATGACCTGATTGAGGCTTATGTGGTTTTCCTCCATATCTTCAGGCAGTAGTTAGGATGGTATCTGTAATAGAGCATTATTAAGTAACCTATAAATCATCCTGAGAGATTGTTTTGTTCTAACTAAGTCTGCTTCTTTTCAGAGGATACTTCTCTTTGACCAACACAAGTTCTTGAAGACATGGAGAAAGAAGTGACCAATAAGGGGCATGTTATACATCTTGAATTCACTGGAGCAGTTATCTGCCATAACATGATGACTTGGAGGGTATTTTCAAGACTTGGGTTCCATATCAATTAAGGGAGAATGGAGGAGGAAATTAACTCATTGGAACATGGAGTGTGTTTCAATGTTCCTCCTATGAGGGGAGAAGGACAAGATGAATTTGCATTGCAAGATTATGGAGGTTGTCTTAAAGACCTAGGAGGGAGCAGGTCAGTTTGGTGAAATTCTTAAATTGTTTAACAAAACACTTCTCAATGCATTTTTTATTGGAGGGACCTGGTCAAGAAAACTACTGTCAGAACACCTCTAATTCCATTCTCACAAAACATACACATACAATTCTTTATGGCAAAAGAGTAATGTTGGTATGACACACCAAGTGAATAGAACATAGTAACATGAAACAATGAAACATCCCCATCACCACTGGATGTAGTAAAATGTAATGTAAACAGGAGCATAATTTGTCAGATAATGTCACAGTGTAGTAATTTTAAATGTGATAAAGAAGGGCTAGGTGTAAAAAGGTATTAATATCAATTTATGCAAGGATGGGAAATTCATGGAGACCTGCTGACTCTGGCAAGGAAAAATTTCATGCTGATGTCTACATTATCTTAAAATTAACTGCCTCATACCCCATATGATAAATTTCTTTGCATGTCAAGAATTGCATACTACATTTTTACATGCATGGTTTTGTGCTAGCAGCTCATCAACATCAGTATCAAATTTGAAGTATTGACATTTGTGCTCCTCCACTTGCATCCATTATTTTTGAATTCAATAATGACTTTCCATAATGCTTGTAGACATTGTCAATCAGAAATGTCCATTTATCCTCCAGTATGCATATCATCTTTGTAGATGAACATCATGTAGTATTGAATAACACTTGTACCTATAAAATAGATAATCAGTTTCAGTCTTGGATTAGGGTATTAGCTGCCTTCCTCAAGTTTATGCATAGTTTTTTCCTCCTCTGGAAGAATGCATGGATAATTTCACTTCTACTCTTCTCTCATCTTTGCTGATATATGTTTGACTATTCTCATGCTTCATACAATACCTTTTTAGTTGAAAAATTGTCATTTAGTCTGTAACATGCATTACACTCTAATATGATTGAAAATTTTAACTTCATTGAATAACTTTCCCACAAATGTGATTTTTAGTATTGTCTTGTTTCAGTTTGAACTTGGTTTCCAGTCAGCAAAGTGTTACAAACTTGGCTGCTGTTCAGCAAAGTGGTATGAATATGGTTTCTGCTCAGCCAAGTGGTTTCAGTATGGTTTCTGGTCAGCAGAGTGAATTATCCTTTGCTTCTGGTCAGCAAGGCAATGAAAGAATTGTAACTTCACAGACGCAACATAATATATCTATGGGCAATCAGTCATTGACTCTTGCAGGAGGGTCATATGATTGTAATGTATGTGGACAGCAGTTTCAATTTCTTCCTGACTTAAGGACGCACTCTGTTATTCATGTGCGACAGCGCCCTCATGAATGTGTTGCCTGTGGGAAGAGGTTTATATTTCCAAGTGACCTGAAGAGACATATTCTTATTCATACAGGGGAACGTCCTTTTGAGTGTAATGTGTGCGGTAATAAGTTTAGAAAATTGAATGTTCTGAAGCGACATGCACTGATACATACTGGAGAACGTCCACATGAGTGCTCTGAATGCTCAAGGAAGTTTAGAGACATTACTGACCTGAAGAAACACATGCTCTTTCACACTGGAGAACGTCCACATGAATGTAATCTTTGTGAAAAGAAATTTACTCTGATATCACACCTAAAGAAACATTCACTTATTCATACAGGTGAACGTCCTCATGAATGTGGCGAATGCGGTAAGACATTTATACGAGTAAGCGATCTCAAAACACATACCTTGATACATACAGGGGAACGTCCACATGAGTGCAGTGTGTGTGGCAAGAAGTTTAAGTTGTCATCTCATCTCAGGAAACACACCCGAATCCACACAGGAGAACGTCCTCAGGAATGCAGTGTATGTGGTAAGAAGTTTACATTTCCTAGTGATCTGAAGACACATTCTCTTATCCATACAGCAGAGCGACCACATGAGTGTAATGTCTGTGGTAAACGATTTACTTTTCCTGGTGATCTAAAGACACACTTACTGATTCACACTGGAGAACGGCCTCATGAATGCTCAGTATGTGGGAAAAAATTCATGCGGGTAACACTTCTCAAGAAACACTCTCTAATCCACACAGGACAACAACTTCATGAATGTACTGTATGTAACAAGAAATTTACACGATTAACTCTTCTTCGGAAGCATTCGTTGATTCACAGGGAAGTGCTGCCACATGAATGTGCTGTGTGTGGGAAGAAGTTTACTTTTGCTAAGGAATTAAAAATGCATTCTTTGATTCATGAAAATGAACAGCAACACCACCAACAACTGCAGCAACATCATCAACAGCAATATCAACAACAGCAGCAACTGCAACAACTGCAGAATCAGCAACAGCAGCTACTTCAGGAACAGCATCAGACTCCACAACAGCAGCAGCAAAACCAGCAACATCATCAGAATCAGCAACCACAGCAGCACAATTGGCAACACCTTCCACAGAATCAGCAACAACCTCTTGCATTGCAGTCTCCTCAACAGTCTTACGACTGTAATGTTTGTGGAAAGAAGTATCCATCTTCTACTGAACTAAAGTCACATTCACTAATTCACGTGGGACAACGGCCACATGAATGTGATGTGTGTGGTAAACGATTTGCATTTCCTAGTGATTTAAAAGCACATTCTCTATCCCACACGGGGGAACGACCACACGAATGTATTGTATGTGGTAAAAAGTTCAGTAAGCTAAATGTACTGAAAAGACATTCGCTGATTCATATGGGGGAGCGACCTTATCAGTGCAATGAGTGTGATAAGAAGTTTAGAGAATCAAGTGACCTGAGAAAACATGCACTCATCCATTCTGGACAACAGCCTCATGAATGTACTGTGTGTAAGAAGAAGTTCATTTTGATGTCTCAGCTTAAGAAGCATGCTGAAATTCATACAGGAATTAGACCTCATGAATGTGCTGTGTGCAATAAGAAGTTTTTACGGTTGTCAGACCTTAATACACATACCCTCATACACACTGGCGAACGCCGACACGAATGTACTGTGTGCGGAAAGAAGTTTACGCTCGTATCTCATCTTAAGAAACATTCTCGAATCCACACGGGAGATAGACCTCATGAATGCGCCGTATGTGGTCGAAAATTCACATTTCCCAGTGACCTGAAAACTCACTCCCTTATTCACACTGTTGAACGTCCTCATGAATGTACTGTATGCGGTAAAAAGTTTATATTTCGTAGTGGTCTCAAAATACACACGCAGGTACATGCTGGTGAATGACCATCTCATCATCTCACCTCAGCAAACATCCCAGAATCAGTGCAGGAAAACATCGCATGGATGCGCTGTATGTGGTGAAAAGTTTATGCGAACTGTTCGAGACGTATATAGATGTAAATAAACGCACACTTACCCGGTGTCCTACGTGAGCGATTAAATGCGAGCTGTGCGAGTTGCGTGGGTGATGCAGAAATATCAAACTGGCCGTTTGTGTGGCGCTGTCCTAGGTTCCAGCGAAGCGGTCAGGAGAGGGAAGCGGCCAAAGTCCGAGATCAAATATTTTGATATTTTTGCGCGAGTCGCTGCGCTGGCCAGTAAGGCGCATGCGCAAGAAAGCTCTGACCATGCAGTACACGGAAGGCGCATGTGCAGGAAGGCCGCGTGCTTCTATTGCGGTCTCTCACGTAGGACACAAGCGATTCCCCGCTTCATATGACACCTCAAGCTGCTTATGCGGCTCGGGTAGCTCGCTTGTTATCGCTTAAGTAGGACATTGCCTTAAACCACAGTATAAATTACTTTGCAGCATATTCTTTGATCTACAAAAAGAGACATCCTCAATAATGTGTTATGAGTACTGATAAGGAAGAAGAGTGGCTGAGTGCTTTATCCTAGATACCAGCGTCAGTTGTGCGCATACATTTGTTCCTTGTTTACGCAGATAATTATGCCAGTTGGAACATACGACAGGTTTGTGCTTCAAAGAAGCAAGACCCGGACTCGGAGTAGGAAGCAGCAGCCGAGCTTTGTCCGCTTCTCCTCCTGCTTATACCCTAACTAAGTTGTTATGCACTGAATGTATAGTTCAGTACAATCTGCAGAGAAATTATTTGGTGATTCAGCTGAGATA
This sequence comes from Zootermopsis nevadensis, assembly GCF_977971745.1. Classification (NCBI taxonomy): domain Eukaryota; kingdom Metazoa; phylum Arthropoda; class Insecta; order Blattodea; family Termopsidae; genus Zootermopsis; species Zootermopsis nevadensis. The sequence continues at coordinate 16,589,544 of NW_028259142.1, forward strand.
CAGCCTTTCTGCTACGCACGGTTACTGAATTTTTGCCGCGTTTCCTATTCGGCCAGCTACAATGGATGAAGTTTATCCTGATGAGTTAACAGTGGTGATAGGAGGAAGTGGTCGTCCTTGTGACTTTATTGTCTAAGATTCCCTTTGGGAATGAATTAATTACTTTACTAGAGCATTGGATGTTTTTAAGTGAATATTACATGAAGTGTAACTCAGCAGGAAGAGTCGACATAAATTCATAAGAAAGCTTTGTGGAGTTCAAATGTTGGATGATATCAGAACTTAGCTTGGCCATGCACCTAGTAAACCTTCTGAGGGCATTGCACAAGAAGCAGGCGTATCAAGTGGGGCCATGAGAACTACAAAATTACTGGAAATACAATTGATTACTCTTTGTTACATGATCCAATATTGGACTTTATTTCTCTGTATGGTATATTTAATCTTCATGGGGATATTTGAAATCAGAAGTCTATCAAACCAATCTACAGATAGAAGAGACATCGGAGAAATTTTTCATTTTGAAGTGTCCTGTATGTCCAGAGAATAACTGCGGTGTATGACCCAGAACTTATTGGAAGGTGTGGGAATCTGAGCCGACGTTAAAGATTGTCAGGATCTCCTGTGAAGGTAAGTAAACTTCACTATATGATTTTGCTGTACTCTCACTATCACCTTAGGAGACCTACTAGGAAACACGGCAGACAGTGCAGTGTTCATGCACAGTGAAAAGGCCATGCCTTGGCACAGCTCTCAAGTAATATCCCTATGTCTTAAATGCTTGAAGGCAACATTCTACATCCCCATTTGAGGTTTCTGTGGGGAACAGTGGGCTGAAAGCTTCTTCTATGGCTCTCTGGTCCGTATTCGGTCCAGGGCCTCCTCAATTCTCCTCTTCCATTCGGTCCTCTGTTAGGTCCATCTGTCCAAGGCTTTGATTGAGGTTTTGAGACATCTTCCTTTTTATGGTGCAAGATTGTTAGCCTTGCGACCAACCCCCAACCTAGAGGACCAGGGTACCTGTCTTAGTCTGACCTTTCCCCCTCGACCAATCTGGCTAGGGAGGCCCTACCAGTAGCTATGCTACCGCCACTGAGGTACTCAAGCCCCACCACCACGACAAGGTGCAGGTACCATTAAGTGGAGGGGCTGAAAGCTAACCTGGGAGAAATTTTACTGTAGGAAATATAGCACACTTATCAGTTTAGAATAACTGAAATTAAATCTGTAATTAGGGAAAATTTTAAATTGGGAAATGTAACATTCTGTAAAGATAAGTCAGTGCAGATTTATCAGGAATGTGGCATATATGCATTGTGTATAATGTGGTGCCATCTATCTCAGACCCAGGATAGCTGAGTCAGTATGACTACATATACTAGGAGCTAGACAGCCAGTGTTTAGTTCCAGGCAAGGAAGGGCAGGGACTTTCTTCTTCACCACCATATCCAGACCAGCCGTGGGGTCCACCAAATTTTGTGATCGGTGGATACCGTGGGGTCATCGCCCTGATAACGGAGGCAATAAACATCTCTGAAATGTTGGTCACGTTCTACCAGACTACATGGTATAACATCCCAGAAGACAGTCGACTTCATACTTGGTGCCATGAGAACCTGAATATTACCATTGGCTATTTGGGATCACAAGTTGCCTGAAGCTATAAACTAACTAACTAGATGGCTTACCGAACCCGGAGGTTCATCACCGAATTAACCAAAGCCATCCACCGGACCCTGTCCTGGGCCAACAAAATCCAGTCTCCTTCAACTCCTATCTCCCATAGATCTCGCCTGAGATTATCCTCCTATCTACGTCTAGGTCTCCCCAGCGGTCTCTTCCCTTCAGGTTTCCCAACCAGTACCCGGTGCACACCTCTTGTCCCATCCATGCGCGCTACATGCTCAGCCCATCTCATTCTTCTCGACTTAATCACCTTGACAATATTTGGGGAGGAGTAAAGATTTTTAAGCTCATCATTATGCAGTTTTCTCCACGCCCCATCGTCTTCCCTCTTAGGCCCAAATATCCTCCTCAACACCCGATTCTCAAACACCTGCAATCTATGTTCCTCCCTCTGAGTGAGAGACCATCCTGAAGCTATAAAACTATTTAAAAACCTGTGATTAGAAAATTACAAATTTGTGTATTCAGTTCATGTTAAAATGGATCTTTGTTATTCAGAGATAGAGCACATTACTGTGACAAGTATAATATTCTTGCAGGGTTATCATTTTTGTTTAGGTTAAATATCTCGTGATTCAGTTCAATTAAAAGTTACGCACATGAAATAGTTGTCAGATGGGTGTCCAGGAAACAGCTGGGACTAAAACAGCTGTGTCCTCATCCTTGCTATTTTGTTGGTCACATCATCAAAGTCATAAAAGGGAGAGACGGACACGGCACAAGATGTGAATGAAAAAGTCACGAATTTAAATAACAATTTTGTCTGTTCTAGATTTATAATTAAAAGTATAATTTGTGGCCCAGTGTTTGGAAAACATATATTGTACTTCAAAGGATGAATACAAATAGTATGTACTGAACATGGTGATTCACAAGTTGAATTTTATATTGTTGCATAATATTAAGAAATAAAGCAAATGCCATTCATTTATTTTTTATTTTTAATACATTGAAATGACATTTAATTATGAAATTATGTAATATCTGCTAGATATCCTCGCATTATGCAAGTGAATGTGACTAGCAATGAACTGAACCTTCACTTTTCAATTCCTGGCAGGATTAGAGACTTTTCTCTTTGCCGTCATGTCCAAACTGGTTCTGGAATCCTCCCAGATTCAGATGATACTGAGGAGTCTTTCTGCAGGGATAAAGTGGTCAAAATACAAAGATCACTGCCGACTTCCATCTTTAGTCCTTCATGTTGCAGTGCGCAGGTACGTGAGTAGCTTCACATTCTCCGTTAACAATATTTTACTCTGTAGAGTGTTTAAAACCTGCCACTTAATTTTTCTTATATACTAAATTGCTATTGGACTCTTATTCTGCACTGAATATGTTTATTATTTGCTTGTGTAGTTGTGTTTCTTCAGCTGTGTAGTTTATGTAGCGTTAAGTGTTGGGATGATTATGTCAAGGAAAGGATCTGGAACTGGTCATCCTATTTTGAGCAGACAAAGTATAGAATCACATTAATGTTTTTGATGGTTGTGTTGTACAATAAACATGACTTATTGTTATGGACATTATCCATTGTCATGGTTTTATCCAGACAACGTTTGGGAAATTGGATCTGTTTCCATCTTAGGTATAAAGGGTGATGGGTAGAGGAAAGGTTCATACTCTGGCCCACCCTTGGAATGAGCTAGTCTCAGTCATTGGACCAAGGGCCAGTTCTACGGACCCTAGCTGATTAGGAACCTTTCGCCACCTAACTTTTTTAAACCATAGATAGAAACAGGTCCAGTTTCCTAAACGATTTCATAAAAATAAAGACATTGTATACTGTCCTTAAGATTGGAAAGACGTACGGTCTGGAGGTGCACAAACATTCCACCTATTCTTGACGCCACGTCATGGGCGATGACGGTAGCAAGCGTAAATAAAACCAAAGGGACGGGACCGATTCGTTTAGATTCGGTGATCGAGGTGCTCGATCTGTGCAGGTTCATAATTTTAATGTAGACCCCCAATACCAAATTTAATTAAAATCCATCTGTTCGTTTCGGAGATGAAACAGACTCGTCCTTCTCTGCGTGATGTTTCAAAGAACACAAACTAGCATGGAGCGAGTTAATGTGTATCAGATCACAGAATCATTAAGTGAGAGGGCTGCCTTGTTTCTAGGAGGTCGAGCCGTATATCTGATCATCAATTACGGTGATATTGTTGGTGGCTGGCTGGTCCAGCACTCTACTTATCGATCCCGCGCCTGGCAGCACACTGCATGCTCCGGGGAGCTCCGTCCCGATGTATACCTGCCCACTTACCGAAGTCATTTCCGAGCCAGATACAACTTTCAGCCACGCTAATAGCTTATCTTTTTTTCTGAATTACTGCATTGTTGTTAAACTCTTAAGTTCTGGTTGTCTAAATTGATACTAGGTATTATTTAACTATATGTTTTAGCACTTCTGTTTGTTAAGTGATTTTTAATATCAGTTTAGGCAATTGAATACAAGACATTAAGTGAAACGGTTGTGTTTAGACGGATGATAATAATAATTGGAAAGTTTCACAACACGACGCTCCTGTATAATATCATTTCTGCACTCTCCACGGTTTTTAAAAATTGATAAAACCGTCGTGATACGGTAACAGTCTCTTTCATCTTCACACATTCTGTAATTTATTCCTCCAAGCTCAGTATGGAAACATGTTTTTGCATATTCCTGTCCATATGTCACTGACGGAGGAGGGAACACACAAGATACCACGATAATGCAGCCACAATTTAATAGTCGTTCTTTTAAACTCCATGGAGAAGATTTCTCTAGAAACTAATAGTCCCTTAGCTAGTCAAGAAATTCAGCATCTATGGTTCCTTAGTGCCTGCCAGATGAATCTAATTCATCTCCTCACATAAATATTTATTTTAAAATTAATTTTATTGCCATCCATCTAGGCTTAGATCTCTTCAGATTGTCCGGCTAAAATCTTGTAAGCATTTCTCGCTCATCTCATGCTCCTGTTAGATATACTTCCGCTCTCTCATGTCCAAATATTCTGCCTAGGACGTTCTGTAACGCCGCGGTTAGCTCTCGCTTTAGACTTGAACCGGCAATACGTTAACGTCGAGGGCAATGAAGTAGCCTATGCAGAATCTGCAAGAACCAAGCTTCTCGTGACAGAACCGAAGGCTAGTTATTTATCAGTAACAAAGCCTGCCATTCGACATTACTCCGAGCCAGTTACATCCACTTTCCCTACATCGTTTTTCTTAGATCTATCATAATGGTATCCTTCCGTTTCTGTCTTCCAGATGTACTGAAAATTTGATCAGTTTATCTTACGATGTTGGTAGATATTCTAATGGGGTGTAGCGGGCTGGTGGATATTACGAGGTATTCGCTTATGTGTATATGTAGGAGATTGGAGATTCAGTAACCTGTTACACAAACGCCATCAATTCTGAAGGTGTCAGGGGTAATATACATTTAATTGGAAAGACTCGTTTACCGTGCACACAAAACTTTGAGCCCGTTATGCTAATTTTATGCCAGGTTGACGTAACCGTGCAACACCGAAACCCTGCTTACACGTTCTTCCTTCGGCTATGGCGCCTCCTTACAGACTTTCAGGAAGCGACGCACGTGCGTGGGAGACGGACAAACAGTCGACGTTTATGCAGGTTCACGGACACCAAGGCTATAATCCGTCATATTACTGTTAATAGTAATATGAAGTAAATAAAATAAATTAAAAAGTAATTAACATTACGTATTTGATGATTACGTGATGTCAGTACACTTTGCAACGCGTCTGTTAATGTGAAAAGACTTAAAGAACCTAATTCTCGACTAGTAGGAGCATCTGTTACTCAATTAGGCAAGCTATCATCTTCTTTTTTTCTCTCTCTCTGTCTAGGATTAATACGAGGGTAGGTGTCGTTATTCCACAAGTAATTACCAACCATTGCCGCATGGTCTTACAGGAAAGAAGTGTGTGATTTAGCAGTGTTAAGAAAAATTACAAATGAACCATAAAGATACGTGTAAAATAGTTTATCATTAAATTGTGTGTTTAAAATATAGTTTGGACATTTTTCAAAGAAACGTATGCATTGTAACCCAACCTCCCGAATATGAAGCAGGAATGTTAAAATCTCGGCCGTGGAATCTGGACCGACCACAATAGCGATCAAAAACACGTTTCCTCGTAGCTCTGAATTTACAGTGTACTTGCAGCCAGCAACCGTGCCTTCCACTCTCGTTTTTCAGACGGTTTAAGAACATCCACTGCCTTCCGCGCGTGGTTCAGTCATTACCCAGACCCATGCACTCGGCCCCAGGCAGTGTACGAGCGTCCACCACGTTGCGCCTGCCCATGAGGATCGTGAGGCTCACGAGATCCTGATCAACCTTGGGGACTCAGTTAGGGGTGACAAGGTGAGCTGAGCGGGGTAGATCCACTGTTTCGCTGGCCCGGGGAGGAACACCTAGAATCATGATCAGTAGCAGTCGTTTGGTTGTGTGACAAGTGGGCTCAACTGCGCCATGTCGGTGAGAAGAGGAAAGGATGATCAGAGGGATGCTGTGACACAGCTGAGGGGTGAGTAATCTCTCATTGAGGGTGAAAGGCTAGAAAACCTCAAATCACCCGTGAATAGTCTTTTGTGGCTAAATGATAACAGAATAAAATCCACTTGCAGTGCATCAGAACATGCACATATTTTAAAGGCAGGCAGAAAGTTTATTAAAACACGAAAAAACTTAAACTGGCTTTCAATATAATAAACGCGTTGGTACTGGCATTTTAGCATGTAGATTTAACCATTCATTTTCTTGCTACCGGTTAAGTATCTTAGAATTGCAGTTGAAAAGCTAGTTCGTACCCATTTCTGAACAATATGATATTAAAATATACAATTTTTACACTATAATATCGCTGCATATAAGAATTCAGTAGTGTGTGATGAGATGTACGTACAAACACTTAAAATGCTATGAAATTTGAGGTTTTCATGGCGATGATGATCTGGGTTTTGGTGCCTTGTAGACTCGTCAGCCCTGAAAATGGAGACGGCATGTTTCCTCGAAACTTTGGTATCTGCCGTCCATTGTCTCATGTCATCGTATTTACTCGTCAAAAAGGGAAGTGAAATGGCCTTTCGTGTATGATAAAACTCTTATGTTGGTTGCATATATGTTTATTTATTTATGTCAAATGGCAGGTACATAGAATTTCATCTTTGACCCATTTTTGCCAAGTTTGTAGACCACTTTGCCGTCATAACTGACCTCAAACGCCGTGAGTCAGGTTCGTTAATTTAACAAAGTCATTTTATTTGTGTGTGTTATGAAGCATTAAGTTCCACAGTACGATGGTCTGTCAATGGCCACTTTGAAAAGGCGTGCTAGAATGCGATCATGGCCTGTTTTTATGTACGATCCCGAAATTTGATTGGAGTAACCGAAAAAAAAAGTTTTAAGGTGACATAGGCACCTCCAGGTCGAGAATTGAATCCGAGTTCCTCAGTTCGAAAAGCAGGAGTGGCAACTTCCATATTGCGATGCTATGTGATCTACAGTCCACGACTGTAATCTTGAGATTTGCGGGGTGAGGAAGTGGGGGTGAAGGAGAAAAGATAGCGTCTACCTTTAACGCTACGGACTTCCTTGCAAGTCACAAGATTACAGTCGTGGACTGTAGTTTCTGTTTACAATAATTACTCCTAAATACCAAATGACCAGATATTTGAAATACTTCTATTTTTATGTGGTAGGTACCAGTTTATTACTTCGGCAGACGCGTTCAGCAGATTTCTAAGAATCTGTTACACGAGTATTGTGCCTACCGTATTGGCCCGACTTAGCAAAAGCTTTTCGTCGATAATTAGGCTATAAAATTTGTAGTTGTCTTAAAATTGCCTTTTATTAAATCGATGTGATACGAATTTTTCCTCATAGTTTCTTAATATGTATTTGCCTTTATAGGCTTGTTCGAGATTATTATAATCGGGTAAACACGGTACGTATGTATGGTTTAAATTGGTTTGTCTTTAAAACACATCTATGTTTGTATAGCACTGATAACTGACTGACGAATAACAAGTATATCGTTATATATTTATTTATTATTTCAGTCTATACACAAACTTGATTTTTTAAAATGTTGTTGTTAAAATTAAAATTTGGCGCTTTTCATCGTTATTACAATGTTACAATTTCAGCGCATAATAACGATGAAAAGCGCCAAATTTTAATTTTAACAACAACATTTTAAAAAATCAAGTTTGTGTATAGACTGAAATAATAGATAAATATATACTGAATTCCAACACAAACATGATGCATCTAAACTACAAAGTATATCGTTAACAAAGGTTTCCGGGTAGAATTCATAAAAAAAATATATTTCCATTTGCACTGTTTACCAGTTCTGCAAGTCCTGTGTTGTTGTTTTCGTTGTTGTATTTGCGCAGTGAAAGTCTGTAACTCACCAATAAGATGTATTCTAGTTGGTGGGCTGGTATATTGGGCTCGTGTGCAGATGGTCATTGGATTTAATACTGCTCCAGTCAGAATTTCTTAGGTTTGCTGTAGATTATCATCATCATTATTTTGCGGAAGATCTTGTTATTAAGAGTGGATTCTTTCTACGATAAATTTGTCGAATATAGCCTCGAAGTTTCGCCTTCATGACACAGGATGGTGTTTTATGATTAAAATAACTCCATTGAATAGTCTTTCTTGCGAAACTGGTAGTCGTTCAGCTAGTCAGGAAAATCCCTGCTCTTTATGGACCCTAAGATGTTTGCAAGACCCAATATTGAGTCACTTCCACATAAGGGCCTGTGCAACATTTCATAAAGTGAGTTGTTAGCAGGAAGACCACCGCTTGTCGGCTGTCTACATTACATGCTTGGAGGTCATCTCTTCCGTTCGAAACCTGTTGAATCGTCACATATTAGTAACAAAGAACAAACAAGGATGACTTTTCTCCAAGTTAAAATTCACATTTTTAAACAGAAAACTACAAACGAATTGTCACATTTGAATCGGTGATTTTTCGTTGTTGCCATTCTTATGGAGATAGTAAATGAATTCTTCCATGGCACTGTAGTTAAAATCTTCAAAAAGGATTTTTCATTTGATGTATTATTTTTTCCAAAGTGTGTCTTTAAATAGAATCTTAAAGCTTCGAATGTCTGATCAATATGGTGGCATTCATAAACTTACAGTCACAAATGAAAGCCTTCATCGTGTTATAAATGCCCGATAGTAATAATTAATGTCTGTGTGCTGGCAGCATTGATGAAACGGCATGTTTTGCAGAACAACTTTTATTGTAGGTTAACAGTAGCGAATGCACACGTCAGACAATAACAGACTATAGCTAGATTTAAATCGTGGTTTGTTGGCAGCATTGCTAAAACGACGTGGTTCAAATTATAGCTTTTTCTGACAACTTTATTGTAGACTAAATATACCGATTTTCATCTGCGTAGCACAATAATCTTTTGAAGTTTGCTAATTTTATTGCCTTCTGTTGAAAAAGAAACTCGACTTACTGGCAAGTATCAAAACAGTTGTATGATGAGGTCTGAAATGTAGATTGTGATTTAGTAGAATATTTAAACATGCAGTGAGCGAATATTAAGGCCGATGAGCGTTTACTTACAACGGATAAGAAACGTAAAGTGAAGTTGTTGTTGTGTCAGGAGGGATGTAGTTCGTTGCGGCTACTTTACGTAATTAATTGTATGGTCGTATTTCTGTGATGGAAACGATACGTCACGCTCCGTATCCTGCGTTAGAAAGAAATATTTACCCGTTCTGAATCTCAGAGAGATTTAGTAATGGGCAAGTAGTCTTGTGGCTCTCACACAGTGGGATTGCCACTTCAGATCCCGCTGGTGGAATCAGTGTTTTTCCACTGTTTTCTGTTGGTTGATTGATGGATTTATAGTCGATTCGCTTGCGGTGGTTGTACAAGACAGCTATCACATAAAACTAGCGCCTGAAACTTAAAATATATGCTTAAGTGGAGCCTTGCATACTTTTATAGTGGAATTTTTGACACATGTTTTGTAATGGTTTTATCGCCATGAGTTTTTAATACTTTAATTGGATAGTGTAATTTCCTACATACACACGCGCGCACACAGACACAGGCAAATATAATGGCTTATTTCTTATATCGACTCTGAGACCGACTATTATGACTCATGTTAGTCATGGTTTTCCTCATTACCTCCAGGCGAATGCTGCGATAGTATCTTGTTATAGGCCAATACCATATTTTCAGCCTTTCCGACTCATTATCCACAAATCTCGCTGCGTGACCTGTTCAGCTGGAAAAGTGTCATAACATATACAAACAATTAGTAGCCAAATCTAGAGTTTTAATGTAGGTTATTTGTACTTGTATTTTGTCACTTATTATTTGAGATTACTTAAATTTACTATCAGCAACCTCGTTTTGAAATACAAATTTATTGACTTGTTTCGTTATTTTCTTTTCTACCAGGTGTTTTCTTTCGTCTTCTTCCCACATTTGTAGCGGTCGTTGAAACTTCAAGATTTTTATTTTTCGTTGATTCTTGTAATCTTCTTACCCGTGCTCTAGTATAAGACAAAGTAGCAGCTGGTATTTAAAGAAGAATTGTGTGCCTGAGCTCTGTCATAATATTAGGTATAACAAGCTAACAGAAAAGAAACCAGACTTCCTAAACTCTATAAAACACATTCTCTACCTTTGTTTGTAACAGCGCCCTTAATCCTGGTTTTATAAGTCGATTCCAGCACTGTTCTAGAAACCTACTGTTTATGTTCTGAGCAAAAGACTGTTCAGAAATACCCATTTTACAAATATACGCGATTTGTAATACTTAACAAGATAATTTTACGTCCCATAAAAATAATGTTGAGGGGAAGTATTCAGATTATAAATTAGGGAACCTCATGAAAAAGGATACGTGGAAGGAGGATACTATTAAAATACATATTAAAATGTGAACTGGTTTGCTATAAGCGATGGGATCCAGTATTCGTGTTCTGTGTGTCTTCTTGTTCCTGGGACTTCCAGTATTATAAATAGGCCCAGTGTCCCAACCAAAGCGAATGATTATGTGGCGAGAGACGGGACTGTTTATTGAAGGGAATGGGACCAAGCCATTCTGCATATTAGCCAAAGACTTTTACTGTTCGTTCTTTAAAATATTTTCAGCCATGGGTACTGTTAATTTATTTGCTGAAGATGGCTGTCTTCTGGGTTATAACGCCGTGTAGTCTGGTAGAAGTTTACTAACGTTTCAGAGGTCCTTGCTGCCTCCGTCATCAAGGTTATGAGTGATTCATAGGGTCTGAAGGACAGAAATAAAATTCCCACAAGTTATGGTGTGGAAACGTCGTACCAAATTTAATATAAATCCGTTTAATACTTTGGAAATGAAAGACGAAGACTGACACTATTTTCAGTAATGCATTAATGTATGTACTTTGTTTAAATAACTAATAGAAAAAAAATATTCGCAATGTATAATTATTAAAAATAACTAAGAAATATTTTATGTAACGTAGTGTTTGACATTTTCCTGCTTCTTCGAATTCTGTCCCGCCTCCACTCAAAATCTGAATGCAACATCGCAGTGAATAATTGCACGCTTAAAATGTTGACAGCCCTGCTCCAGAGAGATGCACTAATATTTCATGTTGCTCCACACCCCACCCCCGTTTTGCTGATTCGTATTAAATTATTGGCAAGGTTTTGCTTGTTGCTGTGTCAGTCCGTAGATCCCTTCCATGTAGATGGACGACGCTAAGTTAAACAATTAATTATGCTCTGTTAATCATTTCACATGTGTAGACGCATGCGTAAATGGTAATGAAGCCAATGTGGGCTTACGGTCCATGTAATATTGCCTCTGTACTCGTAATTATCATTTGACAGTCACAAATATTACGAACCAGCTTTTATTTTGACAGCACGATACACAACTGTATTTTTTAAACAGGCGTTTTCTGTTTTTAATAGATCATCATTATCCCGCACTAATTTTAACACCTGTCTCATAGTGGTGTAGTGTAATTATTTCTCTCTCACGTATTCAAAATGGTGAGCAGCCTATTGAAAAATATTCGCACGCCTACTTAAATTTTCGTAAAACCTCCGTGTTTTTTTTTCTGTACTAAAATCAAATTACAAACCTGAGCGAATTAGTGCAAAAGTTGGCTTATGTAGAACGTCTGACTTTCTGATTTCAGTCGCCATACTTGGCCTCATTTTTTCAGTATAACTTACGAAACTGCTGACCTAAATTGGTAATTAATGTTATAAACAAATCTTCATTAACCAGCCAGAGGAAGTAATAGGCTTGTAAAAAGACTTAATTTCGTTTTATGATATAGCCAGAGATATTTAATAAAACAGCTGAGAATTTGAATTATTTTCGAAATTCGCAGATTTCTCATCTACAGTGTTAAACAGGATGCAGTAGGAGCCACATGGGACATTTACTCTGGCAGACAGGACATATAAAGCTTAACGAAAATATACACGTCGCTCAAGTACTCCGTAAAGGCATCCGCAGACTTGTTGCATGGTCTTCGACCATCATCAGCAGAAAGCTCTGGTTTTCTAACATCGGACAGAATTATGACGACCACCAAATCCGGATCGGGTATTTCCCCTTCCCCCTCACGGTTGTCCTCGTTAATTCCGAAAATAGTCCGCTAGTGCAAATATTACGAAAGATGCAATTCTGTTCAGCTAAGACATTAACGAATCTGTTAAATTTCATAAGGTTCATTTTAAACAGGGGTTCGATTTAATGGATTCGAACCAGTATCAGGTTTACAAGTATTATCAGTTGACGCTGTTTTTAATGCACACCACCGCTACAAGGTCAGTCCCTTAGACGTATTTCTGCTGCCAATGTTACGTACAGTAACCCTGACATATTCAACAAGACCAGAATTACTCGAGACGGTAGACCTTCTAGAGTAATTGGGAACTGTTGTATTAATTTCTCCTGGATTTAAAAAAAATACTGTTGGAAACAGTGTATCCTATCTGAGATCTGATTTATGTGCGAACAATCCAACAAACTAGATTAATCGGATAAAACAGTCCTGGAAGATTCCTAATTCCACTTGCCAATATTTTATTAAGGCTATCGATCTCCTAAAATTCGTTTCGTCTTCTCTGTGAGCGTAGGGGGTAGAATGCGCAATATAACATTTCACCTGGCACATCTCACGTTCGGATTGGACGCACAATTGTCACAAACGAGACCTTTGCCACCGAGTCATTATCGTATAATCGTTACGTGTGGCGAGGGAGAAATGGCAAAACGAAACACAGTCATAAGCCTGCCTTCGGTTAGGCCAGACTAATGTGCCATGTAGATAATGTACGACAAATTTTGTGTGTGGTGAGCCACAGGATTTTGTTTCACAACAAAGTCTCTTTTATAGCCGCCGTAAGCTCATTTCGTTCTCCCTATTTGGTTTATAATATAAGCAAATCGATCGTTCCATCCACATAGGTTTCGTGGATTAAACTTTATACACAACACATTAAAATGCATCATATACCATAACACCAAGTCAGGTTGTGTAATTCTTCTAAGGCACTGCAGTGAGCCATGCTACACACCAGGCTCAGCTGACCCCATGTTCTTTTACGTAGCATTTTAATTTGTGGTGTGTGTTTACGGTACCCCAAGTTATAGGTGTGTGATATTACGTTACTTTGTTGACCCTAATTGATCACGTGTAGATACTGTAGGAGTTAGGGGTGAAGAAGTTACAGGAGGGTGGAAAAAAATCCACAATGAAGAGCTATAGACTGAGATTTAGAGTTCTCACGGCGACGAGTGTGAAGACCACTGTTTCCTGGGCTTTTGCGCTACTTAGTCTCGTAGAAATTTACCGACGTTTCAGAGGTGATTACGATCTTCATGGTCATAATCGCCATAATGATGGAAGCTGTAAACCCCTTTGAAACGAGGAGTTTCTTGACCAGCTCCGCTACTGTTAATTCCTCAAGAAGGAATCTGCTCCATGGATTTCGAAGGTCGCTATTTAAATTTTTCAGTTTTCGTGAATAAGCACCGTTGAAACCTTCAGCATTCAATGCAGCTTATCCCAGAAAGCCGAAGTTAAACATTGACCTGCAGCCGCGGAAATCTAAATTGACGAAAAAATATGTGTCTCAATAGGATCTGTAACTCTTATTTGTAGCATTTTTAAGGCAGGCGAATGTTTAACGAATTACAAGCAAATGTTCTTCCTGTCTGTTGAGTGATAGGCTATATTACTGCAAAGTCCAGAGGTTATCAAATCTGTGAGAGAACTACAGTCTGCGGCTAACGAGCAGAATGGCGAGGCCCTACAGCAACGCGTTCTGTTGAACAAATAGTTATGTTTTCTGATACCGTAGTGTTATTACCTTTTTGGGATAATAGATTTGGGTCTGAAATTAACGAAGACTAAAGACGTATGAAAAATAACAGCTAACCTTGTCCTCATATTTACTTTCGGGGGGGGGGGGGGGGGGTATGCCCTTTGATGTGGTAAGTTAAACGTTTCGGTCTACCTGAAGCCGAAGGAAATGTACTGACTTTTTAAGGTTCAAAGATCTTTAAAATAAACACATACGATACATAAAGTAAAAAAAAAAATAGTAATATAATGCCATCGCCAAAGACATTCAGAGAAGAATAACTTAGTTTGGAAAGGGACATGTGGCACTTCCAAAGAAATGCCTGAACACGTCCAGATCATTAGTAAAGAAGTGAGCACAAAGGGGACCCGGTTAGCTTGACGTAGCAAACAAAATGAGGGCAGTGATGAGCTGCGCAAGAAATGGGTGGTCCCTGAGTTGCTATGCAACCCAAGCACTTGAGTGTCATGCCTGTGGCACGGTCCACATTTTCAGGGGACGGTAGCCCGAGAAAGATGTGGACTACGTGCTTCAAGGTCGATTTTGGAACCCAAACGTAGCTCTTAAAGTTTTGCTAGCTTAATTACCGTTCTGAATAACTACGAAACACGGATTTTGCTCTGAGGAAACAACATGAATTGAGAGTGTTTGAAAATACTGAGGGGAATGTCTGAACCTAAGCGGAAGTATGAGAAATATAATACAAATTACATAATGAAAAGTTCCATAATTGTAGCTCTTCATATAATATTGTGAGCGCACATGGAGAGTGTTTGAGAGCAGGGCGCTGAGGACATTTGGACCTAGGAGGCATAAGGGGACAAGATGCTGGAGAAAATTGCAAATATTGTTAGGGCGATGAAATCAAGGAGATAGCCTGGGCATGTAGCATACATGAGGGGTGATAACTGTGTACAAAATTGTGATCGAAAATCTCAATAGATGAATCGGGAGATATATGCTTTAAATTAAAAAACAACACTTTTCGTTTGAGTATTTAGTTAAACACAAGGAAATATAATTTATAACTCTATATAGTGTGATTAGCTTTGCAACGATAGATTTGTGTCTCTAATGAATTAATAGCAACGTTAATGAATAACTAACTTCATGGAATTCGAGTATTCATTACCATGTTCGCAAGATCCCGCCACTGGACTTAACCGGAACCAGATAATTCCATTTTACACCATAGTTCTACGATAAAATTTTATACAATTCTTCCGTCTACACCAAGGTCTTCAAAGTGGTCTCTTCTCTTTGAATTTGCCAACTAACGTTTCTGTTAATCACCCATATCTCCCACGTGTGCTACATGTTCTGCCCATCGCAACCTTGTTTATTTGATTACCATGGTTTTTCTTCGTAAATATTATAAATTACAGATATCCTAATTGTGTAATTTTCTTAGTAATTTTGTTAAGTAGAAGTCGCAAAGAACGCATCTTGTGCTCATTTGGAACTGGACTGCACCTAGTCCACTCTTGTTTCCAAATAGCTAATAAATTAGCTTATCGCCCGCAGATAGAGGTTATGAATTCTAAGCTTCTCAACCGGTCCCCTGAAACAAAATGAGTGGAATTGCGTAGCTTATAACATATTCGAATTTTATGCAGGTTTCCAGATTTCATATTTGAACTGCTGGCTCAATACCTAGAATTCATGAATCGTATTAAGGTTCCTGCCCTCTGCTTGTGTTTACCCTATGTTATTGACATGTTAGAATTGGTGTATGTTTCCATACATATTTAAAAATTACTACGAACTGGAAATGTAATAAAAAAGCCTCTCGTTTTAGACGCGTTCACATCTCTACGAAGCGTCTATTTAAACCGTTCTGTTCATTCGCTCTTCTATCCATCGTCCATGTGTACGTACGAAACAAGTTGAGAACGGCTGAACGGATTTTCGTTAGGCCTAAATGTGATATTGTGGCGCTCACTAAAATATATCTACACGTTCCAGTTGTTTGTTAAAATCTAACAGATATCTTGGGTAGGATTTGAGGTTTCCACGGCGGTGAGTTCGAAGATGGCTGTCTTCTGGGCTGTTGCGCCGAATAGTCTGGTAGAATTGCTCTGATGATTGAGGCAACAAGGACCTCTGAAACGTCGATAAACTTCTACCAGGTTACACGGCGCAACAACCCAGGAGACAACCATCTTCAGATATATTGGGTATTTTACATGAAGACCTAAATGCTTTCCTGAGCGCCAAAATGACGGCGTGGAGAATCTTCAAGCTGTTTTAGTTACCATGGTTACTTCAGTAAATGGTTGAAGGTCAAATTCTGGCGATGACGTGCTTTCGTCAGTAGGTGAGGATATCGAAGAAGACAGTATTTTCCCTGAATTATTATATTGGAAAACAACGTTGAAGCTCTGTTAGGACGGTCGTATTTCTGCTACATACTTCATAAATTATCGTTCAAAATCGTCAGTTTATTAGGTGCTACATAAAAAATGTAGTTGACAAAACGTCGTCAAATTACGAGAGGCGTAACACGATAGATTGATACTGCGTTTCAAAGCAGGCTAACCGATAATCAACAAATGCGGTATCCTCCTCTTTTATGTGAAGTCACAGTTGGTCTATGGAAAGAATTAAATCGCTTTCCGCTGTGGTCGTGACAACATGTCTGTTTTAATACATTCCATGCATTTTGCTGTGAGGCTCAATGCAGTTCCATGTTTATTCATTACAGCAGACCGGCAAATATACGCAGTGTTTGGAACGACACATACTGAGGCTTCATCTGTACGGAGTTTACAAAATTTCCTTCCTGTTTATTTGTAATTTAATATACAGAAAGTCTGATACTCGATTATGACGATCGTCATTTTTTGTGTTGTTTATTTTGAATACAAAATTATCGTACCAAATTGAGTGCACTTTCTTAAACAATAAATTTTTAATTTTACCCCTCCATATATATATATATATATATATATATATATATATATATTCTCTCTCTCTCTGTCACTGCCTTTCTTTTTCCGTAACTCCTATTTTTCCTTTCTGTCTGTCCCTTTTTCTAATTTTCTAATTCTCCTTTCCGACATTTCGGCATTATATATTCTTTTTATGGAGAATCTCAAAGGAACCAGATGGGCATTGTTGGTGATGTAATAAATTTACCTAGTATAATTGCCGCCACGGTGGTCTAGCGGTTAGAATGCTGGCCTTGTAATCCTGGGGTCCCGGGTTCGATTCCAGGCGGTGCCAGAATTTATAACTTGTGTTGGGCAAGGCCGTGGTCTAGGCAACACGGAGTTTTCCTCCGGAGGCTTCCCCGGTTTCTCCGTGGCATCCCAACAATTACTCCAGTCACACACAGAAGAAGGCAATGGCAAACCACTTCTGCATCATCTGCCAAGAACGTATATGAACAGGATGGAAGGATCCTGTTCATATGGACCTGTCGTCAGACAGAACACTAAATAAATAATAAATAAAATTATAATTGCGTTATGTTTTCAATTATAAATTAAAACAGATAATTCAACCTTAAAATAAAAATCGTCTGACTATTAGCTACTTTAATACCAGCAAACAGTTTACTATCGCCACACCAAGTTTCGTACACCTAGTCCTAGTGGTTTATTATTTATCGCCGTCAAATCGAAAGCAGGAACAGCGAAAAGATTTTGCGTTACTTCCATCTTTCTTTCCATTTTACAAAAAATTCCTCAAGAAAAGTTCCATATTTTAAGGATATCTGTTACCACAGAGGATTTCTATTGCTTTACACAAAATTGTATTCCTACCTCGGAAGTTAACACTCTGACGGTAGGAAATCTTAAAAGTTCCATGTTGAAGTGGTATGTAATGGCGTTATGTTCATACGTAGTTTAAATAAAATCCTTCGAAAGGTTAAA
The DNA here is from genome assembly GCF_977971745.1 of Zootermopsis nevadensis. Classification (NCBI taxonomy): domain Eukaryota; kingdom Metazoa; phylum Arthropoda; class Insecta; order Blattodea; family Termopsidae; genus Zootermopsis; species Zootermopsis nevadensis. The sequence continues at coordinate 16,607,498 of NW_028259142.1, forward strand.
CTCGATTACTGCGGACAGATCCACGCGAATGTGATAAAACTATAAGTCCAAGTTTCCTTGTGAAAGTAGCCAACAAATGTTTTAAAACTGACGAACTTTGTGAACACATGGCCTAATACCTGATGAAATTGACTGCAAAATTTTATAGCTTTGCTTTGTTCAATTTCTGCTCCATTTATTCAATAGAGTGTCTGAAATGTCTCTGTGATCCGCTGTCTTCTAGACAACACTTCCTTCAGTAAACAAAGTACGAGTTTATGAAATCGATTCCAATCGCTATAGTGCAAGCTCACTGAAACAGTCGAGGTTTTCATGCCGTGTCTACATTATGAGACTCTGGCCGACAAGACACGTGTATAAGAATGTCAGAACGGCATTTGGCCAGAATAGGAGGACACTGACGGTAATCCGTGGCGATTATTACGTCACGTGGAGACATTGAAGATAGAGGCAACAAGTTCTTGTCTTGACTCACTTCTACTCTGAGGATGGAAAGCAATACGTTCCTTCGAAACGTTGGTAGCCAGCTACCTACTAGATTACACGGTGTTACAACCCAGAATACCACAATTCAGATCTTAATCTACGTTCTCTTATATTTAAAACCACGATTCCTGCCCAAATAAGATCTAAAATTATAGTTGTGTACAATTCAGCGCTTAATTTTAAAAAGGGCACTGAAATTCTCCGAATTTGAAGGTGGCGAGCATGCCCTAATATTAGTCTTAATCTGCCCTTCATTTGATAATGAATACGAGGAACTGAACTGAAGTAAAGAGATCTCTTGAAAGACTTAGGCATAGAAGGGAGGATAATATTAAAACAGTTTTAAAATAGGGTGTGAGGATTTGGAATCGGTATATCTGACTCAAGATAGTGTCCCGTGACAGGCTGTTGTGAATTCGGTACTGAACATTCAGTTTCGATAAAAGGCGGGGAATTTGACTAGTCGAGAGATTATCAGCTTCTCAAGAAGAAATCTGTCCCATGGACTTGGATACGGGAGATGAATTATAGTCCTGGGTAGTAAAGAAAGATAATTTGCATATCTGTGGAATAATGCGCGTTGAATTGAAAACAGATGGCATTGACAGCGCAATATTCGTAACCCAGCCGTCTGACATGTGACGAGATTCCCTCCTTCATAACATGAATCAAGGGGATGTATATCACAGGCGTTCTTCACGGACGTGACGTGTTATATTTAGTAGTCGTACGTAATCATGTTCAAGCGAAGCATAAATATTTCTGTTGCGGTGCTTATGTTAGCATTTGGTGTTTCGGTGAGAGATATAGGTCTACTGACCAGGAGTGCATTCTCGGCACTCGGAACTACAGCTGAATTTGATGTCGGATCGTGAAATACAAATAGTTATATAGGAATTTATCAAAATAACTGCGTACAGTCAATTCAAAATATTTGGAAGCAAACACATTGAAACATTCTACAAATTCGAATTCGGAGAACAGAAAAGAAATTGTTGTATTTTTCCCTTTCTTTTATTTTCTTTCTTTGGATTAGAATTAGAGGGTGTGGTTTGGATTCATCGGGCTAAGATTACGGACCAGTGACGGGCTCCACAAAAGGCAGGGCATTTTTATGACTATAAATTTCTCGAAAAGGACTATGCTGCGTGGAGTTTTGGTAGCCGCTATCAAATTGCATATCTCAAAGTCACAGCAAAATCGTGCAACGTTTGCAACACTGTCGCTCCCACCTCACAAGTTAGCAATGTTGTAATGTCAGTACTACTTGTGGTAACAAATTAAGAGTACACAAACGTTTTGGTTTTAAGTGACGTGTTAGTAATAAGTTTTATGAAAATCCATCGAATTGTTTAACAGTTATTTGAGCGGACAGACATAGCCTGCTACTGAAATTACAACCAAAGAACCGAGCGCCGAAACAGAATGACATGACCCCCAGGCTAGAAAATGTTGCGATGGTTAAGGCACCTCTGCCTTCGTTAAACAAAGCTTCAAACCAGTATAACACCAGCTGCACTGAACTCCATAAAAATTATTGCAATTGTTATCCCTTTTACGTTTTTGTTTCGTGAAACGGCACGGAATTGCACGGCCCAGGCTTTGATTTGGCTGATTTCTAAATAAAGACAATATTAAACGACAGTATATTAATAGATCTATAGATAATATTTCATTAAAAAATAGTCCAAAACATAAACATTTAAAAATAGCAATAATCTAAATAAATTACTATATCGCGAAATTCTGACAAATTATATCAGAATTTCTCAGTTCTTCCCCACGACCATAATGCCCTTTCTATGTTCTACTTATTTCTTTGGTATGTGAAGAATACATATTATAAATACCATCATCGTGTACTCTCTTTGTATTTGTCTAGTTTCATTGTCTCAATTAAAAAAGTTTGACAACGATCTCTATTTTCCTGCAGAGTATTCAGTTCTGCCCAAAATTATTATTTGCACCAGCAGATTAGTTAAAATTGTAATGGCTTCTTAATCCACTGTACATCACGGGCTAATAGACAGGAAGGAGTGGGCGCTCACTGAACGACAGGAAGTATTTAATTTCCCTCGCCTCTTAAAGGAAGTCATACAGACCTGTGTTTCATAAGGACTGATGAAGTAATTATATGAAGTGGGTGGCTTTTCTATGGTGTTCTGTAGGAAAGTAGAAGAATATAATACTCCACTTTCGAGTACACTACTTTTATAGGTCGTAAGACGTAAGCTTATATGTAAGGATAATATTAATATGGGTATTTATTGTATAGGATGGAAGCATTTGGACTGGGTTGATCTGGTTCGCGATTTGGGCCGTTGGCGGGCTCCTACAAACTTTCTAGTTTCTTTAGAGTCTGGTAGATTCGTGATTAACCCTAGGACTATCAGGTTCTCGAGGTCCATGAGTTGGTTCCCACATTACATGGAGCCAGCAATTGTTCTGTGTTGTACTTGCTTAAATATTTACTACATCGAAAAATGTTTCACATAAAAGATTTATTATATCAACGTCTTTTGTCGTGTTCTTAATTTTTGTTCTAAGATTGTTTTGGAGGGGGCATAGATAAAGTTTGAATAAGTTTGCACTTACTAACAGTGAAAGAATCGGTAATAGTGCCAGCATATTTGAGTTCTTGTCCCCGCTGACGTTAGAACCATCTGACAGATATTCACAACTGCTCGGACACTGTTCTTCCGGCTTCCGGCCCATTAATAGTACCAAAATGGCGACCACGTGAAGATTTTAGGAGGAGATAACACTAGCGCCGGTTGATATAAAGCCCTAGAAAGGAGTCCGGTAATAGACCTTTGAGTACACGGTTTTAAAGATATTTTTGTGTAACGCAAATAAACAATGTTACTTCCACGCAGTGTCCATAAACATGGCTGGAGACGGTATGAGGCTTTGAGGTCATGTTTTAGACATTAATAACAAATCTGTGCTAGTGAGAATTATACATAGAAATGCATAAGTAAATTTTATATTTATTTACAGTTCTTCTTAGTCAGCTTAGGGTCTATACAGATTTAATTACTTTTTGGAAAGTAGGTGTGGAATATTGTTGACAGAACGTCTTGTTTTCGACGCCATCCGAAATATTTTCAGGAGAATTTTAATCCGTAGCTCCTTCTAATTATGGCCTTGAGGTAAACCTTACCTCCCTGTTTCTGAAGCTGTGTTCCTTCAATACACCTTGCATCATATTAAGTCTTGACGAAAATTCGAAAATAGTCTAGAGGTATGCCACAAGGACTTGGCCTTGGCGGTGTGTGATGGACCATTCGGTAACACTCAAAATATCTCCATCAGACTCGAGATGGAGTATATTTACACACTGGAATGCGGTGTGTGTCACAAAATTCAGGAGGATCGCTTGACGGATGGGTCCAGGTGTGCCCTGATCAAAGTTTGTGTGCGGCTGCCCTATGACGTTTCGCGACATGTCAGTACGGCGACGAATAAGCCCTCTCCGTGACAGAAAATGTCCATTGTAACGATAATTCCTGTTATTAGGCCAAACGGTTGAGAGACGGCGACAAACGTCTGTTTCACTGACCTCGTTACATTTAAACTTCAAGACAAAGCTGCGAAGTTAAGAAACGAAAATAGTTATAATTTTCATAAATATGCAAGCAGTTTCACTGTGGGATTACAGCTAGCCCTTTTAGTGCGCAAACTCAGTGTAGGTCTTACAAGACGAACTCTTCATTTACAGACGGGACTGAAAGGCTTTCAACGTACTGAAAGGGAAGCCTGTTTACATCACGTCTGTCATCCAACATTACTCAAAAAATTTCTGTTTCTTTCCCTACTTATTTTTCTTCTTTATCATTCTTGGTCTATGCTTCTACCTCCTTTCCCCCCACGAGTTCTCCTCCATCTGATACTATTTCATTCTTCGGCTTCATTTCTCACTGTTTATCATCTTTGAGAAACATTTCACATGTTATCTTCGTCTCCCTTCGGTACCTCGCTCGTTTATTCCTTCTCTCTTATTTTCTAATTTTAATCAGCTGTAAAATCTTAGGACTTAATTTCTTGTTATAATGCAAAACAAAACAAGTGACCGCTCGAAGTCGACATTGATGAAATCTTGCATGGCAATTCATCTTTTGAATACGTACAAAATATGTCGCTAACTGCATGAAGCAGACTTCTTCTTAAGAAGGCGAGAGTCGCTTAGCTAGCCGAGAAATTGACCGTATTTTAAGGAACCATAATATTCCTTTCCGTTCGATTCTAAAGGGTTCTGATGATCGTGTATTACAGTCTGGATTGCTGGTTGAAGTTAGCTCTTTCTAATGGTCCAAAGAGAATAGGTACTCCTATTCCTTACACCTGATGACGAAGACATCAGGTCTTCGACATGTTGTGTGTTTTTAGAATGCCAGACTATGGACAAAGTCCAATAACGCAGTAATCCAGATTCCTTGCCGAGTTTATAAGAACCCTAACCCTAAGCTAGGTAAAGGAATGAAGTCCATATCCTCAACCCCTATTTGTTTTTAAGATGTAATTAATTTTAATATTGCTCTCGCGTTTGCGTCTGGGTCTGTCAATGTGGTCCCTTCAGCTGTTAGTAGCAGTTACATATAGCGATTGATCACTGAATTGTGTCACTAATTTATAGTTACATCTGAAGGATTCGAACGATTATGTAACAAGTTCAAAAGATGGTAATAAACATTGAGTTACTTATAGCTTTATTATAGGCTTAGATTGAAGCATTTTAAGGAACGTGGGTGCCAGGAGATCTCTCAAACTTTTAGGGCCGAAGTTCATATATTAATATCTGAATTCAGTCCATATCACAAAGAAAAGTTTTCCATTACAAGGTTCGGGTAGTTAATACTATTTAAGAAAACGATCGGTGTTGATTGAGAATCATATAAAACCAATAAATATAAGCTGAATGAGTTGTTGATTGTTAAAGCAGGTGGTATATATGTTTATCGCTGGGCTCTGAAGTGTTAAGCAAGTGTTAAACTTCGTACATTATAATGTCACGTCGTATTGCTGCACGTGTTACGTTTGTCGACAAGTGCATCGTTTCGTTTAAACTTAAGAAAACTCACTCATGTGGATTAACGAACTGTACACAAGCCATTACGACGAAAGACGTCTTACTTCAGCACACTGCACTTTGTACGGGACGGCGTAAGACGTTGCGCATCGTCTCCATGTTTCTTTAAGTGTAAATATGGAACTTAAAAATAACAAACATTTAACTAATTTAAACATTCCATTGGCATAATAAAAGGAACAATGAAGGAAGAACAAAGGAATGCCAGTTCCCGCAATGTTGTAGGCATGCGATGACGAAACAGTGATATTGACACAAAGGAAATAAACAAGCAGTTCTGGTGCAGTGTGCATTCATTAAACTCTTTTATCTATACCGAGAGTCCAATATGGTTTATACAGAAACAAGTGTGACGTATACATAGGCTTGTTTCTTATTTACAGTCTCTTCACAAAATACTGCCTCATTAGATCTGATTTTTATTTATTGCAGATACAGATCTGTTGTTACAGAGCTCATCAGCGTTACAGTTATTACTCCATTGTCATATTTCGTTGAACGTACCCCGGACTAAAAATTTTCAGATAAAAGCTGTAGGTTATATATTTATATTTTATGTCATTTATATGTTTTCTGCACGATGAACCTTCCTCTTTTAGCTAGTTGATACAAGATTGTGTTTTAACACATATAAATCAGGAATCACATTTGATCGACACTAACCAATACTGAATCAGCACGACAACTTTCGGTGTAGACCCCAGTACAAAACCTGGTCGAAATCGTATGGGTAGGTACGTATATGAAACATGATGACCAGCGAACAAGCATGACCTGTCCACTACGAGCTCACACCAATACTAAATTGTAAAAATGTCTATGAATGAAATTATCATTATAATTTGTACCAACGTAATAGTTGTTCTTCAGGGGCCTTGTTACTACCTACTGCGATGAGCTTCGAACATGACGATTCACTGGATGATGAAATAAACCATTACAGACAATCTCCTTCACAGTGAGAAGCGATATAATTCACTCAGCGATATAGCATAAAAGTTGTTTTCGATGCATATCGCCTGTCACTGTACGGAAATTTTAAAATCGATATCGTAGTCGTTCCGCTGTGAGCTCTTCATGTACATGTTATTTCTGCAAACAACATTTGTCGAAAATCGTCTGTTGCTTGTTGCTACTTGCTTCGTCGTGGATCCTGCCTAATTTTAAGAACGCATATTAATTTTGAAACTGAGTAATAGGCCTACCTTCATGCGAAATTTCTGATATTAGTTTAACTTTTTAATGCCTGAGAATTGTGTGATACAATTTAACATACAGTACGCTTGACATAGCCAAGACCCGGCATGCCAACCTCTGGGGTAAGTCCCTGTCAAGTGGAAAGGCCAAAACAGATTTCGTACTCTTGCCATTGTCTTCTCTGACACAACAGTCGACCCTATTTCTTATATGTATAGACATTACTCCAATTTGTTTACACCCATCAGTCCGCCTGTGCGTCTACCCAGTTATTACCATCCACCCATCTACCTACCTGTGTGCATATACACCCATCTCCCTTCTGTCTATTCGAGGGGTTCTCAACCATCTTAAGACATGGGTTTGTATTCCTCTCAGTTATCGACACGCAGGCCATCAAGTTATGAATGACGACAATATATACTTTATATAAATTTATTAAAAATCCTTTATACATGTTAACAGTCATCATCATCATCATCATCATCATCTACTACAGGGATTGGGCCCATTGGCCCGTTCCGGAAAAGTTGCTTAAGGCAACTTGTCTTTATTAGTCGTTAACAGTGTTTTCATTAAATCAGTCATCAGTCAGATATTTAACACTGTTCTAGCTTAAATAATATTGTTTCTGTGAATCTCTTGCGTCCCTCCAAGTGTTCGTCAGTAAGACGCGTCGTAGATCTTGATCTTAACGTTTTTCATTAAGCCGAACAGTTGCATAGTAACTGGCAAATATTGACGTATTGACAAGATTCCGTATACGGTGACTATTTTTTGTCAGAGTAAATGTTCGTGGGCGTCGCAAAACACATTGACGGATCGCTGCCCGCAAATTGGGGGTACAGAACAATTGGTCTATACGTTCATCATTAAATCTATTTACCTTTCCATCTATCTGTTTATTCGCTTACCCTTTCATGCATCCAGGGATCTGCGAACCAGTTTCAGCTTTGGTCCTCCATACTGGAGCGGGCGGTACACTCTGGGAGACGTAAAGCACAATATGGATACTAGAATGTCCAAGTTGACAGACCGACTGAAGCTTAGAATTGTAAAGAAGGAAGGTGCGGAGTGTTGACTCTTCTTATCATCAGGTTCCTTTTGTAAGGGCTGCCGCTTCTTCTGGTTGTGGAGTGACATCGATTTTCAATGCAGCCCCACCACATTCAGACAAAAGGCTTTTCCGCAAGGCGCAGGTTTTGGCTTCGTTTTTGCAAGCGCGGTTACAGTTGTACAGCAATGAACAGTACATTTCAGTGAATTGATTTCCAGAAGGATAACAGTAAATTTTCATCTTCCGTTCTTACTTCCATGTTTATTCCTTCCTTCCTTTATTTCTCTCTTGCTTCGTACATAGAGCAGGGGACGGTGGTTTGTTATTTTTGAGTGTCAGAAGTGGAACTGCGTTGGGTCTTCACTGCAGTTACTTTTAGTACAAGATTACAAGATTTAGTTAAATCTCTATCACTTCCATATCCAAGGCATTGGTTATGAAAAGTAAGGACTGAAATAGATGCAGTTTGATGTTGCCCCCTGCAATCTCCAAATTTCAAAGCGACCTTAATCAAATAGGAAAGTAGCATTGACAATCAACAGAAGACGATCGTCATTGTGGGAACAGAGGGTGGTGGGGGGGGGGGGGGAGCAAGTGACGTAGAAATAATCCTAGCAGTCTGGCTCCACTCAGAGCCTTGTCTTGTTTCAAGGACTATCATTATCCGCCGTGAAATGCTCAGTTTGTTAGTTTAACATTAAAGTTTAAGATGTGTAAACAACGACATTATTTCTTATTCTGAGGAAGACCACAAATTGAAACGCGATGCCGTAGACTTATATACCGGAGATGCTCTGTTAGAATCTTGTCCAGATTATTGGCTATACTGGACGATTTATCCGTGGCTTTCCTCAGTATCTCCAGGCTAATGTCGGTATAGTACTTCGAAATACGCTACGACTGTCCCCTACCAGATCATTGCCTTGTATCACCATCCATGATAATTATTTCATCTTATTATTCAAGACTGCAAACTTTGCAATAGAAATAACTTCGTTAAAGAACTTCGTAACAAACTGAAGAATTTAAGTGGGAAGTCTTTAGAAATGAAAAATGCAGGGAAGTAAAATGAGTTGCTAACTGAATATATTATGTAACGGATATTTTAATATTTTGTTTTTAATATTGGGATACCGAAGTGGAGGATGGTGAGGCGACTTGAAATTGTAAGACGAATGGAGTGGGGAAACAGAAAGTGGCACACATGTTTTGTGGGAATATTTCTTTATAGAAAGACTACTTGAGGTTCAGAGATGGGAATACAATTGTTTAAATTAGGCTTAAGAGGTTGTGGAGATGTTAAGGGACTTCTTAAAGTGGCACCTAATGTACTACCTGCGTTAACAATTACTAAGACTGTATTTTGCTAGGTGTACTTTCGGGCTCACTACGTACATATCTGAGCAGAGATTGCCCATTTCCTTGAGATCAGTAGTGTCTGTTTCCGTTCGTACTTGGGCTCTTTAGGGGCGAGAGAGGGCAGGGGAGGGGACTCTTTGTGCAGCTTGTCATCAGTTTTCGTCCCCTGACAACAAATCATTATGCAGTTCATGAAGCCGGTACATACATTCCTTCCTCATACAAGCAATGGCGTTGGGTCTTCAGAGCGCGACAGCAGTTAATTAGTTTTACATTTCCGCCGGGATTTGATTATGTTTCGTATCAGCGCCCAGCGCCGTCAACCTCGAAACGGCATTGGCCGACAGCCGAGAGTTGGCCAGGAATTTGCCGATTGTTTTGCTTGCGGGTTCTGTTAAACTGTAATGACGTTCTTGGCTGTTCGCTGGTGTGAACTGACCGTTTGAGCTTGCGACCGCAGGCATCGCTTTCTGATGCGAAAATGAAGATATGACAGCAGCGCTACATTTTCCGCCCATGTTGCAGCACTGGTCTTTCTAGTGTTTTAATTGATGAACATATTGTATCATATATATTAACAGTTTCTATGTTATGTACGAATATATCTCGTTAAGAGCCACTTTGCTTTAGAAACCGAGTTAATTTTCCTCTTGAGAGAATTATTGAAAGAAACGTCTTCCGCCTTATCTCATCATGTAACTTTAACTAGTTATGACGTTTAACAGAAGAATGTGTCTTTAAGCATAAATTGCATGGTTAAACATTCTTGTAGTAGAGGCTCAACAAGAACAGGGTCGTGGCATTGATTTCTTTCCGAGTACAGTACGCCTTGCTAGTGCGGCAACTTCTCCTTCTCTGCATTGAGGCGTGTAGCTCACTTTTTGTGATATTTTCTGAAGTGTGATGAGAATAATTCAGTTACTGCAATTGTTACATTGGACTTTTTAATTTAAGTAGTAAAGCAGGGAACAGGGGCTGACACTCACTCGTACATGTCTTACATAACACTTTTACTTTAAAATCCGTTTGATGCTTATAAGCATGACTCGGTTCTGAATGTAACTTTAATGAAGATGACAGTCTTGTATTACTATCCTTTCCAATTACAATTATTTTGTGTACATTATTACTGCCTTCCTATGTTCAGTTAATTAATTTTTCTTCCTTCTTCCCTTTGTTTCTTTTTCTCTGAATTTCTTGTTACTTTTTATTTTTTCTCAATAATTTCCTCCTGCAGTTCTCACTCGGCATCCCGTTTATATAAACTTTAGAGCAAGGCATTTAAAATGAACACCTGTGTCATTTTAACTTGTTACACCCCGTTACATGCGAGAAAGAATGTTGGCTAACGCGGGATATTTGTCTATCCAACTCCTGCACTCGCTTTGAACGTTCTAAGAATTACTTACTGCATCGTAGAGTATCTTCTTGAGCAGCTAATTTTTGATGGGCTGCATCCCACAGGTTTGTCACTTTCTTCACGAAGGCCTGCCATTGGTCCATATTCCAGCCAGTTCAATCTAGCTTCCGCCTTCACACCATGTTTTTCTAAGATCCATTTTAATATTATTATCCCATCTACAGTATGGATAAGTATCTAAGAAGTGTATCCCCATAAGCTTTATCAACCAGTGTCTTAAATTTGTAACTACCTTTTTATGTGTGTCCTCACCCTTCTTGAGTTAACATAATGAATAATATTTGGCGAAGAGTACAGATGATGAAGGTCCACATTATGCGTTTCCATCCTTCTTGACTTGGCTCCTGAGAAAGTCGTTAAATAAACAATAAATAGACAAGTGTTTACCTTCGTACTGCCGTCGAAATACATTTCTCAGCAAAAATTTAGGATCAACTCTTTTTGCAGGAAACCCCATGACCCCTCCCAGGGGAGGCTCCCTGAGGGAGCGAGAACGCCACCGCCCGGGCGATCGCCCAACGCGCCGTTTCTCGGCCCACATCGTGGCGCGCCGCGAATCAGTGCTGGACCGTGGGATAGACGCTGCCATCCGTCGGCCCTCGCTGGCCTCGGTGGCTGAGCGCGGCAACTGGGGTTCCCGCTGGGAGTTCCTGCTCTCCTGCGTCGGACTTTCCGTCGGCATAGGCAACGTATGGCGATTCCCTTACCTCGCCTACCAGAATGGCGGCGGTAAGTTACACCAGCTTTGTGTTTTGCCATGAAAATATGTTGGAACAGACTTGTTGATTCATTCTTATTTTATTGTGGACACTGTTTCAGCTGTACAGTTAACATAGCATTGTACGAGACATGGGAATGTGATCATGATTGATGGATGAATGCTGAAGAATTTGGAAGGATGTGTGTCCTTGCCAACTTGAAACTTCTAGGCCCGTCTGTGCATAGGCCCTGTACAAAGTACAGTTTACGTATAATAAACAAGACATGTTTTAATAATATAACAACACGATTAAATTATTCTGGGTTATCTTCAGACTCATCTTTTGGTTGAAAAATAGGCAACATTATGGACCATTCTTCACACCCACCCTAGCCTAAGCGAGGAACACATTATGGGCCCACCCATGTCTTGTCTGTCTGTCTGACTTGTTTTCCGCAACAATGAAACCGGAGGTCCAGTTGTTACGCAGCAACTACATTAAAATGACTTTGTGCAAAAACGACTCAAGACGCAGCACTGGCCTCAGATCACATTAGTGAAACCATTACCTATGTGATACTGCATGAAGAACACTTTTGGAATGTCACTCTACTCCAGACATTTCACCTTTCCAATCTTGTGTTTTAATCCAGATAAGCCCCTGAAAATAACCCACTAGTGTTGAAATTTATCGGGCTGTTAATCATCATCATCCCCATGGTTTAGCCTATTATAGACTGTTCCGTCTCCAAGGAATTTTCTGTTCGAGTAAATAGGGTACAGTACTGTGCAGTTAAAATTGGTCATTCCAACGTTTTTGTGGGCGGCCTGTGCCTCGTTTGTCTTTAGGTGTGTATTTAAACATTTTTTGTGGAATTCTATTGGCTTCCATTCTCTCTATTAGCATTAGCCAATTCCTTTGATGTTCGCATATTTTATCCAGCAAGTTAAAAGTTCCTAGTTCGCGTCTAATATCTTCATTTCTTATATGATCTATTCTTTTATATCCTGCAGTTAATCTTAAAAATTTCATCTCTGCTACTTCTATTCGTTGCTTTTGTAGTTTTGTTAGGGTCCAGCATTCTCAATGTCATATCTTTAAACACTTATTTCTGCTAAACGGTGAATACAATACTCGTGTCAAAATAAAGGCACGTATAGGTGAACGTCATATGGAAGTCAGAACAAGATCGGCCCAATAGTTTGCCAGATACGGGTCTTTAATATTCTCAAGATCATATCGTTTTACGCGTTTGTAACCCAAACCGTAAATACCCGGTTGACTACTCATGTTAAAATGAGGTCACGGATGGGTCAAGGACATGGCAAGGCCACGATAAGATCACACAAACTGTTTGAGAATAATAGGCGTCAAACTTTTTCAATGTCATGCGTAATAATATTTTCTCACGCATATACATAGAGAACTGTACGGATCTGAGTGCCATTGCAGACAACATTTAGAGGTCATGGATGTGTCAAAGTCATGTATAGGTCACAATATATACTGAGTGCCTTTATTGAGTTGGGTTAGATTACGTTAGGTTGGGTTAGGTTAGGTTGGGTTAGGTTAGGTTGGGTTAGGTTTGGTTAAGTTAGGTTAGGTTAGGTTAGGTTAGGTTAGGTTAGGTTGTTAGGCAGTGTCGTGTCACTTTATGTTACGGTGATTTGGGTTGTTGGATTGTTTTAGATTAGTTTAGATTAGGTCATGTCTGATCAGTGTGTTGGATTAGATTAGGTTATGTGCCAGAGAGAGGTCTTTGAAATTCTCAAGATCATATGTTTCACGCTTATTTACCGCCAATCGGTGAATACCTGGTTAACCATACTCACGTCAGAATGAGGTCAGGTAAAGGAAAAGGTCATATGTTAGTCAGAACAATATCGGCCCCTTAGTTTCCCAGATATTGATAATTGAAATTCTCAAGGTCATATTTTTAACACTTTTTTCTACCAAACGGTGAATACCTGTTTGACCATACTCAGGTCAAAGTGAACTCACGTATAGGTTAAGGTCATATGAAAGTCACGATAAAATGGTCAAAGTAATTTCTCAAGGTCTTATATTATCATGCTTATATCTGCCGAACGACAAATAGCTGATTATCCATACTCATGTCAAAATGATGCCATGTATAGGTCAAGGTCAAATGGTAATCGCAACGCGATCGGCCGAATAGTTTGCGAGATACGGGTATTTAAAATTTTCAAGGTCATATATTATCATACTTATATCTGCCGAACGACAAATAGCTGATTATCCATACTCATCTCAAAATGTGGTCATGAATAGATCAAAGTCATATGTTAGTCACGACGAGATCGGCCGAATAGTTTGCGAGATACGGGTCTTTAAAATTTTCAAGGTCATATATTACCATACTTATATCTGCCGAAAGAAAAATAGCTGATTATCCATACTCATGTCAAAATGATGTCATGTATAGGTCAAGGTCAAATGGTAATCGCAACGACATCGGTCGAATAGTTTGCGAGATACGGATATTTAAAATTTTCAAGGTCATATATTATCATACTTATACCTGCCGAACGAAAAGTAGCTGATTATCCATACTCATCTCAAAATGTGGTCATGAATAGATCAAAGTCATATGTTAGTCACGACGAGATCGGCCGAATAGTTTGCGAGATACGGGACTTTAAAATGTTCAAGGTCATATATTACCATACTTATATCTGCCGAAGGAAAAATAGCTGATTGTCCATACTCATCTCAAAATGTGGCCATGTATAGATCAAAGTCATATGTTAGTCACGACGAGGTCGGCCGAATAGTTTGCGAGATACGAGTCTTTAAAATTCTCAAGGTCATATATTGTCATACTTATATCTCACGAACGAAAAATAGCTGATTATCCATACTCATGTGAAAATGTGGCCATGTATAGATCAAAGTCATATGTTAGTCACGACGAGATCGGCCGAATAGTTTGCGAGATACGGGTCTTTAAAATTTTCAAGGTCATATATTACCATACTTATATCCGCCGAACGAAAAATAGCTTATTATCCATACTCATGTGAAAATGTGGCCATCTATATATCAAAGGCATATGTTAGTCACGACGAGATCGGCCGAGTAATTTGCGAGATACGGGACTTCAAAATTTTCAAGGTCATATATTACCATACTGATATCTGCTGAACGAAAAATAGCTGATTATCCATACTCATGTCAAAATGTGGCCATGTGTAGATCAAAGTCATATGTTAGTCACGACGAGATCGGCCGAATAGTTTGCGAGATACGGGTCTTTAAAATTTTCAAGGTCATATATTACCATACTTATATCTGCCGAACGAAAAATACCTGATTATCCATACTCATGTCAAAATGTGGCCATGTATAGATCAAAGTCATATGTTAGTCACGACGAGATCGGCCGAATAGTTTGCGAGATACGGGTCTTTAAAATTCTCAAGGTCATATATTACCATACTTATATCTGCCGAACGAAAAATAGCTGATTATCCATACTCATGTCAAAATGTGGCCATGTATAGATCAAAGTCATATGTTAGTCACGACGAGATCGGCCGAATAGTTTGCGAGATACGGGTCTTTAAAATTCTCAAGGTCATATATTATCATACTTATATCTGCCGAACGAAAAATAGCTGATTATCCATACTCATGTGAAAATGTGGCCATCTATAGATCAAAGTCATATGTTAGTTACGACGAGATCGGCCGAATAGTTTCCGAGATACGAGTCTTTAAAATTTTCAAGGTCATATATTACCATACTTATATCTGCCGAACGAAAAATAGCTGATTATCCATACTCATGTCAAAATGTGGCCATGTATAGATCAAAGTCATATGTTAGTCACGACGAGATCGGCCGAATAGTTTCCGAGATACGAGTCTTTAAAATTCTCAAGGTCATATATTATCATACTTATATCTGCCGAACGAAAAATAGCTGATTATCCATACTCATGTGAAAATGTGGTCATGTATAGGTCAAGGTCATATGTTAGTCACGACGAGATCGGCCGAATAGTTTTCGGGATACGGGTCTTTAAAATTCTCAAGGTCATATATTTTCACGCTTATTTCCCCCAAACCGTAAATACCCGGCTGACCATAGTCCGTGTGTTTTTCAAATAGGGGCTTTTAAAATTTTCAAGGTTATTTGAAGGGTTTTTTTTTCAAACCCATATTTCCACCCATCAGTATAAATCTCCACAATATCCAGCTCCTAACTGAAAAGAAAACGCAGACAATGCGTTCATTTCACCGTCCGTTTACACAGGTAACAAGAATATACCGTTCCTGTAGTTTTACCGCTGCGGCAGAAAAAACGCTAGTGCGCGCTAGTACTAATGTTGTGACTTTACAGAAAGTAGGCAAAAAAGGAAAAATGCAGTTTAAACACAGTAGTATTAAGTTTACTTGCTAATAAATTTATTTTTATAGCATGTACCTCTAAATTAGATAATTCAATTTCGGAGGAGTCTGGGATTTAATCTTGCTAATCTTTTTTCCATCTCTTCAAAATAATGTTTTCATGTTATCGATTAGTGTATCGATGACAGGGTAATTTGTATGATGGCTACTGATTGTTCTTCATGCAACACAAAATATAAAGACGTACATTTCTGTAAACCCACACGCGTTTCTGCTCTTCAGAGTGACTGGATGGGGATATCCAGGCTACCGTGGTTACCATGGTAACAACTATTACCTTGGTTACAGAAAATAGGTCAAATTCTGTCGAACGTGACAGAATTATTACGTTATTGTGTACATATCTAACTTGTTTCTTTTAATGTTTGTAAACAGAAGTGTTTTGCTTACACAACTGCTTACAAATTGTAAGTGTGCCTATAACAGTAACCTCATCCTCCGACATGCTGTCCCCGACTGACTAATTGGTGATTGTGGAAACCATCTTGCCTTGCCTTGCACAGGTTTAGCGCAGTGTTTCAGTCAGTAACCCAACGTTCACGTTCAGAAAAGTTATAACAGCCCAGAATTGATTTAGCTTTTAAAAACATGGCTACGTATTTTGTAACTCCAAATTAAGGTCACAAAGGATCAGACACACATAGATTGTGTCTGATGGCGTATAAGTCCTTTGAATTCGGAAGGCACCAGATTCAGTTGGTCAAATATGAATCCTACATTATATGAAGCTCATCTTAGGCGTTATCACTTATCTTAGCATGGCTTTATACAAATTTCCAGTGCTTCGGTTAAAAATGCTTCCCCCCCAGAAATACAGTGTTTATAATTGGCTCGTTAATGATAATTTCTGCTCCGGCACGCTGGCCCTGTAGCAGGGATGTAGAGGGTGCGGATCGATAATATTCACCCTCAGCTGAACTTTAGGGTGTGTGAGGTGGTTGGTATTTTGCGAGGAGGGGGAGACTGTTGTGATCGTTTCTCGTCCTCAATAAAGATGAAGAAGAACGAAAACAGTGATGAAAATAAGGAAAACTCACTTATAGTACAGAAAAATCCAGGCTCGCAGCGGTTTGCTTCAAGATCTGCGTGAGTCCCGGGCGGGCAATGCTGCGTGGAAACAGTCCTGTCTCCTGTATGTCTGTTTCTCTTTATTTATTTCTTGTTTTATTATTTAACACTTCCTCTTTCATATAATGATTTTTAAGTTTATGTATTGATTCCTTTCATCTTCCCTGTTTATGGATTTCTTACCAAAAAGTGTACTGAGTGGTTGGTGACGAGTACTTTATTTAAATATAACTGCCATTCATACTTTGCATACAAATGAGATGAAGCCGTCGTGTTTATTCTTCCTTCTTACACCTCAATGTATTTATGCTTGCTTTATTTGTATTTACGTATTTAACTTCTTTTATTTATGGGGGTGTTCATGCCCGTTACGTTTCAGATACGAATATTTATTGCAAAGTTCACACTATTTAAGAGTCACAAATAATTTTCCCTGTAAATTAATATTCACTTTGTCGAAAAATATTGCGAATAAAAGTTGGAAATCTCAGTGAGTTCTATATTATATGTCACGTAGACACCTCTAGGTTGAGCAGTTTATGAGAAAGTCGATTTGTTCGATTTTAGTTTAATGTAGATTAAATTTAAATTTGATAGATAGGCCTACGAACAAAATTGCATTTGCTCGACAACTTTTAATGTAGATCACCAAATATAATTTAAATATGTTCAGTAGTTTTGGCAGTTACGCATGCCGACCAACAAAGATATAACCTTTCTATTTTGCTTTGCTTTGCGCCCTTAATGTAAAGAACGCATAAAGGAGATCTATTATACATTTCAGAAGATGGCTCTGTTTCCGCCTTCATGTAAAAGGAAACGGCCCTACTCTTTTCGATCTGGTAATTGAAGTTAATCCTAACGAGGTAGTTGATCGATTTCTACGCTGTTCAGCCACAAAAGTTATTCAGGAATTAGTGTTGTAGGAAGCAGGAATGGTGATCATTGGGCCGAAGTGTTCGATAATTACAGCGTGAAATTCTTCCTCATCCTTGCGCTGTTCTCCGCAGATGCGGCGGATCTACTGAGACAACTCAAACGCGTCGCAGTTCTGACCAAGGGGCGAAAACGAAACTTTGGCCGACGTCGTTAAAATGGGACCGGAACAACGTGGAACGTTCGCAAATAGGAAATACGGTCGTCAATGAGATGCAATCACATCTATCGCTGACCTCGTGTTGACATTTCACCTGTCACGTGCGTCTGTTGTTAAAGCTCTGTTTTCCGGGTCATCGTTGTCAGTCGTCCTGTTGCCTACGTGCTTGTTAATAACGCGTCTGTCCCACCTCTCCTTTGTATTTATGATATGAATTATGATAGAGTCAGTGATTGCAGTCTCATTTCTTCCACCGTCCTTTTCACGAAATGTGTTGTGCCTAAAGCCTGCGTTATCTGTGACCACAGGTGCCTTCTTGATTCCTTACCTCATCATGCTGGTTCTGGCGGGGAAGCCCATGTACTTCCTAGAGTTAGCAGTGGGTCAGTTCGGTGGTGTCGGCCCAGTGGCCCTTTGGAACTGTTGCCCCATCGCGAAAGGTGAGTGGATGCAGGTGGCACGAACGTGGAAATACGCCTTCTAATTAGAAAACTTACACGTGTACCAAATTCTTTCATCACGTCTTTGTACGCTCGTTGACCTTGATGTTTATTACTGAAGATACAAATCGGCTGCTACAAAGCTGATGATGACAGCCAATCAGCTGAGAGACATGTATCCAAAATTTCATTTTCCGGTACGCAATGAAAACTTGGCATTTGTTCTGGTTGGTATTAACTTACAAGTGTAATTTACGAGGAACATTTTATAAGCTTATAATGTGGTTGTATTTATATTCGTTTGTTGTACGCTGCTGATGAAAATGCGAGTTTATATTCGCGATAAATCTTACATCTACTTTTATAACTTTCCATTTAGAAGGCTGCGCTGCTTTTAAATAACAGTACACCCAGTAAAACTAGACAGTGTGTCGTCGCCATTGGAATCTTGGAGATTCTCACGGCGTTGAAGATGTCCGTTGTGGCATTCTTCACAGCTAATGGAGCGATACGTTTCTCCTATCACATTTAAGACCACATGGTGTCACAAGCCAGAACACAGCAATTTACAGTACTGGGTAACATTTGCTAGATGATCGACGGGAATGGCAAGGGACGATCTGCGGCTAGCGGAACGTACACCAGGGCGTTAGAAATACAAAACGTTCGTGGCCACTGGCCTGCGGGAGAGTAGAAGGAAGATTACAGCAGAAGACAGAACTCAAACGTTGGTTGCTTAAGGAGTGGTAGAGTTGGTGTGAGAGTATTACTGTCCAGAAATATTAACCACTTGATTTGTTGTTGATGAAGCATCATACTCTTGCTGTTCGTAAAGCGAGAACAGAGAGAACGTTCATCCTCATGACAGCCTTGTGGGAGTCTTACGTGTATTTTTAACTGTCCGTTCAATTACAGTAATGCTTATAGCAGGCAGCTTCTTTACATGGCATATGTTGTGGAGACTGTGACTGAATGTCCAGAACGATCCTCCTGGATGTTTCAGGGGTGGGCTGCGCTATGGTGACCGTGTCCTTGATCGTATGTATCTACTACAACGTCATAATGTCCTACACTGTGCACTATATGGTGTCGTCATTTGCTACGGAAGTCCCTTGGAGCAAGTGTGACCCGGAGTGGGCGGACATGACCACCTGCTACGTCAGAGGGTCGCGCGCGGTAAGTACTTAAGCTGTCACTATTCGACTCGGAACTGCTGTCCAAAACTGAAACCTGAGATAAATATTTTCAGCATGGCGTGGCCAAGACTCACCCGCCGAGTAGTTTGCAAAAGTTTTGCTTCTATCTAAATAGCGTTTTTTTAAAAAATAGTTGTCGCTCACGGGACATGTGTTTAAATCTTGTGTACTAGTTCAGTGCTATTTGTATATTTGTGTAATCGTTAAATATTAATATCAACATTCTATTTTATTGCCCACAGAGTCAAGAAGGGAACTCATCATGGGGCAACCGAAGCATAGGAAGCAATAGCACCAACCCCGAAACAGCCAGCCTGCAATATTGGGAGTAAGTTGCCTATAAAACGAACATTTTCCAAATTTCTGCCAATTTCTATCATGCAAATTAAAATTCACCTGTAAAGAGGTGGGACCGAATCGATTTTCCTGTGGACTGAATGTTACGAATCCCATTTAACCTTTCTCACATATCTCGTGAGAAACTTTTGCTGCTGCTGTGAACAACTTTTGTATTTGATTTGATGTGAAAATAGTCTCATGCCATCTGTTTATAACCCAGGCTTTAAAGTTATGGCTTTTCATCAAAGTAAATTATATGTCACGAATAACACACATTTGCTTCATAAGCTTAATTAATCGCCGCACCTCTTAGCTTTAATTCCCTATTAATGCTGGTGATTATTATTGACTTTCTGTGTATTCAATGTTGTCTTCCATGTACCCGGATAAAGGGGTCCGCCCACCTTGTCAACGGTTACCCGACGGTTCTTTCCCTGGGATAGAGCGGCCTGAACTTGGAAGTTCTTCACTCACTCTTTTCTACTTCCGAGTCCTAGAATATGTAGAAGATTCCCTCCGCGCCTCTCCTACGCCTGCATGAAGTGTACCTCAGTTTCCTTCATTTTTCGGACTTGGAATTTCGGAACTTAGGCATTTATCGCATGCGGCCTTTTCTGTCTGTGACCGAGCAATCGGTGGGATCGTGGATTTGAATATCGCCTACGACGTTTTCATTAGCGCCAATAATTCTTATCCCTAGCTTTCCCCCCCCCCCCCCTCTCTGCCGTGAGCTATCCCCCTGTACAAAAATACAACTAAGCCTATTGATTTCTCAGTAATGGGTGTAGCAATCAAAATTACGCCCTTACTTAAGCATCTGTGCCATAAAGGCGTGATGAAGGTAATAAATACTCCACGTTTTCTGGAAGGCGGTGGTAAATCTTAATGCTCTGAAGCCCAGTGGCAACTGTATGCTACCTCCTTTAATAAAGAGTAACTCTGGTTTTTCCCCCACAGAGTGTAATTGTGGGTTACGTATAATTTTCATAATAGACGGCAATTATTTGCTTAAACAATATAAATCAGTTGATCTTTGAAAAGGAGACGCGTGATTTCGTTGCCGTAGGAACTTAAAACTGAATTTTTAAGGATTTTTTTGATTACCAGAAGGACGAGCGGGCACTGCCTGGTAACTTTCATAGCCGAAAATGTATGTTCCACCCTGTTAATCTCTCTGTGCCTCTCGCTACTGTCCCCCCTCCTCTTATTCGACTTCAGAGGGTCACGATTCGCGCTCCGACAACTACACTCCTGAGAAAGAGCTCACGGTTTACTTTTTGTCGTTATTTCGTTTCTGCCTTTCCTTCCACTTGTCTTTTTCCATCGTTTCTCCTTTCTTTGCCTTCAACTGCTGTATTCCTAACGTCGTGCCACGCCACGTTGCAGGCGGCACGTTCTGCATCTGTCCAGTGGGATCGACAATGTGGGCCCCATCAAGTGGGACCTTGCCCTTTGCCTGCTCTTCTCCTGGGTGGTCGTGGTGTTGTGCCTTGTCAAAGGCATAAAGACCTCGGGGAAGGTACGTATCGACACCTCGCTTCAGCACCGTTTTTTCTTCATGACGGGGTGGCAACCCAGGAGGTTTAGTCTTTATGTTCTTAAGCAGCTTACCATCTCAAGTCCGACATTTTCGTAAATGTCGAAAGTTTTAACTTTTACATGTACTTTTTGAGTCGTCTGACGCCATCCCCTGGTCGGTAACGCAATGACCAGAAGCTTTCAATGAAACTGCGTAAGACTAGGGTGTAGTTAAGCTCCCAGTACTGCCCAGTAGTCTCTTGTACTGCCAAGAGCAGTACAGAAAATAGTCCATATTTGGCCATGGCAGGGCAGAGTCTTGCCAAAATATTAAAATCCAATTGATTGGAGCGAAAGATTTTAAGTTACGTACATTTATTTTCTGTTCGTTTACCTAGTTTTTCGCCACAGAATCTGGAAGATAGGGGGAAGGAAGTGCGTGGAAGGACGAAGAAGTAGGGATGGGCAGAATGACAGCCCCTCGTAGTTGCTAAGCGAGTGGGCGCGGATCCACTAGCAAATACAAACAAATTAAAATTTACGAAACTTCAATTTTATGTTATTGTGCATGGACGTTGAACTTGATGTGAAAGTGTCGGTTGAATTTGGTGTGGTCAAATGACGAGTTCCCCGTTAGAGCGTTAATGTAACATCGGCGTATATACAAGTAGAGAATTTGTTGATCAGAGTCACTGCCGTTTTTCCCCATTTCTCTGTGACTTACGGCAGTTTTCTGTTCTTCAAGGTGGTGTACTTTGCCGCGACCTTCCCGTATGTCATCTTATTCATCCTGTTGGTCACAGGCCTGCTACAAGAGGGTTCCTTGACAGGGATCTTGTATTTCATTACTCCTACGTGGGAAAAACTACTAGACATTCAGGTAGGAAAAAGAATCCATATAACACAGCACGGTTCACTACCATTCCACCTTATATTACTACAGGAGAACAGTTTCTATCCACAGTTGTGATTCTTTCAGTGAGAGACCTATCTTTGCTTCACATTATACGTAATGAAACATTTGGCTGAATGTTTAATTGGTTATTAAATGATGCTGCGTGTATATTTTGTATTATTTATATTCGAATATAATGTGAGAATTAATGATCACATCGAGGGATAGAGAAGGAAATTGTCATCGCGTAAATGTTACTTGAGGGACTGAAAATGAAATAAGAAAACCCCAATACAGGAAGTTCGTGGCTGTCGGAATTTGAACCTGGTACCCCAAATAGATAGCACCCGAAATTCAATCCTTCGTAATATTAGACCAGTATCATCATGCCTTCTGAACTGTCATTAAAGTTCAAGTGCAATGTGGAAGATACTTACGTCATGGAACTAGACGGATGTTAGTCAGCTTCACGTTCCGACCGCATTACCGCACCCATGTTGCAGGAACATGAATTGCGACCTGTGCTCGTGTTGCAGGTTTGGCAAGCAGCAGCAGGACAGATGTTCTTTTCTCTTAGTGTGTCCATGGGTGGTCTCATCATGTACAGCAGCTACAATGATTTCCGCAACAACGTATACAGGCAAGGAACATCGTACCTACTTAACGAATTTCGATTAAATTTGGTGTCGGAGGTGTAGCCTATTATGTGTGACAAAATAGAACTACGTGGAAAAATTATCTCTGGGTCTGTGGTATTTGATATCCATAGAGAGATCTCTGTGTGCAATAAATTGCTATTAAGGCCAATCGGCTGTGCGGAATGCCAAAGAACGCCATTAGTAAGTTTCTTAACACTGGTAAGTTCTGGAAACTTCATCTGTATTTACGCTGACCTATAACTTTACGTTACGCAGTTGATATGTGAGCCTTCGTTCCTTCTTGCAGGGATGCCTTAGTGGTGAGTGTCCTGGACACACTGACCAGTATCATCTCTGGAATGGTCGCATTCTCCATCTTAGGAGCCATGGCTCACGACCTTCAAGTGCCTATAGAACAAGTCGTCAAGGAAGGGCCCGGTCTAGCCTTTGTTGCTTACCCGGAGGCTCTACTTCGACTGCCTGTACCTCAGCTGTGGTCCGTCTTATTCTTTCTCATGCTCTTCGTACTTGGATTGGACAGTGAAGTGAGTTTCTTGTCTTATATTCAATCGTTTGGAAATCCGCGCCAAAAGTTTCCTTTGACAACACCACGGAACTAGAGACGAATATCTCGATCTGTTTTCAGTGAGTTTTGAAAAAAAAATCCTAAATCAGCTGATGCCCACTAAACTCGGTGTGCATGAATGTGGGGGTGAGTGTACACAGGCCCACGTGCGTAATTGGACAGTCATTTTCCTCTGATCTGTTCAGTCATACCTTTGCAAATATTCTTCTCAAAAGTGGGTCTGCTTACCATTATTCATTCAAGTTTCCTTACCAGCTTTGTCTTTTCGGTGTGCGCGTGCGCATCAGGTGATTGATGACGTCATCAGAAGTTCTCGCGTTCCTGCAGACTGAGATGTTGAGCATATGGTGATGTCATTAGCCACGTCATAACAGCACGGCTTGAGTCTCCATTCAATGACGTCATCCTCCTAAATAAGAATCTGCGTCACAGAAATAAACAAAGACAGCGCAGGAATTTTGCTCTTTGTGTTTTAAACACGTTTTCTGTTGAACAGGATTATTTCGAGTGATGAATTGGAAAGGGTGTGGATGAAAGCGCTCGTGGCCTATTTTAAGCTGTTGTACAGAATTGTTATTGTTGAATTAACAGCAACGAAACCAATACGAACAAATTATCAAAACTTCCCAATATCGAACTTTACGTAAATCCGTTCAGCCGTACGAACGGACAGACTAATATGAACTGGATTTGGTTTAATAGGATCCAAAAATACAAGCGATTGGGTTAAACTGGCGGAGGATATGATCCAGTAGTATTCTGTACCACATGGTAGTTCGAATCGTAGGCCCTGGATTTATCAGATTTAGAATTGGGGTGAAAGCCGGGCGTTTGTTGTAGTGGATTGTGGTGATGTGTGCTGTACTCGAAACGTTAATATGCGTTCAGTGTGCTTTCAGTTCGCCCTCTTGGAGAATGTCCTCACTAGCATATCAGACGAGATCACTGTCCTTCGGAACCACAAACTAGCCTTCTGCATTTCTATCGCCGTGTTATGCTACCTGGTGGGACTGTCGTGCGTCACTTACGTGAGTAAATCCACAGATTTATTATCTGCTTTGCCTGTTTTCTTTCAGGAACGAAGACGAGAGACCATTCGGAGAACCTGAACATACGAAAGAAGGATAATATTAAGAAGGGTCTTTAGGAAATAGGGTGGGAGGGTGAGGACAGGATTAAATACGACTCAAGACTGACGCCTGTGAACACAGTAATTAGCCTGTTTGTGTTTCCATAAAAGGCGGGAATTTTCTTTGTTAGGCGCGTGATGATTATCTACGCAATAAGGACTTCGCTCTAGAGTTACGTCTCTCACTGACTAGTGACGATCGAAAATCTTGCGCCTCGTGACTAATTCTGTCGGTTTGGCACTTCGCTTGGGCGATTTGAAGTAGGGCATTTACTTCATTTCGGGTAGTGATAACGATTTATAAACAAATGAAAACCGAAACTGCTAATGTTGCAATGAAATGTGTCGTATTTAACGTACGCGCTGTCAGTAACTTCATCTCGCCTACTTAGATATGTGTTTTGGTTCGACTGAGGTTTGGATCGTGGATCTCATGTGTTTTCTTGGATAGAAAAACCGAATTCTTAAATATTATTTGGACGAATTTTGTTCTTTAAAGGGGTGAAATTATATTAGCCTTAGGATATGTAAGAGGAGAAGGACGCGTCGAATCATATTGAAACATTTGGTCTCTCACAATCAACATCTAACTTCATTGCAGTTTAAGACGGTAAGTTGAGAGGCTTTAGGAGGCCAGAAAAGTGTCTTACCCAGTTTTCTATCTGACTAGTGGATAGTATGTGATTTTTATTCAAAATCGAAAGACGTATTTTACAATTTTATAGGAAATCACAGATTAATGACTGTTATCAATCAATATGTGAATTATTCAGTTCAGTTTCTTACAAGGAAAGCAAAGCATTTCTTTCGATTCTTGTAGTCTGGTAAGTTTGCCGACGTTTCAGAGATGCTTGTTGCCCTATCATCGCCCTGACTGCCAGACTACACTGCATAACAACCCAAAAGACAGCCTTCTACATACTCGCTGCCTTGAAAACCTCAGATCTTACTTGTAGGTATCTTTTTTTACAGGGCGGTAACTATGTCTTGACACTTATGGATGTGTATGGAGGTGGAATTGCAGTACTCTTCATTGCCATTGCAGAATGCATCAGCTTGCTATGGATATATGGTGAGACATTGTGGTTAGGATGTGAAGACTGTGGCTGTTATGTGTCGTGCTTTGGTGTTTTTATACCATGGATTGAAACTGAAGACAAAATATTTCAACCCAGCCGTCGTTTAGAAATATACGTAATGGTGCGTTTACCTGATACGAAGGCGACAAGCCATCACAGTTTTGTGCTTTTAAATTTCTTGCCTTAATAACTAATGAACAGTTGGAACTAAGCGTTTTAATTTCTTCTCGGAACTTCCTTTCAGTATTGTAACATCCTATGTAAAACGCCTAGTTAAGCCAATTCATTTGTTTCCTTTTTAAAAATTTGTTTCTTAAAAGTTTGCAGTCGGTTGTAGAGTATTTGGCATTAAAGCACAGATTATATAATTTATTTGTATGCCTGAGTGCTGATGAACTTTCTGATTTGTACGACTGGCGACCGCGTATTGTCCAACGAGTATTATAAAATCTTAAGAGTATGTAAGTGGAGTACAGAGCCCATCAAAACAAAATACGAAGTGAATCCACCTGGCATCGAACTGGCCTTGCAGATAATGGTTTGCTTTTCAGGCTTGCGGAACGTTTGTGACGACGTGCAGTTTATGCTTGGGAAGAAGCCAAATGTCTACTGGAGGATTACATGGTCTTTCTTCGCCCCAGTTATTCTTTCGGTAAATATTTTGATTCATTATGAGCCTGTTTATCGACTCTATTCCAAACGCAGAATTTATATACTGTTAAGATGAGATGCAAGGTCATGTCTATATCTCTTTTCAGGTAATATTCATCATGTCTCTGGTAAAGTTCAAGCCTCTGGGTGACGATTCATACGACTACCCCGACTGGGCTGATGCTGTCGGTTTTTGTCTAGGATGCCTTTCCATAGCGCAGATACCAATTTGCGCTATTTTCAGCATTTTTCAACAGAAAGGTTCATCACTGAAAAATGTGAGCATTTACATCGCCGTGTTAGACGCCAAAACGCGACGAAACCTCCAAATGTTGCGAAATCGAAATCCCTCAGAACAAAAAAGTTTTTAAGTGTTTCTAAACCGTCTGTAAAGTATTTACATACTTCAACTCTAAAATGTTTTTAGCATTGATAAAATTCAGTACAGAGCTCTCTGTGCATTGTACATAAAATTTACTATAGAATGCAGTTCAGTATGTGTTCCTTAGAATTTTTTTATGAAATTCGGTATGAAAACCCATATTTTTATGTCGATAAAATTAAGGAACGTATTTAATGATCAGACCTGTACATTCTTTGACTAATTTCAGAATGTGGATAGTAAAAGCGATTTTAAAGACATCTTAATCTTAAGAGATTAACGATCAAAAAGATTAAGGTAATGTACGTAGTACCACAACGAGCCATGCTTATCTATTTTTCGTATCATGAGCCCCTCTGGAAACGGACCAAAATTGTGAGATTCTCTGCTGTCTGCTTCACAGAAATTTCTACTTTCTACCAAACCGACACAGGATTGGGGACCTTCAGATCTTGATCTACGAGAATCCTGGTTGGAGTTCAAACGGAAGTCTCACCCCACTCTACTGCTCAACTCGATAGGTGAGCAACCAACAGTTTACATCGATTTAAATACGTAAGTTCTTAAATATGGGGCATTCACCGGACGACCAGTGATCGATTATCGACAGGGGCATGGCTATCTTAAAAGTCCACGAACGTCATTTGCATCAGGACTCAACGAGTAATAGATGCGCTTTTAGAAATTGTTTTGTTTTGTCCGTGAAGCAGAACACGTCAATTCGACAACACACACAGTGGCTGTTCCGGATGAGGAGACGTTCCGTTGTCGAGGTAACAGTCACGGGTCTCGCACGTGAAACACGACGCCGAAACTTTGAGCGAGCAGAAGACAACGCAACGAGCAATTTGACTGCTTCTCGGACAACATGGATGGATTGCGCCGCTGACTTTCGGCCTATGTCCTGATTTACGCGTTTCTGTATGTATGCTGTTTTCATACTCAATAAGACGGACTATTTAGGCACCGCGACCCCAGGTCAGATTCGTTTCTTCAAGAAGGTCTACACAGGAAACCACATAATTATAAGAGTTTACATCTCTAAACTCTCTCATTGCAGTTTCTGATCAAGAATCAGAAGGATCCTTTATCCCACCGCCTCCTACAGTTACATAACCCTGCCCTCCCTAACTTAGGTTAGTATTGTTTAGAATAACTGTTACTGAGGACCAATATCACGAAAACTTAATAGCCATTTGTTTTTAACATCGGCCCACGTATCTCAGTCAGTAAAGTAACGAGCTACGAGCTGGATGACTGGGATTTGATTCCCGTTAGGGACAGGAATTTTTCGATTGGTCATCGCGTCGAGCTGTGGGGTCAGTCTAACCTTCTTTCCAATGGGTATTGGAAATAAAGCAGCTGGAATATGACGCTGACCACTCATATCTAGAGCCGAGGCCAAGAATTTCTGTAGCTTTACCGGTATTCTCCCATGCGTCTTCGCGGCTTGAATATTTTACCTTTTTCAATAACATTTTGATCTTTTGTAAATAGTTTTTATTTTTATTTTTCCTTTAATGTAATCAGGCCTTCCGACGTAATCCCTGGTTTTTCTTGACATGTTTGCAGTTGTATCGTTGAAGGAAACGTCGTCCCTTAAACTCGGTGCTAGAAATGGATTTATGTTCCTAAGCAATTATTATCCGGTCCTAAACTTCGAGATCCTGTTCAATTTTGACATTTTTGAAAAGCGGATTGAAAAGCGCACATAAAAATACAGTGGGAATTTTGGAATACGTATATAGGATGTCGTGTTATTACTGCCATAATGCACAAAAGGTCCTAGCAAATTTTGCGTTTGGCGTGTTGACAGTTCTCACATTATGGAGTTCTGTCTCACTCCGCCAGTCCATCGGTTAAGGATGACACCAAAGACAAGTGGAACAATAAACCGCCTACTATTATCGTTCCCACGTAGTCAGAAACTCGAGGTATCAAAGGTTGTTGAAATTGGATAGGTATTACCAACTTTAAAACTACCGTTTGTTTCATCTCCCAGAAAAAGATTTTCTGCCGGAATAATCCCGGAGAAACTGACGAAATATACGAAGAAATCGCTTGGGATAGCTGATAACCCGGTCGAGATTCGAATCGGGTACTTCCCGAATTCATTTATAGAGTAAGTGTTCAAATATTTTGACCATCCGATAAAAACTTCAATGAAAGATGGTTAAAATAGCAGGAGACTGACTTTACGGACAGGGGACCGAGAAAATCGTCCCTCTGTATGACAAGTGGAGATTAGACAATGTACAGAAGAGTTTACGAGTAATGAATACAGTGACTTGTACTAGCCAAAGTGGAGAATCAGTGAGCCGCTTCAAGGTACCAGCATTGCAAACTCGTATTCTGTCGTATTATTTCATGACGAGTTCCTGTCTGAATCGTTGGGGATTTTTTGTTTTACCATTATACTTTTATGAAACATCGTGACAGCCAGTTGACACGTGGAAGCTGCTGGCTCTTGAAACGATCAGGAACTGGAATTAGTGCCGAAATTGAAAATTGGTGGAGCTTGACTACAGAACAGTTCTTATGCGGAATCGAACATCTCCGTTATCACAAAGCAGAACGTATACAAACATCCACAAAAAATGAGTTTTAAGTTGTTCCATTCTGAGAGAATTTATTACAATGTTCACTCGTAACGCGTAGAGAGCGTACATAGACGGTTGTACAGCTGTGCAGGAAGAAGTGAACAGAAGTGCTGGCATTTCAAATGGAAGAAATGTTAACGCTTGAAGACAGTAGAACAGACCAGGTCTCAGCTAGAGGTTATCTAGTTTCTAGATAGATTTATAAATCTATAGGATGTGGCGTGTTTTTGTCTCAGGGAAGAATATTTACAGAACAGTCAAAAATGTTTTATAATTCTTTTTCCTGAAAGTAATATAAAATTATTAATTAAGTAGGATAATATAAAATGTGTAGGTAGTTTTATTGAAGAAAATTCTTACAAGGGATGTACATTAACTTATATGAGGACGGTGGGAATCTGAACTACAGAAGTACATAAATAAGCACCCTAGGTCAGCGATGGGTAATGGTTATTGGTTATACGATATGACACGGGAACCTCTAGCGCGATTGCTTATTAAAACCAAGTTATCATGAAACTACTTTAGGTAAAGCCCGAGACTACGCCATGAATTAAATATTATTGAGAAAGAGAATATGATACTAACGACTAATAAAAATGCTGACCTGCACAAAAGATACAAAAAGTTTGTGTTGCAGAAACCGTACTGGATGATATAATATGATAGTAGCTTTGATCGTTTGTGACTGTAATGTGAGTGTGGTCGCCCCCAGAGCTGCTAAGGTAGAAAACATGGTAGTCAGTTTAGTTGGTTTTCATGCAGACAAATTCTGACAGAACGTTGGAGTGCGTCTTGGGACTGACAGGTCTTATATAACGTGACAATGTATGTATTCAAGCCTACAGATGGAGGCAGCGTGTTCTTTCAGGCATTGGGAAATAACCAGATTAAACTGCGCAACATATCACATTATTATGGAAACTTAATATCCTTCAGAACGACCACATCCATGAGGTTGACCTGGCAACGAAACGGGACACAAAAATCTCTAGAAAGATAAATCTTGTCTCCATCCGCAAATCTTAATTTGATTTTTTTTAAAGAACAGTGCATTCGATATTTCGTACACAGATCTTGTCCAGAATAACAATGGAAGAATCTTTGGCATGTATGTTTATTTATACAATCATAAATTCATTACCCTTGTGTTTCATTAAATATTAACCATTTCGAAAAATGAAATTTCACTGAGAACTAGCCGGTGTTTTCTGTTGCCATACAATCGTTTGTGTGATAGACAGTTTTTAGACAGATTTAATAGAGCTTTAATTTGGGTGTCAACGCAAATGAAGTCCCATTTAATTCTAATGTTTTCACATTTTCGACACAACCGACACTCTAGTCAAATTTTAGAAACACGTAAAGTAATTGATTTAATATTCATTGCGTATTTTTTGAGGAATGAATTCATATCCTCCCTCCATCAGGTTCTCTGGTTGCGCCCATGTTTCTACCTTCACAGATTCAGGTTGCGTCAGAGTGGGCTCTTAGTTACATGTGCTGGAGACACTCTTATACCACAAGTAAATTCAACGTAAGTTGTTTGTATAATATATTTTATTTGTATATTAGATTACATATGTATTTATGATATCGTATATATATATATATAGACAGTAAAATACATTTGTCATAAGTGTTTTAAATAAGAAGTTTGGTATCAAATATACACACAGCAAGTCGATCCAAAAAGCAGAAATGAGCTCAATAAAATATTTGTTCATAAGGTAATTTATTTTGAAAGATATGAATTATAAAAATGTAAAATTATGCAAATGGAGAATTGAATTTTACTTTAGTTATGCCTTGAATGTGCCAAAAGAAATCTTTAAGAATCACCCATCACATTTAGGTGGTACTGTTTTTAGATCGCGTGGCTAACCTGGCCGATAGAATATTATTGACTGTAATATTACAGTGTCCCAGAAGTGCTTGAGGTCGTTATTGTGAAAGTCATTTTTAAGTAGGTACGCATTTCGACATAATTGTTGCAATGTTACTAGGTGCTGTATGCAGATTATTCTCGGTAATGTTAGCATGTTTGCGAGTGTTTCGTGGTATATAGAGGGAACTGTATCGGAGTTTGACTGTATACGTGTTTAAATAAAAACCTCTAAGAAACTGGATGACTCCAGATGGTGAAATGTTATGGTGTAAGTCGTAATAATCGTCGATTTATTCTTATTGAATGTGTAATAGAGATAATTAACGGGTCTGTATGTATGCTCTCTAAAGTGTATGTACTGGATGAGACTACTTAGTAACGACTTAAGGAAAAAATATATAATGTACCTGTCCGATTATCAAAAATGTTGACCTCAGTTTCTTTTGGGACATTTGCATAAAGTGTTCAATATATGTTTACCACATATTATTGTGCCTAATACCTTTTTGAATGTTTGCCACAGAAACTCCAGATACTTTCATA
Source organism: Zootermopsis nevadensis (assembly GCF_977971745.1). Taxonomy (NCBI): domain Eukaryota; kingdom Metazoa; phylum Arthropoda; class Insecta; order Blattodea; family Termopsidae; genus Zootermopsis; species Zootermopsis nevadensis. Next base: position 16,639,289 of record NW_028259142.1, read on the forward strand.
GCAAAAGCTCGAGTACTCAGACAAAAATTTTGATAGTGTTTTATGGTTCTTGTGTGGTATGACTGCAAAACAGTACGAGGCTTGTCCTTTTTCAAGACTTAGCAAAGCACAACACACGTATAAATAATATTTAAAAGTTAGGATCTTACCTCAGAGAAAGCACACCACACTTCGGTAACAGAAACGAGTTATTTTTTTGTTGTTCAGGGAAACAATCTTATTTATTCTGAGAACCGAACGAAAGATAAATACATTCTATGGGCGAAATTGTGGAGTTATTGAACGTTAACTCAGGCAGTACGCATAGTGACCAATGTGTTTCAACAAGTAAACAAAATTGAGGTTGGACTGTACGTCTCCATTTATAATACAAGAACTCTTTAATATTCTGTACCATTGAATTCTGGATGTGTCTAGTATTTGGAGTTTCCCCGGTTAAACAATCGTTGGTGAAGGTCCATAAAACGATCAGTAACTATTAATACATTGTACATACCATAGTCTATTTGCTTGTACATAAACAGCAATAAAGGTCATAGCCCCGTTAAAGAATTATACGATTTTCATGTGACAATGTAAATAAAAAAAAGAAACTGTGATATCCTGTCAAATTATTTTGATGCCAGAAGTTGACCATCTTGCCGACTCCATCATCAGGGCGATGAGTTCATCACCCAGACGATGCAGACAGCAAGCACGTCTAAAACGTCGGTAAACTTCTACGAGGCTACACGTCGTGACATCCCAGAAGACAGTCAACTTCACGTTTGCTGTCGTGAGAACCTTAAATCTCACACATTTTAACGCCAGTTCGGAAAGTTAATTCCCATCTCTTTTCCAGAATCGTAAATATCAATATGTGTATAACAATTTTACCTCTTGTTTCGTATGGTTGCGAAAAGTTATCCTTTTAAGGGACGAGCGTAAATAGCAGGTGGTTTAGAACGCGGTGAGGAAAATATTTGGACCTGACAAAGAATTAAGTAACTGGAAATGTAAGATGATAAAATAATTTGTAAAGGTTACCTAATATTTTTAGTCCACTAAAATATATCAGATTAGGCCTACGGTGGACTGGGCAAAACGTTAGGTTGGGGAAAAAATTCATACATTTCATAAATTTTGATAGGGAAAGCCACCACTTGGATGGCAGAAGGTGATGGGAGGATAACATTAAGGCGTTACGTCTTTCTTTGGTTTGGACTTAATCCATCGTCTGTTTCTAAAAAAAACCTTACAGATTTTAAAACCTTAAACGCACTACTTTTAGAAGGATCGATTTTCTTTCGCCTTCAGGCAAAAGGTGGAGACACCTTTTCTGTTGGATCCGGTACACGAGCCTTTGCCGATCTGTGGTCCACAGAATACCAAAGTATACCGGGTCAAACACCCATATCGAATTTTATAAAAATCCGTCCATCGATTCTCGTGTCCAGACATACGGACATAACGTGCATTTTCCTCGCCCATTTTATAGACATCGGATTAAGCACGAACGCATAATAATTAAGTTATATGACTGTTAATTAGTAATTCCTTTTTATGTCTGTATGAGCCGGGATAGCTCAGTCAGTATAGTGACTAGCTACGGGCTGGACGACTGGGGTTCGATCCCCGACGGGGGCAGAGGATTTTTCCTCTAGCCTCTGCGTCCAGACCGGCTCTGGGGCCCACCCAGCCTCCTCTGCAATGGGTACCGGGGTCCTTCCCCGGGGGTAAAGCCGGCCGGGGCGTGATGCTGACCACTCACCCCCATCTAGTGCCGAGGTCAAGGAAGAAAGGAGCTATACCTCCTCTCACCCCAAACGCCTACATGGCGTATAGTGGGACAAACTTTACTTTACTTTACTTTTTATGTCTGTGTGTGGGAAGGCTGTGGAAGGAAATGATACCCCTTTGAGGTGAACGCGTTGGATCCCTTGAAGCCCACGGGTTCTTCGGTTCCAAGAACAGCTTTCTGTGTTATCAATTGGGACCTTTTATCCAGTCCGATGTGTCAGTGTTAAGATAACACGGCAATAAACTGCGCAATGTATGACATTGTATTGGAGCTATCTAGCTGGGAATCTTGTGAATCATGGCAGAGACGCGTCAGATAAAACTATCAGCAATAGAGGGATCTACAGCGAGAGTTATTCAGACTCGTCGCCAGAAAGTTTTCAGTTTTTTGCAGACTGATGGTTCTCTGAGCAATTCAGATGGGAGATAGCGTAAAAACAATTATTTTGCTTTCTCATCAACTCCTGAATCTCCTCCATTGTGCTTATCCGCAGTCTGAAAGGGTCGAACATTCCTTGCGCGAAAAATAACAAAATCTCTAGATCAAATTTTTTGCCCTCATATACAACTTAATACGATGAAAAAGTTTGCACCTCAATAATACCGCTCTTCACATTGTCCATTTGTAGCTTAAAGATTCCACAAGAGTGCTCCATATTTAGATTGAAACAAAGCATTTTAATATACGTGGTATATTAATTAACTATAATGTACCACCAATTTCAGCGTTCAATAAAAATTAATTTCTTACATGTAGTTTATTTGTGGGTTTTGTATGGTTATCAGAATAAACAGCAATTACTTCCCTGAATAGCATCAACCAATTGGTATTTGTAATAGATATGAGTTTTCTTTGAGGTAAGAACTGAATCTTTAAATATTTTTTAGATCTTCAACTTCACTGCTAAATTGGAGATTCATTGCAACTGAACTGAATAATATTTCCATTCTGGCACTTGCTTTGTGATTACTAGCTCCAACTCCTTTACCACGTATCTGATGAGATATAACGAGATGCACATTCCAAAGTTCGCTGGTAATTGGATTCTCTTGCCTTAGGAGAGCGTGTTAGGTGCCCTATGCATTGGGAAATTATGTGCTTTCTCGTGTAATAATAAAAAACATACGAAGTGCTCCACTAGTCATCCCACTGAAGAATATGTTCTTTATCGATTTTGATAACGCTTTCGATAGATATGCGTCTGACAGATAATAAAGTTACGGATCGTGGTTATTTTCGCGTGTTTCATTCAAACAAGAATTGAGTGCTTGTGTTGGAGTGAACCCAGGAGCAATAGTGTACAAACGTAGTAAGAAAATGAACGCGACTTTACTTTCCATTGCCGCAATTGGTAATTGGTGAATTTACAATGAGTGTTTGTTGAAGTGTTCAATATTTGGATTACAGATGCAGCAGAATTTGTATTTTTTTTTTTCGTCGTTTAAATGAACACTTACATTAATGTGGTAAGAAAACGGTCTACACATCTTACTCTAAAATTTAAATTAGTAAGTCTGCCTGTATTTTGACGTAAATACGTCTATGTGGAAGGGTCATTCGGCAAAACAGCGTTAGGAATATGTGTAAGATCCATATCAACAATGTGTAAATATGGTCAGCTTTTATATGAACTCCTGCGTGCATTGTTATGTTACCTAAGAAACTAATTGTTGCGTCTTCTGTTTACTCGGCGTTGTTGTGTTTCATTACTGCCGTCAGCAATCCGCTTTCGTTATTGTGGAAAGAGCCGAGCTGTGAATCGCTTGTAGAAGTAGTGCGTCGTAGATAATTTTGTGCTGTTAAAAACGTTTTAGAATATCACAGGTACTTATCTTATACAAGAATTATTACATCACAGAGACGTATATACGTCAGATTCTCCGGAACCGTGGTTCCACTCTCAATTTTTCTTTTATAAGTTACTTGCCATCTAGAAGACAGAGGAAACTGTATGTAATCATCTGCTTTAGAGGTTAACAACCCGACCTCCATGTAGTGAATACTACGTAATTCTAAATTGCACAGGACGATGATATGATGATTCTGTATTATCACCTGCCTTATACGTTAACAATCACATTCTGTGCCCGTATGTATTATTTATTTAAATATGTATGAAGGTATAGCATAAATATATGAAGTTAACAACCCAGCATCACAGCAGGATAGTGAATTTGTTATTCAATGCTTTGTAGGACAGTGGTATGGATGAATGAATGAATTAATTAATTAATAAGGGAATGCATAGCACTCCGAAGTCTAACAATTTATAACATATAAGACTCTATTAACTATATGTTACACCTGTTAAAAGGTGAATGACCCGATATCTAGACCATGGTCTGCTGAAGTGAGGGGCCATGTAGTCTTTTAGGCGCTACCAATATTTCAGAGGAACATATCACCTCCATCTTCAGTGCAAATATATGTAAGATCACGTGGCATCACTGCCGCAGGAACACGAATGTCATTGGCAACAGAAAACGCGCTATTCGCAATGGACAATTTTAAGTTCTGGAGAAAGCGTCAAAATTCTTAAACTACGTGTATGTGCAATTCCTAACTTGTTTTAGATACGTTAGATTTGTGCCGCGTTAAAAGTGTTGGTAATGTTGATCTTACAAAGTTAATCAAATCTGAGTAACTTCAGAAGTTAAAAATTCCGACACCTCACAGTTAAATGATAATGTTATGTCCTTCGTTTATAGATATATAACAAGAGATAAATTGTCTGAGACATTTCTTATGGTTACGTACGTCAGAATGCTTTAACAACGCAAATGACTATAATTAGGGCAGACCATAGGTCGTTAGTTAAATGATATAAGGCAGTTTTAGACGAAACTGCTATCTTATCAGCACTGTCTTTTCATTTCCAGGAGTTCAGAATGTCATATTCATACCACTTAGAAGCGTAAGAGAAACCTGAGATGAAATGAAAAATAATCCACTGTGTGTTCCTGCCTCTGATGATCAGAAGGCATTTTAGCTGTGACAGTCGAAATTGACTGCAGTAGATAGCTTGTTATTTGACCTCTGAAACTTTGGTTAACATCGACCATACTACACGGCGCTACAACCTAGAAGACTGAAATCTTCATACTCACCGCTGTGTAAAACCTCAAATCTTATACAACAACTTTAATGTTTAGCTGTTTTTCTTTGACGAATAACTCGTTAGTTGTCTAAACGACTCCCATGTCATCTTCATAGGACATGCTACTTTTAATAATAAATATCAAATTGATCATGCATTTTGAGTAGGGCTGACAGGGAAATAAATACGTGCGGCCTATTTTACGTTCATGTATGCAAATAAACCAAAGAGACATAAAGAGTCTCAGGTAAGCCCTTCACCATGGCTGAAAATGAAACTGAATAATTCCAAAACTCAATTCGTACTCAGTAATGTTAGCATACACTGATTTACTGTAACACACTTTTGCCCGGAATTTGTCTACTGAATTGTTAAGTCGCGATGAATCTTCGAAAGGGTAGCTTGCCGGGATTCAGTCCAACTCCTCTCAAAGTCGAGGAAGAATTGATAATCAATCAGGCGAGACTTGCTTGCAGGTTCTTGTCCAGTCATGCCTACTGATGCTTTTTTAAAGTGAGTTTTGTACTTACAAGACTGGAGAGGTTTGAAAACGATGTTCAGGAAGCGATCAAGTGTTATTTGTCTCCAGTCCAATTAGTCCTAAGTTGTTTGTAAATAAAATTGAATCTTTCCATTGTGGAGGCAACCATCTGCTTTGAATATCGCTTGACATTAGTCACATAAACCATAACATACATTCACCCAAAACGAGCGTGTGCAACCAAAAAAAGAAAATATATAGGCCTGTATTGGCAATTAGTTTTTTTTAAATATTAAACTCTTTATCTAGATTAATTAATCATTCTTATGTCGTGATCGAGAATAAATGCGGGATTCTTCTGCTCCGAAGATCTTTGATATTTGATATCAGTGAATATCTATTTCCGTCTCTTAACACTTCAAGATAACTGCTCGTGTTTTGAGCCAATTCATAAAAATTATTATCTATCGTAAAAACACAGAAACGCTAAATAAATCTTAGCACCAAAAACCATTTGAAAATGCTGTGGATAAAATATTTGCGTAGTGATTATCATGGGAGGGGGGGGGGCGTCACGAACATTAGAGGTTAGATAGACCTAACAGTGTTTGTTAACATTTACAGTTACAATAAGAAACCAATATCACGTGAATAAACTAAGTGCAGTTGTGATCCTTGGAGACAACTTGTCCGACATCAACTTGGACATTATTCTGTGAAACTGGGAAGACAAGTTTTTTCTGCATACCGAAGCGAGAGAGGAGAGATCGAACTTGAAATCGACCTGACGCGAGAGAGGGAGAGATTCTCAGGTGCTGGCTGTTGGATGATTCTGTTGCAGCTAGCACGCGATATGAGTTAGTCGGCATCGTGCTTCAGAGACGGACGACATGAAGTGGAGGATAGACAGTGCAGATAACGCCGCTGCTCTAGCACCAGTAAGTACTTTCTTATCTAATAAATAAGTAAGAATAACAATACCGCGCTTTCTATACTGCATTAAGTTCGTTGCACCCCGTGTATGTATCGGGATAAGGCCTCAACTCTGCCAATATTGAATTTAATCGAGAAAAATGTTGCGATAGATGAAGTGAGAACTCCTTTAAAACCATGGAAACCAACCCGTCACTAATTTCAGCTGTTACTAGTCATGGCATAAACATTATACTTATTTAAACACAAACCATTCACTCAAATACATTACATATTAATGTGATAAAAGCAATCGAAGAAAGAATACAATTAGTACAGTCGTGTTAAAGGAACAAAAAGAAAAATATGAATTTGTTGTGTGCAAGTATAAACTATGTGCATCGCATCATCAGTTTTGTTCAGTTGTATTTTATGTTTATAAACGTCTTGTTTATATTGGTATCACGCGTCAGACTTCATGTGTCATTTACTTCAAGTACAATGAACGCAGTGTGGGACTGTCCTATGTACAAGTCTGTTCCCCGCTGTCATGATGTTTCATCTCCGAAGCTACTAAATGGATCATAATTAATTTATTTATAATTTGTTTAGTGACGCTGTCAGTGGCTCAGAGAGTCTTGATAAATTTTATGTTCAGAGTCTGTAATAAAGTTTGAAACGAATTTGCATTGCCAAGATCTGGATTGTGACGCCCTGAAGATGGAGACAGCATGTTTCTTCGAAGCGGTTTTGTATACGTACGTCATAACAACCTCGTACAACATCATCTTCCTCACTGCGGTGATAACCCTATATATCACATAGAGTTAATTAGGTAGAGGTAATTATTACTTCTATAGGTTATTAATTAGGTTTTCTCAACTACTTGGCGCAGTAGTTAACTGAACAGGCAATCGGATATGATGTAATGAATAAATTAGCTTAGCTTGTCATTTTGAAAGACACAAGCCAATCAGTAACTGACATCCATAAACGTAAAATTCGGTGGACACACATAACAGACTTTAAGTAGCATTACGTAACGGAAAAATAAAATAACAAGCGATGTCACATAATTTAAATAATTTGTTCTACGAAAGTGTGTGCTGAAATATATAGCACATTTCGTTTATTTTACACGGGAAAAACAGGCTTATGGTACTATCATATCCATATGACCGTGTGTGGACCCCCCCCCCCCCCCCAGTAACTTATAACAAATCAGTGGATTATATTTTAAACTTCTGCTATCATTCCTGCAGGTAAACTCTAAATTCTAACGTTTTAATTTCCTATAATTAATCATGCTGAGGAGACGGTGTTAAATTCTGAGTAGGGTGTTTCTTAGAATGCTAAACAACAACATGACAGCTCCGTTAACTGGTGTGGCTGTAAGTTAAAAATCATTGAACTATATGAAATTTTATGTGAAGATATATCATAAACATACCTACCAATTTTGTTTGAAACATTTGTAATATATTAAAATTTGAGACATGGTGATGCTACGCACCTATCGCAAATTTAAGTCAGTCGAAATCTACTAATGTAAATCATGCATACAAAACTGTATAATTATTATCTTTTAGTAAGCCTACTTGCTCTCCTCGGTGCGTTGATTAAGGCATTTTAAAACAAGTATGTTTCCCTTCAAGCCCACGCAGCTGTATAGTCGAGAAGACTTAATATAGACTCTTCGCAGCCATGATAACTTTAAATCTCATGTAGCTCACGACTCTTGTTATTGGCGTCTTGTAAAAACGCTACATTTCCTATAAAATTGAAAAGCGCTGGCAAATAAGGCAAGAAACCCAACCAATCTTCCTCGGTATTCAAGCAATTTTGAGTACTAAGATTACGTACGTGTTTCTTATGTCGTTCTTTCACGCTTAACAATATCTGATAGAAATTCTTATTCCATTCTCTTCTGTAACTGCGAGGAATTCGTCACATTTTGTGAGGAAATTGTTTTTATCTGTGGCGTTGTCTTCCTCCAGGCAATGCACAGACGGACATTGCTACAAGTTCCCCCCTGCCCTCGTTCACCTGACACTTAGTCATCCGTTGTGTTTGCATCATTGATGACGAACCCATGAAGAAATACGGATAACGAGACAGACATGTAGTGACGTCAAAATCATGATGTCATTGTAACGTGACGTGTTGCGGTGTGGTCAGATAAAAGGAATGGAGATAATCGATGGTTATCTCGAAATTCTTGCTGCGTTGATGAAATATCTGCATTCCAAGCATTAGGCAACAGCTTGTTCCGGCCTCATTTACAGATTGTGCCGCCTTTCCTCTATCGTTCCATGTCTCTTCTGAATTTGATTTCGTAGTCCACGTCACGTTGAGGAACGCGGGTTCCAGCCGTTGCTTGAAGATTCTCCCCGTTTCATCCATTGACAGTTATTAAAAAAATGACTTGCGTTGTTTACATTTTACCAACAAGGGAAAACTGATAAAGTTTAAAGTAGATGTTATACTGTACCAAACAATCCAAAATTAAATTCTTCCTATGGCATGAAGTATAGACTGACGGTACAAAATTTCATCGAAATCTATTGAGTAGTTTCGGACCGCCAGCGACAGCTGATGGCTGGTACGCAGCCGGTTTTGGTACTTACAATAGCTTCCTGTCTCTTCCCACATGTGGACGTGAGAGAGTTCTTTCCGGGTCGAAGCGCGGTTCAAGGAGACTAGTAGCAAGGCTGTCCCCTGTCAGTGCGTCTTGATGCGAGATTAGAGGAAGAAGGGACTATCTCTCTGTAAGAGAGTTCTTTTTCTAAAATAAACGGTCCATCTGGACGATGCATAATGGTAGCGTCTTGTTGTAGGTATGAAGTAACATGGGTTTTTAATGCCATCAACAAAGTTGAATAAATAAAAATGTTTACACTACATGCTTCGGCGAAAATGCCATCATCAGGTGTGTAGATTTGCTGAACGTCATAAACCTGTATAATTTACATGATTGATAAGGTGATAACAATTGTGATAAACATTTAATTGTAATATACCTTTTATTCAGAGACAGTGGGCAACTCAAGGAGTTAATAGATCGTATTACAACATAACAGCAGACGGATTTGGGTCTCATTCTTGCAAATCTGTTGTACTTTCTTTCTGACACGTATTCCTTTCTTTAATTCGCTGCTTTGCTTTATTTTGTAAAAGTAAAGTGGTACATCACTTAAGTGACTTGTTCGTTGAATACTTCTCATGTTATGTAACATTAGTTTGAAACTGCTGCGTCACTCTCTGCTAAGAAATGTACATACATACCCAAAATGCATTGAACCTGGTAGATGGTGAAACTCAATATTATGTGTTACTTGTTTAAAGTACATAAAAATAACGCATAATGGGGAAGCAATGTCCACATGTCTGACTACCCTCCAACTAGGTTCCTTTGTATTGGAATTTTACGTTACCTCTAATTAAACGTCCACTTGGCAGACCGAGAAGAAGATAGGAGTATAACATTCAACATTCTTATCTGATGACACAAAGCTAATAGAATCTCATAGTGCTTATATAATGTCTATGGGTTTCTAAATGTAAAATTTCAGGCAAATACGTCACCCCAATCAACTTTATAATTACAAACTTTTACCACCATAAACAATTAAACAGATTAAAACTTCGACATGTAACGCAAAAACAGGGACGTTTATGGAGTTGGCTCTGTGTTTGGCACAAATCACAACAGAGAAGCAGATTATCATCGTGATATCAAAGCTTGATATCAGATCAACAGCATATCTCAGTGGTTCAGAAACTAATAAATGGGGCGGATAGACAGACAGACAGACACGGTGTACCGATAAGACAGGGGTGCCAAAGAAATAAAGAATAAAAATAGAAAGGAATAGAGAACGAACAAATTGAAAGAAGGAAGAAATAAAAATGGAGAAAACAGTAATTAAAATGAAACGGCAAGGGAGAATCTAAAAAGAATGAAAATAAATAAGTGAGAGTAAAAGTGCGAAAAATGTTTTTTATCCATGCTGTAACGCTGAAAAGCGTTCCCATTGCCTGACATCAATCTCGTTAGACGCGCACCGTGTCCCTTAATATCTGCGTTTCTCGTCTTGTCAAGTATTGCTCGTCGCATAAAAGTATTAGACGTTAAATTACATAAAATATGTATGTCATTACATTTTGCAAGTTTTGTTGACCTTTTTCTATGTCGTGTAAGCTTATTTAACGTATCTGCATCGCGATTAGTGTAAGAATAAATGCTTGTATCTGCACCGGACAAACATAATTTAAAATGTAGATCTCATAATCAACTTTTAAATATTTAATCTTCATTTTAGTGGTTATTTTATGCAAGTGACTATTGTTATTTTATCACTGTCGTCTTGAATAATTATGGCAAACACAAAAGCTCTTTCTCCGGGGGCAAGGCGGCCGTAACGTGACCTGTTGTAGACGTTAATATTGCATGGACTTTACCTCCACTCGTAAAGACGTTTGCATGGCGTGGTGCTTATGCTGAGAAAAAAACTCCATGTTTCTGCTATTACTATTATTATCAACATCAACATCAACATCATACCGTCTTAAAGGCTATTCGTCCGTGATCCAAGGTCAAACTTTGTCCTCGAGGCTTATTACGTAGTGGCTCGTGAACAGCACATTCTAAAGTAACAAAGTGCCACATTAATTAATTTGTTCCTCAAGACGTTTTCTGTTCCCATTCCACGCTACAGTGGTTATCGGAAATGTCATGCAAATGATTTTGAAGTAATCGTGAGAAGCTTCCAGTTGCACCAGTAATTGTTGGTGTCATCAGAGTCTTTGGATATGCGACCTTTTGAGTATTCGATTGTGCTGTTTTCCGAGTTCATGCACCTGAAGACAAGGCCGGAGAATGCTAGATAAGAACTGTTTCGACTCGAAAGTTAAGTTGTTTTGCCTGCCCAATAAACACTGGAATGACACACACACACACACACACACTCGCACGCACATGATTGCTCTTTCCGGTTATTTGCCTTGAACTGGCTACTGACTCCACTTTACACATGTCTCAAAACGTGTTCAAGTGCGGATGCGATAACTACGGACTTAAGCCGGCTTCATGGATTTAGTCGTGTTTCATGACGACAGAAAATGAACCTTCTATTACACCATGTTCATCAACCTCTGTGTTTTTATCTCCTTGACTGTAATTTAGCGTGTAAGAATATTGATCCCACTCTTCACGAATGGTCGGTTAGTCCGTAGGATATTTAACGATACTGATTCAGTCACTTTTATCTGATTTGATTACATATCTTGACCGTATTAGACCACTTGACTGATAATTCGGAAAACGACTGTGGGAACATCAGTCAGTGGCGTTGTGATGACACCCACATGACATTTGCGTCGGATGCTTTCGCGTCATAGTGTGGAGTGTCACGAGTCGATGTTATTCATCTTTGTTCAGAAAATGTCTAGAGCAACATCTTAAGACAGTCCACTACTCTTTACTTCTGCTTTCAATCCTGGATCGACATCATTTTTACATTTTTCTTCATTTTGTATGGACCCAGGAAACTAAAGAAATAAAACTTAATAACAATTTTATGAAGTGCGACTGTGGTGAAACCATTACACACGAGCCTCTTTCGACCTTTGATACTATATTTTTTAAAGAATTAATCTTTTTAATAATTATCTCCAAGGATGTTTAACGATGGTTTATCAACTGACTTGATCACTTAACGCCGATTTACCTGTGAGGCAGACCAGCTTGTACTGGTTTGCGTGAAGGTACTGCCCGGTTAAACTGAGAAAAACGACGTTGAGATCATTTAGAAAAGTCAGTCCTATAACCGAAAGTCGAACAAGATATCTTGCAAATATAAGTCCCCTTGTTACCACTCGGTAGACAGTTTGTGTGTTTTTGATGTCATGAAATAAATTTTTCCGTTTCTGCAACGAGTAAGAACTTCTCTTGCTGTACAGAACATGCAGCTCAGTGCGCCTGCTGATCACGTGTATGCTACACGCTATACACTAATGTCAGAGAAGTTGCTTATATTTCTAGGCGATAAGCCCTGATGTAACTTGGTAGGATTTGTGGTTTTCAGGTACCGAGTATGAAGATAGCTGTCTTCTGTGTTATATCGCCGTGTTGTCTGGGAACGTTTATCGACGTTTCAGAGGTACCTGCTGCCTCCATCATCAGGGCTAATAAGTTCTCGATAAACTTTTACCACATTACTCGGCGCTGATTTCTCTTCTGAATCTTGTCATACAAAACAAATAAATTTGGAGTCGTTGCTTCTTAACCATCCCCAGTTTAAAAGGGTGATCAGATCAAAAACTATTACATTCTATGTGTTGTTATTTTTATTTGTAGGGCACTCGTTATGGTAAGCGGAGCGATTCTTCGTCCGAGGCTCCCCAGACGAGCGTGTTTAGACCTCTGGCAGCCTACCGGGAGTCCTGGAATCCTGAAGAGGGCGTCGCAGCATCGGGAGTGTTCAGGAGTATATCCGAGGATGGGCCTTCTGTAACCACACACGATCTGACAACTACCAAAAACTACATTAGGCCATCGAAGGAAACAGCCAGGATAGAAGCCGTAGTGACAAAACTATCAGAGGATAGGAAACTTACAACAAGCAACGAAATTCCAAAGAAACACCAAAATCTCAAAACAGGTAAGGCCGTTGGAAAACAGAGGCCTGACTGCGTTAACAAGGGATCGGAACTTGTGAAAGACATCGTGAAGCTGGATTCGTCAGAAGATAAGTGTGGTGAGAGCGAACCTAGCGGAGAATCAGCACAACACAAGATCCCTCCTCTTGGCAGTGGCAGTGAGGCACTTGGTGGCAATCGTTCTAGACACTTCAAGCTGGAGTCGTCTTCATCTACATCGGTGGAGCATCAAGGCATGCAACCCGCGGCTCGGGATACAGGGCAGCAGCGGGGTTTTGGTTCGAGTGGTGTCACCCTCGTGAGCAGGGCAAGTAGTCCTGGAACCAACAGCAGCTGTGGAAGTTCCTGCAACTTCTCGTCTACGACAGAAGCGACGGGTGACGGCAGAGGCCAGAGAGCAACACCGATGGGCTCGACCACTGGTCTTCTGCCAGATAACACGTCTTCTTGTTCCCAGTCGAAGTTTAAAGTAAGTACAGACTTTGTAGAGGGTTTAACCCTTTCCATGCTACTCAGACATATCTTGATCAAACGCAGAGTCACTTAAAAATTAGCTGCGTTAAGTTTTTGTGACGATCGGGCAAATAAATCTCTCAAGAGTTTATTCTGTAACAATTTTGTTTTCAAGAAAAATGTGTGTTGTGTAAACAAAATAAATATTTTAAATAATAAATAGAATGGAAAGGGTCTTAACAGACCCATTAGACCAGTACCCTGTTAGTTGTCGGATGTCTTGTCAAGAGCCTTTTGCATAAAATGTTTAAAAATCCGTTCCCAATTTCATGGTGACACAGGAATACCAAAACTGACTCTAGTATGTCAGTCAGTCAGTCAGTCAGCCAGTCAGTCAGACGAGCGCTGTCACGTACAGAAAGAAAGAAATAGAATTTTGTATTATAGAATTTTGTATTACAGAATTTTTCATAAATTTCGCAAATGTAATATTAAATTAAGAATATTATGTAGGTCTTGTAATCTTGCCCTGTGTGTGTTATTGCTAAAGTCAAATAATAGGCCTATTTCAAATCAGACCGATATAAATTGCAAACTTATAAATTTTTCAGCGAGATTATAACAGTCTTGCCCAACACTCTTTTCTCTTGTGCATTTGAAAATATCACTTTATGCAAAAATCTATCGAAACAAATTAAGAGACGTGCCGAATTTGACTGTGGCTCTGAACCACGAATCACGTTATGACCAATTCCATAAATTAACGCTAGTTTAAGGGGTGTTCTGAAAAATTAGAATCTATCCATCTGATCAAGAACTTCCTGCCTTTTGTCACCCGAACGTTCATCCCCGTTTTCATAAAATGTCTCTCATAAGACCCTATCCTGAACCACATGAATACAATTCACATTTACCTATAGGCTATTTCCACAATATCCTTTTTAATATCATTCTTTTGCTTACACATCAGTCTTTAAAGTAGATTATGCAATCGGTTTTTCTGATTTTCCAATTTCTATGTTACTTCATCTGTCTTGCGTCATTACTGTTGGTGACATATTTATTACACATCCTGTGTTACCGGTTGTTGAATAACAAGACAACTCTTTCATTGAGCAGTGCAAATAAGAACAAGACGAGATACAAAAAACGTCGCAAAATAAATTGGTTCAGAAACTGAAGTAGGCTTGGTAGCACTGGATTGCCTTGCTGATTTTCATGGCTGCTGGTGGCCTGACCAGTTTGTTTAGCCATGGAATTGAACATGTGGCTTGATATGATACCTACTAAAGAGGAATGTGGTTTCTAGTATACAACCATTGAGAAATGTTGGTGCACTGCAGTGGTATATACACATTTTCAAAATGCACTAATTGTGACTTTGTATAACGTCACTGACCTTAATGTCTATTTATTTAAGATAAAAGTATATAATTGCGAAGTTAAACACACAACATAAACACGACTGCAAAAGGTGAAAAATTAATTATCCCTTGTACTTTGTTAGATATCATATAAAAATTGTTCAAAGAGAAGTGTATACCTTAGTAGGCTCTGTATTTTACGTTTCGTACAGATTTTAAAACATGAGAAATTATATTTAAAATACATGTAAGTAGGTATATTAGACCGTTCCTTTCTTCGAAATTCATTTACCCGTTTCGGAGTCGAATCTAGCACGAAAACAGGTTTCTGCAATGGGCCACCTGAGTGAGATTCGAATCCAGTACTTACCGAACCCGAAGCAGAATTCTCAACTAACCAGCTAGCTAATCATTCCATTGGTTACTTCGTAATTAATTAATTAGCTACGCGGCTTAATTAGGTTTACATAGATACTTAATTTTTTATTTAAATAGGTAGTTAAGCCAGCAGAAGAATTCTATTCAGAAGCATGACTTCAGTTCGGACTGCGATAAGCTGTGAGATTGCCTTCTCTGTAGAACAATAAATTTACACACACTTTCCCGCACCAGCTGACACTTTCTCAGTTATTTATATTTTATGAAGTCCGCACTTTGTGCCAAGTGAAACTCGTGTCAAGATGAAACACACTCTACTTGTTTCGGTCCGATTATGAAAAAACTTTCTGCACATATGACAGTTCGAATTTTAGATGTAATGTAGAGGTAATTCAGCCTCAGATAAGAGGGAAATTTGTGAATGGCGAATTGGATGATTCCTGCATTATCCAACTTAGGTGTTTCAACGGAAGAGGTCATTAGGAGCGACTGAGACGGTGATGACCCATGAATATGTTAATTTGTAAATTATTTATTTTAGGAGATTCCGTTTGTGGTAAAATATGAAATGACGTTTAGAAGCAGCACACCCTGCAGTCGACTTTATAGACTGAGTAAAAAACGGAAAACTTGCCATAAAAGCCCTAGTAAGGACCAAGGTACAAGCTGTACATCCCTGAATTAGTTCTGAACCAGTCTCCTCGAGACTGTAAGCTGGAATAGGAAAACATTTGAACATTTTCTTGCTGTCTGTGTTAAAGCGAGCCGAATGTCTGGAACTTCGTCTCTCCACACCGAGACTTTTCTCATTCTCGCCAGAATAGGTCGGGGGCAATCCGTTCAGAATCCCTTCCTCTGACAAACGTCTGACACGTGGATTTAAACACAGAACTTGACGGTAGTAATGCGATAGTTCTGTACCATTCTGTGGCGAAAATTCCAACATCGACCGATACGACATCCGCTTGACTCTGATTCCTTCGAGGGTCAACAGAAACACTCGGAATGTAAATGGTTAGAATCTTGGCCATGCCACACTACCTATCCTGACTGAGGTTTTCCATGGTTTTCCCCAGTCCCACCAGTCGAATACCACGATTACAACTTGGAGTAGGCTACGTTCGTCCTTTTAAAATTGTATTTAGCCTGTTTAGTTCAACAGTTCCGATAGTTCGTTATCGTGTTTATAGAATTCCCACACGCTGACGAATCTACTCCACATATTCCTAATCTGTTTAATTAAAATTCATTTTAATATTATCTCCTCATTTACGCCTCGGTTTCCCAAGAAGTTTCTTCTTTAGCGATTTCAGACTATACATTTCTTTGAGCTATTCGCATTTATCACTAATATGTGAATTTTAAACCGAAGGACAACCAGAAAACTGAAGTGTCTCTGTTCAGTTTTTGCTGCTCGCTGCATTACCCACGGCTGAGATTATTAATGATGGCGTAATAAACAGCGGTGTTTGTCATTTGCTGACTCCGCTGGAGGCACAATTACATAGACTTGGTGCTCTGAGCCAGCAAACACACTGGCGGTGTTTCCCAATCTGTGGTCCGCAGACCATAATTTACGAACATTTTGCGTTCCGTTATTAGCGTTAAGAAACAGAGAACGCGATAACGTTGAGATGTTTGGGACTTGAATTTTTTTTTCTTGCGGGAATTAAATGATATGTTTCTGCGTCTGTGGTTTTTGGTGGCTACTCCAAGTTTCGCCACTTACTACTAAGCGGAACGCAATCGCATTCGGGCAAGTTTCTTTTGAACACCCCCTTGTTCGTAAGCCATTCCGGTCTCTTTTTGTTTTTCTTCTCTGTTTTCCTCCTTGCTTTATGCAGTTTTCCACACGTGTGGACTTCTTCTTTGGAATTCTCGAGACATTCAGTTCCTCCGGATGCGGTAAAATGCCGGAAATTGTCAAGGGAGTGATTCAGAAGGCGGTGTGTTGAATTGCCACGCTGTCATCCAGTGTTAACGCTCCCGGGATACACCTCGCTGCTGCTGCTGCTTTCTGTGTAGGCGTTGTCAACAACAAACTTTTCTTAAGGGAGGTGAGAGGTTTATGACACCGTCGCAGAGCTCTTAGCTGTTTCGATGTAACTTCGCTTTCGAAGTATCAAGTTCTTACAATTTCAGCCATCGTAATGACGAATAAGTAACTCTTTATGGAGTGATGGTTAAAGCGAAATGGTAACTATATGAACCAGGCTGCTTTAACAATAAATATTTCTGCATTTTTATTCATCGGTTTTATGTGATTTCCATTGCAAACAACAGATAATTTCCTGAAACTCAGTAACGGAGGAGTGTTGTGTTTTCTTTGGGGTACAGATTGAATCATTAAAAAATTGTTTAAACAAGCTTCGACTTCAAAGGGTTAAAGTTTTGAGATTGGTTGTAAATGATCAAAAATTCCCGTATGCCAAGAATAATTGTGGATATGAATCCAAAGGTAAAGAGAGACCCGAATGTCAATGCATGCGATTGAGAGATTGGTTTTAGCACTTTTAAAATGAGAAAAGTTTTAACATCGCTCGTCTCCCATCCATAGACTTGTAGATAAAATGTACAAAAGTAGGCTGTAACTTACCCGTTGTCGCGCGGATGTGCAGTTTCGTAACTCGCCCTGATGTTTTTATCACGGTGCTGAGGTACCTTGGCGTGAGGAGAAAATTAGAGAGACGCTTCATAATTTGAAGTATTCGCCAAAAAAGAACATGGTAATCATAATCAAGGATGGTATGGGCGAGGCACGTAGCAGGAATAAGAGTGATAGAAAATTCAATAACAGTTTAGTCCTGAAGGAAGGGAGCACGTGGAAGACGTAGGCTTAGATGAGAGGGGGCTGTTGAATTGGATATTAATGAAATAGGAATTCAGCACGTTTAGGATGCGGTCCTTGGCGGACCCTTGAAATTAGTAATGAATACTCTGAATCCATAAAAAGCGACTATCAGCTTCTTAAGGACGATTATGCTCCTTGGGTTTCGTTGCTTTGCTTATGATATGATAAATAATGCCTTGAATGCCACTGTTGTATGTTCGGGTTATGGAAGGTTCGCCTTCACACGTATGACATTTTTTTTGGCCTGATGATGTGTTCAGAAAGTTAATGGAGGTCTTACTGAAATGTAGTGACTCCAGATTAAATACAAGTGAATTACCACTCTACATAAAGACGTGACCACGCTTTTAATTTACTTTACACAGATGTAGCATTGAGAGTTGCAGACCTACATGAGGAATCGACAAAAGAGGACAGATGCATAGATATTCGTTTCGATACAGGTCACTTAAAAATCTCCGTGAACATTCCAAAGCTCAAGGATGCGCGAAACTTGTCAGAAGTAAAACAATGGCGTATCTGGGATAAGTGTTATCTCATGGGAGTTTCCGAGGGCCAGAGTGTTGATACGCGTT
The DNA here is from genome assembly GCF_977971745.1 of Zootermopsis nevadensis. Classification (NCBI taxonomy): domain Eukaryota; kingdom Metazoa; phylum Arthropoda; class Insecta; order Blattodea; family Termopsidae; genus Zootermopsis; species Zootermopsis nevadensis. Next base: position 16,657,840 of record NW_028259142.1, read on the forward strand.
GCCCTTTCGACGTACAGAACAGATTATCGTACAGATTAACGCTGTAGACGTTCATTCCTGAAGAAAGAATTTTGTCCTAATTACTTACTATCCGAAAACAGAATTTTCGTGATATTTCTGAGTCGTTCCAGGTGAATTATAGGGTACTGGGCCGACATTGAAATAGACCATAGTCCTTGTTCTTGTATACATATCATTCATGATCATCTCGTATGACGTTATACAAGTGATTAAAAGTCCTAGTGCAATACTTCTGGGCGTGTTGGTAAGATCATTTGGAGCATAAAATGGTAATAACGTATCATATTTTCAGATTCATAACCGCTTCCAACTGACGTTTTTACGTTGATGTTGCAGGGTACCCATACACATCCTTCCGTTTCACGAACGCTTTCGGGACGCGTTCACTATTTCCTATCTCTTTGTAATGTCGTCCAGACAAGTGTCAGTTGATCGTCTTGGTTTGGATGTTGGGCAGGTGGAGCTGGTGCGCACTTTACACGACTGCAAGGCACGCGCGTGTTCTGTGGTAATATATGGCGGTCGCTTGCTGGATTTGTAATGTTTGCCTTGAGGTGCCGAAAGGCGGGAGGCCCTTGAGGGGTTGGCGCCGAGGCCTGGCTGCCTACGGCATGTGCCACAACGTAACCAAATACTCTTCTATCGGGCCGTGTCGCCTGCAGAATATCGAACGTTGGGAAACGTAATGAGGCTGAAGTTTCCATTGTGGTATTCTGCTTTATGTTGTTATGTAGTATGTATGTGTTGTTGATGGCGACGATAAGTTCATCCGAAACGTAGTTTACCACTTTCAATACTACACGACGTCATAACCAAGATGGCAACAATTCAAATATTCGCCCTTGTGAAAACCCAAATCTTAACGTAATTCACGTGAACTTACCAGGCCCACAGAGAAGGCATGAAAGTAAAACTTCCATTCACTACTACCTCACGAAGAGAATGCAATGGTCATTCATGTTACACTTTTGCTCAGTCTCTCTCTGAAACTCGCTAAATGAATAACAATTGTTTGCACAATACTAGGAGCCACAGTTGTAGAAGCATGCCTCTGGACAGAAGTAAGCTAGCACGTTCTTAAGACTAGACATCTGTTCGCACATCACCTCCCTTCCGTGACGCCAATATGGCGGCCCAGTAACGCCACGACACGGTGTAATTAGTGCACCTGTTCTTTCGGTTTCATATTCCACGCACCTTGTAACAAACAAAACCTTGTTAAAGTTAACAGAGTTGTGCTTAAAATAGAAGGGCTAAGGAAATTAGTTGACCATTTACATTTCTGGTTCGTTTCTCTAAGGTCTATGAACCTAACGACAGTGGCTCAGACACAAGGAGAATCAACGAAAGTAAAAAAGAAATGTCAGGGCGATAGAAATGCTGTGTTGCTGTTCGTTCCCAACTACAACAAAATAATCTGAACAAGTTACAAGTAGTTTTCTGTGTTCATTGCATGTGTCAGAGATGTTCCAGGCGCAATGGACACACTGTTTAGATAATTTAGCACACGAGTATCAATAAAGTTGACAAACGAGACGGATTTAGTGAAAATCATTAGTGCATTTGAGATGATCGTTTGTGTTCCGTCTTCACTTGAATAATTATTTTGAAGTCCTCAGTTTACCTTACATTTTATTGATCTGAATGCATGGGAAAATACTATCAAACTCTTCTGAACGAATAACTGGTCACCCACACGCGTATCTATTTCAAAAGCGTTACGGATATAAATAATCTAAAATCAAATTTGATGTTCTAACGGCTGTAAGAGAAATCGATGTTGTTCTGGGTATAAACTCCACGTGGGCTTGTAGATAGATAACGTTTCGGAAAAACTTATTTCTTCGCCTTCAACCCTGAAGATTGAAGGAATGTGTCCTTCCGAAACTTTGATGTCTACCTATAACCCCATTGACTTTCCTATCCAGACGATAGACACAATTAAAAGCGACCTGGACTGGTGGCATGATATGATTTCTTTACCTCGGTGATCCGGGTTCGCTCCCACTTCATTCCATGTGGGGTTTGTGGTGGGCAAAGTGGCGGTGGGATAGCTTCTTCTCAGAGTCTTTCTGTTTTCCCCTGCCATTATCTTCCCACCGCGTCTCCTTATTCACATGCCCCTTGGGGGATGGAGGAATGTTTCTTTAGAGGTTAAGTTCAAAGAGACAGAATGTCAGCCTATCGCAACAATAACAAGATAACAAATATGGGTAAAATATCCTTGCCACTGATATAACTGAACTATTAAACGAATGCTCGTGGGCAAGGAAAACACCAAAGAAAAGGAGTTACACGACGTCTATTTACAAAAAAGGTAATAGGAAAGGAAGACACAGAGTAAATAACACGCTCCGTGTAATATCCACTCATCTTACAACTAGTTTGATGTACAAACGTCGCTTCCTTTGTCAGAAGGTTAAGGAATGCGATAGTGGGGATGTAGGAGAAGCGTGTTTCTCGCCACAGTCTCGTACTGTTCAGCACAATTTTTGGTTCCTAATGTATAAACAAACCAGCAGAACTCTACTAAAGAGGTTCGATGCTGTTAATTTCTCCTCGAGTTCCACTGTTGGAATCGTTGCTGGCAGTAGCGCCATATAACACTTGACATTGTGAACCCAGGAGCGGAAGTGCAAATTCCGAAAAGAAACAATGCAAAATAAGATCAGAATTGCTTTCGACCAGCTAGGTACTGTACTGGTGAACTATTAAATCTGCAAAAACTTTCATAAAATAAATTCAGTAAATAATGATCCTCATTATTCATTTGTTGTTTTGGAAAAAAGCTCATGACTCCGTATCAAGGAAAGCAGTGGAAATTAAGATAAAATCCAGAGATAAATTATGTGCAGATAGTATAACTTGTATCAGATTAAGGAACAAGATATTCATTGTCATTACTGCAAGGATAATGATTGTCGTCTTCGTCGTTTACCGTTTGTATGAAATGTGTGTTCCTTGAATGGGCAAAGGCGTGTGGGTGTCCCTATAGATGGAGACTCCGTGTTTACATTGCACTTTGTAGAGGGACAGGACGAATTTGGTTCAGAATTTGTCGACACGTGTGTACAAGTCTCATAATAACGGGGGCATACAAATAGACGTTTTCAAAACAAATTATTTAAGCACTGGCTTTGAATCGGAGGGAATTTAAATAACTGCAGAAACAGAAGTACTTAAGCTGAATGTACAAGGGTTAGAGGAAGGGAAGGCTGAGGGAGTAGGCCAATATTGACTCGGAATCCCCTCTCATTCCTCGTCTACGATTACCGCTGTTGTTTTAAGAGTTACAATTTGCAACATTCACTTCATTGCTCATTATTTTTTCTGTCGTCATTATTATGATCCTTCTGTTTTAACGTCAACCGCTAAATAATAACCTTTACAGTAGACACAGAGTAGTAAAATAATTGAGGAACCATCATAATCAATATTATCATTTATCATAAACATGACTAGTGACTATCATCACCATGTGTGCTAATGCAATGCGTTAACAGCCATGTGCGCACAATGGCTTTGCGCCCTTGCAGAATGCCCTTTGAGTTGTGTGTGGCTTCAGGAAACAGTTAAGAAGCGGAAAGCGTTTGGAGCAGCGTCTTGCCTCAGAACACGCCACTAACTTCACTCGCGTGGCTGATTTTCATGACATAAAATGTGCACCTGTGCAAAAGCAGATAAGCCTTTAACGTTACTTACATCCAACTCTGTTTCTAAAATCTATGAAAGATGTTCAGACACTAAATTGTGTTTCTTTTCAAACCGCTGGATTATTTAATATTAACCCTATCATTACTAAGTTTGATTAAAATAACATCATCCTCTGTTTGTCCAGACTGAAACGTCGCACCTTCAGACAGGCCCTGATCGTTTATTTTCACATCAATACGTAATCGCCATTCTCAACGAACGTCCATGTCCTGGTTTTGATTACCGCTTCTCCAACGGATTTCACGTTGAACATTATGAAATTAAACAGGAAAGAACTACTTTTTCGTTGATAATAATAACATTTTATCACAGTATTTTCTTTAATGTGGCTGGCTTCTGGGTTGTAGGAAAGTATAGATATTGTCCGACGTTTCACAGGATGTTACTGCCCTGGTTGTGGTCCAACTCAAAAACCCAAACTAGATGATCGCCTTTTCTCGGCTGACCACTCTACATTCACGAAGTTACAAAAGTCGTGTCCTCCATGCTTTATGTATTATGACCTGCGTATCTAAATATATCAACTTATCTACGCCACGTTTTCTCGGAGAAAATTGTCTGAGGTCATCATCAATCTAATCTTGTACTGTCATCGGGAATATTTTCCCTGCAGCTTATCAGAGCCGTCTGTCCGAAAAAAAATTCACGCCCGAGCTACATAAGTGGCTGCTTTCTAAATAGTGAATGCGTATTTCAGGGCAGTGAGTTGTGGATAATTTACATTTATCAGTGTCTTATATAAAAAGCCTCTCACTCAAGCAGCGAACGTAGGTGAAATCTAATGTAATAATTTTACATTTTCTTTGCACAAAGTACAGAAACGCTAAATTTGTCGTCTGAAACCAAAACCTATCAAACCTCTATCAAATACCAACAAGTTTCATATTTCAGGTGTACAAAGTATAGGTCTCATTAAGATATAAAACATTTATTTAAAACACCTTGAAATGTTCGATCTATTAAATATTTAACGGAATACAAGGAAACATAATGAATGACTACAAATTGAAGTCTGATAGTATGAATACCTTTGTAACGGTAGACCTTAATAAAATGTTCTCGGCCTATCACTTGTGTCAGCTAGTTAAAAATAAGATCACCGACGTTTCAGAGACCGTCTGACCCCTTCGTTAGGGAGTGACAATGCACGTGTCTGTGACATGGCCGGGTAGCTACGGCTCTGTAAAAAAAATAGGTTCTTCCAGCGGTGATGTTCAGATATGACTAACACAGCCCTTTATCAGTTTATATTTTCTTATTCATGTTAGCTCTATAACATACCACAACTGCACAAATAAATACTGTACAAATCGAGATTTTGATGCTGAAATTGGACAAAGTTCTGGCCGAGAAGGTCGATTAGGGCTCACGCCAACTCTTTTCACACGTCGACACAACCAGAGTTAGGTTAGCGTATCCGAATGCAATTTGTCATCTCAAGTAAGATACAAATTTTCAGCTACAGATTTTTTTCTTATGAAGGTTTTTAGGCAATGGTAACTTGAAACATACTCAATCTCGCCCCGATTAAAATAAGTTATCCCCCCCCCCCCCCCCCCCTGTGGTCGTGTTTAGATAGAGGAAAATATGACCGTTGTTTGGCGATGTCAAGAGCCAATGCACTGAAACATGGCAATGTGATCTTTCCATATCTTCTGTTAACCTCTCGTCCAACGCTGGTATCTATAACCCAACACGGCGCCAGAAATAAGATTGCTGCTACGCTTGTTTTGACAAAGGAAGGAGACGGCATTCATGTAAGTTACATAGTAACGAAGGTTTCTTTACTCTACGAAGACGTGAACTGTCATTCACATTTATGATGTGAAGCTCTCACGGCGTCTGTCATTAATAAAGTCTTCTCGGGCTATCAGCCGTGTTAGATGGTAAGAGCCAAGGGCAGTGTGCAAAAATAAATTATTCTTAAACACGGATCAGTTGGCAAAATAAGTTCAGAACGTCCCAGGACAAGACACAGATGAACGAAGAGATGCGATTCGCTGAAGAAGAACAAGGTAAAAGGGGTAGAAGATGGACGAGGAGGATGAGGAATGGAAAATAAAAAATAAGAAGAGGAGAAGAAGAAAAAGAAGTGGCTGAACTTCACAGTGGAGTGTTTAACATTCCTGTTTTCATATTCCGAAGCTTCGGACTTAATTTCCAGCCCGAAGAACGGCTATCATTATTTTTGTGAATTTCCACAATCACTCCAGTCAAATGCTGATTCAGTACACCATCGTTCAGTCAGCATACCTTTTCGATTTAAAAATCGTTGTCTGCTTCAGCCCAGAAGGTGGAGGTGCGACGTTCCTCCGAAACGTTGGTAACCACCGCAGTCACGCGGCGTCACCCAAAATACCACAATCAACATCTTCGCTGCAGAGGGAACCTCAAATATAATTTCGTCATGAAGGGCACGAACGATAAGATGCAGGAATAAAATAAAGATTGAAGTCGGGTCGACGTTACCCCCACGTGGGCCTTTGTGAAGAGAGAGGTCTACACGCGTCTGAGATCAGCGAATCTACAACAGGAAAGTACGTTGGTATATGACGTACGCTTGAGAGTGGTGGAGTACGAGTACGTTAGATAAACGCGTTTAGTTAGAGAGGTTTCGAAACATAGAGAATGCAAACAACAAACAGTTGTGTCTGAAACGCAAACATTGTACACAATGACACTTTGTCCTTCAGCTACGCCTGTCATTTCGACAGATGGCAACGCCCCGACACCTCCCTTTGCATCTCTATTGCGGTCCGACGGCATCAGTCGCTGCAGGGAATAATGGGGGGAAATATAACTTTCACGAAATTTTGGGTTTTATTATAGCAGTGATTACATTCCAGTTCGCACTGCATTCAGCGGTACTGAATGGATTTGACCCAAATCACTTTTAATAATAGATACATACTTACTGAAGTTCTTGTTTGAACAGTGACTGGGGACACTAACCACGGGAGTGTTTTAGTTATCATTTTTGATTGGTTTTTAAAAGAATTTCAACTTGAATCAGTCGCCAAATGTCGTGGCGGATTGATTAAGAACCATGTTTTATGTTCGGTAGGCCCCACTTACGAATTTCGGCCTTAAGAGACGGCTTTCTTAACTCCGTTTTTCGCAGTTTTCATCGTTGTCTCCAGACAAATGGAGATTAATATATTTTAAAATAGGCCATGACCGCGTCAGCATTTTAGCCATGGAGTCGCTCATAATGGCCCCATTATTCGGCGTTATGATCTAATTTAGTGACACTCAAACTGATCCGGGAAACCTCAGGATTCGACGAGAGACCCGCAAATATTTAGCGGATAAATTTATGTAATGGCGGATTTCATTACGCACGCCCTTGAGTGTGGTATTGAAAGTATATCTTTTGTTTACGTATATCTGTTTATTCTCTAGATTATTCAGTATATTGAGCTGCCGTCTGGTAGACGGTAGGAGCACAGACCGCTTTCGTTTTGAGCATGCGTAATAGTTATTTTCATTAGTGATTTTCTCAAAGCCAGTGAGCTTTCTACAAATATTTGCACTCATAAAACTTGTATTCAGTATATTTTTCGCTGGATAATACTTAGCGAGAGACGCTTATGGATATATTTAGACCCTTAAGCATTGAAGACCACGAAATGAATTACAATGACACACAATAATATTCGATTATAGAAATGATGTGTATCAAATTTCATCAAAATTTGTCAAAGGACTCACACGTTACACATAAAGATATATTTGGCCTTCATTAAATTGAAGTGAATGAATGTAACATTGGCAATACAAATATATAACGTAAGTACCGTACATCTTGTTTCATGGAGGGTGGTCAGAGGACTAATAAAACTACACAATAAAACTATTAAAGCTTTGTAATCTGACCATAAAATTAACCCAGAACCTAAATCAAAATGGCACGACAATCATTCGGTGCACTCTTAATAACACTCGTAGTTTAATCATATGTCCCGAAGTTTGGGCCCTGTTACTTGCGGGCAATGACAATACTAAGACGTGCTTTCTGAAATCTTTTTAGAAACGCCCAAAGTCTGAATTCAGTTCATAAATCCAAAATACTGTGATCTTTGCATTAGTATTCACCCATAAGCTACAGAAACCACTCCTTTCTTTGTTTCCTTTTTCGTGTGTTTATTTATTTTTAAAGTTTTTTTAGTGTTCCTTTATTAATTAGTAAGTTTGAGGTCAGGAGGCTTTTTGGAGAAAACAAGTTTTGGGACACTATCTACGTAGTTGAAAAAGTGGCTTTAAATAAACAAAGAAACATGTTCAACCCCAGTAGCTGCCACAGGAAACGGAAATAAACAAAACGAATAAACATTTAAGGATTAAAATAAACAAATCTATGGTGCACTTCTGCCTGTTTATACGGATGTCAAAGTCACTCTGAGCGAAGAAAATACATCGAGGCTATTTGAGAACAAGGTGCCGATGAAGATGTTTGGCCTAAGACAGAGAAAGTAATAGGAGAATGGAATTCGTGACAAGGTGCTTGGCAATTTTTGCTTTTCGCCTGAAGAGTGGTCGAATAAAGAAGGATGAGATGGGCGCGGCATACAGCATGCAAGAGGGAAAGGAAAAATACATAAGCCAATACAATTTATGTCGCAAATCCTGACTGATAGAAACCACTTCGATCGGATACATGGGCGAAAGTGGAATTATATTACTAGTTGCATGTAATGAAGAAAATATTTTGATGTAACGTGGATTAAATAATAAATTACTGGAGAAAATTAAGTATAGAATTTTGTGGACCTTGGAGTTTCATGAAGGCGAGTACTTGTTGACTGGCTGAGTAGCTTCCAACATATACTATACCTCGTATTGCTCGTACAATGAACAATGCTGAATATAATGGGTCAGACGATATGCATAAATGATCAGATATTACGGAAAGTGATAAGAAAGAGCTGAAAAAACAAAACATTAACCAACATTATATAATTCGTTATAAATATAAAGTCGATTTTATTAACAGAGTTGGCTGACCTTTGTGTCTCAAAATTATGAGACATTATGCAGTACATATTGCTCTATAAAAGAGAGGAGTACGCTAAAAGTATATTATTTTTGTGTGTAATGTAGTGGGAATTTTGTGTCAAAATCTGAACGTAGAATAAATTTTTTGCTGGTTGGATATTTGTATTTCCTTCTCTTTCGAACACTACTTCGCATGTTCTGAGTCGACCTACCACCAACCTAACAGCTCGCATAAGACTTCGCCCATAGTTTATACTCTGATATTTACCTTACAAATGAGAAAAGGCATGGAAACCTGTCAGGGTAGGTTCTGAGACGATGGTAGATCGACGACTTTTGAAACTGTTCTGAGTCGATGGAAGCTGGCGATTTATTGAATGCTGTGATTTTTTCTTCTTTCCCCTCAGGTGGAAGGAGGTTGTATGCCAGGCCTGAGCGCCACACTCACCATCCTCTCTCTCACGGCCAGCCTTGGCAATATTCTTCGTCTTCCTCGCGTCGTATACCTCAGTGGCGGCGGTAAGTATCAGATATCAGATGCCACGAAAATCTGTAAAACCATTCTCGAGTTGTTGCATTCTTACATTACTTAAATCAAAATACTGCCTTACTAGTGTTTCAGCACAGTACAGGGTTATTCACAATTCCCTGAGACTTTTATAAAATCGCCAGATTTGAAGGTGCAAAGGATTGTAACGTGCGACATGCCGATAGAAAGAGAAACTCTCCAAGTTTAGTTGGCCACCCCGATCACCTGACCTGACGCCACGTGATTTCTTCTTATGGGGGTACAATAAGGACCAGGTCTTTGTACCGTCTGTGCCACGTGATCTGCCTGAGCTGTGAAGACAAATCATCGAAGCCATCTCACAAATCGATCGTGACATGCTGCAACGGGTATTGGCGGAAATGGATTATCGGCTTGACGTCTGTCGCGTCACAAAGGGCGGACACATAGAGCATTTATGAGGTATGTAAAATAAACTTGGAGAGTTTCTCTTTCTATCGGCATGTCCTATGTTACCATCCGTTACACCATTCAAGTCCAGCGATTTTTTGTAATGTGTCAGGGAATTATGAATAATCGTGTATAATGTCTGGCTCTTCTAACCACCCCTTTTATGTTTTGCAGGTACTTTTCTAGTCGTATACATCTGTATCAGCCTAGTTTTTGGTATTCCTTTAGTTTTTCTTGAAATTGGTCTGGGTCAGTTCTGCCAGGAAGGAACAACAAAACTGTGGAGAGCTGTCCCTTTGTTTAAAGGTAAATGGTATGCTATATAAAATTAGACTCAACATTTTATTTTCATTTTTTTAATTGAGCAAGGAAAAATGTATTTAAGAGATCGATAGTAAATAAAATTTGACAGAATATTTGTTATCTTCTTCTTAACAACCACTTCTTAATATTTTCAGAACAGTAAGGAGAGTTCGGTGACGATGTTGTTCTAGTTTGATACTATATAGACTCATAAGTAGATACGAATGTTTCAAAGAAACATACTGAAGCTCTGAAGATGGAGACAGTATGTTTCTCCAAAGTGTTGGTATCTACTTATGAGTCCACACAGCATCACAACCCAGATTATCATCATTATCATCTTTGCTACTGTTAGAACCTTATATATATATTACTTTCTTTGTTGAAACCTAATGTCCTCTCAAAATCCATATTGCAACATTAAAATCGTATAATTTATTTTATAAAACCAAGTTATTAGGATCTAAGAAAGATGAAGTCAGGAACTTCATGATTTGTATAGGTATTTTGCACTATATTTCATTCTCTCATTTTAATTCAGAAATGAAGCCTTTTTTTACTGAGCGCAATCTACGGTGCTCCATATAATTGAGCATACAAAAAAAATGTCTGGTTCATATTTGGGGAGTTCCCAATTTGGATCTTGGCTGGGAACTGGTTACCCTAATTATTTAGCATATTCTTTGTCAGTTTCTGGAGGAAACGGCCAGGGTAGTTCTTAAAAGTAGGTAATGTCGACTTCACATCTTTCCCGACTTTTCAATCACAGTTTTTTTCCTCGTTCAAATCTGTGTAACCTTAGCAATTCGTGCAATGATTACTGAACAACCAAACAAAATATTTTGTATCATCTCTTATTGTAAATGAATATCATATAAATAGATTTCTGATGGACACATGTAGATGAACATCACACACTGTATAATACTCTGCCTTCAGGTATTGGCTACGTCAAAATACTTGCATCAGGCTTGCTCTCCATCTATTATCCCGTGCTCATGGGTCTCTCGTTGTTCTACCTAGTCTGGTGTTCCAAGGGACCCATCCCTTTTACAGAATGTAGTCAACAGTTCACACCAATTGTAAGTTAAACTCAAGTCTTGTATAGATTGTGAAATAATTTTTATGACTGTTGTAAGCCTTTGCCAAAACTGTGCTGGATATCGCCCATGATCTGTAGTTTATACGATGATTTACAGAATGTGTTGCAGATCGGTTCTACTCCCACGTTCACATGATTGATTTTCATTGTACCGACGGACATGTGGTCCACTGGTCAGCATACAAGCATCAAAGAATCATCAGTTTGAAAAACATTGCCACTAATTTCCAAAATAAAAACAAATAATCAGCTTTCTGTGTAAAGAGGAGAATCTAACCGAAGACGGTGTGGTGTATATCAGATATGTCATATGGAACACAATATTGTGTGGCATTGTAAATAAGAAAATCTGTAATTTTTGCGTCATTTTACTACCTGAAAGCACTTAAATTTTCTAACAATATGATGAATCAGGGCGCTGTAACAACAGACTGTTGCCACAGCACAGCAAGCTTTGCCATAGACATTTTCTGTTCATTTAGCTGATATATGCATTTGGATTCAGTATTTCTCCCACATTACAATAAATCTGACTTTTCAGTCAGGATCCAATGTTTCCTATGGTTATAATATAACAGGTATTGAAAAGTAATTATTAGTTGAAGGGTCAGACATAATCTGGTTACAATTTGAATTACTCCTTCAAAGTTTTCTTCAGCAGACATTGCTCAGAAATGTCACAAGGTGCAATTGCAGTTCAATCGTTTGGTATTTATCTCTTTGTATCTCTTACTGCATTAGCAGGGCATAGGAAATTTGAAGTCTGACTGACCAAATGTTATGATATAACCTGTCAGAAACATGATGCAAAGGAACAAGTACTATAGTTTTAATGTGAAAATGAAATTGAGAGATGTGCTATTGTTATTTGCTGTATTTGCATCTATTTTTCTTTTTGTGATTTAGATTTTTGTTCTTTCTCCTTTTCAGGATGGTGCAGAATGTTTACGGTAAGTATTAAATGTTCGTATGTGGTACTAACTTAAAAGGAAGCAAGAATTTTTCAGTGCTTATTAATTAATCTATTAAAATCTTTAGGAAAATTTGGATTTTTCTTAAAATTCCTGGTGCCAAGGAGGCCAAATAAGACAGCAAATTAATAGACAAAACTACAAATGTAAACATCCGAACAAATCTATTTTTTTAAGTTTGGTTTTTTACCATTGCATTCCACATGAATAGTTTCACAGTATTTAATAAGCTACAAAACTTCAAAAGTGATAATTATTTTTAACATTTCCATTATCATAAGTACTGTTGATTGCTGTGCCTGCAGAGTTATCTTATGATTGGATATAATTCTTTGATCACGTACTCATTTAAACATATTTCTTATATTTGTATCTTATATGCGTCATGTTTGTGTTTGATTAAATATATTTATTTTGTACAGTCTATACACAAACGTTTGAAGTTTATTGGTGTTGTAAAAATTATATAATATTAAAACATTTTGTTGTGTAAAATATACGACATGTTTCGACGGTATTACCCGTCGAAACATGTCGTTTTAATAAAAGCGCTAAAAAATATAATGTAAAATCGTATTTACGATTAAGAGCGCTAATATAATATTTTACACAACAAAATGTTTTAATATTATATAATTTTTACAACACCAATAAACTTCAAACGTTTGTGTATAGACTGTACAAAGTAAATATATTTCTTATAATTGTCAGTACTGCTTGATTACAGACACACATTCCTGAAATCCCTGAATGAGGATGCCATGTGGTTTGGAGTTGGTGTAGCATTCCTGTTCCTACTCTGGTCACTTTTCATGTTGTGGTATGTGAAGTTAATTTCTTGAAGATCCATAGGTTCTGTAAGTTAAGAAATGTTATTCAGCTAATTAAATTTCCAGGTCCCTCTGGGGGCACATAACACAGGCATAACTACGGTAAATTTAGTCATATTTTGGTTGCATTTTGAGAAACTAGTTTGATTTCTGTCTCTTAAGTTCAAAATATTTTCTATCAGGATTTTCAGCTAGAATTGTACAGGCATACCTCGGAGTTATTGTGGGTTCGGTTCCAGACCACCGCAATAAAGCGAGGCACACGAATGTTTTGTTTTCCCAGTGCATATAAAAGTTGTGTTTACACTATATTGTAGTCTATTAAGTGTGCAATAGCATTATATCTAAAAAGACAATGCAAGAACATTGCTAGAATTACCAAAATGTGACACAGAGACATGAAGTAAGCACATGCTGTTGGAAAAATGGCGCCGATAGACTTACTCGATGCAGGGTTGCCACAAACCTTCAATTTGTAAAAAACGCAATATCTGCGAAGCACAATAAATCGAGGTGTGCCTGTACTATCAGTTATATAATTATGTTGTGCAGTAAGTCTGCCAATAACATTGTCTGTATGAGCAATTGAAGAATAAGTAATTAATTACCTTTTATGAAGCAAAGGCATAGAGAATTAGAATTTTACTGACAGATTTTTATTTAACCTGAGAAAAATGTGACTTCTGTTAGAACATGTAATAACTGAGTTATAGCATACTTAGCAAAAGGAGAAGACATGCCTCACCAACATTTGTAATTGAATGATGTAATTTTGAAAGCTGGATGAAAATGTTTTGATTCTAAATGTCTGAAACTGTAAGCAATACTTTGTTATAACCCTATATAGAAAAGTATTACTGACATTATAGTTACGTATTTATTTAATTCCTGTATGTGTTCATGTTTTCAGCACTTTCAAACGTGAACACTCGTACAGAGTATCAGTGTACGTCATCCTTGCTCCAGTAATTGCCTGTCTTGTTGCCCTCTTGGTGCAGTCAATACTAAGTGACACATCAGTTTATGGATTACAGAAACTCATGATATTCCAGTGGGACTATCTTCTAGATATTAAAGTGTGTATTAAATATGTATTGTAATTTTATTCAAATATTCTAAAACTAATTGCATTGAGCTTTGAATATGTTTTATACTTTTGTGTTGTCATGTCTGTGAACTCTTCATACAAATTTGATGATTGTGATTATGATCCATCTGTATAAACAATTTTCACGTTTCCTAGCTGCAGCAATCAATTATCTCAACTAAATGAGTTACCCTTATCTGCCATGTTGTTTTACATTCTGCAGAAACTATACTCACAACATTGCTTTTCTTTTAAGATCTGCTGCCATACAATATTTCAGGACATACAGTTTAAGAACTGTGACTAACATCTCAAAAGTTGAAATGATTACTATGCTGACATCAAAGATGTGGAAAGTAGATGTTCACAGATAGATTAGTCTCCAGTGGCATGTTTACATCAAAGTTCGTTGAAATCAGTCTTTTATTTGAGAAGTTACTTACACGAGCATATGCACGTGTACACCCAGACAGACACAAACATGATGATACCTTAGGAAAATCTTTCCTTAATAATATGAAAACAAAACTATACCATCCTCTTTCATAAGTATTCTGAAAGGGAGCTAAGACAGCTCAAAGGATTTTTAAATTTAATGTCTGACGGGCTAAAGATATAGTGAGTTGTAATAGTACAGCAAGGGTTTAAGTTAAAACTTCATTGTATGTGTGGTAGCACTGAAAAGAAATATGGATAATATAGTCTGAGAAATTGCAATAATACCTCCTGAAAAATTATATAAACAATATGATACAATTTATTATTGACAGGGTATGTATGTTATGCTGCATGACGGTATGAGCGAACTGAAAGATAGAAGAACGTGAGTAAGCAATGGAGTAAAAAAAGTTCTACATTGAATATCAACTGGACCTTTGTACTAGTTCTAAGTACATATTCATGAGGTCTGCAGGTTGGCTATCTTGACTGAAACATCTCAAGGATTTCCTTAGTACCTTTAGGCAAATGTCTGGTAGTATTTTCAGATAGTCCACAAACCTTTCCCCTCTACATTGTGTCCTAGTCATAGTTCACAGATCATCCTACCAGTTGAAAAAGGCATCATTAAATAAACACAGAATCAAGTAGGAAATAAATAATTTGTGTGTACTAAAGTTTTGTTTTTGCTATATCATGTTGGTTTATTAACAACTGTTTAGATGATATAACTTAAAATGACATCATAACATCTAGTACTTGCATTACAGGTGTGGTATTTTGCTACTGTCCAGATGTTCTTCTCAACACACCTGGGTTTTGGAAACATTGTGACATGTGCTGGGAGGCTTTATTCAAAGAACAATGCTTTGTGGTAAGTAAAGTAGTTTTATGAAAAAGATTTTTCATTCCAATGTTTCTTCTAATATATTAGGCAAATGAAAATAGACAGGTGGGAGGATAATTTAATCCTTATAACACTTCAAGAGCTGTTGGTGCTCAAATGCATCTTGACATCCACTTCTGATCACTGTTATAAAATTGTGTCTTTGATTATATGAGATTTCTGTGATATTCTAAATTATTTTCTACAATTCATATACATTGTTTTATTAACTAAATTACTGTAGAGGTTGTGGACTTTAGGTAGTTCAGTATTTTCCATCTAGATGGCAGGGCAGGCTGACGCACACGCGCACACACAATCATGTAACTGTGGTGAGGTGATGGAAGTCTCTGCCTCACAAGGAGACTGGTGAGATCTCATAGCAATATGTTATGTTGTAGAGTTCAGTTTCCCAGCACAACTATTTGCTATGGGTGAGAGAGAAATAATATTAGTAAGAGTGCCTTAGCTATTAGCAATCCACTGTTTATAAATCATGTGTTGCAAAGAAAGATGTTATGTTTTAGTAACAGTGATAAAAAGTAGATGTTTGTGTAAATAGTGTAAATGCAAGTAGTACTAAATGTAAATTTTCATTTGAAAATTATTCAGGGATTGAATTATTCTCACAGTTATTAATTATTTTGCTAAACATTGTGTACTTAACAAGAGACATACTGGGGCTACAGGTTAACTTGGCAAGTAGCTAGCCAGCCTGCAAAGTGTCAAGGACCAAGTATTTTTCACAAGAGGCAAATAACAAACTATTTTTCCCCAAATCATAATTGCAGATAAAAAATTCATAACTACTGTGTTTGCACACTTCTTGAAGGATATGTGTCTTGATATACCAAATTTGCTTTTAACATTTTGTTCTTTTGCAAGTTAGTGCATATAGATTTTGTCCTGTGGGGAACACAACATCAAGACATGATCTTTTTAGCAATATGAACTTTCAGTGTCCATTTGAAAAGATTCAGAAGAATTCTAATATATAACAGAAGTTACTGGGACAAACTTGTTGCAAGTGTATTCAGAATTTCATAATACTGTATGAACGGAGTTAGAAAATATGTTTTTGTATTTATTATCCTCCATTGTCCACAAAAACCTGAGATAAATCTTAGAGAAACAGGATAGGAGGTTCATCAAAATGGCTCAGGATCTTTTCTGATGGTAGGTTGAGGTATAAGTGGTGCTGAACCTGCTAGTAGTGAAGAATACTCACCTTTTTTATTGGCTTGCATTGTGATTGATTTCAGGACTGCAGTGTTCTATGTGGTGTCCAATCTTTTGATTGGAATCCTAACAGTGTGTATTGTTTATCAGTGGATTGGTCAGAGAAAGACGGACAATCTTAACATTGATATACCCGAAGAATTTATTTATACTCTGACTTATGATGTAGCAGTGAACTACATGGGAAGTCTCAAGCAGTTATGGTCAGCCCTCACATTTTTTGTTATTATCTGTGGAGGGTTCATTGCTATGGTGAGTATTCAGAGATTTCTTTGTTTAGTAATAGTACTTTTCAACTGCATAGTGTAAGTTTATCTGACTTTTATGCTGTGAAACTTGGTCTGTCATTATAAAGGAAATAAATGAAGGAAGTTTGAGAACAAAATGCTAAGGAGAATATTTGGCTCTAAGAGATAGGAAATAGCAGGAGGATGAAACAATTACAAAATAAGCTTCTTAATTTGTCTCATATTGAAGCATTCCCATTGTATTTTATAACTATTCAATATTAATACACTTTATCATCTTCACAACACTTTATTATGATTGTGCTGCATGTCTGATTATGACGCATGCACTCAAAGCACAGGCACATGGTATTGTTTTAATAAAGTGTTGTGTACTTGGTAAATAATATTAATGCTAAATTACTTGTTGGTAATACTCATCTGAAAGTTTTATAATGATTAAATCAAGAAGGATAAGTTGGGTAACTGAAAATGTTCCAAGAAGATTCTGTGTCATGAGGTTGTGAAATTTTAAATTCATAGTAATTGGCCATCCAAAAGGATTATTTTTGTAACAATTTAAATCTGAGCTGTATAGTCACCTTAGCACTGGGTGAAATAGTTTCTTACTACTACATTTTGTTTTATCTTCATTATGTACACAGTTTCATGCTGTTTTTTTTTCTAGGTAGCTGTACTATACACAGTACTGGTGGCTGTCACTCTGGAAATCAACAAAAGATGGAGCTGGTGGATTATGGCAGGGTGCATATGTACTATTGGCTTCCTAATTGGAATTATCTGCATTATACCAGTATGTGGAATCTGCAGTGTTTTATATCTTTATCTTAATATATGCAGGTCATTTTGGTTCAGTATAAACTAGGTTTGACACTAAACTTAATTAATTCTCTGAAAACTGCTCATTGCATAAAATAATTGGTTCATGATATACAATGTAGATGTCAATAAATTCAACATGTTTGTAACATTAATATTTAATATTTAACAAATGGAAAGGGGGAAAAAATAATTTGTGTCATTTCTGCACTCTTTATTAACTTGTGTAGTGACAGCTGTGTGTCTTCAATAAATTAATGTGAAGTTACTTAGAATTTCAAGTAGCATTTTTAAAACATTTACTGGTGCCCTGTATGAGGATACCTTTTGCAAACATATTATGATGTGAAAGAAACTTAACTGACTTACATAATGACAAGAATTTTCTGAAGACTCTTTAGTTCTGTTATGTTCAACATTTTTATTTATTATTGTTACATCCACATGCTCAAATTCTGTTTATCTGTATGAGAATACTAATTTAATGCCCTTACTCTTATTTCATGTTTACTCTGAGTGGTCTCAATTCAAGTACCACATTTATTTTGTCTCCTCAATTTAAAATTTGGATTCATTGTCACCCAGAGAAACAAGATCTGGGAAGAATTTATAATTTCTACTTTCTTTCAGATGTTCATTTTATATGGTGAGACAAGACACTAAACAGTTATGCTATTTATTGATATATCTACTAGTGTGAATACAACTATATTAAATTTTCCAGTTATAAACTCAGAGTTTCACAGTTATATTTATATTTGTAAGCATATACAAAACAAATGTTTCATTAATAGGCATACTCGTTATCTATCTCAGTCAAAAAATTATTAGTTATTATCATGAAAATTTCATGTTACGTGTATTCTATTTAGTTTTAAATTTAAAACTAAATAGAATACACATAGCAGCCATCTTGTTATACATGCAACATTTATCCTACTAGTAGTTTCATTTATTTAAGAA
The DNA here is from genome assembly GCF_977971745.1 of Zootermopsis nevadensis. Taxonomy (NCBI): domain Eukaryota; kingdom Metazoa; phylum Arthropoda; class Insecta; order Blattodea; family Termopsidae; genus Zootermopsis; species Zootermopsis nevadensis. The sequence goes on from NW_028259142.1 coordinate 16,676,414, forward strand.
GCCACCAAAACACAAAATTCTATGTTAGTTTCTCTTCTGTCTCACATTTACATGGCCATCAAAATGGAATTATTGGTAGTAGGTTACTAAAAGGTATAAAGGTGAGGTATCCTTTAGTGGTATGGTGTTCATGCCAAGTTTCATTAAAATCTGTCAAGTTTGTTCAGAATTTATTAATGGGAACATACATGGATATGATGATGATATAAGAATATTTCTCCTTTGAAAGTGAGGGCTGCAGGAAAAATAAATGAAGTTATTACTTCATTTTAATAAATGTTTCAATAATTATTATGTTATGGATTTGGCCTTCAGTTTTGTTAGCATTTGCTTTTACCAGAAGGCCTAGCAGAACTAACTCTCAAATACTGCTTGTGTTAAATATCTCAGGTGATGGACTGTGTCCAACATGACCACTTTGTGCCCAATGAACTTGTTGTGACGGCTAAATACAAAATGATCTCATATTTCCAGGAATTATAAAATATTTTAATTTTTCTTGCAGCACAACATGGAGGTTGTCCATATCTTGGACCATTATGTCATTGGAAGAATGGTAATAGCATCTACTGCCCTGGAATTGGTGGCATTTGCATGGATATATGGTAAGTTATCATGCGAATGTCAACGGGTATCAGTTCTGTAGTTGAGTCACAGTCATCCAAAGTTTAACTTGGTGGTCTGCCTAATATTACATTTCATTACACTTATTTAACAATGCTTATACGGTTCATTATAAACCTGTATGAGGGCAATAGACAGAAATTCCACTCAGTACCAAGAACTGTATGCCTTTCATAGAATTATGTAAATCTGAAGATATGACACTTCCATTCATGAGCTTCATTTGGCACAAGTTCAAATCCTGCCCAGGTTGTTAATGACATGGAATATTTTTATGATCGTTTTCCTATCACATTGGAGGTTCAGCATTGTATTGAAGAACGTTAATACAATTAAAAAGTGAAATAACCAAGAAAATGAACTTCAAGTAGATTAAGCTCCCCATGAAGAAGGGAGGTTTCATGTAGTGACAGTTCATTGAACTGTACAGCTATGTTTTCTTATCTCATTGTATTTGTATTATATCACCTTTTTTTTCCTCTTATTCTTCTGTTTCTCCTTTTATTGTTCTTTATGATCTTTTTCTTCCCCATCTCCTCCTTTGTCCTTTTCAGCAACTTCTTCATTTTCTCCTATTTCTTCTTCAATGTCCTACCCTACATAATTATGCATGTGGGGTCTAAAAGGGATAATACAATACACACTAATCTGTTTCAGGAAGTAATACGCTGTATAATGACTTTGAATTTGTGCTTGGGCACAAACTGAACCCCATCTGGAAAGTGATTTGGTTAATTACACCGTTTCTCCTGATAGTGAGTATAAACACCCTCAGTCTGTGTTCTTCCCTTAATTTGAGAGACCAAGGTCAAATGCATTACCTTAAAAATAAACTAACTCTATAGTACAGAGTCTTCATTGAACAGTTATTCTGCCAGTCAGCAGATTCCCTAGTCCTAGGAACCTAAAGATTCATTATTGATATCACAGAAACCCACTATATTGATACACTTCTGTCTAGTTCACAGCTTCACAAGCTGTTTATTGAAGATTAATTTTAATACTATCTGCCCATAAACACTAGGCCTAGAAGTGTTAAATTTAATGTAATTTCCTTGTTTTCAGGTGGTTGAGATATGGTCCATGGTGTCACTACCTCTCACTGGGTTTCCAGGTAGAACCAGTGACCCTGTGTGGGTTTATGTCACAGGCTGGGTACTGTATATGTTGACGTGGGTTATAGTTATATCAGCAGCAATTCAACAAATCAGCTCCCAGGTGGACTACAATCTGTCACAGGTATGTTGTGTTCAATTCAGCATTTCATATCAACAATTAAGTATAAGTAAGGTTCAAGAAACACCCATCTGAGGGTGACTGTTGGAGATCTGTTTGGTTCAGACACCAAAAGTATAAACACACCACTTAGTTGCAACAAGATGCCATCATTCTTGTAGAGTACAGAAACCTGGTGATAAAATGGATTGGGGTGTGAATGTATCATTTTATATATCTGAGTTTTCTTCACTCTGTTGGTGGAGGACCTCTGAAATGTTGGTAAACTTCTACCAGATTACAAGGCACAGCAAGCCAGAAGACAGCCACTTTTGCTGTGTTATCCTGTTCAGTTAATATTATCATCAATCACTATTTCACATTACAGAAATTCCTGAGTACATTAAAACCATCTCGTAACTGGGGACCTGTTGACACAATTTACCGCCACTGGTGGGTGCAATGGCGAGTTACATGCACTAAAACTGGACAAAGAGACTTCACTTTCAAAAGAAGAGGAACCAAAGACTATACATCTTCAGTACAGAAATACCACACAGCTGAACCTGCAGGAATATACAGGATCACACCCTCATCTACTAATGGAACCTTGCAACACAACAGAGCCACTGACAGAGGACCATTCACAATTCACACCAATGGTCATCTCCCAGAACATGTATGTTGGAGAGGGACTTTGCAGCGAGGTGGTGATGGCACCTGAGAGACCAGATCTCTATTTCACACATACAGGGGTAGCCAAACAAGGGTTGTGAGCTGCATCCACAGGGGCAGACAAACAATGCTTATGAACCACAGTGGCAGGTTAGCCAAAAAAGGATTAACAGGTACATCCAGTTCCAGGGATGCACATCACTTCTCATGAAGGTACCTAAAACAAAATGTAATTTTGCCATAACTGTTATAGCTAAGACTTAGCCATAACAAGCAAATAAACTGAAAGAATTTTGAACATAAAATATATTCTGTGCACCGAGTACATTTCCACTGAGAAGGAAGAATGTTTGCCTACAAGATTTGTGGGAAGTTATGCAATCTGATGTGATAACATTGTTCTATACTTTCTATATACTGTTAAAAATTCTGTACTTATGAACAGAACAAGAGCAGACAGTGTACTAAAGTATGGAGGACATGTAATGTATTGAAATGTGTTATTTATGATTTTATATACATTTTTGGTCTATATGTTGATTTACTACTAATCCAAATCTTGTAGCAAGACAACTAAAATTTACATCTTCACATCATTCAATATATAACACTGATTTCAATCATGCATAGAATTCCTTTCAAATAAATTGAAATCCTTCACTCAACTATCTTTTTCATTTACCTTTTGGTTGCTATATCATATCACCATTCATATGAAATATAATATTTAAATCCTGAGTCAACTTATGTTTTGAATCACATTAACTTTCAAAAAACTGACATCAGTTATCAGAACCAATTACTGAATTAAACTACTGGTACTTCTATCCCAAGTGTTGGGGCAAAAATTAAGCCATTAATTTTTCACTGTTATGCTGACACAATACAAGCAACTTTCGGTTTTATGAACGTTCGATTTATGAACATTCGCTATAACGAACGTCACAATTCATTCAAAATTTCTTAAAGTCGCTAATAGATAGAGTTCCTTATAAAACTAAATGCCAAACATATAGTGAATATAATTGTAAGATTTAAATAAATAAACTTTTAAAAAATGCATTTATTACAATAATTATCAGAAATTATTCTGATAATTATACTGAACTGTTCTTGGTTAATAAACCTAATCTAGCCAGTAAAAAACCTTGGTTTACATGCCGTGCCGCGTAGAATGTTTTCTCGTGGGAAAGAAATCGGTAATGTAATAGGATCATCACTTGCTTTGCCTAGGTTATCTTAGATGGTCAAGTGTAGTACTGCATTTGGCGACTTAAAATACATTTTTAAAAATGTAAGTGATCATGGGTCCAAAGCGATATAGTAATGCTGGTGCTGATAGTGGTAGTAATAAAGCATAATGCATACATTATAATAAAACGTATTGTATAGACAATTCGATGTTTAGTATCAAAGTCCATCATTGGACAAAACCATAGCCTGTTCCATAAACCTCCCATCCTCAAAACATATTTCCTTAAGGTCCTTCTTAATATTATCTTCTCATTTCCATCCCAATGGTCACTTTCTAAGAGGCATTTCTTCTCTCCTCACACAGTGGCGTGACCAGCCCATCAGTCTCCTTGATTTCATTACCCTAACAACAGTTTAAATCATAGTCCCTTGTGAAGTAATATCCCAAACTGCCTGCTTCTTCATCCCTCCTGGTTGAAAACATTCCTTGATCAGTATTTTAACATATTAGAACAATTAAATACAATATTTAACATTTCTTCCTACATATTTTGGCCACACTTTTGTTGTCATAATCTGCCAGACCATGTGGAGTTCATACAGTAATTAGGGTGTTACAAGAAATAACTTTAATAATGAGAACATGTACAACACCGAATAGTTGTTTTAATGAGTGAGCTATTTTACCATAAAACTATAAAATGAAGTAATATTATTCATAACATGTACATAGCAGAAAGTGGTTTTAAATAATGACAGGTAAAACATTGTACAATTACTTTTTAATAATTTTAATATTTTATTGTAAAATTTTAAGTGGTGTATAAAGCGACATTATAAAATAGGATGAATCCCCTGGATATGATGTGGCTGATACTTGCAGGAAGCGATGGTAAATACTGTTGCACTTGATGGTGCTATTACACTGATATACTGGACGTAAATACAACTGTGATGCACATTAATAATATAAAGCTATTTTGATCGGTTTGGAAACAAACATTTGTAACTTTTGTTTTTTTCCTCAAAGAGATCACATTCAATCATCTTGCTTAGAGGTATACTGGGATGAGAGTATCTGTGCACTTTTATCTGCTGTATGGAATCATCAATTTTTCACAATATGAGAATGATTATTTTATAATCAGACATAGTAATTATTTCAAATTTGGTACTCAAAATGCCCAAAGCTTCTTAAATACTGTTTTCTAGTATTCAATTGAAATGCCAGAAAAGCATACGGTACTGTGACGTGGCGTCATAAGTGCTGAAGGCTCGCACTGGAGGGGAGGGGGGAGAACTTAAGTAGTAATATTTTCTGACTAGTCCCTTCAAGTCTTGAAATCATACAAGAACATTTGCTAGAATTATAATTTATTAGACAAAATGGACAGGTGTGAATTGTTTTACAATGTTGATCATTGTGATGAACATATGATTTTGTATGTGTAAATGTTTTGTTGTATACTTTGTAATATATTAACTAATTATTGTACAAAATACGTAATTTTCAGTCAAACTACAAAATATAATTCCTAAGCTTCAATACTAAAACAACAATTCCATGCCTTTGCATTCACCATCTTCAGCAGCATCTTCAATGAATCGCCCGGACCACACTCAAATGTTCTTGGGAAATATTCACCAACCTTACGCTCATACAGAATGTGCAGTGTCTGTTCCCATCTGACAGGTTTATAAATTTGTTTTGGAAGTTGTATTTTTATATGATGTGCATTTTTGTAACTTTTTCCTTCTACATTTGAAAATACTGGAACAATGGGATCAACAATGTCCACTTTCCTGAGGGCCTTTTTGAAGGGTTCAACAGCAGGTTGCATGAGTGATGTGTGAAATGCTCCAGATACAGGAAGTTTCTTCAGCCGCTTCAACTTATATTGCTCAGCATTGCTTTTGATGAATGTTAGTGCCTGCAGAGAAATAAATGCTGTTAGAACATTTGAATTTTATAAGTTGGTGCGTGTATAAATATACTTGCAGGTAAGAGGTGAATATACGACATAGTTTCTCGTAGTTTTGTACCTACTTCATATGTCTAATAAGAATTAGGGTGTATCACCAATAACAATTCCTCTATGAACAATGGAAGAATAACCTAAGCAATTAATGGCTTTAAATATGTCATTTACAAATCAATAAGTAATCCACCAGCTACTTCAATTAATTATATATTATGAGATATGCAAAAGAAAAGGCCCCAGTTTTGATTATCTTATGAATATGCACTTACAAAACTAGTCTTGGCCCTTTCTGTGCTGGTTCTTACTTAAAGGAATCTTAGGTTTGTATATTTCCATGGCAATGTATAATTTTTACTGTTGAAAAGTCATAACAAGTTGATAGCCTTGAATGTTTGGAGACTGCTCAATATTTTTTCATTGCTTTCAAGACCATATATACTCAGACTACAAAGGCCAATGTTTTAAGTAAAGAATTTATATCCCACAAAATATCTTTCAGTACTGTACCTCTAAATGCCCTGCAATAACTTTACAATGAGGATACAGATGGTTGGCCACAGCACACACTGGATCTTCAATTCCCCTCTGCAAGCACCACTCTTTGGCCTGGAGGCAAGCATAATTCAGCTTCGAGTCTGGGCCATAGAACACAGTCATCATACCGCTCGGCACAATCTCTGATGCTAACTGCATTGCTTCAGCACGTACTTTAACCAATCTTATGGCTTCAGAAAGAAATAGAGTAACTTTAGCATAATATGCATGAAATATCTGGGTAACAAAAACATGATTTTTAATACTACCTGTACTGTTATACAGAGATACTGCATCTCAGTAATTGACATTTTATTTAAAGTTTTCCCTTACAGAAAAATGCTATTGTACATAACAGAATTTGTTCTTACTGAATAACTCCCTAATCTGTTAATACAATTAATTCTGTTTAGTTATTTAAACAAAACAGCACATGCAGGAAGTATATGGAAGTACCTACTATGCAAGAAGAAAACTTCTTATTTCATACAGTATTCTTTTCATACTGGAAATCTTTCTATGCCAAAAACACATATTTGGTACATTCATGTGCAGGTGACATAAGATGCAACCCTTAACTACAGAGAAAATACAAAGGGGCAAACCTTCTTCAAAAGATAATGCTCCAGCAAAAACTAATGCAGTGATTTCACCAATGCTGAATCCTGCAGTACCTATGCAAGATTCAATCGCCATTGGTCGTTCTTCTCTCAGCCTTTCAACTGCTGCAAGTGAACAAACCATCACTGCTGGCTGGCAATGAATTGTCTTATCAAGCTCCTCTTTTGGCCCATTGAAACATATGTCTTTCAAGTTATAACCAAGTAAGTCATTGGCTGCATCAAACAAATCACGAGCTATTGGAAACTTCATCAGATCTTTTCCCATACCAACATATTGTGTGCCTTGTCCAGGAAATAAAACAAGAGAAGTTTCTCGAGGATCTACCTTGGGTTTTGCGAAATGTCTGGACTGATCTCTTTTCAACAATACTCCTTCAGGATATGGAGATGTTGACCAAACATGTTCTGGATCATCTGGTAGAGGATCATTACAGAGTGAAGCTTCCTCAAGCAGTTGTTTTATGTCAGTTTCTCTCTCAGACACTTCTGATTTACTTATACTTTGTGAATCGGTTTCATTAACATAACTCTCACTTTTGGTAGCGAACACTCTATCGCTTAGAGTAACTGAATGCTTATTATTACGCGTATAAATGTATGATAAAAAATTCCCTTGTTTCAACTTAAACAAAAAATTCAATACCTTTCTTTTGGCAAACATGGCAAACAAAATGTTTATGTCTAAATGCTCTACACACGTGTAAACCTAACCAAACTCTTTTGGCAGGTAAACTTACTGAAATACAAAGGCACTGACACCAACAAACAGCAAGAACAAATTGTATTCAGAAACTGATAATCCTTGTCTATAAATCATATCCTTTTGTAATGTATGTGAATCAGCATGTATTTGGCCAAATGTGTTGAACTGTAAATGTAAGTTATGTGAACACAAGCCACTGTACTGTTTTCGCATCATGTCTGCCATGACAATCTTGGAAACAAGGAGGAACTGCTTTGTAATGGCGTGATGTTGACTTGTATGAATATCTCTGAATGGACTATAATTTACATAAGTGTTGTGTGTTTTATTTTACGTTATCTTTTATACCAAGATTATTGTTATTTGTTGAGAGTAATTACAGGCCATGGAAAGCTTGTCTTCTAGTCCAAATATGAGTGCAGAAGCGACAGGCGAAATTTTTCCGAATACATCACCTCAGAACGCAAGATATCTGGAAGAAAATTCAGATAACACTACTGAATTTTATTTTGAATCAGACCATTTAGCCCTCAAAGGAAACGGAGATTATCTGAATCTCCTTAAGACCATAGCCGTTTTAGAATCACAAAGAACAAAAGCTATTCAGGTAAGTCAGCCATAACCTTGTTTTAAATATAGATACTAGCAGCTTAACACGATTTATCACCATATTGGGAACATATACAAACATTTAATTGTTATTCAGAATCGTTTCAAAAGCCTTTTTTGAGTGATATGAACTGTGATTGATGTGTGCCTGCTCATTAAGACTGCTTTAATTTTACAGGACTATGACAAGCTGTTGGCCATACAAGAAGCAGCAATGCAAGATCCAATGAAATTTGTTGAAAAACTTCAAAGAGGAGAAGACTTGGGAATCCCAGTACCACAAGTTATTGAAGAAGTAAGTTTGAATGAATGTAGGAGGTAAGACAAACAAATTGCTTTTTAATGACCTTTTGCTGTCATCTTTCTTTGAATGTGGGCGAGTGTAATGACAACAGATGTTTAAAATGGTTGTGATGAAAAGTTAGAGTTTTGGTAGATATGAATCAGTCCTGAACAGCCATTAATCATATTGGAAATTTATGGGTGCCTTCATCAAGGATTATGCCTAGTGGCCTTTCCAGTTGACATTAAAATTTCTGGTCAGTCTGAGTTTCTATTGGTCTTACAACATTCCTTATTCTGTATGGCTCATAATTCAGAATACTCTAGGTACAATTATCTTCCATTACCATTCATTCATTTCCAGTAAATGACAGAGGATAGGTCACGTCTAATGAAAGTTTCATATGTTAAGGTGATAATATTTTACCAGTGACAGACTAGACTAAAATGGAATTTATTTACATTCCATGGATCCTTCATAGGCCTAAGCCAAGGATGTAGAATGTCATAGCACATATGCAATACTTGTTTCTAGGATAAATACATAGTCATAACAGCTATTTACAGATTTTTGGAACTACAGTATTAAAGTAAAGTAAAGTAAAGTTTGTCCCACTATACGCCATGTAGGCGTTTGGGGTGAGAGGAGGTATAGCGCCTCTCTTCCTTGACCTCGGCACTAGATGGGGGTGAGTGGTCAGCATCACGCCCCGGCCGGCTTTACCCCCGGGAAAGGACCCCGGTACCCATTGTAGAGGAGGCTGGGTGGGCCCCAGAGCCGGTCTGGACGCAGAGGCTAGAGGAAAAATCCTGCCCCCATCGGGGATCGAACCCCGGTCGTCCAGCCCGTAGCTAGTCACTATACTGACTGAGCTATGAGAAACCTGTTATTACAGTTTTATGAAATCAAAATAGATTTTGAGTTTTCATCAATTGAATGAACTTATAGCCATATATTTGAAGTACCATTAAATATTTTTTGGTTCTGAAATGTGATTCAATTCAGTATGTGCCCCATTAACCCTTTGCGGTCCAATGTTGGACTGAGTCCGAAATTTAAAAATCTGAGTTCCATTCCGATGTCGGACTGAGTCCAACACATATTTTACGAATTTTTTACATGATCTGGAGTCAAACTGAAGCTGGCAAACAGTGTCAGCATATCATTCAAGCCTTCTTCTTTGCACTAGTTCTATCCTAGTTTTCCTGGTAAGACTTATTATATAATTTTTTTCCAGTCCCTTGTTATTTTATTGTTTCTCAGTCCAGATATTTCCCTTCATGCTTTGTTCTCTGACACTCTGAATCTATGTTTTTTCCTTCTCAGTAAGAGATAAAGTTGTACACCCATTTAAAACATCAGATAAAAGAATACAGTTACCATCTTCTTCTTCTTCCCAAGATATTTCCACTGGATATGGGCCATTTAACACCCATCTCTGTCTTTCCACATCTCCTTCAACTTATAATTTATTACTGTCACTACCATGTGCTTAGATTTTGCCATAGTTTCAACTTTTCATTGTCAGTTTAAATTCATATTCTCCATTGTGATGGTATGTCATGTTTTGGCATTTCAGCTCCCAGTCATTGACTGGTCCTCATACAATGTGACAGTACCTACAGATTCACTGAAGCCTCTTACCAGGAAAGATTCAAACAGGCATGCAGGTACTTCATTGGACTCTGTCATGAACACTGAACATGATTCATGTGACTTGAAATCCAAAATTTTAGTTCGAGGCCGACCATTTGATGACAGCAAGCCTGAAACATTCAACCAGGTTTGTACCACATGTAGACTTAAATAAAACATATAGTACATTAATAAAGTCTTCTCGGGCTATCAGACGGTGATTAATCGCCACCGTGAAAGCTTCACATCATATACAGTAGGGCCCCGCTTTACGGCGCTCCGCTTTACGGCGATTCGCTAATACGGCGCTCAACAGCTGAGTCAGAGAAGTGCGTCCGGCGCCATTTTCTTGTCGCTGATTCAATCTGTTTACAGCTTTTGTACGCTCCACGTCTCCGTATTTCTGGCAATTTTTCAAAGTTATTACAAACTGTATATTTATGTAATATTTTTGTGTTTCTACAGTGTAATTACAATGGCGTCAAAGGGTAGTAGCGATAAAAAGAGGAGTCGTAAGCCTCTTACTTTAAATACCAAGTTAGATATAATTAAACTTCGTGAACAAGGCATGTCTATGGCCGAGATAGGACGTAAGCTAAGCTTAGCTCGCAAAACTGTTAGTGCCATCGTGAACGCTAAGGAGAAAGTGTTAAAGGAATTAAAAGTGCCACACGAATGAACTCTAAAGTCATAAGAAAAAGAGATAGCCTTATTGCCGACATGGAAAAACTTTTAGTTGTGTGGATTGAAGATCAAACCAGCCACAATGTGTGTACTACTGATATTCATTTTATTTCATATCGTTTTCTTAGGCCTAGCGCTATTGTGCACTTACTATATGATAGTGTAACATCTTATTAGGCTTTGATATGCATTTGCAAGTGAAATAAGGCAAAGATCCGCTTTTCGGCGATTTTCGCTTTATGGCGGGGGTCTGGTCCCTAACCCGCCGTATAAGCGGTGCCCTACTGTATAGTACATTACTATCACAAGCCAAGATAACTCACTCAGTGACTGGCTGTGGACTGGATGACTAGAGATAGTTCTCAACATTGCCAGGGATTTTTTCTTCTGCCATCATGTTCAGACTGGTTCTAGGGCCCATCCATCCTTTTGTTGAATGAATACAGGGGGCTGTTTGCTCAGAGAGGGTTAAGTCACTGGAGTATGAAGGTGACTTCACCTGTGTTCCATGGAGGTTTGTTTTCATACCAGATACTGTATGGGACTCAACTTTCCAATTCTGTTAAGGATGTCAGCTAGGTATATTTCCTCACCTTCTGTGGCTGTGTATCGTAGTTCTGAAAAAGCAAGTCTTCATAATTTGGTGTTTAGACAAAGGTAACTTTACCTTATCTTAACTCCAGTTACTTAAAGCCCATATAACCTGTAGAACCAAACATACACAAATGTTTTTCTTTTATTATTATATGATTATGTTTCAGCTGTAGAAATTGTATAATGTCGTGTAAAACAGAAGGATTTTACTGATAGCAAGGCAGAGTCTCGTAATCTAAGATTAAACAACGTGTGTGTGTGTGTGAAGAGTGACAGTGCATCAAACATAAAACTAATGAATTCTGTGATTAACCTTAAGGTTCCATAAAAACAGGGAATTTCTTGACCAGCTTATATAAATATCATGTGCCAAGGGAGACTCTGTGCAAAGAATGGTATGATGCTATATTTGATGTTTGCTCCGTTTCCTTCCAAAGCTGTGGACAGCAGAGGAACAGCGACGATTAGAAGAACTGCTGGTTGAATATCCACCTGAAGAGGTAGAGTCCAGACGATGGCAGAAGATTGCAGCAGCCCTGGGTAACTTTGAAATCTAATATTGAAATTCTGATGCTGCTTAATTCACAACTTTTGACTTCATTTAAATAATTTATGAGGATTTTGCTCTCCACTACTATATTCAGATGAGCTATGAGACTCACTGGACCTTCTGTACCAAAAGATCTTTCAACTCAGACTGCAGTAAAACTGGTCACCCACCTGCAACTGGTGTCAATGTTAAGATTGCCTGAAGATGTGCTGGAGGTTTTTTTTCTACCCCATACAGAAAAAGCTGTATGGAAGGGTGAAGTGTTGTAATGCAGAATTCGCTAATCAGCAAAAGATAAAATGATTTTTGACAAACAAATTGCCACATGTATTTTAAAACTAAAATGCAGATTGCTTGATTGACTGTGTGTCGTGGAGGAGCAAATATGTAATCAACAGTTCTTTCAATATCATGATTTTGACCTTTCTATTGGAGACATTGATGTTTTGTTTGTGGGTAGTACTTGAAAGTTTTTTGTGAATCATTTGAACCATTTTTTTTTCTTGGCACCATCCATTCCATTCTTTACGTTTACATTTTATTCAGCAGTTTTGCTATTGTTGTACACTTCATTTACTATCTTCAGAATTGTCAATCAATGATAATTTATCATCATTTGAGTCACTTTTCCCATATATGAATCACAGCCAGATTTTGTTTCAACTTTACATCTTCCTATCCACCTTTAAACTTTCTAACCCACTCAAGGACCAACCCTGGGGTAGCATTTTGTAAGTGATAGAATTTTTCATTAGTTTAACAAGAAATGTAATGTTTATTCTCTGTTCTAGAAATTTATGAGCCAGTGTGGCCATTTTGTAACATATACAGTTAGTTACTGGGTTTCACTATGGATGCATTCCTTACACCCTAGGAAGCAGGGTGTAGGACAAGTTAGAAAGAAACTCACAAATTCAGCACAGTTCCAGAAGTTCCACAAGAAAAAAATACGCTATTGAACTTATTCAAATACACAGTCACATTATTAACTTTCGCCTATTTTTACATTATACTGAGAGACATCTACAATTTCATTCCACTTAAATATGTGTTTGTTATGTCTGGTGATGACTGCATAAGTCTCATTTTCATTTCCATGGTACAGTTCATATGGAATTTGCGATGGACAAAATGGCCCTGGGGCAAGTTTCTCCCTTGTTTTCCCCTAACAGTTATAACTCCTTAATTACCCTCATCGCCAGGGACTAGTATAATAGGCCCATTTTAGGCAACATTGCCGAGGGACTCATCTGCTTCTACCCCTGTCACTTAGGCATTTTTGTGATAAAGTACTGCTTCCTTGAATCTGTTATTTGCAACTGCAAATTATGTTATATTATGAAATAAGCTTATATATTTAAACCTGATGCTGTCTTGTGTTTGATCATGTGTTGTCTCATCAGCAGTTTTCTACTGGGCATGAAAATCAGTGTTTATATTACTGCTGTTATTATCACCACCACCACTGCCATCATCAGTTGACATTTTCACCAGTGTTTTAATGTTATGATAAAAGCTCCTCTGTCCTCCTCTTATGTATGTCCACTTTTTTGTACTCACTTCTGTGTATCTTCTGTCAATCCCTCCACCTTGTCTTTGGTCTTCTCATTGTTAATTTATCTGACATCTTGGAGGCTTTAAAGAGAATTCTGTAGTTATCAATGTTAGACTACCACATGTCTGTACTGTGCCATTAGAATTGCCAACTTAATCATAGATCTCAAAAAATGATTACACTTTATAAACTCCTGAGATTAACATTTAATTCATACAGGGAATCGCACGACCAAGCAAGTTTGCAGCCGAGTGCAGAAATATTTTATCAAGCTTCATAAAGCAGGATTACCTGTCCCAGGAAGATCTCCAAAATTGCAGTCTTTAGATATATTTCGAAAGGTAAAGCTTAGTTTATTCACTTGTAAACATGTTATGAGACATTTGTAACATATCATTGTATTATCTGTGTGTGCCTTTATTCCCAGACCCCTGAAGAGTTTTGTTCACAGTTGTGTTTTGAGGGCTATGTGTATGCTATAAAGTTAGAATGTTAAAGAAGATTTTATGCTTTTCTTGCATGAAACATTTTTAATGAATCTTCAATAACTCTAGCAATTTTTGCAGGTAATGTGGATCAGCTTATAGACCAAGAAGAATTTATGGAATTTTTGTTAGAAATATTAATTAATGTTACATTAGAGTTTGGTTATTTATCATACCTTTGGAATTTAGCAAATGAAAGAAATGAAAATATATTGAATGGATCAGTATATCAGCTATTTACATATTTGACAGAAATGGTGATGGTTCATTTAGGAGGGAAGTACTTTATAACATTCGAATTTTGATGAAAAGACCTTTTGGAAAACAGTAATTATTTATTTGGCCTCTGATAAGGTGAAAACATTATGCTGTATGTTTTATTTGTGTGATGTGTTATTCTCCTATTTCTCAGGCATTTCCCCACCAACACTCTGTGTGATTTCATTGTCTCTCTCATATTCATGAATTCATTCAAAAAAATATTTTCATGTCTTTTACACATTTACTTTCGTAAACTTGTTTTATTTCTAATGAAAAATATATAAAATAGATCTTCATTTGTGTATGAGATTTAACCCTCAGTCAGATTCTATTCACAATGTATGCTGCAGCATTTTAATTCTTCTTTCATTACAGGGATACCATCCTCATCGGCATCAGAAGAACAATCATTATTTGTTGAAGCAAACAACATTTTTCCCATCTCAAGATGTTCCAGTGTACATGTCTGACTATGATGATGAAACAGTTGGATCCTGCACCAATATTTCCACAGGAGAATATGGCACAAAAATGGAAGATAGATTATCGGTAAGTATGACCAATTCATGTACTACCATTTTTGTTACGAAGATAGGCTTATGGTATCATCATACACTTGTCTCTTTCCTCCTTTGTAAGTTCTGAGCCAGTTGATGGATTGCCAAAAGTTAAAATGAACATCATGCCACTAGATGTCACTCCACCTCTGTACTTAATAATTTAATATCATTAATAATATAAACATGATGGCCAAGCAGGAGTGACACTAGTATCGCCTACTGCCCTACTGTTAAGGACCCGAGAATTTGTGTAGCCTAGGTCTTGTTACTACACAGGTTTTGTTGAGGTAATGTTTCTGTTACCGCCACGGTGGTCTAGCGGTTAGAACGCTGGCCTTGTAATCCTGGGGTCCCGGGTTCGATTCCCAGCAGTGCCCGAATTTATAACTTGTGTTGGGCAAGGCCGTGGTCTAGGCAACACGGAGTTTTCTTCCGAGGGCTTCCCCGCTTCCCCGGTTTCTCCGTGGCATCCCAACAATTACTCCATTCACACACAGAAGAAGGCAATGGCAAACCACTTCTGGATCATCTGCCAAGAACGTATATGAACAGGTCCCAGTCCGAGAAAAGGATGGAAGGATCCTGTTCATATGGACCTGTCGTCAAACAGAACACTAAATAATATAAATAAATAATCTTTGTCTGCAAGATGGGGTTATGTTCTTGGGTTAGACTGTTGGATAAACAGGATGGTTGGTATTCCTAGCAGAAAATAATATACCGAGATAAGTTACTGTAAAATGCATGTTCATTGTGTATTGTTTGAATTTTAGCCATTTTTATGCATGATTTTCTATATTCTGGCCGGCATAAAATTGTAAAAGTCTAAGGAAAAATGTTAAACATTTGTTTGTGTCCATTTGTTATAAAACACTCTTATTTTTTTAATGGTTTGTTACTAAAATATATTTTTATCACCCGGTAAAGTAAAAAAAAATCTTCCATCATAATGGAAACTGATGGGGTTTTTAAACTTGTAAGCAAGAAGAAAGCACTAAATGAAGTTCCAACATAAGAAAATTCAACAGGAATAATTATTAGCTTTTAGACCATACATTCAGATAACCTTGAAAGTCCAGTTGCGCACTGATACAACAGGAGGAGTGGGGGAAGGAAAAAAACTTTTGCATGAAACATTGGTATTCTGTTGATTGGCAAAGATGGATGCTGCTGGAATCACGATACTTATTGGAACTGGTATGCAGTGTGTTAAATAATTTAATTGATTCAATATCTGTGCCAGGATGATGATATAAATGCAGCACAGAAGCATGAAAATTCAGCCGAGTACCAACAGCTTTGTCTTCTGCGGAGGGTGAAGAGAGACAAGGAGATGGAAAAGGGCAGGTTTCCTGTTGAACATTTAGGCTACAAGGTAAGAAAACAGACTTTTTTTATAGACTTTATTATAAGAGTAATTTCACTTTAAACTTTGAATAAAGAGCTGTAGAAGCCTGCTACGAGCTGAATGTCCGTGGTCTGATTCCCTGCAGTGGCAGGATATTTTTCTTCATCAGTACATTGAGACAGGCTGTGGGTTATATACAGCTTTCTGTCATTAAAGGGACTGGAGCTTGAAACTGATCACACATTGGTTAGGTTAAGAATACACGTCTCCTATGTACATATATTTGTAGCATGGCTTAGTCATAAGGGAAACTTTACCTTTATCTGTACCTTAACATCAATTTTAGTACAGAAAATATTCTTTTTCTCTTTTAAATAGGATAGAATGCCTTGGGAATTCTATGCATCACTCATTTCAATATAATACTGATACACAGGGTGTCCCATGAGGAAAGGTTAATATTCTGGGAGGTCATAGTATCGGTCAGTCTAAGCAAAAAAGTGTATATGTACATGTGTCCTATTCCGAATGGTTTCCGAGATAGAGCTATTTCACTGTACAGTAGTTTGGATTTGGCACCCAATATTGTCGTTCCCTATTGGATGTTATTGCCCACATAAACGAACATCAAGTTGCACTCAGATGAGCAACACGCCATGTCCTCACGCGAGTTGCAAAGTGCATTGGAATTTTCGAAAATGTATTATACTAGGTAAACTGTATCAACTTTGTCACTTGAACAATAAATACCGGTAATAGAAACAGTACGTAATATCTCTTTTTTATTGACAATTTTGCAACTAGTGCCACAAACAAACTATTAACTAACTAGATGGCTTACCGAACCCAAAGGTTCATCACCGAATTAACCAAAGCCCTCCACCGGACCCTGTCCTTGGCCAACAAAATCCAGTCTCCTTCAAATCCTATCTCCCATAGATCCTGCCTGACATTATCCTCCCATGCACATCTAGGTCTCCCCAGCGGTCTCTTTCCCTCAGGCTTCCCAACCAATACTTGGTGCACACTTCTTGTCCCATCCATGTGTGCTACATGCCCCGCCCATCTCATTCTTCTCGACTTAATCACCCTGACAATACTGGGGGAGGAGTACAGATTTTTAAGCTCATCATTATGCAGTTTTCTCCATGCCCCATCATCTTCTCTCCTAGACCCAAATATCCTCCTCAACACTCTATTCTCAAACACCCCATAGAAAAATGTGAAATTGTCCACTGGGATCGCGCCTTCCCCCTCCCATCGCACCTCCTGCAGTGCCACTAAATCTAACTTACAATTCTCTAATTCCCTACTCACTGATTTCAGTGCCCCAGCCTTATAGAGACTCCTAATGTTCCACGTTCCAAATCTAACAACAAACTTAACAAAATTATAACTATAAAAAAGACAATAGTATTTGTTGCTTATTTTATATTACTAGAGCAAAGCGCTCCTTTCGGAGTAGAAGATAATGATTTGGCAAGCTTTATCATAATGTAAGATTTATATTAAGGAAAATAAGAGGAAAAGTAAACTTAAACAAGAGAATAATGATAATGATGGTGGGAAAAATAAAGTTTATTTGTGGGTACCTGGAAATAATTTTTTGTTGCATAAATACAGAGTGTCTGGATGAAAGGTATCAAAAATAAAAAAATTATATCTCGGAAACTAATTGTTAAACATGTATCCAGTTTATGTCATCGGAAAGGAAAACTCTAAAAGTTTTTTTCATGCCCGGCTTACACGCATGCGCCAGCTGGTGACCTTCAGCGAGCTCAGTAACGATGTCGACACCACAGGAACAGGTTCAATGCATGTTGTGGCTAGCAGAGTTGCAATCTCGTACGGCTGTCCAGCGTCGTTTTAGAACGCAGTATGGACGTCAACCTCCTACATGGAAAAGCATTCGGTTCTGGGACAACAAACTGAGGACTACAGGTAGTCTATTGCGTGTAAAATCTCCTGGAAAGACACGGACCTCTGAAGAAAATGTCAGTCGCATTAGAGAGGCATTCCAGCAAAGTCCGCCCAAATCAATTCGTGCTGCTAGCTTGCAGTTACAAATTCCACGTTCAACAGTGCACGATGTGCTACACAAAAGGCTGCGCCTAAGAGCGTACAAGATTCAAATGATTCATGCACTAAACCGACTGACCTAGTAGCATGCACAAATTTCGCTGTGGACATGCTATAAAGTATTGACGCATCACCTGATTTCCTCCGCCAAGTGTGCTTCTCGGACGAGGCGACGTTCCATGTCAATGGAGCTGTAAACAGGTACAACTGCAGGATTTGGGGCAGTCAGAATCCACAAGTCACATTTGAGTTGGAGAGAGGCAGCCCCAAAGTGAACGTGTGGGCTGGCTTAACGCACGACAAGTTAATTGGACCGTTTTTCTTTTCGGAAAAGACTGTGACCAGACGTTCGTACTTGGACATGCTGGAGCTGTATGCGCTGCCCCAATTACCACCTCAAACTATCCACCAACAAGATGGGGCGCCGCCACATTTCTGCCACCATGTTAGGATTCACCTGGACAGAGAGATGGCTGGGAGATGGATCGGCAGAGGTGGACCAATCTCTTGGCCTCCTAGGTCACCAGATTTAACCCCATTGGATTTTTTCTTGTGGGGTTATGTGAAGAACATTGTCTACCAGGTTAAGATCAACGACCTTCAACACCTGAAAGCCCGCATAAGGGACGCTGTAGCTATGGTAACGCCAAACATGCTTCAAGCAACGTGGAACGAGGTTGACTATTGTCTGGATATTTGTCGTGCCACCAGGGGAGCCCACATTGAAATTTACTGAGAAAGTTATATACTCAGAATTTATTTTTTATAGTTTTCCTTTGTAATGGTGTAACCCATAAATGTGTATAATAAATGCTTTCTGAGATATAATTATTTTATTTTGGATACCTTTCATTTGTACAACTTGTATATGCATGTAGTAATGGAATCAATGCTGATTTTGGACCAAAATACTTCAAGTCCTTCTTCCTACATAATCATACTCCCCTCTAGGTTGGAATTTCCTACATGTTAAGTGCCAGTTATATAAACAGTGAGATTCGAGTTTCTCATTGTGATGAAGATGTTGATGATATTCTTCTGGTCTCTGACACCTTGTGGATTCATAGATAGAAACATATAATCTCCAGCTTCAGGGCTAAAGTGGAAGAACTTCATCTCTGAAGATGGAGACTGCGCGCTTCTCTGAAACGTTGGTATCAACCTCTGAGTCCATGTGGCATCACAACCCAGATGAAAAAACACACCATATGTACTATTTCTGGTGGATGGCTATTTATATTTTTCATTGTCTGTGTTTTGCAGTGTGACCTGTGCAAACAGGAGCCTCTGCTTGGGACCAGATGGCATTGTGTTGACTGCCCACCCAACATGTCTGTCGACTTCTGCACGGATTGTGTTGTGACACAAATAGAATCCAGCAGTCCTCACCCTGTAATGCACCACTTCGTGGATTTAAGGAAAAATGAGGAGCAGAGAAGAGGCTTGTGGGATCAGGATTACATGCCCCACAGTTTCTCTTTGACTGGAAAGCCAAACAGTTACAACTATCTGGACCCAAACTTCATGCCTGAGTAATGCATAGTATTTTTATATTAGCCAAGAATTTTAATTGTATGCATCCTTTTATTAATCTGATGTACTTGCATAGGAACAGTTAAGATTTCAGGTTCTCATGATGACAAGTATGAAAATGGCTCTCTTCTGGGATGTTGAGTCATGTAGTCTGGTATAAATTGATTGATGTTTCAGAAGTAAATTCTGCCTCCAACCCAAAAGACAGCCATCTTATTCTTAACAGTTATCTGTACCTGTGGCAATGAATATGAATGGGCTGGGTTCCTAACTGACTCTTGCAACAAGACCGTTTCTTGATCTTTTCTGCATCTCCATTCTCTTCAATCATCTGCTAACAGTTCCGCACCTCCTACATAGCAGGATCTTGTCATTGTCTTCTCAGCTTCCCTAGGTTAGCTGGTACTGTTTGCTTTCTGAGGTGGTATACCAGAATCGTTGGCTCTCTGCTGAGAAAAATTAACTTGCAGATGGAGGGTTCCTTTGTGTGGCTTTGCCACTTTCTCTTTTATTTTCCTTGTTTCAGTTTTGCTCCCTGGGAATTGAGGAATAGTTGTCTTCTCAGCTTCCCTGGATTCACTGATGTCATTTCCGCCAGAACTGTTGGCATTCTGCTGAGAAAAGTCAACTTTCAGTTATAAACTCTGTGCCCTTATATGGTTTTGTCATTTCTCTTATTTTTCATATTCCATTTATTTTCTGTGACAAGTAGAGAACAAGTGTCACCACCCCACCCACAGAGCCCCCCATATGGGCAGAAAACATTAATGTGAAGGAATTGTTAGGACACTACCATATCCACTCCAGTGTCATGCAGCCCTTTGCAGGATATCTGGCATCTTGGCTTCAGTGGATCAGAGCCTGTTTTCACTGTCAAAAGACATTAGCCGCCTCCACAGCAAAGGGTTGGATTTTGGAGGAGTGTCTGTACCTGACTCTATCCATGCAACAAACAAGATTTCTCAGGGATCGTAGCAATTTTTTTTCAGAGTAACTCTGGTGTTTAACATTGTTAGTGAAAGAAATACTTTTCCTGCCTTTTCTTTGTTATTGGATATTATTTGTTGTTTTTTTGTAAGAAGTCATAGTCAAGTTACCATGGTTATCATGTAAGAACAAAAGAAGGAATTTGTTAAATTTAACTCAGGAATGGAATGGTTAAAGCTCTGTAAGTATTTATAATTGTCAAAGATTTGATGTGTGTACCACTAATATGTAAACTCACCCATACAGAAATTAACATGGCAGGTCAGCACTCTTTCAGACTCTAACATTCTTTGATGTTGCGGGGATTTAAACTTTATTCAAACTTCGTCCCATAATGTGAATTCATAATTGTCAGTGAATTAATGAGAAAAACATACTGCACGTAGATCATCTTATTTGACAGAATTGTTGGTATAAAGTTATGCCTTGAAACACGCTGAAAGGATAATCATGTGATGTTCTTTCTTTTAAATGAGGGGGGAAAGGTATTGTAACGTGGGTTGGTATTGCGACCTGGATTGTCAACCCTGATTTATTCACGTCAAATTAAATCAGTTACAGTGGTCTGCACATACAGTCAACTCTCTACAACAACAACAACATACTTCGTGTCTCTGTTCTCTGCACACACACACACACACACACACACTCTGTCCTCCGAGTGTATCTGGTCCCTCGAGTTCGGCACTCTTCACACTCTTCGCTTACACATCGGCCCGTAGCACCCCACTGGACACACGCTGGCTCCTCGGCCGCCACGGTCCATTTACCCGGTGCCTGCTCACGCAGCCGACCTGTCCTTACTCAGAGTCGGCCCGTAGCACCCCACTGGACACACGCTGGCTCCTCGGTCGCCACGGTCCACGTACCCGGTGCTCGCTCACGCAGCCGACCTGTCCATACTCAGCGTTGGCCCGTAGCACCCCACTGGACACATGCTGGCTCCTCGGCCGCCACGGTCCACGTACCCGGTGCCTCACACGTAGCCGACCCGTCCTTTCTCAGTGCCACGCCAGACCTCTCGTTGGCTCCACTCACTCGACTCCTCACATTTCTCTTAGTGTTCTCTCACGCCCGATTCACAATTCTGTTCTTTCCACACTCCCTTTCCAACAACTCTTCAACACTCTCCCTTTCCAACCACTCTTCAACACTCTCCCTTTCCAACCACTCTACAACACTCTCCCTTTCCAACCACTCCAAAAAGCCAAAACCAACCAACCACCAACCAAAAAGCTAACTGAGGGCGGAGTCCTGCGCAAGGTGAAACCATTCCTGTGCACAAGACGCATTGCTGGAAATGGTAAACGGTCTTAATATGAAAAACGGAAATTTTGCTAAAGCTAACGGGGTTTCGTCGTGGCGGGAGCCTCAATCATTCAAACTGGGATCTTTTGCTGCTGATGGGAGGTTATCCCGTCAGGCAAGTTGTCCAAAAGAATTTGGTTGGTTGGATCTCTGGGGTTTGAACCCAGAGAGGGAGGGGCCGTTTCGGCTGAAGGCCTCTGCGGCATGGGGGGAAGATCACTTCAGCTGATGGCCTCCATGATCGGGGGGGGAGGGTGGCGGGCCGTGCCCCTATTAAGTTATACCCTGGCATTCGCCTTGGTTGCCCTTGGGCGACCACTGGCAGCCCTCGTTCGGCACGAGTGCCTCCTGAGTTGCCGAACTAAGGGGTTCCCCACACCAGCTAACCTCGAGTCAAATCTCTCAGTCAGTGCTCTGGTGTGGTCGGCAAAGAAAGGGACCCCCAGATCCTCATGTATTTGCCTGTTACTAACGTACCAGGGCGCGTTAGTAACAATGCGAAGACACTTGGATTGCAGAACTTGCAGCTTCCGGACGTGGCTGCGGGCAGCTGACCTCCAGATCGCAAGCATCATGGGACGGATGAGCTGCTTATAGAGCAGCACACCGTTCCTGATGGACAGGCCACTTCTCCTATTGATGAGCGGGCCTAGCACACCTAATCGTTGCGCCGCCTTCTTTCCCACCTGGTTGACGTGCGCCGACCAGGTAAGCCCGGCGTCAAGGGTGACCCCCAGATACCGCGCTGTATTGACCCATTGGATCGGCTGTCCGAGAAACTGCACTGCTCTGGGCTGTTGGATGTGTCTTCTCGCCGAAACGAAGAGAACCGCGGTGCTCTTCGAGACGTTGATAGCAATCCTCCAGGCCCTGAGCCAGAGCTCAAGTCTACTGAGGTAGGTCTCCAGATACCTGACGAGAAGCGTTGGGCTACGGGACGTGGCTACTAGAGCCGTGTCGTCCGCGTACTGTGCTATCTCGACGTGGCGGGACGGTGTGGGTATGTCGTTGACATACAGACTGAAGAGCACAGGGGAGAGAAGTCCGCCCTGCACAACTCCAGCCCGCATGGCACGACGTGTGGACGTGGCCGACTGGAAGGACGTCTGGAATGTCCGGTCAGCGAGGTAGGAAGAGATGGTTTTCACCAAGTACGACGGGAAGTTGAGGACGGTCAGTTTGTATAGGAGGCCTTGGACCCAGACTGTGTCGAAGGCTTTAGCCACGTCCAGGAAAACCGCGCCGGTTAGCCGCTTCTCATCAAGGTTTCTGTTGACCCTTTCGACGAGGCGAGCCAGCTGCAACGACGTGCTGTGTCTGGGTCGAAACCCAAACTGCTCGTCGCGCAGCAGCCCGCGTTCGCTGACCTCGTGTAGGACTCTCGTTAGGAGGATCTTCTCGCAGAGCTTGCCGACCGTGTCGAGAAGACTGATGGGTCTATAGGAAGAAGGTAGCGTGGGGTCCTTCCCCGGTTTCAGTGTGGACACCACGCGAGCGTGTTTCCATGCCGAGGGGAAGTGCTGCCTGCGGAGGACCGCGTTGAACACTTTCGTGAGAAAGGTTACCGCGCGTCGTGGGAGATGTCTCAGGACCCTGTTCGGTATACCGTTGGGGCCCGTAGCCTTGCCAACCTTGAGTCCCTTGATGGCCTGGGCGACCTCCGAGGGACTGGTTAATTTTGGTTTATTTGCGGGGGCATACTCGTATGCTCGCATCGCCTCGTTAACCATGTCAATTGCAGCCGGGTCCGACGGGTTGTCTACTGGCTGGAACTGGACCTCAAGGCTGTCGGCCAGGGCTTCTGCCTTCTCGGGGTTCGAGAGAGCCAGTCCTCCCGGCACTAACAAGGGGGGCGACGGAGTGGGGACTCGCATCACCCGCTTGGTCGTCTTCCAAAGCGACTGGTCCTCGCAGTCCAAGGATTCGAGCGTGTCGCTCCACTGTTCGTTCCGCCACTCGTTGAGACGATAGGTCACCGACCTCTGGAGTCGATTGACCTGGGTCTTAAGAGCGGGGTCCCTCGTGACCTGCCACCGCCTCCTGAGCCGGTTCTTCAGGCGTATTTCATCCCGAATACTAGCGGGCAGAAGCGGTCGCCTGTCAACGCGGGGTCGAAGTTTGGGAGCGGACGCTGCTGTGGCTTCCATTATAGCACTGGTCAGCTCCTCGACGCACTTGTCGATTGCCTCCTCGTCGTTTACCACGGGGTTCCCCGGGAGTCTGCTTTCGAGGCAAGCCTGGAATGCAGCCCAGTCCATTCTCGCGAAGTCCGGGCGATCAGGCAGGTTTTGAAAGGACGATCGGTACGTGGTGTCGATGAGGACGGGCAGGTGATCTGAGCTGAGTGCGGGGCATACAGTCAGGTGCACCGGTAGGACGACGTCCTTGATGAGGACAATATCAAGGTCGTCGGGTGTGGCGTTGTGTGTGTAGGGAGCCGTGGTTAGGGAATCCGGCCCGTAGATCAAGCAGGAATTTCTGTTGGCGTAATCACGCAGGAGCGAGCCCCTAGCAGAGATCAGCCTAGAATTCCAGTCCGTGTGCTTCGCGTTGAGGTCACCAGCCAATAGGACCGGGAAACCTCCGCTCAAGCACTCGGTCAGGTCCGACTCAATCCAGGGCCGGGTGGGTGCGAGGTATGCCGCCACGAGCTTGACTTTCCTGGTTGCCAGCACCAGGTGAATGGCGGTTGCTTCCAGTTGTTGCAGACCCGAGACCGGCACAGGGTAATGATCAATGCCCCTGCGGACAAGGATCGCTGTGCCGCCCCCAGCGTCGGACGGTCCGTACGGTGGCAAACGTAGTTCGCGAACCTCAAGGCCCGACCCGACGTGAGGTGCGTCTCGTTCAGGAGGCAAACATCGACTCCGTAGTCACCGAGGAACTGCTCCAGCTTCCTACCGCGAACACCGTCGGCGTTCCAGTAAGCCACCGTGTCCTCTAGGCCGTGCAGTCATTGTCGGCCATGAAGAGGAGAACGGTTTGGAGGAGGGCTCGCGGACGAGACCCCCCGGGTGGGAGGGAATGGATCGCGGCGAGGAGACGGCGTGTCAAGTCGATGCAGACCCGTGGCGAGAGGGTCTCCAGGACATCTGAGATGTCTTGGAGCGGTGACTGACCCTTGGGTGGGGTGGGGTCAGTCCTCTTGGGAGCAGGTGCAGTGGGATTTGCCACCGGCACCACAGGACGAGCGGGCGTGGCACGGCAGCCCTTGGGGACAGCCTGCCGCTCAGTCCGTGCAATGGCGCCAGATGAACCAACCAACCAACCAAAAAGCTAACTGAGGGCGGAGGCCTGCGCAAGCGCAAGCATCGTCCCTACCTAGGTGAAACCATTCCTGCGCACAAGGCGCATTGCTGGAAATGGTAAACAGTCTTAATATAAGAAACGGAAATTTTGCTATCGCTAACAGGGTTACGTCGTGGCGGGAGCCTCGACCATTCAAACTGGGATCCGTTGCTGCTGATGGGAGGTCATCCCGTCAGGCAAGTTGTCCAAAGGAATTTGGTTGGTTGGATCTCCGGGGTTTGAACCCAGAGAGGGAGGGGCCGTTTCGGCTGAAGGCCTCTGCGGCATGGGGGAAAGATCACTTCAGCTGATGGCCTCCGTGATCGGGGTGGGGGTGGCGGGCCGTGCCCCTATTAAGTTATACCCTGGCATTCGCCTTACAACTGAGGAAAAGCACGGAAAACCTTAGTCAGGGTAGCCGACTAGTCTAACCACTCGTTGTGCCGACTTGGCCGTCTTTTGGGGACGGCCTCGGCTGGCCTGCTGAACATCGGTCGCCCTCGGTTGCCCTTGGGCGACCTCTGGCAGCCCTCGTTCGACACGAGTCCCACTGGACACAACCAAAAAGCTAACTGAGGGCGGAGGCCTGCGCAAGCGCAAGCATCGTCCCTACCTCTCTCCAGGCTGTGCCGGTGGGGGTCTCGTCCACTCCCAATCCTCCACTCACTCACTCTCCACTCTCTACCACTCACTCTACTCTCGCCTCACTCCCACCCATCGGCGACAGATGGCGTTGTCAATCGGCTTTTATACAAATACAACAATGTCTATAAACAGACACAACAATGTCTATAAACGAGTACAACAATGCCAAACGCAACACGTCACAGTATATTGCAATTCAAAATTTTATTTTCCAAATGTGTTCTTTGCAGTTTTGCATTAATCATTATTGCAGTTACGTACATCTCTCTTGCTAATTACTGGTACTTTAAGAATAACACACTGCATAGTCATGACTAGTATTTTCTTTCAACTTCAAATCCATTAAATACACACCATACTAAAAATGTTTCTAATCATAATGAAATCTGTATTTTATTTATGTTCCACCTTTATCAAATGTTAGTTTCGTGTTTTATATAAAGTGGCATTTATATTGACTTACTATGGACAAGTATTAAAATAGCCAAACAACATAGCGAGCAAGAGTGCGCCGCCAGAACCAACCAGACCACTAACATGGCCCCACTTTTCAGGACCCTGATCCATCCAACCAAACCCAACCTTGCTCTCTCTACTTTCTTTCCCACTCTCGCCCCCAGAACCAACCAGACCACTTGTCACAATTCTTGAGAAGTCACTTGTCCCAAGTCTCGAGAAGTGCGTGTCCCAAGTCTTGAGAAGTCACTTGTTCCAAGTCTTGAGAAGTCACTTGTCCCAAGTCTTGAGAATTGCGTGTCCCAAGTCTTTAGAAGTCACTTGTCCCAAGTCTTGAGTAGTGACTGTCCCAAGTCTTGAGAAGTCACTTGTCCCAAGTCTTGAGAAGTTACTTGTCCCAAGTCTTGAGAAGTCACTTGTCCCAAGTCTCGAGAGGTCACTTATCCCAAGACTAGGAGTCATTTGTACCAGGTATTGAGAAGTAACTTGTCCCAAGTCTTGAGAAGTCACTTGTCCCAAGTCTTGAGAAGTCACTAGTCCCAAGTCTTCAGAAGTCACTTGTCCCAAGTCTTGAAAAGTGCGTGTCCCAAGTCTTGAAAGTCACTTGTCCCAAGTCTTGAGAAATCACTTGTCCCAAGTCTTGAGAAGTCACTTGTCTCAAGTCTTCAGAAGTGCGTCTCCCAAGTCTTGAGAAGTCACTTGTACCAAGTCTTGAGAAGTCACTCGTCCCAAGGCTTGAGAAGTCACTTGTCCCAAGTCTTGAGAAGTCACTTGTCCGAAGTCTTGAGAAGTCACTTGTCCCAAGTCCTGAGAAGTCACTTGTCGGAAGTCTTGAGAAGTGCGTGTCCCAAGTCTTGAGAAGTCACTTGTCCCAAGTCTTGAGAAGTTACTTGTCCCAAGTCTTGAGAAGTCACTTGTCCCAAGTCATGAGAAGTCACTTGTCCCAAGTTTTGAGAAGTCACTTGTCCCAAGTCTTGAAAAGTCACTTGTCCCAAGTCTTGAGAAGTGCGTGTCCCAAGTCTTGAGAAGTCACTTGTCCCAAGTCTTGAGAAGTCACTTGCCCCAAGCCTTGAGAATTCACTTGTCCCAAGTCTTGAGAAGTCACTTGTCCCAAGTCTTGAGAAGTTCTTGTCCCAAGTCATGAGAAGTCACTCGTCCCAAGTCTTGAGAAGTCACTCGTCCCAAGTCTTGAGAAGTTCTTGTCCCAAGTCTTGAGAAGTCACTTGTCCCAAGTCTTGAGAAGTTCTTGTCCCAAGTCCTGAGAAGTAACTCGTCGCAAGTCTTGAGAAGTTCTTGTCCCAATCTTGAGAAGTTCTTGTCCCAAGTCTTGAGAAGTTCTTGTCCCAAGTCATGAGAAGTTCTTGTCCCAAGTCTTGAGAAGTCACTCGTCCCAAGTCTAGAGAAGTCACTCGTCCCAAGTCTTGAGAAGTCACTCGTCCCAAGACTTGAGAAGTCACTTGTAACAAGTCTTGAGAAGTCACTTGTCCCAAGTCTTGAGAAGTCACTTGTCCCAAGTCTTGAGAAGTTCTTGTCCCAAGTCTTGAGAATTCACTCGTCCCAAGTCTTGAGAAGTCACTCGTCCCAAGTATTGAGAAGTCACTTGTCCCAAGTCTTGAGAAGTCACTTGTCCCAAGTCTTGAGAAGTTCTTGTCCCAAGTCTTGAGAAGTCACTCGTCCCAAGTCTTGAGAAGTTCTTGTCCCAAGTCTTGAGAAGATCTTGTCCCAAGTCTTGAGAAGTCAATCGTCCCAAGTCTTGAGAAGTCACTTGTCCCAAGTCTTGAGAAGTCACTCGTCCCAAGTCTTGAGAAGTCACTTGTAACAAGTCTTGAGAAGTACTTGTCCCAAGTCTTGAGAAGTCACTTGTTCCAAGTCTTGAGAAGTTCTTGTCCCAAGTCTTGAGAAGTTCATGTCCCAAGTCTTGAGAAGTCACTTGTCCCAAGTTTTAAGAAGTCACTCGTTCCAAGTCTTGAGAAGTCACTCGTCCGAAGACTTGAGAAGTTCTTGTCGCAAGTCTTGACAAGTCAGTCGTCCCAAATTTTGAGAAGTTCTTGTCCCAAGTCTTGAGAAGTTCTTGTCCCAAGTCTTGAGAAGTTCTTGTCCCAAGTCTTGACAAGTCACTCGTCCCAAGTCTTGAGAAGTTATTGTCCCAAGTCTTGTCTGCTTGTTTAGGGCTGTGCCTCACCTGTCTTAGCTGAATTCAAATTTTTTCGAAAATTCTTAGTTTTCTTCGCGTTTCGCGCCATTTGCAGTCGTTTTTAATTTTTTTAAAATTTCGAAAAATTTTGAAAATTCTCAAAGGGGTACCCCTTTGAGAAATTTCAATTTTTTCGAAAAATTTCGAAAAATCGAAAAACGTGGCAATTAGTCCAAAAAGCGCACAAAACTAAGAATTTTTGAAAATTTTCAACTTTTAATTTTTTTCCCAATTTTCTGAAAATTTTTGGTTTTGTGCGCATTTCAGAAGGTTTGCAGCGTTTTTTGATTTTTCGAAAAAATTGAAAATTTTTCCTTCTAAATTTGACCTGTCCCATCCCTATCAGGACTAGACTCCCAAGTCTTGAGAAGTCACTTGTCCCAAGTCTTGAGAAGTCACTAGTCCCAAGTCTTGAGAAGTCACCTGTCCCAAGTCTTGAGAAGTTCTTGTCCCAAGTCTTGAGAAGTTACTTGTCTCAAGTCTTGAGAAGTTCTTGTCCCAAGTCTTGAGAAGTCACTTGTCCCAAGTCTTGAGAAGTTCTTGTCCCAAGTCTTGAGAAGTCACTCGTCCCAAGTCTTTAGAAGTTCTTGTCCCAAGTCTTGTCTGCTTGTTTAGGGCTGTGCCTCACCCGTCTTAGCAGAATTCAAATTTTTTCGAAAATTCTTAGTTTTCTTCGCGTTTCGCGCCATTTGCAGTCGTTTTTAATTTTTTTAAAATTTCGAAAAATTTTGAAAATTCTCAAAGGGGTACCCCTTTGAGAAATTTCAATTTTTTCGAAAAATTTCGAAAAATCGAAAAACGTGGCAAATCGTCCAAAAAGCGCACAAAACTAAGAATTTTTGAAAAATTTCAACTTTTAATTGTTTTCCGAATTTTCCGAAAATTTTTGGTTTTGTGCACATTTCAGAAGGTATGCAGCGTTTTTTGATTTTTCGAAAATTTTTAAAATTTTTCCTTCTAAATTTGACCTGTCCCATCCTTATCAGGACTAGACTCCCAAGTCTTGAGAAGTCACTTGTCCCAAGTCTTGAGAAGTCACTCGTCCCAAGTCTTGAGAAGTTCTTGTCCCAAGTCTTGAGAAGTCACTCGTCCCAAGTTTTGAGAAGTTCTTGTCCCAAGTCTTGAGAAGTTCTTGTCCCAAGTCTTGAGAAGTTCTTGTCCCAAGTCTTGACAAGTCACTCGTCCCAAGTCTTGAGAAGTTCTTGTCCCAAGTCTTGAGAAGTTCTTGTCCCAAGTCTTGAGAAGTTCTTGTCCCAAGTCTTGAGAATTCACTTGTCCCAAGTCTTGAGAAGTCACTTGTCCCAAGTCTTGAGAAGTTCTTGTCCCAAGTCATGAGAAGTCACTCGTCCCAAGTCTTGAGAAGTCACTCGTCCCAAGTCTTGAGAAGTTCTTGTCCCAAGTCTTGAGAAGTCACTTGTCCCAAGTCTTGAGAAGTTCTTGTCCCAAGTCTTGAGAAGTAACTCGTCGCAAGTCTTGAGAAGTTCTTGTCCCAATCTTGAGAAGTTCTTGTCCCAAGTCTTGAGAAGTTCTTGTCCCAAGTCATGAGAAGTTCTTGTCCCAAGTCTTGAGAAGTCACTCGTCCCAAGTCTTGAGAAGTTCTTGTCCCAAGTCTTGAGAAGTCACTCGTCCCAAGTTTTGAGAAGTTCTTGTCCCAAGTCTTCAGAAGTCACTCGTCCCAAGTCTTGACAAGTCAGTCGTCCCAAATTTTGAGAAGTTCTTGTCCCAAGTCTTGAGAAGTTCTTGTCCCAAGTCTTGAGAAGTCACTCGTCCCAAGTCTTGAGAAGTTCTTGTCCCAAGTCTTGAGAAGTCACTTGTCCCAAGTCTTGAGAAGTTCTTGTCCCAAGTCTTGAGAAGTCACTCGTCCCAAGTCTTGAGAAGTCACTCGTCCCAAGTCTTGAGAAGTTCTTGTCCCAAGTCTTGAGAAGTCACTTGTCCCAAGTCTTGAGAAGTTCTTGTCCCAAGTCTTGAGAAGTCACTCGTCGCAAGTCTTGAGAAGTACTTGTCCCAAGTCTTGAGAAGTTCTTGTCCCAAGTCTTGAGAAGTTCTTGTCCCAAGTCTTGAGAAGTTCTTGTCCCAAGTCTTGAGAAGTTCTTGTCCCAAGTCTTGAGAAGTCACTCGTCCCAAGTCTTGAGAAGTTCTTGTCCCAAGTCTTGAGAAGTCACTCGTCCCAAGTATTGAGAAGTTCTTGTCCCAAGTCTTGAGAAGTTCTTGTCCCAAGTCTTGAGAAGTTCTTGTCCCAAGTCTTGACAAGTCACTCGTCCCAAGTCTTGATAAGTTATTGTCCCAAGTCTTGTCTGCTTGTTTAGGGCTGTGCCTCACCTGTCTTAGCTGAATTCAAATTTTTTCGAAAATTCTTAGTTTTCTTCGCGTTTCGCGCCATTTGCAGTCGTTTTTAATTTTTTTAAAATTTCGAAAAATTTTGAAAATTCTCAAAGGGGTACCCCTTTGAGAAATTTCAATTTTTTCGAAAAATTTCGAAAAATCGAAAAACGTGGCAAATCGTCCAAAAAGCGCACAAAACTAAGAATTTTTGAAAAATTTCAACTTTTAATTG
Source organism: Zootermopsis nevadensis (assembly GCF_977971745.1). Lineage (NCBI taxonomy): Eukaryota > Metazoa > Arthropoda > Insecta > Blattodea > Termopsidae > Zootermopsis > Zootermopsis nevadensis. The sequence goes on from NW_028259142.1 coordinate 16,707,572, forward strand.
TTTTCCGAATTTTCCGAAAATTTTTGGTTTTGTGCACATTTCAGAAGGTTTGCAGCGTTTTTTGATTTTTCGAAAATTTTTAAAATTTTTCCTTCTAAATTTGACCTGTCCCATCCTTATCAGGACTAGACTCCCAAGTCTTGAGAAGTCACTTGTCCCAAGTCTTGAGAAGTCACTCGTCCCAAGTCTTGAGAAGTTCTTGTCCCAAGTCTTGAGAAGTCACTCGTCCCAAGTTTTGAGAAGTTCTTGTCCCAAGTCTTGAGAAGTTCTTGTCCCAAGTCTTGAGAAGTTCTTGTCCCAAGTCTTGACAAGTCACTCGTCCCAAGTCTTGAGAAGTTCTTGTCCCAAGTCTTGAGAAGTTCTTGTCCCAAGTCTTGAGAAGTTCTTGTCCCAAGTCTTGAGAATTCACTTGTCCCAAGTCTTGAGAAGTCACTTGTCCCAAGTCTTGAGAAGTTCTTGTCCCAAGTCATGAGAAGTCACTCGTCCCAAGTCTTGAGAAGTCACTCGTCCCAAGTCTTGAGAAGTTCTTGTCCCAAGTCTTGAGAAGTCACTTGTCCCAAGTCTTGAGAAGTTCTTGTCCCAAGTCTTGAGAAGTAACTCGTCGCAAGTCTTGAGAAGTTCTTGTCCCAATCTTGAGAAGTTCTTGTCCCAAGTCTTGAGAAGTTCTTGTCCCAAGTCATGAGAAGTTCTTGTCCCAAGTCTTGAGAAGTCACTCGTCCCAAGTCTTGAGAAGTTCTTGTCCCAAGTCTTGAGAAGTCACTCGTCCCAAGTTTTGAGAAGTTCTTGTCCCAAGTCTTCAGAAGTCACTCGTCCCAAGTCTTGACAAGTCAGTCGTCCCAAATTTTGAGAAGTTCTTGTCCCAAGTCTTGAGAAGTTCTTGTCCCAAGTCTTGAGAAGTCACTCGTCCCAAGTCTTGAGAAGTTCTTGTCCCAAGTCTTGAGAAGTCACTTGTCCCAAGTCTTGAGAAGTTCTTGTCCCAAGTCTTGAGAAGTCACTCGTCCCAAGTCTTGAGAAGTCACTCGTCCCAAGTCTTGAGAAGTTCTTGTCCCAACTCTTGAGAAGTCACTTGTCCCAAGTCTTGAGAAGTTCTTGTCCCAAGTCTTGAGAAGTCACTCGTCGCAAGTCTTGAGAAGTACTTGTCCCAAGTCTTGAGAAGTTCTTGTCCCAAGTCTTGAGAAGTTCTTGTCCCAAGTCTTGAGAAGTTCTTGTCCCAAGTCTTGAGAAGTTCTTGTCCCAAGTCTTGAGAAGTTCTTGTCCCAAGTCTTGAGAAGTCACTCGTCCCAAGTCTTGAGAAGTTCTTGTCCCAAGTCTTGAGAAGTCACTCGTCCCAAGTATTGAGAAGTTCTTGTCCCAAGTCTTGAGAAGTTCTTGTCCCAAGTCTTGAGAAGTTCTTGTCCCAAGTCTTGACAAGTTACTCGTCCCAAGTCTTGATAAGTTATTGTCCCAAGTCTTGTCTGCTTGTTTAGGGCTGTGCCTCACCTGTCTTAGCTGAATTCAAATTTTTTCGAAAATTCTTAGTTTTCTTCGCGTTTCGCGCCATTTGCAGTCGTTTTTAATTTTTTTAAAATTTCGAAAAATTTTGAAAATTCTCAAAGGGGTACCCCTTTGAGAAATTTCAATTTTTTCGAAAAATTGCGAAAAATCGAAAAACGTGGCAAATCGTCCAAAAAGCGCACAAAACTAAAAATTTTTGAAAAATTTCAACTTTTAATTTTTTTCCGAATTTCCCGAAAATTTTTGGTTTTGTGCGCATTTCAGAAGGTTTGCAGCGTTTTTTGATTTTTCGAAAAATTTGAAAATTTTTCCTTCTAAATTTGACCTGTCCCATCCCTATCAGGACTAGACTCCCAGGTCTTGAGAAGTCACTCGTCCCAAGTCTTGAGAAGTTCTTGTCCCAAGTCTTGAGAAGTCACTTGTCCCAAGTCTTGAGAAGTTCTTGTCCCAAGACTTGAGAAGTCACTTGTCCCAAGTCTTGAGAAGTTCTTGTCCCAAGTCTTGAGAAGTTCTTGTCCCAAGTCTTGAGAAGTTCTTGTCCCAAGTCTTGAGAAGTCACTTGTCCGAAGTCTTGAGAAGTCACTTGTCCCAAGTCTTGAGAAGTCACTCGTCCCAAGTCTTGAGAAGTCACTCGTCCCAAGTCTTGAGAAGTCACTCGTCCCAAGTCTTGAGAAGTCACTCGTCCCAAGTCTTGAGAAGTTCTTGTCCCAAGTCTTGAGAAGTCACTCGTCCCAAGTCTTGAGAAGTCACTCGTCCCTAGTCTTGAGAAGTTCTTGTCCCAAGTCTTGAGAAGTTCTTGTCCCAAGTCTTGAGAAGTTCTTGTCCCAAGTCTTGAGAAGTCACTTGTCCCAAGTCTTGAGAAGTTCTTGTCCCAAGTCTTGACAAGTCAGTCGTCCCAAATTTTGAGAAGTTCTTGTCCCAAGTCTTGAGAAGTTCTTGTCCCAAGTCTTGAGAAGTTCTTGTCCCAAGTCTTGAGAAGTCACTCGTCGCAAGTCTTGAGAAGTTCCTGTCCCAAGTCTTGAGAAGTAACTCGTCCCAAGTTTTGAGAAGTTCTTGTCCCAAGTCTTGAGAAGTTCTTGTCCCAAGTCTTGACAAGTCAGTCGTCAGAAATTTTGAGAAGTTCTTGTCCCAAGTCTTGAGAAGTTCTTGTCCCAAGTCTTGAAAAGTTCTTGTCCCAAGTCTTGACAAGTCACTCGTCCCAAGTCTTGAGAAGTTATTGTCCCAAGTCTTGTCTGCTTGTTTAGGGCTGTGCCTCACCTGTCTTAGCTGAATTCAAATTTTTTCGAAAATTCTTAGTTTTCTTCGCGTTTCGCGCCATTTGCAGTCGTTTTTAATTTTTTTAAAATTTTGAAAATTCTCAAAGGGGTACCCCTTTGAGAAATTTCATTTTTTTCGAAAAATTGCGAAAAATCGAAAAACGTGGCAAATCGTCCAAAAAGCGCACAAAACTAAGCATTTTTGAAAAATTTCAACTTTTAATTTTTTTCCGAATTTCCCGAAAATTTTTGGTTTTGTGCGCATTTCAGGAGGTTTGCAGCGTTTTTTGATTTTTCGAAAAATTTGAAAATTTTTCCTTCTAAATTTGACCTGTCCCATTCCTATCAGGACTAGACTCCCAAGTCTTGAGAAGTCACTCGTCCCAAGTCTTGAGAAGTTCTTGTCCCAAGTCTTGAGAAGTCACTTGTCCCAAGTCTTGAGAAGTTCATGTCCCAAGTCTTGAGAAGTTCTTGTCCCAAGTCTTTAGAAGTTCTTGTCCCAAGTCTTGAGAAGTTCTTGTCCCAAGTCTTGAGAAGTCACTTGTCCGAAGTCTTGAGAAGTCACTTGTCCCAAGTCTTGAGAAGTTCTTGTCCCAAGTCTTGAGAAGTCCCAAGTCTTGAGAAGTCACTCGTCCCAAGTCTTGAGAAGTCACTCGTCCCAAGTCTTGAGAAGTCACTCGTCCCAAGTCTTGAGAAGTTCTTGTCCCAAGTCTTGAGAAGTTCTTGTCCCAAGTCTTGAGAAGTTCTTGTCCCAAGTCTTGAGAAGTTCTTGTCCCAAGTCTTGAGAAGTTCTTGTCCCAAGTCTTGAGAAGTCACTGGTCCCAAGTCTTGAGAAGTTCTTGTCCCAAGTCTTGAGAAGTCACTCGTCCCAAGTCTTGAGAAGTTCTTGTCCCAAGTCTTGAGAAGTCACTTGTCCCAAGTCTTGAGAAGTTCTTGTCCCAAGTCTTGAGAAGTCACTCGTCGCAAGTCTTGAGAAGTTCTTGTCCCAAGTCTTGAGAAGTCACTCGCCCCAAGTTTTGAGAAGTTCTTGTCCCAAGTCTTGAGAAGTTCTTGTCCCAAGTCTTGACAAGTCAGTCGTCCCAAATTTTGAGAAGTTCTTGTCCCAAGTCTTGAGAAGTTCTTGTCCCAAGTCTTGAGAAGTTCTTGTCCCAAGTCTTGACAAGTCACTCGTCCCAAGTCTTGAGAAGTTATTGTCCCAAGTCTTGTCTGCTTGTTTAGGGCTGTGCCTCACCTGTCTTAGCTGAATTCAAATTTTTTCGAAAATTCTTAGTTTTCTTCGCGTTTCGCGCCATTTGCAGTCGTTTTTAATTTTTTTAAAATTTCGAAAAAAATTGTAAATTCTCAAAGGGGTACCCCTTTGAGAAATTTCAATTTTTTCGAAAAATTTCGAAAAATCTAAAAACGTGGCAAATCGTCCAAAAACCGCACAAAACTAAGAATTTTTGAAAAATTTCAACTTTTAATTTTTTTCCGAATTTCCCGAAAATTTTTGGTTTTGTGCGCGTTTTAGAAGGTTTGCAGCGTTTTTTGATTTTTCGGAAAATTTTAAAATTTTTCCTTCTAAATTTGACCTGTCCCATCCCTATCAGGACTAGACACCCAAGTCTTGAGAAGTCATTTGTCCCAAGTCTTGAGAAGTCCTTGTCCCAAGTCTTGAGAAGTCACTCGTCCCAAGTCTTGAGAAGTTCTTCTCCCAAGTCTTGAGAAGTTCTTGTCCCAAGTCTTGAGAAGTCACTTGTCCTAAGTCTTGAGAAGTCATTCGTCCCAAGTCTTGAGATGTCACTTGTCCCAAGTCTTGAGAAGTTCTTGTCCCAAGTCTTGAGAAGTCACTTGTCCCAAGTTTTGAGAAGTCATTCGTCCCAAGTCTTGAGAAGTCATTCGTCCCAAGTCTTGAGAAGTCACTCGTCCCAAGTCTTGAGAATTTCTTGTCGCAAGTCTTGAGAAGTCACTCGTCCCAAGTCTTGAGAATTCACTCGTCCCAAGTCTTGAGAAGTCTCTCGTCCCAATTCTTGAGAAGTCACTTGTCCCAAGTCTTGAGAAGTCTCTCGTCCCAATTCTTGAGAAGTCACTTGTCCCAAGTCTTGAGAAGTCACGTGTCCCAAGTCTTGAGAAGTTCTTGTCCCAAGTCTTGTTTAGGGCTGTGCCTCACCCGTCTTAGCTGAATTCAATTTTTTTTTGA